>NC_141697.1:3610200-4960200 GCF_964263255.1 Lissotriton vulgaris
AACATAACATAACCAAACATAACATAACATAACATAACATAACATAACATAACATAACATAACATAACATAACCAAACATAACATAACATAACATAACATAACCTAACATAACATAACATAACATAACATAACATAACATAACATAACATAACATACCATACCATACCATACCATACCATAACATAACATAACATAACATAACATAACATAACATAACATAACATAACATAACCAAACATAACATAACATAACCTAACATAACATAACATAACATAACATAACATAACATAACCAAACATAAAATAACATAACATAACATAACATAACATAACATAACATAACATAACATAACATAACATAACATAACATAACATAACCTAACATAACCTAACATAACATAACATAACATAACATAACATAACATACCATACCATACCATACCATACCATACCATACCATACCATACCATACCATAACATAACATAACATAACATAACATAACATAACATAACATAACATAACATAACCAAACATAACATAACATAACATAACCTAACATAACATAACCTAACATAACATAACATAACATAACCTAACATAACATAACATAACATAACCAAAGATAACATAAAATAACATAACATAACCTAACATAACATAACATAACCTAACATAACATAACATAACATAACATAACATAACATAACATAACATAACATAACATAACCAAAGATAACATAACATAACATAACATAACATAACCTAACATAACATAACATAACCTAACATAACATAACATAACATAACCAAAGATAACATAACATAACATAACTTAACATAACATAACATAACATAACATAACATAACATAACATAACCTAACCTAACCTAACCTAACATAACATAACATAACATAACATAACATAACATAACATACCATACCATAACTTAACATAACATAACATAACATAACATAACATAACCTAACATAACATAACATAACCTAACATAACATAACATAACATAACCAAACATAACATAACCAAACATAACATAACATGACATAACCTAACATAACATAACATAACATAACATAACATAACATAACATAACATAACATAACATGACATAACATAACATACCATACCATACCATACCATACCATAACATAACATAACATAACATAACATAACATAACATAACATAACATAACCAAACATAACATAACATAACATAACCTTACATAACATAACATAACATAACCAAACATAACATAACATAACATAACCTAACATAACATAACATAACATAACATAACATAACATAACATAACATAACACAACCAAACATAACATAACATAACATAACATAACATAACATAACATAACATAACATAACCAAACATAACATAACATAACATAACCTAACATAACATAACATAACATAACATAACATAACCAAACATAACATAACATAACATAACATAACATAACATAACATAACCAAACATAACATAACATAACATAACATAACCTAACATAACATAACATAACATAACATAACATAACATAACATAACATAACATAACATACCATACCATACCATACCATACCATAACATAACATAACATAACATAACATAACATAACATAACATAACATAACATAACATAACATAACCAAACATAACATAACATAACATAACCTAACATAACATAACATAACATAACATAACATAACATAACCAAACATAAAATAACATAACATAACATAACATAACATAACATAACATAACATAACATAACATAACCTAACATAACCTAACATAACATAACATAACATAACATAACATAACATAACATACCATACCATACCATACCATACCATACCATACCATAACATAACATAACATAACATAACATAACATAACATAACATAACATAACATAAGATAACATAACATAACATAACATAACATAACATAACCTAACATAACATAACATAACATAACCAAAGATAACATAACATAACATAACATAACTTAACATAACATAACATAACATAACATAACATAACATAACATAACCTAACCTAACCTAACCTAACATAACATAACATAACATAACATAACATAACATAACATAACATACCATACCATAACTTAACATAACATAACATAACATAACATAACATAACATAACCTAACATAACATAACATAACCTAACATAACATAACATAACATAACCAAACATAACATAACCAAACATAACATAACATAACATAACCTAACATAACATAACATAACATAACATAACATAACATAACATAACATAACATAACATAACATAACATAACCTTACATAACATAACATAACATAACCAAACATAACATAACATAACATAACCTAACATAACATAACATAACATAACATAACATAACATAACATAACATAACCAAACATAACATAACATAACATAACATAACATAACATAACATAACATAACCAAACATAACATAACATAACATAACCTAACATAACATAACATAACATAACATAACATAACATAACCAAACATAACATAACATAACATAACATAACATAACATAACATAACATAACATAACATAACCAAACATAACATAACATAACATAACATAACCTAACATAACATAACATAACATAACATAACATAACATAACATAACATAACATAACATAACATACCATACCATACCATACCATACCATAACATAACATAACATAACATAACATAACATAACATAACATAACATAACCAAACATAACATAACATAACCTAACATAACATAACATAACATAACATAACATAACATAACATAACCAAACATAAAATAACATAACATAACATAACATAACATAACATAACATAACATAACATAACATAACATAACATAACCTAACATAACCTAACATAACATAACATAACATAACATAACATACCATACCATACCATACCATACCATACCATACCATACCATACCATACCATAACATAACATAACATAACATAACATAACATAACATAACATAACATAACATAACATAAGATAACATAACATAACATAACATAACATAACATAACCTAACCTAACCTAACCTAACCTAACCTAACATAACATAACATAACCTAACCTAACCTAACATAACATAACATAACATAACATAACATAACATAACATAACATAACATAACATAACATAACATAACATAACATAACATACCATACCATACCATAACATAACATAACATACCATAACATAACATAACATACCATAACATAACATAACATAACATAACATAACATAACATAACATAACATAACATAACATAACATACCATACCATACCATACCATACCATACCATAACATAACATAACCTAACATAACCTAACATAACATAACATAACATAACCAAAGATAACATAACATAACATAACATAACATAGCATAGCATAACATAACATAACATAACCTAACATAACATAACATAACATAACATAACATAACCAAAGATAACATAACATAACATAACATAACATAACATAACATAACATAACCAAACATAACATAACATAACATAACATAACATAACATAACATAACATAACATAACATACCATACCATACCATAACATAACATAACCTAACATAACATAACATAACCAAAGATAACATAACATAACATAACATAACATAACATAACCTAACCTAACATAACATAACATAACATAACATAACATAACATAACATAACATAACCTAACCTAACATAACATAACATAACCTAACATAACATAACATAACATAACATAACATAACCTAACCTAACCTAACCTAACCTAACCTAACATAACATAACATAACATAACATAACATAACATAACATAACATAACATAACATAACATAACCTAACCTAACCTAACCTAACATAACATAACATAACATAACATAACATAACATAACCTAACCTAACCTAACATAACATAACATAACATAACATGACATAAACTAACATAACATAACATAACATAACATAACATAACATAACATAACCTAACCTAACATAACATAACATAACATAACATAACATAACCTAACCTAACATAACATAACATAACATAACATAACATAACATAACATAACATAACCTAACCTAACATAACATAACATAACATAACATAACATAACATAACATAACATAACCTAACCTAACCTAACCTAACATAACATAACATAACATAACATAACATAACATAACATAACATAACATAACATAACATAACCTAACCTAACCTAACCTAACCTAACATAACATAACATCATTAGATGAGAGAAGAGTGGCCAGCCTGTTGGCAGCAGAGTCTTCCAGAGAGCCCCAGTGGAGATTGAAGTCTCCCAGGAAGATCTGTCTGTCACTTTGAGAATATTGGTCGCTGGTGAAGTCGGTGAGTTCCTCCAAAAAAGAAGAGCCGTCAGCAGGCGGGTGATAAATGGCATGAAACCTGAGGGTGCGCAGTGTTGCACTTGAAGCTCCGGAGGCGGGCATACTAATGTACGGAAGGAGCTGTTAGGAAAAGCCTTACGTTGAAGGCAGTTTCTGAAGATGATTGCAACACCTCCCCCAACTTTGTCTGTTCTGTCCTTTCTAAAGCTAGAATAGTCGACGGGTAACAGAAGATCAAACATAGTAAGAGAGGTGTTGTTGAACCAGGTCTCAGTGAGGAAGTGAAGGTCAAGATTGTGGAGAATGATGGTGTCAGAAAATTCCAGTTTGCGTTTCATTGCAGAACTTCAGTTGTGGAGCAAACCGCACAACTCTGACGAGACCGTTTTGGTGACGGGTGTTTAGGCTTTGAGGGGTGATAGGGATAATGTTCTTGCAAGAGGGTGCCAGGGTAGAATAAGGCTGATGATTAGTTCTGACAGAAGAGATGGTCGGGATAGTGCACAGAGTAGTCTTACTTGGAGAGAAGACGGAAGGGGGTGGCGTTAGAAGTCTTGTAGCTAGCCCGTAAGTTAGCGATGTCTGCAGAAGACAGATTGTGATTGGCTTTTTTGGGGCGCGGAAGCAAGGTACTCCTCAGGAGTTTTGGGAAGTGAGTACTTGCCAAGGGAATGGGGTTGTTTGGAAAAGTAGAAATCTTAGGTGCAGATTTACAATAACTGGCGCCTCACGGCATATCAGCAGGGATGCGCCAGTTATTGTGTCTCAGAGCTCCGCCACCATGGGTGTGCTGCATTTACAATGCGGCGCACCGTGGAGCAAAAACGGCACAGATGCGTGACGCGCCGCATTGCTGGAGTTGGGTCGCAAGCGCGATGCAGCTCCAGCAAGGCTCGGGGGTGCCCTGTTCTTATAATGCTGCGTCAATCCTTATGCCTGCTTCAAGCAGGCGCAGGGTTTTGACGCAGCATGGGCCTCAAAGTGACTGAGTGAAATCTTGTAGATTTCACTCAGCACCTTTATGTGGCGTTCCTGCGCCGGAACCCCCCCTCTGTGCAGGAACGCCTCCTTCTGGGGCAGGGCTTTACAACGTGACGCATCTTCCAGATGCGTCACGTTGTAAATACCCCACAGCAGGGCGCATCTTTTGCGCCGCCGCTGTGTCACAAAAGTGACGCAACGGCGGTGTAAAAGGGGCGCAAGGGGCTTGTAAATCTGCCCCTTAGTGCTTCAGAGTGATATGGAAGCTTCAAGCTGGGAGATGGAGGAGATGAGAGATCCTAATTTATTTTCCAGAGAGAGTAGGGCTGAGCACGGAATGTTGGGTGGCTCGATGGATACAGGAGGGAGTGCGATTGGCAAGGGAGGGCAGGGAGAGGGGGGAGCAGGGGGCATTGGGGTGTAAGAGTAGAAGGTAGGGATGGATGGTGGTTGAGATTGGTTGTGCAACTGAGGTGGAAAGAGAGTTATGTTTGCTGATGTTGGACAGAGGAGAAGAATTGAGATAATATTTAGGAGATACGCGAGGGACGTGGAGGGAGAGTGGCATGCGGGAACAGGAAAGAGGGGAGTCATGGAATGGCAGGAGGTTTGGGGAGAAGAGAGAAGGTTCTGGAAATGTCCTGTAATCTAAGATATGTGAATGTAAGGGAACAGGCACCAGGCAGAGTGGGGGGATTGGGCTAGAGGGTAGCTGAAGAAAGAATATGGGGGCATATTATCAAGAACGGCGTTAAAACTATCGCCGCTTTAGCTTGTTCACACCAGAACCCGGGCTGCTATGGGAATTCACAAGGACGTATTATCAAGCCCATTATCGCCGCTTTAGCGGAAGTTTCCTGCCGCTAAAGCTGCAATAATTTTAACGTCGTTCTTGATAATATGCCCTATGGTTCTGCTAGGTCTGAAGGTGGGAAAAGGAGGGGATTACCGAGGGGGGATAATAGGTTGAGAAGCATTACTGGAGGAATGGGAGGATGAAGACAGAAGAAAGGGGATTGTGATGAATTCAGGGAATAAGGAGAGGGGGAGAGCGGGTAGGTAAGAAGAGGAAGGGGGAAAAAGGGGGAAAGTATGAAAAGCTAACTAGGAGATCAGGTTGTGGGAATGGTGAATTAAATAAAGGGGTGATGGGCATGGTTGGGGGGAGGAGGCAATATTGGCATACCGGGAAGGCGCAGAGTGGAGAAGGAGCGTGTTAGCCAGAGGCATGGCTGACGTGCTGAGGAGAGGTTCACATTGGGAGGGGGGAAGAATGGGAGAGGAGGGAGCAGGGAAAGGGGGGGGCAGAGTGTTGGCCTGTCCCTCCTGGAAGAGCAGCCTATTGCAGTATATGGGAGACAGTCGTGAAGGCCAGCCGTCCGCCTGAGGGGTTGTCATGTTGTTGTTGAGTTAAACATTTGGTGAAGCTGAAATGGCCAGCCTGATGCAAGAGGGACCCTTGGATCTGTGAGGGGCCACCTCATGAACACTAGACCGCTAACCCCACTCTGAGACACCCACTACACTCTGTGTGCTGCCCTCATGTACCAGGTGTTCACAATCAGGTGGGTCGTGTGAGCCGCCTGTGGTGGGGGCCCCCATGGATGGACTGGCCTAAGGGGCGATCTGGCTGCGGAAGAAGCGTAGCCACTACCGGCCTGTTTGATGTCCGCTGGGCCGGGGTGTGTCTGTTATTACCACAAACATTGCAGTAGCAGCACACATGCTGGGGGGCACACGTTACCCACAGATGACCCACCCCTCCGAGTCCTGGAGACCCCCCGCGGCCCTGGAACAGGGGGGGGGGGGCAATGCGCCAACTTGCTGTAGTAACTGACAGAAACATCTTGCTATCTTCTTGTCATCTTTGTGGGACTGTGGTTGTGGTTTTCTGTGGATCCCTCCTCTTGTGTTGTCTGTGACTGTCCTTTCTGGGGTTACTTTCCTCTTTTGGGCCTCTGATGATTCACAGGTCCCAGAGATCCGCATGGAGGGCGCAGGTAGGCACCAACTCGTCGCCAAATCATTGTAGTAAAGAGGTCCGCGCAGGTGGATGTAGTTTAGGATGATTTATTGTTGTAAATTAGAGGATATGTGGATCAGCCCCACTGGGAGGAGCCCCCGGCTGCTCGCCCCACTCTCGACGGTGCCTTCTCCTCTCAGGCTCTCAACTCTCCTAAGGGCGCCATCACTGCAGCGTTCCGACGGTGACACCCGGTGCGGCCCGCACCCCCCTAGTGACGCCACTGCGTTCCGCTGGCTGAGCAGGCGGTGAAAGTGGTACAACATTAACATAGACAGGATACTAGGGATCTCCCCTTGCGCACCGCCTCGTGTTCGCAGGTGAGTTTCTGTCTGTCTGTGTCTTTGATAACATTTCCAGGGAGTGAATATTAATCCTCTTTATTATTGTTAATGCTCTAGGCCACGCCCCGCCCTTCAGCACAAGGACTGCTGAACAATAATCAGGTTGTAATTTGGGGCGGTAAAGCTTTGGTATTCGGTGGATAAATCAATAGGTAATGACCTGACAGAGATGAGACACCGCAGGCTGAGGGCGTCAACAATTAATCTGGGTGCACTGCATGTGTGCTCTTGGGCGGAACCAGCCCCGCAGATGCAAGCGCTCACATTACACACCCGCGGGGCCTGACTTCAAAGAGATATTGGGTTCACCCTATTAAGACCTCATTAGCATAAGAACAAAGCAGTTTCATGTGAACAGAATTTAAAACATAAGCAGCCAAAGCGTTTCTAAATACCCCCTTTAGAGTTACATTATGTAACACGTTACACGCTGCGTAACTTAACGGGTAACCTCAGATCCGGCTCTTGCTTTGGGGCTGTGCACAAAGGTGTTCGGTGTCTTGGGTGGGGCGTGGAGGGCTGTACCGTTTGTGGATAAAAGGAGGAACCCTTGGCGTGCTGGACTCAAATCACAGAGAGGGGTACCTTGAAGGAGGTCACAGTCCGCGCAGGAGCCTGAGCTCGGAGCCCCCGCGCTGCTTGTGGAAGAAGCCCAGGTGGGGGTTTTAACCGCTTGCATGTCTGATGTGTTCTTGAAGCGTGAGGACATACGGAGACAGTGTCTAGCTTTGGTGCAAGCTCTCAAGAAAGGTCAAAACACTTTCCTTTTCTTATTGGAAGTGTGAGAAGTTGGCCCGATATGCAGCGTTCGCTATTCTAGCGACCGCTATGTATCGTTCCAACGACCCTTATGGTGTTTGGTTGTAAGTCAACCTATAGACCAGCTATCCTAGTAGCGTGGATACGAGCAGTCTAAGGCTAAAGACTCGAGAGGGCGTGTTAAGCCAGCTGTTTACCACACATGTATCCCTTGAACACCCAGTGAAAGGACACCACACAAGTGTTATGAAAATAAACGGTATATTTATTTAAGAATCACAACAGCCCTGTACTCTTTATGAGGACAGGGTACTAAGCACAAACCAAATCTCTTAGGAAAATACTTCAAGTGCACAATTTAAAACAAGTGTCCGAGGACACGGAAAGTTTAAGGGTTCGGGCGGACCCGATAAGGCAAGTCGGAAGCGAGGGACTCGGGACCCTAGAGTAAAGAGGCTATGCAGGCACCGAAATGCCGAAGTTACCTAGCCACGAGGGCTGCGGCTGCACAAGTCTTACAGGCGTCGGGGGTCTTCGCTGACGAGCCAGGAGCCGGAAGAAAAGGAGTTGCTGGCCGGCGACCAGTGATGAATAGTTCGTAGAGATCCAAGCCTGGATCAGAGATCGATGATACCTGAAAGCAGAGGGGACCAAGTTCGTACTACTAGCCAGTAGTCAGAGGGTACCAGGAAGGCACCGGTTGGCCGTCACCTCGACCAGGTGAGTGGGCGACGCTAGGCTCTGCAGTCTCACGGACCAGGAGGCGTTGTCGGCGACCAGGATGGAGGTGCGAGCTGTCCCACGAAGGATGATGCTGTCGGAGTCGCTGGGCCCAGGATTGGGGCACCAAGCCTTGGCAGATCTCAGGGCCACGTGGTAGGCCTAAGATGGCGTCTTGAATGGACCAGGAGGGTCCGGGGTGCTCCTCTCGGAAAAGGGAGCAAGGGCCGATCTGGAGCAATCAGACCAGCAGAGTTGTTTGTCGGTCGTCGTCAAGGAAGGGCACAAGCCAGCGGCTAGTGACCGGACAACGTGCTGAGCAGCGAGCAGAAGGGCCCCACGCAGATCGTGGAGATGCTGGGAGACTGCACTTCGGTGCTGGAGCGGCTCAGGGTCGGGGCTTCTCGGACCCCAGAGCACTCACCAGAGAATTGCTTCGATGGTCGTGCTGGTTAAGAGCGTGCAGGTTCTGATGATGGCCGGTCCCTCGAGGTCTCGTCGCACCCACAGATCACAGCTGAGCTGATGACGTGGGTAGAGGTCAGAGGTGCCAGGGAAGCCGGTTCTCGTCGAGCTGGGCCGTCGGATTCCTTGAGGAAGGACTTACAGCAAACCGCAGAGTTCTTTGATGGTGCCCGCTGATGCAGGGTGACTACTCCTTAGTCACAAGGGAGAAATCTTGAGAAGAGTCTCGAATGTCCTTTCGTAGAAAGTAGTTCTTGATTCAAAGATGATCTAATTTGGAAGGGTCCCCGCTCCGGCCTTTATTCTAAAGAAAGGGGTGGGTACATGACTAGGTCCTGCCCTAAGGGTGGGACCAGGAAGGGGGGTAGTTACACCCCTCTCCCCTGCCGGACTTTCCCCAGGCCAGGGCTGGTGCCCCTGGAACTGGTTCTAACCGGCAGATGCGTAGTGAGCACCGGGGTGCCACTCCGCAGTCACCTTCTCGCAAAAGCCCTACCTACCCAGAATACACAAACCCTGTCTGGGACGGTGCGAACACCGCCCTCGACAGGAAACCCTTTGTCCAAGCTCTCCTCGCTGGAAGGACTCCCAGCAGCAGGAGGTCAGACTCGTGTCTGTGGTGGCAGCATCCATTTTGTGGAGCTGAGGCTTTAGTTAACTTTAACCGGGGTTCACAGTTACGTACATGTCGTGTCCCTCTAGAAGGGCGGAATGCTAACCTCGTCGCCAGAATTGGTGAGGGGGCAGCATCCCGATTCGTATGACACCTTACTCGACATGCCTTGATAACGCGACACCGAAGTTACCGATGTGGTACGCGTTATCATGGAACAGCCATTGGGTCTTGATTCCGCAAGCTGCAACCGGGCTCGGCTCGGGCCAGAACCTAGTTCACACGAGCCCACGCACTCTGCCTTCAGGATTGTCAAGGCCTGCCATAGGAGTGACTGATAGGAACTCGGGTGTCCATTGTATGGTTAGATATAGAGCTACTATACCTAAAGCAAAGGGTGATTACACGACTTTGCCCCAGCTGTCATGCAGCCAGTTGTGTCAAATTTAGGAGGCCAGCCAGGGGTGGCATAATACATGCTGCAGCCCCTGGCAGCCCTGGGTACACCTATGCCCTGAGTTACAGGGTCTGATAAGGTGGCCCAGTACCAATTGGAAATGTACCTAGGGCACATGGAATCCATTTTAAAGAGAGAGCAGTAGGGCTGGGGTCTTGATTGGCAGGGTCCCAGGTCGACTATGTCCAAAACCAGCTAAAACACAGGGCAAAAAGTTGGGGGCAACCATAGTCAGGAGGTACCTTCCTACACAACCCCCCCCCCAAACGAAAGGAGATAAGGCTATCCGCGTCCAGGTAAGCCTCTATTACCTAAGTGGCCATACAAGGAAGGACCAGCTCTGGCTTGGTTTCCCCCTGTGTCATGGTCCACTAGGCAACCCCTCACCCTAAGGGTATCTGAGGGTCTCCACCATAGGGAATCTCTGCCTTTGGTGTGCCTTGGGAAAGAAGAAGGCTGATGCTGGGATGGAGTACTGAAGTGAGGCTCCTCTACCTTTGGGCTCAACTTCCTCCAATCACCATTCATCATGTGTGCCTTTCTTTCTTTAGCTGAGATGCACTGAGCTCTCAGGGTCAGCCTCTGGCTACCTAAAGCTGGAGGCTGAGTCCCTCTGTTTGGCTTACTGGTGGGACAGGTCAGGTCTGGGGTTTTTAGGCCCCATGTTTGGCTGTGCCCAACAGTGTCCAGCTGTGGGAGTTCCCTAACTACTTTTAAGGGGGATCCCTCAGGAGTCTGTTTTATTTTCACTTGGCTAGGTTTACCAGCTTCAGTGATCCTAATCTGCTGATTAAGGGGTTCTTTTGGACAGGGGGGCCTTTGGGGTCCACCACTGGCCTCCCTGATTTCTTCAGCCCTGGGCTGACTGAGGCAGGGTAGAGAGGTGCAGGTTACCTGCTCCAGACTGGGTCCCACCTGGGAAGGGTCCACTGCCATCAGGGGCTCTGCCAGGCTAGGCCTGACTACCTCTGGGGCAGTTCCTTCAACAGGGGTAGAGTCAGTTCCCTGAGGAGGCTTGCTCTCACCTAGTGTCTGGGAGGGGGAAGACTCTTCTTCCTCCTCAATGCTCTCTGTTTGAGTGGAGTGATCGATTGTTTCAGGCTTCACAACCTCACTATCTGTTTGAGTAGAAGCTGAGACCATTTCAACCTTGCCAACCTTTTCAGGAGGGCACTCAGTCTGTGTTTGGGCTGTGACTGTCACAGCCCTCCTATCCTGTTCTGGAAAGTCTGTCTGAGCCTGGGCAGTGGCTACCACTGCCCTTCCAACCTTTTCAGGGAGGAATGGTGCTTGGACTGGGGCTGTAGCTATTACTGCCCCACTAACCTGTCTGGATAGGCCTATCATTCTGGAGTGAGTTTCTTGTTCCACCTCAGCCCATGCTGAGAGTTCCAGGTCATTCCCCAGTAAGCAATCTACAGGTAGGTTATCTGTCACTGCCACTCTCATGGGCCCTGTGACATTACCCCAACTGAGCTTGACTACTGCCATGGGATGCCTTCTCTTCACTCCATGAATGTCTGTCACCTGATAAGTAAAACCAGGGGTCAGTTGAGCAGAGGGGACCAGATGGTCACTCACCATGGTGAGGCTGGCCCCTGTGTCTCTGAATGCCTCAACTTTCTGACCATTCACTAAAACTTCTTGTCTATACTTTCCCAAAATGTGGGGTCCAGTAGTGAAGTTGGCAAACCCCATGCCAGTCTCACAGACAAGAGTGTGGTCAGGGAACCTGGCTAGGCCATAGTCCTCCTGATTGCCCAAAGTAATGCCCACCACATTCTTGGGGGCACTCCCACCACCTGGGGGATTACCACTAGTGGTAACAGGAGGTCTGGGAGTGTTACTTGGGGGTATGTTTTCCTTATTGCTATTTTTAGGGCACTTGGCATCACTTTTGTAATGGCCCACCTGTTTACAGGTATGGCAATAAGGTTTCTTCTGCTCTGAAGGAGTGTTCTGGGACCCACCACCCTTGTTGGAGTTTTGGGGCCCTTGGGAAGTCTTCTCTGTGGATTTATCCCCACCCTTCTCTTGAGGCTTGGTTGATTCCTTTTTCTGGTCACCACCCTGGTTTTTAGGCCTAACCCTGGTTCTGACCCATTTGTCTGCCCTCTTACCCAATTCCTGTGGAGAGGTCAGATCAGAGTCTACCAGGTGCTGATGTAATAACTGGTTCTGACAATTATTTAAGATTTGCTCCCTCATAATTAGATTATACAATCCTTTAAAATCAGTAACCTTACTACCCAGTAGCCAGCCTTCAAAAGCCTTAGTGGCACAATCAACAAAGTCAGTCCAATCTTGAGACTGAGTTTTCTGGGTGTCTCTGAACAGCATCCTGTACTGTTCAGTGGTTAAACCAAACCCATCAACCAGTGTATTCTTCAGGATTTGGTAATTGTTAGCATCCTCAACTCTAGTAGTGAGGAGCTTGTCTCTACCTTTACCATCAAAGGAGAGCCACAAGATAGCTGCCCACTGACTCTGGGGAACACCCTGCACAGTGCAGGCTCTCTCCAAAGCAGTAATCCATTTGTGGATGTCATCCCCTTCCTTAAAGGGGGCACTATCTTATTCAGGTGCTTTGTACCAAAACTCCTTTCCCTATTGCTAGGTTTATTGCTGCCACCAGTGGGCTGTAGCCCACATAATTCTTGCTCTCTAGCAAAGGCAAGTCTCTCTTTGGCCAGGGCAAGTTCTTCCCTTTCAATCCTCAGATTAGCTGCCCTTTCTTCAGCTTCATACACTCTCCTCTTAGGGGAAGACATCCCTCTGTGAGAAGAGTTGAGAGAGCCATTGGTTTGAAGGGATCTGCCAGAGCCTCTTGATAGAGATCTGGCTCGTCCATTCCCAATGTTAAGCTGACCTGACAGTAGCCCCAGGGGTCCCCCAGTACCACTGTCATGTTTGCTTAAGTTGGACCGGGTTAGTCTACCGACTTCTACCTGTCCCTTGTCTGCCTCATCCCCAGAGGGATCCTCATCCTCATCATCCTCCACATCTTCGTTCTCAGTTGCGAGGTGGATGAGGTCAGGATCGTCTCTGGTTCCCTCGAGGGGAGGCATGTCTCCTTCTGGATTAGAAGAGCTGGGAAGGGTCTCAGCTTTTCTGGCATCATAAGTCTCCAAGAGACCAATCAGAAAGGACGTTGTGGGGTTAGACCCCTGCTTGATCTTCCTGGAGTGACACACTTGTCTTAACTCCTTGAAGCTCAGCACAGTATATCTTGAAGGGATGACCTGTGGAGGGTCAACTGACACAAGGGGAGACTCAGAGTTTCCTCCTTTGTCCGACATACTGTTTCTAGTGTGGTGTAAGTGATGCACCTACCTACACTATGTGTTTACCTACTGATCCCTCGCTAAGAGTTGCAGCCAAGGTGTGCTAGGCCTTGAGGAGCTGCAACAGCTGGTTCAGTAGAACTCAGAGTATTCTAAGCTTAGTTATATGTACTAACAGTACTTATGTGATCTTTCAACAAGATATTCTTAGGATACGTGTGGTAAAACAACAGCAAGCTCAAATCCCAACCGCTGCCACCAATGTGAGAAGTTGGCCCGATATGCAGCGTTCGCTATTCTAGCGACCGCTATGTATCGTTCCAAACGACCCTTATGATGATTGGTTGTAAGTCAACCTATAGACCAGCTATCCTAGTAGCGTGGATACGAGCAGTCTAAGGCTAAAGACTCGAGAGGGCGTGTTAAGCCAGCTGTTTACCACACATGTATCCCTTGAACACCCAGTGAAAGGACACCACACAAGTGTTATGAAAATAAACGGTATATTTATTTAAGAATCACAACAGCCCTGTACTCTTTATGAGGACAGGGTACTAAGCACAAACCAAATCTCTTAGGAAAATACTTCAAGTGCACAATTAAAACAAGTGTCCGAAGACACAGGAAGTTTAGTGGTCTCGGGCGGACCCGATAAGGCAAGTCCGAAGCGAGGGACTCAGGACCCTAGAGTAAAGAGGCTATGCAGGCACCGAAATGCCGAAGTTACCTAGCCACGAGGGCTGCGGCTGCACAAGTCTTACAGGCGTCGGGGGTCTTCGCTGACGAGCCAGGAGCCGGAAGAAAAGGAGTTGCTGGCCGGCGACCAGTGATGAATAGTTCGTAGAGATCCAAGCCTGGATCAGAGATCGATGATACCTGAAAGCAGAGGGGACCAAGTTCGTACTACTAGCCAGTAGTCAGAGGGTACCAGGAGGGCACCGGTTGGCCGTCACCTCGACCAGGTGAGTGGGCGACGCTAGGCTCTGCAGTCTCACGGACCAGGAGGCGTTGTCGGCGACCAGGATGGAGGTGCGAGCTGTCCCACGAAGGATGATGCTGTCGGCGTCGCTGGGCCCAGGATTGGGGCACCAAGCCTTGGCAGATCTCAGGGCCACGTGGTAGGCCTAAGATGGCGTCTTGAATGGACCAGGAGGGTCCGGGGTGCTCCTCTCAGAAAAGGGAGCAAGGGCCGATCTGGAGCAACCAGACCAGCAGAGTTGTTTGTCGGTCGTCGTCAAGGAAGGGCACAAGCCAGCAGCTAGTGACCGGACAACGTGCTGAGCAGCGAGCAGAAGGGCCCCACGCAGATCGTGGAGATGCTGGGAGACTGCACTTCGGTGCTGGAGCGGCTCAGGGTCGGGGCTTCTCGGACCCCAGAGCACTCACCAGAGAATTGCTTCGATGGTCGTGCTGGTTAAGAGCGTGCAGGTTCTGATGATGGCCGGTCCCTCGAGGTCTCGTCGCACCCACAGATCACAGCTGAGCTGATGACGTGGGTAGAGGTCAGAGGTGCCAGGGAAGCCGGTTCTCGTCGAGCTGGGCCGTCGGATTCCTTGAGGAAGGACTTACAGCAAACCGCAGAGTTCTTTGATGGTGCCCGCTGATGCAGGGTGACTACTCCTTAGTCACAAGGGAGAAATCTTGAGAAGAGTCTCGAATGTCCTTTCGTAGAAAGTAGTTCTTGATTCAAAGATGATCTAATTTGGAAGGGTCCCCGCTCCGGCCTTTATTCTAAAGAAAGGGGTGGGTACATGACTAGGTCCTGCCCTAAGGGTGGGACCAGGAAGGGGGGTAGTTACACCCCTCTCCCCTGCCGGACTTTCCCCAGGCCAGGGCTGGTGCCCCTGGAACTGGTTCTAACCGGCAGATGCGTAGTGAGCACCGGGGTGCCACTCCGCAGTCACCTTCTCGCAAAAGCCCTACCTACCCAGAATACACAAACCCTGTCTGGGACGGTGCGAACACCGCCCTCGACAGGAAACCCTTTGTCCAAGCTCTCCTCGCTGGAAGGACTCCCAGCAGCAGGAGGTCAGACTCGTGTCTGTGGTGGCAGCATCCATTTTGTGGAGCTGAGGCTTTAGTTAACTTTAAACGGGGTTCACAGTTACGTACATGTCGTGTCCCTCTAGAAGGGCGGAATGCTAACCTCGTCGCCAGAATTGGTGAGGGGGCAGCATCCCGATTCGTATGACACCTTACTCGACATGCCTTGATAGCGCGACACCGAAGTTACCGATGTGGTACGCGTTATCATGGAACAGCCATTGGGTCTTGATTCCGCAAGCTGCAACCGGGCTCGGCTCGGGCCAGAACCTAGTTCACACGAGCCCACGCACTCTGCCTTCAGGATTGTCAAGGCCTGCCATAGGAGTGACTGATAGGAACTCGGGTGTCCATTGTATGGTTAGATATAGAGCTACTATACCTAAAGCAAAGGGTGATTACACGACTTTGCCCCAGCTGTCATGCAGCCAGTTGTGTCAAATTTAGGAGGCCAGCCAGGGGTGGCATAATACATGCTGCAGCCCCTGGCAGCCCTGGGTACACCTATGCCCTGAGTTACAGGGTCTGATAAGGTGGCCCAGTACCAATTGGAAATGTACCTAGGGCACATGGAATCCATTTTAAAGAGAGAGCAGTAGGCCTGGGGTCCTGATTGGCAGGGTCCCAGGTCGACTATGTCCAAAACCAGCTAAAACACAGGGCAAAAAGTTGGGGGCAACCATAGTCAGGAGGTACCTTCCTACAGGAAGCGCCTTGTTAGGTTGAGCCTAGTGCAGCGCGCATGTGCTGCTCTAGGAGAGGGCCTCTTGGAATCACTCCAGACTTCCCAAAGACTTCTCTGTGTGGGTCGGACTCCTCCCACACATTCCATTGGCCTTTTGCGTGTTGCTTTTAATAATGAAAGCACGTAAATGGCCAAAGACGGGTGCAAGTCCCCGCCTTTCCTCTAAACGTTCACTCCCATGGCTTTTGGGTCTCGGGAGCGAGCAGAGGTGTGCAGGCTGGCAGCTGGTCGTGGATCAGGTTACTAAATTACCATAGCGCGGTTGCTTTCACTTTCACGGCTGCGCTTGTTTTATGCTTGTTAAGTCTGTGAGCACTCTTACTCTTTTCTTTAACGAGTTTCTCTGTGATGTGCAGGCACGGCGTGGGCTGCTTCAGCTGGTTAACTAACGCAGCCCTCACAGAGAGCTCCGTGTCCTGCAAACAAAGATTACTGTGTGTTGCTGTGTACCCGCAAGCGTGAATCCCCCGTTTCTCCTCACCTTCACTTCAACCCCCCTCCTTGGTGCTCCTTTGTTGTCTATAAATGTATATATGATACAATGATATAAGCAAAAAGTGAAGCGTGCATGAAGTCAGAAATAAAGACGAACTGCGAAATATATATCTATCAACCGTGGGTAAGAGCTGTTGGTAAACAATGTCAGTCAAGTGCTCCATCTGGCCACCTGTGTGTACGCGATTAATATATTTTAAGGTGTTTATTTTACAGAGACTTTTATCCTGTTTGAGATACACGTGGAATATTAAATTGCAACTTTTTGCCACTCCAAAGTTCAAACAAAGTTCCCCGGGAGCAAAACTAACTTTCCGCACGTATTTGTTATTATCTTAAACACTTCTATGCCCGCTCCTCCCTGTGTATCAAAAACAATTAATTTGATGTAGCAGCTTTAAATTGGTTTAGAATATGGCACTTGAATGTGAGAAATATTTGGACAACAGGTCACCCCAGTCTCACCCGGTTTATTTATATTTCGAATCACAGCGGAGATGGGCTTACTACTGTCTTCTAACTTAACATGTTAATTGTTTTTGTAAGTAATTGTTCGCCTGTGTACTTTTTTAAGTAGCGCTAAATGCATTGGTGCTGTCACTTGGTAAGAGGCGCTATGTAGCTCTGGCAAACTTCTCAATCTAAGTAAAACTATAAAGTGAACAATAATTGTAATGCCCCAACCATCCAGATAAAAATGTTAAAACTAGTGAGTGAGGTGTATAAATGAATGAATGGGTGGATGGATGCAGAATGGACGGGTTGTGTGAGTTGCAGGCTTGCTCCGGGAGGTTTCCTGTTGGGATTCCCAATCCACATTTCAACCAGAACCAGGGTATAAATGAACAGTATCGAAAGTTACAAGCAAAAATCTGGAATAACACTTGGTGAACGCAACCGGGGGCGGATGTTGGTAAACACCCTGCCTGCTGTGCCACCCTCCCTCGCCCCTGGCAGGCGCTGTCCGACTCCGGCAAACTCACTGCAGCCGCTCGGATCCAATTTTAGGTCGAGCCCAGCGCTCGCAAAGGTGAAGCCCTCGTTTCTCCTCTCCTTCACCCCCCCTCCCTTTGTGCCCCTTTGCTGTTGCTGTCTCCCTCGCCCGAGCACCACTTTCTCTCTCGCTTTCCCCCCGACTCTGTGGTTGTTTCCGTCTATGCCTTTTTAATAATCTGGTTTTATTATTCACCATTTTTCAATTACTCGCTGTTCCCTTCTTTTCTCTTTCAGTCTATCTTGTGTTCAGGATTCTGTTCTTTCTCTTCCCGTAACTTCGCCTCGCCTCTCCCCTTCCTTTACTTCTCTCAATTCACGTCTTTCACTTTCTGCTTTCTCTTCTTTTCACCTTCATCGTCCACCCCTTTCTCTTTGTCTCCTCACCTTTTTCTTCATTTTTCTTTCCCTCACACTCCCCCCTTTCTCTGTATTCTACAGATTCTACCTTATAATATGTTTAATCCTCACGTCCCGTGTCTTCTCAGCCCCTCTCATCCCTTTCAGCCGTCCCTCCACTTCACCTTTCCCCTCTTCCACCCTCCCGTCGTTTATTTCCCCCACTAACAATAAAAGACTATAACAAACCAGGGGGCATATTATCAAGGGATTTATCTCTGCTGTTTTGGCTTTAAAAGCCAAGAAAGCGGAGATAAAATTATCTCCCTATCAGCAACAGGGTGCTAACACGCACATTTGCATGTTAGCACCCTTTTTCTCTACGCTTCCCCTTGCATCTCTAATGAGATGCAAAGTGGGCGTTCCAGAGCAAAATAATAGGAGAAATGTTGTTAAGCGACATTTCTCCTATTATCAAGGATATCGCTAACCCTGTTAGTGATAAAAAAGCAGCGCTAACCGCAGTTCGCTCTGCTTTTTTTACACCTGGTATTTTCCTGAATTAGCCATGACATCCTATGGAAGGTGGATATCAAGGATAATTTGGTGAGCCCCTATCATCAAGCTAACGCCAAACTTCGAGAGATTATCGTTGGTTTTCCAGCGATAATCTCTTATTTGGCAGTTAGCGCGAGGATTTTTTATCATTTCTGATACATGCGTTGCTAATAGCACGCTATCTCAGTGATAAAAATCCACGCTACCCGGCGATAATTATCCTAGCGCTAAGTGTGCTTAGCGATAATTATCGCTGGGGCTTGATAATATGGCCCAAGCATCAGTACAGGCAGGAAGAAGTTGCCAGCATGAAAAGGGCAAAAAAACTAGAAAGCATTTTTTTATGTTAATTCCTTTTTAATAGCATTGTTCAGTTGTACATAATGTATTCTTGGTTTTATATAAGATAACAAAAAATGCTTATAACACTTTATTTTAACTTTTCAAAATAAAGGCATTGGGAAGGTCAATAGCTCTGGCTCAACATGTATAAGGTCCCAAAGGCGAGACCTATTGACTATGCCAATGCTTGTTTTTCATTTCCTGTTGTATTTGTTTCAGTCCTACAGACATGCTGCAGGCTCGCCCACAGTCCACAGCTCTCGGGTCTGCTTGGGCCATGGTTTACCAGCTCATCCACTCCAAGGTGCGCTGTGCACTCTGGGACCTGTGGTCCTGAGTCTGTAAGGGGCTCAGAGGGACGACAACCCCCAGAATTCCAAGAAAAAACGGAAAAGGTCGAGCTGTTCACGAATGAACCGGAACATTTAGAAACTCCATCCACGTTCCAGGTTTGTGCACAAGAGGAAACCAGCAGCCTCCACCCACGGCCTCCACCAGCAGCTTCCACCCACCAGGACACCAGCAGTCTCCACCCATGGCCTCCACACACAGCACGGGACCGGCAGCCTCCACCCACGGCCCCCACCCACAGCCTCCACCCACAGCCTCCACTCACAGCAGGGGACCAGCAGATTCCACCCACGGCCCCCACCCACAGCCTCCACCCACAGCTCTACCCACACCCAGAAACAAGCGGCCTCCACCCACACCAGGACATGAGCTGCCTCCACCCACAGCTCCATCCACACCAGGGGCCCAGCAGCCTCCACCCACAGCTCCATCCACACTAAGAGACCAGCAGCCTCCATCCACAGCTCCATCCACACCAGGGGACCAGCAGCCTCCACCCACAGCACCATCCACACCAGGGGACCAGCAGCCTCCACCCACAGCTCCATCCACACCAGGGGACCAGCAGCCTCCATCCACAGCTCCACCCACACCAGGGGACCAGCAGCCTCCACCCACAGCTCCATCCACACCAGGGGACCAGCAGCCTCCATCCACAGCTCCATCCACACCAGGGGACCAGCAGCCTCCATCCACAGCTCCATCCACACCAGGGGACCAGCAGCCTCCATCCACAGCTCCATCCACACTAAGAGACCAGCAGCCTCCATCCACAGCTCCATCCACACTAAGAGACCAGCAGCCTCCACCCACAGCTCCATCCACACCAGGGGACCAGCAGCCTCCATCCACAGCTCCATCCACACCAGGGGACCAGCAGCCTCCACCCACAGCTCCATCTACACCAGGGGACCAGCAGCCTCCACCCACAGCTCCATCCACACTAAGAGACTGAAGTATTCGGGGTTCCCAAGGCCTACACGCTCCAGAGATTACCCACATACACAAAAGAACTGTTGGCACGGAAGCTGTAAAAGGCAAAGAACAAGTTTATTAAGACCCCATGGGGTGGTGGTACACTCAAACAGCACCCTTCGGTATTGCAAGAGGTATCACACCGAACACCGGTGTGACCCCGTTTATATACAATTTTGGGGCAATAAAAGATAGGCGGCACAAGTTAAGACACAGTTTTAGAGACATACATGGTCATGTTTTGGAATACTGCCAGCTCATTGGAGGGTTTCAAACCCGCTGGTCAGTTAGCGGCACATTCCTGAAGGTATACGGGTCAGTGAGGACTGCGCATGTGTGGCTTGACCAGTACTAAAAATAGCCTGTTGCTGGGCAGATGTGAGTGGTCAGTGGAACGGACAAAGGACTAAAGGGCACGTCGGCCACGAGGCCGCTCATGATCTAAGATGGCCGCCACAGTATTCAAAATGGCGTTTATCGTATACAGCCAAGTTAAGGAGGACAACGTGTAGGTTCAGCTAATCGCTAATACGGACGGGCCAATTACGACAGCCGACCCTTTTAGCGTTTAGCTGAATCTACCTCATAATGAACATAGTCTGGATGTTCGTCCTCGATGTCAATTAACATAATTTGTGTCACCTCCTTATGTAGCATCATTTTATCGTGGGCAAGAGCTCGTCTCGATGGCAAACAGGCCGATAGGCACATTGAACATAATGCAGGACCACATTGGATACACAAACAGATAAAAAACATTGCTCCCACAAGTATACAGAGAATTGTCAACAGTTTCCAGCCCCAAGTTGCAATCATGGACCAGAACCATCCAGAAAGTGTCCAAGTTCCATTGTCCGGGTGTATTTCGGCAGCTATTTTATGCAGCTTTGAAATCGCATCATACACAGATGGAGAATTATCGGGCACGTAAACACAACAGCTGCTTCCGATGATCCTACACGCCCCCCCACGGTCAGCCAAAACAACATCCAGCACCATCCGGTTTTGGAGGGTGACAATTCTAGAAATCTGCAGTTCTTCGGTAATATTCCCCAGGGCAATAGCAGTGTCATTCGCAACAGCCTCGACAACACGTGTCAGGCGTCTGATCTTCCGACTGTTCAGTGCGGCCCCCACAAAGGAGAACAATCCCAGATTGAAATCCACATATTGTTGCAACGCAGTGTCCGTTTGATCAATGTCCTCTAAAGCAACAGTTCGCTTAACTCTGTTCAAAACAAAATCATGGTACAGAGTATAGTCGTTGTGATACATCGGTGGGGCAATGAATACCGGAGGAAGCACAAACGATACATAACATGTGCCCAACCACCCCACTGGAAGCTGATGGTACCCCTTCGTTCCACAGATGAAGTAGGTGTTTCTGGATGCAACAAATGAAATGCCATTCGGGCTATCGAACGTGAGAGTAACGTTACATTCACTTTTCCCCACTGCAATCGTGCCCTTATTTCGTATACATAAATCAGCTTTTGTAGCAATGACATTTATAACATGAGCACTTGATACATTCACATTTCTCTGATTGCTGTATATTCGTGGAGCAGACACATTGTCGGGCTTATACTCTTCCCATTCAAAACGTGTACCCTCAGCCCGTGGAAACCCATCCTTGTCATGGGGACATTCTTTATTGAGGCGGAAAAGCACCCCCCCTTTGGTTGGCCATCTCAAGGTAAAGAGGAGGGTGTACCAGGCGTTGCAAGACCCATTATGCGAAAACGGGAGTGGGATAAGTGGGGTGCCCCCTCTCTTCTGGTGCCCAGGCAACATTCCACACACCCAGCAATTAGAGGTATTGGTCATATTATGTGTGTGGTGAAGAATCTGAATGAAGCTGTTATTTAAGTACGTTTGACGGTGGCGCTCTTCATGAAATGGCAGTGTAAAATGAAAATGTTCAGACGGTGCCGGGGTAGTCGGCAGCAAATGTTCACGTACAGGCACCACAAGTTCGACTACCCAGGCTATAACAGCTATCACCACAATCGTAAAAACAAAAAGAAAGGCACCCAGTATTTTCTTATCTCGCGATGCCGTCGATGCCATAGTTCAAGAAAGTTTTGTGCAAAGTCTCAAATAACACAAATTGTTCACAGTTTCTCACAAATAGTCTCTGATACACGTACGTGTATACCTAAAAAAAAAGAAAAAATGCGGTGCTGAACTCCGAGGTAGCCGTTGTTTTCTTCTCCGGGCCAAGACGGGTGTCGCTACTCTGGCAGAACTGATCCCCCCCCCTTGGAATTCCCGGTTTCCGTTTCACAAACCTGGAGCGGTTACCAACCAGTCTAAAAAAAGGAACAAAAATCTTCTTTATCGCGGTCGTAGATTGTAGCGCTCTCTTCCAGCAGCAGATTGGTCCGGGAAGGCTCCCTCTACTTCGGCCGACGTCACAGCTGGGCTCTTTTCTTTCTCCAAGATCTCTTTATAATCGGTCAGCACAGCAGGAGTCACCAGATCCGGGGAGACTCGGCGACAATGTGTCGAATGCACCCACCGCTTCCTGTTGGTCACTCGTACGGCGGTGCGAGTTGCCAGAAGGACCTGCTCGGGGCCCTTCCACCTGGGCTCCAGACTGCTTGCTCTTTCAAACGAACGGATCATCACATGATCCCCAGGACGAAGATCGTGGCCCTCTCCAGTAGAGTTATCAGGGAGCGCTTCTCGAACCTGTTGATGAATGGAGAGCAAATCATTTGTTAATCGTGCCAGATAATCATTCATCATAACACAAGGCACATCATGTATTAATCGCGGCTTGGGCACTCCCCAGATATTCATGGGGCGGCCAAACACCACCTCATAAGGTGTAAGGCCAGTTCGTGAATGGGGCACTGATCTAAGAGACAGTAGTGCTAGCGGTAACGCATCTGGCCACTTCAATGATGTAGACGCCACAATTTTGGCCAGCTTAAGCTTCAACGTTGCATTGTACCGCTCGACCAAACCTGCTGACTGAGGGTGGAATACAGCGTGGAACTTTTGCTGAATCCCCAACCCCTTCAGTACATACTCCACAATCTTTCCGACAAAATGGGGCCCATTATCGCTCCACAAAAATTTGCAAACTCCAAAGCGAGGAAAGAATTCCTTAAGCAACACCTTAGCTGTTGTCAAAGCCGTATTGTCTTTCGTGGGGTAGGCCTCAACCCATTTGCTAAAAGCGCACACCACCACTAAGACGTACTTCAGGTTATTGCAGCGCTCGAGTTGGATGTAATCCATTTGAAGGACTTCGAATGGTGCAGAAGGTGGAACGAACCCTCCTTTCGGAGTATAGGCCCCCTTTCCAGGATTGTGTTGCAAACATACCAGGCAGGTCTGCACTACTCTCTTCGCAGTATTCGCAATCTCGGGATGTTCCCAAACTCGTGTTAAAAGCTGAGTTATTGCAAGAGCTCCGACATGCGCCAGTCCATGTGTCATCTGGACCATCGCCTGTAAGTAAGCCGCAGGCAATTTCCACTTCTCCATGTCTTTGCTTCTCCAACATCCCTCATCATCTAGCACCCCATCTGCTGCCCAAGCCGCAAGCTCAGATTCTGTAGCTGACTTTTGTATATCCCGTATCTCTGCTCTAGCATCACTCCATCGTTCAGCCTGCGATTGTACCACATACATGGGGGAGCTAGTTCGGGACATAGCCGTTTGCCTTGCTATGCTGTCTGCAAAGGCATTTCCTTGGCCCACCTTATCCGTAACTTTCTTATGGGCACTGCACTTCACTATCGCTACTTTTTTAGGGCCAAGCAACGCATTTAGAAGATCACGCACTAACTCTCCGTGCATAATGTGCTCCCCATGTGACGTCAGAAACCCGCGTTCCCTCCAAAGAAGCCCGAAGTCATGGGCCACTCCAAAGGCGTACCGGCTGTCTGTGTATATGTTCACACATAGGCCAGCACTCAATTCGCAGGCTCTTGTTAAAGCTATCAGCTCTGCTGCCTGAGCCGATTTTTGTGGTATTCTAGCTGTTTCTACCACCGTCTTAAGAGTCGTGATCGCATATGCTGCGGAAGTCGTGCCATCTGGCAGCCTCAAACACGATCCATCAACCCACAGTTCCCCATCCACATCTGGAAGTGGCACATCCTGTAAGTCAACACGACCCTTTGTCTGTTCCTCAGTCAGGAAAACACAATCATGATGTTTTTCTTCCTGACCCTCCTCGGCCGGATAGGGCAATAAAGTCGCGGGGTTCAAAGTAGCGCATCTCTTCAATGTTATGTGTGGCGCTAAAAGTGTCAGCTCATATCCTGTAAGTCGTGCACTCGTGAGGTATTGGGTCTTTGTTTGGTTTAACAGGGCGTCTACTGCGTGAGGAACCAACACCAGCAATTTGTGTGATAACACTATGCCCTCGCTCTGTCGTATGGCTACTGCTGTTGCCGCTACTGCTCGAAAACACCCAGGCAGCCCTTGTGCTACGGGATCCAAAATGGCAGAGAAGTATGCACATGGTCTCTGCTTATCCCCGTGTAACTGCACTAACACTGACAACGCGCACCCATCATTCTCGTGCACGTACAATGTGAAAAGTTTCGTGTAGTCTGGTGTTCCTAACACGGGTGCAGAACAAAGGGCCTGTCTCAACTGTTCAAAGGCTTTCTGACATTCGTCTGTCCACTCAAGAGGCATCGGTGTAGTCTTGGACAATAATGCTAGCAGAGGTTTTATGATATGTGAGAAACCCATGATCCATTGTCTACAAAAAGATGTCAACCCTATAAAGGCACGCACATCTCTCTGCGTGCGGGGGACTGGTGTATCTAAAATCGCCTGAATTCGATCAGATGTTAATGCCCTCCCCTCCTTAGACAACAGATGACCGAGGTAGGTCACCTGGGGTCTACAGTATTGAAGCTTTTTCTTGGAGACCTTGTGATTGTTTTGTGCCAAAAAGGACAGCAACGCAAGCGTGCTCTGTTCACATTGTATATAGGAGTCAGCAGCAAGCAAAAGGTCATCCACGTACTGGATGAGCGCAACGCCAGACTGCAATTCAAAGGAATCTAGTTGTCGTTTCAAAGCCTGGCTGTAGATGCTAGGGCTCTCAGTATAGCCTTGGGGAACACGACAAAATCTATACGATTTATTATTGAGCGTAAAACCAAACAGATATCTGCTATCTGGGTGAACAGGGATAGAAAAGAACGCATTCTTTAGATCGATAACGCTAAAAGTGGTGGCTGTCGGTGGAACCAAAGTAAGCAAAGTCGTGATATCAGACACCACTGGGTATTGGGGAATGACAATTTTATTTATTTCACGCAAATCAATAATAAATCGATAGATCTTGCCATCTGAATCTCTCTTAAGAATTGGTAGAATAGGGCTGTTACAGACATTATAAGGGACCTCCTCCACTACCCCTGCAGAAATCAAATCCTGAACAATATGTGTTAGTGCAATTTCGCCTTCCTTCGAGATCTTATACTGTGGCACTCGTGGTAGAGGGGCCCCCTCCTTAACAGTGATATGTATTGGTGGAATACGCATCTCTCCCACATCCGTATCTGATGTCGCCCACAACGTGTGCGGCAGAGAGGCCAAAGCGGGAATATCTAAAATGACACAAAATCTGTCATGTTCAGGGCAATCATCAGGATCAGGGTAGTTGTCATTCAGAATAACCCGCACTCCTTCTGGAGCGCAGCGTATTGTTGCTCGAAAATATTTAAGCAAATCAATGCCCAAGATATTATCTGGGGTATGGGGCGATAGCAAAAATTGGCCAAAACTAAAGTACTTGTCAATGCATAGGGCAAGGGGCTTGGACAATGGGCTGGGGGAGGGTGTGCCATCAAACCCTACACACGTAATCATTTCGCCAGACAGGGGAGCCCTCGGAACCAAGTTTTTCGACAGAGCGCTACGAGTAGCTCCTGTGTCGACTAGAAACTGATCAGTAGAACCCAAAATACCCGCTGTTACATATGGACCTTGCTGATCTACTGGCACTTCAACTGATTCCTTACCCCATCCTACGCAATCCTATGCATGCACATAATCCTGATGTTCCACATTCTCTCCTTCCAAGATCTGATATTGATTCCGTCTATCAAACGTATTTCGTTCGTCCTGGCCACGGCCCCTCTCCTCAACCTGTCTACGATCACCTCCGCCACCTCTCGCTCCAGTATAACCTCCTCTTGACCTTCCACTGCCTCGACCACGCTGACTACGCTGTTCACGAAGTACCGGACAATCATCGGCCCAATGCCCAAACTCCTTACAATAAGCACACTGATCCTCCGCAATGTCCGTACGACCATACGACGCATTTCCTCCACCTCGTCTACCTCTATCATTCCCTCTACTCTGTGTTCCCCGAACCTGTGCCAACATCACCTTCGTTTTCAATTCCTTCGTCTTTTTCTCTACATTTTCTTTAGCCTCCACTTCCTGCCGCTCATAATACTGAGCCATAGTTAACAAGGACGCAGGGGTCGCCGTGGCCCAGGAACTCTCACTCGACTTCAATCGCTTTGCAATCTCTGGTAGGAGATTAGCCACATACTTATCTACAAACAAATGCCGACCCGTATCGTCAGTTAAAGATTGACCACTGTAATCATGAAATGCCTCCTCAAAGCGTGTAAAGAAATCTGAGACTGTTTCATCTGGTTTCTGCTTGCACGACGTTAACATGGTCCAATCTATCTTTTTGGCAGGAACAAGCGTTTTCAATTTATGCAAAATAGCTGCCGGAAGATCTAGAATTAGCTGGCAAGGCTTACATGCTGGTTCTCTATCTAAATCTGCAGCATTTATCTCTTTCCAGGTCCCCCCCAAAATCGTTTCATCATTAGTTTTACGAATTTGCCTCCACATATCAGGTGGTAATATTAGCCCAAAAAACAAATCTATATCTACAAGAGTCATCACACAAGACGATATAGCCCCCTCTACCCCCTCATAGAATGCCGCTGGGTTCTTTCGAAGATCAGGTAAAGAATTTTTAAGTGCCATGACATCTGCTCTATTCCATGGTGTATACACCCAATTATACACAAAATATCCCTTCGCATCCTTTGACAATTTATCATCATCCGTACCTTCCCCTTTTGGTGGAACATACAAAGGCGCGGCTTCACGCATAGGCATAACATGCAACGCAGAGCTCTTATCTGAACCACGAAGAGAACACTCCTTAACCGCCCCGTCGTTTCCCGGCTCGGACTCCTTTTTCCTCCGTTTCAGTTCCTGTCGTAAAGAAATTGTCTCATCCCGCAGCGCGATCAACTGCTTGAACAGGTCGTCCACATCTGTAAGATCAAAATCACCTTTAGCTAAATTCTCACGATATACCGACAAAGCTTTAGGTTCTAACGTTTCAGAAACTTCACGATATGCATTTACAACTTCATCCGCTAAAGTGGACAAGAAATACATTAATTCAAGATCCGACCACCCCTGTTTCTCCGCTACCAACTGTTCCTGAGTAACACAATGCTTATTCACTTTACGAGCCCAACTGCGTAAATGAGCGGACCTCTCCGCAGTAAACCTGAGAGCCGATACCCCTTTCTGGCTCACTTGAATCTGCCCATCATCCTCGGAATCCGCAGCCGGAGCCGTCGGTGAAACGTACGGGGGCGGTGACCGATCTAACAAAGAAAAATCATCAATTTCATTATTAAGGACAGGATAAAGCGGTCGGCGAATAGGAAACTGACCAGTCGTTTGCAATTTACGTTCCCGTTCCTCCCTCTCTTTCTTCTCCTGAGCCTCCTTCTCCTCAAGCTGTAAAGCCTTATCCCGAGCAGCCTTACGCTGCTCTTTGTCCGCCAAGGCAACCTCACGCTTCATTCGTTCACGCGCCGCTTTCTCCCACATTCGTACACAATCAAACATATTTTGTCTAGACCTTCGTTGAAACATACATTGCTCGACAAATTGGATTTTACTCAAATCGTATGACCCGTGTAGGGGCCATTGCAATTCGGGATCGGTCTTAGTGTACTTATGCCATAATTTACTGTACATAATAGGTGGAAGGCCGTGCTTGATATACATGTCCCTATTTGGTGTTCCCTCTGGGGGAGCCGGCTGTGATTCCGCTAACCTAATTGATGCATCATCTCCTAAGCAACACATTCCCCGGAGTTTGCTGAAAACAGGCATGTTCAAAAAGTATCACGAAAGCGTGACACCAGACCAAATGGCACTTACAGTTCTTCACACGATTGTGCCGCTCAAAGGAAAAAACAAGGTTAGAGAAACATCTCTACATGCCTGCCTATGTGAAGTGCACTACACATATAAGTTCAAAGGTCACAAATTCAAAATGTTAGCTAACTCAGATCAAAGTTCACAAAATTCGGCGAGCGTCCGAAGACTACCTCACCGGTCACAAATCTCAGGACTTCAGTAAGCGTCCGAAGACTACCTTACCGAACACAAATCTCAGGACTTCAGTAAGCGTCCGAAGACTACCTTACCGAACACAAAGCTTACCAATTCTCAAAAGTCCAGATTCCAACTGCCAAGGTCTTGTAAGCCAAATCAGCCAAACGGCACTTTCTCAGTGAAGCGGACACTCGAAAACTCAGTCGGAGACCGGCGCCACCTGGAAGGTCAGATCGGAAGGAAAGGAAAAGACACCTTGGCAGCCAAGACTCGGGTCACTCGTGGCAGTGCGCGTCCATGGCGAGTTTCCAAGCCTTCGTCACGACCTCTCCTTCGGGCATCCGAGTCGCCGATGAGTCCCTTCGTGGTCGCCAATTGAAGTATTCGGGGTTCCCAAGGCCTACACGCTCCAGAGATTACCCACATACACAAAAGAACTGTTGGCACGGAAGCTGTAAAAGGCAAAGAACAAGTTTATTAAGACCCCATGGGGTGGTGGTACACTCAAACAGCACCCTTCGGTATTGCAAGAGGTATCACACCGAACACCGGTGTGACCCCGTTTATATACAATTTTGGGGCAATAAAAGATAGGCGGCACAAGTTAAGACACAGTTTTAGAGACATACATGGTCATGTTTTGGAATACTGCCAGCTCATTGGAGGGTTTCAAACCCGCTGGTCAGTTAGCGGCACATTCCTGAAGGTATACGGGTCAGTGAGGACTGCGCATGTGTGGCTTGACCAGTACTAAAAATAGCCTGTTGCTGGGCAGATGTGAGTGGTCAGTGGAACGGACAAAGGACTAAAGGGCACGTCGGCCACGAGGCCGCTCATGATCTAAGATGGCCGCCACAGTATTCAAAATGGCGTTTATCGTATACAGCCAAGTTAAGGAGGACAACGTGTAGGTTCAGCTAATCGCTAATACGGACGGGCCAATTACGACAAGACCAGCAGCCTCCATCCACAGCTCCATCCACACCAGGGGACCAGCAGCCTCCACCCACAGTTCCATCCACACTAAGAGACCAGCAGCCTCCATCCACAGCTCCATCCACACCAGGGGACCAGCAGCCTCCACCCACAGCTCCATCCACACTAAGAGACCAGCAGCCTCCATCCACAGCTCCATCCACACTAAGAGACAAGCAGCCTCCATCCACAGCTCCATCCACACCAGGGGACCAGCAGCCTCCACCCACAGCTCCATCCACACTAAGAGACCAGCAGCCTCCATCCACAGCTCCATCCACACTAAGAGACCAGCAGCCTCCATCCACAGCTCCATCCACACCAGGGGACCAGCAGCCTCCATCCACAGCTCCATCTACACCAGGGGACCAGCAGCCTCCATCCACAGCTCCATCCACATTAAGGGACCAGCAGCATCCACACACAGATCCATCCATACCAGGACACCAGCAGCCTCCACCCACAGCCTCCACCAGCAGCCTCCACCCACGGCCCCCACCCACAGCCTCCACCCACAGCCTCCACTCACAGCAGGGGACCGGCAGCCTCCACCCATGGCCCCCACCCACAGCCTCCACCCACAGCCTCCACTCAGCCTCCACTCACAGCAGGGGACCAGCAGCCTCCACCCACGGCCCCCACCCACAGCCTCCACCCACAGCTCCATCCACACTAAGAGACCAGCAGCCTCCATCCACAGCTCCATCTACACCAGGGGACCAGCAGCCTCCATCCACATTAAGGGACCAGCAGCCTCCACCCACAGATCCATCCACACCCGGGCACCAGCAGCCTCCACCCACAGCCTCCACCCACAGCCTCCACCCACGGCCCCCACCCACAGCCTCCACCCACAGCCTCCACTCACAGCAGGGGACCGGCAGCCTCCACCCATGGCCCCCACCCACAGCCTCCACCCACAGCCTCCACTCACAGCAGGGGACCAGCAGCCTCCACCCACGGCCCCCACCCACAGCCTCCGCCCACAGTCTCCAACCACAGCTCTACCCACACCCCGACACAAGCAGCCTCCATCCACACCAGGACATGAGGTGCCTCCACCCACACCAGGACACCAGCAGCCTCCATCCACAGCTCCATCCACACCAGGGGACCAGCAGCCTCCACCCACAGCTCCATCCACACCAGGGGACCAGCAGCCTCCATCCACAGCTCCATCCACACTAAGAGACCAGCAGCCTCCACCCACAGCTCCATCCACACCGGGGGCCCAGCAGCCTCCACTCACAGCTCAATCCACACTAAGAGACCAGCAGCCTCCATCCACAGCTCCATCCACACCGGGGGACCAGCAGCCTCCATCCACAGCTCCATCCACACCAGGGGACCAGCAGCCTCCACCCACAGCTCCATCCACACTAAGAGACCAGCAGCCTCCATCCACAGCTCCATCCACACCGGGGGACCAGCAGCCTCCATCCACAGCTCCATCTACACCAGGGGACCAGCAGCCTCCACCCACAGCTCCATCCACACTAAGAGACCAGCAGCCTCCATCCACAGCTCCATCCACACCAGGGGACCAGCAGCCTCCATCCACAGCTCCATCCACACCAGGGGACCAGCAGCCTCCATCCACAGCTCCATCCACACCAGGGGACCAGTAGCCTCCATCCACAGCTCCATCCACACCAGGGGACCAGCAGCCTCCATCCACAGCTCCATCCACACCAGGGGACCAGCAGCCTCCACCCACAGCTCCATCTACACCAGGGGACCAGCAGCCTCCATCCACAGCTCCATCCACACCAGGGGACCAGCAGCCTCCATCCACATTAAGGGACCAGCAGCCTCCATCCACAGCTCCATCCACACTAAGAGACAAGCAGCCTCCATCCACAGCTCCATCCACACTAAGAGACAAGCAGCCTCCATCCACAGCTCCATCCACACCAGGGGACCAGCAGCCTCCATCCACAGCTCCATCCACGCCAGGGGACCAGCAGCCTCCATCCACAGCTCCATCCACACCAGGGGACCAGCAGCCTCCATCCACAGCTCCATCCACACCAGGGGACCAGCAGCCTCCACCCACAGCTCCATCCACACCAGGGGACCAGCAGCCTCCATCCACAGCTCCACCCACACCAGGGGACCAGCAGCCTCCACCCACAGCTCCATCCACACCAGGGGACCAGCAGCCTCCATCCACAGCTCCATCCACACCAGGGGACCAGCAGCCTCCATCCACAGCTCCATCCACACCAGGGGACCAGCAGCCTCCATCCACCGCTCCATCCACACTAAGAGACCAGCAGCCTCCATCCACAGCTCCATCCACACTAAGAGACCAGCAGTCTCCATCCACATCTCCATCCACACCAGGGGACCAGCAGCCTCCATCCACAGCTCCATCCACACCAGGGGACCAGCAGCCTCCACCCACAGCTCCATCCACACCAGGGGACCAGCAGCCTCCATCCACAGCTCCATCCACACCAGGGGACCAGCAGCCACCATCCACAGCTCCATCTACACCAGGGGACCAGCAGCCTCCATCCACAGCTCCATCCACACTAAGAGACCAGCAGCCTCCATCCACAGCTCCATCCACACCAGGGGACCAGCAGCCTCCATCCACCGCTCCATCCACACTAAGAGACCAGCAGCCTCCATCCACAGCTCCATCCACACTAAGAGACCAGCAGCCTCCATCCACATCTCCATCCACACCAGGGGACCAGCAGCCTCCATCCACAGCTCCATCCACACCAGGGGACCAGCAGCCTCCACCCACAGCTCCACCCACACCAGGGGACCAGCAGCCTCCACCCACAGCTCCATCCACACCAGGGGACCAGCAGCCTCCATCCACACCAGGGGACCAGCAGCCTCCATCCACAGCTCCATCCACACCAGGGGACCAGCAGCCTCCACCCACAGCTCCATCCACACCAGGGGACCAGCAGCCTCCACCCACAGCTCCATCCACACCAGGGGACCAGCAGCCTCCATCCACAGCTCCATCCACACCAGGGGACCAGCAGCCTCCATCCACAGCTCCATCCACACTAAGAGACCAGCAGCCTCCATCCACAGCTCCATCTACACCAGGGGACCAGCAGCCTCCATCCACATTAAGGGACCAGCAGCCTCCACCCACAGATCCATCCACACCCGGGCACCAGCAGCCTCCACCCACAGCCTCCACCCACAGCCCCCACCCACGGCCCCCACCCACAGCCTCCACCCACAGCCTCCACTCACAGCAGGGGACCGGCAGCCTCCACCCATGGCCCCCACCCACAGCCTCCACCCACAGCCTCCACTCACAGCAGGGGACCAGCAGCCTCCACCCACGGCCCCCACCCACAGCCTCCGCCCACAGTCTCCAACCACAGCTCTACCCACACCCCGACACAAGCAGCCTCCATCCACACCAGGACATGAGCTGCCTCCACCCACACCAGGACACCAGCAGCCTCCACCCACAGCTCCATCCACACCAGGAGACCAGCAGCCTCCACCCACAGCTCCATCCACACCAGGGGACCAGCAGCCTCCATCCACAGCTCCATCCACACTAAGAGACCAGCAGCCTCCACCCACAGCTCCATCCACACCGGGGGCCCAGCAGCCTCCACTCACAGCTCAATCCACACTAAGAGACCAGCAGCCTCCATCCACAGCTCCATCCACACCGGGGGACCAGCAGCCTCCATCCACAGCTCCATCCACACCAGGGGACCAGCAGCCTCCACCCACAGCTCCATCCACACTAAGAGACCAGCAGCCTCCATCCACAGCTCCATCCACACCGGGGGACCAGCAGCCTCCACCCACAGCTCCATCCACACCAGGGGACCAGCAGCCTCCACCCACAGCTCCATCCACACTAAGAGACCAGCAGCCTCCATCCACAGCTCCATCCACACCGGGGGACCAGCAGCCTCCATCCACAGCTCCATCTACACCAGGGGACCAGCAGCCTCCACCCACAGCTCCATCCACACTAAGAGACCAGCAGCCTCCACCCACAGCTCCATCCACACCAGGGGACCAGCAGCCTCCACCCACAGCTCCATCCACATCAGGGGACCAGCAGCCTCCATCCACAGCTCCATCCACACCAGGGGACCAGCAGCCTCCATCCACAGCTCCATCCACACCAGGGGACCAGTAGCCTCCATCCACAGCTCCATCCACACCAGGGGACCAGCAGCCTCCATCCACAGCTCCATCCACACCAGGGGACCAGCAGCCTCCACCCACAGCTCCATCTACACCAGGGGACCAGCAGCCTCCATCCACAGCTCCATCCACACCAGGGGACCAGCAGCCTCCATCCACATTAAGGGACCAGCAGCCTCCATCCACAGCTCCATCCACACTAAGAGACAAGCAGCCTCCATCCACAGCTCCATCCACACTAAGAGACAAGCAGCCTCCATCCACAGCTCCATCCACACCAGGGGACCAGCAGCCTCCATCCACAGCTCCATCCACACCAGGGGACCAGCAGCCTCCATCCACAGCTCCATCCACACCAGGGGACCAGCAGCCTCCATCCACAGCTCCATCCACACCAGGGGACCAGCAGCCTCCATCCACAGCTCCATCCACACCAGGGGACCAGCAGCCTCCATCCACAGCTCCACCCACACCAGGGGACCAGCAGCCTCCACCCACAGCTCCATCCACACCAGGGGACCAGCAGCCTCCATCCACAGCTCCATCCACACCAGGGGACCAGCAGCCTCCATCCACAGCTCCATCCACACCAGGGGACCAGCAGCCTCCATCCACCGCTCCATCCACACTAAGAGACCAGCAGCCTCCATCCACAGCTCCATCCACACTAAGAGACCAGCAGCCTCCATCCACAGCTCCATCCACACCAGGGGACCAGCAGCCTCCATCCACAGCTCCATCCACACCAGGGGACCAGCAGCCTCCACCCACAGCTCCATCCACACCAGGGGACCAGCAGCCACCATCCACAGCTCCATCCACACTAAGAGACCAGCAGCCTCCATCCACAGCTCCATCCACACCAGGGGACCAGCAGCCTCCATCCACAGCTCCATCCACACCAGGGGACCAGCAGCCACCATCCACAGCTCCATCCACACTAAGAGACCAGCAGCCTCCATCCACAGCTCCATCCACACCAGGGGACCAGCAGCCACCATCCACAGCTCCATCCACACTAAGAGACCAGCAGCCTCCATCCACAGCTCCATCCACACTAAGAGACCAGCAGCCTCCATCCACAGCTCCATCCACACTAAGAGACCAGCAGCCTCCATCCACAGCTCCATCCACACTAAGAGACCAGCAGCCTCCATCCACAGCTCCATCCACACTAAGAGACCAGCAGCCTCCATCCACAGCTCCATCCACACTAAGAGACCAGCAGCCTCCACCCACAGCTCCATCCACACTAAGAGACCAGCAGCCTCCATCCACAGCTCCATCCACACTAAGAGACCAGCAGCCTCCATCCACAGCTCCACCCACACTAAGAGACCAGCAGCCTCCATCCACAGCTCCATCCACACTAAGAGACCAGCAGCCTCCATCCACAGCTCCATCCACACTAAGAGACCAGCAGCCTCCATCCACAGCTCCATCCACACTAAGAGACCAGCAGCCTCCACCCACAGCTCCATCCACACTAAGAGACCAGCAGCCTCCATCCACAGCTCCATCCACACTAAGAGACCAGCAGCCTCCACCCACAGCTCCATCCACACTAAGAGACCAGCAGCCATCACCCACGCTCCATCGACATCACGGACCTCCCAACCTCCATCCACAGCTCCATCCACACCAGGGGCCTGACAACCTCCACCAAAGCTCATACGTTGACTCTCAGGTCCTGAGGTGCCCGGAAGAGTCACTTTGAGGATGGACCTACTGGTGCTCTTGCGAAGCGCGCACTGCCTGGGCACTGCGCAGGTGTGTGTCAAAAGATGTCAACATGGGACAGCATTGAAATATGCGCTTTCAGATGCCGCAAGGGCAGATGCCATCAACTGGCAACTTTTTTGTGAAATTATTTACATTGCTGAAGATTTCACTTGCAGGTTTCTTTTTTTATTATTTTTTTTTATTAAGTTTTTCCCCTTTTATCCCATGGTGGTGGGAAAGATAGACCATAAATACATACTACAAACAAAATACATACATGAAAAAAAGGTAATTATATGGAAATAGTAAACAGAATGAAAGAAAATGATCATAATTAATAATTAATTTGCGATCCATTTTTCAAATGGTGCCCAGTTCTTAGAAGCAATTAGACGTCTTCTCTTTCCTCTAAAAGGCTGAACTGAAGTCTCAAGTTTATACCACGCCAGCATCCTGGCCTTCCAATGACAAAAAGTAGGAGGTTCAGGATTTATCCAGAGTGATGTAACACAAAGTCTAACCTTGGCCATAGAAATAAAAAGAAAGGCTTGCAAATGTCTTGTTTTTTCAATGGCCGTAGAATATTCATAACCGGTGATAACCATTTCAGCAGAAATTTTAACTGGAATTTGAATGATCTGTGTGAGAAAAATTTCAATTTGGTTGATGAAGGAAGATAACTCCGGACAACTATGGAACATATGAAGAGAATCTGCGGAGGGAAATTTACATCTTGCACAAAACGAACCTCACTTGCAGGTTTCTAATAAAAGTTTGAAATAATGGTATTTATTACTGCTAAAATGATTTCTTGATTGGTCTTTGTAAGCGAGGAGGCTTTTAGCAGGTTTCCCCCCACGTTTTACCTCCATTTAGATTACTAGCTTCTGTTTTTTTGACTCTGAGAGTGCACTGAGGCCTGCCAACCAGACGTCAGTGCCAGTGTTCTTACACATTACAAAGTGCATGTTGAGTTGGCTATTCCCAATCGGCAAGGACTGACTTACTTATAAGTTCCTAGTATATTGTGCCCAGGGTACCAAGGGCATGTAAGGCAGAGTGTCCACCCAGGGCTCCAGCACTTATTGTGTCACCTTGTGTGTGACAAACTACAAAATGGCTCCTCGCCTGCCACTGCAGACTGCAAGGACAGTTGTCACCCTGCCAGTTTGACTTTGCCATTACCATTACTGGGAAACCCACCCTTTCCCTTGACAATAAATGCAAGTCTCCGCTAAAGAAGGCCTATGGAACCCTAAGGTAGGGAGCTGTATATTCTTAACTGTGTGTGGGGGCGTGGAAGGAACAGGACGTAGGCTGGCTCGAGGTAAATAAGGCTTTATTTTCTTTAATACACGTTTGTGCTTGCTGGTGAGTCTTTCAGCAGCAAACTGTACTGGGTCCGTGATGACGGGTAGCACTGGGAACCTCTTGATGGTTTCTCTGGTCCAGGCAGCCGGATGTATGACGTTACAACGCATACTTTTACAACGCATACCTTTACAATGCATTTTTTACAACGCAACATCCATTACAACGCATTCCATTACAACGCATACCATTACAACAAATTTTTAAAAACTACCTTTACAACGCATTCCATTAGAACGCATACTACCTTTACAACGCATACCATTACAACGCATACCATTACATTGCATGTATGGTAAGTATTGGATAGTGTAGGGGTAAAAATTACTATTCTAACTCCAGGGGGGTGCAATAGTAGGGTAAGTGTTGGATAGTGTAGGGGTTAAAAATACTATTCTAACTCCAGGGGGGTAACAGTAGGGTAAGTGTTGGATAGTGTAGGGGTAAGAAATACTATTCTAACTCCAGGGGGTGCAACAGTAGGGTAAGTGTTGGATAGTGTAGGGGTAAAAATTACTATTCTAACTCCAGGGGGTGCAACAGTAGGGTAAGTGTTGGATAGTGTAGGGGTAAAAATTACTATTCTAACTCCAGGGGGTGCAACAGTAGGGTAAGTGTTGGATAGTGTAAGGGTACTATGAATTGTAATGGTATGCGTTGTAATGGTATGCATTGTAATGACTGCGTTGTAATGACATGCGTTGTAGTGGTATGCGTTGTAGTGTCATGCGTTGTAATGGTTGCGTTGTAATGACATGCGTTGTAATGGATGTTGTGTTGTAAAAGTTTCGTTGTAATGGTAGTGCGTTGTAAAAGTTGCGTTGTAAAAGTTGTTTCCCAGGCAGCCTCTTCTGGAGCTTTTCCGTCAGGGCACTGTCAGCTCCCGAGTTGCGCCAACAAGGAAAGAAAAGGAAGGCTTTAGGGGTGCTGTCTGGGTTTCTTAACTCTAAGGGCCCGGGGGTGAAGATTCCTACCAGACCCGTGCTCTTCCCTTTATCCTGCCGGTTTGTGAGGAAGTGAGGTGGCAGGTCACGGGTAGGGGTTGTGAGGAAGTTGGGAGGGGGTTAGCCGTGTGATTCAGCGCGGTGTTGTCCTACGGGTACTAAGGGCTTCTCTGCCTCCCTGCCCAGCCCGAGAGACGCTCTCGTACCTGGTGAAGTCACGCTTTCCCTTGAGCGTGCCTCGGGGATGAGTGAGGACGTTGGCCTCCAGGCTCTGCTTCCGCCATCTCGAGGTCTTCTCCTCCGCTCTTCCTCAGGCTGCAAACACTATCGGCTCTCTTTACTCTCGCAACTCAGCTCTCTTCCACCTTCTCGGCGTTGGTGACATCACACGCCTTCTGCTGGACTTCCGCAATTATAACCAATGGCTCCTTGCTGACGTCTGTTGGGGGCGGGACTTCTTCAAAATAGTATGCCCGGTTAAAGGCTCCCTGCTCCTTTTCTCCACTGTCAAAGTCCCACTTCCAGCTCTCCTGTTGGGAATGAGAGAGAGGGTAACAGGGGTGGCGCGGACCACCAGTCCTCTTCCGTTGGCTCTTGAGGCGGGCAGGCCCCGTCACACTGTGACATGTCTGTTTATGTATGTCCTTGTAGCAAAACCCCTTAAATTGTTGTTTTGCTGTGGAAAAGTGAGTAGCCCCATTGGCTAATACAGGGTTACAGGCTGGCACCCCAGCCTGGCTAACTTCTGAATGGGACTACCTAACTGGGTACTGTACGGTATCAAATCAATGTAGTAATTAAACCTGACCTGAATTTGATGCCCAGGCCTAATTTAATGTCACTATTAAAGTAAGCAACCTTTAGGAAGTTGCCACTCTCTGACACAGCTGCTCCATTAGCCTCACATGGGCACTGAAGAAAGTGACCCTTAGGGTCCACCCAGGTTATCTACAACCTGCTACTCACCTTCTTACCAAATGAAGAGTCTGTCAGACATAGAGAATACAAAACAATTGTTTATTAGCAATACTCTGCAGAAAAGTCCGATATGACCTGCACCCTGAGATGTCTGCAGAGGGACTCCCCCCCCCCACACAGTGTGCAACACATAATCATTTCTCCAAGAACACCAAACCACGCCAACAGTGGAAAGTTAGCAGCTTAGGACGAACATGAACAAAGGAGGCCCAGGGATTGGCTACCACCTGCTAGAGGGGTACATACTATCTTCTTCTCAAGGTTGCCTTGCTGGGGCTCGGCGTCTCCTAACGTGGGAGCTGAGTAACACACAGGGATAGCCATGTGAGGGCAGAATGGCCTATTCATTAGTAAGTCAGAAAGCAACGACAGAAAAGAAAAATAATAACTGAATACGGTGTTCTGCTGAGGCAAGCATTACAAATAATGAGACCTAGTTCAGACATAGCCTAATAGGGATTATGAAATACAAAATGGAGTCACACTCGCTAACTGAAGCTCACACATTACAGCAATAACTCAGTGCGTTGCATAACGTGGATACGAATGGTGTCTAATTTAGCCGCCCACTGGTAACCTAATATAGCACGGAACAAGTGCATAACTAGAATGGGGTTTTCAAACCTAACAGACCCTCCTTTTAGCAGTGGATGCTAAATGCTTTAATGGTGCTATCCGGTAGGGTCTTCACAATTCTAAGCAGGGAGTAAGAGTGAATGTATAGTCACTCAAATCGCAAAGGAAGCAGAGCAGCACATGTATATCAAAATATATTTAATATTCAAAAATACCTTCATTGATCAACATCATATCCTATATGTCTTGCATCATCATAGTAGAGACTTTACTATCTTGTCCTGACAATTTAGGGCTAGGGGTGAGCTTGCTCACACAATAGGTACAGCACGCTAGAAGGCAATAGGCAGCATGTGAAGATAACACCTGCAATAGCTACTAGGAAAAGAAGAATCTTCCAACCCCAGGATATCAGGCCCCAAAACCACCCTTTCAAGGACCATGAACCATTGTCTTGATGAATAGCAGATGAAAGCCTATATAACTTATGGATAGCTGAGTACACATTAGGGGCGTGGTCTGGTATGTAAATGCAACAACTACTACCTTTGACACAACAAGCTCCTCCCCTATCTGCAAGCATGACATCTAAAACCATCCGATTTTGAAGAGCAACAAGCCTGGTAGCCTAGAGCTCAGTCATAAGGTTAGTAAGTATGCCTGCTATAGTGTTGATAACCCCTTCTACAACTCTGATGAGGCTGCCAATGCTAAAGCTGTTATGCATTGGCCCCCAGAAAGGCAGAATACCCCTCATGGCATCTGTGAATTGCTATAAAGTAGTATCAATCTGATCAATATGTGCCTTATCAATAACTCTCCTCACTCTAGCCAAGTATGCACTTCTCCGTTGCGGTCTGTGGTGATTGTGATAAATAGATGGTGCAATATAAACTTGAGGCAAAAGAAAAGAGACATAACACCGGCCAGATATCTCCTTGGGAGCCATGTATAAGCTCGCGCTCCACAGACAAAGTACACATTAGGGGGCGTGAGCAAAGGCGGGCTACTAGTAGTATTCAAGCGATATGTGTAATTACAGCGGCTCTACCTACTAGAATTTTCCCAAAAACTTTGACAATCCTGTAACACGCGTTATTTACCTTAGGAGTAGCGTCTCCAAATAGGCACTCCTTCTTGTAATTTTGCTGTGTTTTTATTAATTGATGTTTTTCATCCTATTAATTTCATAGTATATCATATATTTATCAAATTCCACATATTTCCTCCCACTGCTTTTCGGGCTGGAGCCATTCTTCAGGGAACTTTACTTCTGAAAGTATACAAAGTGTAACATTTTTAAGCACAAAAATCAGACATGGTATGTAGTATACCAAAGTAACACGTTATAAAAGGAGAACGGACAAACAGTCAAAAATGATCTGCCTCAAACAACCTAATCCATGCCATTAGAATTTTTTAGTGTTTCAATATGTAGTGATGTAAGGTGCACTCTGTGTTTTTAAGGTGTGGATTTAAGCAGGTCGAAATGGTACAATGTGATCAGTCATATTGTCTAGGCTCGACTACGCGAGCTCGCTGCTGCTTGGGGCCAATCAGGCTGAAATTATGAGACTGCAGCACGTTCAGAACGCTGCAGCTAGGGCTTTAGTCGGTCTCCCTAGATTTTGCTCTGCTAGAAGCACTATTACCAAGCTTCATTGGCTGCCGGTACCTCAGAGGTTAGAATTTAAGACTTTATGTCTTGCTTTTAAGATATTAAAACTCGCCTTTCCCCAGATATTGGAACATCTTATTCTTCCTTATACCCCTCCCCGCCTGCTGAGATCCCGTGGTCATAACTTAGCCGTAGTCCCTCGTTTTTTAAGGAGTAAGTCCGGCGGTCGCTCTTTTAGAGTGCTTGCCCCTAAACTCTGGAACTCTCTCCCTGCCCATCTGCGTGCTCTCGATGACCTTTTGACATTCAGGAAAGCCGTAAAAACTCATATCTTTCCAAACAGTTGTTAATCTTTTCATTCTGGATTCTTCTTTCTGCTCGGTTTGTGTTGTGTTTCTTTCCAGGCGCAGCGCCGAGACGCCTCTTAGCTGGGGTAGCTGTGCGCTTAAAAATGGAGCTAACATAACATAACATAACATCATGCGCACTCGGAGAATCCTTGAGTGAATACTCAAAAACATACAATGTCTGATTTTTGTGCCCTCGAGCAGGGCAGCATCACTCTCTTCGTCCGTCTACGCCCACCTCAATCGAGCGTCAGAGAAGGGAGCGAAACGGGGCACCTGTTCCCCTTCCTGGTCAGCAATGCTGTTGGTTACCCACTTATTATAGGGAAGTGGAAGAGGAACCATTTTGCATTGGGTCCCATGCACCCAGTGCTTCTGGCTGTCGAGCTTCACCGCAGTGCGAGTGGCAAGGAGGACCTTTCCAACGAGGTTCCAGGCAGCTCTTCCTCTGGAAATTCTTGACGAGCACATCATCTCCGGGCTGTAGCTGATGCCCGGGCCCCTCTGATAGGGCTGCAGTGTCTCCTGAATCTGTTGATGAATAGAACAAAGTTCTTTAGTTAGTTCATACAGGTAATCCATAAGCAAAGGGTACTCTATCTCTGAGAAGCGCTTGGCCCTTGGAACGCCCCAGATATTAGCAGGGTGACCAAAGACCACTTCATACGGTGACAACCCTGTTCTAGAGTGTGCAGTTGCCCTAGTAGATAACAAAGCCAAAGGTAACGCATCTGGCCATCGCAATGCTGTGCTTTCTTGTATCTTCACTAACTTCAGTTTGAGAGTACCATTGTACTTCTCAACCAGGCCTGCTGACTGGGGGTGGTTCGCTGCATGAAACTTCTGTTTAATGTGGAAACCTTCACACACCAATTGGATGACTTTTGAATTGAAGTGACTTCCATTGTCACTCCAGATCAAACACGGCAATCCTAAGCGTGGGCAGAACTCCTTTAGGAGTGCCTTTGCCGTCACCATAGCCGTATTCTCTATAGTGGGATAAGCTTGAATCCATTTACTGAATGGGCAAAATACTACCAGCACGCACTTCAAATTTTTAACTTGTTCCATTTCGATAAAATCCACCTGGAGAACCTCGAAAGGAAAGGAAGGCGATGCAAAGTTACTTGAGGGTGTTGCAGTACCTTTCCCAGGATTATGTGTCATGCAAATCAAACAATGTTTCACTAAATGATTGGCTGCTTCAGAAATATTGTTGTTCTGCCACACTGGATCCAACACCTTGCATATTCCTTTGGTGCTAAAGAGTGGGCTGGGCCTTTGGCCATGGTGACCAAAGGGAGTACATAGGCATTAGGCAGCATCCATCGCTGTTTCTCAGACTTATCAGACCAGCACCCATCCTCATCCAGACGCTCTGTACTCTCCTGCCATATTGCCATTTCATCTAGGGTCACCTCACTTTGTATTTCTAATGTGTCCTCGAATATTACATTGCCTGGGACCCACCTAGCAGGACCTGCCACAAACCACTTTTTCCTCTTTGATCTAGCTGTCTTTAGTTGTTCGATTTGCAAATGCTTTTCCTATCGCTACATCATCTGTTATTGCTTTGTGGGCATTACATTTTATTATTGCTAACCTATAGGGAGTGTTACAGCTGACAAAAGTCTATGTTTCAGTGGGCCATTCTATATTCATAATTTATGTGAGTTCAAGAACCCTCTCTCCGCCCAGAGCTGTCAAAAATTATGGCCGACTCCAAAGGTGTACTGGCTGTCAGAGTAGATATTGACAGTTAGCCCCTTACTCATTCAATTCCTTTATTCTCGATAAATTAATATCATATAAAGACAAAATAGCACAGTCATATATACAAACAATTACGGCGAAATTGAATTAAAAATGTACAGTCAATTACAGTTACAATAAAACTCATTAAGATTAAGAATTTCATAGAAATAGAGCAATGTTTAACTTAAAACTCATTTCATGACATATAAAATAAAGTAAAGTATACATATCAAGACAACTATTTGTCACATACTTACCTTACTCAACTCACAGGCCCTAAGGAGGGAAAGCAACTCTGCAGCTTGGGATGATTGGTACGGGACACGGGATGCCTCAACTACAGTGGGTAACATTGTGATTGCATAAGCTGCAGTGGTGATGCCATCTGGTAATTTGAAACAAGAGCCAAAGACATATAGTTCCCCTTGGTGGTCAGATAGGGGAACATCAGTCAGGTCTACCCGTCCTTTTGTCTCCTCTTCAGTTCTATACACACAATCATGTGCATCTGTGTCTTTACTTGTCAAAGGGAGGGGTAGTACCGTGGCTGAGTTCAGGGTAGCACATTTTTTTATGGCAATGCGCAGAGCAAACAATGTTAGTTCATATCCAGTCAGACGCGCACTAGTAAGGTGCTGCGTCTTTGTCTTATTCAAAAGCGTATCCCCCGGATGAGGTAGCAGTACTGTAAGATCAGTATCAAGGACGAGCCCTGACGATTGTCTGATAGAAACTGCCACCGCCGCAGCAGCTCTCAGGCAGCTCGGGAGAGCTCTGACGACATTATCCAAAATGGCAGAAAAATAAGCGCATGGTCTTTGCTTACCACCAAATCCCTGTGTTAAAACAGAGAGCGCGCAACCATCCGCCTCATGTACGTAGAGCACAAAAGGCTTCTGGTAATCAGAAGTACCAAGCACAGGAGCAGAGCAAAGCGCAACCTTTAATTGCTGAAAAACGTGCTGGCGGTTGTCCAAGTCAAGGGTTAATGCACTTCTTTGGAAGTCAGGTAAAGGAGGAGTTTCGTTAGTAGGGAAAAATTGGGAATCCAGTGTTGACATTATGAGATAATACCAATAAATGCACACACTTCACGTTGAGTCTTAGAATCAGGCATATTAGGGATGGCAGCTATGTGGTCAGGTGTTAGTCTTCAACCCTCTTTCGACAGTAGGTGAACTAACTAGGTGACCTCCTGTCGACAATATTGAAATTTGAAAAGCGACATCTTATGGCCATGGTGTGCCAAATGCAACAACAATTTAACAGTGGCGTCTTTACTACCATCTTCAGTATCAGAGCCCACAAGGAGGTTGTCAAGATATTGCAATAATGTATTACCAGGGGGAAGTACCAGAGAATCCAAATGAGTCTTTAAGGCTTGACTGTAGATACTAGGACTTTCTATATAGCCTTGAGGAGCACTACAGAATTTAAAACTCCTGCTGGCTAGGGCAAATCCAAACAGATATCTGCTATCTGTATGGATCGGAATACTAAAGAAAGCATTCTTTAATTAGATCACGGAAAATAATTTGGCTGATGGGGGAATCATCGTCAACATTGTAATAATATCTGGGACTACAGGATATTGAAGCACTACAATTTTATTAACCTCTTTGAGGTCAATCACAAAGCGGTAGACGTTAGCATGAGCATCAGAAGAGTCCAAGGGTGTCTTCTTGAGAATCAGAATGATAGGGCTATTACACACATTCGCCACTGTCTCCTCAACCACACCAGACTTAACCAGTTCCTGTATTATTCGCAATAAGGCCTTTACTCCTGCCTGTGAAATCTTATACTGAGGAACATTTGGCAATACAGCATTATCTTTGATATTATTAGAGACCGGTGAGATCTGGAGTAACCCCACGTCCTGTTGCCCACAATCTACGAAGCACCTCTTTGAATTTAGCGGGGAGGGGTGCATCCTTAACAAAGCATTGTTTTGCACAAGCCACTTGTGGCCCAACGGTCATGTAAACACCATCTGGGGAACTGAAGATGTTGGCATGTAACCTCTTCAACAAATCCATTCCCATCAAATTCTCCACACAATTTCTCGTTAACAAGAGTGGCGAGTCAACCGTGAAGGGACCAATAGTCAGAACAAGAGGCTTGGAAATGGGGCTAACAACCGGCATGTCTGAGAAACCTACAGAAACATTGTTTTGGCTAGACAGAGCTGCCCCCGGGGAGCCGTGAACGAGAAACAGAGCTATTCATACCCCCTGTATCAGCTACCAATTTTTTGGCCGTGCCTTGCAAATCTGCAGTGACATAGGGTCTGCGCTGATCTACAGGCACTGGAATTGGTCCCTTACCCTGTCCCTGGCTGTCCAAGCTGTGGTACAACCCCGTCACTTCGTCTATGTCATAGTCGTCATGATAATAGTGCCTTCCCCAAGTTTTGTCACAATAGTTCTTTTTATGATGATCATACAATGTATTTTTAGACTGTACTTCACCTTGGCCTCCTCCTCCTCTACCGCATCCTCTAAAACCCCTTCCTCTCGGGGTTTCGACTTTCTGCAACAACTCCGGACACTCACTTTGCCACTGCCCCTCATTTTTACAGTATGCGCAGTGGTTGTACTCTACGGGCACACCCAGAGTACTGTTCCTGTCAAACAGCGACCCCCCTGAACCTTTACCTCTTCCGTTTCCTCTCTCCACATGCTGGATCAGCACCCTCGTCTTCACCTCCATTGACTTTTTCTCCACCTTCTCTTTGTCCTCATTCTCTTTATGCTCATAGTACTGTGCCATACTCAAAATTACTGAAGGGGATGAGGTGGTCCAAGTACTTTCCAAAGCCTTTCCGAAGCCTGCAACCTAGTCACATTCTCAGGAAGATAATTTGTGACAAACGTGTTAACAAACAGACGGACAACACCCTCCAGTGACAGATCTTGGCCACTGAAATCTAGAAACACCCCTTCAAACCTAGTAAAGAAATCAGAAACACTCATGTCCTTCTTCTGGCGACACGCAGTCAACTTGTCCCAGTCCACCCTTCTCGGCTCGATAAGAGAAAGTGTATAAGTAATAATACGCACAGGGAAATCTAACAGTTCCGCCTTTAGCTTCTCGCCGGGTGTTAGAAATGGGATTTCTGGTTGGCTAAGGCTTGTGCCAAAGTCAGGCAGAAACCACCATTCTACGTCAGGGCAAGGAAGTCACCCGCCAATAAAACCCCTGCTCACCCCCTTGGTAGCTTGGCACGAGCAGTCAGGCTTATCTCGGAGGCAAGGTGTAAAGCGTTTGCGCGCGTACCCAGCAACAACACCCAAGGCCCACCACAAAGGAAACTCCACACAATGTTATATATAAAAATAGCCTTTGTATTGTACAAAACACATTAGATAATAAATACACACTTTACAATGTGCCATAGGCACGGGCAGAATTTACAGGGGATTAGGTACATGGGACAGGGCCACGTGCGCCACTGTCAGGAATAAACACTTTTAGAACTAGAACTTGGTAGAATTAGCACTTTGTAGGAATAACACTTTAGAACATAGCACATATAATAACTGTAGCACCAAATAGCAACTGTAGCACACAACCAGTAACCACTGGTAACATGTAAGTACCATCTACGCAACCCTAACCACCTTAGAAAAATATCACGCAGGGAACTAGGACCTCACTAGCAACACCTGTACTAGGAAGAACAACCACCTGAGCATCACAATAAATTTAGGGATATAGGCATAAAAACATTACACATGACGCATAAAAACACATTCAGAGGTGCAGGAAGAACACATGATGCATAAAAACACATTCATAGGTGTAGGAAGAACACATGAGGCATAAAAACACAATCAGAGGTGCAGGAAGAACAATTGCGCAGTAATCACATAAGCCAAAGCATGTAATGGTCCCTAGCCAACCTGGCCTTTCAAGGGCTGACCAGCCTTGTGCCCAAAATGTCAGGGGGACCTAAATGGAGCAGCTGCCCACTAAGTGCTGGGCAACTGTGGAAACAATGGGGCCAACACATAGGAGCCTCGTCGGCTCTGAACACAAACTGCCCCCTTGGAGCCTCGTGGACTCAAGAAACAACAATGCGGGCTGGGAGCCTCGGTGCTCCGAAGAAAGAAAGCCCAGTGTGGGGGGAGCGGCCCGCTGCCAGCCGGGGCTGCTCTACCACCCTCAAAATGCCCCTTGACCCTCTCAGGGCTCTAAACAAATGCCAACCTGGTCCGTGGAGCCTCGTGGGCTGTAATTACAACAATGGCCCCCGTCATTAGAGCTTTGTGAGAGCCTCGCAGGCTCTAAATAAACAAATGCAGGTACCACTTTAGCAGGAAGGGGGCGGGCACCGGCAATGTACCCCGACGCACCCCCTCGAACAATGAAGGCCCCCGGAGCCCTCGTGGGCTAAGTAAAGAATGCCCCCACATTGGAGCGACCCCGTGGGTCTACTCCGGGCAACCTGGACAAAGGAGGAGGAGCCCTTACTCACTGGGCTCTCCTCGGCGCTGCTTCTCGGCGAGGGCGGTACCCTCCCTTTCACCCGGTCCTACTTCTGGGGGCTGGGTGTTGACAATGGCGGCGGGCGGGGCTCTCTTCCTCAGGAGAGCCTCGCTGGGGAGCCAGCACGCTTCCTCTCTCGGCTCCGGGGCGTGCCTTGCTTACTGGGGAGGCCCTCGAGCTGGGAACCAATCCCAGCGTGGCCTTCCTCTGACGCATTGGGAGGTCTGGCAAGCTGGAGCCAATCAGGGCACGGGGCACCTAGGACGGCGCCGGAACTCCGAGTCCTGGTTCCTTTTGAGAACCCGAACGGCGGCGGTGAAACCAGGGGTCCAAACGAGGGGCAGGCTCCCTCCAAGTTAAAATAAACGACGAGGTGGGCACTCGTATTGGGATCGGCAAAAATGCGGCAATGAGCGGGGTAGGCACCCGCGTCGCAGAGCTCAGAAAAAGTGCTCAGCAAAAATGCCGGGTGGGCACCGGCCTTGACGACCAGCAACAAGGGGGATCCCCACGCCGGGGAAATCCCTCTAGGGAAGAATTGCCTGCACCAGCAGTGCAACGCGCTATTTGGAGGGGGAGGCCAGCACTTCCCAGGCACTGGCCGACCACCCAAGTCCCCCCAGGTCCAGCAAAGGTCTTCAGGAAGCAAAAAGCAAAAGGGGGGGCAAAGGTTGGGCCCAGGGGCCAGCTCACTGGATCCTCCAGGCAGGAAGGCAGTCCTAGTGGCGGTCCTCCTGGTGCCTAGCAGCAGACCCGCCTCAGATTAGGATCAGGAACATAGAACCTTTTTCAAGGGGACACAGCCCCTTTTTATACTAAGAAACCCTTTGTCCTTAGGTGCAAGGTGAAGGTAAAACCAGATGCAATGGTTTTGGAGCACTTTGTTGTGCTCAGCCACCCTTTTCATTCACTGGCCAGGCTAGGGACATTAGATGCACCACAGGGGGTGGAGCCAGCATTGTGGGACGAAAGCCCAGCCCTATTCAGGTCCCAGGTGCACTCCTCCCCAGCCATCACACATGCAGATCTCTCATTCACCGCTGGGGCACACCCATCCTGACTCCTGGAGCCTGGTTTGCCAGCCAGCTCCAGCCAATCACAAGCCAGCACATTCACTGCACACCAACTTCTATAAGTGGCACTTCCACACTAGACACAATCATGCCGCACACATCATTGCGCAGTATTTAATCACACGAGTCGGCACATACCAAACTCGCGCTTGCACTCCCCACGCATCAGGAACTAACATGGACACATACTTTCCCCATGTGTTCCTATGGGAGGGCAGGCCAACCTCACTACACGCACGCACTTTAGCCTGGGGCACAGTGGTAAAGTGCGCAGGAACCAAAAATCACTACCACCAATTCACATTCATAAGCAAAAAGTTCAGGGGTGAACCTTCCAGAAGGGCCAAGTCCAACACCTGGCTTGCGTTCCTTATCCCACGCACAGATCTCATCCCATGTTCCACCTAGCTATGCCGCATGATCTTGTGTATGGACCTGTCTCCATATATCTACCGGTACCAACAGACTGAAGAACAACTCAATATCAGCTAACGTCATGACCGTGGAGGAGGCTGCCTTCGTCAATTCTTTATAGTATGCAGTCCGATTCTTCTGAGGGTCTGGCAACTGACCCTTCAGTAATAATACCTCACTCCTCTTCTATGGAGTGTAGATCCACTGTTCCTGAAAACGAGCTTCCACCCGTGGATGAGTAACAATATCGTGGTCATCTCACAACTCTGGTATTTCAGGGTAGTAATAAGGATAAACTTCCCTCATGGGAAACTGCGTCACTGTCGTTGGAACCTGCTGAAGCAATCTACCCCGATAACCCACTAATGTTGTCACATTACTGAAAACCTCATTGGGACCATAGCTGTAGCATATACCCTATCCCGAATGTCATAGATGATATGAGGTGCGATACCCTTCAAACACTGCTCCCCCAATCCTACCAGCATGGCGGACATATGCTTAACAGCATATTACTGTATAAACGGCTCATAATCTTTCATCACACTCCACACATCTTCCACACTATGTATTGGATTCCAGGCCCACTGCACAGCCTGGTCAGCCACCATCTTCTTTTCCTTGTTACCGACAGCAGAGCGCACCAACACTTTCTCCATGCGGTCACGTGCCGCTGCCCAATTCTTTGCATTGCACTCCACGCACAGGCGTCTCGGCATCTTGAAATGCCTGAGGTAACACACTCGGAGGAGAAAGAGCAGATGAAGAAACGAGCGAACAAAGACTGTGTAGCAGGAGTATGAGAAAGGCGTAGGCGCAGATACAGAGCTAGGAGACAGAATAGGAGAGCTGACAACACTCGCCCTGACAGGCCGGGCCGTGGCTGAAACAGCAGACCTAGAGACAGAAAGACTAGGAATAGCAGAACCTGAAGCCGAAGACTGAGATGTTGGGATCATGGGGTATATCCGTTCAGGGGCATAAGGAGGTAGTGGTCAAGAATCTAGTAACTCCTCAACTAAATCATCACCGTCCTCTCTAGCAACATAACATATATCGCTCTGTAATCGAAACTTCCTATCTGCACACTCTATGCCCTTTCTCAATCTTTTCTCTGTCATAGGCCATTGCTTTCTGTGTTATTGTTTGCGTCTGTCCCCTCCGAGCTTGTTTCTCTGCTCTCATCTGTCGTTGTTTTGCTTCCTTCTGCCAAATCCTCAAAGAATCAAACATCGACTGCCTGCTCTTTTTGGAGAACAATTTATCCTGCAAGTAATTCAACTTCTGTTCATCAAATGTGCCAGTAAGCGGCCACTGTAAGTCAGCATTGCCCCTCGTATATATATTCCACAACGTGCTAAACATAATAGGGCCAATGCCATGCTTGACATATACATCAAAATTTGGGGGACCCTATAGAGGCGCAGGCTGCCTCCCTTCTAATCCAGCCTCAGCGGAACAACACCAACATCCAAAACACCCCAACTTACTTCAGCAAAGCATCTTAATATAAGACACATACACTGTCCCCAAGGGACAAATACAACATCAATCCAACAAAATGGCCCGAAAACCAAATCTGAAGCAGTCCGAAAAACCGCACCCTACAGTCCGCAGACTGCACCAAAACAAGACAGTCCAGAGACTGCACCAAGACAAGAAGACAGGCTTCAGCCCCAGACCTTTTCAAGAGTAGGCCGAATTTCAAGGTGACCTGGTAGACTGTTCACAAACAGTCTGTGTCCTTTAAGGGTCCGCAAACCCACCAAGATCAAGACAAGACAGCCCGAAAACTGTACCAGACACAGCCCGTAGGCTCATGTTGTTCAACCATGGCGCCACATTACAAATTGTGGACATTTACATTTTGCATTTACATTTTCAAGAATTTCAAGCACTCACCTGGTGCACTCAGGTGGAGCAAGATTATTCTCCACTGCCGACTCTTTGGACCAAACGGTCAAATCCAAGGTTTTTCCTTCTCTGGACCCAAGCTGGTGACCACTAGACGAGGAGTTGCATAAAGAGACGGGCGGGTAGCCAAGAGAACCGGGCTCTCATCGTGTGGGGATCCCCTATCTGCCCGACCAACCAGACACAACCCCGACCCTGCAACCTGATTACGAGTGAGTACAAATAAATAAATAAATAGAAAGCTACCCTAGTGGTCGCTGTGGAGAGCCGCCTTCAGGCTAAGTCTTGGAGGAATGTAAAGCAGCTTGTTTTACCAGTCTATAATCTCATGAATGACCAATTGAAAGGAGAGCTACACCAGGTATGTATATAAAATATATGTATTTATTCTAAAGACATCCCTCTAGTCTCTTTATGAGGCTAGAGGCAAAAGTACATTCAGTAAACTTATTTAGCACACAGTAAATTAGCACAGTATATGTTTAGCCCTAGGGGCGTACCAAACCATATACTAAGAGAGTGGTATAAGAACCATGACTGACATAGATGCAAAGCCTAGAGCCTTTAGAACCACTGAGGCCACCAGGAACCACCCAAGGTAGTGACACAGGGGACCCACGGGGGACGCGTGCAGTGTCTAAACACAGCTGCAAATCACCATTAACTTCTATGGGGAAAGTAGCGGTTGGAAAATTACAGATTAAGGACACCAAGAAGAGGAGTTGGTGCAAACCCCTTTAGAACTAGGAGGTTCTAGAGTCAACACCCACGGGAGCACTGGAGTGCTCGAGTTACCTCACCAAGGGAAGCCGGTGCATAGGTGTCTTTTTTTCGAGTCGGGTTTCGTCGTCGATTTTAATGGCGATCTTCTGACAAGTGCTGCCAGCGACCAAGCGGAAAGTGTCCGGGTGGATCCAAGGGTGGATCGAAGATCTAAAGAACCTGAAAGCAGAAGGGACTGAGTCTGGGTCACTAGCCAGTGACCAGGAAGGCGAGGAGAAGATTCCAACCAATGTCGGTGATTTCAGGTGAAGAAGGTGAAGCTTGACTCTTCAGCCATGAGGAACCCTTTCCCTTTGTCCAGTTTTGCGCTGGAGCAGAGGCTGAGTGCCCCTGCAACCGGTTTGAACTGGGATATGCACAGGGACACCAAGTGTGCCCCCAGCACTGTCGGAAAAGCAGTCTATGAATGCACCCACCCAGCCCCAATACACTAAAGCCTGTCTGGAAGGTGGTTACACCTCCCTGTGAACGGAAACCTATTGTCCAGGCCTTCCCTGCCAAAGTTTCGTCCAGCAGCAGGAGGCCAGACTCGTGTCTGTGGCTGTAGCATCCATTTTGTGATGCTGGGGCTCTTTTAAACTATTACCGGTTAGGTCAGTGTGTACATGTCTCTCCCTCTAGAAGGGTGGAATTCTACCCCGCTGCCAGGACTGGTGGGGGGGGGGGGTAGGATTCCAAAGTGTTTGACACCAAACATGACATGTTTCCATGCAGCCATTTCAAAGTTAGCATTAACTGCAAGGTTATAATGCACTTAAGTGTATATGGTCTGGCTGCATCACAGAACAGCCTCCGAGAATAGATTCTGAAAGCTGCAGCGGGGTCCTGCTCATGCATGCATCCTTGGAGCGCCTCCCTGTGGCAGAGTAGCACGGTGCTCTCATCTCCAGCCTTGGAGCGCCTCCCTGTGGTAGAGTAGCACGGTGCTCTCATCTCCACCCTTGGAACGCCTCCCTGGGGCAGAGTAACACGGCGCCCTCATCTCCACCCTTGGAGCGCCCCCCGGGGGCAGAGTAGCACACATTACAAAAACGAACATGAAAGTACTTTTCTCATTAGATCTCATTCATACTCATTCAAACAAAGAGACATTTCATTCATACTCAAAACATTCATTCAACTGACAGTCTAAAACAACATATACTTTTTTACAATTATATACACTTTATGAGTCGGAAACCATAAGAAAATTGAACAACCCCTTGACTACAGGGATTTACTTTTACAAATGAGATTCTATGGTTTCCGACTCATACAATGTTTTGTTGAAATTCAGAAATGGTAAAAAAAGTATAAGAAAAGAAGAAAAAGTGTAAATAAAATGCAAATTTAAAGTGATTAATTCCATGATTTGAATCTTCCTTACATATTGTTTGGTTCATATGTATAGAATCGATTAAGTCCTCAGAATCAATTGGCAGTACTGGTATCTTTTTTCGTGATACTATTTAAGGCAGGGTTTGGCCTTACTGCTTGGGAACCCATACCCCGTGGAGACCAGTTATCTGATGCCTGGCATATCGCCCACCCAGATGAGTATGGCTTTACTTTCTTCTCTGCTCCGCATAGGAAATTTGTTCGTATTGACTACTTTTTTATATCTCAGTTCTTTTTGGATAAAATTGGGGTTAGAAGTTCTGCCTAAACTATTATCTGATCATAACCCTCTCTGCTTAAAGCTTAGTTTTTCATTAGTTGGACAGGGCAATAAATCAACCTGGACGTTCCAGCAAAATTTACTTTTACAACCAGATTATATTCAGTTCATGTCTAATGTTATCCAGGAGTTTTTTGAGATAAACAATGAGTCGGCTTCAGTTCCGGTAGTCTGGGACACATTTAAATCAGTTGTACGTGGAGAGACATTAAAATTTGCTAACCTTCAATTAAGGAACAAGCGGAACAAATTTAAAAAGGACTGTGATATGGTTCTACATGCAGAGAAACGGCTTGCGGAAAGCATCAAATTGAATAGAGACATAGAGGAATCCCAACTCGATCTATCGATTAAACGCAGCTCTGTTTATGCTCATATAGCCGACCAGGTAGCTTTACATCCCAATCAATATCGGACTGAATGGATGTATGACGGTACAACGCATACCGTCACAATGCATCCCTTTACACCGCATCCCTTACAACGCAAGTCGTTACCACGACTTGCGTTGGGGGCGCGGATTTAGAATAGTATAATATACTATTCTAACACCAATCCCCATGGACCCTAGGGAAGGTGTTGGGATAGTAAATGCACTATTTTTAATCCTTTAGCGCCCTCCAGCGCAAGTCGTGGTAACGACTTGCGTTGTAAAAGCCACGTGGTAAAGGTACCGCGTGGTAAAAACTTCGTGGTAAAGGATGTTTACCGACTGAAAGCTCTGAACTGAGCGAACAAACCGGGAAAGTTTTAGCACAAAGATTACGCCAAAGAACTACAGCTAATGAGATTCTTAAAATTCAAGATCTTAACAGGGCATTAAAACATCTAAAGAAGATATACTGGCAGCATTTAATGAATTCTATCAACTGCTGTATCACCAACCGGATAGTGTATATGATCTCTTCACAAAACACTATCTTGATAAGATTAACACTATACTAATGCAACTAAAATATGTGGAGTGTCTCAGCGCCCCAGTTACTTGGGAGGAGATTGAATTAGCTATCACCGGTCTCGCGGTCGGCAAAGCCATGGGTCCGGATTCCATTCTTCTAGAATTCTATCGAGTATTTAAAGGAATTCTAAAGCCAGAACTGATGAAGATCTTTTGTTCTGCTTTCGCCGGCAACCCACCTGAGTCATGGTCTCATGCTATTATAGTAATCTTCAAAAAGAAAGGCAAAAATAGTGAAGAACTAGGCTCATATCGATCCATCTCTTTGATTTCTACTGATAGTAAAATGTATTCAAAGATTCTCGCTAACAGACTGAATCCATTGATGCCGACCCTTGTGTTCATCAGACAGCATGGCTTTATATTGAAAAGAGACACCACAGACCATGTTAAAAAAATAATAGCATTATTAGACTGGGCCCAGGCCTCTGAATCCCCAGTTGCGGTGGCCCTGTTGGACGCAGAAAAAGCGTTCGGCAGGGTCTCCTGGGAGTTCTTATGGTCTGTCTTGCTCTGGATGGGTTTTCCCAATGCATATATTAACGCAGTTAAAGCCCTCTATATTCAACCCAAAGCTGCCATAAGAATAACCAATTCTCTCCCTAAGGGCTTTGCGATAACAAGGGGGACTAGACAAGGTTGCCCTTGTTCCCCCTTGCTGTTCGCACTATATCTAGAACCATATCCCTGCAATTTATCCTCTGAGGCAGATATTATACCTGTAAAAATTAATAACAACTCATTTAAAATTTTCGTCTACGCGGATGATGTTGCCGTAACTACCATAGACATTAAACGTGCACTACCAAAAATCATTCTCCTGGCTGAAGAATTTGGCATGCTATCTGGCTATAAATTAAATGTTGCTGTTAGACGGACCGGGAGGGTCGGCCGAGATTACGGGGAGAGGTCTCCAGGGAGAGCCGTCTCCAACGACTGTACAGATAAGTAACTTCCCCCCCACAGACGGACACCACACAAGATTTGAAGGTTAACGAGATTTTATATGCACTTCTTAGGTTACGTTGATATAATACAAGGAGGTCTGGACTCGGGGGTCCCCTCGGTTCTGATCTCTGGTTGAGGAAAAGGGTAGCGGGACAGTCTTAGTTACCAATGAGTTCAATAGCTCTCAATCCTCGAGCTCGGCGTGGTTGCTGATCGGGCCGTGGAGGAGCCAAGCAGGTCCCGAGATGGATGAAGGGTGGTCGGCGGGCCGTGGAGAAGCCAAGCAGGTCCCGATATGGATGAAGGATGGTCGACGGGCCGTGGAGAAGCCAAGCAGGTCCCGATGCAGATGACAGTTACAACGGTCCGTGGCCTCGCCAGCAGATCCGGACGACGGTGAAGGATGAAGGTTACGACGGCTGTGGCAGCGCCAACAGGCAGGATGATGGTGCACAGGACAGAGCTACGGCAGCGCCAGTAGTCCGTCCAGGATGAGTTCTTCTTTCGTCTCTCGACTCCAAGATACAACTGCCTTCCTGTTCTGGAGCTGCCCCAGTTATAGGGCTGGCGTGCTTTGATGTCCGGACCCTCGCACTTGGAGGTCGGGAGGTCCGGGATGAGGGAGTCCAGACACCCAGCAGGGGGGTGGAGCCAGCGCCCGGGGAGGCGATGGGCGAGCGGCACTGGCCGGGGGAGAACCATCGACACCTCTTTCTCCCATTGACTGGCCAAGTAGCTCGCTCGCCTCCTGGGTGGAGGGTGGTGCCGGAATGTCTGAGGCCGGGCTAGGCCCAGGGTTGAGGTCGATCGGGGGCCAGGCGGCCTCGTGGCGAAGTGTCCAAGATGGCGGCCCGGGCTGGGCGCGTGGGTCGGCCGTGGATCGGACCCACGAGGTTATCATGCTCGAGGGCAGGTGTCCCTGAGGGGACGTAGGACGTGCAATGGTGGTGTGTGGTGCTTGTATGACTGGCTCGGGCTTGGTCGAGCCGGGGGAGAGCGGCCCGTCATGTGGCCTGTCCAACATGCGTCCCCCCCAGCTGAAGGCGGGGAGAGTTACCCATCCTCTTGGGGACTCTCTTCGTCGAGGCGGAAAAACTGGGACAGGCCATCCGCGTTGGCGTGGTCAGACCCAGGCCGGTGTTCAACGGTAAAGTCCATACCTTGCAAGGAGATGGACCAGCGTAGCAGTTTTGGGTTTTCCCCCCGCATATGCATCAACCACTGCAGGGGTCGGTGGTCAGTCTGCACCCTGAAGTGGGTGCCAAAAAGGTAGGGTCGGAGCTTCTTGAGGGCCCATACCACAGCGAAGGCTTCCCTCTCTATGGTGCTCCAGCGTTGCTCCCGTGGTAGGAGTCTCCGGCTGATGAAGGCCACCGGTTGATCAAGGCCTTCGGTGTTCACCTGGGACAGGACCGCCCCAATGCCCTGGTCGGAGGCATCCGTCTGGACGACGAACTCCCGGCTGTAGTCTGGGGCCTGGAGTACAGGAGCGGAACACATGGCGGCCTTTAGCTGTTCGAAGGCCGCTTGACACTCTGGGGTCCAGTTCACCTTCTTGGGCTGATTTTTCGACGTGAGTTCGGTGAGAGGCCCCACGATGGTACCATAGTCTTTCACGAACCTTCGGTAGTAGCCCGTGAGGCCCAGGAAGGCTCGCACCTCAGTTTGAGTGTTAGGGGGTTGCCAGTTCTGGATGGCGGCAATTTTCAGTTGAAGAGGGGCCACTAGACCGCTTCCCACTTGGTGTCCGAGGTAGGTCACTGACCCTTGTCCAATTTGACATTTGCTGGCCTTGATCGTGAGGCCAGCTCGCTGAAGGGCTTGCAACACTGCTTGGAGGTGGTGGAGGTGCTCGGTCCAGTGGTGGCTGTACACAGCGATGTCGTCCAGGTAGGCGGCGCTGAACTCTTCGAGCCCCGCCAGGACCTGATTGACGAGCCGTTGGAACGTCGCTGGGGCATTTTTCATGCCGAAGGGCATGACCGTGAAGTGATAGTGGCCATCGGGGGTGGAGAAGGCAGAACGTTCTTGTGCTCGGGGTGTGAGGCCGATCTGCCAATATCCTGCCGTTAGATCGAAGATGCTGAGGTAGCGGGCAGCGCCCATTCGGTCGACCAGTTCATCTGCCCGGGGGATGGGGTGTGCGTCCGTTCTGGTGACTTCATTCAGGCCCCGGTAGTCGACACAGAACCGGAGTTCGGGTGTGGTTCCGGGGGCGGCTGCTTTGGGGACCAGTACGACCGGGCTGGCCCATGGACTGTCGGAGGGCTCGATGACCCCGAGCGTGAGCATCTTAGTTACTTCCGCCTGGATGCAGGCCCGTACCCGATCAGGTACGCGGTAGGCCCGGTGGCGGATAGGAGGGCTGTCTCCGGTGTCCACATCGTGCACACACCAGGAAGTGACACCTGGGGTGAGGGAGAACAGGCTGGCAAACCGTGATAGGAGGGCTTGGCACTCTTGGCGTTGTTCCTGGGAGAGGGTCTCCGAGAGTCGGACCCCATCCACGGAGCCGTCTTGCTCCTGGGTCCGCAAGAGGTCAGGGAGAGGCTCGGAGTCGTCCTCAACCCCGTTGTCTGTGGCCATCAAGAGGCGGAGTTCTGTTCGTGCAAAGTGGGGTTTCAGTCTGTTGGTGTGGAGGACTCGGAGCGGATTCCGGGCGGACTCCATATCGATCAGATAGGTGGCGGGTCCCTTGCGCTCGATTACTTTGAAGGGTCCCGTCCATTTGTCTTGGAGAGCGCACGGTTCTGTGGGGGACATTACCCAGACCTGTTGCCCCGGCTCGAATTCAATAGATGAGGCGTTCTGGTCATACCATCTCTTCATGTCCTCTTGACTGGCCTCTAGGTTGGCTTTCGCTAGGTCTCTGAACCGCTGGGACTGGTTGCGGAGGGTGAGGAGGTACCGGAAGACATCTGGAGGACTCTTGGCCGGAGGCAACTCCCAGCCTTCTTTGATCAGGCTGAGTGGCCCCCGTACTGGGTGCCCATAGAGCAGCTCGAATGGGCTGAAGCCTAGGGACTTCTGTGGGACCTCCCGGTAGGCGAAGAGGAGGCACGGCAGCAGCACGTCCCACTGGCGACGGAGGGGTTCTTCCAATCCCCCGATCATCCCTTTTAGAGTGCGATTGAACCGCTCAACAAGTCCGTTTCCTTGGGGGTGATAGGGGGTCGTGAAGCGGTAGGTGACCCCACACTGTTGCCAGAGGGACTTCATGTATTTGGAAATAAAGTTCGTGCCTCTGTCACTGACGACTTCTCGGGGGAACCCCACACGGGAGAAGATCCCCATCAGGGCCCTGCCGACCACTGGGGCTGTGACGGTCCGGAGAGGAATAGCCTCAGGGTAGCGGGTGGCGTGGTCCACTAGTACTAGGATGAAGCGATGGCCTTGTCTTGTACGTGGGTCTAGGGGTCCCACAATGTCTATTCCGACCCTCTCAAATGGGGTCGTGACTACGGGAAAGGGTTGCAGGGGGGCCTTTAATTTGCGGCCGCTCTTCCCACTGGCTTGGCACGTGGGGCAAGATCGGCAATGCTGGTGCACATCGTTTCTCATTTTTGGCCAGAAGAAGTGGGTCACTAGGCGGCTGTAGGTTTTATCTTGTCCCAGGTGCCCTGCCAGGGGGACATCGTGGGCCAGATTTAGCAGGAAGTCTCTAAAGCGGAGTGGCACCACTAGTACTCGGTTGGCCCCCAGCTCGGCGATTCGTTGCTCGCTGTACAGTAGGTCATTGTCCCAGTAGACCCAATGGGTTCCGGAGGTATCCCCTGCGCTTTGGGCGAGCGCTTGTTGTCGGAGTCCCTCAAGGGAGGGACAGGTCTTCTGCTCCTGACGAAATTGTTCTTGTGTGGGCCCCCCTTCTTGAGCCCACTGGTCGAGATTAGCAAGGTCGGAAGGTTGAGCAGGTTCGAGGGGGATGCCCTGGTCGGGGGTCTCGGCGGGGGCGACCGGAGGCGGAGGCGCCGGCCATTCTGGTTCTTCCGGGTGATGGTTGGCACGGGCGGCCATAGACCGGGTGGTGACGCACGCCCAGTCTGGGACGCCCAACATCCCCAAGTGTTCTTTTCGCTCCACGGCTGCCCACGGGGAACTTTCCAGGTCATTTCCGAGGAGGCAGTCCACGGGGGCGTCGTCTCGGACCGTTACTTTCAACATGCCGGAGACCCCTCCCCACTCAAAGGGGACGCAGGCCATCCGACACAGACTCTCCGAGTTGTCGGCTGATCGTACAGGGCAGAGAATGTTCGGTAGATATTGTTCTGGGGTCACCAGATGACAGCGGACGGCTGTCACACTGGCCCCGGTGTCTCGAAGGGCTTCGGCCCGTTGTCCATTGATGCTCACCCATTGGCTGTACTTCTGGGTGTTAGCGGGTAGGGGGACCCGCGGGACCATGTCTCTTCCCCCTAAGCACGCGAGAGTCATGGCGGCTGGCTCCCACCCTTGATACTCTTGCTCGTCTGTTTCTGGTTCCTCGGAGATCTGTTCTTCCCCTAGTGCCGCGGCGGCCACCTGGCGGGGTCTTGGGCTCGGATACTGCGGGCAGCTTGGGTCATTTGCATAGTGGCCTACTCGTTGGCATCGGTGACATGTAACATTGGCTCTGTATCCCGGTCGCGCCGGGGTGCTGCCCCGGTTGGCCGGGGGGGTGGTGCTGGTAGTGGGGGCGGCCGGAGTGTTGTCTCTTCCTCGTCCTTGGCCCCCTCCTCCTCCTCTGGATCGGTGGTGACCATTGTTGTTCCTGTTCTGCTCGTAGGACCCATTCCGGCCCACTCGGGTGATCTCCCACCGGTCAGCTTCGGCTGCGAGCTGCCGGGGATCGGTTAACTTGCTGTCGAGGAGGTGTTGGCGTAGTTCAATGAAGCAGTTGTTGGACAGATGCTCCCATACCATCAGATTGAACAACTGCTCGTAGGTCGTGACGTTGTTCCCTCTGATCCAGCCTTCGAAGGCTCGGCTGAAGTACGTTACATAGTCCACCCAAGTTGTACCTGGAATGCGTGTGCAGTCTCGGAACCTCTGACGGTACATCTCGGGCGTGAGGCCATAGCGAGTGAGGAGGGCCGCTTTCATATGGTCGTAGGAGGTCATCTGGTGGTCTGGGAGCTGTAACAGAGTATCGCGGCCCTCATTGAGGAATTTGCCCCATAGGCCGGCTCCCCAGTCGGCTCTATCGATCCGGTGCGCAGTCATCGCGATTTCATATGCCTTAAACCATTGCTGGATGTCGTCTTCTCGAAAATATTCTCGGACCACATCCTTGGGGATGTGCACTTTTTTGTCCGTGGTCCCGGGGGTGGACGGTCTGTCGGGCACCCCTAATTCTTTATTCTGTTTGCGCAGGTTGATCTCGGCTAGGTTCCGCTCGTGCTCGTACGTTAGTCTTTTTTCCTCGAGCTCCCTTTGCCTCTGTTTCTCCTCTCTTTCTTCTCGGAGGCGAAGGTGCTCTAAGTTTATTTTTTGCTCGGCCAATTTGAGTTCTATGTCCATCTTGAGTCGGGCCATTTCAAGTTCGTGTAGTCGGGCTTTTTCTCTTTCTTGGATCTCGTCTTGCGAGAGACCCGTTCTTTGCTCTTCAGGGGCCGTGTTGGTCTTTTTCGCGGTGCTTTGCTCGGGGGCTTCGACATCCCCGGTCTCTGCCCAAGATTCTAGGGCATGCTTAAAATCGTCCTTGGTACTTAGTCCGGTGGTAGCGATACCTAGTTCGATGCAGAACTGCTTTAGTTCACGATGGCTGTATTCCTCTAGCTTTTCCATTTGGAACTTCTCAGTTGATCCGCTCTCTTTAGTCGACATTGTTGTTCGTTGTGGGGTGAGCTACTCTCTGTACGTTATGCGGTGATTCGGATCGCGCCGCTGGCCACCAATGTTAGACGGACCGGGAGGGTCGGCCGAGATTACGGGGAGAGGTCTCCAGGGAGAGCCGTCTCCAACGACTGTACAGATAAGTAACTTCCCCCCCACAGACGGACACCACACAAGATTTGAAGGTTAACGAGATTTTATATGCACTTCTTAGGTTACGTTGATATAATACAAGGAGGTCTGGACTCGGGGGTCCCCTCGGTTCTGATCTCTGGTTGAGGAAAAGGGTAGCGGGACAGTCTTAGTTACCAATGAGTTCAATAGCTCTCAATCCTCGAGCTCGGCGTGGTTGCTGATCGGGCCGTGGAGGAGCCAAGCAGGTCCCGAGATGGATGAAGGGTGGTCGGCGGGCCGTGGAGAAGCCAAGCAGGTCCCGATATGGATGAAGGATGGTCGACGGGCCGTGGAGAAGCCAAGCAGGTCCCGATGCAGATGACAGTTACAACGGTCCGTGGCCTCGCCAGCAGATCCGGACGACGGTGAAGGATGAAGGTTACGACGGCTGTGGCAGCGCCAACAGGCAGGATGATGGTGCACAGGACAGAGCTACGGCAGCGCCAGTAGTCCGTCCAGGATGAGTTCTTCTTTCGTCTCTCGACTCCAAGATACAACTGCCTTCCTGTTCTGGAGCTGCCCCAGTTATAGGGCTGGCGTGCTTTGATGTCCGGACCCTCGCACTTGGAGGTCGGGAGGTCCGGGATGAGGGAGTCCAGACACCCAGCAGGGGGGTGGAGCCAGCGCCCGGGGAGGCGATGGGCGAGCGGCACTGGCCGGGGGAGAACCATCGACACCTCTTTCTCCCATTGACTGGCCAAGTAGCTCGCTCGCCTCCTGGGTGGAGGGTGGTGCCGGAATGTCTGAGGCCGGGCTAGGCCCAGGGTTGAGGTCGATCGGGGGCCAGGCGGCCTCGTGGCGAAGTGTCCAAGATGGCGGCCCGGGCTGGGCGCGTGGGTCGGCCGTGGATCGGACCCACGAGGTTATCATGCTCGAGGGCAGGTGTCCCTGAGGGGACGTAGGACGTGCAATGGTGGTGTGTGGTGCTTGTATGACTGGCTCGGGCTTGGTCGAGCCGGGGGAGAGCGGCCCGTCATGTGGCCTGTCCAACAGTTGCTAAAACTCAATTAATTCATTCTGATTTTGTCCGACCTAATGAATTAGTTTTTGATTCTGAAGCCCAATATCTGGGGATAACGATATCATCCAAGGTCGATGAGATTGTACGCTTAAATACTGAACCTGTCCTGAACTCTTCTAACAAAACTTTGGAGAGATTAAATAATTTACATTTCTCTTTTTATGGCCGAGTCAATATAATTAAAATGTTAATCTTTCCAAAGTTTTTATATTTATTCCGAACCATACCGCTTCTGTTTCCGGCATATTATTTCACAAAAATTGATAGAATGATCTCAAGATTCCTCTGGGGGTATCATCGTTCTCGCCGAGCCCTGAAATCGTGTTTCTTGCCCAGGTTGAAAGGGGGCGGGGAGTCCCTAATTTTCGGTTATACTATTGGCTTATTTCTTTAAGATTTATGGGTATACTCCTTTTTTCGGATATTGTTGCTGAAGAATCCGTTTATCCCTTAGTGTATGAATTACTGTTAGGCAAGGTGGCTCCTCAATATTTAGTCAAAATCATTGAACCCAGTTACTACAAAAAACCCAAATTTAAGATTATTTTAGCCTGCGCTATAATTTGGCGAAAATTTAGGAAAAAATTCTCGGTCTGGGTGAAATTAGCTATTATTCTCCAATGTTTAATAATCATGCCTTACCTCCCGCTTTTCAGGACCAAATCACAAGAAAATGGCTCCTTCTAGGAATACAGGTTTTGGGAGACTTATACGAAGATGCTCAATTCTCTTCATTTTCAGCTCTCCAAACTAAATATAGTCTACCACAGCATCACTTTTTCAAGTATCTCCAGATCCGGAGTTTTTTAGAATCGAAAGGGCTTCTTACTCACTCCTGTATGAACCCTAATAAGATATTAGAAACTATGAGGAAAGCAAAGAAAATAGGCCCAGTTTATCAAATGACTATTAATCAATTTGAAGACGATTTATCTTTTGTGGAGAATAAATGGCAAAGGAAGCTAGATTTAGTAAATATCGATATGGGAAGATCAATTGAGTTATCCACTAAGGTACTTTTTAACGGATCCCTTCAAAGCCAACATTATATGTCGGTTTTCGATCTTTATTACTCTCCTGCTAAGATAGCTAAGTGGAAGGCTGGAGGTGAATCAAGATGTAATCGCTGTGATGAGGTGGATGCGGGCTCCATTCATATGTTTTTTAAATGTGAGAAACTTTCTAGTTTTATTATCGATATTGAATCTTTTATTAATAATAATTTAGGGATTGTTGTGAAATTTTCTCCCGAACTGGTAATTTTTGGTTTTCAAGCAGATCAGTCTGGGATAAGATCTACGACTGAAGAAGCATTTCTGTTTATCTGTATGTCCGTTTTCCGTTTCTGTATCACTTCTCGCTGGATTGATAATGAACCCCCAGCCTTTCATCAGTGGCAATGTAAGCTGCTCTCTATTTATCATTTAGAAATGGCTATGTATAGGCTTAAGAGGATGAGGAAACAAAGGCAAGGATCAAAAATCTGGGATCAAGTTACTAAATGGATTTAAGATACTCCCCCTATTTGTGTGTTTTCTCTTTGTCTGTTTCTCATTTATATTATTTCTGCTCCTTTTTACATTGCTCAAAGTATGACTGTCTGTCGAAGTAAAACAATAAATACAATATATTTTAAAAAAAGGTGTCGCTGGCAGGTATCGCTCGCAGGTATCGCTCGCAGGTATCGCTGGCAGGTATCGCTCGCAGGTATCGCTCGCAGGTATCGCTCGCAGGTATCGCTGGCAGGTATCGCTCGCAGGTATCGCTCGCAGGTATCGCTCGCAGGTATCGCTGGCAGGTATCGCTCGCAGGTATCGCTGGCAGGTATCGCTGGCAGGTGTCTCTGGCAGGTATCGCTGGCAGGTGTCTCTGGCAGGTATCGCTGGCAGGTGTCTCTGGCAGGTATCGCTGGCAGGTGTCTCTGGCAGGTATCGCTGGCAGGTGTCTCTGGCAGGTATCGCTGGCAGGTGTCTCTGGCAGGTATCGCTAGCAGGTGTCTCTGGCAGGTATCGCTGGCAGTTGTCTCTGGCAGGTATCGCTGGCAGGTGTCTCTGGCAGGTATCGCTGGCAGGTATCGCTAGCAGGTATCGCTGGCAGGTGTCTCTGGCAGGTATCGCTGGCAGGTGTCTCAGGCAGGTATCGCTGGCAGTTGTCTCTGGCAGGTATCGCTGGCAGGTGTCTCAGGCAGGTATCGCTGGCAGGTGTCTCAGGCAGGTATCGCTGGCAGTTGTCTCTGGCAGGTATCGCTGGCAGTTGTCTCTGGCAGGTATCGCTGGCAGGTATCGCTGGCAGGTATCGCTGGCAGGTATCACTGGCAGGTATCACTGGCAGGTATTGCTGGCAGGTATCGCTGGCAGGTATCGCTAGCAGGTGTCTCTGGCAGGTGTCTCTGGCAGGTATCGCTGGCAGGTGTCTCAGGCAGGTATCGCTGGCAGGTGTCTCAGGCAGGTATCGCTGGCAGGTGTCGCTGGCAGGTGTCTCTGGCAGGTATCGCTGGCAGGTATCGCTGGCAGGTATCGCTAGCAGGTATCGCTGGCAGGTATCGCTAGCAGGTGTCTCTGGCAGGTGTCTCTGGCAGGTATCGCTGGCAGGTGTCTCAGGCAGGTATCGCTGGCAGGTGTCTCAGGCAGGTATCGCTAGCAGGTATCGCTGGCAGGTATCGCTGGCAGGTATCGCTAGCAGGTGTCTCAGGCAGGTATCACTAGCAGGTGTCTCAGGCAGGTATCGCTGGCAGGTGTCTCAGGCAGGTATCGCTAGCAGGTGTCTCAGGCAGGTATCGCTGGCAGGTGTCTCAGGCAGGTATCGCTAGCAGGTGTCTCTGGCAGGTATCGCTGGCAGGTGTCTCTGGCAGGTATCGCTAGCAGGTGTCTCAGGCAGGTATCGCTAGCAGGTGTCTCTGGCAGGTATCGCTGGCAGGTGTCTCTGGCAGGTATCGCTAGCAGGTGTCTCTGGCAGGTATCGCTGGCAGGTGTCGCTGGCAGGTATCGCTGGCAGGTGTCTCTGGCAGGTATCGCTGGCAGGTGTCACTGGCAGGTATCGCTGGCAGGTGTCTCTGGCAGGTATCGCTGGCAGGTGTCTCAGGCAGGTATCGCTAGCAGGTGTCTCAGGCAGGTATCGCTGGCAGGTGTCTCAGGCAGGTATCGCTGGCAGGTGTCTCAGGCAGGTATCGCTGGCAGGTGTCTCAGGCAGGTATCGCTGGCAGGTGTCTCAGGCAGGTATCGCTGGCAGGTGTCACTGGCAGGTATCGCTGGCAGGTGTCTCTGGCAGGTATCGCTGGCAGGTGTCTCAGGCAGGTATCGCTAGCAGGTGTCTCAGGCAGGTATCGCTGGCAGGTGTCTCAGGCAGGTATCGCTAGCAGGTGTCTCAGGCAGGTATCGCTAGCAGGTGTCTCAGGCAGGTATCGCTGGCAGGTGTCTCAGGCAGGTATCGCTAGCAGGTGTCTCAGGCAGGTATCGCTAGCAGGTGTCTCTGGCAGGTGTCACTGGCAGGTGTCACTGGCAGGTGTCACTGGCAGGTATCGCTGGCAGGTATCGCTGGCAGGTATCACTGGCAGGTGTCGCTGGCAGGTATGACTGGCAGGTGTTTCTGGCAAGTATCGCTGGGAGGTATGACTGGCAGGTGTTTCTGGCAGGTATCACTGGCAGGTGTCGCTGGCAGGTATCCCTGGCAGGTATCGTCGTCAGGTGTCACTGGCAGGTATCGCTGGCAGGTGTCTCAGGCAGGTATCGCTAGCAGGTGTCTCAGGCAGGTATCGCTGGCAGGTGTCTCAGGCAGGTATCGCTGGCAGGTGTCTCAGGCAGGTATCGCTGGCAGGTGTCACTGGCAGGTATCGCTGGCAGGTGTCTCTGGCAGGTATCGCTGGCAGGTGTCTCAGGCAGGTATCGCTAGCAGGTGTCTCAGGCAGGTATCGCTGGCAGGTGTCTCAGGCAGGTATCGCTAGCAGGTGTCTCAGGCAGGTATCGCTAGCAGGTGTCTCAGGCAGGTATCGCTGGCAGGTGTCTCAGGCAGGTATCGCTAGCAGGTGTCTCAGGCAGGTATCGCTAGCAGGTGTCTCTGGCAGGTGTCACTGGCAGGTGTCACTGGCAGGTGTCACTGGCAGGTATCGCTGGCAGGTATCGCTGGCAGGTATCACTGGCAGGTGTCGCTGGCAGGTATGACTGGCAGGTGTTTCTGGCAAGTATCGCTGGGAGGTATGACTGGCAGGTGTTTCTGGCAGGTATCACTGGCAGGTGTCGCTGGCAGGTATCCCTGGCAGGTATCGTCGTCAGGTGTCACTGGCAGGTATCACAGGCAGGTATCGCTGGCAGGTGTCTCTGGCAGGTATCGCTGGCAGGTGTCTCTGGCAGGTATTGCTGGCAGGTGTCTCTGGCAGGTATCGCTGGCAGGTATCGCTGGCAGGTGTCTCTGGCAGGTGTCTCTGGCAGGTATCGCTGGCAGGTGTCTCAGGCAGGTATCGCTGGCAGGTGTCGCTAGCAGGTATCGCTAGCAGGTGTCTCAGGCAGGTGTCGCTAGCAGGTGTCTCAGGCAGGTATCGCTGGCAGGTGTCTCTGGCAGGTATCGCTGGCAGGTGTCTCAGGCAGGTATCGCTGGCAGGTGTCTCAGGCAGGTATCGCTAGCAGGTGTCTCAGGCAGGTATCGCTAGCAGGTGTCTCTGGCAGGTATCGCTGGCAGGTGTCGCTGGCAGGTATCGCTGGCAGGTGTCTCTGGCAGGTATCGCTGGCAGGTGTCACTGGCAGGTATCGCTGGCAGGTGTCTCTGGCAGGTATCGCTGGCAGGTGTCTCAGGCAGGTATCGCTAGCAGGTGTCTCAGGCAGGTATCGCTGGCAGGTGTCTCAGGCAGGTATCGCTAGCAGGTGTCTCAGGCAGGTATCGCTAGCAGGTGTCTCTGGCAGGTGTCACTGGCAGGTGTCACTGGCAGGTATCACTGGCAGGTATCGCTGGCAGGTATCACTGGCAGGTATCGCTGGCAGGTATCGCTGGCAGGTGTCACTGGCAGGTATCACTGGCAGGTATCGCTGGCAGGTGTCACTGGCAGGTATCACTGGCAGGTATCGCTGGCAGGTGTCACTGGCAGGTATCACTGGCAGGTATCGCTGGCAGGTGTCACTGGCAGGTATCACTGGCAGGTATCGCTGGCAGGTATCGCTGGCAGGTGTCTCAGGCAGGTATCGCTGGCAGGTGTCTCAGGCAGGTATCGCTGGCAGGTATCGCTGGCAGGTGTCACTGGCAGGTATCACTGGCAGGTATCGCTGGCAGGTGTCACTGGCAGGTATCACTGGCAGGTATCGCTGGCAGGTATCACTGGCAGGTATCGCTGGCAGGTATCACTGGCAGGTGTCACTGGCAGGTATCACTGGCAGGTATTGCTGGCAGGTGTCTCTGGCAGGTGTCACTGGCAGGTATCACTGGCAGGTATCGCTGGCAGGTATCACTGGCAGATATCGCTGGCAGGTATCGCTGGCAGGTGTCACTGGCAGGTATCACTGGCAGGTATTGCTGGCAGGTGTCTCTGGCAGGTATCGCTGGCAGGTATCACTGGCAGGTATCGCTGGCAGGTATCACTGGCAGGTGTCTCTGGCAGGTGTCACTGGCAGGTATTGCTGGCAGGTGTCTCAGGCAGGTATCGCTGGCAGGTGTCTCTGGCAGGTATCGCTGGCAGGTGTCTCAGGCAGGTATCGCTAGCAGGTGTCTCAGGCAGGTATCGCTAGCAGGTGTCTCAGGCAGGTATCGCTAGCAGGTGTCTCAGGCAGGTATCGCTAGCAGGTGTCTCTGGCAGGTATCGCTGGCAGGTGTCTCTGGCAGGTATCTCTGGCAGGTGTCTCTGGCAGGTATCGCTAGCAGGTGTCTCTGGCAGGTATCGCTGGCAGGTGTCTCTGGCAGGTATCGCTGGCAGGTGTCTCAGGCAGGTATCTCTGGCAGGTGTCTCTGGCAGGTATCGCTGGCAGGTGTCTCAGGCAGGTATCGCTAGCAGGTGTCTCAGGCAGGTATCGCTAGCAGGTGTCTCAGGCAGGTATCGCTAGCAGGTGTCTCAGGCAGGTATCGCTGGCAGGTGTCTCAGGCAGGTATCGCTAGCAGGTGTCTCAGGCAGGTATCGCTAGCAGGTGTCTCTGGCAGGTATCGCTGGCAGGTGTCTCTGGCAGGTATCGCTGGCAGGTGTCTCTGGCAGGTATCGCTAGCAGGTGTCTCTGGCAGGTATCGCTGGCAGGTGTCTCTGGCAGGTATCGCTGGCAGGTGTCTCAGGCAGGTATCGCTGGCAGGTGTCTCTGGCAGGTATCGCTGGCAGGTGTCTCAGGCAGGTATCGCTGGCAGGTGTCTCAGGCAGGTATCGCTGGCAGGTGTCTCAGGCAGGTATCGCTAGCAGGTGTCTCAGGCAGGTATCGCTAGCAGGTGTCTCTGGCAGGTATCGCTGGCAGGTGTCTCAGGCAGGTATCGCTGGCAGGTGTCTCTGGCAGGTATCGCTGGCAGGTGTCTCAGGCAGGTATCGCTAGCAGGTGTCTCAGGCAGGTATCGCTAGCAGGTGTCTCTGGCAGGTATCGCTGGCAGGTGTCTCTGGCAGGTATCGCTGGCAGGTGTCTCAGGCAGGTATCGCTGGCAGGTGTCTCAGGCAGGTATCGCTAGCAGGTGTCTCAGGCAGGTATCGCTAGCAGGTGTCTCTGGCAGGTATCGCTGGCAGGTGTCTCAGGCAGGTATCGCTAGCAGGTGTCTCAGGCAGGTATCGCTGGCAGGTGTCTCAGGCAGGTATCGCTGGCAGGTGTCTCAGGCAGGTATCGCTGGCAGGTGTCTCTGGCAGGTATCGCTGGCAGGTGTCTCAGGCAGGTATCGCTAGCAGGTGTCTCAGGCAGGTATCGCTGGCAGGTGTCTCAGGCAGGTATCGCTAGCAGGTGTCTCAGGCAGGTATCACTAGCAGGTGTCTCTGACAGCTATTGCTGGCAGGTGTCTCAGGCAGGTATCGCTAGCAGGTGTCTCAGGCAGGTATCGCTGGCAGGTGTCTCAGGCAGGTATCGCTAGCAGGTGTCTCAGGCAGGTATCGCTGGCAGGTGTCTCAGGCAGGTATCGCTAGCAGGTGTCTCAGGCAGGTATCGCTGGCAGGTGTCTCAGGCAGGTATCGCTAGCAGGTGTCTCAGGCAGGTATCGCTGGCAGGTGTCTCAGGCAGGTATTGCTGGCAGGTGTCTCAGGCAGGTATCGCTAGCAGGTGTCTCAGGCAGGTATCACTAGCAGGTGTCTCTGGCAGGTATTGCTGGCAGGTGTCTCAGGCAGGTATCGCTAGCAGGTGTCTCAGGCAGGTATCACTAGCAGGTGTCTCTGGCAGGTATTGCTGGCAGGTGTCTCAGGCAGGTATCGCTAGCAGGTGTCTCTGGCAGGTATCGCTGGCAGGTGTCTCAGGCAGGTATCGCTGGCAGGTGTCTCAGGCAGGTATCGCTGGCAGGTGTCTCAGGCAGGTATCGCTAGCAGGTGTCTCAGGCAGGTATCGCTAGCAGGTGTCTCAGGCAGGTATCGCTAGCAGGTGTCTCTGGCAGGTATCGCTGGCAGGTGTCTCAGGCAGGTATCGCTGGCAGGTGTCTCTGGCAGGTATCGCTGGCAGGTGTCTCAGGCAGGTATCGCTGGCAGGTGTCTCAGGCAGGTATCGCTGGCAGGTGTCTCAGGCAGGTATCGCTAGCAGGTGTCTCAGGCAGGTATCGCTAGCAGGTGTCTCTGGCAGGTATCGCTGGCAGGTGTCTCAGGCAGGTATCGCTGGCAGGTGTCTCTGGCAGGTATCGCTGGCAGGTGTCTCAGGCAGGTATCGCTGGCAGGTGTCTCAGGCAGGTATCGCTAGCAGGTGTCTCAGGCAGGTATCGCTAGCAGGTGTCTCTGGCAGGTATCGCTGGCAGGTGTCTCAGGCAGGTATCGCTAGCAGGTGTCTCAGGCAGGTATCGCTGGCAGGTGTCTCAGGCAGGTATCGCTGGCAGGTGTCTCAGGCAGGTATCGCTAGCAGGTGTCTCTGGCAGGTATCGCTGGCAGGTGTCTCAGGCAGGTATCGCTAGCAGGTGTCTCAGGCAGGTATCGCTGGCAGGTGTCTCAGGCAGGTATCGCTAGCAGGTGTCTCAGGCAGGTATCACTAGCAGGTGTCTCTGGCAGGTATTGCTGGCAGGTGTCTCAGGCAGGTATCGCTAGCAGGTGTCTCAGGCAGGTATCGCTGGCAGGTGTCTCAGGCAGGTATCGCTAGCAGGTGTCTCAGGCAGGTATCGCTGGCAGGTGTCTCAGGCAGGTATCGCTAGCAGGTGTCTCAGGCAGGTATCGCTGGCAGGTGTCTCAGGCAGGTATCGCTAGCAGGTGTCTCAGGCAGGTATCGCTGGCAGGTGTCTCAGGCAGGTATTGCTGGCAGGTGTCTCAGGCAGGTATCGCTAGCAGGTGTCTCAGGCAGGTATCACTAGCAGGTGTCTCTGGCAGGTATTGCTGGCAGGTGTCTCAGGCAGGTATCGCTAGCAGGTGTCTCAGGCAGGTATCACTAGCAGGTGTCTCTGGCAGGTATTGCTGGCAGGTGTCTCAGGCAGGTATCGCTAGCAGGTGTCTCTGGCAGGTATCGCTGGCAGGTGTCTCAGGCAGGTATCGCTAGCAGGTGTCTCAGGCAGGTATCGCTGGCAGGTGTCTCAGGCAGGTATTGCTGGCAGGTGTCTCAGGCAGGTATCGCTAGCAGGTGTCTCAGGCAGGTATCACTAGCAGGTGTCTCTGGCAGGTATTGCTGGCAGGTGTCTCAGGCAGGTATCGCTAGCAGGTGTCTCAGGCAGGTATCGCTAGCAGGTGTCTCAGGCAGGTATCGCTAGCAGGTGTCTCAGGCAGGTATCGCTGGCAGTTGTCTCTGGCAGGTATCGCTGGCAGGTGTCACTGGCAGGTATCGCTGGTAGGTGTCACTGGCAGGTGTCACTGGCAGGTATTGCTGGCAGTTGTCTCTGGCAGGTATCGCTGGCAGGTGTCTCTGGCAGGTATCGCTGGCAGTTGTCTCTGGCAGGTATCGCTGGCAGATGTCACTGGCAGGTATCGCTGGTAGGTGTCACTGGCAGGTGTCACTGGCAGGTATTGCTGGCAGTTGTCTCTGGCAGGTATCGCTGGCAGGTGTCACTGGCAGGTGTCACTGGCAGGTATTGCTGGCAGTTGTCTCTGGCAGGTATCGCTGGTAGGTGTCACTGGCAGGTGTCACTGGCAGGTATCGCTGGCAGGTGTCTCTGGCAGGTATCGCTGGCAGTTGTCTCTGGCAGGTATCGCTGGCAGGTGTCTCTGGCAGGTATTGCTGGCAGGTGTCTCAGGCAGGTATCGCTGGCAGGTGTCTCAGGCAGGTATCGCTGGCAGTTGTCTCTGGCAGGTATCGCTGGCAGGTGTCACTGGCAGGTATCGCTGGTAGGTGTCACTGGCAGGTGTCACTGGCAGGTATTGCTGGCAGTTGTCTCTGGCAGGTATCGCTGGCAGGTGTCTCTGGCAGGTATCGCTGGCAGTTGTCTCTGGCAGGTATCGCTGGCAGGTGTCTCTGGCAGGTATTGCTGGCAGGTGTCTCTGGCAGGTATCGCTGGCAGGTATCGCTGGCAGGTATCACTGGCAGGTGTCGCTGGCAGGTATGACTGGCAGGTGTTTCTGGCAAGTATCGCTGGGAGGTATGACTGGCAGGTGTTTCTGGCAGGTATCACTGGCAGGTGTCGCTGGCAGGTATCCCTGGCAGGTATCGTCGTCAGGTGTCACTGGCAGGTATCACAGGCAGGTATCGCTGGCAGGTGTCTCTGGCAGGTATCGTTGGCAGGTGTCACTGGCAGGTATCGCTGGCAGGTGTCTCTGGCAGGTATCGCTGGCAGGTGTCTCTGGCAGGCATCGCTGGCAGGTGTTGCTGGCAGGCATCGCTGGCAGGTGTTGCTGGCAGGTATCGTTGGCAGGTGTCGCTGGCAGGTATCGCTGGCAGGAGTTGCCACCCACTACAATTCAGTATTTTGAGAACCAACCTCTTAGTACATTGTTGATTCGTAATATAAAGCAAGAACAGGAGCGGGCCAGAAGCATCTGTGTGTGGCCCCAGCCCTTCCGACACTGCCCTGAACCCAGCATCCGTGCGTGGCCCCAGCCCTTCCGACACTGCCCTGAACCCAGCATCCGTGCGTGGCCCCAGCCCTTCCGACACTGCCCTGAACCCAGCATCCGTGCGTGGCCCCAGCCCTTCCGACACTGCCCTGAACCCAGCATCCGTGCGTGGCCCCAGGCCTTCCGACACTGCCCTGAACCCAGCATCCGTGTGGGACCCCAGCCCTTCCGACTATGCCCTGAACCCAGCATCCGTGTGGGACCCCAGCCCTTCCGACACTGCCCTGAACCCAGCATCCGTGTGGGACCCCAGCCCTTCCGACACTGCCCTGAACCCAGCATCCGTGTGGGACCCCAGCCCTTCCGACTATGCCCTGAACCCAGCATCCGTGCTTGGCCCCAGCCCTTTCGACACTGCCCTGAACCCAGCATCCGTGTGGGACCCCAGCCCTTCTGACACTGCCCTGAGCCCGGCATCTGTGCTTGGCCCCAGCCCTTCCGACACTGCCCTGAACCCAGCATCCGTGCGTGGCCCCAGGCCTTCCGACACTGCCCTGCATCCGTGCTTGGCCCCAGGCCTTTCGACACTGCCCTGAACCCAGCATCCGTGCTTGGCTCCAGCCCTTTCGACACTGCCCTGAACCCAGCATCCGTGTGGGACCCCAGCCCTTCCGACACTGCCCTGAACCCAGCATCCGTGCTTGGCTCCAGCCCTTTCGACACTGCCCTGAACCCAGCATCTGTGCTTGGCCCCAGCCCTTCCGACACTGCCCTGAACCCAGCATCCGTGCTTGGCTCCAGCCCTTCCGACACTGCCCTGAACCCAGCATCCGTGCGTGGCCCCAGCCCTTCCGACACTGCCCTGAACCCAGCATCCGTGCTTGGCTCCAGCCCTTTCGACACTGCCCTGAACCCAGCATCCGTGTGGGACCCCAGCCCTTCCGACTATGCCCTGAACCCAGCATCCGTGTGGGACCCCAGCCCTTCCGACACTGCCCTGAACCCAGCATCCGTGTGGGACCCCAGCCCTTCCGACACTGCCCTGAACCCAGCATCTGTGCTTGGCTCCAGCCCTTCCGACACTGCCCTGAACCCAGCATCCGTGCTTGGCTCCAGCCCTTTCGACACTGCCCTGAACCCAGCATCCGTGCTTGGCTCCAGCCCTTCCGACACTGCCCTGAACCCAGCATCTGTGCTTGGCCCCAGCCCTTTCGACACTGCCCTGAACCCAGCATCCGTGCTTGGCTCCAGCCCTTTCGACACTGCCCTGAACCCAGCATCTGTGCTTGGCCCCAGCCCTTTCGACACTGCCCTGAACCCAGCATCCGTGCTTGGCTCCAGCCCTTTCGACACTGCCCTGAACCCAGCATCTGTGCTTGGCCCCAGCCCTTTCGACACTGCTCTGAACCCAGCATCCGTGCTTGGCCCCAGCCCTTCCGACACTGCCCTGAACCCATGCTCCTGAAGGGAGCTCCATCACTGAGTGGACCAGGGTTCGGCCACTTCCCTAGGAACACAGTCTGTGTTTGTTGAAGGCTGTTGAGTGGTCGATGTAGTGTGTGAACTGTCTCTTGCCCTTTGACGTCACGATATTAAGTGCTGGGGCATTATCAAGGGTTGAGCCCAAGCCCCCCTTAGTGACTCCTAATAATATGATTTCCCTGGAAGACAACACAGATATAAGGGGCAGATTCGCAACCCCTTGCAACACCTTTGTGACGCAGCGGCAGTGTAAAAAATGTGGCCAATTTACAATGTGACGCATCTAGGGAGATGCGCCACGTTGTAAAGCCCAGCGCCACATTATACCAGCGCCAGGGGTAATGCAGGCAGGGGGGGCGTTCGGTCCCAGGGAAGCTCGTAAAAGTAACGCAGTGAAATCTACAAGATTGGACTGATCACTTTTACGTCCCAGCTGCGTTGAAAACTTACGCCTGCTTGTAGCACAGCAAGTATTGGGCACCCCTGAGCAGTGTTGTAAATGCGGCGCATCCATGGTGGCGCAAGGGGTTCCTAACCTCACGAATAATACCTGGCGCCTCCCTGCTGATATGGAGGGCGCGCCGGTTCTTGTAAATCTGCCCCTTTGACTCTGCAGCAGGAATCCTTGGGGTCACGGATCTCTTGATTCACATTCTTTCTTTGGCCTCAGATGCTGACGTCACTTCTTCGTTCCTTTTGCATCCTGGTCTGCTGTCAAAGCACTTGGTAAGACAAATGTTGCATTTGCAGTATGAAATGTTGTATTTACAGTTATTCAAAAGCAGTGAGCTCCCAGGCCTAGAATAGTCCCGCCTCTGGCAGCATCCCCGGGGTCATGACCTCGTATAGTTCGTCCAAGGTTGCATTTCACATCTCTGACCTCATCCTCCCTCGAGGCCATTGCAGATTTCACAACCTGCCTCAGCGCCTTCCGGCTTCTATTTTCCAAAAGTGCTTCTTCTTTTTACATGTTATAGTGATCTCTGCTGAACCTCTGGAAAAGAATTCAAATATATTCTACAGTTAAGTGAGTACCAGAGGTTGGACTCACACCCTTAGTTTATTATTGTATAGAAAGAGAGAGAAACATAGAGGGGGAGAGAGAAACAGAGAGAGAGAGAGACAGACAGACAGACAGACAGACAGACAGAGGGAGAGAGACAGAGAGAGAGCAAAACAGAGAGAGAGTGGGAGAGAGAGAGACAAACAGAAACAGAGAGAGAAAGAGAAACATAGAGAGAGAGAGGGATAAACAGAGAAAGAGAGAGAGAGAAACAGAAACATAGATAGAGAAATAGAGAGAGAGAGAGAGAGAGAGAGAGAGAGAGAGAGAGAGAGAGAGAGAGAGAGAGAGAGAGGTAGAGAGAGAGAAAGACAAAGAGAAACATAGAGAGAGATAAACATATAAATATATATATAGAGAGAAACAAAGAGAGAGATAGAGAGAGAGAGACAGAGAGATAAAGAGAGAGCAAAACATAGAGAGAGAGGGGGAGAGAGAGACAGAGAGAGAAAGACAAACAGAAACATAGAGAGAGAGAGAAACAGAGAGAGAAAGACAAACAGAAACATAGAGAGAGAGAGAAACAGAGAGAGAGATAGAAACAGAGAGAGAGAGAGAGAAACAGAAACAGACACATAGAGAGAGAAATATATATATATATATATATAGAGAGAGAGAGAGATGGAGAGGAAGAGAGAGAAGGAGGGAGAGAGAGAGAGACAGAGAGAGAGAAAGACAGAGAGAAACAGAGAGAGAGAGAGAAAGACAGAGAGAAACAGAGAGAGAGAGATAGATAGAGAGAGACAGAGAGAGAAACGGATGCCCCTGCTATCAAAGTGACCCAGACTTATCTGGCACCGCACTGCTCCACAGTGTTTACTTGGCTCAAGGGATCGGGAGTTCCGGTGTAGGCCGAGTGGATTGGGTGAGACGTGCGGAGTGAGGTATTCTACCTCTGTTCGGACGTTATGTGCTGCATGGCTGTCCCTGCACATGTGTCTACCATATCTGCAAGGCTGTAGCTGTCCGAGGGGACCAGAGGAAGCGCTTTGGCTCTTGGATGTGTGGGATCGAGCCATGCCATCCCAGCCTGCATATTGACACCAGTGCCATTCAAGGTTTGCACCCCCCACACCACCGACCCACATGCATAAACATGATGCATGTTGGGAGTTGTAGTTCGAGTATTCGCCATGATCCCCGACAGGTGAGCTGACTGCCAGGGGAGGAGCTTAGTGTCGTCACCATTATATCAGGCGAAGCAGAGCTACTGGGTGAATTGCTGAACTTTCGTGAGTGCAGGGCGCTGAAGAAGACAATAGTTAGCCAAAATGCATCCGCCGCCACTTACCGGTGCATCCTTGAAATAAAGTGCTTCTTTGAAAACCCCCTCTGGCCTCCGCCTTTTCTCGTTTGGGAAGGAGTTGTTTGCATATATATATTTATACATATATATATAGAGAGAGAAAGAGAGAGAGAGAAACAGAGAGAGAGAGAGAGAGAGAGAGGCAGAGAGAAAGAGAGAGAAACAGAGAGCGAGAGAGAGACAGACAGAGAGAATGACAGAGAAAAACATATATAGAGAGAGAAACATAGAGAGAGAGAGATAGAAACAGAGAGAGAGAGAGAGAGAGAGAGAGAGAGATAGAAACATATAGAGAGAGAGAGCGAGAGGGAGACAAACAGAGAGAGAGACAAACAGAAACATATATATAGAAAGAAACAGAGAGAGAGTGAGGTACATAGAGAGAGACGGAGAGAAAGAGAGAGACAGAGTGAAATATAGAGAGTAAGAGAATCATAGAGAGAGAAAAACAGAGAGAAAAAGAGAGATCGAAACATAGAGAGAGAGAGAGAGAGAAACAAGGAGAGAGAGAGATAGAACCATAGAGAGAGATGGAGAGATACTGAAAGAGAGAAAGAAACAGAGAGAGAGAGAGAGATAGAAAGATAGAGAGAGAGGGAGAGCGGGGTGAGACAGAGAGAGTGAGAGTAGACAGAGAGACAAACAGAAACATAGAGCGAGAGAGAGAAACAGAGAGAGAGAATCAGAGAGAAAGACAGAGAGCGAGAGAGATAGAGACAGAGAGGGAGCAAAACATAGAGAGAGGCGGAGAGAGAGACAGAGAGAGAAAGACAAACAGAAACATAGAGAGAAAGAGAAACATAGAGAGAGAGAGAGAAACAGAGAGAGAGAAACAAAAACATAGAGAGAGAAACATAGAGAGAGAGAGATAGATGGGAAGAGAGGAAGAGAGAGAGAGGAAGAGAGAGAGAGAGAGAGAGAGAGAGAAACATATATATATATATGTATATATATAATATATATATATATATATATATATATATATATATATATATATATATTCACTGAAAAAAACATAGGTTATAGACCATATATAGTTAGGAATTAGCATTTACAAAACCTTGAAAATTCACTGAAAAAACCATAGGTTATAGACCATATATAGTTAGGGATTAGCATTTACAAAACCTTAATTTACTCGCACAAAACCATTGAAATTCGCATATATAGTTAGTTGCACTAACTATATATCGCGCACCCGCAATCCACAATCACATATTACATCATTCATGACATGGTCAGTGACATCACTGATGACATCACTGATGACATCTCAAATGACATCACTGATGACATCACTGATGACAACATCCAGTGACTGTATGTTTCTGTAAAGTTAAAATATGTCTTACATATTGAAGAATGAGTGGATGTATAAGTGTCTGGATGAAGGATTTAGTAGGTGCATGACTGACTGTATGAGTGAGTGATTAAATGTGTCTCACTGAGTGCATGGGTTAGTGACTAAATTGTCTTAATTTGTGCATCATTATGTCTGTTCTTCTGTAAGCTGCTGCATGTGTTGATCAGTAGCTATATGAGTAACTATATGGGTTTTTGATTGGTTGCCCAAGTATTTGTATGGGAGACTGAGTTTGTGTGTGGGTGGCTGGGAGGTGTGTGACTCTGTGCATAGATGTGTGAGTAGTTGATTCACTATATGTATGGGTTCAAAAGTGCATGTGGAAACAGCTGTATGGGCGGTTGACTGTCTGCATGAGTGTATTGGTGAGTGAATGGATTTGTAAAACACAGTACATGTGAGAGTTGACATATATAAATAACTGTGCATAAGAGCCAGTGAATGTGTGAGTGTCTGTAAGGATCATTGTGAACATGTATCAGGGATTGTATAAGAGAGTAAATATGTGTTAGTATATATTTGAATAAGTAAGGTGTGTATAACTGTATAGTTGAGAAAATGGAGGTGTGATTGATTCTTTGCATGACTGACTAGGTGTGTGAGTAACTCCATGGATGAGTGACAGTCTGTGAGTGTCTGTTTACACTGAATGTATCTAAGGTTATATTAGAGTCTGAAGATGTTCATTGTATTATCACATAAATGATATCATCAGTGATGTGATCAGTAATGTCAAATGAGATGTCATCAGTGATGTCATCAGTGATATCATTTGAGATGTCATCAGTGATGTCATCAGTGATGTCATCAGTGATGTTACTGACCATGTCATGAATGATGTATTATGTGACATCATCAGCAGTGGATTGCGGGTGCGCGATATATAGTTAGTGCAACTAACTATATATGCGAATTTCAATGGTTTTGTGCGAGTAAATTAAGGTTTTTTAAATGCTAATCCCTAACTAAAAATGGTCTATAACCTATGTTTTTTTCAGTAAATTTTCAAGGTTTTGTAAATGCTAATTCCAAACTATATATGGTCTATAACCTATGGTTTTTTCAGTGAATTTCAATGGTTTTTTAATAGCAAATATCAAAAGCTGTAAAATGTCAAGTACGTGGTAGGTAAAAACATTTTCGTATTTATGCACGCTGATGTGCTTTGAACGCTGCCCCCACCCCTCCTCTTTTCTTTTAGGAATATTCTCTCTTTGCAGATAGTGAAGGGTAGGTAACACAGGCCTTTGCCCCCGTTGTAATCCGTCGTGCCTGCTTCCCTCTCCATTTGATTGATTGTTATCCTAGCATTTATTGTTTTGGAATTGGTTCTCTTTGGTTCATTCTCTATTTACAAACAAGCACAGAGTCGCAATACTCTGTTTAGTCTTTGCAGATAGTGAAAAATCGTATAAAAAACAAAAGGAATCAAGCAAAATCAGTAGGCCACTAATGGGATCTCTTTTTGACCTCGCTAAAATAGAAACATTATGAACAACCCCTCATTACAAATACGAAACTAGTGAGAGGAACTGAGCTCGACACCATGATGGCTGCAAGACAGCTCGGCTCCGCCGCCCACCCCACCCAAAATAACGACAAGCACTATGCAAATATTATAAATATATACAACACACCAGCAAAGTAACAGGGTAAAACGTTTTATTAAATAACTATTTACATGGCAGCCTGCTGCAACATCGATCCAAACAAGCCTTTGTATTTTGGGCTCAAAATAAACCATCAATAGTAAGATTTTCATAGGTGAGTGTAGGTTCATGGTTTTCCATCCACAGACTAAAAGCCTGGAGTGGGAGTGAAAGAACAATAACTAGGTAAGAAGGAAGGCAGAGGTTGTGGGAAGGACTCTGGATATGGTATGTTGCTTGGTCCCTGAGATGCTTCGATGTCACTGCCTTGCACAAATGGCATAAGTCCTGGATGTTGGGTGCCATAGTTGAGGGTTCGGAGCAGCGCTTGTAACACTGCCTGAAGCTTATTTGCACCTGCTGCAGCTTCACTATTCTCAAAGTAAGTGGGGGCTGTTTGTGGACCTGACGGCATTGGAAAACAATGTGATGCGGTGCCTCCCTGAACCGCTTGACGGAGGCCCCCGAGATAATTGCGCCTGCTCCACACCTTGTCCCACAATCCGTTTGACCTGAAGACACGTCCTGCGGTGCCCTGGTCCGACCATCACATATACCTGCACCAGGAGAAGGCGTGGGGTGCAGTAGAAGGGAGAGGCGGCGCGAACGAGCCTCCCCCACCTCCCCAGGTGGAGGTTTCTCAGCTACACCCCAGCGCTTCACTCGACCAGCTGACTTGCGCCCGCTCTTGCGACACAGTGCCTCGCTCGACCAGCTGAATTGCGCCTGCTCTTTCTATTACAACGTCTCACCCACCATCCAACGGAATTGCACCCAATCTTGCGGTACAGCGACAGGCGGCTGCTACGGAGCTCACAAAATGGCGGTCGGCTCCACAGACTTGGGCCTGGCCTGCAAAGATGGCTCTGGGCAACCGTGGAACTCGGACGCTTGACTGATAGGGCATGGGCCCCATTCCCAAAAGAGTCCCCTCAGCCTTGAAGATTCTATAACAGTCACCGAGACCCCCGACTCCCGTAGACTACCGATGGGGAGCGACTGCCATGATTGCTCGCGGAATGGCCACAACGTAGCCACGAGATGGTGGTGCTCTCATGCTAACGCCAGCTTCAGTCTGAAACATCCAGAAACACTGTAGACTACCAATTCAATCAGTTCCGGTGGAGCCCCAACGTGACCCGGTAGAGAAGAACTTGCCCTCCCCTCTTTGATTGATAGTTCTTGTTGCCTGTCCCTTCTCTTGTCATTTAACAGAACTTTTTGGACTGCTGAAAGGGGTTGTGTTCCGACCGCTGGTTGGTGGAGACATTTTGACTATATTCTGGACCTGCGTTGTCGCGTAATGCGTCATATGACGCGCCGCGTTAGCGCACCCGGAAGTCCCGGAAATGATCCAGAGCGCGGCGCGCAGCGCGCAGCGCGTAACGTAAGCATAGCAGGTCATGTGACTTGTTAATAAAACTTTTCATTGGTTCATTTTACTTTTGTTATTCTAATGATGAAAGGCTTGGTCATATGACCTAAAAATAACACTTTTCATTGCTTACGAACATTTTTTTTCCCAAATGATGAAAGCCCCACCTTTTTTTTTCTCACTCTGACTTGTAAAGCAAAGGACCCAGACGTTAACAGACGTCACGCAACAAAAAAAACCCAAAAAAACGCTCACGCGCAGCCGCTGGAAGACAAGTATCAACATATATGAGCATCCTCAGCCACCCTCAGAAAACATAGGGGGTCAGGATACGTCTCCCGTACCCCCTTATACCCATTTCTCACATTGTTTTTCCTCCATCTTGTAATTTAATTAAAACGAAACACAAAATGGCGAATTCCCGTTTCGCGTCCCGGTTCGCTACCCTGTTCGGGAACCGGAAAGCGCTTTACCGCAAAATTATTATTTTTTTATTTGCCCCACGGGACCCTTTAATAACCCCAACATCATTCCTAGGGGGTCAAGAAGGGTCTACCTTGCCCCCTTTCATTAAATTCCCCCTTCGTTTTTCTCCTCTTCTTGTCTCTCGATCCTACCTAGAGACAAGATGGCGGCCGCTCTGGACTGTTTAGAATGTTGACAGACACCGGAGAGCCAATCAGCTTCGCTTCGCAAAGTTCCGTTACGCGAAAAGTTCGCGAACCGGAGCTCTATCCGGGACGCTGTCACAGATATATCTGTTTTTTAAAACGTTAATTTCTCAAAATCCACTGGAGCACATATATTGAGACCCAGCAAAGGCACATCGGGCTAACAGTCCCTACAATTTTGCCAAGTTTCGTGCAAATCCATTCAGCCGTTCGAGCTAAAAGTGAGGCGAAACACCCTATGGAAAAATGAATGGGAAAAACGCGTTTTGGGACCCCCCTTTTTTCTCGGCCCCCCCTTGAAGAAACCCCCCCCCAATTTTCAGGGGCTGCTCAGAAACGAAATGTGCCATTTTCCTGAAAATTTCAGCCGATTCCGTCCACAAACGCCAAAGTTATTAGACATAGAATTTTCAAAAGTCCCATAAAGTCATCATCAGTGATGTCATCAGTGATGTCACTGACCATGTCATGAATGATGTAATATGTGACATCATCAGCAGTGGATTGCGGGTGCGCGATATATAGTTAGCGCTTCTAACTATATATGGAATTTCAATGGTTTTATGCGAGTAAAATAAGGTTTTGTAAATGCTAATTCCTAACTATATATGGCCTATAACCTATGGTTTTTTCATTGAATTTTCAAGGTTTTGTAAATGCAAATTCCTAACTATATATCCACTATAACCTATGGTTTTTTCTGTGAATTTCATTGGTTTTTTAATAGCAAATATGAAAAGCTTTAAAATGTCAAGTACGTGATAGATAAAAACATTTTCGTATTTATGCACGCTGATGTGCTTTGAACGCTGCACCCCCCCCCTCCCCTCTTTTGCCTTAGTAGTACTCTCTCTTTGCAGATACTGAAGGGTAGTTAACGCAGGCCTTTACCCCCGTTGTAATCCGTCGTGCCTCCTTGTCTCTCCATTTGATTGATTGTTGTCCAAGCATTTACTGTTTTAGAATTGGTTCTCTTTGGATCATTCTCTATTTACAAACAAGCACAAAGTCGCAATACTCTGTTTAGTCTTTGCAGATAGTGAAAAATCGTGTAAAAAAATAAAAGTAATCGAGCAAAATCAGTAGGCCACTAATTGGATCTCTTTTTGACCTCGCTAAAATAGAAATATTAGGAACAACCCTTCTTGAGAAATACGAAAATAGTGAGATGAACTGAGCTCCACACCATGAGGGCTGCAAGACAGCTCGGCTCCATCACCCATCCCGCACAAAATAACGACAAACCCTATGCAAATATTAAAAATATAGACAACACACCAGCAAAGAAACAGGGTAAAACATTTTATTAAAAAACTATTTACATAACGTTGGTTTATAAGATGATGTCAGTAGTGGACCGATGTGTGAATAGATCGAAAACAGCACAAGGCTCCAAGATCCGGATAGCAAGCTCCTGGATGTTGGGTGCCATAGTTTAGAGTTCTGAATTTCAGCCTTTTTCAATGCCTGTGCTTTGTTGAATCAAAATGGCGGCTTGACACAAAGCTGACTCAAGCGTTGTTACTGATGCTATGCAGACCTAAACTGGTTTTCAGTTTGTACATTTTTCTAGATTTTTCAATCCAAGTTTGGTTGACTTTGTAGAACGATGGCTTCAGATTTTCAACATACGGTGTGGTGGCGCTGACTGGGAGGGGGCGCTTCGCTCCTGCCCCCTCCCCAAGTAAGATTTTCATACGTGAAAGTACGTTAATGGTTTTGGTCCCTGAGATGCTTCGATGTCACTACCATTCTCAAATAGCATAAGTTCTGGATGTTGGGTGCCATAGTTAAGAGTTCTGAGCAGTGCTTGTAACACTGTCTGAAGCTTATTTCCACCTACTGCAGCTTCACTATTCTCAAAGTAAGTGAGTGTCGTTTGTGGACCTGACTGCATTAGAAAACAATGTGATATGTTACCTTCCTAAACAGCTTGACGGAGGCCCCTGAGGGGCGGTGTGATGGCCATGGACTCGGAGAAGACGCTTGGCTCCGACACCCTCCCCAAGTCTTATAGCACTGGTGTAGCCTGAGATCGCCCCCGACATAGGCGGCCGGCTCCCGGGGTCCGGCGGAACTTTTTGCCTTTTGATGACTCTTCAATTCTGGACCTTGTCCCACAATCCGTTTGACCTGAAGACAAGCTGTAGTGGGGCGCCCCTTTATCGTTTTAGTTGCCATTCCGCCCGCTTTTGCTACACTGTGCCTCTTCCGCCATTCAGCTGTTTACCGCCCGCTCTTGCGACTACAGCGTCTCGCTCACCATGTAGTTGAGATGCGCCCGCTCTTGCGGTGCAGCGATAGGCGGCTGCCACAGGACTCTCAAAATGGCGGCCGGCTCTTCGGTTTTGGGCCTGGTCCACTAAAATGGCCCTGGGACACCTTGGAACTCGGACGCTTGTCTGCTAGGGCTTGGGTCCCATTCTCGAAAAGCGTCCCCTCAGCCGTGAAGATTCTACAAAAGTCTTGGGGGCCTCCGACTCCCGCAGGCTTCTGGTGGGGAGCGGCTGCCATGATTGCTCGTGGAATGGCCACGACGGAGCTACGAGATGGTAGTGGTCTCATGCTGACGCCAGCTTTAGTCTGAAACATCCAGAAACACTGTAGACTACCAATTCGATCAGTTCCGGTAGCGCCCCAACATGACCCGGAAGAGAAGAACTTGCCCTCCCCTCTTTGACTGATGGTTCTTGTTGCCTGTCCCCTCTGTTGTCATTTAACAGAACTTTTTGGACTGCTGAAAGGGGTTGTGTTCTGAACGCTGGTTGGTGGAGACATTTAGACTATATTCTTGACCTACGTTGTCGCGTAATGCGTTTTATGACACGCCGCGTTAGCGCACCCGGAAGTGATCCGAGGCGCGGCGCGCAGCGCGTAACGTAAGCATAACAGGTCATGTGACTTGTTAATAAAACTTTTCATTGGTTCATTTTACTTTTGTTAATTTAATGATGAAAAGCTTGGTCATATGACCTAAAAATTACGCTTTTTATTATTTTCGAACAATATTTTTTTTTCAAACATATGTTATAATATTCCAGGCTAATGTACTTTCCCGGAAAATTTACAACTGTCTTGCAAGTAAAATATATTCCTTTTTCGAGAAAAAGGGCGTTTCTTCCTTCCATGACGGAGCCGTTGAGTAAAAGAGATTCGGCCTGCTGTCTTAGTCGCCGATACGCCTGATTATCAGATTCTTATCGATCACTTTATGTTGCAGACATGAAAAACACAACTGCCCTTGACCATTTATCTTTACTGCGTTCCTACATATTATACCTTTTATCCGTCATGTAATTGGACTGCTTTATTTCACTTGCCTTTTACTGATTCGAAAACAGTCACTAAAAGTAAAAACTTTACAAATGTAAATACTACTACCGTGTTTTGTTTTAAAAACCTTTATTGTGAAAATGTCAGTATACAAATACGGGCCTATAACCACGTGGGCCGGCCACGGAGCAAACTGAAATCGTATATGATGAGGAGACATTTACACTGTAGAAGAACGTAACGAGCGGGCCATTAGGTGACAAGAACAAAGGTGTCTAACAGTTGCGGAATCGGTGGACGTACATTTTGTAATTAAAATACGACAGGGCCACTTACAATAACATTTTCTAGATATACATTTGCGGGCAAAGAGTTACGAGTCCCATTTATACCGGCGCCATTTTGGGCGAGGCCGGGCAGGTCCAAGATATAGTCAAAATGTCTCCACCAACCATCGGCCAGACCAGAACCCCTTTCGGCCCTTTATGCTACAAGATGGTGTCTTCCATTCAGAAAATATTGGTGGCAGCATTTTGAAAGGAAACAGAAACAGCCGTTCTCCTAGTGAGTTTCACATTGTTACATTTAGGAAGAATGTTGAAGAGTAGTATGTGGAAAATCTGAAGCCATTTTTCTACAAACTCTCAATCAGACTTGGATGGAAAAAAAAAACCTGAAGAATGTACAAACTGAAAACCAATTTTTGTCTGTATAGCACCAACAGTAACGCTTGAGTCAGCTTTGTGTCAAGCCGCCATTTTCATTCAATCAATAGCGTCCCCCTGCACACATTCAGGGACCTGGTCGTGTCTTCAGATGAAACGCATTGTAGGAAAAGAAGCAGAAAGGAAAAGGAAAAAATTCCGCCGGACCTAGTGAAGCTGCAGCAGGTGCAAATAAGCTTCAGACAGTCTTACAAGCACTGCTCAGAACTCTCAACTGAGGCACTCAACATCCAGGACTTGCCATTCGGATCTTGGCGCCTTGTATTTTTGTTTTGTTTTTGATGGAGGGGAAACAACAAAAAACAGGCATTGAAAAAGGCTCAACAGTGCAGGGCGCCTTGTGCTGGTTCCGACCTATTCACACATCGGTCCACTACTGACATCACCTCATAAACCAACGGGGCACCCCACGCCGACTTTCGGCGCAGCATTGTAGGATGGCCACACCAGTGCGGCAATTTGCTGGACACCACCTCGGTGCCATCCAGATCTCGGCGCGTTCATTCAATCAATAGCGTCCCCCTGCACACATTCAGGGACCTGGTCGTGTCTTCAGATGAAACGCATTGTAGGAAAAGAAGCAGAAAGGAAAAGGCAAAAAGTTCCGCCGGACCTAGTGAAGCTGCAGCAGGTGCAAATAAGCTTCAGACAGTCCTACAAGCACTGCTCAGAAATCTCAACTGAGGCACTCAACATCCAGGACTTGCCATTCGGATCTTGGCGCCTTGTGCTGGTTCCGACCTATTCACACATCAGTCCACTACTGACATCACCTCATAAGCCAACGGGGCACCCCACGCCGACTTTCGGCGCAGCATTGTAGGATGGCCACACCAGTGCAGCCACTTGCTGGACACCACCTCGGTGCCATCCGGATCTCAGCGCGTTCGAGTCACTGTGCCGGAAGAGTGACCGGAACTCAGCTAAACACGCCGTCTTTCGGCGCAGCATTGTAGGATGGCCACACCAGTACGGCAATTTGCTGGACACCACCTCGGCGCCATCCGGATCTCGGCGCGTTCGAGTCACTGTACCGCAACAGTGACCGCAATTCAGCTGGACACGCCGTCTTTCGGCGCAGCATTGTAGGATGGCCACACCAGTGCGGCAATTTGCTGGACACCACCTCGGTGCCATCCGGATCTCGGCGCGTTCGAGTCACTGTACCGCAACAGTGACCGCAATTCAGCTGGACACGCCGTCTTTCGGCGCAGCATTGTAGGATGGCCACACCAGTGCGGCAATTTGCTGGACACCACCTCGGTACCATCCGGATCTCGGCCCGTTGTGCTGCCTTCGGCCTATTTGCACATCGGTCCGCTACTGACGCCGCCTCACGTGCCAACGGATTTTCTACGCTTTTTGTAGCCCTATGTCGCATAACAGGTCATGTGACTTGTTTATAAAACTTTTCATTGGTTCATTTTACTTTTGGTTTCCTAAAGATGGAAGGCTTGGTCATATGACCTAAAAATAACACTTTTCATTGGTTTAGAACATTTTTTTTTCCCAAACGATGAAAGCCCCACCTTGTTTCTGGATCATTCAGACTGAAGCTGGCGTCAGCATGAGAGCACCACCATCTCGTGGCTCCGTCGTGGTCATTCCGCGAGCAATCATGGCAGCCGCTCCCCACCGGAAGCCTGCGGGAGTCGGGGGCCCCCAAGACTTTTATACAATCTTCACGGCTGAGCGGACGCTTTTCGAGAATGGAGCCCAAGCCCTAGCAGGCAAGCGTCCGAGTTCCAAAGTGTCCCAGGGCCATTTCAGTGGACCAGGCCTAAAACCGAGGAGCTGTCCGCCATTTTAAGAGCCATGTGGCAGCCGCCTATCGCTGCACTGCAAGAGTGGGAGCAACTCAACAACATGGTGAGCGAGACGCTGTGGCCGCAAGAGCGAGCGCAACTCAGCTAGATGGCCGCCACCTGGGGAGGCCCGTTCACGCCGGCTCCCCCACGCCCCCCCCCGAGCCGCCGCACGCCAATTTTCGGAGCAGCATTGTAGGATACCAAAACCAGTGCGGCAGTTTACTGGACATCACCTGGGTGCCTGTCGTACATGTTGTGTCAGCCATGTGACACTGGACACAAACCGCTACTGACGAGGCCTCCCCCCGCACCACCCGGGACGCCCCACGCTGTTTTTCTGTGCTGCATTGTAGGATCCCTAAACCAGTGCGGCACCCAGGCGACATCACCTGGGTGCCGTCCAGAACTCTGCACGTTGTGCTGCCTTGGGACTATTCGCACAACAGACCGCTACTGACGAGGCCTCCCCCCGCCCCACCCGGGACGCCCCACGCCAATTTTCGGAGCAGCATTGTAGGATCCCTAAACCAGTGCGGCACCCAGGCGACATCACCTGGGTGCCGTCCAGAACTCTGCACGTTGTGCTGCCTTGGGACTATTCGCACAAAAGACAGCTTCTAACCATTGTTGCTTTTTGTGTTGAGAAATGTTTAAATGTTTTTAGTTTTTGTTCCGTTTGTTAAAGTTAGTAGTTAATAAAGTTTTATAACCTTACTTTGTTGGAGTGTTATCTATTTTTTTAAAAACGGGTGAATGGGGCCTTGAATCGGGTTATTGTCATGTGTGGGCTTTGGAAGTGTGCTGCTGCAGGATCGGACATTTCAAACTCAAATGCACGTTCTTTTTCTTACCTTTCCGAAGCATGGAGCGCAATAGCAGGCAGAGAAAGGGTGATGCACGTGTTGAACACTACCTGACCTGGCAAGTTGCTGGCAGTGCCCCCCCCGCCCGCTCCTGAAAGAGGGCACACACACACCGCCGCCCCGAGTACTTCACAAATCTTTAAAAGACCATGCGCTTGTTCATGAGGCTTAAATGGTTTATCACCTCTTCTAGAACCCCTGCATCGACCCTCTGACGTTTCATGGAAAAATTACCATGTAACACAATATCAAGCCCTGTCAGCTGAAACCCCCAAGGAATCGTGGGGCATATTATCAAGGGGGTTTATCTCCGCTTTTTTGGCTTTAAAAACCATGAAAGCGGAGATAAAATTATTTCCCTATTATCAAGCTGTCGCTAACACCAGTTAGTGACAGCTAAAAGGAGATAGCGACCATCTTGGGCCCCGCTTTGCATGTCAGTGATACTTATCACTAATGACATGCAAAGTGGCGTGCCAAGATGTTAGCGACTGGAAACAGTCCCTAACATCGCTACCTTCTATTACCAACTTTTGGAGATATTCGCGCTAAGCGCGAATATCTCCAAAATCTAACACCTGCCCTGAGCAGTTCTTAGCCATGTTATCCAATGGGAGGTGGATAACATGGCTAAGAGCATTAGGTCGATAATACATGAATATCGCTGACTTTTCTGCGATAATAGCAAGGTTTATCTGCGATAAAAATCGCCGATGTGCGGCGATAATTTTTGTCTCTAAACAAGTTAGAGACAAAAATTATCGCTAGTTGTTCGTAATATGCCCCCGGGTTTTTGCTTGCAGAAATCGGGAGGCGGGAGACTAGCACTGAAATCAGTACTCACACGCCTGAATCAGGAGGATTGGCATGTCTGAATTCTCTACAGCTGGGGCCATAAACTACATCCGCAGGGTTAGGTGATAGCCTGGAACCAGCCTGGCATCTAAAATGGCTGCCGTGCACGACAAAATTGTGGCATTCGAAAAAAGGCAAGATGGCGCAGCCGCTGGAAGAGATGTATCAACATATATCAGCCTCCTCAGCCACCCTCAGGAAACATAGGGGATTAGGATATGTCTCCCGCACCCCCTTATACCTAGTACTTTAATTAACGAAGCACAAAATGGCGAATTCCCGTTTCGCTACCAGTTTGCGGCCCAGTTCGCGGCCCGTGAAGCGCTTCTACCGTGAAAAATCATTTTTTTTTTATTTTCCCCACGGGACCCTTTAATAACCCCAACAACATTCCTAGGGGGTCAAGAGGGGGATACCTTGCCCCCTTTCATTAAATTCCCCCTTAGTTTTTCACCTTTTCTTCTCTCTCGATCCTACCGAGAGACAAGATGGCGGCCGCTCCGGACTGTCACGCAGCAAAAAAAAAAAAAAAGCTCACGCACAGCCGCTGGAAGAGATGTATCAACATATATCAGCCTCCTCACCCACCCTCAGGAAACATAGGGGATTAGGATACGTCTCCCGCACCCACTTATAACTAGTAATTTAATTTACGAAGCACAAAATGGCGAATTCCCGTTTCGCTACCAGTTCGCGGCCGCGCTTCTACCGTGAAAAATCATTTTTTTTTTATTTTCCCCACGGGACCCTTTAATAACCCCAACAACATTCCTAGGGGGTCAAGAGGGGGATACCTTGCCCCCTTTCATTAAATTCCCCCTTCGTTTTCCACCTCTTCTTCTCTCTCGATCCTACCGAGAGACAAGATGGCGTCCGCTCCGGACTGTTTAGAATGTTGACAGACACCGGAGAGCCAATCAGCTTTCTGCGCGCAAAGTTCCGATAAGCGAAAAGTAAGCGGACCGGATCGCTGCCCAGAGCGCTGTTACAGATATATATCTTGGTTTGAACGTTAATTTCTCAAAAACTACTGGAGCACATATATTGAGACCTAGCAAAGGCACATCGGGCTAACAGTCCCTACAATTTTGCCAAGTTTCGTGCAAATCCATTCAGCCGTTCGAGCTAAAAGTGAGTCCAACCGCCCTATGGAAAAATGAATGGGAAAAACGCGTTTTGGGACCCCCCTTTTTTCTCAGCCCCCCCTTGACGAAACCCCACCAAATTTTCAGGGGCTGCTCAGAAACAAAATGTGCCATTTTCCTGAAAATTTCAGCCGATTCCGTCCACAAACGCCAAAGTTATTAGACATAGAATTTTCAAAAGTCCCATAGGGAAAAAATTCTAACTATATATACCTGCTGGCGATAGCCAGTAGGTAATATACATACATATATATATATCTTGTTTCGAAGGAGTGGATTGTATATATATATATATATATATGCCAAATCCTCCTTCCTCCAGAGAGACCGGGACACTTTAATCGGCGGTGCGACTCGGGTTGGAGGTCCCCGATATCAATGCTGCTCCACTTACTTTCAAGGTACCTCGCACTCTGCACAGGAAATGAAGATTAATACTCCTTCTGTGTAGTCATTATCAAGGTTTATTGCAAACCATAAAGCCTCTTTTTTGAAGGCTTTATGGTTTGCAATAAACCTTGATAATGACTACACAGACGGAGTATTAATCTTCATTTCCTGTGCAGAGTGCGTGGTACCTTGAAAGTACGTGGAGCAGCATATATATATATGATGAAGATTGATTGATGAAGTAATCCTTTTGGATGAATTCCCTTTTGATGAAGTAATTTTTGATGAATTATTATTTTTTGATGAACCTTTCATGAATTGCTGTGTTATTTCTATTCTGTGTTTTTTTGCCTGTATTGATTGTGTAAATTGCATTGAGTACTTTAACATAGGACACTAGCCGATCCACGGCTTTATTTTAACATTAGAACTTACGGATTAATTAAACTATATCCCTGTATGGATAGAACACCTTTCCAATATGGCGCCCATAGTGGTACACAGGGGTGAAGTCCTATGTTCATGTCAATGCCTATCAACAATTATATTTAATGGGCTGTTTGTAAGTGACGAGTGACACACTGACGAAGGCTTACGCCGAAACGCGTCTGTGCTTTTTTGTTCCCTGATTAAATCACCGTGAGAACTCCAGGTCTATGAGTGCTGCCTCTTTCTTGCAAACTAGGGAGAGTTTCGAGCGTTATATATATATACTAGCAGCCCGCCCCAGCGTTGCCTGGGGCAGACGGGGGCTGGGGGCAGCATTTCAGGCTTGCGTGCACTCATGTCTCCCGCCCGTCCCTCCGCCTGTCCCTCTGTGCGCACCCTCTTGGCTGCTTCACTTACCTCACCCGCCGGCGTTGCCCGGGGCAGAAGGGGGCTGGGGGCAGCATTTTGGGCTTGTGTGCACTCATGGCTCCCCCCCCCCCCGTCCCTCGGTGCGCACTTGTGGCTCTTGGCTGCTTCACTTACCTCACCCGCTGCTCCTCTCCGGGCTGCTAATTTTACCACTCCACTGCTCCTCCGCTTCTCGCTGCTCCTCACCGCTTGACCGCCGCTCGCCGCTCCTCCCCGCGCTCATGTCCTCCGCTCTTCCTGTTGCTCCTGAACGCCGCTCCTCCCCGCTCTCCCGATGTCATCACGCAGACGTCGCGCCGGCGCTACTTGCAAGGCACTACTTTATTTTTATTTCTACATTTTTTAAACAGCGTATATTTTTTATTTTTATATAGCCTATGTCCTTCTGCTTGCCCTGAGGTTTTCAAATATGTCTTGGGTGTTTGGATTGGTGGTGTACTTTTCGAGTTTACCTGGCTCAAAGGACACAGTTCTCTCTTTATAATAGTAGTATATATATATATATATATATATATATATATATATATATATATATATATATATATATATATATATTACCTACTGGCGGTCGCCAGTAGGTAGTTATAGTTAGGATTTTTTTCAATGTTAAATCTCAAAATTCTATTTGGAATAACTTTGGTACAGGTTGACGAATCTGCTTGAACATTTCCTCAAAATGGCCTCGTCAAGCTCCGGTCCTTCCCTGAAAGTTTGGGGGGGATTCGTCAAGCGGGGGCCGAGATAAAAGGGGGGTCCCAAAACGCGTTTTCCCCATGTTAATTTTCATAGGGCGGTCGATTTCACTTTTAGCCCGAACGGCTGAATGTATTTCCACCAAATTTGGCAAAATTGTAGGGACTGGTAGCCCGATGTGCCTTTGCTATGTCTCAAGATATGTGCTCCAGTGGATTTTGAGTAATTTAGGTTCAAAAAAATATATATATCTAGAGCCGCGCCCCAGTACGCGCGCAGGGGAGCGCTCAAAGCGCGCCACGCGACTTGCGTACGGAAAGCTGATTGGCTCTCGGGTGTCTGTAAACATTCGAAACAGTCCGCAGCGGCCGCCATCTTGTACCTCGGTAGGATTGAGGTGGTAAAAATCAAAGGGGGAAATGAGCAAAAGGGGGCAGGGTACACCCCCCCTGACCCCCTAGGTTTGATGTGGGGGTCATAAAAAAGCCGTACGGGGCCCCCCAAAATTTTTTATTTTAATTTGCGCCGAGGGAGCGCCTGGTACGCGCACCGGTGAGCGTACGATTGAGAAAAAGAATGACACTTTTTTAAAAAAAAAAATAGCATTTTTTTATAAATTGGAGGTAGTTCTGAAAAGAACTTTTTTTTTGTTTTTGTTGTTTTATATTTTTTTTATACTTTTTGAAACGATTTTATATTTTTTTTGGGTTTTTTTCAGGGGAAAAACAAAAACAGGGATTCAGAAAATGCTCAACAGGAGCAAAAAAATGAGAAAATTTAGGGACGGGGAGAGCATTGGTGTTCCTGTTTCTTTATTGCAATGAGTTCAACGCTCTGCTCCCCGTAACAGAGTAGTTCGTCACAGTCCTTGCATAAAAATTTTATTCCTGCAAATACCGGCTGGATGTTAGGGACCATTCTTGCACGTGTTGAACCTGAAGGTGTTGCTCCACCAGTGGAGGTGCTGCTGCCATCTCTTCGTGCCTTCTCTGCCAGCTCCCTGACACTCTCCCTGGAGTAATTGTTGGGGTGTCTTCTTTTGACATGCCTAATTAAATTGGCATTTCCAAAGCTGTATTTCTTTAGAGGATTGCCTCTGGATAAAATACTTCCACATATTTTACAAGTTACTTTACTTGCATTAACTTTTTTTTGTCCTTCAGGGATGTCATAAAATTTCCAGATGAAGTGGTTCTTTGTTTTCTGGTGAGGAGGGTCCTCTTGCACAAATCCATCTGAATCACTGCTGGAGGACTCCCTTGCAGTCATTGTTGTAGATCAGGAAAGTATGAGTTCAAAATTCACAAAACACCTCTTGCTTTCTCCAAGTGCAAATCAATAGTGAGAGAAATGGGTGGGTTTCTCTAAATTTAGAAAAAAATAATTATTGAACCAATGAAAAGTGTTATTTACAGGTCACATGACCATGGGCTTCATCATTATGAAACCAAAACTGTTATGAACCAATGAAAAGTGTTATTTTCTGGTCACATGACCCGACGCGCTTACGCGACGCGCCGCGGGGCGCGGCCAGAGGCGCGCCGCGTAAGCGTGTCAGACGCCTACGTTGCACGATCGTATTCGCGCGAGTACTTCCGGGTGCGCTTACGCCGTGCGTATCACGCGGTCGCGGCTACGCGAACGTCACGATCATGTTTTCGTTTGCGATATTGGCGCTCACGGGACGCTCCCCGGAGCGCGCCAGGGGGCGCTTTTCAGAAATACGCTTTTCGGGGCGCACTTCGGGGCGCGCTCTGGGAGCGCTCCCCCCAAAAATTAAAAAAAAAAAATGGGATAATTGTAGGGACAGGTAGCCCTATTCTGAAGTGGTTTGTAAAAAAATTAACTTTATAAAAATATGTATTGTGCTACATTGGGCTTAATATATGTTAGAGCCAAAATGTAGCCCAAATGTAGCCCAAAGTAGCCCAATGTAGCCCAAAGATGGCCACCAGAGACCAAAAATTGTAAATGTAGCCCAAATTTCAACTAGATGTAGCCCAACTGTAGCCCAATGACAGAATGTACCAGAGTGTTAAAAAGAACAACTAGAGTGCTAACAGTCTTATTTATAAAGTGAAACTTATAGTTAGGAATTAGCATTAACAAAACCTATGAAATTCACTGAAAAAAACATAGGTTTCACACCAGTTATAGTTAGGAATTAGCATTTAAAAAACCTATGAAATTCACTGAAAAAACCATAGGTTTCACACCGGTTATAGTTAGGAATTAGCATTTAAAAAACCTATTAAATTCACTGAAAAAACCATAGGTTTCACACCAGTTATAGTTAGCTGGAAATTTTACTGACATAAAACCATTGAAATTCCCACGTTATAGTTAGTCGGACTCACTATAACTTGCGCGTGCAATGCACTGCTGATGACATCACATATTACATCACTCATGACATGGTGAGTGACATCACTCATGACATCACTGATGACACCATCCTTGTGACACAGTGACAGACCTCCTCTCAGTGTAAAGTAACCCTTGAGACACATATTCAAAAATAGAAACTGAAATTTTTTAAAAATGGACATACCTATATCAGTTACAACAAGCAATTCTGTACTTCCACTATCTATATACACATCCACTCATTCACCAACAGTTCTATATAGTCACTCATACATATACTCACTCATCATATGAAGAGATACACCTATACATCCTGTTACACACCGACATTCATCCAAAAGTTACTCACACACATATTCACACGTGCAAATAAACTATTGAACAACAATTTATTTGAATATAGAGTTATACACACACTTCCACCTTACTTCTATTGAAAATTACACATATTTATTCTCTTAAACAATCACTTATAGAAACACATACTTATTTAAACAGGAACTCTTACAATCTCTTACTCTCACATATACTCACTTATATACATCAATATTCACATATACTAGATTAAAACATATGTAGTTACTGATAAAGACACTAGTGAGACAGTCATTCACTCACTAACAAACACATATAGACACTCATCCACCCATACAGTCCTGTACATATGCTGTCTTCAAAACACATACAAACAAAGAGTCAGTCACTCATGCATCTATGTGCTAAGTAATACCCCCACCAAACCATATAGACACTCAAACTGATACTAATAAAAATATCAAATAACCCATATACATACGCATGTAGCTACTTATCAACACATGTAGCCACTTATGCACAAAGTGAAACACTAATATATGTATTTAAATATTTAAACATAACTCACTAATATTTATTTTTCAGAAAGACACATATTCACTGGATGGTGTCATCGGTGATGTCATGAGTGATGTCACTCACCATGTCATGAGTGATGTAATATGTGATGTCATCAGCAGTGCATTGCACGCGCAAGTTATAGTGAGTCCGACTAACTATAACGTGGGAATTTCAATGGTTTTATGTCAGTAAAATTTCCAGCTAACTATAACTGGTGTGAAACCTATGGTTTTTTCAGTGAATTTAATAGGTTTTTTAAATGCTAATTCCTAACTATAACCGGTGTGAAACCTATGGTTTTTTCAGTGAATATATATATATATATATATATATATATATATATATATATATATATATATATATATATATATATATATATATATATATACCTATGCAGGAAACCCATTCGGATAGAAGCCACACACGAAATGGATTCAAAAATTCATTTAATATCATCAGCTTACCAGCGGGCTCCCCTTCAAAGGTGTCGACAACAAATAGCATGCCAGACGCGTTTCGAGAGATAGGACTCTCTTTCTCAATGGCAAAAGGTTATCAGTCACATAGGAACGCCTTGATTTGCGCACATATTTAACCAGTTCCTGCCCACTGGGCATGTCCCACACAGCGGCATTATGGGATCTGTAGTGCCAAAATAAACTGCCAAGTGGATGTATTCCTAGTACAATTAAAAACCACATCATATCCAAGTGGATGTGAAGACACACAAGCGACGGGTACCTGCCCCGCTTTGTAGCTGCCGATCAAGTGTCACTAGGGCTCCCCTGCAGAGCCTCAGATCGTTTGTGTCCTTGTTGATCCTGATAGGTATCAGCATGGTTCTGCTCGCAGCAGCGGGCCTCTTTTCCACGAGCGGGACGGCCGTTATTATATCCACCAACGCAGGAAACCCATTCGGATACAAGCCAGACACTAAATGGATTCAAAACTTAATTTAATATCGTCCCCAGGCTCCCATTCACTGGTGTCAACAACAGCATGCCAGACAGAGAGAGAGAGACAAACATAAATATATATATAGAGAGAGAAACATAGAGAGAGAGAGAGAGGTACATAGAGAGAAAGAGAGATGGAGAGAAAAAGAGAGACAGAGTGAAACATAGAGAGTGAGAGAAGCATAAACAGAGAGAAACAGAGAGAAAGAGAGAGATAGAAACATAGAGAGAGAGAAAAACAAGGAGAGAGAGAGAGATAGAAACATAGAGAGAGATGGAGAGATACTGAGAGAGAGAAAGAAACAAACAGAGAGAGAGAGATAGAAAGATAGAGAGAGAGGTAGAGGGGGGTGAGACAGAGAGAGTGAGAGTAGACAGAGAGACAAACAGAACCACAGAGCGAGAGAAAGAAACAGAGAGAGAGAATCAGAGAGAGATCGATAGAGAGAGTGTTAGATTTGGGGGTCTCTGGTTGGCACAGGTATGCACGTGTGAGAAACAGGGACCCTCTACGCTAGTCAGGGCAAGGGCATTACTCCTAAAAATAACCCCTGCTCACCCTCTAGGTAGTGTGGCGCGAACAGACAAGGCTAAACTTCAGGGCGTTTAGTAGTTAAGCATTTATGATCATACACAGTAATATCTTGACCCACCACAAATGGACACCAGTCTAGGGTTTGTAAAAATGAGTATACTTTATGTAAATATATATCTCTATGCAGGATTAATACAAGACCATAATAACGTTTTTAAGAATAAGCCACAAGATGGGTTATGCAAAACGTTTTTTTAAATCAATGCGTAGTTCGTTTAGTCGTGCGTGTGGCGCACTCTTTGTCCGACTCCTTATATGTTCTCACAAAGTCAAATAGTAGCATCCGGTCATTGCAGACCTCGGGGTCCGTAGCGTGCGCCCAGGGGGCACGGACTGGGGCACAGTCCCTTGTAAGGAGAGGAGTCTGGTTGCAGGCGGTGTTCTCATGGGCACGCACCCCCAAATTGCTGGCGGCTCCTCCTGAGGTTGGGCCGGGCTCTGGCGGCGCCACAATAAGCGGCGGAGAGCAGGCGGACCTCTGGGAGCGGGGCTAGCGAGCCGGAATGCGGGCGGTGTTCACGGCGTACGCCCTGTACCTTCGGTGCGGGTGCTGCTTCACAAATGCAGGCAGGCAGGCGTGGCACGAGGCCACCAGTATGAGACGTACGGTAAGCTCTGGTTGTGCGGCACGCCCCTCAGAACTCCAGATTGCAGAGCAGGGCGGCCTGGTACACTTCGTACGGGCCGTCCGCGGCTTCAGGCAGCAATCGGGTCCAATTCCGGCGGGAGGCACGGGAGGAGCTCAGTGTGATTTGAAGGGAAGGGGCGAGGTGTGCAAGTGCGGGTGGCCCAGCGGGACGTACGGCGAGCGGCTCGAAGTCGATCGGGGCTCACGCACGGTGGGGGCGGCCAGGCACCAGCGTCACGGCCCAAGTAGGGGACAAGGCGCACTCGGGATCACGGCTCCAGCGGGGGGGAAGGCAAAAGGTCCACAGCAGACAGCAAAGGCAGGATGAGAGCCCAATGGTCCTGGGGCTCAGTTCAGGGGGAAAGCTCACTTCCAAGCCCTTAGACATCGTTTCTTTGGAACTGCACACGTAGATTTTAAAAGTCTCTCTCAGTCTTTTCTCCTCCCCTTCTTGCAGCAAGGCACCCACCACAGGCCTGTCCCACAGGTCAGAGACAGTAGTCCTCCATGCAGTTTTCCCAGGTCCTTCTCTTCGGGCAGAGGTTCTTCTTGGCGCAAACAGGATCTGATTTCTTAGGAGCTGGGCTCCTACTTTTATACACAAAATCCTTTGTTCTTGCAGGCCAGGGGGGCCTTTGCCTAATCCAGTCCAGTCCCTAAGCACTTTGTTTTGCAGACTCTGGGTTCTCCTTTCAGTGAGCAGGGCAGGGACATAAGACACTCCGCAGGAGGTGGAGCCAGCATTGTGGTGACAAGTACAGTCCAGGAGTACTCTGTTGACAGTCTTCCCCTCTCTCCAGGGCCGGACTGGGAACTAAAACCGGCGCTGGCAAAGTGCTCGCCACCACCCCTCTCCGGGGGTTGGGGGTGCCGCCGAGCTCTTTGCCAGGGCAGGTTTTTGGCCGATTTTGTTACAGGGCCGATTTTGCAGATATTTATGCTGCAAAAACGTCCCTGTAACAAAATCGGCCCCCAGGGGCCCAAAACCGGCCCCCACCCGTGCGGTGCACCGGGGGATTGCCCGGTGCACGCTACGGCCAGTCCAGGCCTGCCTCTCTCTTCACAAGGTGCAGGGCAGAGACATCAGCCGCTCCCCAGGGGGCGGAGCTAGCATTGAGGTGGCAGAGCACAGCCCTATTCAGAGTCAAGGGGCACTCCCCCCACGCATCCTGGTGTAATCTCTCTATTCACCACCTGTCAGCCCCAGCTTGTCTCCTGGAATTCCCCAGCCCTGTCACACACGGAAACCAGACAGCAGATATACGTCAGAGCAGAGGTGGGCTGAAATGGTTAGGCAAGCAAATAATAACTTTCTAAAAGTAGTATTTGCAAACACAGGATATTGAAATAAACTTATTCTGAGTTCAGGCATACTAAACTTGACTTTCTACCATGCTCTCTGAGTCTGTTAGGATTATAGAGTGTAATAATTCCAGCAGCCAATTCTGGCCTATGGAGAGCAGGTAGCCTTACAATAGTGAAAAACGAAAATGGCTGTAATTCACTATTAGGACATGCCACACACACCAGGGCTTGTCCTACCTTATGCTTACAATGCACCCTGCCCTTGGGCCTACCATAGGGGTGACTAATATGAAGTTAAGGGAATGTTTAGGGAACGGCAAGTAGGTGCACTTGCACAGTTAGCATGACAGTACCAGACTGCCCGCAGGTTCTGCAATGGGAGACCTTAGACATATTTTAAAGGGCTGCTTCTGTGGGTGGCACAACCAGTGCTGCAGGCCCACTAGCAGCATTCGTATTTACAAGCCCTGGCACTCCTGGTGTGTTTTACTGGGGTCTGACAGTAAACCAAACAAGCCAAACATGGAATCGAATCAATATATACACTTTTCATAGGGAGCACGTGTACTGTGGCACTGATTGGCAGTGGCACAGTGACCTGAGCAGCTAACACCAGCAAATCACCAGCAATGAGGCACATCAGCAAAAAGTGGAAGGGAAACGCACGCCAAGGTGCCAGGTTTAACAGAGAGGGAGAGAGAGAGACAGAGAGAGAGAGACAGAGAGGGAGGGAGGGAGAGAGAGACAGAGAGAGAGAGATAGAGATAGAGAGAGAGAGACATAGCGAGAGAGAGAGAGACAGAGAGATAGAGAGAGAGACAGAGTGTAGGAGAGTAGGGTCTGCTTTCCTATGGTCACCCCAATTTTTGCTTTTTGCTTCACTGGTTTTCGACTTAATGTGGCTGTGGGCCTGCTAATCAGACCCACAGCCTGCTGTTCTCTCTCTAAATTCACATCCATGCACTTTAGGTACATCACCAATTGGACATTGGTTCACCTTACCAGCCCCTGTACAGTGTACTATAGGTACCCAGGGCATAGGTGCATCCAAGGCCTACCAGGGGCTGCAGCATATCTTTTGCCACCCCTGGCTGGCTATCCAAAATGACACAACTGGCTGATCACTCAGCTGGGGCAAGTTCGTGTAATCACCCCTTGCTTAGATATAGTATACCTATATCTAAACCTATATCTGGACACATATGCACCTATAAGTCACTCCTATGGCAGGCCTTATCGATCCTGGAGGCAGAGTGCTGCGTTTTATGTGAGATGGTGCTCTAGCATGAGCTGAGCCTGTCTGCAGCTTTCGGGACCAACTCCCTTAGCTGTTTTGGGATATTGCCATACCTTATACTCTTAAGTGCATTATAATCCTCTCGGGTATTTGCTAACTTTGGTTTGACTTTATCAAAACATGTCGTGTAAGGTGTCATACGCTTTGGAATACTACCCCCTCGCCAGTCCTGGTGACGTGGGGTAGCATTCCACCCTTCTAGAGGGAGAAGACATGTTACTTTGCTTAAACGTGGTTAAATCTAACCAGAGCCCCAGCATTACAAAATGGATGCTGCTGCCAAAGACACAAGTCTGGCCTCCTGCTGCTGACCGAAACTCCGGCAGGGGAGGCCTGGACAAATGGTATCCTGTCACAGGAAGGTGTTACACCACCCCAGACAGGATATAGTGGATTGTAGCAGGGAGAGTTGAATGAAACTAGACACTGCCTGGGGCGCACAAGGCGTCCCATGCATAGCCCAGTTCAAACCGGTGCTGGGGCACTCCAGCCCCAGCTCTGGCGCGAAACTGGACAAAGGGAAAGGGGTGTAACCACCCCCTTCCTGGGTCCCACCCATAGGAGGGACCTACAGGTGATCCAGCCCCTTGATAGGAATAAAGGTAGGAGCTGTGCCAATGCAATTTAGATCATCCTGACTGAAACTTTGAAACGAAACTCTGGACCCTTCGACAGCCTACTCAACATAGAAGACTGAAGAATCTCCCTTGTGGTCAAGGAGTGGCCACCCTGTGCAAGCAGGCACTGTGAGAAGTTGGCCCGATATGCAGCGTTCGCTATTCTAGCGACCGCTATGTATCGTTCCAAACGACCCTTATGATGATTGGTTGTAAGTCAACCTATAGACCAGCTATCCTAGTAGCGTGGATACGAGCAGTCTAAGGCTAAAGACTCGAGAGGGCGTGTTAAGCCAGCTGTTTACCACACATGTACCCCTTGAACACCAAGTGAAAGGACACCACACAAGTGTTATGAAAATAAACAGGATATTTATTAAGATTCACAACAGCCCTGTACTCTTTATGAGGACAGGGTACTTAGCACAAACCAAATCTCTTAGGAAAATACTTCAAGTGCACAATTAAAACAAGTGTCCGAAGACACGGAAAGTTGTCGTCTTCTCGAAAATATTCTCGGACCACATCCTTGGGGATGTGCACTTTTTTCTCCGTGGTCCCTGGGGTGGACGGTCTGTCGGGCACCCCTAACTCTTTATTTTGTTTGCGCAGGTTGATCTCGGCTAGGTTCCGTTCGTGCTCGTACGTTAGTCTTTTTTCCTCGAGCTCCCTTTGCCTCTGTTTCTCCTCTCTTTCTTCTCGGAGGCGAAGGTGCTCTAAGTTTATTTTTTGCTCGGCCAATTTGAGTTCTATGTCCATCTTGAGTCGGGCCATTTCGAGTTCGTGTAGTCGGGCTTTTTCTCTTTCTTGGATCTCGTCTTGCGAGAGACTGGTTCTTTGGCCCTCAGGGGCCGTGTTGGTATTTTTCGCGGTGCTTTGCTCAGGGGCTTCGACATCCCCGGTCTCTGCCCAAGATTCTAGGGCATGCTTGAAATCATCTTTGGTGCTTAGTCCGGTGGTAGCGATACCTAGTTCGATGCAGAACTGCTTTAGTTCACGATGGCTGTATTCCTCTAGTTTTTCCATTTGGAACTTCTCGGTTGATCCGCTCTCTTTAGTCGACATTGTTGTTCGTTGTGGGGTGAGCTACTCTCTGTACGTTATGCGGTGATTCGGATCGCGCCGCTGGCCACCAATGTTAGACGGACCGGGAGGGTCGGCCGAGATTACGGGGAGAGGTCTCCAGGGAGAGCCGTCTCCAACGACTGTACAGACAAGTAACTTCCCCCCCCACAGACGGACACCACACAAGGTTGAAGGTTAACGAGACTTTATATGCAATTCTTAGGTTACGATAGTATGGTACAAGGAGGTCTGGACTCCGGGGTCCCCTCGGTTCTGATCTCTTTGAGGAAAAGGGTAGCGGGACAGTCTTAATTACCAATGAGGTCGAAATAGCTCACAATCCTCGAGCTCGGCGTTCTTAGAGGGTCGGGCCGTGGAGGAGCCAAGCAGGTCCCGAAGTAGATGAAGGGCGACGGTCCGCGGCGGAGCCTGCAGGTCCCGGTGAAAGATGACGGTTACAACGGTCCGCGGCCACGCCAGCAGATCCGGACGACGATGAAGGATGAAGGTTACGACGACTGTGGCAGCGCCAACAGGCAGGACGATGGTGCACAGGACAGAGCTACGGCAGCGCCAGAAGTCCGTCCAGGATGAGTTCCTCTTTACGTCTCTCGACTCCAAGATACAACTGCCTTCCTGCTCTGGAGCTGCCCCAGTTATAGGGCTGACGTGCTTTGATGTCCGGACCCTCGCACTTGGAGGTCGGGGGGTCCGGGATGAGGGAGTCCAGACACCCAGCAGGGGGGTGGAGCCAGCGCCCGGGGAGGCGATGGGCGAGCGGCACTGGGCGGGGGAGAGCCATCGGCACCTCTTTCTCCCATTGACTTGCCAAGTAGCCCGCTCACCTCCTGGGTGGAGGGTGGTGCCGGAATGTCTGAGGCCGGGCTAGGCCCAGGGTTGAGGTCGATCAGGGGCCAGGCGGCCTCGTGGCGAAGTGTCCAAGATGGCGGCCCGGGCTGGGCGCATGGGCCGGCAGTGGATCGGACCCACGAGGTTATCATGTTCGAGGGCAGGGGTCCCTGAGGGGACGTCGGACGTGCAATGGTGGTGTGTGGTGCTTGCGTGACTGGGCTCGGGCCTGGTCGAGCCGGGGGAGAGCGGCCCGTCATGTGGCCTGTCCAACAGAGGCTATGCAGGCACCGAAATGCCGAAGTTACCTAGCCACGAGGGCTGCGGCTGCACAAGTCTTACAGGCGTCGGGGGTCTTCGCTGACGAGCCAGGAGCCGGAAGAAAAGGAGTTGCTGGCCGGCGACCAGTGATGAATAGTTCGTAGAGATCCAAGCCTGGATCAGAGATCGATGACACCTGAAAGCAGAGGGGACCAAGTTCGTACTACTAGCCAGTAGTCAGAGGGTACCAGGAGGGCACCGGTTGGCCGTCACCTCGACCAGGTGAGTGGGCGACGCTAGGCTCTGCAGTCTCACGGACCAGGAGGCGTTGTCGGCGACCAGGATGGAGGTGCGAGCTGTCCCACGAAGGATGATGCTGTCGGCGTCGCTGGGCCCAGGATTGGGGCAACAAGCCTTGGCAGATCTCAGGGCCACGTGGTAGGCCTAAGATGGCGTCTTGAATGGACCAGGAGGGTCCGGGGTGCTCCTCTCGGAAAAGGGGGCAAGGGCCGATCTGGAGCAACCAGACCAGCAGTGTTGTTTGTCGGTTGTCGTCAAGGAAGGGCACAAGCCAGCGGCTAGTGACCAGACAACGTGCTGAGCAGCGAGCAGAAGGGCCCCACGCAGATCGTGGAGATGCTGGGAGACTGCACTTCGGTGCTGGAGCGGCTCAGGGTCGGGGCTTCTCGGACCCCAGAGCACTCACCAGAGAATGGCTTCGATGGTCGTGCTGGTTAAGAAAGCGTGCAGGTTTTGATGATGGCCGGTCCCTCGAGGTCTCGTCGCACCCACAGATCACAGCTGAGCTGATGACGTGGGTAGAGGTCAGAGGTGCCAGGGAAGCCGGTTCTCGTCGAGCTGGGCCGTCGGATCCTTGAGGAAGGACTTGCAGCAAACCGCAGAGTTCTTAGATGGTGCCCGCTGATGCAGGGTGACTACTCCTTAGTCACAAGGGAGAAATCTTGAGAAGAGTCTCGAATGTCCTTTCGTAGAAAGTAGTTCTTGATTCAAAGATGATCTAATTTGGAAGGGTCCCCGCTCCGGCCTTTATCCTAAAGAAAGGGGTGGGTACATGACTAGGTCCTGCCCTAAGTGTGGGACCAGGAAGGGGGGTAGTTACACCCCTCTCCCCTGCTGGACTTTCCCCAGGCCAGGGCTGGCGCCCCTGGAACTGGTTCTGACCGGCAGATGCGTAGTGAGCACCGGGGTGCCACTCCGCAGTCACCTTCTCGCAAAAGCCCTACCTACCCAGAATACACAAACCCTGTCTGGGACGGTGCGAACACCGCCCTCGACAGGAAACCCTTTGTCCAAGCGCTCCTCGCTGGAAGGACTCCCAGCAGCAGGAGGTCAGACTCGTGTCTGTGGTGGCAGCATCCATTTTGTGGAGCTGAGGCTTTAGTTAACTTTAACCGGGGTTCACAGTTACGTACATGTCGTGTCCCTCTAGAAGGGCGGAATGCTAACCTCGTCGCCAGAATTGGTGAGAGGGCAGCATCCCGATTCGTATGACACCTTACTCGACATGCCTTGATAACGCGACACCGAAGTTACCGATGTGGTACGCGTTATCATGGAACAGCCATTGGGTCTTGATTCCGCAAGCTGCAACCGGGCTCGGCTCGGGCCAGAACCTAGTTCACACGAGCCCACGCACTCTGCCTTCAGGATTGTCAAGGCCTGCCATAGGAGTGACTGATAGGAATCTGTGTGTCCATTTTAGGGTTAGGTATAGGTATACTACACCTACAGAAAAGGGTGATTACACGACTTTGCCCCAGCTGTCATGCGGCCAGTTGTGTCAAATTTAGGAGGCCAGCCAGGGGTGGCATAATACATGCTGCAGCCCCTGGCAGCCCTGGGTACACCTATGCCCTGAGTTACAGGGTCTGATAAGGTGGCCCAGTCCCAATTGGAAATGTACCTAGGGTACATGGAATCCATTTTAAAGAGAGAGCTGTAGGCCTGGGGTCCTGATTGGCAGGATCCCAGGTCGACTATGTCCAAAACCAGCTAAAACACAGGGCAAAAAGTTGGGGGCAACCATAGTCAGGATGTACCTTCCTACAGGCACCACCAGCAAGATGAGACTTTCTTTGCCGTTGCTCCCACCAGAGCTCGAACGACAGAGACCAACAAGACCTGGACTCCCAGACTTCCAACAGCCCGATCCACAGTGCTAGCAAAGCTTAGACCCGTGGAGGCGACGAGAGACGTGGGACCGGCCATCTTGAAAAGTCAACAAAGTGCTTCCAGCGCAGCTCCTGAGGCACCCTTGATGCTGTGCTTTGGGGTTTGAGAAGCCCCAGCTCCGAGCAGCCTGTGCTCCAAAGATCAACTCTCCACACTCTCCGAGTGCTGCGTGGTGCCCTTTTGCACTTTTCCTGCTCAACGCGTTGTCCGGTCGTTTGCCCGTTGGCTAGTGGCCTCTGTGACGACGAAACTTCCAAACTACACTGCTGGTCTGGTTACTCCAGACTGGCCCGAGCTCCCCTGAAAAGGAGCCATCAATCTGACCCTCCCGGTCCTATCAAGAAGCCATCTTCGTATCCTGCATGGGTTGCCTTTGCCAAGGCTTGGTGATTCCGAATCGAGTACCGACATCGCCGACAGCAAGAGCCTTTGTGGGACAGCTCGTGTTCACCAGCTGATTATCCTCGATCCTTCCTGGTCCACGTGGCAGCGGAGACAAACACCTCTACATCACCTGATTGCAACCCGACATCGCCTGGTTCCTTCCTCGTTCCTCACTGGTCACTGGCTAGTGACCTGAACTCTGTCCCCTCTGCTTTCAGGTACTCTACATCTTCGATCCACCCTTGGATCCACCCGGACTCTTCTCTCCTGGCCGCCTGCAGCATCTTCACCTCCAGGCTCCATAGAACTTCACGACGAAACCCGACACACTTTGGGACCTATGCACCCGCTTCCTGTGGGTGAGGTAACGATATAACTCCGGTGCTCCCATAGTTGATAACATCTCTAGTGTCCTATTTTTAAGTGGCTAAGTTCTAGTCCTGTCGGAAGTCTCCAAAACCTATAACTTTCTGATTTTTACGCACCATTGAATTGTATGGTAAACGCGGTTGCCTATAGAAACTGCACCCGTATCCTGTGGGTCTCTCCCGACCTAACCTTCATTAGTCCAGTGTAGGCCCAGCGGTTCCCAAGGCCCTAGGCCTATTCATTGTTCGTGACGTGGTACTTATACCACTTTCTTAATATATGGTTTGAGTGGCCACCGGCCTATCCATAATTGTGCAGCTTATTGTATGTTATACGGTGTTCTTTGTTTAACGCTTGTGCTTCTGTTATGTTATGTTATGTTAGGGGTATTTATTCAGCGCACAGCTGCTCCAGCGAAGGAGCGTCCTGGCGCTTGACAAGGAATCCAACACAACACAACCAAGGGACCATGGACTAAGAAAGAAAAAACTCAGGGAAATAACAAAGTCTTGATGGCTCTACGAAATAAGAAGAGATTATCAGAAGCACGAATCTCTAAGGGAAGAGAGTTCCACAAGGCAGCAGCCCGAACTCGAAAAGAGCGGCCTCCAGCTCGGCTGAGTTTAAACCGAGGAACAACAGCCAAATTCTGACCCAGAGATCTCAGGGAGCGGGCAGGAACATAGGGCATCAAGAGATTCCTGAGGATCGGGGCCGAGAGGCCCTTGAGAATTTTGTAGGACAGACACAGCACTTTAAATTGGATCCTCTGCTTGACTGGAAGCCATTGGAGGGAGCGTAGGGTATTGGCCGCGGAGCAGAACCTGGGCAGACCCACCACAGCTCTGGCTGCCGCGTTCTGGACACGTTGCAGACGTGAAAGTTCCACTTGGTTCACCCCTACCAGAAGAGAGCTGGCGTAGTCAAGCCGGGAGATCACCGTCGCCTGCAACACCAGCTGCCTGGTAGCGGCGTCAAAAAATGTCAGTGCTGGTCTGAATCCTCGCAAAATGCCAAAACAACTGGCGGCAGTTCTCTTGGTATGGGAGACAAAACTAAGGGCAGGGTCTAGCCAGACTCCCAGATTTTTAGTCTCCGTTACTGGAGTCGGGGTAGGTCCCAGTTCCGAAGGCCACCATTTGTCGCCCCAAAGTTCCGGTTTCTTGCCGATGATCATTATTTCGGTCTTTTTTGCGTTCAGCTGGAGATAGTTGGAATTCATCCAGCTGGCAAGCGCCCTCAGCCCATTCTGGAACCTAGGGGCGTCCAAATCGGAGTCCCCGCTGAGCGTGACCCCCAGCTGAGTGTCGTCAGCGTATGAAACCATAGTCAGGCCCCATTTCTTGACGACATCAGCCAGCGGCCTCACATACAGATTAAATAACAGATTAAATAACGTGCTCATAAAGAGTATAGGGGATTATTCTAGAAATAAATACATATATTTTGGAATATATAACTTGTGTGGCGTCCTTTCATTTGGTATTAAAAGGGATTGCATATGGTAAAACAGCTGGCTTCGCATGCCCTCTTGAGTTTAGCCTAAGACTGCTTTGTCCATGCTACCACTAGGATAGCTGGTCTATAAGGTTGACTTACAACCAATCACCATAAGGGTCGTTTAGACTGGTGCAAGGTGCTCACTAGAATAGTGAACACCATATACCAGGCCAACTTCTCACAGAGAGAGAGAGAGATTGAGAGAGAGAGGGAGAGAAACACAGAGAGAGAGAGACAGACAGATAGAGAGAAACATAGAGAGAGAGAGAGAGAGAGAGAGAGAGAGAGGGAGAGAGACAGAGAGCGAGAGAAAGAGAGAGACAAACAGAAACATAGAGAGAGAGAGAGAGAGAGACAGACAGACAGAGAGATAGAGAGAGACAGAGAGAGAGAAACATAGAGAGAGAGAGAGAGGGGGGGAGCGAGAGACAGAGAGAGCGAGACAAACAGAAACATAGAGAGGGAGAGAAACATGGAGAGAGGGAAAAGAGAGAGAGAGAGAGGGAGAGAAACACAGAGAGAGAAATAGAGAGAGAGAGAGAGAGAGAGAGAGAGAGAGAGAGAGGGGGGGAGAAACACAGAGAGAGAGAGACAAGCAGAAACATAGAGAGAGAGAGAGGAAGAGAGAGAGGGAGAGAGACAGAGAGCGAGAAAGACAGAGAGAGAAACATAGAGAGAGAGAAACATATATATATATATATATATATATAGAGAGAGAGAGAGAGAGTGAGAGAGAAAGAGAGTTTTGGCAGTGCGTTTAGTGTTTAGTTTGGGGCGGTGCGTTTAGTGTTTAGTTTGGGGCGGTGCGTTTAGTTTAGAGTGTGTCTGGTTGTGTGTTTAGCTTGGTGTGGTTTGGGTTCGTCTGATGTGTGTTTGGTTTTGGGGGACAGGGGTTACCTGGCTCCAGGCTGGGGCTCCCGCTGGGTCGTTCCCCAGGGCAGTTCTCTCAGTGGTGGTGATGCCCTGACGTCATCACTTCCACCATCATGCTCTCCACAGCCCTGGCTGTGCAAACTGCTCAGTGTCCGGCCTGTGGCCTCCTGACCTTCTGCTGCTGGTCAGTCCCGGGGAGTCTCAGGAGTCAGCCGGGGGCGGGGTGAACAAATAGAATTTATTTTATGGAAGGGGCACTTCCTCCCCCTGGCAGAGGGTCAGCTGCCCCCAGGCAGCAGAGTGTCCCAGGGGTGCTGTGGTGCCCCTGGGGCCCCCAGGTCACAGGCATCAGACTTTCCACTTAGGAGTCTTTCCACAGGCAGTGGGTTAGCTGCATGCAGGCAGCAGAGGGCCCCAGGGGTGCTGTGGTGCCCCTGGGGCCCCCAGGTCACAGGCATCAGACTTTCCACTTAGGAGTCCTTCCACAGGCAGTGGGTTAGCTGCATGCAGGCAGCAGAGGGCCCCAGGGGTGCTGTGGTGCCCCTGGGGCCCCTGGGGCCCCCAGGTCACAGGCATCAGACTTTCCACTTAGGAGTCCTTCCACAGGCAGTGGGTTAGCTGCATGCAGGCAGCAGAGGGCCCCAGGGGTGCTGTGGTGCCCCTGGGGCCCCTGGGGCCCCCAGGTCACAGGCATCAGACTTTCCACTTAGGAGTCCTTCCACAGGCAGAGGGTTAGCTGCATGCAGGCAGCAGAGGGCCCCAGGGGTGCTGTGGTGCCCCTGGGGCCCCCAGGTCACAGGCATCAGACTTTCCACTTAGGAGTCCTTCCACAGGCAGTGGGTTAGCTGCATGCAGGCAGCAGAGGGCCCCAGGAGTGCTGTGGTGCCCCTGGGGCCCCTGGGGCCCCCAGGTCACAGGCATCAGACTTTCCACTTAGGAGTCCTTCCACAGGCAGAGGGTTAGCTGCATGCAGGCAGCAGAGGGCCTCAGGGGTGCTGTGGTAACCCAGGGTCCCCCAGTGCTAGACACACACTCATGCCGCTGGCATCAGACTTTCCACCGGGGGAAGGGGCCCTTATCTCCTCAGCCAGACATGGAGGGGGGGGGGGAGCAGCCACTCTCTGAAGCCCAAAATATCTGCCCTCTGTCAGCGGCACAGTCACATGTCTGTGTGCCACAGTCAAGTGGGGCTGGCAGACCCCTGAGCTCTCCCGGATGCCCCCCCCCCCCCCCCCACCCCCCGTGGGCCCCCAGGGGCAGGCTGCCCACTCAGGGGAAGCGAGCTGCGAAGCCGCTGCCTTCCTCTGGTCTTCACTGGAGCATGTAAGCCTTGGCAAAACCAAACCCGTGCCCTCTCCAGGGCAGGCTGAGGAGGAGAAAGGTCTGTATCTCTCCGTGTTTTTGCACGTGCAGCGCATAAAGAAAGAGCAAAACGCCTCAATGGACTGGTTTTCAGCAGTACGGTGCCCCCCCTGCCCCCCCTCAGGGTGCAAGGGTCTCTGCGCTGGCGCTCGGCTGCAGAAACAGCGCCAGCGTAGGGAGAAAGGACATGGATGCGCCGCATTGGATGAATACGGTGCATTCCCGCCCTTTCACTTTGGCCTAGGGCAGCGAAGCGACCAAGCGGACCTGCTGCGATGCGCTGCGCTGCGCTGCGCTGCATTGGATGAATACGGTGCGTTCCTGGCCTTTCACTGTGGCCTAGAGCGGCGCAGCGACCAAGCGGACCTGCTGCGATGCGCTGCGCTGCACTGCGCTGCACTATTCCAAACCGCCGTAAATGAGGGGCCCTGTGCCAACCCCTGGTGCCAGGGCGATCACAGCGGAGGTATTCATCTAACTGTGGCGAGTGGTAGTTACCCGGTGCCACCCCTGGTTCCACCCCCTGGTGCCACCCCTGGTTTCACCCCCTGGTGCCACCCCTGGTTCCACCCCCTAGTTCCACCCCCTGGTGCCACCCCTGGTTCCACCCCCTGGTGCCATGGCGATCACAGCTGAGATATTTATCTAGCTGTGGTGAGTGGTAGTTACCCGGTGCCACCCCTGGTTCCACCCCCTGGTGCCACCCCTGGTTCCACCCCCTGGTGCCACCCCTGGTTCCACCCCCTGGTGCCATCCCTGGTTCCACCCCCTGGTGCCAGGGCGATCACAGCTGAGATATTTATCTAGCTGTGGCAAGTGGTAGTTACCCGGTGCCACCCCCTGGTGCCAGGGCGATCACAGCTTTCTCCTCGTTTTCGCTTTTGCCTTGTGCAGCACTCATGGAAAAAGCAAAATGGCATTTCAGAAATGCTTATGTGCAGGAAGGGGGACCTTCCTGCACATAAACCATCCTCCCCTGCACGCAGACACCCTTGCACTATGGTGCCAGGGTGCCTGCGTTGGCATTACACTGCTAAGTGCAGCACCGTCGCAGGGGGAAATGCAGGGCTGCACCATATTGTTGTAAATATTGTGCAGCCTTGCGCTTCAGAAGTGGCGGAGTGGGGCGTTAAGCCAAGGAGGCTAGCACTGCGCTCCAGCACTTCCTTGTACATGTCCCCTAATGTCTACTAAACAGATGACGCTCAAATGCTCTACATCTTTCTAAAGGGAGCTAAAGTTAGTTAATAAACCAGGTGAAATAAAAAATACAAAACAACATCTGTAAAGTGATCCTATGTTGTCATCTCAGGGTTCACAGTTGCCCGTTATTTATTCTCTTTCTTTCTCTAAATATGTTTCTACCCTCACAACCTTACCACTAGGGGCCGTGGGCATCCCTAGGACAAACATAACACTGAAGCCCTACGTTGTTGAAACTACTGTCAGTCTTAAGTCAGGAGATGATAAATAGAAGAGAAAAAAAGAAAAACGTGGGCTGCATACAATTTTTTCTAAATTATGGACAATGGGCATGATCTGGGTTTAATAAACTACAGGCAAATGCAAAAAACAATCCAAGCACAATATGTCATGATATCGGATCTTATGACAGGCACACTGTGTTCAATATATTGAAGACCCGGGGCCATGTTTTCAAGAACAGCGACAACATTATCACCGCTTTAGCAGCAGGAAACTGCCGCTACAGCGGCGTTAAGGGGCTTTTTTGTAATATGCCCTTGTGAATTCCCATAGAAGCCCAGGTTCACACCAGAACCTTTTTCCGTCTTGCTATGTGTGCTGGACAATGCAGCACACATAGAAAGAGGAAAAAAAGGAAAAAATAAACACATGTCTGCTTGTTGCGCTCTACCTGGGGCGGCGGATCATTTAGGTGCATTCCCAGTTATTCCAGGTTTGGTCAATCTGGAAATGCGTCAAAATGCCTGTGAGGTGCAAGGAACGCCCACGCGACGCGCATGGAACGCCCACGCGACGCGCATGGAACACCCACGCGACGCGCATGGAACACCCACGTGACGCGCATGGAACACCCACGCACAGCGCATGGAACACCCACGTGACGCGCATGGAACACCCACGCGACGCGCATGGAACACCCACGCGACGCGCATGGAACACCCACGCGACGCGCATGGAACACCCACGCGACGCACATGGAACGCCCACGCACCGCGCATGGAACACCCACGCGACGCACATAAAACACCCACGCGACGCGCATGGAACGCCCACGCGACGTGCATGGAACACCCACGCGACGCGTATGGAACACCCACGCGACACACATGGAACACCCACGCGACGCGCATGGAACACCCACGCGACGCGCATGGAACACCCACGTGACGCGCATGGAACACCCACGCGACGTGCATGGAACACCCACGCACCGCACATGGAACACCCACGTGACGCGCATGGAATGCCCACGAACCGCGCATGGAACACCCATGCGACGCGCATGGAACACCCACGCACCGTGCATGGAACACCCATGCGATGCGCATGGAACGCCCACACGACACGCATGGAACACCCACGCAACACGCATGGAACGCCCACGCACAGCGCATGGAACTTCCACACGACGCGCATGGAACACCCACGCGACGCGCATGGAACACCCACGCGACGCGCATGGAACACCCACGCGACGCGCATGGAATACCCACGCGACACGCATGGAACGCCCACGCACGGAACACCCACGTTACGCGCATGGAACACCTACGCGAGGCGCATGGAACGCCCACGCGACGCGCATGGAACACCCACGCGACACGCATGGAACACCCACGCGACGCGCAAGGAACACCCACGCGACACTATGGAACGCCCACGCACCGCGCATGGAACACCCATGTGACACGCATGGAACGCCCACGCACCGCGCATGGAACACCCATGCAACGCGCATGGAACACCCATGCGCCGCACATGGAACACCCACGCGACGCGCATGGAACGCCCATGCAACGCGCATGGAACACCCATGCGACGCGCATGGAACGCCCACGCACCGCGCATGGAACACCCACGCGACGCGCATGGAACACCCATGCACCGTGCATGGAACACCCATGCGACGCGCATGGAACGCCCATGCGACGCGCATGGAACGTTCACGCGACGCGCATGGAACGCCCACGCAACGCGCATGGAACGCCTACGCACCGCACATGGAACGCCCATGGAACCCCGCGCTTACCTAGAGTAATGCAACGCAGTGATTTGTGCTGTGTTGCATTACTACAGATTTTTTAAGCCATTCAAAGCCACGCAAGGTGGCTTTGCATGGCTTCAAAAATATGACTTAAGGTTTGTGTCGCTGTTGCCCCACGTGGTGCAGGAGTGACGCAAGCCGGGGCATGAATATGGCCCCTGGTGCAATCCCTGTTTATATCAATACAACCTCACTCCATCCGCTCCCGATGGAAACTGTCGGCATCGAGTAGTATTATTATTAACTGTCCTAAGGAAACACAAGTCTGCACTGAACCCACGGAAAAACCCCACACTTGAGTCGCAATAGACGCCACTAGAACACTCAGGGGCGATCGCTCATGTGGAGAAGGCCTCTGTGAGGAGTAGTTGTCGGAGTGGAGCATTGAGTGGACATTGCCGCACTCACAATCCGCTGTTGCCTGGGTGTGAGTGTTTGATTGGTTCAGATGCTCCGTTCATCACCACCCCCTTTTGTACCGCTTTGTTCGCCATAAGTTGGCAGACGTGAGTCCCTTGCTCACTTTGCCACTGGATTCAAGCAAGGCTGAAGACGGCTGGAATGCCAGAAACCGGTCCTCGGAAGCTTGTTTCCGGGCCAGGGAAGGCATGGTTTGGCAGTTCAGGCTGGACTGTTCCCATAAGGCACAGGGTCAGACTGATTTGCATATGGCCATGTATGAACTGGGGTGGCAGAGTGGGCTAAAGAACGGTGATGGATTAAACCCAGATCTGTTGACTGGGTGTGAGTGTTTGATTGGTTCAGATGCTCCGTCCATCACCACCCCCTTTTGTACCGCACTCACAATCCGCGGTAAAAGCCATGATCGATCCACGGCTCACGATCATCTTGTTATCGTGGTGGAGGGCAGCCACTCGCTTTGGTGCATCGTTGACGGTCTGCATTATGCTAATTTTATGGTGATAGGTAACCTTAAATTTCACTTTGAAGATAGAGGGTGTTGTGTTGTAGGCTCATTAATCGCGGATTTGGGCGGTCTTTAGCCCTTTCAATGCATTTCCTCTCCCACGCGCAGAGGTGGTCAAATTCTTGATCCTATTTTTTCTATTCTGAGTCATTTGGTTGTAAATCCTCCTTTACCTATCATGTGGTCTGTACATTGTTCAGGTCCCCTTGGGTTTTGTCCCCTCTAAGGCCGTTTCTGGGATTCAGGTTAGTTCAAGGAAATGGATCTACATTTCCACGCCTACGTTTACTAAGGCCTTGGCTTCGAGCCGCCCTAAACTGGCCAATTGTTCCCCAATGAGCGCCCGGGTTGAGGATTGGATCATGGGGCCTTGGGTTGAGGATTGGATCACGGGGCCTTGGGTTGAGGATTGGATCACGGGGCCTTGGGTTGAGGATTGGATCACGGGCCTTGGGTTGAGGATTGGATCAAGGGGCCTTGGGTTAAGGATTGGATCACGGGGCCTTGGCTTGAGGATTGGATCACAGGGCTTTGGGTTGAGGATTGTATCACGAAGCCTTGGGTTGAGGATTGGATCACGGGGCCTTGGGTTGAGGATTGGATCACGGGGCCTTGAGTTGAGGATTGGATCACGGGCCCGTGGGTTGAGGATTGGATCACAGGGCCTTGGGTTGAGGATTGGATCACAGGGCCTTGAGTTGAGGATTGGATCACAGAGCCTTGGTTTGAGGATTGGATCACAGGGCCTTGGTTTAAGGATTGGATCACGGGGCCTTGGGTTGAGGATTGGATCACAGGGCCTTGGGTTGAGGATTGGATCACGAAGCCTTGGGTTGAGGATTGGATCACGGGGCCTTGGGTTGAGGATTGGATCACGGGGCCTTGGGATGAGGATTGGATCACGGGGCCTTGGGTTGAGGATTGGATCACGGGGCCTTGGGTTGAGGATTGGACCATGGGGCCTTGGGTTGAGGATTGGATCACGGGGCCTTGCGTTGAGGATTGGATCACGGGGCCTTGGGTTGAGGATTGGATCACAGGGCCTTGGGTTGAGGATTGGATCACGGGGCCTTGGTTTGAGGATTGGATCACAGGGCCTTGGTTTAAGGATTGGATCACGGGGCCTTGGGTTGAGGATTGGATCACGGGGCCTTGGGTTGAGGATTGGATCACTGGGCCTTGGGTTGAGGATTGGACCATGGGGCCTTGGGTTGAGGATTGGATCACGGGGCCTTGCGTTGAGGATTGGATCACGGGGCCTTGGTTTGAGGATTGGATCACAGGGCCTTGGGTTGAGGATTGGATCACGGGGCCTTGGGTTGAGGATTGGATCACAGGGCCCTGGTTTAAGGATTGGATCACGGGGCCTTGGGTTGAGGATTGGATCACAGGGCCTTGGGTTGAGGATTGGATCACGAAGCCTTGGGTTGAGGATTGGATCACGGGGCCTTGGGTTGAGGATTGGATCACGGGGCCTTGGGTTGAGGATTGGATCACGGGGCCTTGGGTTGAGGATTGGATCACGGGGCCTTGGGTTGAGGATTGGATCACGGAGCCTTGGGTTGAGGATTGGATCACGGGGCCTTGGTTGAGGATTTGATCACGGGGCCTTGGGTTGAGGATTTGATCACGGAGCCTTGGGTTGAGGATTGGATCACGGAGCCTTGGGTTGAGGATTGGATCATGGGGCCTTGGGTTGAGGATTGGATCACGGAGCCTTGGGTTGAGGATTGGATCACGGGGCCTTGGGTTGAGGATTGGATCACAGAGCCTTGGGTTGAGGATTGGATCACGGGGCCTTCGGTTGAGGATTGGATCACGGGGCCTTGGGTTGAGGATTGGATCACGGGGCCTTGGGTTGAGGATTGGATCACAGGGCCTTGGGTTGAGGATTGGATCACCGGGCCTTCGGTTGAGGATTGGATCACAGGGCCTTGAGTTGAGGATTGGATCACAGAGCCTTGGGTTGAGGATTGGATCACGGGGCCTTTGGTTGAGGATTGGATCACGGGGCCTTGGCTTGAGGATTGGATCAAGTGGCCTTGGGTTGAGGATTGGATCACGGAGCCTTGGGTTGAGGATTGGATCACGGGGCCTTCTGTTGAGGATTGGATCACGGGGCCTTGGGCTGAGGATTGGATCACGGGGCCTTGGGTTGAGGATTGGATCACGGGGCCTTGGGCTGAGGATTGGATCGCAGGGCCTTGGGTTGAGGATTGGATCACGGGGCCTTGGGTTGAGGATTGGATCATTGGGCCTTCGGTTGAGGATTGGATCACGAGGCCTTGGGTGTCATTGCTCCTGCGTTAGCATCCGGAAACCGAGACTCATTCGACTCCACGAGGAAGGCGCTACACTGCCTTTACCTTTTTTAACTTGCACAACTTGCCAAATTCTGAAGCAACTTAAAACAAGGGTTCTGGCGAATCTTCTGTTGCCGCCCTTTTTTCCAAACTACCCGATCAGGACCGGGTTGGAACTATAACCAGTCCCCCGAACCCGACTTTTGACGAATTTCGTCGGCCCTGAAGAGTCACAGCCAAATGTTGTGATGAAACACGTGTCGGCTTGATTTGTATTTACAGTGATTCCCAAGTGGGGAATACTGTGGTTGAACAAAAACCCTTTAAGACTACACGCTGTGTCCGGTCTATCCCTACTATCGTTATTTTCAGACAAACCAGTCTACTTATATATATATTGTGTGCTCTGGACGAAATTACATAAACTCATTGCTCCTGTGGTTAAGGTAGTTCGAAGATCTCAGCCTACAGCGAACTGGTTCAACGATGAACTGGTTTTGCTTGAAAAGCGATGCAAAGGCTCTGACTTATGTGGCACAAGGATGTTGCCAAGGCTAGCAAAGTTCAGTACCGCCATTCTTTAAAAATGTATCTTTAGCGCATGAAACAAGTAAGGTGGGAAATCTACACTAGTAAAATTGAAGGGGACCAGAATTCATTGCGGTTAATGTTTCCATTGTGAAGTCTGTGTCTTCTTTGGACCGTGTCTCTGCCTACAGTCCTCCTTCTGCGTAAAGTTGTACTGTCCTTGCCGGAGTTTTTAGAGACAAACTAACATTTCCGTAGTGTTCCTTCCCTGAGAAGCTAGAAATGCCCCGTGTCTCCAGGTTTGGGTTGAACCCTCACAAGATGATTTTCATCTGTTGAGTTCCAACCAATCAAACCGGAGGACTTACAATCTCTGTTGCGCTCCCTTGAGCCTGGCTCTCACCTTGATGTGGCCACTCCAGCTATTCTGGCATTGGGAGCTGAGGAGATGTTTCCTGTATTGAGAAATTTGATTCATATTTCCTTGGCTTCTTCTGAGGTCCCCGCTCGTTGGAAGCGTGCCTCAGTGATGCCTCAGTGATGCCTCTGTGGCGCCTCTGTGACGCCTCAGTGATGCCTCTGTGACGCCTCTGTGATCCCTCAGTGATGCCTCAGTGACACCTCTGTGACGTCTCAGTGATGCCTCTGTGACGCCTCAGTGACGCCTCTGTGACGCCTCAGTGATGCCTCTGTGACGCCTCTGTGATCCCTCAGTGATGCCTCAGTGACACCTCTGTGACGTCTCAGTGATACCTCTGTGACGCCTCAGTGACGCCTCTGTGACGCCTCAGTGATGCCTCTGTGACGCCTCTGTGACGCCTCAGTGATGCCTCTGTGATGCCTCTGTGATGCCTCTGTGACGCCTCAGTGATGGCAATGTGATGCCTCTGTGACGCCTCTGTGATGCCTCAGTGATGGCAATGTGATGCCTCAGTGACGCATCCGTGACGCCTCTGTGATGCTTCAGTGATGCCTCAGTGATACCTCTGTGACGCCTCAGTGATACCTCAGTGATGGCTCTGTGATGCCTCTGTGACGCCTCAGTGATGCCTCTGTGATGCCTCTGTGACGCCTCAGTGATGCTTCTGTGATGCCTCAGTGATGCCTCTGTGATGCCTCTGTGACGCCTCTGTGATCCCTCAGTGATGCCTCTGTGACGCCTCTGTGACGCCTCAGTGATGCCTCTGTGATGCCTCTGTGACGCCTCTGTGACGCCTCTGTGATGCCTCAGTGATGCCTCTGTGACGCCTCTGTGATGCCTCAGTGATGGCAATGTGATGCCTCAGTGACGCATCTGTGATGCCTCTGTGACACCTCTGTGATGCCTCAGTGATACCTCTGTGACGCCTCAGTGATACCTCAGTGATGGCTCAGTGACGCCTCTGTGACGCCTCAGTGATGCCTCTGTGACGCCTCTGTGACGCCTCAGTGATGCCTCTGTGATGCCTCTGTGACGCCTCTGTGACGCCTCTGTGATGCCTCAGTGATGCCTCTGTGACGCCTCTGTTATGCCTCAGTGATGGCAATGTGATGCCTCAGTGACGCATCTGTGATGCCTCTGTGACGCCTCTGTGATGCCTCAGTGATACCTCTGTGACGCCTCAGTGATACCTCAGTGATGCCTCTGTGACGCCTCTGTGACGCCTCAGTGATGCTTCTGTGATGCCTCAGTGATGCCTCTGTGATGCCTCTGTGACACCTCTGTGATCCCTCAGTGATGCCTCAGTGACACCTCTGTGACGTCTCAGTGATGCCTCTGTGACGCCTCAGTGATGCCTCTGTGACGCCTCAGTGATGCCTCTGTGACGCCTCTGTGACGCCTCAGTGATGCCTCTGTGATGCCTCTGTGACACATCTGTGACGCTGTGACGCCTCAGTGATGCCTCTGAGACGCCTCTGTGATGCCTCAGTGAGGCCTCTGTGACGCCTCAGTGATGCCTCAGTGATGCCTTTGTGACGCCTCAGTGGTGCCTTGGTGACGCCTCTGTGATGCTTCAGTGATGCCTCTGTGACGCCTCTGTGATGACTCAGTGATGCCTCAGTGACGCCTCTGTGACGCCTCTGTGACGCCTCAGTGACGCCTCAGTGATGCCTCAGTGACGCCTCTGTGATGACTCAGTGATGGCTCTGTGACGCCTCTGTGATGCCTCAGTGATGCCTCTGTGATGCCTCTGTGACGCCTCAGTGGTGCCTTGGTGACGCCTCTGTGATGCTTCAGTGACGCCTCTGTGACGCCTCTGTGACGCCTCAGTGACGCCTCAGTGATGCCTCTGTGACGCCTCTGTGATGACTCAGTGATGGCTCTGTGACGCCTCTGTGACGCCTCAGTGATGCCTCTGTGATGCCTCTGTGACGCCTCAGTGGTGCCTTGATGACGACTCTGTGATGCTTCAGTGATGCCTCTGTGACGCCTCAGTGACGCCTCAGTGATGCCTCTGTGACGCCTCTGTGACGCCTCAGTGACGCCTCAGTGATGCCTCAGTGACGCCTCTGTGATGACTCTGTGACACCTCTGTGATGCCTCAGTGATGCCTCAGTGATACCTCAGTGATGCCTCAGTGATGCCTCTGTGACGCCTCAGTGACACCTCAGTGATGCCTCTGTGACGCCTCAGTGATCCCTCAGTGATGCCTCAGTGATGCCTCTGTGATGCCTCTGTGATGCCTCTGTGACGCCTCAGTGATACCTCAGTGACGCCTCAGTGACGCCTCTGTGACGTCTCAGTGATGCCTCTGTGACGCCTCTGTGATGCCTCAGTGACGCCTCAGTGATGCCTCTGTGACGCCTCAGTGATACCTCAGCGATGCCTCAGTGATGCCTCTGTGATGCCTCTGTGACGCCTCTGTGACGCCTCAGTGATACCTCAGTGACGCCTCAGTGATGCCTCTGTGACGCCTCAGTGATACCTCAGTGATGCCTCAGTGATGCCTCTGTGATGCCTCTGTGACGCCTCTGTGATGCCTCAGTGATGCCTCTGTGACGCCTCAGTGATGGCTCTGTGACGCCTCAGTGATGCCTCTGTGACGCCTCTGTGATGCCCCAGTGATGCCTCTGTGACGTCTCAGTGATGCCTCTGTGATGCCTCAGTGATACCTCAGTGATGTTTCTGTGACGCCTCTGTGACGCCTCAGTGATGCCTCAGTGATGCCTCAGTGACACCTCTGTGACGCCGCAGTGATGCCTCAGTGATGCCTCTGTGACGCCTCAGTGATACCTCAGTGATGCCTCAGTGATGCCTCTGTGATGCCTCTGTGACGCCTCTGTGACGCCTCAGTGATACCTCAGTGACGCCTCAGTGATGCCTCTGTGACGCCTCAGTGATACCTCAGTGATGCCTCAGTGATGCCTCTGTGATGCCTCTGTGACGCCTCTGTGATGCCTCAGTGATGCCTCTGTGACGCCTCAGTGATGGCTCTGTGACGCCTCAGTGATGCCTCTGTGACGCCTCTGTGATGCCCCAGTGATGCCTCTGTGACGTCTCAGTGATGCCTCTGTGATGCCTCAGTGATACCTCAGTGATGTTTCTGTGACGCCTCTGTGACGCCTCAGTGATGCCTCAGTGATGCCTCAGTGACACCTCTGTGACGCCGCAGTGATGCCTCTGTGATGCCTCAGTGACGCCTCAGTGATCCCTCAGTGATGCCTCTGTGGTGCCTCTGTGACGTCTCAGTGATGCCTCAGTGACGCCTCAGTGACGCCTCAGTGATGCCTCATTGGTGCTGCTTCTGAAGAAGCCTTCACTGGACCCCTCAAAACCTGAGAACATTAGACCTGTCTCACTTCTCCCATTTTCCATGAAGGTCACAGAAACATTTATCGACTCCCAACTCTCAACGTTTGTTGAGACCAGGGACCTACTGCGCAGCACACAGTAGGACTCCCGTCCTCAATACAGTGGAGTCTGCTCTGTTGCTGGCTTCTGAATCCATGCGCCAGATTCTGGACAGAGGTGACACGCCGGCGCTATTGCTACTCGATGTGGGCGTGGCCTCTGACCCTGTGTCCCGCTACCTGCTGTTTGCGCCGTTGTGCGGCTGCAGTGCTGGTTATAAGGCCCTGCGTGGCTTGCGTCCTTTCTGCGGGGCTGCACTTTTCAAGTCCTATAGAAACCTTTTCATTCTGCGGCCGGGGGGGGCCACAGGGCTCATCTCTGAGACCCACTTTGTTCAATCTCTATATTTATTTTATTTATTTATAAAGGTTTATATAGCGGATGCGTCCCCTGGCAGATATCATCGAGCAGTATTGTCTTGATATCATATTGTATGTCACCATGTATCAGAATGCGGCTGTGGCCGTGGCTTCTCCGAGGACTTCTCCGAGGGCTTCTCCGAGGGCTTCTCCGAGGGCTTCTCCGAGGGCTTCTCCGAGGGCTTGTCCGAGGGCTTCTCCGAGGGCTTCTCCGAGGGCTTCTCTGAGGGCTTCTCCGAGGGCTTCTCCAAGGGCTTGTCCGAGGGCTTCTCCGAGGGCTTCTCAGAGGGCTTCTCCGAGGGCTTCTCTGAGGGCTTCTCCGAGGACTTCTCCAAGGGCTTCTCCGAGGTTTTCCGAGGGCTTCTCCGAGGGCTTCTCCGAGGGCTTCTCCAAGGGCTTCTGCAAGGGCTTCGCCGAGGGCTTCTCCGAGGGCTTCTGCAAGGGCTTCTCCGAGGGCTTCTCTGAGGGCTTCTCTGAGGGCTTCTCCGAGGGCTTCTCCGAGGGCTTCTCTGAGGGCTTCTCTGAGGACTTCTCCGAGGGCTTCTCCAAGGGCTTCTCCGAGGGCTTCTCTGAGGGCTTCTCCGAGGGCTTCTCCGAGGACTTCTCCGAGGGCTTCTCCGAGGGCTTCTCAGAGGGCTTCTCCGAGGGCTTCTCTGAGGGCTTCTCCGAGGACTTCTCCAAGGGCTTCTCCGAGGGCTTCTCCGAGGGCTTTTCCGAGGGCTTCTCCGAGGGCTTCTCCGAGGGCTTCTCCAAGGGCTTCTGCAAGGGCTTCGCCGAGGGCTTCTCCGAGGGCTTCTGCAAGGGCTTCTCCGAGGGCTTCTCTGAGGGCTTCTCTGAGGGCTTCTCCGAGGGCTTCTCCGAGGGCTTCTCTGAGGGCTTCTCCGAGGACTTCTCCGAGGGCTTCTCCAAGGGCTTCTCCGAGGGCTTCTCTGAGGGCTTCTCCGAAGGCTTCTCCGAGGACTTCTCCGAGGGCTTCTCCGAGGGCTTCTCCGAGGGCTTCTCTGAGGGCTTCTCCGAGGACTTCTCCAAGGGCTTCTCCGAGGGCTTCTCCGAGGGCTTCTCCGAGGGCTTCTCTGAGGGCTTCTCCGAGGGCTGCTCTGAGGGCTTCTCCAAGGGCTTTTCCAAGGGCTTCTCCGAGGCCTTCTTCGAGGGCTTCTCTGAGGGCTTCTACGAGGGCTTCTCCAAGGGCTTCTCGAAGGCCTTCTCTGAGGGCTTCTCTGAGGGCTTCTCCAAGGGCTTCTCCGCGGGCTTCTCTGAGGGCTTCTCCAAGGGCTTCTCCGAGGGCTTCTCCGAGGGCTTCTGCGAGGGCTTCTCCGAGGGCTTCTCCGAGGGCTTCTCCAAGAGCTTGTCCAAGGGCTTCTCCGAGGGCTTCTCAGAGGGCTTCTTTCAGGGCTTCGCCGAGGGCTTCTCCGAGGGCTTCTGCAAGGGCTTCTCCGAGGGCTTCTCCGAGGACTTCTCCGAGGGCTTCTCCGAGGGCTTCTCCGAGGGCTTCTCCGAGGGCTTCTGCGAGGGCTTCTCCGAGGGCTTCTCCGAGGGCTTCTCCGAGGGCTTCTCCGAGGGCTTCTCCGAGGGCTTCTCCAAGGGCTTGTCCGAGGGCTTCTCCGAGGGCTTCTCAGAGGGCTTCTTTCAGGGCTTCGCCGAGGGCTTCTCCGAGGGCTTCTGCAAGGGCTTCTCCGAGGGCTTCTCTGAGGGCTTCTCTGAGGGCTTCTCCGAGGGCTTCTCCGAGGGCTTCTCTGAGGGCTTCTCCGAGGACTTCTCCGAGGGCTTCTCCAAGGGCTTCTCCGAGGGCTTCTCTGAGGGCTTCTCCGAGGGCTTCTCCAAGGACTTCTCCGAGGGCTTCTCCGAGGGCTTCTCCGAGGGCTTCTCCGAGGGCTTCTCTGAGGGCTTCTCCGAGGACTTCTCCAAGGGCTTCTCCGAGGGCTTCTCCGAGGGCTTCTCCGAGGGCTTCTCTGAGGGCTTCTCCGAGGGCTGCTCTGAGGGCTTCTCCAAGGGCTTTTCCAAGGGCTTCTCCGAGGCCTTCTTCGAAGGCTTCTCTGAGGGCTTCTACGAGGGCTTCTCCAAGGGCTTCTCGAAGGCCTTCTCTGAGGGCTTCTCCGAGGGCTTCTCCAAGGGCTTGTCCGAGGGCTTCTCCGAGGGCTTCTCTGAGGGCTTCTCCAAGGGCTTCTCCGAGGGCTTCTCTGAGGGCTTCTCCAAGGGCTTCTCCGAGGGCTTCTCTGAGGGCTTCTCTGAGGGCTTCTACGAGGGCTTCTCCAAGGGCTTCTCGAAGGCCTTCTCTGAGGGCTTCTCCGAGGGCTTCTCCAAGGGCTTGTCCGAGGGCTTCTCCGAGGGCTTCTCTGAGGGCTTCTCCAAGGGCTTCTCCGAGGGCTTCTCTGAGGGCTTCTCCAAGGGCTTCTCCGAGGGCTTCTCTGAGGGCTTCTCCGAGGGCTTCTCCGAGGGCTTCTGCAAGGGCTTCTCAGAAGGCTTCTCCAAGGGCTTCTCTAAGGGCTTCTCTGAGGACTTCTCCGAGGGCTTCTCCGAGGGCTTCTCCGAAGGCTTCTCCGAGGGCTTCTCCGAGGGCTTCTCTGAGAGCTTCTCCGAGGGCTTCTCCGACGGCTTCTCCGAGGGCTTCTCTGAGGCTTCTCCGAGGGCTTCTCCAAGGGCTACTCCGAGGGCTTCTCTGAGGGCTTCTCCAAGGTCTTCTCCAAGGGCTTCTCTGAGGGCTTCCCCGAGGGCTTCTTCGAGGGCTTCTCTGAGGGCTTCTCCGAGGGCTTCTCCGAGGGCTTCTCCGAGGGTTTTCCAAGGGCTTCTCCAAGGGCTTCTCCGAGGGCTTTCCGAGGAGACTCCAACGGGTACGGAATGCTGCGGCTCGACTACTGTAGCGTCCTCTATCTGGGTGTCTCTCAAACTCGTCTTGTGAGACTACAACGGGTACAGAATGCTGTGGCTCGATTACTGTAGCGTCCTGTATCTGGGTGTCTCTCAAACTCGTCTTGTGAGACTGCAAAGGGTACAGAATGCTGCGGCTCAAATACTGTAACGTCCTGTCTCCGGGTGTCTCTCGAGCCCGTCTTGTGAGACTCCAATGGGTACAGAATGCTGCGGTTCGATTACTGTAGTGTCCTGTATCTGGGTGTCTCTCAAACTTGTCTTGTGAGACTACAACGGGTACAGAATGCTGTGGCTCGATTACTGTAGCGTCCTGTATCTGGGTGTCTCTCAAACTCGTCTTGTGAGACTACAAAGGGTACAGAATGCTGCGGCTCAAATACTGTAACGTCCTGTCTCCGGGTGTCTCTCGAGCCCGTCTTGTGAGACTATAACGGGTACAGAATGCTGTGGCTCGATTACTGTAGCGTCCTGTATCTGGGTGTCTCTCAAACTCGTCTTGTGAGACTACAAAGGGTACAGAATGCTGCGGCTCAAATACTGTAACGTCCTGTCTCCGGGTGTCTCTCGAGCCCGTCTTGTGAGACTCCAACCGGTACAGAATGCTGCAGCTCGATTACTGTAGCGTCCTGTATCTGGGTGTCTCTCAAACTCGTCTTGTGAGACTACAACGGGTACAGAATGCTGAGGCTCGATTACTGTAGCGTCCTGTATCTGGGTGCCTCTCAAACTCGTCTTGTGAGACTACAAAGGGTACAGAATGCTGCGGGTCAAATAATGTAATGTCCTGTCTCCGGGTGTCTCTCGAGCCCGTCTTGTGAGACTCCAATGGGTACAGAATGCTGCGGCTCGATTACTGTAGCATCCTGTATCTGGGTGTCTCTCAAACTCGTCTTGTGAGACTCCAACGGGTACAGAATGTTGCGGCTCGATTACTGTAGCGTCCTGTATCTGGGTGCCTCTCAAACTCGTCTTGTGAGACTACAAGGGGTACAGAATGCTGCGGCTCAAACACTGTAACGTCCTGTCTCCGGGTGGCTCTCGAGCCAGTCTTGTGAGACTCCAACCGGTACAGAATGCTGCGGCTCGATTACTGTAGCGTCCTGTATCTGGGTGTCTCTCAAACTCGTCTTGTGAGACTACAACGGGTACAGAATGCTGAGGCTCGATTACTGTAGCGTCCTGTATCTGGGTGTCTCTCAAACTCGTCTTGTGAGACCACAAAGGGTACAGAATGCTGCGGGTCAAATAATGTAATGTCCTGTCTCCGGGTGTCTCTCGAGCCCGTCTTGTGAGACTCCAATGGGTACAGAATGCTGCGGCTCGATTACTGTAGCATCCTGTATCTGGGTGCCTCTCAAAGTCGTCTTGTGAGACTACAAGGGGTACAGAATTCTGCGGCTCAAATACTGTAACGTCCTGTCTCCGGGTGTCTCTCGAGCCCGTCTTGTGAGACTCCAACGGGTACGGAATGCTGCGGCTCGACTACTGTAGCGTCCTGTATCTGGGTGTCTCTCAAACTCGTCTTGTGAGACTACAAAGGGTACAGAATGCTGCGGCTCAAATACTGTAACGTCTGGTCTCCGGGTGTCTCTCGAGCCCGTCTTGTGAGACTCCAACGGGTACAGAATGCTGTGGCTCGATTACTGTAGCGTCCTGTATCTGGGTGTCTCTCAAACTCGTCTTGTGAGACTCCAACGGGTACAGAATGCTGCGGCTCGATTACTGTAGCGTCCTGTATCTGGGTGCCTCTCAAACTCGTCTTGTGAGACTACAAGGGGTACAGAATGCTGCGGCTCAAATACTGTAACGTCCTGTCTCCGGGTGTCTCTCGAGCCCGTCTTGTGAGACTCCAACGGGTACGGAATGCTGCGGCTCGACTACTGTAGCGTCCTGTATCTGGGTGTCTCTCAAACTCGTCTTGTGAGTCTACAAAGGGTACAGAATGCTGCGGCTCAAATACTGTAACGTCCTGTCTCCGGGTGTCTCTCGAGCCCGTCTTGTGAGACTCCAACGGGTACAGAATGCTGTGGCTCGATTACTGTAGCGTCCTGTATCTGGGTGTCTCTAAAGCTCGTCTTGTGAGACTACAAAGGGGACAGAATGCTGCGGCTCTAATACTGTAACGTCCTGTCTCCGGGTGTCTCTCGAGCCCGTCTTGTGAGACTATAACGGGTACAGAATGCTGTGGCTCGATTACTGTAGCGTCCTGTATCTGGGTGTCTCTCAAACTCGTCTTGTGAGACTACAAAGGGTACAGAATGCTGCGGCTCAAATACTGTAACGTCCTGTCTCCGGTTGTCTCTCGAGCCCGTCTTGTGAGACTCCAATGGGTACAGAATACTGCGGCTCGATTACTGTAGCATCCTGTATCTGGGTGTCTCTCAAACTCGTCTTGTGAGACTCCAACGGGTACAGAATGTTGCGGCTCGATTACTGTAGCGTCCTGTATCTGGGTGCCTCTCAAACTCGTCTTGTGAGACTACAAGGGGTACAGAATGCTGCGGCTCAAACACTGTAACGTCCTGTCTCCGGGTGGCTCTCGAGCCCGTCTTGTGAGACTCCAACCGGTACAGAATGCTGCGGCTTGATTACTGTAGCGTCCTGTATCTGGGTGTCTCTCTAACTCGTCTTGTGAGACTACAACGGGTACAGAATGCTGAGGCTCGATTACTGTAGCGTCCTGTATCTGGGTGTCTCTCAAACTCGTCTTGTGAGACTACAAAGGGTACAGAATGCTGCGGGTCAAATAATGTAATGTCCTGTCTCCGGGTGTCTCTCGAGCCCGTCTTGTGAGACTCCAATGGGTACAGAATGCTGCGGCTCGATTACTGTAGCATCCTGTATCTGGATGTCTCTCAAACTCGTTTTGTGAGACTCCAACGGGTACAGAATGCTGCGGCTCGATTACTGTAGCATCCTGTATCTGGGTGCCTCTCAAACTCGTCTTGTGAGACTACAAGGGGTACAGAATGCTGCGGCTCAAATACTGTAACGTCCTGTCTCCGGGTGTCTCTCGAGCCCGTCTTGTGAGACTCCAACGGGTACGGAATGCTGCGGCTCGACTACTGTAGCGTCCTGTATCTGGGTGTCTCTCAAACTCGTCTTGTGAGACTACAAAGGGTACAGAATGCTGCGGCTCAAATACTGTAACGTCTGGTCTCCGGGTGTCTCTCGAGCCCGTCTTGTGAGACTCCAACGGGTACAGAATGCTGCGGCTCGATTACTGTAGCGTCCTGTATCTGGGTGCCTCTCAAACTCGTCTTGTGAGACTACAAGGGGTACAGAATGCTGCGGCTCAAATACTGTAACGTCCTGTCTCCGGGTGTCTCTCGAGCCCGTCTTGTGAGACTCCAACGGGTACGGAATGCTGCGGCTCGACTACTGTAGCGTCCTGTATCTGGGTGTCTCTCAAACACGTCTTGTGAGTCTACAAAGGGTACAGAATGCTGCGGCTCAAATACTGTAACGTCCTGTCTCCGGGTGTCTCTCGAGCCCGTCTTGTGAGACTCCAACGGGTACAGAATGCTGTGGCTCGATTACTGTAGCGTCCTGTATCTGGGTGTCTCTAAAACTCGTCTTGTGAGACTACAAAGGGTACAGAATGCTGCGGCTCTAATACTGTAACGTCCTGTCTACGGGTGTCTCTCGAGCCCGTCTTGTGAGACTATAACGGGTACAGAATGCTGTGGCTCGATTACTGTAGCGTCCTGTATCTGGGTGTCTCTCAAACTCGTCTTGTGAGACTACAAAGGGTACAGAATGCTGCGGCTCAAATACTGTAACATCCTGTCTCCGGGTGTCTCTCGAGCCCGTCTTGTGAGACTCCAACGGGTACGGAATGCTGCGGCTCGACTACTGTAGCGTCCTGTATCTGGGTGTCTCTCAAACTCGTCTTGTGAGACTACAACGGGTACAGAATGCTGTGGCTCGATTACTGTAGCGTCCTTTATCTGGGTGTCTCTCAAACTCGTCTTGTGAGACTACAAAGGGTACAGAATGCTGCGGCTCAAATACTGTAACGTCCTGTCTCCGGGTGTCTCTCGAGCCCGTCTTGTGAGACTCCAACTGGTACTGAATGCTGCGGCTCGATTACTGTAGCGTCCTGTATATGGGTGTCTCTCAAACTCGTCTTGTGAGACTACAACGGGTACAGAATGCTGAGGCTCGATTACTGTAGCGTCCTGTATCTGGGTGTCTCTCAAACTCGTCTTGTGAGACTACAAAGGGTACAGAATGCTGCGGGTCAAATAATGTAATGTCCTGTCTCCGGGTGTCTCTCGAGCCCGTCTTGTGAGACTCCAATGGGTACAGAATGCTGCGGCTCAATTACTGTAGCATCCTGTATCTGGGTGTCTCTCAAACTCGTCTTGTCAGACTCCAACGGGTACAGAATGCTGCGGCTCAATTACTGTAGCGTCCTGTATCTGGGTGCATCTCAAACTCGTCTTGTGAGACTACAAGGGGTACAGAATGCTGCGGCTCAAATACTGTAACGTCCTGTCTCCGGGTGTCTCTCGAGCCCGTCTTGTGAGACTCCAACCGGTACAGAATGCTGCGGCTCGATTACTGTAGCGTCCTGTATCTGGGTGTCTCTCAAACTCGTCTTGTGAGACTACAACGGGTACAGAATGCTGAGGCTCGATTACTGTAGCGTCCTGTATCTGGGTGTCTCTCAAACTCGTCTTGTGAGACTACAAAGGGTACAGAATGCTGCGGGTCAAATAATGTAATGTCCTGTCTCCGGGTGTCTCTCGAGCCCGTCTTGTGAGACTCCAATGGGTACAGAATGCTGCGGCTCGATTACTGTAGCATCCTGTATCTGGGTGTCTCTCAAACTCGTCTTGTGAGACTCCAACGGGTACAGAATGCTGCGGCTCGATTACTGTAGCGTCCTGTATCTGGGTGCCTCTCAAACTCGTCTTGTGAGACTACAAGGGGTACAGAATGCTGCGGCTCAAATACTGTAACGTCCTGTCTCCGGGTGTCTCTCGAGCCCGTCTTGTAAGACTCCAACGGGTACGGAATGCTAAGGCTCGACTACTGTAGCGTCCTGTATCTGGGTGTCTCTCAAACTCGTCTTGTGAGACTCCAACGGGTACAGAATGCTGTGACTCGATTACTGTAGCATCCTGTATCTGGGTGTCTCTCAAACTCGTCTTGTGAGACTCCAACGGGTACAGAATGCTGCGGCTCGATTACTGTAGCGTCCTGTATCTGGGTGCCTCTCAAACTCGTCTTGTGAGACTCCAACGGGTACAGAATGCTGCGGCTCGATTACTGTAGCGTCCTGTATCTGGGTGCCTCTCAAACTCGTCTTGTGAGACTACAAGGGGTACAGAATGCTGCGGCTCAAATACTGTAATGTCCTGTCTCCGGGTGTCTCTCGAGCCCGTCTTGTGAGACTCCAACGGGTACGGAATGCTAAGGCTCGACTACTGTAGCGTCCTGTATCTGGGTGTCTCTCAAACTCGTCGTGTGAGACTACAGAGGGTACAGAATGCTGCGGCTCAAATACTGTAACGTCCTGTGTCCGGGTGTCTCTCGAGCCCGTCTTGTGAGACTCCAACGGGTACAGAATGCTGCGGCTCGATTACTGTAGCGTCCTGTATCTGGGTGTCTCTCAAACTCGTCTTGTGAGACTACAAAGGGTACAGAATGCTGCGGGTCAAATACTGTAATGTCCTGTCTCTGGGTGTCTCTCAAGCCCGTCTTGTGAGACTCCAACGGGTACAGAATGCTGCGGCTCGATTACTGTAGCGTCCTGTATCTGGGTGTCTCTCGAGCCCGTCTTGTGAGACTCCAACGGGTACAGAATGCTGTGACTCTATTCCTGATGGGCTTCATTGGACTCAGTCTTGCTGAAGTTGCACTGGCTTCTAATTAAGAAGAGTGTGTCTTTTAAGGCTCTCTGTTATTGTTACCGGGCCTTTAATAAAGGTGGTGCTGGGTATCTCCATCAGTGTATTAAACCCTTTCTTTGGGGTCTTTGGAGTCTTCAGGATCCTTGCTGGCAGAGGTTCTGACTGACAGGAAGGTTGGCACGGGAGGCGGTTCTTTTAGGTTCCTTGCCTCCAGCTGTGGAACTCTCTTCCGCTGTATCTTCGACAAGCCAGAACAGAGCTTCTGTTTCAGAAAGAGCTTAAAACATGTTTTTTAGGGAGCTTTCTGTTTCTTTGTAGGCCTTGTTCATTTTGGCAGCTAGTTCATGTTCGCGATGGGACACGTCAGCGGGAGTAGCCATGCGCCTTATACATTGTTTATTATTATTAGTAACAAGGGCAGGCTCGCTGGGATCAAACCCTGCGATGCAGAGAACACTCGTCCCCCTGATCTGGTTCTTTCTGTGTGTGGGCTGTGGTGGTAGGAGGCCTGCAGAGGTGGTTGGTAGGTGGGGTCTGAGTTGTGGAGCGCCTTGAATGTGTGTGGGAGGAGTTTGAATGCAGCGCGTTTGTGTATTGGAAGCCAGTGGAGTTCCCTGAGGTGCGGTGTAACCTGAGTTCATCAGTATATTGTCTCCTGGCGCTGATCCGGTTCTGATACACTTGTTCTTAGAAAGAATAGTGTTTATTTCAAAGATGTGAACATGCAAGTTTGACAGACTTGGTGCGACAGAACTGCACCCAGAAGTCCCCCTACCAGTTTTTTCATAACGGCGGCTTATGCACATTCCATGATCAATGGAAGAGGCCTGGAAAGGTTGTGAGGGCTGAAACATGTTAACACCTTTTCATGTTGACGCACAAGGATTCCTAATAAATGCCCATGTGATATTTTTCTTTCTAATATGGTGTTAGGAAGATAGAATATTTATTTATTTTATTTATGTATGCGTTTTTATATAGCGCGGACGTTACCCAAAGGCGTCAGAGCGCTTCACAATAGGAACGGAAAAATTACAAATGAACAAATTACAAAAGCAGACGATAAGTTACATGAGGGAAAAGTGACAATTGTGAGCAAACAAAATACATGAGGAGCAAACAGTGCATTACAGGAGGAGAGACTGACAAGTGTGCAGGTTACAAGAGAAAACAAATTACATTTACATTTAGAGGTAATATACTGCAAAATATGCTAGACACAGGGGCACAAGAACAAACATTACGTAGGCAATGGTGGCACTTGTGCAAGTATCAAAAGCAAACAAAATTTGAGAGGTAGCATATAGTGTGTTACAAGAGAAAAGTGACGTGTGCATGTTACAAAAGAGAACCAAACACAGGTACAAGGATAATACTGCAATAAATGGCAAACACTCCAACCCCAAGAATACACAGGGAAGGCACTTCCATAGTCATGGAGAAAAGAGATTTCAGTGATGGGAGGTCTTCCTTCAGATAATAGAGAGGGTGTGAATTACTTTTGGAGGTGTCTTTGGAGGAGGAGAACTTTGAGGTCCGTTTTGAAGGCCGGGGAGGAGGTGGTGGTCCGGAGCTGAGGCGGAAGTGAGTTCCAGATTCTCAATGCGTTGCCTGAAAAGGATTGGGCCAACGATCTTTCCTTCTTGAAAGTGGGGGGTTCAAGCAGTAGATTTTCTGCATTTCGTGATGGTCTGGAGCCTCCAGAGAGTTTCAGCTTGTTCACCAGGTAGAGAGGAGAGGAGGAGTGCAAGGCTTTGTGGGTGATACAGGCAGTCTTGTAGATAACTCTATCCCCGATTGGAAGCCAGCGGAGGGTGGATAACATCGGTGTGATGTGGTCGTTTCTTTTGGCCCCATAAATGAAACCAGCTGCTGAATGGAAAACAGATCTAAGGGGGGACAATTGGGATTTGGGGAGGCCAGTAAGAAGAGAATTGCAGTAGTCCAGTCTGGAGAGGACCAGCGATTGCACCAGGGTTTTAAGGTCATGCTCCAGGAAAAAGAGACGAATTCCCCAAAGAAGGCGCAGTTGGTATTGAGCAGACTTAGTAATGGAATTGATGTGGGAGATTAGATTAAGGGGCATATTAACAAGATGTGCGTTAAAAAACGCACAACGCACATGTCACTATGGCCAGCTATCGCCGGATTTTTTCACTGTGTTAGCGCGTTATTATCAACGCGCAACACATAGGCAATAGTAAATCCTGCGATAGCCGGCGATAGTGAACATTAGCGCGTGAAAGCAAGCGTTGTTTTCACGCGCTAATGTGTGCTTTGTTAATATGGGGGGGTGGATTCAGCTCTATGATCCACACCCCCATGTTAACAATGCCTAACGCCTGGTCAGAGCAGGCGTTGGGAGACCTGCGATAAACAAGTTTATCGCAGGTCTTTAACTCCCAACGCCTGCCTTGGTATAGGGTGTTCCCACCTCCAACCACATTTTACATGTGGTTGGAAGTGGGAATGCCCACTTTGCATGTCATTAGCGATGTTTCTCGCTGACATGCAAAGTGGGCTTGTGGCAGGCGTTGCAATGCCCTTGTTAATAGGGCGCTGGAAGTATCGCCGCTTTCTCGGCGAATTGTGCAGAGAAAGCGGTGATACTTCATCTTGTTAATATGACCCTTAGTTTTTTGTCGAGTATGACACCAAGGGATTTTGCGCTGTCAACGGTGATGGGTTTATTGTTAAGTAGATTCATCTGATCCATCCATGATTGAACCGGGGAGGAGAGAGTGAGGAGGAGAGGAGGAGGAATTCAGTTTTGGAGGGATTCAGAATCAGTTGATGAGTTGACATCCAGTTTTGAATGGAGTCGAGAGTAGAGCTTAGGATGGAGAGATCGTGAGTGGAGGAGACCTTGAGGTAGATTTGAGTGTCATCTGCATAGAGATGATAGTGGATCCCGGATTTACTTAGGAGATTTCCCAGAGGTTCTAAATAGAGATTGAACAAAGAGGGTGCAAGTATAGAGTCTTGAGGAACACCTTGACATACCGCCACAGGAGATGAAAGACTGTTCTCTATTTTGATCATTTGGGATCTATCAGAGAGGAAGGAGGCAAACCATTTAAGCACAGTGCCCTCCAAGCCCATTCTCTGTTGAAGAGTGTTGAGGAGGGTGTTGTGATTGACATTGTCAAAGGCTGCAAAAAGGTCAAGGAGAATTAGAAGACAGCCCCCCCCCCCCGAATCGAGTATCCGCAGCGCGTCATCAACCACTTGCAGCAGAGCTGTTTCAGTGCTGCAGTTTTGGATGAAGCCGGACTGACAATTGTCAAGAAGATCGTTATTCTTGATATGATGAGCGAGTTGTTTTGCTGCACATCTTTCTGTGATCTTCGCAAGAAAGGGTAGGTTAGTGAAGGAGCGGAAGTTGTTGAGGTCGTTCACATCAGCGGTGGGTTTTTTAAGCAGAGGGGTGACCTGCCCAGTTTTGAAGGAGACAGGAAGGGAACCTTGACAGAGGGAGAGGTTGACCAGAGTGGTCCAATAGGAAAGGGAATGGGTGCAGAAGTCAATGGCAATGGCACTGGGGATGGGGTACAGAGAATGGTTGAAGGTCTGTGTTTCGCGGATGAGCTTGAGGAGGACATCTTCAGAGATGGGGTCAAAGTTCTGCCAAATGGATGAGGTTTTGCAACACTCTGGAGGGGTAGGATGAGCGACCTGATCCACCAGTGATCTCACTTTTTCATCGAAGAATATAGCGAAATCCGCTGCTTGCTTTGTAGAATCCTCCAACTTGGAGGTTGGGGGAGAGCAGCTCGGAATCTTGATGAGATCGAATAGTTTTTTGGGTCTATTTTTAGCTGAGTCAAGGAGGGTTTTGAAGTGCGCAGCTTTCCCATGGAAGATGTGTTTGTGGTACTTGGATCTTGCTGAGCGAAGCGTGGCTGTGGAGGGCAATTGTCTCCAATGTTTCTCCAGGAGTCTTAGCTGCTTCCTTTCTTCATGGAGGGATTTGTTGAACCAAGGAGCTGAGGGAGTGGGCCTTATCTTTTTGCTTTTGAGTGGAGCGACGTTATTGATTTCGGCTGCAAGGACTGTGAGGCATTGGGAGGTGAGTTCGTCAACATCTAGGTTCGGGTCTAGCCTTGGAAGTGATAACAAAGCTGATTAACAGAAGGGTCTGACATCAATATTTTTCGCATCACAGAACCAGGAGGTAGCCCTCTTAGAGCTCTCACTCCATCCCTTTAAGTAAACATTGCAACTGTTCTAACATTTCCAAGAGTATTACATGTTCCATACCTTTCACTAAACAATGTAACTGTTCTAAGCTCTCTAGGAGGAGTATTACATGTTCCATACCTTTCACTAAGCAGTGTAACTGTTCTAACCTCTCTAGGAGTATTGCATGTTCCATACCTTTCACTAAACAGTGTACCTATTCTAACCTCACTAGGAGTGTTACATCCATACCAGTCACTAAACATTGTGACTTGTCTAACCTCTCTAGGAGAATTACATGTTCCATACCTTTCACTAAACAGTTTAACTGTTCTAACCTCTCTAGGAGTATTGCATGTTCCATACCTTTCACTAAACAGTGTAACTGTTCCAAGCTCTCTAGGAGGAATATTACATGTTCCATACCTTTCACTAAACAGTGTAACTGTTCTAACCTCTCTATGAGTATTGCATGTTCCATACCTTTCACTAAACAGTGTAACTGTTCTAGGAGTATTACATGTTCCATACTTTTCACTAAACAGTTTAACTGTTCTAACCTCTCTAGGAGTATTACATGTTCCATACCTTTCACTAAACAGTGTAACTGTTCTAGGAGCATTACATCCATACCTTTCACTAAACAGTGTAACTGTTCTAACCTCTCTATGAGTATTGCATGTTCCATACCTTTCACTAAACAGTGTAACTGTTCTAGGAGTATTACATGTTCTATACTTTTCACTAAACAGTTTAACTGTTCTGACCTCTCTAGGAGTATTACAAGTTCCATACCTTTCACTAAACAATGTAACTGTTCTAAGCTCTCTAGGATGAGTATTACATGTTCCATACCTTTCACTAAACAGTGTAACTGTTCTAACCTCTGTAGGAGTATTGCATGTTCCATACCTTTCACTAAACAGTGTAACTGTTCTAAGCTCTCTAGGAGTATTACATGTTCCATACCTTTCACTAAACAGTGTAACTGTTCTAACCTCTCTAGGAGTATTGCATGTTCCATACCTTTCACTAAACAGTGTAACTGTTCTCGGAGTATTACATGTTCCATACTTGTCACTAAACAGTGTAACTGTTCTAACCTCTCTAGGAGTATTACATGTTCCATACCTTTCACTAAACAGTGTAACTGTTCTGGGAGTATTGTAGGCTCCATACCTTCCACTAAACAGTGTAACTGTTCTAAGAGTATTACATGTTCCATACTTTTCACTCAACAGTTTAACTGTTCTAACCTCTCTAGGAGTATTACATGTTCCACGCCTTTCACTAAGCAGTGTAACTGTTCTAGCAGTATTGCATGTTCCATACCTTTCACTAAACAGTGTAACTATTGTAACCTCACTAGGAGTATTACATCCATACCTTTCACTAAACAGTGTAACTGTTCTAGGAGATTTACATGCTCCATACTTTTCACTAAACAGTTTAACTGTTCTAACCTCTCTAGGTATTACATGTTCCATACCTTTCACTAAACAGTGTAACTATTCTAACCTCATTAGGATACCTTTCACTAAACATTGTAACTGTTCTAACCTCTCTAGGAGTATTGCACGTTCCATACCTTTCACTAAACAGTGTACCTATTCTAACCTCACTAGGAGTGTTACATCCATACCAGTCACTAAACATTGTGACTTGTCTAACCTCTGTAGGAGAATTACATGTTCCATACCTTTAACTAAACAGTTTAACTGTTCTAACCTCTCTAGGAGTATTGCATGTTCCATACCTTTCACTAAACAGTGTAACTGTTCCAAGCTCTCTAGGAGGAATATTACATGTTCCATACCTTTCACTAAACAGTGTAACTGTTCTAACCTCTCTATGAGTATTGCATGTTCCATACCTTTCACTAAACAGTGTAACTGTTCTAGGAGTATTACATGTTCCATACTTTTCACTAAACAGTTTAACTGTTCTAACCTCTCTAGGAGTATTACATGTTCCATACCTTTCACTAAACAGTGTAACTGTTCTAGGAGCATTACATCCATACCTTTCACTAAACAGTGTAACTGTTCTAACCTCTCTATGAGTATTGCATGTTCCATACCTTTCACTAAACAGTGTAACTGTTCTAGGAGTATTACATGTTCCATACTTTTCACTAAACAGTTTAACTGTTCTGACCTCTCTAGGAGTATTACAAGTTCCATACCTTTCACTAAACAATGTAACTGTTCTAAGCTCTCTAGGATGAGTATTACATGTTCCATACCTTTCACTAAACAGTGTAACTGTTCTAACCTCTGTAGGAGTATTGCATGTTCCATACCTTTCACTAAACAGTGTAACTGTTCTAAGCTCTCTAGGAGTATTACATGTTCCATACCTTTCACTAAACAGTGTAACTGTTCTAACCTCTCTAGGAGTATTGCATGTTCCATACCTTTCACTAAACAGTGTAACTGTTCTCGGAGTATTACATGTTCCATACTTGTCACTAAACAGTGTAACTGTTCTAACCTCTCTAGGAGTATTACATGTTCCATACCTTTCACTAAACAGTGTAACTGTTCTGGGAGTATTGTAGGCTCCATACCTTCCACTAAACAGTGTAACTGTTCTAAGAGTATTACATGTACCATACTTTTCACTCAACAGTTTAACTGTTCTAACCTCTCTAGGAGTATTACATGTTCCACGCCTTTCACTAAGCAGTGTAACTGTTCTAGCAGTATTGCATGTTCCATACCTTTCACTAAACAGTGTAACTATTGTAACCTCACTAGGAGTATTACATCCATACCTTTCACTAAACAGTGTAACTGTTCTAGGAGATTTACATGCTCCATACTTTTCACTAAACAGTTTAACTGTTCTAACCTCTCTAGGTATTACATGTTCCATACCTTTCACTAAACAGTGTAACTATTCTAACCTCATTAGGATACCTTTCACTAAACATTGTAACTGTTCTAACCTCTCTAGGAATATTACATGTTCCATACCTTTCACCAAACAGTGAAACTGTGCTGGGAGTATTGTAGGTTCCATACCTTTCACTAAACAGTGTAACTGTTCTAAGAATATTACATGTTCCATACTTTTCCCTCAACAGTTTAACTGTTCTAACCTCTCTAGGAATATTACATGTTCCATACCTTTCACTAAACAGTGTAACTGTTCTAGCTGTATTGCATGCTCCATACCTTTCACTAAACAGTGTAACTATTGTAACCTCACTGGGAGTATTACATCCATACCTTTCACTAAACAGTGTAACTGTGCTAGGAGTATTACATGTTCCATACTTTTCACTAAACAGTTTAACTGTTCTAACCTCTCATGGTATTACATGTTCCATACATTTCACTGAACAGTGTACCTATTCTAACCTCATTAGGATACCTTTCACTAAAAATTGTAACTGTTCTAACCTCCCTAGGAGTATTACATGTTCCATAGCTTTCACTAAACAGATTAACTGTTCTAACATCTCTAGGGGTATTGCAAGTTCCATACCTTTCACTAAACAGTGTAACTGTTCTAAGCTCTCTAGGAGGAGTATTACATGTTTCATACCTTTCCCTAAACAGTGTAACTGTTCTAACCTCTCTAGGAATATTGCATGTTCCATACCTTACACTAAACAATGTAACTGTTCTAGGAGTATTACATGTTCCATACTTTTCACTAAACAGTTTAACTGTTCTAACCTCTATAGGAGTAGTACATGTTCCATACCTTTCACTAAACAATGTAACTGTTCTAGGAGTATTGCATGTTCCATACCTTTCACTAAAAAGTGTAACTGTTCTAACCTCTCTAGGAATATTGCATGTTCCATACCTTACACTAAACAGTGTAACTGTTCTAGGAGTATTACATGTTCCATACTTTTCACTAAACAGTTTAACTGTTCTAACCTCTCTAGGAGTAGTACATGTTCCATACCTTTCACTAAACAATGTAACTGTTCTAGGAGTATTGCATGTTCCATACCTTTCACTAAAAAGTGTAACTGTTCTAACCTCTCTTGGAGTATTGCATGTTCCATACCTTTCACTAAACAGTGTAACTGTTCTAGGAGTATTACATCCATAACTTTCACTAAACAGTGTAACTGTTCTAACCTCTTTATGAGTATTGCATGTTCCATACCTTTCACTAAACAGTGTAACTGTTCTAGGAGTATTACATCCATACCTTTCACTAAACAGTGTAACTGTTCTAACCTCTCTAGAGTATTACATGTTCCATACCTTTCACTGAACAGTGTAACTGTTCTAGGAGTATTACATCCATTTCTTTCACTAAACAGTGTAACTGTTCTAACCTCTCTATGAGTATTGCATGTTCCATACCTTTCACTAAACAGTGTAACTGTTCTAGGAGTATTACATGTTCCATACTTTTCACTAAACAGTTTAACTGTTCTAACCTCTCTAGGAGTATTACATGTTCCATACCTTTCACTAAACAATGTAACTGTTCTAAGCTCTCTAGGAGGAGTATTACATGTTCCATACCTTTCACTAAACAGTGTAACTGTCCTAACTTCTCTCGGAGTATTGCATGTTCCATACCTTTCACTAAACAGTGTAACTATTCTAACCTCACTAGGAGTATTACATCCATACCTGTCACTAAACATTGTAACTGTTCTAACCTTTCTAGGAGTATTACATGTTCCATACCTTTCACTAAATAGTTTAACTCTTCTAACCTCTCTAGGAGTGTTGCATGTTCCATACCTTTCACTAAACAGTGTAACTGTTGCAAGCTCTCTAGAAGGAGTATTGCATGTTCCATACCTTTCACTTAACAGTGTAACTGTTCTAGGAGTATTACATCTTCCATACTTTTCACTAAACAGTTTAACTGTTCTAACCTCTTTAGGAGTATTACATGTTCCATACCTTTCACTAAACAGGGTAACTGTTCTAGGAGTATTACATCCATACCTTTCACTATACAGTGTAACTGTTCTAACCTCTCTAGGAGTATTGCATGTTCCATACCTTTCACTAAACAGTGTAACTGTTCTTGGAGTATTACATGTTCCATACTTTTCACTAAACAGTGTAACTGTTCTATCCTCTCTAGGAGTATTACATGTTCCATACCTTTCACGAAACAGTGCAACTGTTCTGGGAGTATTGAAGGTTCCATACCTTTCACTAAACAGTGTAACTGTTCTAAGAGTATTACATGTTCCATACTTTTCACTCAACAGTTTAACTGTTCTAACCTCTCTAGGAGTATTACATGTTCCATACCTTTCACTAAACAGTGTAACTGTTCTAGCAGTATTGCATGTTCCATACCTTTCACTAAACAGTGTAACTATTGTAACCTCACTAGGAGTATTACATCCATACCTTTCACTAAACAGTGTAACTGTTCTAGGAGTATTACATATTCCATACTTTTCACTAAACAGTTTAACTGTTCTAACCTCTCTAGGTATTACATGTTCCATACCTTTCACTAAACAGTGTAACTATTCTAACCTCATTAGGATACCTTACACTAAACATTGTAACTGTTCTAACCTTTCTAGGAGTATTACATGTTCCATACCTTTCACTAAACAGTTTAACTGTTCTAACATCTCTAGGAGTATTGCATGTTCCATACCTTTCACTAAACAGTGTAACTGTTCTAAGCTCTCTAGTAGGAGTATAACATGTTCCATACCTTTCCCTAAACAGTGTAACTGTTCTAACCTCTCTAGGAATATTGCATGTTCCATACCTTACACTAAACAGTGTAACTGTTCTAGGAGTATTACATGTTCCATACTTTTCACTAAACAGTTTAACTGTTCTAACCTCTCTAGGAGTATTACATGTTCCATACCTTTCACTAAACAATGTAACTGTTCTAGGAGTATTGCATGTTCCATACCTTTCACTAAAAAGTGAAACTGTTCTAACCTCTCCTGGAGTATTGCATGTTACATACCTTTCACTAAACAGTTTAACTGTCCTAGAAGTATTACTTTTTCCATACTTTTCACTAAACAGTTTAACTGTTCTAACCTCTCTAGGAGTAGTACATGTTCCATACCTTTCACTAAACAATGTAACTGTTCTAGGAGTATTGCATGTTCCATACCTTTCACTAAAAAGTGTAACTGTTCTAACCTCTCTAGGAATATTGCATGTTCCATACCTTACACTAAACAGTGTAACTGTTCTAGGAGTATTACATGTTCCATACTTTTCACTAAACAGTTTAACTGTTCTAACCTCTCTAGGAGTAGTACATGTTCCATACCTTTCACTAAACAATGTAACTGTTCTAGGAGTATTGCATGTTCCATACCTTTCACTAAAAAGTGTAACTGTTCTAATCTCTCTTGGAGTATTGCATATTCCATACCTTTCACTAAACAGTGTAACTGTTCTAGGGGTATTACATCCATAACTTTCACTAAACAGTGTAACTGTTCTAACCTCTTTATGAGTATTACATGTTCCATACCTTTCACTAAACAGTGTAACTGTTCTAGGAGTATTACATCCATTTCTTTCACTAAACAGTGTAACTGTTCTAACCTCTCTATGAGTATTGCATGTTCCATACCTTTCACTAAACAGTGTAACTGTTCTAGGAGTATTACATGTTCCATACTTTTCACTAAACAGTTTAACTGTTCTAACCTCTCTAGGAGTATTACATGTTCCATACCTTTCACTAAACAATGTAACTGTTCTAAGCTCTCTAGGAGGAGTATTACCTGTTCCATACCTTTCACTAAACAGTGTAACTGTCCTAACCTCTCTCGGAGTATTGCATGTTCCATACCTTTCACTAAACAGTGTAACTATTCTAACCTCACTAGGAGTATTACATCCATACCTGTCACTAAACATTGTAACTGTTCTAACCTTTCTAGGAGTATTACATGTTCCATACCTTTCACTAAATAGTTTAACTCTTCTAACCTCTCTAGGAGTGTTGCATGTTCCATACCTTTCACTAAACAGTGTAACTGTTCCAAGCTCTCTAGATGGAGTATTGCATGTTCCATACCTTTCACTTAACAGTGTAACTGTTCTAGGAGTATTACATCTTCCATACTTTTCACTAAACAGTTTAACTGTTCTAACCTCTTTAGGAGTATTACATGTTCCATACCTTTCACTAAACAGGGTAACTGTTCTAGGAGTATTACATCCATACCTTTCACTATACAGTGTAACTGTTCTAACCTCTCTAGGAGTATTGCATGTTCCATACCTTTCACTAAACAGTGTAACTGTTCTTGGAGTATTACATGTTCCATACTTTTCACTAAACAGTGTAACTGTTCTCTCCTCTCTAGGAGTATTACATGTTCCATACCTTTCACGAAACAGTGTAACTGTTCTGGGAGTATTGTAGGTTGCATACCATTCACTAAACAGTGTAACTGTTCTAAGAGTATTACATGTTCCATACTTTTCACTCAACAGTTTAACTGTTCTAACCTCTCTAGGAGTATTACATGTTCCATACCTTTCACTAAACAGTGTAACTGTTCTAGCAGTATTGCATGTTCCATACCTTTCACTAAACAGTGTAACTATTGTAACCTCACTAGGAGTATTACATCCATACCTTTCACTAAACAGTGTAACTGTTCTAGGAGTATTACATATTCCATACTTTTCACTAAACAGTTTAACTGTTCTAACCTCTCTAGGTATTACATGTTCCATACCTTTCACTAAACAGTGTAACTATTCTAACCTCATTAGGATACCTTTCACTAAACATTGTAACTGTTCTAACCTTTCTAGGAGTATTACATGTTCCATACCTTTCACTAAACAGTTTAACTGTTCTAACATCTCTAGGAGTATTGCATGTTCCATACCTTTCACTAAACAGTGTAACTGTTCTAAGCTCTCTAGTAGGAGTATAACATGTTCCATACCTTTCCCTAAACAGTGTAACTGTTCTAACCTCTCTAGGAATATTGCATGTTCCATACCTTACACTAAACAGTGTAACTGTTCTAGGAGTATTACATGTTCCATACTTTTCACTAAACAGTTTAACTGTTCTAACCTCTCTAGGAGTATTACATGTTCCATACCTTTCACTAAACAATGTAACTGTTCTAGGAGTATTGCATGTTCCATACCTTTCACTAAAAAGTGAAACTGTTCTAACCTCTCCTGGAGTATTGCATGTTCCATACCTTTCACTAAACAGTTTAACTGTCCTAGTAGTATTACTTGTTCCATACTTTTCACTAAACAATTTAACTGTTCTAACCTCTCTAGGAGTATTACGTGTTCCATACCTTTCACTAAACAATGTAACTGTTCTAGCAGTATTGCATGTTCCATACCTTTCACTAAACAGTGTAACTATTGTAACCTCACTAGGAGTATTACATCCATACCTTTCACTAAACAGTGTAACTGTTCTAGGAGTATTACATATTCCATACTTTTCACTAAACAGTTTAACTGTTCTAACCTCTCTAGGTATTACATGTTCCATACCTTTCACTAAACAGTGTAACTATTCTAACCTCATTAGGATACCTTTCACTAAACATTGTAACTGTTCTAACCTCTCTAGGAGTATTACATGTTCCATACCTTTCACTAAACAGTTTAACTGTTCTAACATCTCTAGGAGTATTGCATGTTCCATACCTTTCACTAAACAGTGTAACTGTTCTAAGCTCTCTAGTAGGAGTATAACATGTTCCATACCTTTCCCTAAACAGTGTAACTGTTCTAACCTCTCTAGGAATATTGCATGTTCCATACCTTACACTAAACAGTGTAACTGTTCTAGGAGTATTACATGTTCCATACTTTTCACTAAACAGTTTAACTGTTCTAACCTCTCTAGGAGTATTACATGTTCCATACCTTTCACTAAACAATGTAACTGTTCTAGGAGTATTGCATGTTCCATACCTTTCACTAAAAAGTGAAACTGTTCTAACCTCTCCTGGAGTATTGCATGTTCCATACCTTTCACTAAACAGTTTAACTGTCCTAGTAGTATTACTTGTTCCATACTTTTCACTAAACAATTTAACTGTTCTAACCTCTCTAGGAGTATTACGTGTTCCATACCTGTCACTAAACATTGTAACTGTTCTAACCTTTCTAGGAGTATTACATGTTCCATACCTTTCACTAAATAGTTTAACTCTTCTAACCTCTCTAGGAGTGTTGCATGTTCCATACCTTTCACTAAACAGTGTAACTGTTCCAAGCTCTCTAGATGGAGTATTGCATGTTCCATACCTTTCACTTAACAGTGTAACTGTTCTAGGAGTATTACATCTTCCATACTTTTCACTAAACAGTTTAACTGTTCTAACCTCTTTAGGAGTATTACATGTTCCATACCTTTCACTAAACAGGGTAACTGTTCTAGGAGTATTACATCCATACCTTTCACTATACAGTGTAACTGTTCTAACCTCTCTAGGAGTATTGCATGTTCCATACCTTTCACTAAACAGTGTAACTGTTCTTGGAGTATTACATGTTCCATACTTTTCACTAAACAGTGTAACTGTTCTATCCTCTCTAGGAGTATTACATGTTCCATACCTTTCACGAAACAGTGTAACTGTTCTGGGAGTATTGTAGGTTGCATACCATTCACTAAACAGTGTAACTGTTCTAAGAGTATTACATGTTCCATACTTTTCACTCAACAGTTTAACTGTTCTAACCTCTCTAGGAGTATTACATGTTCCATACCTTTCACTAAACAGTGTAACTGTTCTAGCAGTATTGCATGTTCCATACCTTTCACTAAACAGTGTAACTATTGTAACCTCACTAGGAGTATTACATCCATACCTTTCACTAAACAGTGTAACTGTTCTAGGAGTATTACATATTCCATACTTTTCACTAAACAGTTTAACTGTTCTAACCTCTCTAGGTATTACATGTTCCATACCTTTCACTAAACAGTGTAACTATTCTAACCTCATTAGGATACCTTTCACTAAACATTGTAACTGTTCTAACCTTTCTAGGAGTATTACATGTTCCATACCTTTCACTAAACAGTTTAACTGTTCTAACATCTCTAGGAGTATTGCATGTTCCATACCTTTCACTAAACAGTGTAACTGTTCTAAGCTCTCTAGTAGGAGTATAACATGTTCCATACCTTTCCCTAAACAGTGTAACTGTTCTAACCTCTCTAGGAATATTGCATGTTCCATACCTTACACTAAACAGTGTAACTGTTCTAGGAGTATTACATGTTCCATACTTTTCACTAAACAGTTTAACTGTTCTAACCTCTCTAGGAGTATTACATGTTCCATACCTTTCACTAAACAATGTAACTGTTCTAGGAGTATTGCATGTTCCATACCTTTCACTAAAAAGTGAAACTGTTCTAACCTCTCCTGGAGTATTGCATGTTCCATACCTTTCACTAAACAGTTTAACTGTCCTAGTAGTATTACTTGTTCCATACTTTTCACTAAACAATTTAACTGTTCTAACCTCTCTAGGAGTATTACGTGTTCCATACCTTTCACTAAACAATGTAACTGTTCTAGCAGTATTGCGTGTTCCATACCTTTCACTAAACAGTGTAACTATTGTAACCTCACTAGGAGTATTACATCCATACCTTTCACTAAACAGTGTAACTGTTCTAGGAGTATTACATATTCCATACTTTTCACTAAACAGTTTAACTGTTCTAACCTCTCTAGGTATTACATGTTCCATACCTTTCACTAAACAGTGTAACTATTCTAACCTCATTAGGATACCTTTCACTAAACATTGTAACTGTTCTAACCTCTCTAGGAGTATTACATGTTCCATACCTTTCACTAAACAGTGTAACTATTCTAACCTCACTAGGAGTATTACATGTTCCATACTTTTTACGAAACAGTTTAACTGTTCTAACATCTCTAGGAGTATTGCATGTTCCATACCTTTTACTAAACAGTGTAACTATTCTAACCTCTCTAGGAGTATTACATGTTCCATACCTTTCACTAAACAGTTTAACTGTTCTAACATCTCTAGGAGTATTGCATGTTCCATACCTTACACTAAACAGTGTAACTTTTCTATGAGTATTGCATGTTCCATACCTTTCACTAAACAGTGTAACTGTTCTAACCTCTCCTGAAGTATTGCATGTTCCATACCTTTCACTAAACAGTTTAACTGTCCTAGAAGTATTACTTGTTCCATACTTTTCACTAAACAGTTTAACTGTTCTAACCTCTCTAGGAGTATTACATGTTCCATACCTTTCACTAAACAGTGTAACTATTCTAACCTCACTAGGAGTATTACATGTTCCATACTTTTTACTAAACAGTGTAACTGTTCTAACCTCTCTAGGAGTATTACATGTTCCATACCTTTCACTAAACAGTGTAACTGTTCTAGGAGTATTGCATGTTCCATACCTTTCACTAAACAGTGTAACTATTGTAACCTCACTAGGAGTATTACATCCATACCTTTCACTAAACAGTGTAACTGTTCTAGGAGTATTACATGTTCCATACTTTTCACTAAACAGTTTAACTGTTCTAACCTCTCTAGGAGTATCACATGTTCCATACCTTTCACTATACAGTGTAACTATTCTAACCTCACTAGGATACCTTTCACTACACATTGTAACTGTTCTAACCTCTGTAGGAGTATTACATGTTCCATACCTTTCACTAAACAGTTTAACTGTTCTAAGCTCTCTAGGAGGAGTATTACATGTTCCATACCTTTCAGTAAACAGTGTAACTGTTCTAGCAGTATTGCATGTTCCATACCTTTCACTAAACAGTGTAACTATTGTAACCTCACTAGGAGTATTACATCCATACCTTTCACTAAACAGTGTAACTGTTCTAGGAGTATTACATGTTCCATACTTTTCACTAAACAGTTTAACTGTTCTAACCTCTCTAGGTATTACATGTTCCATACCTTTCACTAAACAGTGTAACTATTCTAACCTCATTAGGATACCTTTCACTAAACATTGTAACTGTTCTAATCTCTCTGGGAGTATTACATGTTCCATACCTTTCACTAAACAGTTTAACTGTTCTAACATCTCTAGGAGTATTGCATGTTCCATACCTTTCACTAAACAGTGTAACTGTTCTAAGCTCTCTAGTAGGAGTATTACATTTTCCATACCTTTCCCTAAACAGTGTAACTGTTCTAACCTCTCTAGGAATATTACATGTTCCATACCTTACACTAAACAGTGTAACTGTTCTAGGAGCATTACATGTTCCATACTTTTCACTAAACAGTTTAACTGTTCTAACCTCTCTAGGAGTATTACATGTTCCATACCTTTCACTAAACAATGTAACTGTTCTAGGAGTATTGCATGTTCCATACCTTTCACTAAAAAGTGAAACTGTTCTAACCTCTCCTGGAGTGTTGCACGTTCCATACCTTTCACTAAACAGTTTAACTGTCCTAGAAGTATTACTTGTTCCATACTTTTCACTAAACAGTTTAACTGTTCTAACCTCTCTAGGAGTATTACATGTTCCATACCTTTCACTAAACAATGTAACTGTTCCAGGAGTATTGCATGTTCCATACCTTTCACTAAAAAGTGTAACTGTTCTAACCTCTCCTAGAGTATTGCATGTTCCATACCTTTCACCAAACAGTTTAACTGTCCTAGAAGTATTACTTGTTCCATACTTTTCACTAAACAGTTTAACTGTTCTAACCTCTCTAGGAGTATTACATGTTCCATACCTTTCACTAAACAGTGTAACTATTCTAACCTCACTAGGAGTATTACATGTTCCATACTTTTTACTAAACAGTTTAACTGTTCTAACATCTCTAGGAGTATTGCATGTTCCATACCTTTCACTAAACAGTGTAACTATTCTAACCTCTCTAGGAGTATTACATGTTCCATACCTTTCACTAAGCAGTTTAACTGTTCTAACATCTCTAGGAGTATTGCATGTTCCATACCTTTTACTAAACAGTGTAACTGTTCTAAGCTCTCTAGTAGGAGTATTACATGTTCCATACCTTTCCCTAAACAGTGTAACTGTTCTAACCTCTCTATGAGTATTGCATGTTCCATACCTTTCACTAAACAGTGTAACTGTTCTAGGAGTATTACATGTTCCATACTTTTCACTAAACAGTTTAACTGTTCTAACCTCTCTAGGAGTATTACATGTTCCATACCTTTCACTAAACAATGTAACTGTTCTAAGCTCTCTAGGAGGAGTATTACATGTTCCATACCTTTCACTAAACAGTGTAACTGTCCTAACTTCTCTCGGAGTATTGCATGTTCCATACCTTTCACTAAACAGTGTAACTATTCTAACCTCACTAGGAGTATTACATCCATACCTGTCACTAAACATTGTAACTGTTCTAACCTTTCTAGGAGTATTACATGTTCCATACCTTTCACTAAATAGTTTAACTCTTCTAACCTCTCTAGGAGTGTTGCATGTTCCATACCTTTCACTAAACAGTGTAACTGTTGCAAGCTCTCTAGAAGGAGTATTGCATGTTCCATACCTTTCACTTAACAGTGTAACTGTTCTAGGAGTATTACATCTTCCATACTTTTCACTAAACAGTTTAACTGTTCTAACCTCTTTAGGAGTATTACATGTTCCATACCTTTCACTAAACAGGGTAACTGTTCTAGGAGTATTACATCCATACCTTTCACTATACAGTGTAACTGTTCTAACCTCTCTAGGAGTATTGCATGTTCCATACCTTTCACTAAACAGTGTAACTGTTCTTGGAGTATTACATGTTCCATACTTTTCACTAAACAGTGTAACTGTTCTATCCTCTCTAGGAGTATTACATGTTCCATACCTTTCACGAAACAGTGCAACTGTTCTGGGAGTATTGAAGGTTCCATACCTTTCACTAAACAGTGTAACTGTTCTAAGAGTATTACATGTTCCATACTTTTCACTCAACAGTTTAACTGTTCTAACCTCTCTAGGAGTATTACATGTTCCATACCTTTCACTAAACAGTGTAACTGTTCTAGCAGTATTGCATGTTCCATACCTTTCACTAAACAGTGTAACTATTGTAACCTCACTAGGAGTATTACATCCATACCTTTCACTAAACAGTGTAACTGTTCTAGGAGTATTACATATTCCATACTTTTCACTAAACAGTTTAACTGTTCTAACCTCTCTAGGTATTACATGTTCCATACCTTTCACTAAACAGTGTAACTATTCTAACCTCATTAGGATACCTTACACTAAACATTGTAACTGTTCTAACCTTTCTAGGAGTATTACATGTTCCATACCTTTCACTAAACAGTTTAACTGTTCTAACATCTCTAGGAGTATTGCATGTTCCATACCTTTCACTAAACAGTGTAACTGTTCTAAGCTCTCTAGTAGGAGTATAACATGTTCCATACCTTTCCCTAAACAGTGTAACTGTTCTAACCTCTCTAGGAATATTGCATGTTCCATACCTTACACTAAACAGTGTAACTGTTCTAGGAGTATTACATGTTCCATACTTTTCACTAAACAGTTTAACTGTTCTAACCTCTCTAGGAGTATTACATGTTCCATACCTTTCACTAAACAATGTAACTGTTCTAGGAGTATTGCATGTTCCATACCTTTCACTAAAAAGTGAAACTGTTCTAACCTCTCCTGGAGTATTGCATGTTACATACCTTTCACTAAACAGTTTAACTGTCCTAGAAGTATTACTTTTTCCATACTTTTCACTAAACAGTTTAACTGTTCTAACCTCTCTAGGAGTAGTACATGTTCCATACCTTTCACTAAACAATGTAACTGTTCTAGGAGTATTGCATGTTCCATACCTTTCACTAAAAAGTGTAACTGTTCTAACCTCTCTAGGAATATTGCATGTTCCATACCTTACACTAAACAGTGTAACTGTTCTAGGAGTATTACATGTTCCATACTTTTCACTAAACAGTTTAACTGTTCTAACCTCTCTAGGAGTAGTACATGTTCCATACCTTTCACTAAACAATGTAACTGTTCTAGGAGTATTGCATGTTCCATACCTTTCACTAAAAAGTGTAACTGTTCTAATCTCTCTTGGAGTATTGCATATTCCATACCTTTCACTAAACAGTGTAACTGTTCTAGGGGTATTACATCCATAACTTTCACTAAACAGTGTAACTGTTCTAACCTCTTTATGAGTATTACATGTTCCATACCTTTCACTAAACAGTGTAACTGTTCTAGGAGTATTACATCCATTTCTTTCACTAAACAGTGTAACTGTTCTAACCTCTCTATGAGTATTGCATGTTCCATACCTTTCACTAAACAGTGTAACTGTTCTAGGAGTATTACATGTTCCATACTTTTCACTAAACAGTTTAACTGTTCTAACCTCTCTAGGAGTATTACATGTTCCATACCTTTCACTAAACAATGTAACTGTTCTAAGCTCTCTAGGAGGAGTATTACCTGTTCCATACCTTTCACTAAACAGTGTAACTGTCCTAACCTCTCTCGGAGTATTGCATGTTCCATACCTTTCACTAAACAGTGTAACTATTCTAACCTCACTAGGAGTATTACATCCATACCTGTCACTAAACATTGTAACTGTTCTAACCTTTCTAGGAGTATTACATGTTCCATACCTTTCACTAAATAGTTTAACTCTTCTAACCTCTCTAGGAGTGTTGCATGTTCCATACCTTTCACTAAACAGTGTAACTGTTCCAAGCTCTCTAGATGGAGTATTGCATGTTCCATACCTTTCACTTAACAGTGTAACTGTTCTAGGAGTATTACATCTTCCATACTTTTCACTAAACAGTTTAACTGTTCTAACCTCTTTAGGAGTATTACATGTTCCATACCTTTCACTAAACAGGGTAACTGTTCTAGGAGTATTACATCCATACCTTTCACTATACAGTGTAACTGTTCTAACCTCTCTAGGAGTATTGCATGTTCCATACCTTTCACTAAACAGTGTAACTGTTCTTGGAGTATTACATGTTCCATACTTTTCACTAAACAGTGTAACTGTTCTCTCCTCTCTAGGAGTATTACATGTTCCATACCTTTCACGAAACAGTGTAACTGTTCTGGGAGTATTGTAGGTTGCATACCATTCACTAAACAGTGTAACTGTTCTAAGAGTATTACATGTTCCATACTTTTCACTCAACAGTTTAACTGTTCTAACCTCTCTAGGAGTATTACATGTTCCATACCTTTCACTAAACAGTGTAACTGTTCTAGCAGTATTGCATGTTCCATACCTTTCACTAAACAGTGTAACTATTGTAACCTCACTAGGAGTATTACATCCATACCTTTCACTAAACAGTGTAACTGTTCTAGGAGTATTACATATTCCATACTTTTCACTAAACAGTTTAACTGTTCTAACCTCTCTAGGTATTACATGTTCCATACCTTTCACTAAACAGTGTAACTATTCTAACCTCATTAGGATACCTTTCACTAAACATTGTAACTGTTCTAACCTTTCTAGGAGTATTACATGTTCCATACCTTTCACTAAACAGTTTAACTGTTCTAACATCTCTAGGAGTATTGCATGTTCCATACCTTTCACTAAACAGTGTAACTGTTCTAAGCTCTCTAGTAGGAGTATAACATGTTCCATACCTTTCCCTAAACAGTGTAACTGTTCTAACCTCTCTAGGAATATTGCATGTTCCATACCTTACACTAAACAGTGTAACTGTTCTAGGAGTATTACATGTTCCATACTTTTCACTAAACAGTTTAACTGTTCTAACCTCTCTAGGAGTATTACATGTTCCATACCTTTCACTAAACAATGTAACTGTTCTAGGAGTATTGCATGTTCCATACCTTTCACTAAAAAGTGAAACTGTTCTAACCTCTCCTGGAGTATTGCATGTTCCATACCTTTCACTAAACAGTTTAACTGTCCTAGTAGTATTACTTGTTCCATACTTTTCACTAAACAATTTAACTGTTCTAACCTCTCTAGGAGTATTACGTGTTCCATACCTTTCACTAAACAATGTAACTGTTCTAGCAGTATTGCATGTTCCATACCTTTCACTAAACAGTGTAACTATTGTAACCTCACTAGGAGTATTACATCCATACCTTTCACTAAACAGTGTAACTGTTCTAGGAGTATTACATATTCCATACTTTTCACTAAACAGTTTAACTGTTCTAACCTCTCTAGGTATTACATGTTCCATACCTTTCACTAAACAGTGTAACTATTCTAACCTCATTAGGATACCTTTCACTAAACATTGTAACTGTTCTAACCTCTCTAGGAGTATTACATGTTCCATACCTTTCACTAAACAGTTTAACTGTTCTAACATCTCTAGGAGTATTGCATGTTCCATACCTTTCACTAAACAGTGTAACTGTTCTAAGCTCTCTAGTAGGAGTATAACATGTTCCATACCTTTCCCTAAACAGTGTAACTGTTCTAACCTCTCTAGGAATATTGCATGTTCCATACCTTACACTAAACAGTGTAACTGTTCTAGGAGTATTACATGTTCCATACTTTTCACTAAACAGTTTAACTGTTCTAACCTCTCTAGGAGTATTACATGTTCCATACCTTTCACTAAACAATGTAACTGTTCTAGGAGTATTGCATGTTCCATACCTTTCACTAAAAAGTGAAACTGTTCTAACCTCTCCTGGAGTATTGCATGTTCCATACCTTTCACTAAACAGTTTAACTGTCCTAGTAGTATTACTTGTTCCATACTTTTCACTAAACAATTTAACTGTTCTAACCTCTCTAGGAGTATTACGTGTTCCATACCTGTCACTAAACATTGTAACTGTTCTAACCTTTCTAGGAGTATTACATGTTCCATACCTTTCACTAAATAGTTTAACTCTTCTAACCTCTCTAGGAGTGTTGCATGTTCCATACCTTTCACTAAACAGTGTAACTGTTCCAAGCTCTCTAGATGGAGTATTGCATGTTCCATACCTTTCACTTAACAGTGTAACTGTTCTAGGAGTATTACATCTTCCATACTTTTCACTAAACAGTTTAACTGTTCTAACCTCTTTAGGAGTATTACATGTTCCATACCTTTCACTAAACAGGGTAACTGTTCTAGGAGTATTACATCCATACCTTTCACTATACAGTGTAACTGTTCTAACCTCTCTAGGAGTATTGCATGTTCCATACCTTTCACTAAACAGTGTAACTGTTCTTGGAGTATTACATGTTCCATACTTTTCACTAAACAGTGTAACTGTTCTATCCTCTCTAGGAGTATTACATGTTCCATACCTTTCACGAAACAGTGTAACTGTTCTGGGAGTATTGTAGGTTGCATACCATTCACTAAACAGTGTAACTGTTCTAAGAGTATTACATGTTCCATACTTTTCACTCAACAGTTTAACTGTTCTAACCTCTCTAGGAGTATTACATGTTCCATACCTTTCACTAAACAGTGTAACTGTTCTAGCAGTATTGCATGTTCCATACCTTTCACTAAACAGTGTAACTATTGTAACCTCACTAGGAGTATTACATCCATACCTTTCACTAAACAGTGTAACTGTTCTAGGAGTATTACATATTCCATACTTTTCACTAAACAGTTTAACTGTTCTAACCTCTCTAGGTATTACATGTTCCATACCTTTCACTAAACAGTGTAACTATTCTAACCTCATTAGGATACCTTTCACTAAACATTGTAACTGTTCTAACCTTTCTAGGAGTATTACATGTTCCATACCTTTCACTAAACAGTTTAACTGTTCTAACATCTCTAGGAGTATTGCATGTTCCATACCTTTCACTAAACAGTGTAACTGTTCTAAGCTCTCTAGTAGGAGTATAACATGTTCCATACCTTTCCCTAAACAGTGTAACTGTTCTAACCTCTCTAGGAATATTGCATGTTCCATACCTTACACTAAACAGTGTAACTGTTCTAGGAGTATTACATGTTCCATACTTTTCACTAAACAGTTTAACTGTTCTAACCTCTCTAGGAGTATTACATGTTCCATACCTTTCACTAAACAATGTAACTGTTCTAGGAGTATTGCATGTTCCATACCTTTCACTAAAAAGTGAAACTGTTCTAACCTCTCCTGGAGTATTGCATGTTCCATACCTTTCACTAAACAGTTTAACTGTCCTAGTAGTATTACTTGTTCCATACTTTTCACTAAACAATTTAACTGTTCTAACCTCTCTAGGAGTATTACGTGTTCCATACCTTTCACTAAACAATGTAACTGTTCTAGCAGTATTGCGTGTTCCATACCTTTCACTAAACAGTGTAACTATTGTAACCTCACTAGGAGTATTACATCCATACCTTTCACTAAACAGTGTAACTGTTCTAGGAGTATTACATATTCCATACTTTTCACTAAACAGTTTAACTGTTCTAACCTCTCTAGGTATTACATGTTCCATACCTTTCACTAAACAGTGTAACTATTCTAACCTCATTAGGATACCTTTCACTAAACATTGTAACTGTTCTAACCTCTCTAGGAGTATTACATGTTCCATACCTTTCACTAAACAGTGTAACTATTCTAACCTCACTAGGAGTATTACATGTTCCATACTTTTTACGAAACAGTTTAACTGTTCTAACATCTCTAGGAGTATTGCATGTTCCATACCTTTTACTAAACAGTGTAACTATTCTAACCTCTCTAGGAGTATTACATGTTCCATACCTTTCACTAAACAGTTTAACTGTTCTAACATCTCTAGGAGTATTGCATGTTCCATACCTTACACTAAACAGTGTAACTTTTCTATGAGTATTGCATGTTCCATACCTTTCACTAAACAGTGTAACTGTTCTAACCTCTCCTGAAGTATTGCATGTTCCATACCTTTCACTAAACAGTTTAACTGTCCTAGAAGTATTACTTGTTCCATACTTTTCACTAAACAGTTTAACTGTTCTAACCTCTCTAGGAGTATTACATGTTCCATACCTTTCACTAAACAGTGTAACTATTCTAACCTCACTAGGAGTATTACATGTTCCATACTTTTTACTAAACAGTGTAACTGTTCTAACCTCTCTAGGAGTATTACATGTTCCATACCTTTCACTAAACAGTGTAACTGTTCTAGGAGTATTGCATGTTCCATACCTTTCACTAAACAGTGTAACTATTGTAACCTCACTAGGAGTATTACATCCATACCTTTCACTAAACAGTGTAACTGTTCTAGGAGTATTACATGTTCCATACTTTTCACTAAACAGTTTAACTGTTCTAACCTCTCTAGGAGTATCACATGTTCCATACCTTTCACTATACAGTGTAACTATTCTAACCTCACTAGGATACCTTTCACTACACATTGTAACTGTTCTAACCTCTGTAGGAGTATTACATGTTCCATACCTTTCACTAAACAGTTTAACTGTTCTAAGCTCTCTAGGAGGAGTATTACATGTTCCATACCTTTCAGTAAACAGTGTAACTGTTCTAGCAGTATTGCATGTTCCATACCTTTCACTAAACAGTGTAACTATTGTAACCTCACTAGGAGTATTACATCCATACCTTTCACTAAACAGTGTAACTGTTCTAGGAGTATTACATGTTCCATACTTTTCACTAAACAGTTTAACTGTTCTAACCTCTCTAGGTATTACATGTTCCATACCTTTCACTAAACAGTGTAACTATTCTAACCTCATTAGGATACCTTTCACTAAACATTGTAACTGTTCTAATCTCTCTGGGAGTATTACATGTTCCATACCTTTCACTAAACAGTTTAACTGTTCTAACATCTCTAGGAGTATTGCATGTTCCATACCTTTCACTAAACAGTGTAACTGTTCTAAGCTCTCTAGTAGGAGTATTACATTTTCCATACCTTTCCCTAAACAGTGTAACTGTTCTAACCTCTCTAGGAATATTACATGTTCCATACCTTACACTAAACAGTGTAACTGTTCTAGGAGCATTACATGTTCCATACTTTTCACTAAACAGTTTAACTGTTCTAACCTCTCTAGGAGTATTACATGTTCCATACCTTTCACTAAACAATGTAACTGTTCTAGGAGTATTGCATGTTCCATACCTTTCACTAAAAAGTGAAACTGTTCTAACCTCTCCTGGAGTGTTGCACGTTCCATACCTTTCACTAAACAGTTTAACTGTCCTAGAAGTATTACTTGTTCCATACTTTTCACTAAACAGTTTAACTGTTCTAACCTCTCTAGGAGTATTACATGTTCCATACCTTTCACTAAACAATGTAACTGTTCCAGGAGTATTGCATGTTCCATACCTTTCACTAAAAAGTGTAACTGTTCTAACCTCTCCTAGAGTATTGCATGTTCCATACCTTTCACCAAACAGTTTAACTGTCCTAGAAGTATTACTTGTTCCATACTTTTCACTAAACAGTTTAACTGTTCTAACCTCTCTAGGAGTATTACATGTTCCATACCTTTCACTAAACAGTGTAACTATTCTAACCTCACTAGGAGTATTACATGTTCCATACTTTTTACTAAACAGTTTAACTGTTCTAACATCTCTAGGAGTATTGCATGTTCCATACCTTTCACTAAACAGTGTAACTATTCTAACCTCTCTAGGAGTATTACATGTTCCATACCTTTCACTAAGCAGTTTAACTGTTCTAACATCTCTAGGAGTATTGCATGTTCCATACCTTTTACTAAACAGTGTAACTGTTCTAAGCTCTCTAGTAGGAGTATTACATGTTCCATACCTTTCCCTAAACAGTGTAACTGTTCTAACCTCTCTAGGAATATTGCATGTTCCATACCTTACACTAAACAGTGTAACTGTTCTAGGAGTATTACATGTTCCATACTTTTCACTAAACAGTTTAACTGTTCTAACCTCTCTAGGAGTATTACATGTTCCATACATTTCACTAAACAATGTAACTGTTCTAGGAGTATTGCATGTTCCATACCTTTCTCTAAAAAGTGTAACTGTTCTAACCTCTCCTGGAGTATTGCATGTTCCATACCTTTCACTAAACAGTTTAACTGTCCTAGAAGTATTACTTGTTCCATACTTTTCACTAAACAGTTTAACTGTTCTAGCCTCTCTAGGAGTATTACATGTTCCATACCTTTCACTAAACAATGTAACTGTTCTAGGAGTATTGCATGTTCCATACCTTTCACTAAAAAGTGTTACTGTTCTAACCTCTCCTGGAGTATTGTATGTTCCATACCTTTCATTAAACAGTTTAACTGTCCTAGAAGTATTACTTGTTCCATACTTTTCACTAAACAGTTTAACTGTTCTAAGCTCTCTAGTAGGAGTATTACATGTTCTATACCTTTCACTAAACAGTGTAACTATTCTAACCTCACTAGGAGTATTACATGTTCCATACTTTTTTACTAAACAGTGTAACTGTTCTAACCTCTCTAGGAGTATTACATGTTCCATACCTTTCACTAAACAGTGTAACTGTTCTAGGAGTATTGCATGTTCGATACCTTTCACTAAACAGTGTAACTATTGTAACCTCACTAGGAGTATTACATCCATACCTTTCACTAAACAGTGTAACTGTTCTAGGAGTATTACATGTTCCATACTTTTCACTAAACAGTTTAACTGTTCTAACCTCTCTAGGAGTATCATATGTTCCATACCTTTCACTATACAGTGTAACTATTCTAACCTCACTAGGATACCTTTCACTACACATTGTAACTGTTCTAACCTCTCTAGGAGTATTACATGTTCCATACCTTTCACTAAACAGTTTAACTGTTCTAAGCTCTCTAGGAGGAGTATTACATGTTTCATACCTTTCAGTAAACAGTGTAACTGTTCTAGCAGTATTGCATGTTCCATACCTTTCACTAAACAGTGTAACTATTGTAACCTCACTAGGAGTAGTACATCCATACCTTTCACTAAACAGTGTAACTGTTCTAGGAGTATTACATGTTCCATACTTTTCACTAAACAGTTTAACTGTTCTAACCTCTCTAGGTATTACATGTTCCATACCTTTTACTAAACAGTGTAACTATTCTAACCTCATTAGGATACCTTTCACTAAACATTGTAACTGTTCTAACCTCTCTGGGAGTATTACATGTTCCATACCTTTCAGTAAACAGTTTAACTGTTCTAACATCTCTAGGAGTATTGCATGTTCCATACCTTTCACTAAACAGTGTAACTGTTCTAAGCTCTCTAGTAGGAGTATTACATTTTCCATACCTTTCCCTAAACAGTGTAACTGTTCTAACCTCTCTAGGAATATTGCATGTTCCATACCTTACACTAAACAGTGTAACTGTTCTAGGAGCATTACATGTTCCATACTTTTCACTAAACAGTTTAACTGTTCTAACCTCTCTAGGAGTATTACATGTTCCATACCTTTCACTAAACAATGTAACTGTTCTAGGAGTATTGCATGTTCCATACCTTTCACTAAAAAGTGAAACTGTTCTAACCTCTCCTGGAGTGTTGCACGTTCCATACCTTTCACTAAACAGTTTAACTGTCCTAGAAGTATTACTTGTTCCATACTTTTCACTAAACAGTTTAACTGTTCTAACCTCTCTAGGAATATTACATGTTCCATACCTTTCACTAAACAATGTAACTGTTCCAGGAGTATTGCATGTTCCATACCTTTCACTAAAAAGTGTAACTGTTCTAACCTCTCCTGGAGTATTGCATGTTCCATACCTTTCACTAAACAGTTTAACTGTCCTAGAAGTATTACTTGGTCCATACTTTCCACTAAACAGTTTAACTGTTCTAACCTCTCTAGGAGTATTACATGTTCCATACCTTTCACTAAACAGTGTAACTATTCTAACCTCACTAGGAGTATTACATGTTCCATACTTTTTACTAAACAGTTTAACTGTTCTAACATCTCTAGGAGTATTGCATGTTCCATACCTTTCACTAAACAGTGTAACTATTCTAACCTCTCTAGGAGTATTACATGTTCCATACCTTTCACTAAAGGGAAAAACAAAAGGGAAAAACATGAAGGGGTGTTCCCTTGCTAAACAGAAATCAAAAATTCAACTCACATCAGCAGTTCACCCATGCGCAAAAATACAGATAAATTTATTCAAAAAAGTTTTTAATTTTCATTTTTTGTACATATAAATATCAACATACTTTTTTTAGATACATAATTCCATTTGGACAGTAAAAAACATTAGAAAGAATTGACAATCATGAATGCTAAAAAACTAGGACACGCAATGACAATTCAAAAAAAAGAGGCACCAAATATATCCATTCATACATACAAACATCACTTTTATACAGTCAATTCCACACACAGGCATTCACATCCATATCACTACACACAAGGACAGGAAAAGCGCCGACGCGCGTTTCGGACAAGTGCCAGTAGAGGCTTCCTTCATCAGGGCGCACTTAGGAAAGACATAGGCAGACACAGTAAATGATGTCTGTAACAAGGTCCTGAAAGGCGGTCCTAGGTAACAGCAAGGCTGAGGGAGGGTGATCTGTGGGCAAAAAAGACAAATTCAGGACTACTACGGATAGAGTTGATAAACAACAACAAGGTGGCCTAACATAACGAGTCAGCAAGACAAGAAAGTTCCAATCAACCAAATACATACATATCACTGAAAGAAAAATATCCTTATATCCCACAAGTTTCAGCAACCGAAAGCAAAGTGAGGAATAAATTAGCAAAGTGTATAAAAAGATCAGACCATGCATCAAATAATTCACCACAAAGAAGGTGTACCTATATTCAGAACCAGGTTTAAAATGGAGCAGCCTACCTAAAGACCCTAAAATGACAAGACCCTTTAAGATATGTAGGAGGGTCTGCAGATAAGTAGAAGACCTTATAAATGCGGGAAATAATCTCCAGGTTCCACAGGTCAGGAAGTCACAATTTAAAAATAGCCCCGCAGGGGATCCAGGCTTTCAAAAGGAGCAAGGGTGCAGGTGCAATTCCGTAGAAAACATCCAAATGTCTGATAGGGACATGAAAAATAAATACAGGAGTAACACATCTCTAAGGATAACAATCATGGCAGAGCAAGGTAAAGTAAATGAGAAAAAAGTGGGTGAAACTACCTCAAAGAGAATAGCAGGAGCTGTTTTAATACAGGAAATAACGTCGAAGCCTTTAAGGAAATAAGAACGACCTGTAAAGTAGTAGATAAAAAAGTATGTAAACTACACAACACATGAATGAAAGTGTCGTGCTTCTAACATGATACAGAAACCAACGTGCAGCAAACTACACCATACCTCAATTAAAAGGTACTCAGAAGCGTTTAGTTTACGTTTGGAAAAAGACGAGACGTATCCAGCTAGTGCAGCACATCAGTTCAAAAAAAGGTACTGGGGACCTGGAAGGACAATGAAACAAATAAGTTTCGAGACTCCAGAGTAGTAATAAGGAGCAAGCACAGGTAACGTGTAACGCAGTTAGGGAAAAAACGAGAGAAACACAAGATCGATTCGACTGACCTGATGCGACCCGAAGGTCTGAGTATAAATAGCGTCCTTGATGACAGTAGACGCGGAGCTCCTTCTCCCTGCAGCGCGAAAGTTCGTCGGTAAGAGAAAGGCGGAGGGAAGGCGGGATTAAATACAAAAGCCTGAACGGAAAATGACGAACACCTGAACGCCATAGAAATAAACGATGGGCAAGGCTCAGTGTTAAGAGTAACGAACATAGACAAAGGGCTAGGAGGATTCACAACACCGCAAGAATAAACAACAAAAACTGACTATTCGGACCAACTAACAAAAGAGATATACAAAGGTTCGAAACCGGCATCAAAATATAACCAGTTTAAAAAAAGGGGGAAAAAAAATTAATATAAACTTCAACCAAATGCAAAAAACAACCGAATATAGACGAAAAAAGGGGTATGTACAGCAAGGGAATAAGGATAAATTCAGAAAAAGGCTCTATCCCACAGGCAACTCTTTTCTAACAAGAATCCAGCCCAAAGGAGCTGAAAGAATATAAAGGAACATGAAAATGAACATGGAGATGAAAAATCTCCAGGCAAATCACTGTATGGCCTTCTCCCAGGGAATAGATTCATTAAGTCCTGAGACAGCCGTCTCAAGATAAAAAATCCAGAAAACTTCTCTTTTGGCTCTAATGGCATCAGTGTTGCCATCCTTCGGGTGTTTTATTTTTTCCAAAATAAGCCATTTAAGATCTTCCAGGGTGTGATTAAGGGCTTTCCAATGTGCGACAAGGGGTGCTCCAGGGCGCAGGTTTCTAATGCATGATTTGTGCGTCGGCGCTTTTCCTGTCCTTGTGTGTAGTGATATGGACGTGAATGCCTGTGTGTGGAATTGACTGTATAAAAGTGATGTTTGTATGTATGAATGGATATATTTGGTGCCTCTTTTTTTTTGAATTGTCATTGCGTGTCCTAGTTTTTTAGCATTCATGATTGTCAATTCTTTCTAATGTTTTTTACTGTCCAAATGGAATTATGTATCTAAAAAAAGTATGTTGATATTTATATGTACAAAAAATGAAAATTAAAAACTTTTTTGAATAAATTTATCTGTATTTTTGCGCATGGGTGAACTGCTGATGTGAGTTGAATTTTTGATTTCTGTTTAGCAAGGGAACACCCCTTCATGTTTTTCCCTTTTGTTCTCGCCCTGGCGGGTTGTTCCCCTTTGCAGTATTTCCTTAGATACAGGGTCCCTCTTCTGTTTTATTATCCATACCTTTCACTAAACAGTTTAACTGTTCTAACATCTCTAGGAGTATTGCATGTTCCATACCTTTCACTAAACGGTGTAACTGTTCTAAGCTCTCTAGTAGAAGTATTACATGTTCCATACCTTTCCCTAAACAGTGTAACTGTTTTAACCTCTCCTGGAGTCTTGCATGTTCCATACCTTTCACTAAACAGTTTAACTGTCCTAGGAGTATTTCATGTTCCATACTTTTCACTATACAGTTTAACTGTTCTAACCTCTCTAGGAGTATTACATGTTCCATACTTTTCACTAAACCGGAGGGAACGTGCACTTTTCAAATACACGTTATGTTATGATATGTAATCACCTCTCACTCCCCTAGGTCTTTGCGGCGCCCACTATAGGTGCCGCAAACGCTTGCGAGCTGGGAATGACGCCACTGCTGACGTCTGCAGGTGGAGTGGATAACTGAGGCCCAGAGGCATATCTTTAATACCCCAGCTCTGCACTGAACATTCAAACTCTTGCTCCAAGGAATGACATCCCTGCTGTGACTCAGCCTCCCTGGGGTGTTGATGGAACTCTGACATTCCTGGAACCTAAACATGCATAAATCTCTGTAACTGATGTTACGTCAGGTTACTCATAGCCTCGCTCCCTTATCTGATCGAGTGACAGCCTTCTGCTGTGTAAGAACATGCTCTCAGCCTTTGATGTGCAGATTAAAGTGTAATATGAAAAGGAATCCATTAGGATTATGTAAGTCAAACTGATTTTAATAAATCACTTTCCTAAGCAAATATTACAATTCTGTACATCAAATCACATTGAAAAAATACCCCAAATCTTTGAAGAGGGAAGACCCGTCATGTGACGCACGTAGTTTAGTTTCCATTGTGCAATAAAAAGACAAAGGGGCTCATTTCCTTGTCTTGATACCTCGGTGGCTGACGCATTTCTACGAGGCCACGCAACACCACTCTGCGTGGCTTTTTATGGCCTCGTAGATATGGAGTAAGCAAAGCAGCACAAGTCGCTGCGTTGCCTTACGCTGCTTCAACGAGGCGTTCCTTGGGTGTTGCCACGGGTGTTCCCACGCAACAACCATGGATTTTGACAAATTCACAAGGATCTGTAATCATGGGAATGCGTCAGGTGAGGCGTAACGAGGAGAAATAACTTTGTTATTCTGCAGCACAAACATCTGAAGGAAAATGCGACTATTGAGGGTTTTTGTGCGCCAAGGTCCCGCTTCCTGTACAAAAACAATCATTCCCACAATGCAGACACCCTTACACCATTGTACGAGGAGGCCTGTGTTGGCGCACAGCAGCCAAATCGGCGCCAGCGGAGTGTGAAAGGACAGGAATGCTCTGTATATCAGGAATACGGTGCATTCCTGCCCTTTCCTTATGACGCAGGGCAGCGCAGCAGAGTGACCCACTGTGCTGCCTGCATCAAAATCGTTCAGGTCTTAGCCACCAGGTGGGAGAAGGAGGGCCTTCCACTGTTCACTCGATGGATGCCCGGAGCGGCCAACGCTGTTCGCCTGATGGATACTCAGAGCGGCCTCCGCTGTCCGCCCGATGGACGCCCTGAGCAGCCACCGTTGTTCACTCGATGGATGCCCGGAGCAGCCACCGCTGTTCACTCAATGGATGCCCGGAGCGGCCTCCGATGTTCGCCTGATGGATACGCGGAGCGGCCTCTGCTGTTCGCCCGATGGACGCCCTGAGCAGCCTCCGCTGTTCGCCCGATGGATGCCCAGAGTGGTCTACGCTGTTCGCCCAATGGATGCCCGGAGGGACCTCTGCTGTTCGCCCAATGGATGCCTGGAGCGGTCTCCGCTGTTCGCCCGATGGACGCCCTGAGCAGCCTCCTCTGTTCGCCCGGTGGACGCACCGGAGCGGTCTCCACTGTTCGCCCGATGGACGCCCGGAAAGGTCTCCGCTGTTTGCCTGATGGATGCCCGGAGCATCTTCTGCTGTTCGTCCGATGGACGCCCGGAGCGGTCTCTGCTGTTCGCCCGATGGACGCACTGAGTGGCCTCCGCTCCTGATGGATGCCCGGAGCAGTCTCCGATGTTCGCCAGATGAACACACAGATCGGTCTCTGCTGTTTGTCCGATGGATGCCCGGAGCGTCCTCCACTGTTCACTCGATGGATGCCTCACTGCGGCCTCCGATTTTCGCTTGATGGACGCCCGGAGTGGTCTCTGCTGTTCGCCTGATGGACACCCGGAGAGGTCTCCGCTGTTCGCCCGATGGATGCCCGGAGCGTCCTCTGCTGTTCGCCCGATGGACGCCCGGAGCGGTCTCCGCTGTTCACTCGATGGATGCTCGGAGCGGCCTCGGATGTTCGCCTGATGGATATGCGGAGAAGCCTCCGCTGTTCGCCCGATGGACACACTGAGCAGCCTCAGCTGTTTGCCTGATGGACACACTGAGTGGCCTCCGCTGTTTGCCTGATGGACGCCTGGAGCAGTCTCCGATGTTCGCCCGGAGAGGTCTCCGCTGTTCGCCCGATGGACACCTGGAGCGGTCTCCGCTGTTTGTCCGATGGCCGCCCGGAGCGGCTTCCGGTGTTCGCCTGATGGATGTGCAGAGCAGTCTCCGCTGTTCACTCGATGGATGCCCTGAGCATCCTCTGCTGTTCGCCCGATGGATGCCCTGAGCAGCCTCCGCTGTTCCCTCGATGGATGCGCTGGGTCGCTACTTGGTAGAGGGATTTCTTTATTCGTATCAGATTTTATCTTTAGTATCACTCCTCTTAATGATGCTTTTAAAGCTTCCCATCTAACAAGGTCTGAGGTGTAATTTTCTTTATTCTCAAGGAGGAAATTACAAATTGATTCCTCAATAAGTTGCTTATTGTTTGGGGATGAAAGGATTCCATCTTTAAATCCCCAGATGGGTTGTATTGGAGAGGGTGCTGTATCACTAATAGATCAAATGGTATGAGAATGGTCAGTGATCACTCTTCGTTCTGTCGTAGTCTGGTCGACCTTACTCATGGAGGTTTCAGATATGAGTATGGATTCAATTTGCCAGTATGAGTTGTGGGATGGATAGAGGGTGCAGCCCTTTTCTGATGGGTTCTGTATTCTGCAAGCGTCAATCAAGGTAAACTTACTTTATAGGTTTCTGAGAGCTTTATGTGACTTATTGGGATGGAGGGGGCATTGTGAGTTCTTCTCCATTATAGGGTCAAGATGTAAGTTTAAGTCACCGGCCAGAATGAGTGCAGCCGAATCAGGCGTTGAGCTGATTTGTGTCGATAAATCATCCCAGAGTGATGGGTCATCGGTGGCGGTCGCATAAACGTGGATCACAAAGAATTCTCTGTTCTTTGGGAACATTTTGTGATAATCCACCTTCCTTGCCTATCTGATTCACTCGAGACTAATCCTATCCTGGCTTTCTGAGACCAGCATTAGAGCTCCATCCATCATTCCTGTCGCGCAGAGTCGGCTATGCCTGAGGACTGGTCGCTTCTCAGTGAATTGATTTGCTGATGGATGGCTGGTGGTCATGAAGAAGAAGGTGGTAGGTAGTCCAGTCAAGTATTTCCCACACTAAAAGAGCCAGTTTCACATAAAAATTGCATGATTGTCAAATTAAGGTTTAGTAGGTGATGTAACTGCTGCGAACGCTTGCCCAGGGCTGGCGTACCTCCAAAGGCGTGGTTAGGAGGAACCACACAAGATATGATGCCTCCAGTGGAAAGGGACACATGCTGTTTATTCCAAGTGCGGAGGGAGTGTTTTGCAAGTTCTGTATGAAGAGTTTGTGAGAGAAACGTCATGTATACGAGTGGGTGAACGCGTGTCACACTGCGTTCGTCACATTGAAGGGTGATGGGGTAGATTGAGGGGTGATGGGGTAGATTGAAGGGTGCTGGGGTAGATTGAAGGGTGATGAGGTAGATTGAAGGGTGCTGGGGTAGATTGAAGGGTGATGAGGTAGATTGAAGGGTGATGGGGTAGATTGAGGGGTGATGGGGTAGATTGATGGGTGGTGAGGTAGATTGAAGGGTGCTGGGGTAGATTGAAGGGTGATGGGGTAGATTGAAGTGTGCTGGGGTAGATTGAAAGGTGATGGGGCAAAGTTTGTGGGAGAACAAATTCCCTTTCGAGGCAGGACCCACGGTCAGGGGGGAGGGGGGCGAGATGCTCTTTTCAACATCACAACCTCAGTCTGACCATCAGCGGCGGGTAAATCCTGACTATACGGTCACAACAGGGTTTTTTTTATCTGTAGCGGGTTTGGGTAGGTTCAGTAGTAGTGGCATGGTAGTGATATCTGACCAATGGATATTGGAGGTAAAAAGAGGTGAGGATTCCATAGAGTTTTCAAACCAACCTGAAAACATGCGTTCCGGAGCTCTCCGGCGCCAGGGGATCTGACGGGGAAGTAGTCAATGCTGGAAGGACCGACGGGTGCCAGGAAGGGGCTCCGTGCCGGCGCCGAACCTCAGCGAGCTTGTGGTGTTTATTCTGCATTATATTTAAAGTGCTCCGATACCTTCGTGTCTAGCTAGCACTATATAAAACCTATATAATAATAACAATGTTAATATTAATAATAGTCAGTCATGTTCTTGGTACCAAACCAGGAAGGCCATCAAGGCTGCTTTGAGCGTACAGCGGATCAACCGGTCTCTGAGGCTCACACCCTTCAGGATGCCTCAAATGCTCAGTCTGATCTTGTCAACACAAGCCTTCCAGGCAGCCCTGGGTGTGCAGCTGCATATTTAATAAACTGATAATGGGAACAAGTCAGCAGTTTCTGAGGTTTGCAATTCAGGAGCTCCATTTCTGGTTCAGAGCGCCCCCTTTTGGTCTGTCCTCGCCCATGAGGGTGTTAACCCTGTGTCTTTTGTACAGTTACAAGGTGTTCAGTTGTTTCCAAATCTTGAAGACCTGTGTCTCCTCTTTGTTGAAGGCGGAGTCCAGTGTGAGATTGAGGGGCTCCTGTCTGGAGGGTCTGGGGTTCAGAGAGAACTCTCAGAAGTACAGTCTAGTCCCGGAACAGTCTTCAATATGTATTGTGGACACAGAGAAAGACAGAAAGCCTGTCTGTATCAGCTCGCTCACAGTGCCACTAGAATCTCCTCGTATCGGGGAGAGAAAAGATTCTGGCAACTCCAGAACATGACAACCCGGATCCCTCAGAATCATGGAAACAATGTACTACCTTTCGCTGAGTCACTCGTGCTCACTTAGTTTGTCTCAGAGATGCACAGAATAAACAGGCTGGGCGTTTCAATAAGAATTTATTGAACAGTTGTTATTCTAGCATAGAACAGATAAGCTGCAGCAACCATTAGACAGTAGCAGGGATATATGACAAGCAATGCTACAAACGTAAAGGGAGGGTACAGTTCTACCATCTACCAGAAATCATGGGTATATACAAGTACATGAAACACGTGATAAAAAGAAGTACGTACTCCTACGATGTCTCCCTAACTAGATGTACCTAACATTGATGTAGGTGTTATGCCAAGAATCCCTCTAGGATTTAGTCAACTCTATTACCTGAGAATGGGAGCATATGAGGTCCCCTCCTGCTCTCGAGATGGACACCCCGCGAGGGATATTAGACCACTGCGAGCTGGAGTGTCTGCATGCAGGAACCTCAGTGGCTCTGGTCAGTGTGCCAGCCGGGAAGTCTCGGTCTCCTCTGTCCTTCTAAGCAAGATGTGATGTATATATACCCACAGGTCTCCCCAAGGGTCCCACCTTGCTGGGTTCCTGTGTCGGCCTAAAGGATGACATTGGGCCTGAACTTTATACAGAGATATTATGCAGGAGATGTTCGTCCTGCTCTCAGTCCTGCTGTGCTTCCAAGAAGCCTCATGCATAATGTATGAGTTTCGAACTGGGGAAAAACTTGCGTTCTAAATGCAGTGCCGTATCTAGGTAAAAGGTCAGTCCCTATGAACCGTTATGTATGTAATGTAGGGAAGGATATAGATGAAAGGTTGCAGGGCTACCTGCGCCTATATAGGATACCTATATGGAACATAACAAGATGTGATCACAAGATGCTGATAACTGGGGTATCTCCTGAACTGGATCTGGTGAATCCCAAAACGAGGGTCGTTACCCAAACCCAAAAGTCAGGTCATCTGACGCAAGTGCATGAGGGGGGGGCACTCTCGAAGCGTTGGAAGAAATGTGAGTTTTGTCAGAGGCACAAAAGCTGAACTCCTTGAACTACAGAGAGTTTGTGGCAGTATTGGGTGCTCTACAGAGGTCTGCACCTCATACAGCGAATCCCTCAGCATTGGTAAGGACCACCAACCAAGGGGGAAAACCTGTGTAGGGCACAAGGGAAAGGGGTCTGGCAAAGACAGCCATAGAAATGTTCAAGTAGGCAGCAAGTCACCTGCTTGAATTGAGAGTGAGGGATATCCCTGGGGTGGAGAACGTCTATGAGGACATGGGGTGGAGAGCGTCTATGAGGACATGGGGTGGAGAACGTCTATGTGGACATGGGGTGGAGGGCGTCTATGAGGACATGGGGTGGAGAGCGTCTATGAGGACATGGGGTGGAGAACGTCTATGAGGACATGGGGTGGAGGGCGTCTATGAGGACATGGGGTGGAGAACGTCTATGAGGACATGGGGTGGAGAGCGTCTATGTGGAGGACATAGGGTGGAGAGCGTCTATGAGGACATGGGGTGGAGAGCGTCTATGAGGACATGGGGTGGAGAACGTCTATGAGGACATGGGGTGGAGAGCGTCTATGTGGACATGGGGTGGAGAGCGTCTATGAGGACATGGGGTGGAGAGCGTCTATGTGGACATGGGGTGGAGAACGTCTATGAGGACATGGGGTGGAGAACGTCTATGAGGACATGGGGTGGAGAGCGTCTAACGTCTATGAGGACATGGGGTGGAGAGCGTCTATGAGGACATGGGGTGGAGAACGTCTATGAGGATATGGGGTGGAGAACGTCTATGAGAACATGGGGTGGAGAGCGTCTAACGTCTATGAGGACATGGGGTGGAGAGCGTCTAACGTCTATGTGGACATGGGGTGTAGAGCGTCTATGGGGACATGGGGTGGAGAACGTCTATGAGGACATCTCAAGTCGAAATCCACCTGCCTCACGCTCAATTGAACTGGAAGACCTCTCCGTGGGAAGTGAGGACACTCAGCCAGCCTTGGTTGGACCTTGTTGGACAGGCCACATGACGGGCCGCTCTCCCCCGGCTCGACCAAGCCCGAGCCAGTCATACAAGCACCACACACCACCATTGCACGTCCTACGTCCCCTCAGGGACACCTGCCCTCGAGCATGATAACCTCGTGGGTCCGATCCACGACCGACCCACGCGCCCAGCCCGGGCCGCCATCTTGGACACTTCGCCACGAGGCCGCCTGGCCCCCGATCGACCTCAACCCTGGGCCTAGCCCGGCCTCAGACATTCCGGCACCACCCTCCACCCAGGAGGCGAGCGAGCTACTTGGCCAGTCAATGGGAGAAAGAGGTGTCGATGGTTCTCCCCCGGCCAGTGCCGCTCGCCCATCGCCTCCCCGGGCGCTGGCTCCACCCCCCTGCTGGGTGTCTGGACTCCCTCATCCCGGACCTCCCGACCTCCAAGTGCGAGGGTCCGGACATCAAAGCACGCCAGCCCTATAACTGGGGCAGCTCCAGAACAGGAAGGCAGTTGTATCTTGGAGTCGAGAGACGAAAGAAGAACTCATCCTGGACGGACTACTGGCGCTGCCGTAGCTCTGTCCTGTGCACCATCATCCTGCCTGTTGGCGCTGCCACAGCCGTCGTAACCTTCATCCTTCACCGTCGTCCGGATCTGCTGGCGAGGCCGCGGACCGTTGTAACTGTCATCTGCATCGGGACCTGCTTGGCTTCTCCACGGCCCGTCGACCATCCTTCATCCATATCGGGACCTGCTTGGCTTCTCCACGGCCCGCCGACCACCCTTCATCCATCTCGGGACCTGCTTGGCTCCTCCACGGCCCGATCAGCAACCACGCCGAGCTCGAGGATTGAGAGCTATTGAACTCATTGGTAACTAAGACTGTCCCGCTACCCTTTTCCTCAACCAGAGATCAGAACCGAGGGGACCCCTGAGTCCAGACCTCCTTGTATTATATCAACGTAACCTAAGAAGTGCATATAAAGTCTCGTTAACCTTCAATCTTGTGTGGTGTCCGTCTGTGGGGGGGAAGTTACTTATCTGTACAGTCGTTGGAGACGGCTCTCCCTGGAGACCTCTCCCCGTAATCTCGGCCGACCCTCCCGGTCCGTCTAACATTGGTGGCCAGCGGCGCGATCCGAATCACCGCATAACGTACAGAGAGTAGCTCACCCCACAACGAACAACAATGTCGACTAAAGAGAGCGGATCAACTGAGAAGTTCCAAATGGAAAAGCTAGAGGAATACAGCCATCGTGAACTAAAGCAGTTCTGCATCGAACTAGGTATCGCTACCACCGGACTAAGTACCAAGGACGATTTTAAGCATGCCCTAGAATCTTGGGCAGAGACCGGGGATGTCGAAGCCCCGGAGCAAAGCACCGCGAAAAAGACCAACACGGCCCCTGAAGAGCAAAGAACGGGTCTCTCGCAAGACGAGATCCAAGAAAGAGAAAAAGCCCGACTACACGAACTTGAAATGGCCCGACTCAAGATGGACATAGAACTCAAATTGGCCGAGCAAAAAATAAACTTAGAGCACCTTCGCCTCCGAGAAGAAAGAGAGGAGAAACAGAGGCAAAGGGAGCTCGAGGAAAAAAGACTAACGTACGAGCACGAGCGGAACCTAGCCGAGATCAACCTGCGCAAACAGAATAAAGAATTAGGGGTGCCCGACAGACCGTCCACCCCCGGGACCACGGACAAAAAAGTGCACATCCCCAAGGATGTGGTCCGAGAATATTTTCGAGAAGACGACATCCAGCAATGGTTTAAGGCATATGAAATCGCGATGACTGCGCACCGGATCGATAGAGCCGACTGGGGAGCCGGCCTATGGGGCAAATTCCTCAATGAGGGCCGCGATACTCTGTTACAGCTCCCAGACCACCAGATGACCTCCTACGACCATATGAAAGCGGCCCTCCTCACTCGCTATGGCCTCACGCCCGAGATGTACCGTCAGAGGTTCCGAGACTGCACACGCATTCCAGGTACAACTTGGGTGGACTATGTAACGTACTTCAGCCGAGCCTTCGAAGGCTGGATCAGAGGGAACAACGTCACGACCTACGAGCAGTTGTTCAATCTGATGGTATGGGAGCATCTGTCCAACAACTGCTTCATTGAACTACGCCAACACCTCCTCGACAGCAAGTTAACCGATCCCCGGCAGCTCGCAGCCGAAGCTGACCGGTGGGAGATCACCCGAGTGGGCCGGAATGGGTCCTACGAGCAGAACAGGAACAACAATGGTCACCACCGATCCAGAGGAGGAGGAGGGGGCCAAGGACGAGGAAGAGACAACACTCCGGCCGCCCCCACTACCAGCACCACCCCCCCGGCCAACCGGGGCAGCACCCCGGCGCGACCGGGATACAGAGCCAATGTTACATGTCACCGATGCCAACGAGTAGGCCACTATGCAAATGACCCAAGCTGCCCGCAGTATCCGAGCCCAAGACCCCGCCAGGTGGCCGCCGCGGCACTAGGGGAAGAACAGATCTCCGAGGAACCAGAAACAGACGAGCAAGAGTATCAAGGGTGGGAGCCAGCCGCCATGACTCTCGCGTGCTTAGGGGGAAGAGACATGGTCCCGCGGGTCCCCCTACCCGCTAACACCCAGAAGTACAGCCAATGGGTGAGCATCAATGGACAACGGGCCGAAGCCCTTCGAGACACCGGGGCCAGTGTGACAGCCGTCCGCTGTCATCTGGTGACCCCAGAACAATATCTACCGAACATTCTCTGCCCTGTACGATCAGCCGACAACTCGGAGAGTCTGTGTCGGATGGCCTGCGTCCCCTTTGAGTGGGGAGGGGTCTCCGGCATGTTGAAAGTAACGGTCCGAGACGACGCCCCCGTGGACTGCCTCCTCGGAAATGACCTGGAAAGCTCCCCGTGGGCAGCCGTGGAGCGAAAAGAACACTTGGGGATGTTGGGCGTCCCAGACTGGGCGTGCGTCACCACCCGGTCTATGGCCGCCCGTGCCAACCATCACCCGGAAGAACCAGAATGGCCGGCGCCTCCGCCTCCGGTCGCCCCCGCCGAGACCCCCGACCAGGGCATCCCCCTCGAACCTGCTCAACCTTCCGACCTTGCTAATCTCGACCAGTGGGCTCAAGAAGGGGGGCCCACACAAGAACAATTTCGTCAGGAGCAGAAGACCTGTCCCTCCCTTGAGGGACTCCGACAACAAGCGCTCGCCCAAAGCGCAGGGGATACCTCCGGAACTCATTGGGTCTACTGGGACAATGACCTACTGTACAGCGAGCAACGAATCGCCGAGCTGGGGGCCAACCGAGTACTAGTGGTGCCACTCCGCTTTAGAGACTTCCTGCTAAATCTGGCCCACGATGTCCCCCTGGCAGGGCACCTGGGACAAGATAAAACCTACAGCCGCCTAGTGACCCACTTCTTCTGGCCAAAAATGAGAAACGATGTGCACCAGCATTGCCGATCTTGCCCCACGTGCCAAGCCAGTGGGAAGAGCGGCCGCAAATTAAAGGCCCCCCTGCAACCCTTTCCCGTAGTCACGACCCCATTTGAGAGGGTCGGAATAGACATTGTGGGACCCCTAGACCCACGTACAAGACAAGGCCATCGCTTCATCCTAGTACTAGTGGACCACGCCACCCGCTACCCTGAGGCTATTCCTCTCCGGACCGTCACAGCCCCAGTGGTCGGCAGGGCCCTGATGGGGATCTTCTCCCGTGTGGGGTTCCCCCGAGAAGTCGTCAGTGACAGAGGCACGAACTTTATTTCCAAATACATGAAGTCCCTCTGGCAACAGTGTGGGGTCACTTACCGCTTCACGACCCCCTATCACCCCCAAGGAAACGGACTTGTTGAGCGGTTCAATCGCACTCTAAAAGGGATGATCGGGGGATTGGAAGAACCCCTCCGTCGCCAGTGGGACGTGCTGCTGCCGTGCCTCCTCTTCGCCTACCGGGAGGTCCCACAGAAGTCCCTAGGCTTCAGCCCATTCGAGCTGCTCTATGGGCACCCAGTACGGGGGCCACTCAGCCTGATCAAAGAAGGCTGGGAGTTGCCTCCGGCCAAGAGTCCTCCAGATGTCTTCCGGTACCTCCTCACCCTCCGCAACCAGTCCCAGCGGTTCAGAGACCTAGCGAAAGCCAACCTAGAGGCCAGTCAAGAGGACATGAAGAGATGGTATGACCAGAACGCCTCATCTATTGAATTCGAGCCGGGGCAACAGGTCTGGGTAATGTCCCCCACAGAACCGTGCGCTCTCCAAGACAAATGGACGGGACCCTTCAAAGTAATCGAGCGCAAGGGACCCGCCACCTATCTGATCGATATGGAGTCCGCCCGGAATCCGCTCCGAGTCCTCCACACCAACAGACTGAAACCCCACTTTGCACGAACAGAACTCAGCCTCTTGATGGCCACAGACAACGGGATTGAGGACGACTCCGAGCCTCTCCCTGACCTCTTGCGGACCCAGGAGCAAGACGGCTCCGTGGATGGGGTCCGACTCTCGGAGACCCTCTCCCAGGAACAACGCCAAGAGTGCCAAGCCCTCCTATCACGGTTTGCCAGCCTGTTCTCCCTCACCCCAGGTGTCACTTCCTGGTGTGTGCACGATGTGGACACCGGAGACAGCCCTCCTATCCGCCACCGGGCCTACCGCGTACCTGATCGGGTACGGGCCTGCATCCAGGCGGAAGTAACTAAGATGCTCACGCTCGGGGTCATCGAGCCCTCCGACAGTCCATGGGCCAGCCCGGTCGTACTGGTCCCCAAAGCAGCCGCCCCCGGAACCACACCCGAACTCCGGTTCTGTGTCGACTACCGGGGCCTGAATGAAGTCACCAGAACGGACGCACACCCCATCCCCCGGGCAGATGAACTGGTCGACCGAATGGGCGCTGCCCGCTACCTCAGCATCTTCGATCTAACGGCAGGATATTGGCAGATCGGCCTCACACCCCGAGCACAAGAACGTTCTGCCTTCTCCACCCCCGATGGCCACTATCACTTCACGGTCATGCCCTTCGGCATGAAAAATGCCCCAGCGACGTTCCAACGGCTCGTCAATCAGGTCCTGGCGGGGCTCGAAGAGTTCAGCGCCGCCTACCTGGACGACATCGCTGTGTACAGCCACCACTGGACCGAGCACCTCCACCACCTCCAAGCAGTGTTGCAAGCCCTTCAGCGAGCTGGCCTCACGATCAAGGCCAGCAAATGTCAAATTGGACAAGGGTCAGTGACCTACCTCGGACACCAAGTGGGAAGCGGTCTAGTGGCCCCTCTTCAACTGAAAATTGCCGCCATCCAGAACTGGCAACCCCCTAACACTCAAACTGAGGTGCGAGCCTTCCTGGGCCTCACGGGCTACTACCGAAGGTTCGTGAAAGACTATGGTACCATCGTGGGGCCTCTCACCGAACTCACGTCGAAAAATCAGCCCAAGAAGGTGAACTGGACCCCAGAGTGTCAAGCGGCCTTCGAACAGCTAAAGGCCGCCATGTGTTCCGCTCCTGTACTCCAGGCCCCAGACTACAGCCGGGAGTTCGTCGTCCAGACGGATGCCTCCGACCAGGGCATTGGGGCGGTCCTGTCCCAGGTGAACACCGAAGGCCTTGATCAACCGGTGGCCTTCATCAGCCGGAGACTCCTACCACGGGAGCAACGCTGGAGCACCATAGAGAGGGAAGCCTTCGCTGTGGTATGGGCCCTCAAGAAGCTCCGACCCTACCTTTTTGGCACCCACTTCCGGGTGCAGACTGACCACCGACCCCTGCAGTGGTTGATGCATATGTGGGGGGAAAACCCAAAACTGCTACGCTGGTCCATCTCCTTGCAAGGTATGGACTTTACCGTTGAACACCGGCCTGGGTCTGACCACGCCAACGCGGATGGCCTGTCCCGGTTTTTCCGCCTCGACGAAGAGAGTCCCCAAGAGGATGGGTAACTCTCCCCGCCTTCAGCTGGGGGGGACGCATGTTGGACAGGCCACATGACGGGCCGCTCTCCCCCGGCTCGACCAAGCCCGAGCCAGTCATACAAGCACCACACACCACCATTGCACGTCCTACGTCCCCTCAGGGACACCTGCCCTCGAGCATGATAACCTCGTGGGTCCGATCCACGACCGACCCACGCGCCCAGCCCGGGCCGCCATCTTGGACACTTCGCCACGAGGCCGCCTGGCCCCCGATCGACCTCAACCCTGGGCCTAGCCCGGCCTCAGACATTCCGGCACCACCCTCCACCCAGGAGGCGAGCGAGCTACTTGGCCAGTCAATGGGAGAAAGAGGTGTCGATGGTTCTCCCCCGGCCAGTGCCGCTCGCCCATCGCCTCCCCGGGCGCTGGCTCCACCCCCCTGCTGGGTGTCTGGACTCCCTCATCCCGGACCTCCCGACCTCCAAGTGCGAGGGTCCGGACATCAAAGCACGCCAGCCCTATAACTGGGGCAGCTCCAGAACAGGAAGGCAGTTGTATCTTGGAGTCGAGAGACGAAAGAAGAACTCATCCTGGACGGACTACTGGCGCTGCCGTAGCTCTGTCCTGTGCACCATCATCCTGCCTGTTGGCGCTGCCACAGCCGTCGTAACCTTCATCCTTCACCGTCGTCCGGATCTGCTGGCGAGGCCGCGGACCGTTGTAACTGTCATCTGCATCGGGACCTGCTTGGCTTCTCCACGGCCCGTCGACCATCCTTCATCCATATCGGGACCTGCTTGGCTTCTCCACGGCCCGCCGACCACCCTTCATCCATCTCGGGACCTGCTTGGCTCCTCCACGGCCCGATCAGCAACCACGCCGAGCTCGAGGATTGAGAGCTATTGAACTCATTGGTAACTAAGACTGTCCCGCTACCCTTTTCCTCAACCAGAGATCAGAACCGAGGGGACCCCTGAGTCCAGACCTCCTTGTATTATATCAACGTAACCTAAGAAGTGCATATAAAGTCTCGTTAACCTTCAATCTTGTGTGGTGTCCGTCTGTGGGGGGGAAGTTACTTATCTGTACAGTCGTTGGAGACGGCTCTCCCTGGAGACCTCTCCCCGTAATCTCGGCCGACCCTCCCGGTCCGTCTAACAGACCTCCTTGCCTCCCCGAACAGTGCAATTCTGCCTCAGTTCTCCTCAGCCAATGTCTCTTCAGTGTCCATTCTGCTCGTGGTCCCCCCTCCTACCGAGGCATCGCAGACGGTCTGAAGCGAGCAGGCTAAAGTGATCATGGAAGCTGCACTTTAGCCCAGAGGACCCTGGCCTCCATTATTGACTCGTTAGTGGGGGGCCAATATTTCATGTTCCTCTTCAGCCCTCACCTCTTCAGCCTCCTTCTCTGTCAGTAGAACAGCTGAAGACTTTACGCCTCACGCTTGGAGGTTGAGGAACAATCCCTCCTGGGCTTGGGGTGTTAAAAAGAGGTGCAACTGACCAGATCAGTAGGAAGCCTTTCGTTTGTTCTATGCCAGCCACTGGAAAAAGATCGAACATTGGTGCCAAGAAAGGGGTGGTGCAAGCTCTTGTGGCCAATTCCTTATTTTGGATATTTTGCGTTTTGTGTTAGGCTCATCCCGTTGGAGGTGGCACAGAACCCCCTTGAAATTCTTGTCAGAGGCAGCACCCTGTACTACGAGGGGGTGGACCTTAAGAAGAGTCTTCAGAAACCTCCTGCTGAGGCAGAGTCAGAGGCGGTGCCAACTACTACGAGGCCATGTGCTGTTTCCCTCTTCAGAGACGCTTACCAGAATCAACCTACGGGCAGAAGGAGACAGTTTTCAGAGCCTTCTAAGGGCCGCGCTGCTACTAAGAGGCGTGCCTGTTGTTTTGCCTGTCACCCCCCGCCGCCGCTGACCGGAACACCTGCGGCTGCCGAGCGGGGGAGACTACATTGCCCACAAACCCTGTTGCGACTATCCCGCCAGCCCACGCCCACCTAAGCGCCCGGAGGCGCACAAAAGGACCGTGATCCCACAGGGGAGCGGGAGACGCTTACCAGAATCAACCTACAAGCCGAAGGAGACAGTTTTCAGAGCCTTCTATGGGTCGCGCTGCTACTGAGAGGCGTGCCTGTTGTTTTGCCTGTCCCCCCCCGCCGCTGCTGACCGGAACACCTGCGGCTGCCGAGCGGGGGGGACTACATCGCCCACAAACCCTGTTGCGACTATCCCGCCAGCCCACGCCCACCTAAGCGCCCGGAGGCGCACAAAAGGACTGTGCTCCCGCAGGGGAGCGGGAGACGCTTACCAGAATCAACCTATGGGCAGAAGGAGACCGTTTTCAGAGCCTTCTAAGGGTCGCGCTGCAACTGAGAGGCGTGCCTGTTGTTTTGCCTGTCCCCCCCGCCACCGCTGACCAGAACACCTGCGGCTGCCGAGCGGGGGGGACTACATCGCCCACAAACCCTGTTGCGACTATCCCGCCAGCCCACACCCACTTAAGCGCCCGGAGACGCACAAAAGGACCGTGCTCCCGCAGGGGAGCGGGAGACGCTTACCAGAATCAACCTATGGGCAGAAGGAGACCGTTATCAGAGCCTTCTAAGGGTCGCGCTGCAACTGAGAGGCGTGCCTGTTGTTTTGCCTGTCCCCCCCGCCACCGCTGACCGGAACACCTGCGGCTGCCGAGCGGGGGGACTACATCGCCCACAAACCCTGTTGCGACTATCCCGCCAGCCCACGCCTACCTAAGCGCCCGGAGGCGCACAAGAGGACCGTACTCCCTACGCGCCACGGGACGCGCCGCGGGCTAAGCCTGGGCAAAGGGCGGGCCGTCTGTGGCCGTCCGAGGCCAGACGAGGCCGGGGCAGGCCCCCCCTTTGTTCCGTTGATCTATTAACACTGGACTCGACCTTCACAGTAAGAACGTATTCACTGTAAGTGAACCTTGCAATCTGTGTAATTAAGTTATTCATAATACTCATTCTTTAACGATCATTGTTGTCAGGTAACCTGTTAGATCTACCCTACACTTTCATTAAGAATAATGGCTGTACGACCAGCTAGGGCAGGAACTCCCTAGGGGGTGGACTAAATAAAGGGACGCTCGACCATTTTTTAACTAAGGCGGCCTCAAAAATCGATCATGAGATAGCGATTGCCGAACATCGATTGTCACTGGAACTAGCTAATAGAAATTCTTCCCTCGGTTCTTTAATCACAGTTCCATCCCCGCCACCACAATCCACTCAAGTAACCCCGACAAACGATCCTAGTGTTCCACTACTTTTGCAAGATTGTATTACATCTTCGATCTCAAGTAGAGGGGTACGATTAAGCAATGACAGTCTTGACATCTCTTTAGAATTATTGTCAGAGGAACTCCCAAATCCCTCAGAAAAAGTTATAACATTGAGAACCAATAATTCAAAGATAAGACAATCAGGGCAGGTTGCCACATCAAAGAGAAAAAGGGGAGGGGCATGCAATCAGGGTAGACCCCCAAAAACAGCCAAAATCCATCATGGCCTCCTAAAATCTAAAGGTACACTGCTAAAGGAACCTCTGTTCTTTGACTCAAATGATCTGATGAAAAACCTTGAGCATTTAGTAAAGTCATTACTCTTACCCCTTACAGAAAGAGTTAAGAGCATATCTGACCAGCTAAGCACTATGGCTGAAAGCACCACTAAAATGCCAATCTCATACAGCAATTGCTGGCATCCAAACAAGCCACTTCCCTTGGCGGACAGATACCGGGGGATGCTCATAATCCAAAAGAAACATTAGAATCCCTACTTATTGTAAAAGAGCCCAAACTGATTCCTTTAGTTACAGGTAGTACCCATAAAACAAACACAGGTCCAAATGAAACTATTCCAACAAAAATACCCGAAGAATTAAATATTCCTCTCAATAGAGAATACTCGACAACAAAAACTTTAAATAAAGCGGGAGCATGCATAGATCTCCCCCCAGCTTCCGCCCCCTACGTCATAATTCTTACTGGCGTTCCAGAACTCCCAGCAGGAAAAAAGAACCTTATCTAGATTTAAAAAATAAGGCCATACATTGGCTAATAAACAACAGACCCTTGCCACCCAACATAAATGGCGAGATCATGTTTGTGAGAAGACTGGCATGGGTTGGTCATAGACCCAAGGATATCGCGGGTGATGTTCTGATAGCAAACTTCAGGGATCGGAGGGCAGTAGCTCACTTCGTGGACTGGTATGTTGAGAGAGGCGGCGAGGGCATATCCACCCGTAATTTGAGCTATTTTGACCTTCAATCCTTAGTAACCGGGAGGTTCCCCAGACAATCTAGTAAGACAAGGAATAACCCCACTCTCTTTTCACCAGTTCTAACAACTTCGTTTTATAAAAGGCAGGAGGCACATTACTTGCGACCCACTCATAGAAACAGGCCTTTTCCACAACATTATATGAGAACACATGCTTACATTCCGCCCTGGTCTATTCCCTTACACAATCAATATGAGGCATTAACATCCCTTTACGAACAGGATTGAAATAGGGGGGAACACAGGGCGCACACAATAGCCTTGAAGGTCCCAGGTTGTTGGTCCTGGCCTCGTTTCGTGGTTCCCCCCCCTGATCCTCAGCGCCCCATTAGCTCAGCCCCGCACCCAGAAACCCCTGGTCGTCCTGTCCATGTCCGCCCAAATGCCGACGACCAGCCCTGGCATACCCACGTACTCTTCCCCCGGCCCTGCGCGCCAGACCCCGCAAGGCCCCATAGGCCCAACGGCAGCCGTTTTCCCTTCCCGAGATCCCCTCTCCCTGGGCCTAGCATGAGTCCCAGCGACACTCAGGCTGCAGACATGCCAGCCCCCGCTGGGAGGGTGTGGGCTCCCCGAGTGAGATAAGACAGGGAGTTTCGATTACACCTCCGGCCTCCCATGAGAGACTGGTTTCTGTCACACCTCTGGCCATTCCCTGGGAGCCGGTTTCGATCGCACCTCTGGCCTCCCCGAGTGCTGGCTCCAGACCCTGATGGGCGTCTGGGAATTCCCGGACGCATCTCCAAAGAGATCAAAGATCAAAGAGCCAAGCGCCGGACCTCACCAACGACCAGCCCCCAAGGCCTAAGACCTCCCCCTGCGAGGGTCCGGACATCAAAGGGCCACTGGACTATATCAAGGCTCGCCCAAGAACTAGCGGGCAGTTGTATCCTGGACAAGAAAGCCCTGCTGATCTGATCGTGGCTGACCCTTGGGGAAAACTGAACTTTGGAACTCTTCGAGCCCTGCTGTCGCTGCTCTTCATCGCATCTACGGAACCGGAACATCGGAGCCCTGCTGACCTCGTTGCGGCTCGATCGTGAACCTTAAAGATCTGCATCAAGCATCCTGAGCCCTGCTGACGTGGTCGCGGCTCCTCAAGAACTATCCTCCGGATCGAGCCCTGCTGACTTCGTCGCTGCTCGAGGAGTACTCTGGTCTGGCTAGACCATCGACGCTACCAACTTGAACGGGGTTGCTCTGAAGTGAGTAGGACATCCAGTGCGATTATCATCTCCCGTATCCCCCCCGGCTCGAGGATTGAGAGCTGTGCGCAGGGTACACATCGTACTGGCCAAACAACTAAGACTGTCCCGCTTCCCTGTTACCCGAATCTCAGAGACTTTACAAACCCTCGATCACCTGTAAATAAGAGTGTTGATTCCTTTTCCTGTTCATAAAGAACGTGTTACTGAAAACCTACAGTGTGGTGTTCGTTCATAAGTGTGGTGTGATCTCAGTGTGTACGATTCATTACTCGAAGTTCTCCCGAGTGAGGACCTCTCGTTAAGGCTCGGCATTATTGGCAGGAGAGATGGGTCACGGAGCCGTCGGGTAGACATAACCTGACCTCTGGGGCCGCCCCTTCTAACATTGGTGGCAAGCGACGGGATAAGAGCCTACGTCTAGGAATTGTACAGTAAAGCGACTGACACACCACCTGAACAAAGAACAACCATGATTCTCACCGGAAACAAACGAAAAGACCACATTCCAAAAGGTCCTGCTGGAAGATTATACCCACGAGAACTCAAACAATTCTGCAAGGACTTCCACATTGCTACCACTGGATTAAGTACCAAAGACGACTACCAGAAAGCCCTGGCCGCCTGGGTAGACGCCGGGGCCCACGTCCCCCTGACAGAAAGAGATGGCATGCAGGAAGAGACACCGATAGACACCAACGGCCAGGAAGAAGAGGGAGCCGACTCCCTGACACGAAGTACCAGCGCCAAGAGGGTTCTGTCGATAGAAGAAATGACCGACCGAGAACGCAACCGAAACCACGAGCTAGAACTGGCATGCCTTAAAATAGAAGGAGAACTCAAGTTAGCTGAAACGAAACTGGCCGTAGAACAATTACGGCTGCAAGGAGAACTGGAAGAAAAGAAGCTCCAGAGGGAGCGTGAAGGAAAGAAACTCCAGCTTGATCATGAGCGCAGCTTAAAGGAACTAAAACTCAAGGCCAGAAACAAAGAGGCCCGACCCCCGGGGAACAGAGAAGCCCCTGCCCCGGCCGAAGCTAAAGTGCATATACCAAAGGATGTCGTGAAAGAGTATTACAAGGGGGACAACATCCAGCAATGGTTCAAAGCGTATGAGGTCACCATGACTTCCCATCGAGTACCTGAAAAGGATTGGGGGGCCAGATTATGGGGTCGCTTCCTTAGTGAGGGGAGACACACCATGCTGGACCTACCCACCACCGTCATGAACTCCTACCCCCATATGAAGGACGCCCTACTGTCTCGATATGGGCTCACCCCCGAGATGTACCGGCAACGATTCAGGGACTGCAAGAAGATCCCCAGCACCACTTGGGTGGAATACGTGAATTTCTACAGACGGGCCTTGGAAGGGTGGATCAAGGGCAGCAAGCTGCCCACCTTTGAAGGACTCATTGATCTCATTGCCTACGAACACCTGTCCAACAACTGCTTTGTAGAATTAAGACAGCACCTTCTGGACAGCAAGTTGGCCGGCCCCCGGAAGCTGGCTGTTGAGGCCGATCGATGGGTGAGCACCAGAGTCACACTGGGTCCCGTGGGGGATTATGGCCGAAACGAGCAAGGATCTCCCCGCCAGAGGGGCCAGGGTAGACAGAGGGGACCCCAGGCTGGGCCTCCCCGAAGCCCCCCCCGAAACCAGTCCGGGGCCTCACCTCCTACCACGAGGGCCGGGTTCCCCCCAGCAAGACAGGGACCCAGAATAAGCACAGCCTGCTACCGATGTCAACAAACAGGGCATTATGCCAGTGACCCCAACTGCCCCATGCTCAGAAAACCCGCTGCTGCGAGTCCTCCCGCGCGCCAGCTAGCCAAAGTGGCCCTGGAAGAAGAAGAGGTAGAGGACACAGAGGGGTGGGAACCAGCAGCCATGACCTTAGTCTCCGTGGGGGATAGAGAGATGATTCCTGGAGCTCTCCTGCCCGATAACACTGAAAAATAACGACAGCAGGTGACCGTCAACGGGCACCACATAGGGGCCCTCCGAGACACAGGGGCCAGCATTACTGCAGTAAGGGGGCACCTAGTTACAGAAGACCAAATTATACCCCACGCCTCCTGCAGGGTAATCTCAGCTGACAACTCTGTCAGCACCTGCCGCATAGCTCAGGTCTCATTCGAGTGGGAGGGCGTCTCTGGGGAATTACGAGTAGCAGTCCGCACCGACATGCCTGTGGACTGTCTACTAGGTAACGACCTGGAGAGCTCCCCGTGGAAGCAGGTAGAGCGGAGGACTCACCTGAAGATGGTGGGCCTGCCCAAGTGGGCCTGCGTGAACACACAATCCATGACCGCCCAAGCGTCCGCCCCAGAGGGGGTAGAACCCAAGAACCCTCGCCCTGTCCCCGCCGAGTCGGAGGACAGCGAGCAAACCGAAAGCCTAGATCTTTTTCCCGGCGAGAGCAGTAACCCCAACCCGGGTTTTTCGGGCTCTGCCGATGAATCAACCCCGCACCCGGACGACCTCCCCGAGCTGGCCCACTGGCGCCAGGGGGCGGGGCCCTCTCGAGAGGAGTTCTGCCTGGAACAGACCTCCTGTCCCTCTGTCGTGGGGCCACAGCAGCAGGCCGCCGCCCAGGCCACCGGTGACCAGTCCGGCTCCCACCACGTCTATTGGGAAAAGGGCCTACTGTATAGTGAGCAAAAGTCCGCCGAACTAGGGTCCGCCTGGGTGCTGGTGGTACCCCTACGTTTCCGCGGCTTTCTCCTGAACCTCGCCCATGATGTGCCCTTGGCGGGACACTTGGGACAAGACAAAACATACCACCGTCTGGTCACACATTTCTACTGGCCCCACATGCGCTCCAATGTGGAGGCCCACTGCAAGTCCTGCCCCACATGTCAGGCCAGCGGAAAGAGCGGAGGGAGGCGCAAGGCTCCCCTCCAACCCTTCCCTGTGGTCAGTACCCCCTTCGAACGGGTGGGAATAGACATTGTGGGGCCCCTTGACCCTCGGACCTCCTTAGGCCACCGGTTCATCCTTGTCCTGGTAGACCATGCCACCCGATATCCCGAGGCCATTCCCCTTCGAACGGTGACGGCCCCTGTAGTGGGGCGGGCCCTCATGGGGATCTTCTCCCGGGTGGGATTCACGCGAGTAGTGAGCGACCGAGGGACGAACTTCATCTCCAAGTACATGAAGTCCCTCTGGCAACAGTGTGGGGTGACGTACAAGTTCGCCACTCCATACCATCCCCAAGGTAACAGCCTGGTTGAGCGGTTCAACCACACCCTCAAGGGAATGATTATGGGTCTCGAGGAGCCTCTGAGGCGCAAATTGGACGTCCTCCATCCCTGCCTCCTGTTCGCGTACCGAGAAGTTCCCCAAAAGTCCTTGGGGTTTAGCACTTTCGAGCTGCTCTATGGACACCCCGTGCGGTGGCCCCTCAGCCTAGTTAAGGAAGGGTGGGAGACGGCGTCTCTGGACCCCCTCCAGATGTGTTTCTATACATTCTGGCCCTCCGAAACCAGACTTAGAAGTTCCGAGAGCTGGCCGAGGCAAACCTCGAGGCCAGTCAAGAACAGATGAAGAGGTGGTATGACCAGAATGCCACTCTGGTCGAGTTTCAGCCCGGACAACAGGTCTGGGTGATGGCCCCTGTGGAACCTTGTGCCCTGCAGGACAAGTGGACAGGGCCCTTCAAGGTGGTAGAGCGGAAAAGCCAGGTTACCTACCTCATCGATGTGCAGTCCCCCTGGAACCCCTTGCGGGTCCTTCACGTGAACCGCCTTAAACCCCACTTCGTGCGGTCCGAGTTGAGTTTGCTCCTCGCCACCGACGACAGAGCGGAAGAGGACACGGATCCTCTACCCGATCTCTTGTGTGCGAAAGAAAAAGATGGCTCCGTAGAGGGAGTGAGTCTCTCCTCCTCCCTCACCCCAGAGCAGCGCGAGGACTGTCGCCAGTTACTGGGACAGTTCTCTGACCTTTTTTCTCTCGTCCCTGGCATCACCAGCTGGTGCGTCCACGATGTGGACACCGGGGACAGCCCTCCGGTACGGCACAGAGCCTACCACGTTCCCGACCGAGTGCGATCCTGCATCAAGGCAGAAGTCTCTAAAATGCTAGCCCTGGGGGTGGTCGAAGCCTCCGACAGCCCATGGGCCAGCCCCGTGGTTCTGGTTCCAAAGGCCGCCGCCCTGGCGCTGTCCCCGAGCTGAGGTTCTGTGTGGACTACCGAGGGCTCAACGCAGTCACCAGAACCGACGCTCACCCCATTCCCCGAGCAGACGAGCTCATTGACCGTCTAGGGTCTGCTCGCTATCTCAGCACCTTCGACTTGACCAGTGGGTACTGGCAGATCGCCCTGACAGAGGGAGCCAGAGAGAGATCTGCCTTCTCCACCCCGGATAGTCACAACCATTTCCGGGTGATGCCCTTTGGAATAAAAAACGCCCCCGCCACCTTCCAGAGGCTGGTTAACCAGGTATTGGCTGGGTTAGAGGAGTTCAGTGCTGCGTATCTGGACGATATCGCGGTATTCAGCTCCCACTGGACCGAACCTCTCCTCCACTTACGGGAGGTCTTGTTAGCCCTCCAGAGGGCGGGTCTCACCATCAAAGCCAGCAAATGTCAAATCGGACAAGGGTCCATGGTCTACCTGGGGCACCAGGTTGGGAGCGGCCTCGTGGCCCCCCTCCAACCCAAGATCGATGCAATTGTGGCCTGGGAGGCCCCCACCACCCAGACGGAGGTGCAGGCGTTCCTAGGCCTCACGGAATACTACCGAAGATTCATAAAGGGGTATGGCAGCATCGTAGTTCCCCTCACAGAATTGACTTCCAAAAACCAGCCGAAAAAAGTTAGCTGGACCCCCGCCTGCCAAGAGGCATTCAAAGCATTGAAACACGCTATGTGTACTGCTCCTGTGTTACAGGCCCCCGACTACTCCCGAGAGTTCGTGGTCCAAACGGACGCGTCCGAGCATGGCATCGGAGCCGTCCTGTCTCAGATGAACGAGAAAGGCCTGGATCAGCCAGTGCCCTCCTTCAGTAGCCGGAGGCTACTCCCTCGAGAGCAAAGGTGGAGCGCCATCGACCGGGAGGCCTTCGCGGTGGTTTGGGCCCTGAAGAAGCTGAGGCCCTACCTGTTTGGTACTCACTTCCGGGTTCAAACCGACCACCGACCCCTCCGGTGGCTAATGCAAATGAGAGGGAAGAACCCCAAATTGTTGCGATGGTCCATCTCTGTCCAGGGGATTGTCTTCACTGTTGAGCACCGGCCTGGTGTTGACCACGCCAACGCAGACGGCCTGTCCCGATTCTTCCGTCTCAGTGAAGAGAACCCCCAAGGGGATGGGTAGTTCTCTCCACCTTTCAGCTGGGGGGGACGCGTGTTGGACCTGGCCTCGTGGCGTGGTCCCCCCCCCGATCCTCAGCACGCCATTAGCTCAGCCCCGCACCCAGAAACCCCTGGTCGTCCTGTCCATGTCCGCCCAAACGCCGAAGACCAGCCCCGGCATACCCCCGTACTCATCGCGCCAGACCCCGCAAAGGCCCCATAGGCCCACCGGCAGCCATTTTCCCTTCCCGAGATCCCCTCTCCCTGGGCCTAGCATGACCCCCAGCCCCAGCAACACTCAGGCTCCAGACACGCCAGCCCCCGCTGGGAGGGTGAGGGCTCCCCGAGTGAGATAAGACAGGGAGTTTGGATTACACCTCCGGCCTCCCCTGAGAGACTGGTTTCTGTCACACTGTAGGAGAGTAGGGTCTGCAATCCTATGATCACCCAGATTTTTTGCTTTTGTTTCACTGGTTTACGACTTTCTCTGGCTGTGGGCCTGCCAATCAGACCCACAGCCTGGCTGTTCTCTTTCTAAATTACGACATGTACCCTAGGTGCATTTACCAATTGGTACTGGGCCACCTTATCAGACCCTGTAACTCAGGGCATAGGTGTACCCAGGGCTGCCAGGGGCTGCAGCATGTATTATGCCACCCCTGGCTGGCCTCTTAAATTTGACACAACTGGCTGCATGACAGCTGGGGCAAAGTCGTGTAAACACGCTTTGCTGTAGGTGTAGTATACCTATACCTAACCCTAAAATGGACACACAGATTCCTATCAGTCACTCCTATGGCAGGCCTTGACAATCCTGAAGGCAGAGTGCTTGGAATCATGTGAGATGGTGCTCTGGCATGAGCTGAGCCTGTCTGCAGCTGGCGGAACCAAGTCCTAATAGCTGTTCCATGATATCGCATACCATATACTCTTAAGTGCATTATAATCCTTGCGGTTAAATGCTAACTTTGGTATTGCTTTATCAAAACATGTCGAGTAAGGTGTCATACGAATTGGAATACTAACCCCTCGCCAATTCTGGCGACGGGGTTAGCATTCCACCCTTCTAGAGGGACACGACATGTATGTAACTGTGAACCCCGGTTAAAGTTAACTGAAGCCTCAGCTCCACAAAATGGATGCTGCCACCACAGACACGAGTCTGACCCCCTGTAGCTGGGAGTCCTTCCAGCGAGGGGAGCCTGGACAAAGGGTTTCCTGTCAGGGGCGGTGCTAGCACCGTCCCAGACATGGTTTTGTGTATCCTGGGTAGGCAGGGCTTTACAGGAAGGTGACTGCTGAGTGGCACCCCGGTGCTCACTACGCATAGGCCGGTCTGAACCAGTTCCAGGGGCACACCAGCCCCTGGCCTGGGGAAGTCCGGCATGGCTGAGGGGTGTAACCACCCCCCACCTGGTCCCACCCATAGGCAGGACCTAGTCACCGGGTCAGCCCCCTTTTTTAGTATAAAGATGGGAGCGGGCCCCCTGTTCAAATTAGATCATCTTTGGAATCAAGACATGACTTTCTTCGAAAGGACTTCAAGATTTCTTCTTCAAGATTCTCCCTTGTGGCTAAGGAGTAGTCACCCTGCATCAAGCGGGCACCATCCTAAAGAACACTGCGGTCTGCTGCAAGTCCTTCATCACGAATCCGACGACCCAGCTCGACGAGACCCGGCTTCCCTGGCACCTCTGACCTCTACTCACCTCTACAGCAAAGCTGAGAATCGTGAGTGCGACGAGACCTCGAGGGACCGACGATCGCCAAGACTGCACAACATCTTTACTGCAAGCCCACCGTGTCCGCCACGGGTGAGTGCTTTGGGGTCCGAGAAGCCCCAACCCTGCGCAGCTCCAGCACCCAAGATCAGCCTCCCTGCATCTCCACGATCGGCGTGGGGCCCTTCTGCTGTTTGCTGTGCACCGCGTTGTTTGGCTACTAGCCGGCTGGCTTGTGGCCTTCTGAACGACGCCCGACGACATCACTGCTGCTGGTCTGGTTGCTCCAGACTGGCCCTTGCTTCCTTCTTGAAGAGAGGCACCCCGGACCCTCCTGGTCCACTCCAGACGCCATTTTAGGTCCACCGCGTGGGCTTGAATTTGCCAAGGCTTTGTTGCCCAATCCTGGGTCCAGCGACGCCAACAGCTTCTATCTTCGTGGGACAGCTCGATCCTCCTTCCTGGTCGCCGACAACGCTTCCTGGTCCTTGTGATCTCTGAGCACAGCGTCACCCACACGCCTTGTCGAGGTGGCTACCATCCGGTGCCCTCCTGGTGCCCACTGACTACTGGCTAGTAGTCTCGAACTTGGTCCCCTCTGCTTTCAGGTGTCATCTTCCATCGATCCAGGCTTGGATCCACCGAACTTTCTTCACTGGTCGCCTGCCAGCAACTTCTTTCTTCCAGGCTCCTGGTCCGTCAACGAGGATTCCCGACGTCTTTTGAGTCCTATGCAGCTGCAGCCCCTGGGCTAGGTAACTTCGGCATTTCGGTGCCCCAGCATAGCCTCACTATCCAAGGGTCGGAATCTACTTTCGTTTTCTCCCTACCAGGTCGGGTTCGCCCGAGAACACTAACTTTGCAATTCCTAGCTACCATAGACTTTGTCCCGCATCTCGCGTGAGAGTGCACACACTGTACCCGAGTCCCCTAGGCCTCCTATAAGTAATCTGAAGGTTCTATAGTTAAGTCCTAGCGATTCCTAAGCCTATTAGTACTGTACTTACCTGCTAGTAATTTCGCATTCCACTTTTCTAGTATATGGTTTTCCGTGCCCCTCGGGCATTTGTATATACTGTGCTAACTTAAGTATTTTTGTAAGAGTTTTGGTTTGTGCTTAGTACCCTGTCCTCATAAAGAGTACAGGGCTGTTGTGATCTTTAATAAATAACTGTTTATTTTCATAACACTTGTGTGGTGTCCTTTCACTTGGTGTTCAAGGGGTATATGTGGTATAACAGCTGGCTTAACACGCCCTCTCGAGTCTTTAGCCTTAGACTGCTCGTATCCACGCTACTAGGATAGCTGGTCTATAAGGTTGACTTACAACCAATCATCAATAAGGGTTGCTGGACTGATACATAGTGTTCACTAGAATAGTGACCACTGCATATCAGGCCACCTTCTCACATTGGTGAGCAGCGGTTGGGATTTGAGCTTGCTGTTGTTTTACCACACGTATCCTAAGAATATCTTGTTGAAAGATCACATAAGTACTGTTAGTACATATAACTAAGCTTAGAATACTCTGAGTTCTACTGAACCAGCTGTTGCAGCTCCTCAAGGCTTAGCACACCTTGGCTGCAACTCTTAGCAAGGGATCAGTAGGTAAACACATAGTGTAGGTAGGTGCATCACTTACACCACACTAGAAACAGTATGTCGGACAAAGGAGGAAACTCTGAGTCTCCCCTTGTGTCAGCTGACCCTCCACAGGTCATCCCTTCAAGATATACTGTGCTGAGCTTCAAGGAGTTAAGACAAGTGTGTCACTCCAGGAAGATCAAGCAGGGGTCTAACCCCACAACTTCCTTTCTGATTGGTCTCTTGGAGACTTATGATGCCAGAAAAGCTGAGACCCTTCTTAGCTCTTCTAATCCAGAAGGAGGTATGCCTCCCCTTGAGGGAACCAGAGGTGACCCTGACCTCATCCACCTCTCAACTGAGAACGAAGATGTGGAGGATGATGAGGATGAGGATCCCTCTGGGGATGAGGCAAATAAGGGACAGGTAGAAGTCGTTAGACTAAGCAGGTCCAACTTAAGCAAACATGACAGTGGTACTGGGGGACCCCTGGGGCCACTATCAGGTCAGCTTAACATTGGGAATGGACGAGCCAGATCTCTGTCAAGAGACTCTGGCAGATCCCTTCAAACCAATGGCTCTCACAACTCTTCTCAAAGAGGGATGACATCCCCTCAGAGGAGAGTGTATGAAGCTAAAGAAAGGGCAGCCAATCTGAGGATTGAAAGGGAAGAACTTGCCCTGGCCAAAGAAAGGCTTGCCTTTGCTAGAGAGCAACAGTTAAGTGGGGTAGTCCCCACTGGTGGCAGCATTGTACCTAGCAATAGGGAAAGGAGTTTTGATACAAAACACCTTGGGAAGATAGTGCCCCCCTTTAAACAAGGGGATGACATCCACAAATGGATTACTGCTTTGGAGAGGGCCTGCACTGTGCAAGGTGTTCCCCAGACTCAGTGGGCAGCTATCTTGTGGCTCTCCTTTGAAGGTATAGGAAGAGACAAGCTCCTCACCACAAGGGTAGAGGATGCTAACAATTACCAAGTCTTGAAGAATACACTGGTTGAAGGGTTTGGCCTAACCACTGAGCAGTACAGGGTGCTGTTCAGGGATACCCAGAAAACTCAGTCTCAAGACTGGTCTGACTTTGTAGATTGTGCCACTAAGGCTTTGGAGGGCTGGTTGCTGGGCAGTAAGGTTACTGACTATACAGGATTGTACAATTTGATCATGAGAGAACAGATTTTAAACAATTGTCAGAACCAGTTGTTGCATCAGCATCTTGTTGACTCAGATCTGACCTCTCCCCAAGAATTGGGAAAGAAGGCAGACAGATGGGTTAGAACAAGAGTTAAACAGAACCAGGGCCAGAATCAAGGTGGTCAGAAGAAAGCAGACCAGAAGGGTAAAGATTCTAAGGGGGAACAAAATGACCAGAAGTCTTCGACAGGTCCCCAACAACCCAAAGAGGGTGGGGGTCAGGCTCCCCAAAAGAAGAAAGAAGGCCAATCCAAAAGGTGGTGCCAATACTGTAAAAGTAAAACTCACTGGTTTAGTGAGTGCACCAAGAAAGGAGGAGGGCAGACTCCTGCCACTGCAGCCCCTAAGGCACCTGTGCCCCCTAGTACAGCCAGCAGTGGTAGTGCACCTCCCAAGGGTTTAGTAGGGTTAACCCTGGGTTCTGAGGGGTGTGACAACTTAGTTGGTACACTCACTCAGGCTGTCCTTGTCAGTACAGGGGATATGGATATGTCCCCTGACATAAGTCCCAATAGTTTGGGCAAATACAGACAGACACCTTTCATAAAGGGAAAAATGGCTCAGGCCTATAGGGACACTTGTGCCAGTGTCACCATGGTGACACCTAACTTTGTGGACCCTGGACAGATCATGCCAGGTACAGATTTCCTGGTGACTAATGCAAGCAATGTCACTACCAGTCACAGTATGGCAATTGTAGCTTTCTCCTGGGGAGGGGTAACTGGCCAAAAGAAGGTTGTAGTTAGTTCAGACCTCCCAGTGGATTGTTTGTTGGGCAATGATTTGGAGTCATCACAATGGTCAGAAGTGGAGCAGAGGACTCACATGGAAATGTTAGGCTTGCCAGCACATGTGTTTGCTGTGACCAGGTCACAGGTCAGGAAATGCCCCACTGAACAGGTGCTGGATCCTGGAACAATGGACCAGACACCTTCCAAGAAAAAGAGCAGCAGGGTTAAGGCTGTGCCTTCCCCCTTGCCCCAGGTTGAGGATCAAGTCTCAGAGGAGGCTGACCTACAGGAATTGAGGGAAACTGAGCCCAGAGAGTTTGAACTTGATCAAGTTGAATTCTTGGGTTCAGGGGGACCCTCAAGGGAAGACCTGGGGAAGGACCAGTTAAGCTGCCCTTCTCTTGAACCCCTCAGACAGCAGGCTGCTGCTGAGGCTGCTGGGAACGCCACAGGTACCCACAAGGTATACTGGGAAGATGGACTCCTGTACACTGAGTCAAGAGACCCCAAGCCTGGCATGACCAGGAGGCTGGTTGTACCCTTGTCTCAGAGAGGTTTCCTACTTACCTTGGCCCATGAGATTCCCTTAGCAGGTCACTTAGGCCAGACAAAGACTTGGGACAGGCTTGTCTCACACTTTCACTGGCCTCACATGAATGAGGATACCAAGGAGTTTTGTCGCTCCTGTGTCACTTGCCAAGCCAGTGGTAAGTCAGGTGGCACAACAAAGGCCCCCCTTATACCAATGCCTGTGGTGGGGGTGCCCTTTGAAAGAGTGGGGATTGACATTGTTGGTCCAATGGAACTCCAGACAGCATCAGGGCACAAGTTTATACTGGTGGTAGTGGATCATGCCACCAGGTATCCTGAAGCTATTCCACTTAGGACCACTACAGCCCCTGTAGTGGCAAGGGCCCTAGTTGGAGTGTTCTCCAGAGTGGGCTTCCCTAAGGAGGTTGTCTCTGACAGAGGTGCAAACTTCATGTCAAGCTACTTAACTGCTATGTGGAAGGAATGTGGTGTCAATTACAAATTCACTACACCCTATCATCCACAATGCAATGGGCTTGTTGAAAGGTTCAACAGGACCCTAAAAGGGATGATTCATGGACTACCTGAAAAGCTCAGGCGTAGATGGGATGTCCTGATTCCCTGCCTTCTGTTTGCTTACAGAGAGGTCCCACAAAAGGGGGTTGGCTACAGCCCTTTTGAACTTTTGTATGGGCATCCTGTAAGAGGCCCCCTGTGTTTGGTGAAGGAAGGATGGGAGAGACCTCTCAAAAAGCCTGCAACCAGCATAGTGGACTATGTACTTGGTCTCCGCTCCAGGATGGCTGAGTATATGGAGAAGGCATCAGAAAACCTTAAGGCCAGTCAAGAACTTCAAAAAGCTTGGCATGACCAAAAGGCTGTCCTGACTGTTTATCAGCCTGGACAGAAGGTGTGGGTGTTGGAGCCAGTGGCCCCAGCAGCACTCAAAGACAAATGGTCTGGGCCCCACACAATTCTTGAGCAAAAGGGAGAGGTCACCTACCTGGTGGACCTTGGAACTCCCAGGAGCCCCCACAGGGTGCTCCATGTCAACAGGCTCAAAGCATATGTCGACAGGAAGGACATGAGCTTGCTCATGGCCATAGATGAGGGACAGGAGGAAGAGAGTGACCCTCTCCCAGACCTGCTCACTCAGAATCCTGATGATGGGTCAGTAGATGGTGTTGTCTTTTGTGGCAGCCTCTCTGAGCATCAACAGAAAGACTGTAAACAGGTTCTTCAGTCTTTCAGACATATGTTTTCTCTGACACCCAGTCAGACCAATTGGTGTACCCATGAGGTTGACACTGGTGACAGTCTGCCAGTTAAGAGTAAAATCTACAGGCAGCCTGATCATGTTAGAGACTGCATAAAAACTGAAGTGCAGAAAATGTTGGAGTTGGGAGTCATTGAACCCTCAGATAGCCCTTGGGCTAGTCCAGTAGTTCTAGTGCCAAAGCCTCACACCCAGGGTGGTAAGAGAGAGATGAGGTGTTTTGCGTAGACTACAGGGGTCTCAATGCAGTCACTAAGACTGATGCCCACCCAATACCAAGGGCAGATGAGCTGATAGATAGATTGGCTTCTGCCAACTACTTAAGCACATTTGACTTAACAGCTGGGTATTGGCAAATCAGGTTAGCTGAGGATGCCAAGCCCAAGACAGCATTTTCAACCCCTGGTGGACATTATCAATTTGTGGTAATGCCCTTTGGTCTGAAAAATGCACCTGCCACCTTCCAAAGGTTGGTGAATCAAGTCCTTACTGGGCTGGATGACTTCTGTGCAGCATATCTAGATGATATTGCTGTCTTTAGCTCCACCTGGGAGGATCACCTGGTCCACCTAAGGAAAGTGTTAGAGGCTCTGCAAGCAGCAGGCCTCACTATCAAGGCCACCAAGTGCCAGATAGGGCAGACACAGGTTGTATACCTGGGCCACCTTGTAGGTGGAGGCCAGGTTCAGCCACTGGAGAGCAAGATACAGTCAATCAGGGACTGGGCTCCTCCAACCACCCAGACTCAGGTTCGAGCTTTCTTGGGCCTGACTGGTTACTATAGGAAGTTTGTCAGGAACTATGGTTCAATTGTGACACCATTAAATGAACTGACAAGTAAGAAAATGCCAAAAAAGGTTCAGTGGACAGCAGGCTGTCAAAAAGCATTCGATGACCTAAAGCAGGCCATGTGCACAGCACCTATCCTTAAGAGTCCAGACTACTCCAAACCATTCATTGTCCAAACAGATGCTTCTGAGTTGGGTGTGGGAGCTGTTCTTTCTCAACTGAATTTTGATGGTCAAGACCAGCCCATTGCTTTTATAAGCAGAAGGCTGACCCCCAGAGAGAAGAATTGGTCAGCTATTGAGAGGGAGGCCTTTGCTGTGGTTTGGGCCCTGAAGAAGCTGAGGCCATACTTGTTTGGCACTCACTTCAAGATTCAGACCGACCATAAGCCCCTCTTGTGGCTAAATCAGATGAAGGGTGAAAACCCCAAACTGCTTAGGTGGTCCATTTCCCTACAGGGGATGGACTTTACAGTGGAACATAGACCTGGTACTGATCATGGCAATGCCGATGGGCTCTCCAGATATTTCCACTTAGAACAAGAAGACTCACCTGGTCAAGGTTAGCTTATTGTCCCAAAGTTTGGGGGGGGTCATGTAGGAGAGTAGGGTCTGCAATCCTATGATCACCCAGATTTTTTGCTTTTGTTTCACTGGTTTACGACTTTCTCTGGCTGTGGGCCTGCCAATCAGACCCACAGCCTGGCTGTTCTCTTTCTAAATTACGACATGTACCCTAGGTGCATTTACCAATTGGTACTGGGCCACCTTATCAGACCCTGTAACTCAGGGCATAGGTGTACCCAGGGCTGCCAGGGGCTGCAGCATGTATTATGCCACCCCTGGCTGGCCTCTTAAATTTGACACAACTGGCTGCATGACAGCTGGGGCAAAGTCGTGTAAACACGCTTTGCTGTAGGTGTAGTATACCTATACCTAACCCTAAAATGGACACACAGATTCCTATCAGTCACTCCTATGGCAGGCCTTGACAATCCTGAAGGCAGAGTGCTTGGAATCATGTGAGATGGTGCTCTGGCATGAGCTGAGCCTGTCTGCAGCTGGCGGAACCAAGTCCTAATAGCTGTTCCATGATATCGCATACCATATACTCTTAAGTGCATTATAATCCTCGCGGTTAAATGCTAACTTTGGTATTGCTTTATCAAAACATGTCGAGTAAGGTGTCATACGAATTGGAATACTAACCCCTCGCCAATTCTGGCGACGGGGTTAGCATTCCACCCTTCTAGAGGGACACGACATGTATGTAACTGTGAACACCGGTTAAAGTTAACTTAAGCCTCAGCTCCACAAAATGGATGCTGCCACCACAGACACGAGTCTGACCCCCTGTAGCTGGGAGTCCTTCCAGCGAGGGGAGCCTGGACAAAGGGTTTCCTGTCAGGGGCGGTGCTAGCACCGTCCCAGACATGGTTTTGTGTATCCTGGGTAGGCAGGGCTTTACAGGAAGGTGACTGCTGAGTGGCACCCCAGTGCTCACTATGCATAGGCCGGTCTGAACCAGTTCCAGGGGCACACCAGCCCCTGGCCTGGGGAAGTCCGGCATAGCTGAGGGGTGTAACCACCCCCCACCTGGTCCCACCCATAGGCAGGACCTAGTCACCGGGTCAGCCCCCTTTTTTAGTATAAAGATGGGAGCGGGCCCCCTGTTCAAATTAGATCATCTTTGGAATCAAGACACGACTTTCTTCGAAAGGACTTCAAGATTTCTTCTTCAAGATTCTCCCTTGTGGCTAAGGAGTAGTCACCCTGCATCAAGCGGGCACCATCCTAAAGAACACTGCGGTCTGCTGCAAGTCCTTCATTACGAATCCGACGACCCAGCTCGACGAGACCCGGCTTCCCTGGCACCTCTGACCTCTACTCACCTCTACAGCAAAGCTGAGAATCGTGAGTGCGACGAGACCTCGAGGGACCGACGATCGCCAAGACTGCACGACATCTTTACTGCAAGCCCACCGTGTCCTCCACGGGTGAGTGCTTTGGGGTCCGAGAAGCCCCAACCCTGCGCAGCTCCAGCACCCAAGATCAGCCTCCCTGCATCTCCACGATCGGCGTAGGGCCCTTCTGCTGTTTGCTGTGCACCGCGTTGTTTGGCTACTAGCCGGCTGGCTTGTGGCCTTCTGAACGACGCCCGACGACATCACTGCTGCTGGTCTGGTTGCTCCAGACTGGCCCTTGCTTCCTTCTTGAAGAGAGGCACCCCGGACCCTCCTGGTCCACTCCAGACGCCATTTTAGGTCCACCGCGTGGGCTTGAATTTGCCAAGGCTTTGTTGCCCAATCCTGGGTCCAGCAACGCCAACAGCTTCTATCTTCGTGGGACAGCTCGATCCTCCTTCCTGGTCGCCGACAACGCTTCCTGGTCCTTGTGATCTCTGAGCACAGCGTCACCCACACGCCTTGTCGAGGTGGCTACCATCCGGTGCCCTCCTGGTGCCCACTGACTACTGGCTAGTAGTCTCGAACTTGGTCCCCTCTGCTTTCAGGTGTCATCTTCCATCGATCCAGGCTTGGATCCACCGAACTTTCTTCACTGGTCGCCTGCCAGCAACTTCTTTCTTCCAGGCTCCTGGTCCGTCAACGAGGATTCCCGACGTCTTTTGAGTCCTATGCAGCTGCAGCCCCTGGGCTAGGTAACTTCGGCATTTCGGTGCCCCAGCATAGCCTCACTATCCAAGGGTCAGAATCTACTTTCGTTTTCTCCCTACCAGGTCGGGTTCGCCCGAGAACACTAACTTTGCAATTCCTAGCTACCATAGACTTTGTCCCGCATCTCGCGTGAGAGTGCACACACTGCACCCGAGTCCCCTAGGCCTCCTATAAGTAATCTGAAGGTTCTATAGTTAAGTCCTAGCGATTCCTAAGCCTATTAGTACTGTACTTACCTGCTAGTAATTTCGCATTCCACTTTTCTAGTATATGGTTTTCCGTGCCCCTCGGGCATTTGTATATACTGTGCTAACTTAAGTATTTTTGTAAGAGTTTTGGTTTGTGCTTAGTACCCTGTCCTCATAAAGAGTACAGGGCTGTTGTGATCTTTAATAAATAACTGTTTATTTTCATAACACTTGTGTGGTGTCCTTTCACTTGGTGTTCAAGGGGTATATGTGGTATAACAGCTGGCTTAACACGCCCTCTCGAGTCTTTAGCCTTAGACTGCTCGTATCCACGCTACTAGGATAGCTGGTCTATAAGGTTGACTTACAACCAATCATCAATAAGGGTTGCTGGACTGATACATAGTGTTCACTAGAATAGTGACCACTGCATATCAGGCCACCTTCTCACATTGGTGAGCAGCGGTTGGGATTTGAGCTTGCTGTTGTTTTACCACACGTATCCTAAGAATATCTTGTTGAAAGATCACATAAGTACTGTTAGTACATATAACTAAGCTTAGAATACTCTGAGTTCTACTGAACCAGCTGTTGCAGCTCCTCAAGGCTTAGCACACCTTGGCTGCAACTCTTAGCAAGGGATCAGTAGGTAAACACATAGTGTAGGTAGGTGCATCACTTACACCACACTAGAAACAGTATGTCGGACAAAGGAGGAAACTCTGAGTCTCCCCTTGTGTCAGCTGACCCTCCACAGGTCATCCCTTCAAGATATACTGTGCTGAGCTTCAAGGAGTTAAGACAAGTGTGTCACTCCAGGAAGATCAAGCAGGGGTCTAACCCCACAACTTCCTTTCTGATTGGTCTCTTGGAGACTTATGATGCCAGAAAAGCTGAGACCCTTCTTAGCTCTTCTAATCCAGAAGGAGGTATGCCTCCCCTTGAGGGAACCAGAGGTGACCCTGACCTCATCCACCTCTCAACTGAGAACGAAGATGTGGAGGATGATGAGGATGAGGATCCCTCTGGGGATGAGGCAAATAAGGGACAGGTAGAAGTCGTTAGACTAAGCAGGTCCAACTTAAGCAAACATGACAGTGGTACTGGGGGACCCCTGGGGCCACTATCAGGTCAGCTTAACATTGGGAATGGACGAGCCAGATCTCTGTCAAGAGACTCTGGCAGATCCCTTCAAACCAATGGCTCTCACAACTCTTCTCAAAGAGGGATGACATCCCCTCAGAGGAGAGTGTATGAAGCTAAAGAAAGGGCAGCCAATCTGAGGATTGAAAGGGAAGAACTTGCCCTGGCCAAAGAAAGGCTTGCCTTTGCTAGAGAGCAACAGTTAAGTGGGGTAGTCCCCACTGGTGGCAGCATTGTACCTAGCAATAGGGAAAGGAGTTTTGATACAAAACACCTTGGGAAGATAGTGCCCCCCTTTAAACAAGGGGATGACATCCACAAATGGATTACTGCTTTGGAGAGGGCCTGCACTGTGCAAGGTGTTCCCCAGACTCAGTGGGCAGCTATCTTGTGGCTCTCCTTTGAAGGTAAAGGAAGAGACAAGCTCCTCACCACAAGGGTAGAGGATGCTAACAATTACCAAGTCTTGAAGAATACACTGGTTGAAGGGTTTGGCCTAACCACTGAGCAGTACAGGGTGCTGTTCAGGGATACCCAGAAAACTCAGTCTCAAGACTGGTCTGACTTTGTAGATTGTGCCACTAAGGCTTTGGAGGGCTGGTTGCTGGGCAGTAAGGTTACTGACTATACAGGATTGTACAATTTGATCATGAGAGAACAGATTTTAAACAATTGTCAGAACCAGTTGTTGCATCAGCATCTTGTTGACTCAGATCTGACCTCTCCCCAAGAATTGGGAAAGAAGGCAGACAGATGGGTTAGAACAAGAGTTAAACAGAACCAGGGCCAGAATCAAGGTGGTCAGAAGAAAGCAGACCAGAAGGGTAAAGATTCTAAGGGGGAACAAAATGACCAGAAGTCTTCGACAGGTCCCCAACAACCCAAAGAGGGTGGGGGTCAGGCTCCCCAAAAGAAGAAAGAAGGCCAATCCAAAAGGTGGTGCCAATACTGTAAAAGTAAAACTCACTGGTTTAGTGAGTGCACCAAGAAAGGAGGAGGGCAGACTCCTGCCACTGCAGCCCCTAAGGCACCTGTGCCCCCTAGTACAGCCAGCAGTGGTAGTGCACCTCCCAAGGGTTTAGTAGGGTTAACCCTGGGTTCTGAGGGGTGTGACAACTTAGTTGGTACACTCACTCAGGCTGTCCTTGTCAGTACAGGGGATATGGATATGTCCCCTGACATAAGTCCCAATAGTTTGGGCAAATACAGACAGACACCTTTCATAAAGGGAAAAATGGCTCAGGCCTATAGGGACACTTGTGCCAGTGTCACCATGGTGACACCTAACTTTGTGGACCCTGGACAGATCATGCCAGGTACAGATTTCCTGGTGACCAATGCAAGCAATGTCACTACCAGTCACAGTATGGCAATTGTAGCTTTCTCCTGGGGAGGGGTAACTGGCCAAAAGAAGGTTGTAGTTAGTTCAGACCTCCCAGTGGATTGTTTGTTGGGCAATGATTTGGAGTCATCACAATGGTCAGAAGTGGAGCAGAGGACTCACATGGAAATGTTAGGCTTGCCAGCACATGTGTTTGCTGTGACCAGGTCACAGGTCAGGAAATGCCCCACTGAACAGGTGCTGGATCCTGGAACAATGGACCAGACACCTTCCAAGAAAAAGAGCAGCAGGGTTAAGGCTGTGCCTTCCCCCTTGCCCCAGGTTGAGGATCAAGTCTCAGAGGAGGCTGACCTACAGGAATTGAGGGAAACTGAGCCCAGAGAGTTTGAACTTGATCAAGTTGAATTCTTGGGTTCAGGGGGACCCTCAAGGGAAGACCTGGGGAAGGACCAGTTAAGCTGCCCTTCTCTTGAACCCCTCAGACAGCAGGCTGCTGCTGAGGCTGCTGGGAACGCCACAGGTACCCACAAGGTATACTGGGAAGATCGACTCCTGTACACTGAGTCAAGAGACCCCAAGCCTGGCATGACCAGGAGGCTGGTTGTACCCTTGTCTCAGAGAGGTTTCCTACTTACCTTGGCCCATGAGATTCCCTTAGCAGGTCACTTAGGCCAGACAAAGACTTGGGACAGGCTTGTCTCACACTTTCACTGGCCTCACATGAATGAGGATACCAAGGAGTTTTGTCGCTCCTGTGTCACTTGCCAAGCCAGTGGTAAGTCAGGTGGCACAACAAAGGCCCCCCTTATACCAATGCCTGTGGTGGGGGTGCCCTTTGAAAGAGTGGGGATTGACATTGTTGGTCCAATGGAACTCCAGACAGCATCAGGGCACAAGTTTATACTGGTGGTAGTGGATCATGCCACCAGGTATCCTGAAGCTATTCCACTTAGGACCACTACAGCCCCTGTAGTGGCAAGGGCCCTAGTTGGAGTGTTCTCCAGAGTGGGCTTCCCTAAGGAGGTTGTCTCTGACAGAGGTGCAAACTTCATGTCAAGCTACTTAACTGCTATGTGGAAGGAATGTGGTGTCAATTACAAATTCACTACACCCTATCATCCACAATGCAATGGGCTTGTTGAAAGGTTCAAAAGGACCCTAAAAGGGATGATTCATGGACTACCTGAAAAGCTCAGGCGTAGATGGGATGTCCTGATTCCCTGCCTTCTGTTTGCTTACAGAGAGGTCCCACAAAAGGGGGTTGGCTACAGCCCTTTTGAACTTTTGTATGGGCATCCTGTAAGAGGCCCCCTGTGTTTGGTGAAGGAAGGATGGGAGAGACCTCTCAAAAAGCCTGCAACCAGCATAGTGGACTATGTACTTGGTCTCCGCTCCAGGATGGCTGAGTATATGGAGAAGGCATCAGAAAACCTTAAGGCCAGTCAAGAACTTCAAAAAGCTTGGCATGACCAAAAGGCTGTCCTGACTGTTTATCAGCCTGGACAGAAGGTGTGGGTGTTGGAGCCAGTGGCCCCAGCAGCACTCAAAGACAAATGGTCTGGGCCCCACACAATTCTTGAGCAAAAGGGAGAGGTCACCTACTTGGTGGACCTTGGAACTCACAGGAGCCCCCACAGGGTGCTCCATGTCAACAGGCTCAAAGCATATGTCGACAGGAAGGACATGAGCTTGCTCATGGCCATAGATGAGGGACAGGAGGAAGAGAGTGACCCTCTCCCAGACCTGCTCACTCAGAATCCTGATGATGGGTCAGTAGATGGTGTTGTCTTTTGTGGCAGCCTCTCTGAGCATCAACAGAAAGACTGTAAACAGGTTCTTCAGTCTTTCAGACATATGTTTTCTCTGACACCCAGTCAGACCAATTGGTGTACCCATGAGGTTGACACTGGTGACAGTCTGCCAGTTAAGAGTAAAATCTACAGGCAGCCTGATCATGTTAGAGACTGCATAAAAACTGAAGTGCAGAAAATGTTGGAGTTGGGAGTCATTGAACCCTCAGATAGCCCTTGGGCTAGTCCAGTAGTTCTAGTGCCAAAGCCTCACACCCAGGGTGGTAAGAGAGAGATGAGGTTTTGCGTAGACTACAGGGGTCTCAATGCAATCACTAAGACTGATGCCCACCCAATACCAAGGGCAGATGAGCTGATAGATAGATTGGCTTCTGCCAACTACTTAAGCACATTTGACTTAACAGCTGGGTATTGGCAAATCAGGTTAGCTGAGGATGCCAAGCCCAAGACAGCATTTTCAACCCCTTGTGGACATTATCAATTTGTGGTAATGCCCTTTGGTCTGAAAAATGCACCTGCCACCTTCCAAAGGTTGGTGAATCAAGTCCTTACTGGGCTGGATGACTTCTGTGCAGCATATCTAGATGATATTGCTGTCTTTAGCTCCACCTGGGAGGATCACCTGGTCCACCCAAGGAAAGTGTTAGAGGCTCTGCAAGCAGCAGGCCTCACTATCAAGGCCACCAAGTGCCAGATAGGGCAGACACAGGTTGTATACCTGGGCCACCTTGTAGGTGGAGGCCAGGTTCAGCCACTGGAGAGCAAGATACAGTCAATCAGGGACTGGGCTCCTCCAACCACCCAGACTCAGGTTCGAGCTTTCTTGGGCCTGACTGGTTACTATAGGAAGTTTGTCAGGAACTATGGTTCAATTGTGACACCATTAAATGAACTGACAAGTAAGAAAATGCCAAAAAAGGTTCAGTGGACAGCAGGCTGTCAAAAAGCATTCGATGACCTAAAGCAGGCCATGTGCACAGCACCTATCCTTAAGAGTCCAGACTACTCCAAACCATTCATTGTCCAAACAGATGCTTCTGAGTTGGGTGTGGGAGCTGTTCTTTCTCAACTGAATTTTGATGGTCAAGACCAGCCCATTGCTTTTATAAGCAGAAGGCTGACCCCCAGAGAGAAGAATTGGTCAGCTATTGAGAGGGAGGCCTTTGCTGTGGTTTGGGCCCTGAAGAAGCTGAGGCCATACTTGTTTGGCACTCACTTCAAGATTCAGACCGACCATAAGCCCCTCTTGTGGCTAAATCAGATGAAGGGTGAAAACCCCAAACTGCTTAGGTGGTCCATTTCCCTACAGGGGATGGACTTTACAGTGGAACATAGACCTGGTACTGATCATGGCAATGCCGATGGGCTCTCCAGATATTTCCACTTAGAACAAGAAGACTCACCTGGTCAAGGTTAGCTTATTGTCCCAAAGTTTGGGGGGGGGGGGTCATGTGCATGTAGGAGAGTAGGGTCTGCAATCCTATGATCACCCAGATTTTTTGCTTTTGTTTCACTGGTTTACGACTTTCTCTGGCTGTGGGCCGGCCAATCAGACCCACAGCCTGGCTGTTCTCTTTCTAAATTACGACATGTACCCTAGGTGCATTTACCAATTGGTACTGGGCCACCTTATCAGACCCTGTAACTCAGGGCATAGGTGTACCCAGGGCTGCCAGGGGCTGCAGCATGTATTATGCCACCCGTGGCTGGCCTCTTAAATTTGACACAACTGGCTGCATGACAGCTGGGGCAAAGTCGTGTAAACACGCTTTGCTGTAGGTGTAGTATACCTATACCTAACCCTAAAATGGACACACAGATTCCTATCAGTCACTCCTATGGCAGGCCTTGACAATCCTGAAGGCAGAGTGCTTGGAATCATGTGAGATGGTGCTCTGGCATGAGCTGAGCCTGTCTGCAGCTGGCGGAACCAAGTCCTAATAGCTGTTCCATGATATCGCATACCATATACTCTTAAGTGCATTATAATCCTCGCGGTTAAATGCTAACTTTGGTATTGCTTTATCAAAACATGTCGAGTAAGGTGTCATACGAATTGGAATACTAACCCCTCGCCAATTCTGGTCACGGGGTTAGCATTCCACCCTTCTAGAGGGACACGACATGTATGTAACTGTGAACCCCGGTTAAAGTTAACTGAAGCCTCAGCTCCACAAAATGGATGCTGCCACCACAGACACGAGTCTGACCCCCTGTAGCTGGGAGTCCTTCCAGCGAGGGGAGCCTGGACAAAGGGTTTCCTGTCAGGGGCGGTGCTAGCACCGTCCCAGACATGGTTTTGTGTATCCTGGGTAGGCAGGGCTTTACAGGAAGGTGACTGCTGAGTGGCACCCCTGTGCTCACTACGCATAGGCCGGTCTGAACCAGTTCCAGAGGCACACCAGCCCCTGGCCTGGGGAAGTCCGGCATGGCTGAGGGGTGTAACCACCCCCCACCTGGTCCCACCCATAGGCAGGACCTAGTCACCGGGTCAGCCCCCTTTTTTAGTATAAAGATGGGAGCGGGCCCCCTGTTCAAATTAGATCATCTTTGGAATCAAGACACGACTTTCTTCGAAAGGACTTCAAGATTTCTTCTTCAAGATTCTCCCTTGTGGCTAAGGAGTAGTCACCCTGCATCAAGCGGGCACCATCCTAAAGAACACTGCGGTCTGCTGCAAGTCCTTCATCACGAATCCGACGACCCAGCTCGACGAGACCCGGCTTCCCTGGCACCTCTGACCTCTACTCACCTCTACAGCAAAGCTGAGAATCGTGAGTGCGACGAGACCTCGAGGGACCGACGATCGCCAAGACTGCACGACATCTTTACTGCAAGCCCACCGTGTCCTCCACGGGTGAGTGCTTTGGGGTCCGAGAAGCCCCAACCCTGCGCAGCTCCAGCACCCAAGATCAGCCTCCCTGCATCTCCACGATCGGCGTGGGGCCCTTCTGCTGTTTGCTGTGCACCGCGTTGTTTGGCTACTAGCCGGCTGGCTTGTGGCCTTCTGAACGACGCCCGACGACATCACTGCTGCTGGTCTGGTTGCTCCAGACTGGCCCTTGCTTCCTTCTTGAAGAGAGGCCCCCCGGACCCTCCTGGTCCACTCCAGACGCCATTTTAGGTCCACCGCGTGGGCTTGAATTTGCCAAGGCTTTGTTGCCCAATCCTGGGTCCAGCGACGCCAACAGCTTCTATCTTCGTGGGACAGCTCGATCCTCCTTCCTGGTCGCCGACAACGCTTCCTGGTCCTTGTGATCTCTGAGCACAGCGTCACCCACACGCCTTGTCGAGGTGGCTACCATCCGGTGCCCTCCTGGTGCCCACTGACTACTGGCTAGTAGTCTCGAACGTGGTCCCCTCTGCTTTCAGGTGTCATCTTCCATCGATCCAGGCTTGGATCCACCGAACTTTCTTCACTGGTCGCCTGCCAGCAACTTCTTTCTTCCAGGCTCCTGGTCCGTCAACGAGGATTCCCGACGTCTTTTGAGTCCTATGCAGCTGCAGCCCCTGGGCTAGGTAACTTCGGCATTTCGGTGCCCCAGCATAGCCTCACTATCCAAGGGTCAGAATCTACTTTCGTTTTCTCCCTACCAGGTCGGGTTCGCCCGAGAAGACTAACTTTGCAATTCCTAGCTACCATAGACTTTGTCCCGCATCTCGCGTGAGAGTGCACACACTGCACCCGAGTCCCCTAGGCCTCCTATAAGTAATCTGAAGGTTCTATAGTTAAGTCCTAGCGATTCCTAAGCCTATTAGTACTGTACTTACCTGCTAGTAATTTCGCATTCCACTTTTCTAGTATATGGTTTTCCGTGCCCCTCGGGCATTTGTATATACTGTGCTAACTTAAGTATTTTTGTAAGAGTTTTGGTTTGTGCTTAGTACCCTGTCCTCATAAAGAGTACAGGGCTGTTGTGATCTTTAATAAATAACTGTTTATTTTCATAACACTTGTGTGGTGTCCTTTCACTTGGTGTTCAAGGGGTATATGTGGTATAACAGCTGGCTTAACACGCCCTCTCGAGTCTTTAGCCTTAGACTGCTCGTATCCACGCTACTAGGATAGCTGGTCTATAAGGTTGACTTACAACCAATCATCAATAAGGGTTGCTGGACTGATACATAGTGTTCACTAGAATAGTGACCACTGCATATCAGGCCACCTTCTCACACACACCTCTGGCCATTCCCTGGGAGCGGGTTTCGATCGCACCTCTGGCCTCCCCTAGTGCTGGCTTCAGACCCTGCTGGGTGTCTGGGAATTCCAGGACGCATCTCCAAAGAGATCAAAGAGCCAACCGCCGGACCTCACCAACGACCAGCCCCCAAGGCCTAAGACCTCCGCCTGCGAGGGTCCGGACATCAAAGGGCCACTGGACTATATCAAGGCTCGCCCAAGAACTAGCGGGCAGTTGTATCCTGGTCAAGAAAGCCCTGCTGATCTGATCGCGGCTGACCCTTGGGGAAAATTGAACTTTGGAACTCTTCGAGCCCTGCTGACGCTATCGCGGTTCTTCATCGCATCTACGGAACCGGAACATCGGAGCCCTGCTGACCTCGTCGCGGCTCGATTGTGAACCTTAAAGATGTGCATCGAACATCCCGAGCTCTGCTGACTGCTGAACTATCCTCGGATCGAGCCCTGCTGACTTCGCCGCGGCTCGAGGAGTACTCTGGTCTGGCTAGACCATCGACGCTACCAACTTGAACGGGGTTGATCTGAAGTGAGTAGGACATCCAGTGTGATTATCATCTCCCATATCCTCCCTGGCTCGAGGATTGAGAGCTGAGCACAGGGTACGCATCGTACTGGCCAAACAACTAAGACTGTCCCGCTTCCCTAATACCCGAATCTCAGAGACTTTATGATCCCTCGATCACCTGTAAATAAGAGTGTTGATTCCTTTTCCTGTTCATAAAGAACGTGCCACTGAAAACCTACAGTGTGGTGTCCGTTCGTAAGTGTGGTGTGATCTCAGTGTGTACGATTCATTACTAGAAGTTCTCCCAAGTGGGGACCTCTCGTAAAGGCTCGGCATTATTGGCAGGAGAGGTGGGTCACGGAGCCATCGGGTAGACATAACCTGACCTCTGGGGCCGCCCCTTCTAACACAGGTCTACTACCGGTTGACTTAAATGAACACCGGAGAGCACCTCCTCGTCAGGAATCCCCCTATAACAGGAGAGGAGAAGATCAAGAAGTTGGGTTTACATTTGGGCCGGGTATTTCCAAACCCTAAAAATCTTCACATGAGCAAAAATTTGATCTGACTCCTGAGGAAGAGCAACCTCCTCCCCCACAGATGTCAAATATAAGTAAAAAAACTATGTGGCTATCATCCCCCAGATGGGAAAAACAAATCTACATTTCATATCCTGAAATGTCGCAGGGTTAGCTAGCAAAATCTCCTTTCAACCTTGGCTAGATGTTGTACAAAATTATGATGTAATCTGCCTCCAAGATACATGGGCAGCGGATGAAGTACACATAATTGGTTACCAGACCTTCCAGAGGCCTGCTACTATAACTATCCAAAGAAGAAATAAAGGGGGCCTTTCTATATATGCTTCCACGGCAGCAGGAATTAAAATTTTAAAGTTTATATCTACAGATCACTTTCAGATTCTGACTTTGAGCGCGGGTCATGTTAAAAACATGACCATAGTTAATTTTTATAATAATATCCCCAAACAGTGCCTTTAGTGTGGTCAGACCACCTGGCAGTACTCCTTGAATTAGCATCTGGCCCGGCAGAGCTGCCTGTTCTGACTGCTGGTACTAGAGGTCCCAAAAGGAGTTACAGAAACATTACCAATGAAGCCCTTGCTCCCTATATAAAGATCAGCGAGCACTCTCCTTTGAGAGAAGATGACGAGGCAGCCCAAGAGCTTGCTAACTCCATCACCAAAGCTGTTGATGAATTAGCCCCTGCCTCATATCGATACTCGGCACGGCGTAAACCTTCTGCCCCTTGGTTTACAGAGCTGTTAAGACTTCTGAGACAAAGCTGCAGAAGACAGGAGAGAAGATGGAGGAAGGCTTGGGATCCCATAGAAAGGATGCACACAAGTGTTTTTGAGAGAATACAAGGCTAGTGTAATCAGGGAAAAACAGGAGTTTTTCTAAAATCTCACTACATCCCTTACTTCTTCTAGGGAACTTTTTAAGATCATGGATTCTCTTTGCTCCCTTCAAGTGATTGATCCAGTTGTGGGCTCACAGGAGCTGTGTAACAACATCTCTGAGTTTTTCCATAAAAAAATTGAGGATATATATCTTGCTCTGGAAACTCAGAGGAACACCCTGGGGGACCTTCCCTTCCAAACTCTAGCTAATCTAGAGTCCTGGTCGAGAGACTCCACCAAGATCCTTACTCATTTCCCACCACTTTCCCTTGACGGGCTTGAGCTCCTGTTGGATCGGACTAAGTCGGCCTCACCTCTGGACCCATGTCCTTTGAAGGTTCTGAAGGATTGTAGGCACACGCTTCTTCCGCCCCTTCTTGAAGTGATGAATGGTGCCATGGCTCAAGGCACCTTCCCTTCAGTCTGGAAAAGGGCGATAGTGAAGCCCCTTTTGAAGAAACCCACCCTGGACCCAGAACAGCTCAAGAATTTTAGACCCATCTCCCTGTTACCGGCTCCTGCAAAAATGCTCGAAGCACACCTGAATTCACATCTTTCTACCTTTCTGGATTCCTCTGGGTTCTTAGATAGTTCCCAGCATGGATTCAGAAAGGCCCATAGTACGGAGTCAGCACTCACTATGGTGGTGAATAATATTCGCCTGAAGGTGGATTTGGGCCAAAACACTGTGTTGGTCTTACTTGACCTCACAGCAGCGTTTGACACCCTGTCTCCCTCCACGTTAACATCCCGTTTGAAGGAGGCAGGGATTGCGGGTCCGGCCCTGAGCCTTCTGCACTCTTTTTTACATCTAAGAGAGCAGAGAGTCATGCTTGGAGAGTTCCTCTCCCCTGCTAAATCCTTGCAGTGTGGGGTGCCACAGGGGTCGGCCTTGAGTGTCACCCTATTCAACATCTATGTGGCTCCCCTTGCCAGGTTAGTAAAATCGCAGGGGATGGAGGTTGTGTCATACGCCGATGACACCCAAATATTGGTGTCCCTGGCTCACTCTGTTACCACCTCCGCCGTCAACTTTAGGACTTGTATGCAGACAGTCTCGGAGTGGATGATCCAGAACTCCCTAAAGTTGAATGGCGACAAAACAGAGATCCTGGTCTTTGGCAAGGACCAGGATATCTGGTCTAGTGAGTGGTGGCCTTCATCTTTGGGAACTTGTCCATTTCCCTCCCAATCAGCCAGAAATCTCGGCGTAATATTTGACACATCATTGTCCATGACTCTACAGGTCAATCGAACAGTGGCCACTTGCTGGGGGGTCATTAAGATTCTTAAAAGAATCTTGCACTATCTTTCTCCCCGAGCACGTAAGCAGACGGTGGTTGCATTAGTGGGTTTCAGGTTGGACTACTGTAATGCACTCTCTGCAGACTCCAACAAGGGACTCATCCAGCGCTTTCAGGTCGTACAGAACGCGGCTGCGTGATTTGTCCTGGCTCTACCAAATGCATCCTCTGCTACAATGGCCAGAAAGAGCCTGCATTGGCTCCCTATACAACTGATCTCTTTTAAGATCCTGCTCTTGGCCTATAGGGCTCTTGCAGCTGGTCCTTTGGACCCTCTAGGTGCTCTGCTAACTCGCCATGTGCCCAGTAGAACCCTTAGATCATCAGAGATGAATCTGCTTGTGGTTCCCCGTGCTAGGAAGGTTCGTTGGGGCAGTAGAGCGTTTTCTATTGTTGCCCCTAGACTGTGGAATTCTCTCCCTCTGGAGATTAAGGCCCAACCGTCCCTGTCCCTTTTTAAAAAAAGCGCTCAAAACGTGGTGCTTTATCAAGGCCTACCCACAATGAGAGCATATTTGCTACAGCTAGCTTCTTTTTGGTTAGGCGCCTTGACGCCCACTGGGCTTAGTAGCGCTATATAAATTTGGTTTCATTTCATTTCATTCAAACACAATGTGGATAAAGTAATGGACAACCTTAACAGGGATCTAGGCATCAATTGTACTATCTGTCCATATGGTTCGTCGGACATGTGCGGTCTAGCTGAACATAAAGAGGACTCCCCCACCCATTTTATTCATTCTAAACTTGGAAATGTCCTTAATGATATGTTATTTCACTTTAACTTGTCCTATATCAATGAAATATGTTCCCCAGCCATTCTTTTTTGCCCTAATTTCAATGGCAGGGGATGTAATTCAACGATTGATTTTACTCTTTTAACAGTCTCCCACGCAACTTTGATTTCCTCATGGGAAACCCTTCTGTTATTCTTTAGCGATCACTATCCAATTTGCTTTACTCTAACATTTAGAGGACAAACTAAGACGTCAAAAGAGAAATCTGTATACCTCCCGCCAGTTAAACTAGCTGCTTCCAACGGATACACGTTAAAACGGGATAAGGTGAACCCAGCTGATTTCCTTTTTAAATTGGAACTAGCTTGTCACGCAGACCTACTTGTCTGCTTATCTCCCACAGAGGAACCAGCTAAAGTCGTGAGCTCCTTTATCAAAGTTCAGGGCGAGATAAAGAATTTATTAACTAAGGAACACCGACCAAACACCAACAAACTATATGGTTGGTTTTATAAAAGCTGTACCAAAGCACATTCCTCTTTAAAAAGGGCTTTTCATGCATCACCCAGATCCTCCCTCACGATTCGGCTAGCCAGGAAACAATATAAAGCGGCCATTAAAACAGGAAGAATCAACGGAAAAAGGAGGCTTGGTCAACATTATGTGATGCTTCTAAAAACAGGAATAACACGCACAGCCTTTTGGAAAATTGTCAATACCCCTTATTTAACAAACAGAGATGTAAACATCATAGATCAGGCCATTGATGGGGAAACATGGGTAAATCCCTTCACACGCCTCTATGACACTGGAACCCCTCCAGAAAACGTAAATTCCGGAACGGGGCTGTCGAATATCCAGTTTGATCGTTCCCCATCTACTGTGTTTCCGCTGGACATCATTTTTAACTGTCGGGAGGTCTTAAAAGCTATTAGCGATAGCCCCTCTGGTAAAGCCCCCGGGCCCAGATGGAGTCCCAATAGACGTATATAAAAACGAAATTGATCTGTGGGCTCCACTATTGACAAACGTTTTAAATAAAGTAAATCAACAGCGGCTTATACCCTCTTGGACGGAAGCTATAGTGGTCCCTATTCTTAAAAAGGTGCAACCAAAATGACCCTACCTGCTACCGCCCGATCTCATTGCTTGACGCAGTAATGAAAGTAGCAGGTCGAATAGTGCTACATAGGATTCAATCATGGGCTGAGGAAAATGATATTATATCAAATTTGCAATATGGTTTTATATCGGGGAAGGGCACAATAGAGCAGGGTTTAAATCTTGCAATGACAATATCGAAGTACACTCAGGCCAAGAAGGGGCATCTTTTCATTGCCTTTGTTGACCTGAGTTCTGCCTTCGATTGCGTCAACCACAACTTTTTATGGGAAATATTAACAGACATGGGTCTGGATAATCAAATCCTACAGTTTATTAAAGAACTCTATAGGGGAGCTGGCGCTAGGGTCCGTTACACCAGATTGGGTGAGTGTTCAGGAAAATTCCCCATCAAGAGGGGTGTGAGACAGGGGTGCATTCTTGCCCCCCTTCTCTTCACACTTTATATAAACTCGATCATCCAACATCTTAGGGAGTCCTAACACGATCATCCAACTATAATGGGAACACCAACCCCACTATTTCTATATGAGGATGACGCTGCCATTATGTCCCGTACCAGGATTGGCCTGCAGAGAGCCGTCCTTAAATTTGCTAACTACATGGCAGAAAGGGGTTTAAAAATCAATATTCCCAAAACATATATAATGTCATGCGGGACAGGGACAAAGAGGACTCCCTGTTCTATCTTTCTTGATGGTAGGCGGATTGAGTCCACAGACAGATTCACCTATCTGGGTATACTCTTTGATAGAAAATGTAGTTGGCCGCCTGCTGTGTCAGCTAGACAGCTAGCTTTCTCTAGGACCATAGGCGCCCTGAATAATTTTGAGGTCAAAATCGGGGGTAGACCAGTGAGAGAGCTGATCCATATTTATAATGCAAAATGCGTTTCTACAGCTGTATACGGCTCAGGACTATGGGGAATGGAAAACGCCCAAAAAATTCAGTATAGTGAAAACCAGTTCTTTCGCCATTTATTGGCTGTACCCAAATCAACATCTACCTACTTTGTACATATTGAACTGGGGCTTCACTATATACTGGATATTATTAAAACAGCGCCCATTCTATTATGGCATAAAATCTGGGTCACCCCCGAGACCTCGTTAAATCATGATCTAATTAATAAGTGCCTCAAACTGGAGGGAGTAGGTAATATTAAATGGCTAACTTATGTGAAGAACATGATGACAGAGCTCGGCCATTCGGAATTTTATACCAGCCCATTGGACATGGAATTAGTAGGTAGGAAATCTTTGAAAAAGATGGTCATGGGCCGCTTAAATACTAAGAGGTGGGGTATGGAAAAAATCAAGCATGCTGTTCTAAGATACCAACAAATTACTCCACTGGAAGGGCTCCAAAGGTATCTTACGTCCAACCCCAGCTGTTATGACCGAATGCTACTCTCCCGTTTTAGGTTTGGCATCTTTTACTGTTGATTACCTTCCCTCATGTTAATAATTGGACTATGGATAATTTAATTTGTCCTTGTGATGATAAATCCTTTCAGTCTAACATCCATTTTGCCTTTTTTTGTAAATTCTATGATATCCCACGGAAGCCTTTTTTAAACCAATTTAAAAAAATGGGATATCCGTACTTGCAAACTTGCTTTTACCAGACTTCAGCAATTGGAAAATGATTTTGTAATTTATGCAGTTTCAGTTTTTTTAAAACATGCTGTGAAATTTCGGATCACAATGAATTAACCTGTTTTGATGAATCCTACTATTAACTGCGATAACTGAAAATTGCTTTTATCTATTTATTATTGGATTTTAAAAAATTGCGTATAATCATAAAATGTGCTGGGCATTTATTATTGTAATGTTCGCTTTTATGATTTTCTTTTAAAAATCGAGTAAAGCTTTTTGAATCTGAATCTGGTATATAACTGTCAGGCTATTTTTGCTGCTGTATGGAGAAGTAACTCTTCTCCCACTTTGTTGAGCAAGCAGATCTTGTATGCCTATATTAAGCATTTTGCATGCTTACATGTGCCAGGACCTCCCCTTGGTCTTATGCTGACTATATAACCCTATGTTTTAAAACAACAAGGGAACCCAAGTTAGTCAGCACAGGACCTCAGGGAGCAATTTTGTAGAAACAACAATGGTCCCATGCAACATAGGATAAAGCATACAAATGAATACAGACACAGTGGATTCTGTATTTAAGTGACTTGTCCAGCCGGACAGTAGTCAAAATGTGTTTACTTATATTTTTGCGATAAGTAAACACATTTTGACTATGTTGCATGGGACCATTGTTGTTTCTACAAAAATACTATATACCCCTAAGCACATATAAGGCCCCAGTTTTCTGTACACCTTAGACTGCCTCATTTAGTTGCCAAGGCTTGTGTGTGACGTAGTCTCCCTCATCTGAGGTGAATAAATGCATTATTTTTATATTTCAGCTTCTATGCCAATTTCTGCTTTGTTGGTTTAAAAGGACCAGGTATCAGTGAGAAGCCTGAGAAAGTTTCTATGTTCTTCAGGTGGACCTTAAGTAGAGTCTTCAGAAACCTCCTGCTGAGGCAGAGTTAGAGGCGCTGCCATCTAATACAAGGGGATGGACCACCTCCTGCTGAGGCAGAATCAGAGGTGGTGCCCTCCACTATGAGTGGATGCACCTCAAGAAGAGTCTTCAGAAACCTCCTGCTGAGGCAGAGTCAGAGGCGGTACCCTCCACTACGAGGGATGGACCTTAAGAAGAGTCTTTAGAAACCTCCTGCTGAGGCAGAGTCGGAGGAGGTGCCCTCCACTACGAGGGATGGACCTTAAGAAGAGTCTCCAGAAACCTCCTGCTGAGGCAGAGTCAGAGGCGGTGCCCTCCACTACGAGGGGGTGGACCTTAAGAAGAGTCTTCAGAAACCCCCTGCTGAGGCAGAGTCGGAGGAGGTGTCCTCCACTACGAGGGGGTGGACCTTAAGAAGAGTCTTCAGAAACCTCCTGCTGAGGCAGAGTCAGAGGCGGTGCCCTCCACTACGAGGGGTTGGACCTTAAGAAGAGTCTTCAGAAACCTCCTGCTGAGTCAGAGGCAGTGCCCTCCACTACGAGGGATGGACCACCTCCTGCTGAGGCAGAATCAGAGGTGGTGCCCTCCACTATGAGTGGATGCACCTCAAGAAGAGTCTTCAGAAACCTCCTGCTGAGGCAGAGTCAGAGGCGGTACCCTCCACTACGAGGGATGGACCTTAAGAAGAGTCTTCAGAAACCCCCTGCTGAGGCAGAGTCGGAGGAGGTGTCCTCCACTACGAGGGGGTGGACCTTAAGAAGAGTCTTCAGAAACCTCCTGCTGAGGCAGAGTCAGAGGCGGTGCCCTCCACTACGAGGGGGTGGACCTTAAGAAGAGTCTTCAGAAACCCCCTGCTGTGGCAGAGTCGGAGGAGGTGTCCTCCACTACGAGGGGGTGGACCTTAAGAAGAGTCTTCAGTAACCTCCTGCTGAGGCAGAGTCAGAGGCGGTGCCCTCCACTACGAGGGGGTGGACCTTAAGAAGAGTCTTCAGAAACCCCCTGCTGAGGCAGAGTCGGAGGAGGTGTCCTCCACTACGAGGGGGTGGACCTTAAGAAGAGTCTTCAGAAACCTCCTTCTGAGGCAGAGTCAGAGTCGGTGCCATCTACTACGAGGGGATGGACCACCTCCTGCTTGAGGCAGTCAGAGGCGGTGCCCTCCACTACGAGGCATGGACCTTAAGAAGAGTCTAGAGAAACCTCCTGCTGAGGCAGAGTCGGAGGCGGTGCCCTCCATTACGAGGGATGGAACTTAAGAAGAGTCTTCAGAAACCTCCTGCTGAGGCAGAGTTAGAGGCGGTGCCCTCCACTACGAGTGGATACACCTCAAGAAGAGTCTTCAGACACCTCTTGCTGGGGCAGAGTCAGAGGCGGTTCCCTCCACTACGAGGGATGGACCTTAAGAAGAGTCTTCAGAAAGGTCCTGCTGAGGCAGAGTCAGAACAACGGTCCCATGCAACACGGGATGAATCAAATAAATGAATACAGACACAATGGATTCCGTATTTCAGTGACTTGTCCAGCCGGACAGTGGTCAGCAAGTATATTTCATAACACAAATTAGAAAGAATATCCTTCAACAGTCTCATGGTGTGGGGCACAAGCTTCTACCTCAGTTACACATAGACACTTTAGTACACTCAAAGTGAACAGAAAGGGCTTTTAGGCAAAAAAGCTAAAATGTTCTTTTAAATCATAATGTGAACAGATATTCTGAGATGTGCCATTACATCAACCTCGTACATAGTATATACACTGTATACGGCACATGAATTTGGTTGACACCGTTTCGATCCCACATATAAAAAATCACAGGGATCATCATCAGGACATTTCATAAATGCCTAATAGTTCTAAGCCTCTCAAACCTAAAAAGGAGAAATGGGGAAAGGAGATGTACAAAGATTATGAACTGAACACGAATGATGTCAATCATTTTGAACGTGGTGATCAGTGCTTAACCGCATCGCTGCGGCGTTATTTTCGCGCTACGCGGCTTTTTTCTAAAAGCCGCGTTAGATGACGAGCTCAGCTCGTCATCCGCACACGCCCCCCGTGGCTGATGACAAGCTGACCTCGTCATCAGCATCGAAGGGGTTAAGGAGAGTGTATTTAAAAACGTGTTGATGCACAAGCCATGAAGATTACCGCCGTGATCGTGGGGAGCGAGGGACTGTGTTTAGAAAATTGAGAGGATCGACATTGTCTTAATGTGACTAACAGTAGACCCCTTGGGTGGGAGTCTACTGCCGTGCAGAAGTTATGGTGAGAAATTGTCAATTCCACGTGTTTGAGGAACTGGCGTGATCGTGAATATGGCACGTCCAAGAGGTAGTGTCCGCAGTGGAAAGGGGGTTTACCGCGGTCTTATCCATTAGGCAAGGTGGTCGATTAGTAGCATAATTGCCAACACTTAATTTTGTGTCAAAGCGAGAGGTGAAAACGTTCTAAAATTGCGGAGCGGTGAAGAAATTGTCGCCCAGTGAGGGAGCTACGAGGTGGTGACATTCTTAAAAATACGGCGCAGAAAGCTCCTGCTGAGGCAGAGTCAGAGGCGGTGCCCTCCACTACGAGGGATGGACCTCAAGAAGAGTCTTCAGAAACCTCCTGCTGAGGCAGAGTCAGGGGCGGTGCCCTCCACTACGAGGGGGTGGACCACCTCCTGCTGAGGCAGAGTCGGAGGCGGTGCCCTCCACTGCGAGGGCAGAGCTGGAGAATCTGGTAAAAGAAACACAGCTGAAGACTTTACGCCTCACGCTTGGAGGTTGAGGAACAAACCCTCCTGGGCTTGGGGTGTTGAAAAGAGGTGCAACTGACCAGATCAGCAGGAAACCTTTCGTTTGTTCTATGCCAGCCACTGGAAAAAGATCGAAAATTGGTGCCAAGAAAGGGGTGGTGCAAGCCCTTGTGGCCAATTCCTTATTTTGGAGAGGGTTTTGTGTTAGGCTCATCCCATTGGAGGTGGCACAGAACCCCCTTGAAATACTTGTAGGATTATCCTTGGGTTGTCAACCTCCAGCCAGGAGAGTTTTAAGTTGAAAACACCAGTTGTCCTTCTCCTGCCCCTAGAGATGGATCAGTGGTTCTTAAGGGTTTACAGGAAAACCCGTTGGCTCCTTTGGAGTGTGTGGACATGACGCGGGTCGCGGTGAAGCCGGCTTTTGTTAGTGGTGACATCAGCCGGAGATGAGCAAGGGAGGTCCATTCGTTACTGGTTACCAGAATCCTCGGGCCGATTCACAGAACTAACTAAAGACAAAATCCTAAACTTCCTACTTTTTGTATTCACAGAAGTTAGGATTTTGTCTTAAGTTTGTCTCAAGACAGACTTAGGACAGACTTAAGACTGATTTAAGACAGACTTAAGACAAAATCCTAACTTAAGTCTGTCTTAAGTCTGTCTTAAGGCTGTCTTAAGTCTGTCTTAGGTTTGTCTTTTGTCTTAAGTCTGTCTTCAGGGGGCTGATTCACAGAACTAACTTAAGACAAAATCCTAAAATTACTACTTTTGATATTCACAGAAGTTAGGATTTTGTCTTAAGACAGACTTAAGACAGAATACTAACTTAAGTCTGTCTTAAGTCTGTCTTAAGACAAAATCCTAACTTCTGTGAATACCAAAAGTAGTAAGTTTAGGATTTTGTCTTAAGTTAGTTCTGTGAATTGGGCCCAGTCTGTCTTAAGTCTGTCTTAAGTCTGTCTTAAATCAGTCTTAAGTCTGTCTTAAGTTTGTCTTGAGACAAACTTAAGACAAAATCCTCACTTCTGTGAATACCAAAAGTAGTAAGTTTAGGATTTTGTCTTAAGTTAGTTCTGTGAATGGGGCCCGTACAGAGCAAGGGAGCCTTGTTCCTCCAGCACGAGACTTGTAGCACCAGGGGGCAAATAAAGAAGGAAAGTAGCAAGTGTGACTTGGAGTGGGCGGGTAAAAGAAGGCTACACTCGGGCTATGTCTCAGCGGGGTGTGTGGAGCCCGAGGGTGTTGGACAGGCCACACGAAGGGCCGCTCTCCCCCGGCTCGACCAGGCCCGAGCCCGGTCACACAAGCACCCCACACCACCATTGCACGTCCTCCGTCCCCTCAGGGACCCCTGCCCTCGAGCATGTCGACCTCGTGGGCCCGATCCACTGCCGGCCCACGCGCCCAGCCCGGGCCGCCATCTTGGACACTTCACCACGTGGCCGCCTGGCCCCCGGCCGACCTCAACCCTGGGCCTGGCCAGGCCTCAGACATCCCGGCACCACCATCCACCCAGGAGGTGAGCGGGCTACTTGGCAAGTCAATGGGAGAAGGAGGTGTCGATGGCTCTCCCCCACCAAGTGCCGCTCGCCCATCGCCTCCCCGGGCGCTGGCTCCACCCCCCTGCTGGGTGTCTGGACTCCCTCATCCCGGACCTCCCGACCTCCAAGTGCGAGGGTCCGGACATCAAAGCACGCCAGCCCTATAACTGGGGCAGCTCCAGAGCAGGAAGGCAGTTGTATCTTGGAGTCGAGAGACGCAAAGAGGAACTCATCCTGGACGGACTACTGGCGCTGCCGTAGCTCTGTCCTGTGCACCATCGTCCTGCCTGTTGGCGCTGCCACAACCGTCGTAACCTTCATTCTTCATCGTCGTCCGGATCTGCTGGCGTGGCCGCGGACCGTTGTAACCGTCATCTTTCACCGGGACCTGCAGGCTCCGCCGCGGACCGTCGTCCTTCCTTCATCCATCTCGGGACCTGCTTGGCTCCTCCACGGCCCGATCATCAAGAACGCCGAGCTCGAGGATTGAGAGCTATTTTGAACTCACCGGTAACTAAGACTGTCCCGCTACCCCTTTCCTCAACCACAGACTCGAATCGAGGGGACCCCTGAGTCCAGACCTCCTTGTATCATACCAACGTAACCTAAGAATTGCATATAAAGTCTCGTTAACCTTCAATCTTGTGTGGTGTCTGTCTGTGGGGGGGAAGTTACTTATCTGTACAGTCGTTGGAGACGGCTCTCCCTGGAGACCTCTCCCCGTAATCTCGGCCGACCCTCCCGGTCCGTCTAACATTGGTGGCCAGCGGCGCGATCCGAATCACCGCATACGTACAGAGAGTAGCTCACCCCACAACGAACCACAATGACAACTAAAGAGAGCGGATCAACTGAGAAGTTCCAAATGGAAAAACTAGAGGAGTACAGCCATTGTGAACTAAAACAGTTCTGCATTGAACTAGGTATCGCTACCACCGGACTAAGCACCAAGGACGATTTTAAGCATGCCCTAGAATCTTGGGCAGAGACCGGGGATACCGAAGCGCCTGAGCAAAGCACCGCGAAAAAAAGCAACACGGCCCCTGAAGGGCAAAGAACCGGTCTCTCGCCAGACGAGATCCAAGAAAGAGAAAAAACCCGACTACACGAGCTAGAAATGGCCCGACTCAAGATGGACGTAGAACTCAAGTTGGCCGAACAAAAAATAACCTTAGAGCACCTACGTCTCCGAGAAGAAAGAGAGGAGAAACAGAGACAAAGGGAGCTCGAGGAAAAGAAACTAGCGTACGAGCACGAACGGAACCTAGCCGAGATCAACCTGCGCAAGCAGAATAAAGAGTTGGGGGTGCCCGAGAGACCACACACCCCCGGGACCACGGAGAAAAAAGTACACATCCCCAAGGATGTTGTCCGAGAATATTTTCGAGAGGACGACATCCAGCAATGGTTTAAGGCCTATGAAATCGCTATGACTGCGCACCGGATCGATAGAAACGATTGGGGAGCCGGCCTATGGGGCAGATTCCTCAATGAGGGCCGCGATACCCTGTTACAGCTCCCAGACCACCAGATGACCTCCTACGACCATATGAAAGCGGCCCTTCTCACCCGCTATGGCCTCACGCCCGAGATGTACCGTCAGAGGTTCCGAGACTGCACACGCATCCCGGGTACAACTTGGGTGGACTATGTATCGTACTTTAGCCGAGCTTTCGAAGGATGGATCAAAGGGAACAACGTCACGACCTACGAGCAACTGTTCAATCTGATGGTATGGGAGCATCTGTCCGACAATTGCTTCATTGAACTACGCCAACACCTCCTCGACAGCAAGTTAACCGATCCCCGGCAGCTCGCAGCCGAAGCTGACCGGTGGGAGATCACCAGAGTGGGCCGGAATGGGTCCTACGAGCAAAACAGGAACAACAATGGTCACCACCGACCCAGAGGAGGAGGAGGCCAAGGGCGGGGAAGAGACAACACTCCGGCCGCCCCCGTTACCAGCACCACCCCCCCGGCCAACCGGGGCAACACCCCGGCGCGACCGGGGTACAGAGCAAACGTCACGTGTCACCGATGCCAACGAGTCGGCCACTATGCAAACGACCCAAGCTGCCCGCAGTATCAGAGTCCAAAACCCCGCCATGTGGCCGCCGCAGCACTAGGGGAAGAACAGATCTCCGAGGAACAAGAAACAGACGAGCAAGAGTATCCAGAGTGGGAGCCAGCCGCCATGACTCTCGCGTGCTTAGGGGGAAGAGACATGGTCCCGCGGGTCCCCCTACCCGCTAACACCCAGAAGTACAGCCAATGGGTGAGCATCAATGGACAACGGGCCGAAGCCCTTCGGGACACCGGGGCCAGTGTGACAGCCGTCCGCTGTCACCTGGTGACCCCAGAACAATATCTACCGAACATTCTCTGCCCTGTACGCTCAGCCGACAACTCGGAAAGTCTGTGTCGGATGGCCTGCGTCCCTTTTGAGTGGGGAGGGGTCTCCGGCATGTTGAAGGTGACGGTCCGAGACGACGCCCCCGTGGACTGCCTCCTCGGGAATGACCTGGAGAGCTCCCCGTGGGCCGCTGTGGAGCGAAAAGAACACTTGGGGATGTTGGGCGTCCCGGACTGGGCGTGCGTCACCACCCGGTCCATGGCCGCCCGTGCCAACCATCACCCGGAAGAACCAGAATGGCCGGCGCCACCGCCTCCGGTCGCCCCAGCCGAAACCCCCGACCATGACACCCCCCTCGAACCGGCTCAACCTTCCGACCTCGCTAACCTTGACCAGTGGGCCCAAGAGGGGGGACCCACACAAGAACAATTTCGCCAGGAACAGAAGACCTGTCCCTCCCTTGAGGGACTCCGCCAACAAGCGCTCGCCCAAAGCGCAGGGGACACCTCCGGAACTCATTGGGTCTACTGGGACAATGATCTGTTATACAGCGAGCAACGAATCGCCGAGCTGGGGGCCAACCGAGTACTAGTAGTGCCCCTCTGCTTTAGAGACTTCCTGTTAAACCTGGCCCACGATGTCCCCCTAGCAGGACACCTAGGACAAGATAAAACTTACAGTCGCCTAGTGACCCACTTCTTCTGGCCCAAAATGAGGAACGATGTGCACCAGCATTGCCGATCTTGCCCCACGTGCCAAGCCAGTGGGAAGAGCGGCCGCAAACTAAAAGCCCCCTTGCAACCTTTTCCAGTAGTCACGACCCCATTTGAGAGGGTCGGAATAGACATTGTGGGACCCCTGGACCCGCGTACAAAACAAGGACATCGCTTCATTCTGGTGCTAGTGGACCACGCCACCCGCTACCCTGAGGCTGTTCCTCTCCGGACCGTGACAGCCCCAGTGGTCGGCCGGGCCCTGATGGGGATCTTCTCCCGTGTGGGGTTCCCCCGAGAAGTCGTCAGCGACAGAGGCACGAACTTTATCTCTAAATACATGAAATCTCTCTGGCAACAGTGTGGGGTCACCTACCGCTTCACGACCCCCTATCACCCCCAAGGGAACGGACTTGTTGAGCGGTTCAACCGCACGCTGAAAGGAATGATCGGGGGATTGGAAGAGCCCCTCCGTCGCCAGTGGGATGTGCTGCTGCCGTGCCTCCTCTTCGCCTACCGAGAGGTCCCACAGAAATCCCTAGGCTTCAGCCCATTCGAACTGCTCTATGGGCACCCAGTGCGGGGGCCGCTCAGCCTGATCAAAGAAGGCTGGGAGATGCCTCCGACCAAGAACCCTCCAGATGTCTTCCGAGTCCTCCACACCAACAGACTGAAACCCCACTTTGCACGAACAGAACTCAGCCTATTGATGGCCACGAACAATGGGGTTGAAGACGACTCCGAGCCTCTCCCTGACCTCCTGCGGACCCAGGAGCAAGACGGCTCCGTAGATGGGGTCCGACTCTCGGAGACCCTCACCAGAGAACAACGCCAAGAGTGCCAAGCCCTCCTGTCACGGTTCGCCAGTCTGTTCTCCCTCACCCCAGGTGTCACTTCCTGGTGTGTGCACGATGTAGACACCGGAGACAGCCCTCCTATCCGCCACCGGGCCTACCGCGTACCTGATCGGGTACGGGCCTGCATCCAGGCGGAAGTGGCTAAGATGCTCACGCTCGGGGTCATCGAGCCCTCAGACAGTCCATGGGCCAGCCCGGTCGTACTGGTCCCCAAAGCAGCCGCCCCCGGAACCACACCAGAACTCCGGTTCTGCGTCGACTACCGGGGCCTGAATGAAGTCACCAGAACGGACGCACATCCCATCCCCCGGGCAGATGAACTGGTCGACCGAATGGGAGCTGCCCGCTACCTTAGCATCTTCGACCTGACAGCAGGTTATTGGCAGATCGGCCTCACACCCCGAGCACAAGAACGTTCTGCCTTCTCCACCCCCGATGGCCATTACCATTTTACGGTCATGCCCTTCGGTATGAAGAATGCCCCAGCGACTTTCCAACGGCTCGTCAATCAGGTCCTGGCGGGGCTCGAAGGGTTCAGCGCCGCCTACCTAGACGACATCGCTGTGTACAGCCACCATTGGACCGAGCACCTCCACCACCTCCGAGCAGTGCTGCAAGCCCTTCAGCGAGCTGGCCTCACGATCAAGGCCAGCAAGTGTCAAATTGGACAAGGGTCTGTGACCTACCTCGGACACCAGGTGGGAAGCGGCCTAGTGGCCCCTCTACAACTGAAAATTGCCGCCATCCAGGACTGGCAGCCCCCTATCACCCAAACCGAGGTACGAGCCTTCCTGGGCCTCACGGGCTATTACCGAAGGTTCGTGAAGGACTATGGTACCATAGTGGGCCCCCTCACCGAACTCACGTCAAAAAATCAGCCCAAGAAGGTGAACTGGACCCCCGAGTGTCAAGCGGCATTCGAACAATTGAAGGCCGCCATGTGTTCCGCTCCTGTGCTCCAGGCCCCAGACTACAGCCGGGAGTTCGTCGTCCAGACGGACGCCTCCGACCAGGGCATTGGGGGGGTCCTGTCCCAAGTGAACACCGAGGGCCTTGATCAACCGGTGGCCTTCATCAGCCGGAGACTCCTACCACGGGAACAACGCTGGAGCACCATAGAGAGGGAAGCCTTCGCTGTGGTATGGGCCCTTAAGAAGCTCCGGCCCTACCTTTTCGGCACCCACTTTCGGGTGCAGACCGACCACCGACCCCTGCAGTGGCTGATGCACATGCGGGGGGAAAACCCCAAGTTGCTACGCTGGTCCATATCCTTGCAGGGTATGGACTTCACAGTCGAACACCGGCCTGGGTCCGACCACGCCAACGCGCATGGCCTGTCCCGATTTTTCCGCCTCGACGAAGAGAGTCCCCAAGAGGATGGGTGACTCTCCCCGCCTTCAGCTGGGGGGGACGCATGTTGGACAGGCCACACGAAGGGCCGCTCTCCCCCGGCTCGACCAGGCCCGAGCCCGGTCACACAAGCACCCCACACCACCATTGCACGTCCTCCTTCCCCTCAGGGACCCCTGCCCTCGAGCATGTCGACCTCGTGGGCCCGATCCACTGCCGGCCCACGCGCCCAGCCCGGGCCGCCATCTTGGACACTTCACCACGTGGCCGCCTGGCCCCCGGCCGACCTCAACCCTGGGCCTGGCCAGGCCTCAGACATCCCGGCACCACCATCCACCCAGGAGGTGAGCGGGCTACTTGGCAAGTCAATGGGAGAAGGAGGTGTCGATGGCTCTCCCCCACCAAGTGCCGCTCGCCCATCGCCTCCCCGGGCGCTGGCTCCACCCCCCTGCTGGGTGTCTGGACTCCCTCATCCCGGACCTCCCGACCTCCAAGTGCGAGGGTCCGGACATCAAAGCACGCCAGCCCTATAACTGGGGCAGCTCCAGAGCAGGAAGGCAGTTGTATCTTGGAGTCGAGAGACGCAAAGAGGAACTCATCCTGGACGGACTACTGGCGCTGCCGTAGCTCTGTCCTGTGCACCATCGTCCTGCCTGTTGGCGCTGCCACAACCGTCGTAACCTTCATTCTTCATCGTCGTCCGGATCTGCTGGCGTGGCCGCGGACCGTTGTAACCGTCATCTTTCACCGGGACCTGCAGGCTCCGCCGCGGACCGTCGTCCTTCCTTCATCCATCTCGGGACCTGCTTGGCTCCTCCACGGCCCGATCATCAAGAACGCCGAGCTCGAGGATTGAGAGCTATTTTGAACTCACCGGTAACTAAGACTGTCCCGCTACCCCTTTCCTCAACCACAGACTCGAATCGAGGGGACCCCTGAGTCCAGACCTCCTTGTATCATACCAACGTAACCTAAGAATTGCATATAAAGTCTCGTTAACCTTCAATCTTGTGTGGTGTCTGTCTGTGGGGGGGAAGTTACTTATCTGTACAGTCGTTGGAGACGGCTCTCCCTGGAGACCTCTCCCCGTAATCTCGGCCGACCCTCCCGGTCCGTCTAACAGAGGGCATCAAGGGTGCTGTACCAGGGCAGTGCCCACCTGATGGGCAGAGTGAGCTGACGTGTCTCTATAGGAGATATGTAGGGCAGCCCTTTGGCCCACTCCCTACCCTCCTGTGGCACATGATAGACTGAAAGGGCAGGAGATGACCCTTCGAGTTGTGCTGAGGGGGGTGAAAGCTGCAATCAAGTCATGGTGGTCAAGTTCTGAGATCTTGGACTGGATACATGTATGAATAGAACTTAGAGGCTTCTTTCTATCTTCAGTCAGTCGGGCTGGGGCGAGGAGCGGTGGCGAGGAGGCGGTGAACCTGGTACCCCCTGGGGATTTCCCCTGCCCGAATCAGCAGCTGCTGGCCTTCCCTCCAGAATGACACGGACACATCTGGATTGGAAGACCGGAAGTGCCTCGGGCAGGGAGGGGCCTGATGAGCCATCAATGAAAGTGAAGAAGGACTCCTCTGGGCACTGGGTGTGGGGGGAGCAGAGCCTCAGTCATTAGGGCTGACTCCAGCACTGATAATCCCTGGTCGGGAAGAGATTTATCCCGAGAGTCATTGACACTGGGAGCAGTTGCTTCCCATCAGCCCCTGCGCCTCCTATGAGAAGCATCGACCGGATGTGATGTGGAAACTGCTGCAGCTGCAGGGCCTGGGCCATGTGCAGCCTGGAAGGGTGAAGGTGCAGACTGGGAGGGTCAAGGTGCAGCCTGGAAGGGTCAAGGTGCAGACTGGGAGGGTCAAGGTGCAGCCTGGAAGGGTCAAGGTGCAGCCTGGAAGGGTCAAGGTGAAGCCTGGAGGGTCAAGGTGCAGCCTATAGGGTCAAGGTGCAGCCTGGGAGGGTCACGGTGCAGCCTGGAGGGTCAATGTGCAGCCTGGAGGGTCAATGTGCAGCCTGGAAGGGTCAAGGTGCAGCCTGGAGGGTCAATATGCAGCCTGGAGGGTCAAGGTGCAGCCTGGAGGGTCAAGGTGCAGCCTGGAGGGTCAAGGTGCAGCCTGGAGGGTCAATGTGCAGCCTGGAGGGTCAAGGTGCAGCCTGGGAGGGTCAAGGTGCAGCCTGGAGGGTCAATGTGCAGCCTGGAGGGTCAAGGTGCAGCCTGGAGGGTCAAGGTGCAGCCTGGGAGGGTCAAGGTGCAGCCTGGAGGGTCAATGTGCAGCCTATAGGGTCAAGGTGCAGCCTGGGAGGGTCACGGTGCAGCCTGGAGGGTCAATGTGCAGCCTGGAGGGTCAATGTGCAGCCTGGAAGGGTCAAGGTGCAGCCTGGAGGGTCAAGGTGCAGCCTGCAGGGTCAATGTGCAGCCTGGAAGGGTGAAGGTGCAGCCTGGAGGGTCAAGGTGCAGCCTGAAGGGTCAAGGTGCAGCCTGAAGGGTCAAGGTGCAGCCTGGAGGGTCAAGGTGCAGCCTGGAGGGTCAAGGTGCAGCCTGAAGGGTCAAGGTGCAGCCTGGAAGGGTGAAGGTGCAGCCTGGAAGGGTCAAGGTGCAGCCTGGAGGGTCAAGGTGCAGCCTGCAGGGTCAGGGTGCAGCCTGGAAGGGTTAAGGTGCAGCCTGGGAGGGTCAAGGTGCAGCCTGGAAGGGTCAAGGTGCAGCCCGAGAGGGTCAAGGTGCATCCTGGAGGGTCAAGGTGCAGCCTGGAAGGGTCAAGGTGCAGCCTGCAGGGTCAGGGTGCAGCCTGGAAGGGTTAAGGTGCAGCCTGGAAGGGTCAAGGTGCAGCCCGAGAGGGTCAAGGTGCATCCTGGAGGGTCAAGGTGCAGCCTGGAGGGTCAAGGTGCAGCCTGCAGGGTCAGGGTGCAGCCTGGAAGGGTTAAGGTGCAGCCTGGGAGGGTTAAGGTGCAGCCTGGGAGGGTCAAGGTGCAGCCTGGGAGGGTCAAGGTGCAGTCTGGGAGGGTCAGGGTGCAGCCTGGAAGGGTTAAGGTGCAGCCTGGGAGGGTTAAGGTGCAGCCTGGGAGGGTCAAGGTGCAGCCTGGGAGGGTCAAGGTGCAGTCTGGGAGGGTCAGGGTGCAGCCTGGAAGGGTTAAGGTGCAGCCTGGGAGGGTCAAGGTGCAGCCTGGGAGGGTCAAGGTGCAGCCTGAAGGGTCAAGGTGCAGCCTGAAGGGTCAAGGTGCAGCCTGGAGGGTCAAGGTGCAGCCTGGAGGGTCAAGGTGCAGCCTGAAGGGTCAAGGTGCAGCCTGGAAGGGTGAAGGTGCAGCCTGGAAGGGTCAAGGTGCAGCCTGGAGGGTCAAGGTGCAGCCTGCAGGGTCAGGGTGCAGCCTGGAAGGGTTAAGGTGCAGCCTGGGAGGGTCAAGGTGCAGCCTGGAAGGGTCAAGGTGCAGCCCGAGAGGGTCAAGGTGCATCCTGGAGGGTCAAGGTGCAGCCTGGAAGGGTCAAGGTGCAGCCTGCAGGGTCAGGGTGCAGCCTGGAAGGGTTAAGGTGCAGCCTGGAAGGGTCAAGGTGCAGCCCGAGAGGGTCAAGGTGCATCCTGGAGGGTCAAGGTGCAGCCTGGAGGGTCAAGGTGCAGCCTGCAGGGTCAGGGTGCAGCCTGGAAGGGTTAAGGTGCAGCCTGGGAGGGTTAAGGTGCAGCCTGGGAGGGTCAAGGTGCAGCCTGGGAGGGTCAAGGTGCAGTCTGGGAGGGTCAGGGTGCAGCCTGGAAGGGTTAAGGTGCAGCCTGGGAGGGTTAAGGTGCAGCCTGGGAGGGTCAAGGTGCAGCCTGGGAGGGTCAAGGTGCAGTCTGGGAGGGTCAGGGTGCAGCCTGGAAGGGTTAAGGTGCAGCCTGGGAGGGTCAAGGTGCAGCCTGGGAGGGTCAAGGTGCAGCCTGGAGGGTCAAGGTGCAGCCTGGAGGGTCAAGGTGCAGCCTGGAGGGTCAAGGTGCAGCCTGGGATGGTCAAGGTGCAGCCTGGGAGGGTCAAGGTGCAGCCTGGAGGGTCAAGGTGCAGCCTGGAGGGTCAAGGTGCAGCCTGGAGGGTCAAGGTGCAGCCTGGGAGGGTCAAGGTGCAGCCTGGAGGGTCAAGGAGCAGCCTGGGAGGGTCAAGGTACAGCCTGGAGGGTCAAGGTGCAGCCTGGGATGGTCAAGGTGCAGCCTGGGAGGGTCAGGGTGCAGCCTGGAAGGGTGAAGGTGCAGCCTGGGAGGGTCAAGGTGCAGCCTGGGAGGGTCAAGGTGCAGCCTGGGAGGGTCAAGGTGCAGACTGGGAGGGTCAAGGTGCAGCCTGGGAGGGTCAAGGTGCAGCCCGAGAGGGTCAAGGTGCATCCTGGAGGGTCAAGGTGCAGCCTGGGAGGGTCAGGGTGCAGCCTGGAAGGGTGAAGGTGCAGCCTGGAAGGGTCAAGGTGCAGCCCGAGAGGGTCAAGGTGCATCCTGGAGGGTCAAGGTGCAGCCTGGGAGGGTCAGGGTGCAGCCTGGAAGGGTGAAGGTGCAGCCTGGAAGGGTCAAGGTGCAGACTGGGAGGGTCAAGGTGCAGCCTGGGAGGGTCAAGGTACAGCCTGGAGGGTCAAGGTGCAGCCTGGGAGGGTCAAGGTGCAGACTGGGAGGGTCAAGGTGCAGCCTGGGAGGGTCAATGTGCAGCCTGGAGGGTCAAGGTGCAGCCTGGAGGGTCAAGGTGCAGCCTGGAAGGGTCACGGTGCAGCCCAAGAGGGTCAAGGTGCATCCTGGAGGGTCATGGTGCAGCCTGGAAGGGTCAAGGTGCAGCCTGGGAGGGTCAAGGTGCAGCCTGGGAGGGTCAGGGTGCAGCCTGGAAGGGTGAAGGTGCAGCCTGGGAGGGTCAAGGTGCAGCCTGGGAGGGTCAGGGTGCAGCCTGGAAGGGTGAAGGTGCAGCCTGGAAGGGTGAAGGTGCAGCCTGGAGGGTCAAGGTGCAGCCTGGAAGGGTCAAGGTGCAGCCCGAGAGGGTCAAGGTGCATCCTGGAGGGTCAAGGTGCAGCTTGGGAGGGCCAGGGTGCAGCCTGGAAGAGTGAAGGTGCAGCCTGGGAGGGTCAAGGTGCTGGCTGGAAGGGTCAAGGTGCATCCTGGAGGGTCAAGGTGCAGCCTGGGAGGGTCAAGGTGCAGCCCTGAAGGGTTAAGGTGCAGCCTGGGAGGGTCAAGGTGCAGCCTGGAAGGGCCAAGGTGCAGCCCGAGAGGGTCAAGGTGCATCCTGGAGGGTCAAGGTGCAGCCTGGGAGGGTCAAGGTGCAGCCTGGAAGGGTCAAGGTGCAGCCTGGAAGGGTTAAGGTGCAGCCTGGGAGGGTCAAGGTGCAGCCTGGGAGGGTCAAGGTGCAGCCTGGGAGGGTCAGGGTGCAGCCTGGAAGGGTGAAGGTGCAGCCTGGGAGGGTCAAGGTGCAGCCTGGGAGGGTCAGGGTGCAGCCTGGAAGGGTGAAGGTGCAGCCTGGAAGGGTCAAGGTGCAGCCTGGAGGGTCAAGGTGCAGCCTGGAAGGGTCAAGGTGCAGCCTGGGAGGGTCAAGGTACAGCCTGGAGGGTCAAGGTGCAGCCTGGGAGGGTCAAGGTGCAGACTGGGAGGGTCAAGGTGCAGCCTGGGAGGGTCAAGGTGCAGCCTGGAGGGTCAAGGTGCAGCCTGGAGGGTCAAGGTGCAGCCTGGAAGGGTCAATGTGCAGCCCGAGAGGGTCAAGGTGCATCCTGGAGGGTCAAGGTGCAGCCTGGAAGGGTCAAGGTGCAGCCTGGAAGGGTTAAGGTGCAGCCTGGGAGGGTCAAGGTGCAGCCTGGGAGGGTCAAGGTGCAGTCTGGGAGGGTCAGGGTGCAGCCTGGAAGGGTGAAGGTGCAGCCTGGGAGGGTCAAGGTGCAGCCTGGGAGGGTCAGGGTGCAGCCTGGAAGGGTGAAGGTGCAGCCTGGAAGGGTCAAGGTGCAGCCTGGAGGGTCAAGGTGCAGCCTGCAGGGTCAAGGTGCAGCCTGGAAGGGTCAAGGTGCAGCCCGAGAGGGTCAAGGTGCATCCTGGAGGGCCAAGGTGCAGCTTGGGAGGGTCAGGGTGCAGCCTGGAAGGGTGAAGGTGCAGCCTGGGAGGGTCAAGGTGCTGGCTGGAAGGGTCAATGTGCAGCCTGGAGGGTCAAGGTGCAGCCTGGAAGGGTCAAGGTGCAGCCTGGAAGGGTCAAGGTGCAGCCCGAGAGGGTCAAGGTGCATCCTGGAGGGTCAAGGTGCAGGCTGGAAGGGTCAAGGTGCAGCCTGGAAGGGTTAAGGTGCAGCCTGGAAGGGTCAAGGTGCAGCCTGGAAGGGTTAAGGTGCAGCCTGGGAGGGTCAAGGTGTAGCCTGGGAGGGTCAGGGTGCAGCCTGGAAGGGTCAGGGTGCAGCCTGGAAGGGTGAAGGTGCAGCCTGGGAGGGTCAAGGTGCAGCCTGGAGGGTCAAGGTGCAGGCTGGAAGGGTCAAGGTGCAGCCTGGGAGGGTCAAGGTGCAGCCTGGAAGGGTGAAGGTGCAGCCTGGGAGGGTCAAGGTGCAGGCTGGAAGGGTCAAGGTGCAGGCTGGAAGAGTCAAGGTGCAGCCTGGAGGGTCAAGGTGCAGCCTGGAAGGGTCAAGGTGCAGCCTGGAAGGGTCAAGGTGCAGCCTGGAGTCAAGTTGCAGCCTGGGAGGGTCAAGGTGCAGTTGCAGGACCTTGGTCATGTGCAGCCTGGGGGGGGTCTTGGGTATTCGAGAGGAACAGAAACTCGACCGCTAGGGGAAGAGGAAGCAAAGGATGGAGGAGCACAGGACACGTTAGGCCTGAGGTTGGATGGCAGGAGGATGCAGGGAGGACACCGGAAGTGGAGGCCACAGTGAGAGTAAGAGCTGCACTCCTTGTATCAATGGTCGAGGCAAATGGTTCCCCTTGCAAAATACAGGAAGAAAGACTATGGTACAGAGCAGGCATGCACTGCTACATGCATGCATTGATACAGGCATGCACTGATGCAGGCATGCACTGATACAGGCATGCATTGATACAAGCGTGCACTGATACAGGCATACACTGATACAGGCGTGCACTGATACATGCATGCATTGATACAGGCATGTCTCTCTTTTAAGATCCCCAAGTTGGCCTCCCCCCAGATTCTTGACAATCTTTTGGTGCCTTATGTGCCCTCACGCCCTTTGAGATCTTTGGGGCAAAATCTGGTAGTAGTTCCACGGTTTAGGCTGTGCAGGGCTGGAGGTCGGTCCTTCAGGGTGTTAGCTGCAAAATTGATGAATTCTCTTGCGCCCCACATTCGTGAAATGGATGAGCTCCTGAAGTTTAGGAAGGCCATTAAAACGCATCTGTTCCCTCACAGAGTTTAGTTTTCTGATCTGTGCGCTTTTGTCTGTAGCTGCTGTGTTGTGTTTGGGTTCTTTCTAGGAAGCACCAGGACGCCCCTTGGATGGGGCAGCTGTGCGCTATAAAAGTGTTTTTAACATAACATAACATATTGATAAAGGCATGCACTGCTACATGCATGCATTGATACAGGCATGCACTGCTACATGCATGCATTGATACAGGCATGCACTGTTGCAGGCGTGCACTGATACAGGCATGCACTGATACGGGCATGCTCTGATACAGGCATGCACTGATACAGGCTTGCATTGATACAGGCATGCACTGCTACATGCATGCATTGATACAGGCATGTACTGTTGCAGGCTTGCACTGATACAGGCATGCACTGATACAGGCTTGCACTGATACAGGCATGCATTGATACAGGCGTGCACTGATACAGACATGCACTGATACAGGCTTGCACTGATACAGGCATGCATTGATACAGGCATGCATTGATACAGGTATCCACTGCTACATGCATGCATTGATACAGGCATGTACTGTTGCAGGCGTGCACTGATACAGGCGTGCACTGATACAGGCTTGCACTGATACAGGCTTGCACTGATACAGGCATGCATTGATACAGGCGTGCACTGATACAGGCATGCACTGATACAGGAGTGCACTGATACAGGCTTGCACTGATACAGGCGTGCACTGATACAGGCATGCACTGATACAGGTGTGCACTGATACAGGCATGCATTGATACAGGCTTGCACTGAAACAGGCATGCATTGATAAAGGTGTGCACTGATACAGGCATGCATTGATACAGGCATGCACTGCTACAGGCATGCATTGATACGGGCTTACATTGATACAGGTATGCCCTGCTACAGGCATGCATTGATACAGGTATGCACTGATACAGGCATGCACTGATACACGCATGCACTGATACAGGCATTCGTTGAAGTATTTTTGGCACTCAACACCCAACCACCAGTGGGGGGAGGGGCGAGGGGGTTTCAACAGGCACGGAACAAAGGATAGAGGCGCAACCAGGGTCACAAGTCAGAAGAGGAGCCCTCACCGGGCGCAGGACAGCCGGGCTGGGGCAGGGTTCAGTGACAGACAAGGGAATGAATGTCTTCTAAAGTGGAGGTCCCTGCACACAACGCTGCCCTGTCCATTCACCGCAGCCGCCGCTACCGCAACCATTGGCACCACCGCCGCCACCATCACCACCACCACCACCGCCACCAACATCACCACCACCACCATCACTGCTGCTGCCCCCACCGCCACCACCATCACCACCGTCCCCACCACTGCTGCTGCCACCACCACCGGCACCAGGCCCGGCGCGACTGCCGCAGCCACCATCACTACCACCATCACCACCGCCACCACCATCACCACCGCCACCACCATCACCACTGTTACCTTCACTGGCACCACCATCACCACTACCCCACCACCACTGCTGCCCCCACCACCACAACCGCCACCACTTCCATCACCGGCAGCACCGCTGCTGCGCTCACCGCCACCACCACCTTTGCCGCTACGCTACGCTACCGCCACCACAACCACCACTGCGTTGTCTAGCAGTTTGAAGCCTGGGGTCAGGCCCAAGCACTGGACTGCAGAAGACTGGGAGGGGCTTTTGCCATCAGCAGGTTGGATACAAAGGGGGTCTCCACATTTGTGGTTGGTCCGGTCAATGAGGCTGAGGACATTACAAGGGATCTGCTCTGGACCGGGAGCAGGGCACCGACTGTTGTTTGGCCTCAGAGCCGCTGCGTCACGTATAACGTATGCAGGGCAGGCGTCCCCACGCAGGAAAGCCTCGTAGAAGTGACGCAGTGAAATCTACAAGGTATACCTGCTCTACTTTTAGGATGCCACTGCGTCAAAACCTTACGCCTGCTTGAAGCAGGCATAAGGAGTGACGCAGCACAATAAGTATAGGCCTCCCCTGCATTGCTGGAGTTGCGACGTGCAGTCGGCACGACTCCAGCAATGCGTGATTTTTTGGCCAACAGATGCGTCAGAATTTCTGATGCATCTGTCAATCCTTGGTGGCGCCGGGGTTTTGCAGGCTGGTGCAGGGAAACTGACGCATCTCTACAGACGCGTCCGTTTCTTATAAATCACACATAGAAAGAGGAAGTAACGAGGAGAAATAAAGATATTTCCTGTGAAGTCGCAGTTTTGACGCATTCCCAGGTCTACCACTGATGGTAAATCTAAGAATGCGCCAGAATCCATAGGTTTGTCTGTGAGCAGCCATGCAACGCACCAGAAACACTCCAACAGGTTTGTGCTGCGTCGCATCACTCTGGATTCATGAAGCCGCTCAAGGCCGTGCACGGTGGCCGTGCGTAGCTTGATAAATTGCATTTAAGAGCTGCATTGTACAATCACCCCGTTGCTTGGAGCAGAAGCGATGCAACCCTTTCATAAATCTGGCCCTAAGTTTCTCAATAGGATCTGGGGTGGAGAGCGGCGTGGGGTGGACAGCAGCTGGGGTGGAGAGAGGCCAGAGGTGGGGAGCGGACTGGGGTGGAGAGCAGCCTGGGGTGGAGAGTGGCCTGGGGTGGAGAGCGGCCTGGGGTGGAGAGCGGCCTGGGGTTGAGAGCAGCCTGGGGTGGAGTGCGGCCTGAGGTGGAGTGCGGCCTGGGGTGGAGAGCGGCCTGGGGTGGAGAGCGGCCTGGGGTGGAGAGCGGCCTGGGGTGGAGAGCGGCCTGGGGTGGAGATCAGCCTGGGGTGGAGGGTGGCCTGGGGTGGAGAGCGGTCTGGGGTGGAGAGCGGCCTGGGGTGGAGAGAGCTCTGGGGTGGAGAGCGGCCTGGGGTGGAGAGCGGCCCGGGGTGGAGAGTGGCCCGGGGTGGAGAGCGGCCCAGGGTGGAGAGCGGCCTGGGGTGGAGAGCGGCCCGCGCAGGTCCTGGTAAATTAGCTCAATATATGAGTGTGAACTGAACCCAAACATTAGTTAAGTGTAACTGTGCTGACTGTTTGTTTGGGGCTTGCACGGCCTTTTCAGTTTTTTGGCTAAGACATTCTTTTATAAAATTGTGAACATTCATGTCATCTGGGAGGAGGCAGTGGGGATATAAAAGGATAAGTGGGTCGAGGGAGTTAAGAAGTGAGTATGAGTGCGAACCCATGGTATAGAGTGAGCGAGCTCTAGAAACAGTGAAGCAGGAGTGACAGGACCAGAAGCACCGACCCTGTAAGGATGAATGTGTGAGTGAAACAGACACTCTGATCTAGCTGCCTCGTCCCCTTCACGACCCCCCGCTGGGTATTGACTGAAGGAGATGTGAGTGCGAAACCTCTCCACGCGACCTGTTATAAGAAATATTGACTGCAGAGACCCCTCCCCAGGCTCTCTGGCAGGTGGAGCTGCTGGCAGGAGGCCTGCCCGCCCTCCCCTGGCACCCATCTCTGAGCGAAGAGCAAGGACCAGTGATGGGGTGGACGATCTATGCAAAGAGAGCTCCCACCACGGTGATGGGGTGGACACTCTTAATGAAGAGAGCTCCCACCACGGTGATAGGGTGGACACTCTAACTCCCTCCTCGGTGATGGGGTGGACACTCTTAATGAAGAGAGCTCCCACCACGGTGATAGGGTGGACACTCTAACTCCCTCCTCGGTGATGGGGTGGACACTCTTAATGAAGAGAGCTCCCACCACGGTGATAGGGTGGACACTCTAACTCCCTCCTCGGTGATGGGGTGGACACTCTTAATGAAGAGAGCTCCCACCACGGTGATAGGGTGGACACTCTAACTCCCTCGACAGTGATGGGGTGGACACTCTTAACGAAGAGAGCTCCCACCACGGTGATAGGGTGGACACTCTAACTCCCTCCACAGTGATGGGGTGGACACTCTAAACGAAGAGAGCTCCCACCACGGTGATGGGGTGGACACTCTAACTCCCTCCACGGTGATGGGGTGGACACTCTTAACGAAGTGAGCTCCCAACACGGTGATGGGTTGGACACTCTAAACGAAGAGAGCTCCCACCACGGTGATGGGGTGGACGATCTAAACGAAGAGAGCTCCCACCATGGTGATGGGGTGGACGATCTAAACGAAGAGAGCTCCCTCCACGGTGATGGGTTGGACGATCTAAACGAACAGAACTCCCACCATGGTGATGGGGTGGACGATCTAAACGAAGAGAGCTTCCTCCACGGTGATGCGGTGGACACTCTAACTCCCTCCACGGTGATGGGGTGGACACTCTAAACGAAGAGAGCTTCCTCTGCGATGATGAGGTGGACATTCTAAACGAAGAGAGTTTCCTCCACGGTGATGAGGTGGACACTCTAACTCCCTCCACGGTGATGGGGTGGACACTCTAAACGAAGAGAGCTCCCTCTGCGATGATGAGGTGGACACTCTAACTCCCTCCACGGTGATGGGGTGGACACTCTAAACGAAGAGAGCTCCCACCACGGTGATGGGGTGGACATTCTAAACGAAGAGAGCTCCCACCACGGTGATGGAGTGGACGATCTAAACAAAGAGAGCTCCCACCATGGTGATGGGGTGGACGATCTAAACGAAGAGAGCTCCCACCATGGTGATGGGGTGGACACTCTAACTCCCTCCACGGTGATGGGGTGGTCACTCTTAACAAAGAGAGCTCTCACCACGGTGATAGGGTGGACACTCTAAACGAAGAGAGCTCCCACCACGGTGATGGGGTGGACGATCTAAACGAAGAGAGCTCCCACCATGGTGATGGGGTGGACGATCTAAACGAAGATAGCTCCCTCCACGGTGATGGGGTGGACGATCTAAACGAAGAGAGCTCCCACCATGGTGATGGGGTGGACGATCTAAACGAAAAGAGCTCCCTCCACGGTGATGGGGTGGACACTCTTAACGAAGAGAGCTCCCACCACGGTGATAGGGTGGACACTCTAAACGAAGAGAGCTCCCACCACGGTGATGGGGTGGACGATCTAAACGAAGAGAGCTCCCACCATGGTGATGGGGTGGACGATCTATCCGAATAGAGCTCCCACCATTGTGATGGGGTAGACAATCTAAACAAAGAGAGCACCCTCCAGGACGATGGGGTGGCGATCTAAACGAAGAGGGCTCCCACCACGGTGATAGGGTGGACACTCTAAACGAAGAGAGCTCCCACCATGGTGATGGGGTGGACGATCTATCCGAATAGAGCTCCCACCATGGTGATGGGGTGGACACTCTAAACAAAGAGAGCACCCTCCAGGACGATGGGGTGGCGATCTAAACGAAGAGGGCTCCCACCATGGTGATGGGGTGGACACTCTAAACAAAGAGCGCACCCTCCAGGACGATGGGGTGGCGATCTAAACGAAGAGGGCTCCCACCACGGTGATAGGGTGGACACTCTAAACGAAGAGAGCTCCCACCACGGTGATGGGGTGGACGATCTAAACGAAGAGAGCTCCCACCATGGTGATGGGGTGGACGATCTATCTGAAGAGAGCTCCCATCATGGTGATGGGGTGGACACTCTAAACAAAGAGAGCACCCTCCAGGACGATGGGGTGGACACTCTAAACGAAGAGAGTTGCCTTTGCGGTGATGAGGTGGACACTCTAACTCCCTCCACGGTGATGGGGTGGACACTCTAAACGAAGAGAGCTCCCACCAAGGTGATGGGGTGGACGATCTAAACGAAGAGAGCTCCCACCATGGTGATAGGGTGGACACTCTAAACGAAGAGGGCTCCCACCACGGTGATAGGGTGGACACTCTAAACGAAGAGAGCTCCCACCACGGTGATGGGGAGGACGATCTAAACAAAGAGAGCTCCCACCATGGTGATGGGGTGGACGATCTATTCGAAGATAGCTCCCACCATGGTGATGGGGTGGACACTCTAAACAAAGAGAGCACCCTCCAGGACGATGGGGTAGACACTCTAAACGAAAAGAGCTCCCTTTGCGGTGATGAGGTGGACACTCTAACTCCCTCCACGGTGATGGGGTGGACACTCTAAACGAAGAGAGCTCCCACCACGGTGATGGGGTGGACGATCTAAACAAAGAGCCCTCCCCCCACGGTGATGGGGTGGACGATCTAAACGAAGAGTGTTGGACAGGCCACACGAAGGGCCGCTCTCCCCCGGCTCGACCAGGCCCGAGCCCGGTCACACAAGCACCCCACACCACCATTGCACGTCCTCCGTCCCCTCAGGGACCCCTGCCCTCGAGCATGTCGACCTCGTGGGCCCGATCCACTGCCGGCCCACGCGCCCAGCCCGGGCCGCCATCTTGGACACTTCACCACGTGGCCGCCTGGCCCCCGGCCGACCTCAACCCTGGGCCTGGCCAGGCCTCAGACATCCCGGCACCACCATCCACCCAGGAGGTGAGCGGGCTACTTGGCAAGTCAATGGGAGAAGGAGGTGTCGATGGCTCTCCCCCACCAAGTGCCGCTCGCCCATCGCCTCCCCGGGCGCTGGCTCCACCCCCCTGCTGGGTGTCTGGACTCCCTCATCCCGGACCTCCCGACCTCCAAGTGCGAGGGTCCGGACATCAAAGCACGCCAGCCCTATAACTGGGGCAGCTCCAGAGCAGGAAGGCAGTTGTATCTTGGAGTCGAGAGACGCAAAGAGGAACTCATCCTGGACGGACTACTGGCGCTGCCGTAGCTCTGTCCTGTGCACCATCGTCCTGCCTGTTGGCGCTGCCACAGCCGTCGTAACCTTCATTCTTCATCGTCGTCCGGATCTGCTGGCGTGGCCGCGGACCGTTGTAACCGTCATCTTTCACCGGGACCTGCAGGCTCCGCCGCGGACCGTCGTCCTTCCTTCATCCATCTCGGGACCTGCTTGGCTCCTCCACGGCCCGATCATCAAGAACGCCGAGCTCGAGGATTGAGAGCTATTTTGAACTCACCGGTAACTAAGACTGTCCCGCTACCCCTTTCCTCAACCACAGACTCGAATCGAGGGGACCCCTGAGTCCAGACCTCCTTAGCGCACAAAGTGGGGTTTCAGTCTATTGGCGTGGAGGACCCGGAGAGGGTTCCATGAAGATTCCATATCGATGAGATAGGTGACAGGGCTCTTGCGCTCGACTACTTTGAAGGGCCCTGTCCATTTGTCTTGCAGGGCGCATGGTTCGGTGGGAGACATTACCCACACTTGTTGGCCGGGTTCAAATTCGATGGAGGAGGCATTTTGATCGTACCACCTTTTCATGTCTTCCTGACTGGCCTCCAAGTTTGCTTTTGCCATCTCTCTGAACCGTCTGGTCTGGTTGCGGAGGGTTAGGAGGTACTTGAAAACATCTGGAGGGTTCTTTAGAGGGGGCATTTCCCAGCCTTCTTTGACTAGGCTGAGCAGCCCTCGCACAGGGTGTCCATACAAGAGTTCGAACGGGCTGAAGCCGAGGGACTTCTGGGGGACTTCTCTGTAGGCAAAGAGGAGGCACGGCAGTAGCACATCCCACTGGCGACGGAGGGGCTCTTCCAACCCCCCAATCATCCCTTTGAGCGTGCGGTTGAACCGCTCAACTAGTCCGTTTCCTTGAGGGTGATAGGGGGTCGTGAATCGGTAGGTGACCCCACACTGTTGCCAGAGGGACTTCATGTATTTTGAAATAAAGTTTGTGCCTCGGTCGCTGACGACTTCTCGGGGGAAGCCCACCCGGGAGAAGATCCCCATCAAGGCCCGGCCGACTACCGGGGCTGTCACCGTTCGCAGGGGAACAGCCTCGGGGTAGCGGGTGGCGTGGTCCACCATTACCAGGATGAACCGATGTCCTTGTGCTGTACGGGGGTCCAGGGGCCCCACAATGTCTATCCCCACCCTCTCGAACGGGGTGGTGACCACCGGAAAAGGTTGCAGAGGTGCTTTAAGCTTGCGGCCGCTCTTCCCGCTGGCCTGGCACGTGGGGCATGACCGGCAGTGCTGGAGTACGTCGTTCCTCATCTTGGGCCAGAAAAAGTGGGTCACCAGGCAACTGTAGGTTTTGTCCTGACCCAGGTGGCCAGCCAGGGGGACATCGTGGGCCAGGTTTAGCAAGAAGTCTCTAAAGCGGAGGGGCACCACCAGCACTCGACTGGCCCCTAACTCTGCGATTCTCTGTTCGCTGTACAACAGGTCATTGTCCCAATAGACCCAATGGGTTCCGGAGGTATCCCCTGCACTCTGGGCGAGGGCTTGTTGGCGGAGTCCCTTGAGGGAGGGACAGGTCTTCTGCTCGTGGCGAAACTGTTCCTGGGTGGGCCCCCCCTCCTGATGCCACTGAGCCAGGCTGGGAAGGTCCTGAGGCTGAACGAGCCCCTCGGGAGTTTGCTCTGGGGGGACGGCACGGTCGGTGTCTTCTACTGGAGCGACCCGGGGGAGGAGGTGCCGGCCATTCATGCTCTTCGGGTCGGATGATGGCACGAGCAGCCATGGACCGGGTGGTTACGCACGCCCAGTCCGGGATGCCCAACATCCCCAGGTGCTCTCTTCTCTCTATGGCGGCCCACGGGGAACTCTCAAGGTCATTTCCCAGGAGACAGTCTACGGGGGCATCATCTCGGACCGTCACTTTCAACATGCCGGAGACTCCTCCCCACTCGAAGGGGACGCAGGCCATCCGACATAGACTCTCCGAATTGTCGGCTGAACGGACAGGGCAGAGAACGTTCGGCAGGATCTGTTCTGGGGTTACCAGGTGACAGCGGACGGCCGTTACACTGGCCCCGGTGTCACGTAGGGCTTCGGCCCGGCGTCCATTAATGTTCACCCACTGACTGTACTTCCGGGTGTTGGCGGGTAGGGGGACCCGCGGGACCATCTCTTTTCCCCCTAGGCACGCTAGAACCATGGCGGCGGGTTCCCATTCTTGGTGTTCTTGCTCACATTCCTCGTGTTCTTCGGAGATTTGTTCTTCCCCTAGGGTGGCGGCAGCCATCTGGCGGGGTCTCGGAGTCTGGCTCTGTGGACAATTCGGGTCGTTTGCGTAGTGGCCGACTCGCTGGCATCGGTGACACGTGACATTGGCTCTGTATCCCGGCCGCGCCGGGGTGTTGCCCCGGTTGGCCGGGGGTGGGGTGCTGGTAGCGGGAGCGGCTGGGGCGTTGTCTCTTCCTCGTCCCTGGCCCCCTCCTCCTCCTCGGGGACGGTGCTGACCGTGGTTGTTCCAGTTCTGTTCATGTGACCCATTTCGGCCCACTCGGGTAATTTCCCACCGGTCAGCCTCGGCGGCGAGCTGCCGTGGATCAGTCAGTTTACTGTCGAGGAGGTGCTGCCTGAGCTCGACGAAGCAGTTGTTTGATAGATGCTCCCATACCATGAGATTGAAGAGTTGCTCGTAGGTCGTTACGTTGCTTCCCTTGATCCAACCCTCGAAGGCTCGGCTGAAATAGTTCACGTATTCCACCCAAGTTGTACCCGGGATCCGTGTGCAGTCTCGGAACCTCTGGCGGTACATTTCGGGTGTGAGCCCATAGCGGGTGAGGAGGGTAGCTTTCATGTGGTCATAGGAGGTCATCAGATGGTCTGGAAGCTGTAGCAGGGCATCGCGGCCCTCATTGACGAACCTCCCCCATAGACCGGCTCCCCAGTCGCTTCGATCGATCCGGTGGGAGGTCATAGCGATCTCGTAGGCCTTGAACCATTGCTGTATGTCGTCATCTCGGAAATATTCTCGAACGACATCCTTGGGGATGTGTACCTTCTTTTCTGTTGCCCCCGGGGTGCGCGGTTGCTCGGGCACCCCTAATTCTTTGTTCTGCTTGCGTAAGTCTATCTCAGCTAGTTTGCGCTCGTGTTCATACGCCAGTCTCTTCTCTTCGAGCTCTCTTTGTCTCTGTTTCTCTTCCCGTTCTTCTCGGAGCCGCAGGTGTTCCAGGTTCAGTTTTTGTTCGGCTAATTTGAGTTCGCCATCCATTTTGAGCCGGGCCATTTCTAGCTCATGTAATCGGTTTCTTTCTCGTTCTTGGATCTCATCTTGCGAGAGACCCGTTCTTTGCTCCTCGGGAGCCGTGGTGTTTTTCTCTGCTGCTGCGACATTCTGGTCCGGGGGTCTGACGGCCCCGGTTTCTGCCCATGACTCAATGGCGTGCTTGAAATCGTCTTTAGTACTCAGACCGGTGGTAGCGATACCTAGTTCCATGCAGAATTGTTTCAACTCACGATGGCTGTATTCTTCCAATTTCTCCATCTGGAATTTCTCGGTGGATCCGCTTTCTTTGGTTGACATTGTGGTTTTGTCGTGGGGTGAGCTACTCTCTGTACGATTACGCGTTGATTCGGATCGCGCCGCTGGCCACCAATGTTAGACGGACCGGGAGGGTCGGCCGAGGACAAGGGGAGAGGTCTCCGGGGAGAGCCGTCTCCAGCGATCGTACAGACAAGTAACTTCCCCCCCACAGATGTACACCACACAAGGATAAGGTTCAACGTTACTTTATAAGCAATTCTTTAAGTACGGTGAAATGGTACAAGGAGGTCTGGACTCAGGGGTCCCCTCTATTCTAGTCTCTTGGTTGGGAAAGGGGTAGCGGGACAGTCTCGTTACCAATCTGGTAGATGAAATAGCTCACAATCCTCGAGCTCGGCGTTCTAGATGATCGGGCCGCGGCGGAGCCAGCAGGTCCCGGGATGGTTGAAGGTAGCGACGGTCCGCGGCGGAGCCAGCAGGTCCCGATGAAGGTGGTGGTTACAAACGGTCCGCGGCCACGCCAGCAGGTCCCGACGACGATGAAGGTTTCAGAAGGTTGCGGCAGCGCCAGCAGGCAGGTCGATAGTTCGCAAGGCAGGGCTATGGCAGCGCCAGTAGTCCGTCAAGGATGAGTTCTTCACTGTGTCTCTCGACTCCAGGATACAACTGCCTTCCTGCTCTGGAGCTGCCCCAGTTATAGGTCTGGCGCCCTTTGATGCCCGGACCCTCGCACTTGGAGGTCGGGAGGTCCGGGATGAGGGAGTCCAGACACCCAGCAGGGGGGTGGAGCCCGCGCCTGAGGGAGCTGGGGGCGATCGGCACCTGGCGGGGGAGAGCCATCGACACCTCTTTCTCCCATTGACCTGCCAAGTAGTCCGCTCACCTCCTGGGTGGATGGTGGTGCCGGGATGTCGGGGCCTGGCCAGGCCCAGGGTTAGGGTCGATCGGAGGCCACGCGGCCTCGTGGTGCTGTGTCCAAGATGCCACCCAGGCCGGGCGAGAGGGCCGCTAGGGAATCGGGCCCGTGATGGGGAGATGTCCAGGGGCAGGGGTCCCATATGAGACGGGAAACGGGTGGTTGTTGCGGGTAACACCTGAAGAGCCAGGCTCGGGCCTGGTCGTGCGGGGAGGGAGCAAGCCCTTCACGTGGCCTGTCCAACAGTGGCGATCTAAACGAAGAGCGCTCCCCCCACGGTGATGGGGTTGCGATCTAAACGAAGAGAGCTCCCAGTGCATTTTTCAAAGTTCTATGTTGCACACATACATGCCCTTGGGGCATGTGTGTCTGCAACATGTTTTTAAATTGCAATTTCAGGGGTGCAACAGGGAATCCTTTTGAAACCCTTGCACCCTTCAAATTGCATGCACCATTTGTGAGTACCTACTTGGTACTCGCAAATTGCACATGCAATTCCCATTGATTCCTATGGGCCTCTAGGCCCATAGGAATGAATGGGAAGCAATTCCTTATTTGCGATTCGCAATTTGCGAGTCGCAAATAAGGAATGTGTAGGAATCGCACTTTTTTTTGCAATTCCTTTATGCATAAGGAATGGCGATTTATTTAGGAATTGCAATTCCTAACTTTGATGCATGTGGCCCTTAATGCTTTACGGTGATATTTTTATTTAAAACTAGGCCTCGATGGAACTGGCAGAGTTCCACTCTGTCAGTTATACTGCGGAATACTGCGAGATACTGCGGAATTCCAAAAACGGGCCGATATAGGCACGTCGCGCATACTTCACCACGTGGCGCGCTAGAGGGCGTAGCTTCTCGAGTTGATTTTGCTGCCGCTCAAATAGATTTTCTACACACGTGGCAGCTTTCGGACTACAAACAGTTGCAACTGCACGTAACTGCCCGCGTTGGAGAAATCTCGCCAGCTGCCCTCCTAGCGACCGAAAATCACACTGGGGGATGCCAACTTTCATTCGTCAACTAGGCGGTTTGGCAGAATTTGACTAGAACTCCATATTATAAGCGTAAAGCAGAATGGCAAAAATTCTGAAATTCTGCCGGTGAAGCAGAACATATCACCTCCCCCCACTTATTTAAAGCTTACAAATTCTTATCTCTGGTTCCCCTCACTGGATTTTTGTTGTTTCGGCATTATTTTGTGGATTAGATCATTCTCTATTTTTATAAATTGAAGTGGGATTTTTATTGTGTTGTGTTTTTGACTTTTCGGCTGGTTTGGTGCTTGTAAATGCTTTGCACATTTTCTTAAGTTCGGCCCGTCTGCTCGGTGCGATAGCTACCAGGGGTTGATCTCCTGGTAAATGACTGAAACCTTGGCTGGACTTAACACGGATAGTGACGCTTTTACTTGTGGTGAAAACCATCCACCCAACGAATAATCACCTTTCTCACAGAAATGCGCCCACAGAAGAGTGGGAAAGGCCCGGGATTAAAAGAATAAAACGATCGCGTTCGAGCGGAACCGCGACACCGAATGAGCAGCTCGAGGTAAAAAGGTGTTTTAAAGTAGAACTTTTATAATGTTATGATCAGAAGTGTGCTGGGAGAACGGGGAAATGCATCTCATGAAGAGGTTTTAGAAAAAGAAATAAAAAGCTCCTGAAAAGCAGACCCTTGTGGAAGGATAAAAGACCCCATTAGAGAGATGGTAAACACACAGGACGAACATTGCTAGGTGGACAGACTGACAAGTATACAATCATCGAACAGAAAGCAAGAATATAAGAGTGACGCAACAATAAGCTAATTTTAAGCAATGGGTGGGTTACTCTAGGTCAGCTATGGGCATTTCCCCAAAAAGTATTTTCCAACCAGACTGCCGGGAGGCTCAGACCTAAAACCTCTGCGAGGTGAAAGTGTCCAGTAACTGAGAAGCCGTAGGCCCTGTCCTGAAGAGTTTCTGCACTGTGGGCCTCATTTATGAAAACTGTTGCATCGCTGTGTGAAAACAGCGATGCGTCACTTTAAATTGGGTCCTCCTTGCGACAGGATGGATGCGTCTTATTTACTGTATGACGCATCATGTCGCAAGGAATGACAGATATGTCAGTGTTACTGACATATCTGTCGGCACAAAACTGCCGCAATGCTGGAGTTGTGTCGGAAGTGTGACGCACCTCCAGCAATGCCGGGGAGGGCTATGAATGTAGAACTGTGTCAGTGTTACGCCTGCTGTGAGGCAAGCATAGGATATTGACGCAATGGCGTCCTAGAAATGTCGCACTGAAATCTCATAGCTTTCACTGCAACACTTCTACAAGGCTTTTTGCGGGGAACTCCCACCCTACATATATTATACCTGGCGCAGGTATTAGGTGGCGCAGGGGTATACAAAGTGACAAATCTGCCTAGATGCGTCTTGTTGGACCCGGCCTCGTGGCATGGCCCGACCCCTCCCGCATGGCGGGTCCCGGACTACCGTTACTCCTGTTCCCCGGACCTTCCACCCTCCGGGCTACTCCAGCTATTCCCCAATGGAACTGAAACTCATGTCCGCAACCTTCTCGGCTGGCCCGGACCCCTTTTCCCGGACCACCGTCTCCGGCCCAGCCGCCATCTTGGACCCTCCACGACCAGGCCTCGTGGCCTAGGGTCGACCTCAGCCTCAGGCCCAGCCAGGCCCTGACATCGAGGCACCACCATCCACCCAGAGGGTAAAGAGACCACTTGGCGAGTCAATGGGAGAAGGAGTGTCGATGGCTCCCATCCGCCTGGTTTCCATCGCCCCCGGCCTCCCCGGGCGCTGGCTCCACCCCCCTGCTGGATGTCTGGACTCCCTCATCCCGGACCCCCCGACCTCCAAGTGCGAGGGTCCGGACATCAAAGGTCACCAGACCTATAACTGGGGCAGCTCCAGAGCAGGAAGCCAGTTGTATCCTGGAGTCGAGAGACACAGAGACGAACTCATCCTTGGAGGCCTGCTGGCGCCGCCGCGGCTCCTCTTCGTGAACCATCCTTGAAGGCCTGCTGGTGCTGCTGCGGCTCATCTTCGTGAACCATCTTCGAAGGCCTGCTGGCGCCGCCGCGGCTCCTCTTCGTGAACCATCTTCGAAGGCCTGCTGGCGCTGCCGCGGCTCATCCTCGTGAACCCTCTTTGAAGGCCTGCTGGCGCCGCCGCGGCTCCTCTTCGTGAACCATATTTGAAGGCCTGCTGGCGCTGCCCCGGCTCATCCTCGTGAACTATCCTTGAAGGCCTGCTGGCGCTGCCACGGCTCATCCTCGTGAACCATTTTTGAAGGCCTGCTGGCGCTGCCGCGGCTCATCCTCAGGAACCATCTTCGAAGGCCTGCTGGCGCTGCCGCGGCTCATCCTCGTGAACTATCCTTGAAGGCCTGCTGGCGCTGCCGCGGCTCATCTCCGTGAACTATCTTTGAAGGCCTGCTGGTGCTGCCGCGGCTCATCTTCGCGAACCATCCTTGAAGGCCTGCTGGCGCTGCCGCGGCTCACCTTCGTGCACCATCCTTGAGGGCCTGCTGGCGCTGCCGCGGCCCCTACTAGAGAACCCTCCAGCTCGAGGATTGAGAGCTGACCACCCGAGACCCCTGTACCAGACCGGTACCGAGACTGTCCCGCTACCCCCTTCCCACAGAGACTAGAATTGCAGGGATCCCAGTATCCTGCTCTTTCTGTAACGTTCCGATAACCTGCCTAAGAATACTGATAAAAGTGTTGAGAACCTATCTTTGTGTGGTGTCCATCTGTGGGGGGGTGGTTGCCCGTCCGTACGATCTGAGGAGAGGACCCTCGCCAGGAGGCCTCTCCCCCTTGCTCGGCCGACCCTCAGGTTTCCCGTCTAACATTGGTGGCCAGCGGCGCGATTCGAGCCGACGCAAATCGTACGGAGAGTAACTCGCCCCACTACAAACGAAAAACACACAGCGACCATGTCGACAAAAGAAACCGGAACAACCACAAAATTCCAGATGGAATGGCTGGAAGAGTACAGTCACAAGGAATTGAAGCAATTCTGCATAGACTTGGGTATCGCTACCACGGGACTAAGTACCAAAGACGACCTCAAGCACGCTTTGCAGACTTGGGTGGAGACGGGAGCATCACCACCCCAAAACGAAAACATCGCGACCGCAGAAATCATTGCAACCCCCGAGGAGGAGAGAAGCGCGGGCCTCTCTCCCGAGGAGGCCCGAGAACGAGAAAGGAGCCGGCTCCACGAGTTAGAACTGGCTAGACTCCGCTTAGATGGGGAACTGAAACTAGCAGAAAAAAAGATAGCCCTTGAACACTTGCGATTACAGGGAGAACGGGAAGAGAAAAAAAGCCAGAGGGAGCTGGAGGAAAAGAAGCTCTCGTACGAACATGAGCGCAGGTTAAAAGAACTAGAAATAAGAAAGCAAAACAGGGACCTCGGCGTCCCCGAGAACCAGAGCTCCACTCCCTCTACGGACACCAAGGTCCACATTCCCAAAGATGTCGTCCGAGAGTACTACCGGAACGACGACATCCAGCAATGGTTTAAGGCATACGAAGTAGCCATGACCTCCCACCGTGTCCCGCAAAAAGACTGGGGGGCCGGATTGTGGGGAAGATTCGTTAACGAAGGAAGAGATGCCCTGCTACAGCTCCCCGACGCTGAGATGACCTCTTACGAGCATATGAAAGCCGCCCTTCTCACTCGCTATGGGCTCACACCCGAGATGTACCGGCAGCGATTCCGAGACTGTAAACGGATCCCCGGTACCACCTGGGTGGAATATGTGAACTTTTTTAGCAGAGCCTTAGAGGGGTGGATCAAAGGCAGCCAGGTCACCACCTACGAACAATTAGTCGATCTCATTGTGTGGGAGCACCTCTCCAATAACTGTTTCGTCGAACTAAGGCAGCATTTCCTCGACAGCAAACTGACTGAGCCCAGTAAACGCGCCATTGAAGCGGATCGATGGGAAAGTACCTGGGTCCCCAGGAATTGGGCGGGTGACCAAGGCCGAACCTCCCAGGGGTCCCACCGCCCGCGAGGAGGAGGAGGAGGCCAGGGTCGGGCCGGGACACCACCACGATGCCCCCCACCAGCACTCCACCGGCCGGAAGAGGAAGTCCTCCGACGCGGCCGGGATTCCGCACCAACGTTGTCTGCCACAAATGCCAGCAACCCGGTCATTACGCCAATGGCCCCAACTGTCCCAGAAACCAGCCAGGCCAGGCCACGGGTCAGCTGAACCGCCAGATCACCGCCGTCGCCCTCGGAGAAGAGCGAGGCGAAGAAGAAGCTGAAGATTGTGAACCATACCCGGCAGAGTGGGAACCCGCAGCCATGTCCCTGGTGTGTCTAGGGGAGAGAGACAGGGTCCCTCGGGCCCCCATCCCGGCTAACAAGCAGAAGTACAGCCGGTGGGTCACCATCAATGGACGCCGGGCCAAAGCCCTCCGCGACACAGGAGCCAGCATAACCTCCGTCCGTTGCCATCTGGTGACCCCAGATCAAATCTTGCCCAACGTACTGTGCCCAGTACGGTCTGCCGACAACTCTGAAAGCCTGTGCCAGATGGCCCGCGTCCCCTTCGAATGGGGGGGGAGTATCGGGCATGCTGAAAGTGACCGTCCGAGACGATGCCCCCGTGGACTGCCTCCTGGGGAACGATCTGGAAAGCTCCCCCTGGGCGGCCGTTGAACGAAGGGAGCACCTGGGGATGCTTGGCCTTCCTGAATGGGTCTGTGCGACGACCCGATCCATGGCCGCCCGCGCCATCCCCTCCACTGAAGAACCCGAGTGGCCCGAACCTCCACTGCCCGTCACCTCTGAGGACGCCACCCCGGACGCCGACCCACAGGGGCCCGACGACGAAGCATCAGAACCACTCCGCGACCTCACGGAGTTGGCCCAGTGGCTCCAGGAAGGTGGCCCCACTCAAGAACAGTTCCGCCAAGAACAAAAAACATGTCCCTCCCTCGAGGGGATGCCTCGGGGCTCACTGGATCTATTGGGACAATGAGCTCCTCTACAGCGAACAGAAGATTGCCGAGCTAGGGGCCAGCCAGGTGCTGGTGGTCCCCCTTCGCTTCCGAGACTTCCTCCTGAACTTGGCTCATGATGTCCCTCTCGCTGGGCACCTGGGACAGGACAAGACTTACAGCCGACTGGTGACCCATTTCTACTGGCCCAAGATGAGGAACGATGTGATCAACCACTGCCGAGCCTGCCCCACCTGCCAGGCCAGCGGAAAGAGCGGCCGAAAACTGAAGGTCCCCCTGCAACCCTTTCCCTTCGTCAACACTCCCTTCGAACGGGTGGGGATTGACATTGTGGGGCCCCTGGAGCCCCGGACATCGCAAGGTCACCGGTTCATACTCGTCCTGGTGGACCATGCCACCTGCTATCCCATAGCCATACCCCTCCGGACCGTGACAGCGCCCGTGGTGGGCCGAGCCCTGATGGGGATCTTCTCCCGGGTGGGCTTCCCCCGAGAAGTCGTCAGTGATCGGGTTACGAGCTTCATCTCCCGATACATGAAGTCCCTATGGCAACAGTGCGGGGTCACCTACAAATTTACGACCCCCTACCACCCGCAAGGGAACGGACTCGTGGAACGCTTCAATCGCACCCTCAAGGGTTTGATCATGGGCCTGGAGGAGCCCCTACGACGCCAATGGGACGTGTTGCTTCCTTGCCTCCTATTTGCCTACCGGGAGGTCCCACAGAAGTCCCTGGGATTCAGCCCCTTCGAACTATTGTGTGGGCACCCCGTCCGGGGTCCCCTAAGTCTGGTCAAAGAGGGATGGGAGGTGACCCCCCAGAATGCTCCTCCTGATGTTTACAAATACCTCTTGACCCTCCGGAACCAAACTTGGCGATTCAGGGAGCTTGCCAAGGCCAACCTCGAAGCCAGCCAAGAAGACATGAAACGTTGGTACGATCAAAACGCCTCGTCCATCGAGTTCGAGCCGGGACAACAGGTCTGGGTCATGTCCCCGGTCGAACCTTGCACCCTCCAGGACAAATGGACAGGACCCTTCAAGGTGGTGGAGCGCAAGGGCCCCGTCACCTACCTGGTGGACCTGGAGTCCCCCAGGAACCCCCTCCGGGTCCTCCATGCCAACAGACTTAAGCCTCACTTTGTGCGCTCTGAACTTAGTCTCCTGATGGCTACCGACAGTGGGGCTGAAGAGGACTCCGAGCCCCTCCCGGACCTCCTGAAGACCCTCGACAAGGATGGCTCCATGGAAGGAGTCAACCTCTTTTCGCCCTGACCCCAGCACAACGCCAATGCTGCCAAGACTTGCTACAGCAGTTTGCCGACCTGTTCTCCCTCACCCCTGGGGTCACTCCCTGGTGCCTCCATGATGTCGACACCGGGGATAGCCCCCCTATCCGGCACAGGGCCTACCGAGTGCCCGATCGAGTACGCGCCTGCATCCAGGCGGAAGTGTCCAAGATGCTGGCTCTGGGAGTGATCGAGCCCTCCGACAGCCCCTGGGCCAGCCCGGTCGTGCTGGTCCCCAAGGCCGCCGCCCCTGGCGTCGCCCCCGAACTCAGATTTTGTGTGGACTACCAAGGCTTGAACGCCGTCACCCAAACAGACGCTCACCCCATCCCCCGGGCTGGTGAGCTGATTGACCGCCTGGGGGCCGCCCGCTATCTAAGCACCATTGACTTAACTGCGGGCTACTGGCAGATCGGCCTCACCCCGGGCGCCCAAGAGCGATCCGCCTTCTCCACTCCGGATGGCCACTATCACTTCAAGGTGATGCCCTTCGGATGAAAAACGCCCCCGCCACGTTCCAGAGACTCGTGAACAAGGTGCTGGCGGGGCTCGAGGAGTTCAGCGCCGGCTATCTGGACGATATTGCTGTGTTCAGCCTCCACTGGGCCGAACACCTCCAACACCTCAGGGAGGTCTTGGCCGCCCTCCGGCGAGCAGGACTAACAGTCAAGGCCAGCAAATGCCAAATCGGCCAAGGGTCCGTGACCTACCTAGGGCACCAGGTGGGAAGTGGCCAGGTGGCCCCCCTTCAACCCAAGATGGCCGCCATCCGGGCCTGGGAACCCCCGGTCACCCAGACAGAAGTCTGAGCCTTCCTGGGGCTCACCGGATACTACCGGCGCTTCGTGAAGGACTATGGCAGCATTGTGGGGCCCCTCACAGACCTAACATCAAAGAAGCACCCCCCGAAGGTACACTGGACCCCCGAGTGTCAGGCCGCCTTTGAGACCCTCAAGACAGCGATGTGCACCGCACCCGTGCTCCAAGCTCCCGACTACAGCCGGGAATTCGTGGTACAGACCGATGCCTCCGATCACGGCATCGGAGCCGTTCTCTCCCAAATCAATGCAGAGGGAATTGACCAGCCGGTAGCCTTCATCAGTCGACGTCTACTGGCCTGAGAACAGCGCTGGAGCACCATTGAGAGAGAGGCCTTCGCCGTGGTATGGGCCCTCAAGAAGCTCCGACCCTACCTCTTCCGGGTACATACGGACCACCGACCTCTGCAATGGCTGATGCAGATGCGAGGGGAGAATCCGAAGCTGTTGCGATGGTCCATCTCCCTGCATGGGATGGACTTCACTGTGGAACATCGCCCAGGCAACAACCACGCCAACGCCGACGGCCTGTCCCGCTTCTTCCGTCTCGGCGAGGAGAATACCCAAGGAGATGGGTGACTCTCCCTGCCTTCAGCTGGGGGGGGACACATGTTGGACCCGGCCTCGTGGAGTGGCCCGACCCCTCCCGCATGGCGGGTCCCGGACTACCGTTACTCCTGCTCCCCGGACAAGAGCCGCACCTTCCGCCCTCCGGGCTACCCCAGCTATTCCCTGATGGAACTCAAACTTATGTCCGCAACCTTCTTGGCTGGCCCAGACCCCTTTTACTGGGCCACCGTCTCCGGCCCAGCTGCCATCTTGGACCCTCCACGACCAGGCCTCATGGCCTAGGGTCGACCTCAGCCTCAGGCCCAGCCAGGCCCCGACATCGAGGCACCACCATCCACTTGGCGAGTCAATGGGAGAAGGAGTGTCGATGGCTCCCATCCGCCTGGTTTCGATCGCCCCCAGCCTCCCTGGGCGCTGGCTCCACCCCCCTGCTGGGTGTCTGGACTCCCTCATCCCAGACCCCCTGACCTCCAAGTGCGAGGGTCCGGACATCAAAGGGCACCAGACCTATAACTGGGGCAGCTCCAGAGCAGGAAGCCAGTTGTATCCTGGAGTCGAGAGACACCGAGACGAACTCATCCTTGGAGGCCTGCTGGCGCTGCCGCAGCTCCTCTTCGTGAACCATCTTTGAAGGCCTGCTGGCGCTGCCGCGGCTCATCCTCGTGAACCATCTTCGAAGGCCTGCTGGCGCTGCCACGGCTCATCCTCGTGAACCATCTTCGAAGGCCTGCTGGCGCTGCCACGGCTCATCCTCATGAAATATCCTTGAAGGCCTGCTGGCGCTGCCGCGGCTCATCTTCATGAACCATCCTTGGAGTCCTGCTGGCGCTGCCGCGGCTCATCTTCATGAACCATCCTTGGAGTCCTGCTGGCGCTGCCGCGGCTCATCTCCGTGAACCATCCTTGAAGGCCTGCTAGCGCTGCCGCGGCCCCTACTAGAGAACCCTTCAGCTCGAGGATTGAGAGCTGACCACCCGAGACCCCTGTACCAGATCGGTATCGAGACTGTCCCGCTACCCCCTTCCCACAGAGACTAGAATTGCAGGGATCCCAGTATCCTGCTCTTTCTGTAAAGTTCCGATAACCTGCCTAAGAATACTGATAAAAGTGTTGAGAACCTATCTTTGTGTGGTGTCCATCTGTGGGTGGGTGGTTGCCCGTCCGTACGATCTGAGGTGAGGACCCTCGTCAGGAGGCCTCTCCCCCTTGCTCAGCCGACCCTCAGGTTTCCCGTCTAACACGTCTCCTTGCAAATAGGGCACAACATGGCACATCTTTGATGTTGGCGGGGCAGCGCATAAGTGTGGCAAGGCCTCATAAATAAGGCCCTTTGTGCGCAGTGGTAGTCCACTTACCTGTCCTAGGGGTTCCTCTGCTTCTTTTAATGCTGTAACTGGAAAGACCCCCCATGACCTCTGAAAATGACCCCTCAAGCAGAGACATCTTATCCAACAGTGCTTCGCATTCTTGGAAGAGTCCAAACATATAATGTGGTAAGAAATACAACTCACTGAAAGCTACATTCTTTCTGCTCCATACCCAGAGATGGCTGAAGGAATTACACAGAGCACGTGGCCTCTGTACAGTCCACGTGCACTGCTCACGGCACGTGCCCTGCACACAGTGCTCAAAGTGGGCGGGATCAGCAAGGCACTGCGTGCCCCTACTTCTTTAATTCAATAGATTCTGTTCCCCTACTTTCTTTTATTTTAAGCATGCGTCCTAGGATGGCAGAAATAGCCAAGGCCTACAGATAAGGTTCGGCGTTCGTGGCCGTTCGGAGGCAGTGGGTGTGCTGGGAAGGAAAGTTACTTTTTTCCTTCTTGCCCAGAGAAGACAAGGGCAAGAAGCGGTTCTGCTGTCCCCCCGTTCTTTCTTCCTCTTCTTCCCTCTCTTTTGGCCTAGCTCCTCCTCACTTACTGAAAACCATGACTTCACTTAATACTCACACTCTTTCCTCCTTTTGTATTTTTGTTCCCCTGTGAAATGGATACAAAAAAGAAAAACACTTTTGCTGGAAGTTTCCTCTTTTTCTGACATTTTTCTATTCCTAAGTGAAACCTCAGGAATAAAAGGTTCAAAATATGAAAAATAAATCAATACAGCAAGACAGAGCGGTCGCTGAGCGGCCAGATTGATGTTATTCGATCAATAAAGCAAGACAGAGCGGTCGCTGAGCGGCCAGATTGATGTTATTCGATCAATAAAGCAAGACAGAGTGGTCGCTGAGCGGCCAGATTGATGTTATTCGATCAATAAAGCAGGACAGAGTGGTCGCTGAGCGGCCAGATTGATGTTATTCGATCAATAAAGCAAGACAGAGCGGTCGCTGAGCGGCCAGATTGATGTTATTCACACCAGAACACATTAGCGCCACTTGACAGAGTTTGCCAGTGAGGCGCAACTTTTGCTTTCTTGTCTTTCTTTGAACAGCATTGTTTTCCCCGGATCGGGTCGGGCACCAATCCTGGCGGTACCGCAATGCCTGATCGATGGGTGGGGTGAAAAACAAAATGCGCACCACAGCTTTGTTTCAGGGACGCGGTCTTTTGATACCACACTGCTCACGTTTTGTAAGGATAGAAGCAGTGGACATTGAAACAGGTCCTTTCGGGCGCTGTCGTCATTTCTTTAGGCCGGTCCACCACAATCCATGCTGACTCTGTCACTGAGGTCTCAGGACCCTTGAGCAGGGTGGCTCTAGGGCAGTGCGACGGGTGCGACCACACCAGGCGCTAACTTTGGGTGGGAGCGTCCTGTTTGCAAGTATATTATGGTTTTAAAAGCGCTTGCTGCCTCCTTCCTGGCCTCCAGCAATTTTCGGCAACAATAAAATTATCATGATAACTCCGGTGATTAATGTTCTTCATAAAGAGAGAGATCGGAGTTCTGTCTAGTGGAAGTTTTGACTCATGGAAAGGTGGCTCAGAGGGTTAATGTACCTGCTTCAGAGAACATGTACCATGCAGATCACAAAGTGCACATTATGTTCATTGGTCAGTGGGCTACTGCTTTTGTCAGAGAGATCCTTTTGCAGTTTATAAGTTAAAATCCTAACATAGAACAGTGAGCTATTAACTGTCACCTAAGAGCTGCATGCAAACTGGAAGGTATAAATAAGAGTGTTGTGATTTTTCCCCAGTCTATGTGCAGAGACGTACTACCTGTTTCTATGGTTACCCCCACTTTTTGCCTGGTGCTAAGCTGTATTTGACTCGTCTAACTAGGATCCGGCCGGTCAGGACCCCAGTCTATCTGCTTTCTCCCTGAACTGATGTGTTCAGAACTTAGTTCATCCCAGATTTGATCGAGGGGTACCCTTGTCAGTCCCTAGCATATGGTACCCATGTACCCAGGGCATAGGGGCACCAGAGGTCTCCCCAGGGCTGAAGAATGTATTATGCCACCCCTGAGAGGCCACTCAAAATGGATCTACAGGTCTGCCGTTGCAACCGGTGTAAGCTAGTGCTAGCACCACTTACTAAAGATATAGGTTTCCAAATTTAGTGTCGCTGCACTTAAAACCTATAAGTCATCCCTATAGCAGGCCTTTGCAATCTTGATGGCAGGGTGCTTGAATCTAAGTGTGAGGGTACCCTTGCATGAGGAGGACACCCCTGCAGCCTATGGAGTCCATTCTCCTGGGTTGTCAGTGAAGCAGCTATATACTATATTGAGAGGCACCGCATACTTACGCAATTACCTTCTCGAAAATGGCTGCCACAAAACCTACCATGTTTGGTATCAAACATGTTGGAATTTTTCCTCCAAAACTGTAAATGGTGTGGGAGGTATGATTCCAAGCACTGGAAGAGCCCTCCGGTAGGCTCTCAGTGTTCCCGGTACCAGCCTTCTTGACCTGGACAGCACAAAATGGCTGCTGCCGACCAGAGACACGATTCGGCCCTCCTGCTGCTGAGCCAAGCTCGGGCAGGGGAAGGCAGAACAATAGGTGTCCTGTCACAGGGAGGTGTGACCACCTCCCAGACAGGAGTTAATGTATTGTGATGGTGTGGGGGCTGCCCCTGGTGCCCCCTGCTGCCCCCAGGTGCCTGCTGTGGCCCCAGTGCATCCTGCTGCCCCCAGAGCTCTCTGCTGCCCCTGCTGCCCCAGGTGTGCTCCCTGCTGCCCCTGGTGCCCCTGCTGACCGCTGCTGCCCCAGTGCCCCCTGTTGCCCCCGATGCCCTCTGCTGCTCCCGGTGAACTCTGCTGCCCTCGGTGCCTCCTGCTGACCCCAATGCCCCCTGCTGACCCCGCTGCCCCCGGTGCCCCTATGGCCTACGGTGCTCCCTGCTGCCCCTGGTGCCCCCTGCTGACCCCAGTGCCCCCACTGCCCCCTGTGAACCCTGCTGCCCCGGTGCCCCCTGTTGCCCCCGATGCCCTCTGCTGCTCCCGGTGAACTCTGCTGCCCTCGGTGCCTCCTGCTGACCCCAATGCCCCCTGCTGACCCTGCTGCCCCCGGTGCCCCTATGGCCTATGGTGCCCCCTGCTGCCCCTGGTGCCCCCTGCTGCCCCTGGTGCCCCCTGCTGCCCCCAGTGCACCCTGCTTCCCCCAGTGCCCCCTGCTGACCCCGGTGCCCCCTGCTGATCCCATTGCCCCCACTGCCCCCTGTGCCCCCTGATGCTCCCTGCTGCCCCCAGTGCCCTCTGCTTCCCCCACTGCCCCCTGTGCCCCCTGCTGCCCCGGTGCCCCTTGCTGCCCCGGTGCCCCCAGTGCCCCCTGGATCCTCTCCAGACACATCTGAGCCATCACTTCCAGGCAGGAAACAGATGGCGCGAGCAGCCCCGCCCTGGAGGTCTTTATTAGCAGAGATCAGCTTATGTAGCAATCATAGACACTCGTGACCCCATGATACAGACAGAATATGACACTCACACCCGTGACCACGGGAGCCAAACGGGATCTGACACTCACACCCGTGACCCTAGGAGCCAGACGGGGTCTGTCACACCTGTGACCTCGGAAGACAGACGGGGTCTGTCACTCACACCCGTGACCCTAGGAGCCAGACGGGGTCTGACACTCACACCCGTGACCCTAGGAGCCAGACAGGGTCTGTCACTCACACCCGTGACCCTAGGAGCCAGACGGGGTCTGACACTCACACCCGTGACCTCGGGAGCCAGACGGGGTCTGTCACACCTGTGACCTCGGAAGACAGACGAGGTCTGTCACTCACACCCGTGACCCTAGGAGCCAGACGGGGTCTGTCACTCACATCCGTGACCCTAGGAGCCAGACGGGGTCTGTCACTCACACCCGTGACCCTAGGATCCAGACGGGGTCTGTCACTCACACCTGTGACCCTAGTAGCCAGACAGGGTCTGTCACTCACACCCGTGACCCTAGGAGCCAGATGGGGTCTGTCACACCTGTGACCTCGGAAGACAGACAGGGTCTGTCACTCACACCCGTGACCCTAGGAGCCAGACGGGGTCTGTCACACCTGTGACCTTAGGAGCCAGACGGGGTCTGTCACTCACACCCGTGACCCTAGGAGCCAGACGGGGTCTGACACTCACACCCGTGACCCTAGGAGCCAGACGGGGTCTGTCACACCTGTGACCTCGGAAGACAGACGGGGTCTGACACTCACACCCGTGACCACGGGAGCCAGACGGGGTCTGTCACACCTGTGACCTCGGAAGACAGACGGGGTCTGACACTCACACCCGTGACCTCGGGAGACAGACAGAGTCTGACACTCACACCTGTGACCTCGGGACCCAGACGGGATATGTCACACCCGTGACCTCGGGAGACAGACAGGGTCTGGCACTCAAACCCGTGACCTTGGGAGCCAGACGGGGTCTGACACTCACACTCATGACCCTAGGAGCCAGACGGGGTTGGTCACACCTGTGACCCCGGAAGACAGACGGGGTCTGTCACTCACACCCGTGACCCTAGGAGCCAGACGGGGTCTGTCACACCCGTGACTTCAGGAGACAGACAGAGTCTGACACTCACACCTGTGACCTCGGGACCCAGACGGGATCTGTCAGACCCGTGACCTCGGGAGACAGACAGGGTCTGACACTCACACCCGTGACCTTGGGAGCCAGACGGGGTCTGTCACACCTGTGACCCCATGAGACAGACAGAGTCTGACACTCACACCTGTGACCTCGGGACCCAGACGGGATATGTCACACCCGTGACCTCGGGAGACAGACAGGGTCTGGCACTCACACCCGTGACCCCATGAGACAGACAGGGTCTGCCTATGGGGTTGAGGATGTAGCCTTACGGCTAGAGCCGTTGACCTAGAAGATGGGGAACCGGGTTCGAGGCTAGGCAACGATGCTCAACATCCTGTGATTCTGGGCACATCACTTTGGTGCCCATGCATCAAGAAAGGCAATTGCGATTCTTTAATTGCGATTTTTAAGGAATCGCAATAAAAACATCGCAATTGCCTATGCATGTAGGAATCACAAAAAATGTGCAATTCCTACATATTCCTTAATTGGGACTCGCAAACTGCGAGTCGCAATTATGGAATTACTTCCTAGTCATTCCTATGGTCCTAGAGGCCCATAGGAATCAATGGGAATTGCATGCACAATTTGTGAGTACCCAATAGATACTCGCAAATTGTGCATGCAATTTCAAGGGTGCCAAAAGGACACCCTGTTGAACGCCTGAAATTTCAATGCAATCACATGTTGAATGGGCATGTGTGTGTGTAACATGGGACTGTGGAAAATACACTTTAGTGCATTTTTTTAAAGAAATCGCAAATTACCATCAACGTGAGATTGACGGTAATTTGTGATTCCTATTTAGGAATTTGAAAATGTTTACAGGTTCATGCATTGCATCAAAGGAATCACTGTTTGCGATTCCTTAAATGTAATCGCAATTTAAGTAATCACAAATGTTGCGATTCCTTAAATTACGATTTTTGCATTTGGGATGATGTATCACGGGGTCTGTCACTCACACCTGTGACCCCAGGAGATAGACAGAGTCTGTTAGTCACATACCACTGACCCCAAGAGACAGACCGGGATTGCCACTCACACCCCTTATCCTGGGAGCCAGACAGGGTCTATTACTCACACCTGTGACCCCATGAGACAAACAGGGTCTGTCACTCACACACGTGACAACAGACAGGGTCTATCACTCACACACGTGACAACAGACAGGGTCTGTCACTCACACACGTGACAACAGACAGGGTCTATTACTCACACCTGTGACCCCATGAGACAAACAGGGTCTGTCACTCACACACGTGACAACAGACAGGGTCTGTCACTGTTGGACAGGCCACGTGAAGGGCTTGCTCCCTCCCTGCATGACAAGGCCCGAGCCCGGCCCTCCAGGTGTAACCCACAGTAACCACCCGCTCCCCGTCTGGTACGGGACCCCTGCCCCCGGACATCCCTGCATCATGGGTCCGGATCACTACCGGCCCCCTCGCCCGGCCTGGGCGCCATCTTGGACATTGCACCACGAGGCCGCGTGGCCTCCGATCGACCCTAACCCTGGGCCTGGCCAGGCCCCGACATCCCGGCACCACCATCCACCCAGGAGGTGAACGGACCACTTGGCAGGTCAATGGGAGAAAGGAGTGTCGATGGCTCTCCCCCGCCAGGTGCCGATCGCCCCCAGCTCCCCCAGGCGCTGGCTCCACCCCCCTGCTGGGTGTCTGGACTCCCTCATCCCGGACCTCCCGACCTCCAAGTGCGAGGGTCCGGACATCAAAGGGCACCAGACCTATAACTGGGGCAGCTCCAGAGCAGGAAGGCAGTTGTATCCTGGAGTCGAGAGACGCAGTGAAGAACTCATTCTTGACGGACTACTGGCGCTGCCGTAGCCCTGCCTTGCGAACTATCGACCTGCCTGCTGGCGCTGCTGCAACCTTCTGAAATCCTCATCGTCGTCGGGACCTGCTGGCGTGGCCGCGGACCGTTTGTAACCACCACCTTCATCAGGACCTGCTGGCTCCGCCGCGGACCGTCGCTACCTTCAACCATCCCGGGACCTGCTGGCTCCGCCGCGGCCCGATCATCTAGAACGCCGAGCTCGAGGATTGTGAGCTATTCCATCTACCCCCACATCCACCAGATTGGTAACGAGACTGTCCCGCTCCCCCCTTACCCAACCAAGAGACTAGAATAGAGGGGACCCCTGAGTCCAGACCTCCTTGTATCATTTCACTGTACTTAAAGAATTACTTATAAAGCAACGTTGAACCTTATCCTTGTGTGGTGTACATCTGTGGGGGGGAAGTTACTTGTCTGTACGATTGCTGGAGACGGCTCTCCCCGGAGACCTCTCCCCTTGTCCTCGGCCGACCCTCCCGGTCCGTCTAACAGTCACTCACACACGTGACAACAGACAGGGTCTGTCACTCACACACGTGATCCTATGAGACAAACAGTGTATGTTAGTCACACACCCCTGACCACATGAGACAGGGCCTGTCACTCATACTGTAAGAAAATTGGCTTTTTGCAGGTGACACCCCCCCCCCCCACACTTTCTACCCCCATTGAGACTACTGGGTGCTGGTTTTCGACTCTGATAGTGCACTGGAGCCTTCTAACCAGGGCCCAGTGCCAGCGCTCTCTCCCTAAAACTGCTACTTGTGACTTGACATCCACCACTGGCAAGGATGTTAACTCTCTTATAAGGTCTGCCAGCCTTAGGGTGGTGTTGGACAGGCCACATGACGGGCCGCTCTCCCCCGGCTCGACCAGGCCCGAGCCCAGTCACGCAAGCACCACACACCACCATTGCACGCCCTACGTCCCCTCAGGGACCCCTGCCCTCGAACATGATAACCTCGTGGGTCCGATCCACTGCCGGCCCATGCACCCAGCCCGGGCCGCCATCTTGGACACCTCGCCACGAGGCCGCCTGGCCCCCGATCGACCTCAACCCTGGGCCTAGCCCAACCTCAGACAATCCGGCACCACCCTCCACCCAGGAGGTGAGCGGGCTACTTGGCAAGTCAATGGGAGAAAGAGGTGCCGATGGCTCTCCCCCCGCCCAGTGCCGCTCGCCCATCGCCTCCCCGGGCGCTGGCTCCACCCCCCTGCTGGGTGTCTGGACTCCCTCATCCCGGACCTCCCGACCTCCAAGTGCGAGGGTCCGGACATCAAAGCACGCCAGCCCTATAACTGGGGCAGCTCCAGAGCAGGAAGTCAGTTGTATCTTGGAGTCGAGAGACGTAAGAGGAACTCATCCTGGACGGACTACTGGCGCTGCCGTAGCTCTGTCCTGTGCACCATCGTCCTGCCTGTTGGCGCTGCCACAGCCGTCGTAACCTTCATTCTTCACCGTCGTCCGGATCTGCTGGCGAGGCCGCGGACCGTTGTAACCATCATCTTCATCGGGACCTGCTTGGCTTCTCCACGGCCCGTCGACCATCCTTCATCCATCTCGGGACCTGCTTGGCTCCTCCACGGCCCGATCAGCAACCACGCCGAGCTCGAGGATTGAGAGCTATTTAACTCATTGGTAACTAAGACTGTCCCGCTACCCTTTCTCCTCAACCAGAGATCAGAACCGAGGGGACCCCTGAGTCCAGACCTCCTTGTATCATAGCGACGTAACCTAAGAATTGCATATAAAGTCTCGTTAACCTTCAATCTTGTGTGGTGTCCGTCTGTGGGGGGGAAGTTACTTACCTGTACAGTCGTTGGAGACGGCTCTCCCTGGAGACCTCTCCCCGTAATCTCGGCCGACCCTCCCGGTCCGTCTAACATTGGTGGCCAGCGGCGCGATCCGAATCACCGCATAACGTACAGAGAGTAGCTCACCCCACAACGAACAACAATGTCGACTAAAGAGAGCGGATCAACTGAGAAGTTCCAAATGGAAAAACTAGAGGAATACAGCCATCGTGAACTAAAGCAGTTCTGCATCGAACTAGGTATCGCTACCACCGGACTAAGTACCAAGGACGATTTTAAGCATGCCCTAGAATCTTGGGCAGAGACCGGGGATGTCGAAGCCCCTGAGCAAAGCACCGCGAAAAATACCAACACGGCCCCTGAGGGGCAAAGAACCAGTCTCTCGCAAGACGAGATCCAAGAAAGAGAAAAAGCCCGACTACACGAACTCGAAATGGCCCGACTCAAGATGGACATAGAACTCAAATTGGCCGAGCAAAAAATAAACTTAGAGCACCTTCGCCTCCGAGAAGAAAGAGAGGAGAAACAGAGGCAAAGGGAGCTCGAGGAAAAAAGACTAACGTACGAGCACGAACGGAACCTAGCCGAGATCAACCTGCGCAAACAAAATAAAGAGTTAGGGGTGCCCGACAGACCGTCCACCCCAGGGACCGCGGAGAAAAAAGTGCACATCCCCAAGGATGTGGTCCGAGAATATTTTCGAGAAGACGACATCCAGCAATGGTTTAAGGCCTATGAAATCGCGATGACTGCGCACCGGATCGATAGAGCCGACTGGGGAGCCGGCCTATGGGGCAAATTCCTCAATGAGGGCCGCGATACTCTGTTACAGCTCCCAGACCACCAGATGACCTCCTACGACCATATGAAAGCGGCCCTCCTCACCCGCTATGGCCTCACGCCCGAGATGTACCGTCAGAGGTTCCGAGACTGCACACGCATTCCAGGTACAACTTGGGTGGACTATGTAACGTACTTTAGCCGAGCCTTCGAAGGCTGGATCAGAGGGAACAACGTCACGACCTACGAGCAGCTGTTCAATCTGATGGTATGGGAGCATCTGTCCAACAATTGCTTCATTGAACTACGCCAACACCTCCTCGACAGCAAGTTAACCGATCCCCGGCAGCTCGCAGCCGAAGCTGACCGGTGGGAGATCACCAGAGTGGGCCGGAATGGGTCCTACGAGCAGAACAGGAACAACAATGGTCACTACCGACCCAGAGGAGGAGGAGGGGGCCAAGGACGAGGAAGAGACAATACTCCGGCCGCCCCCGCTACCAGCACCACCCCCCCGGCCAACCGGGGCAGCACCCCGGCGCGACCGGGATACAGAGCCAATGTTACATGTCACCGATGCCAACGAGTCGGCCACTATGCAAACGACCCAAGCTGCCCGCAGTATCAGAGTCCAAGACCCCGCCAGGTGGCCGCCGCGGCACTAGGGGAAGAACAGATCTCCGAGGAACAAGAAACAGGCGAGCAAGAGTATCAAGAGTGGGAGCCAGCCGCCATGACTCTCGCGTGCTTAGGGGGAAGAGACATGGTCCCGCGGGTCCCCCTACCCGCTAACACCCAGAAGTACAGCCAATGGGTGAGCATCAATGGACAACGGGCCGAAGCCCTTCGAGACACCGGGGCCAGTGTGACAGCCGTCCGCTGTCATCTGGTGACCCCAGAACAATATCTACCGAACGTTCTCTGCCCTGTGCGATCAGCCGACAACTCGGAAAGTCTGTGTCGGATGGCCTGCGTCCCCTTTGAGTGGGGAGGGGTCTCCGGCATGTTGAAGGTAACGGTCCGAGACGACGCCCCCGTGGAATGCCTCCTCGGAAATGACCTGGAAAGCTCCCCGTGGGCAGCCGTGGAGCGAAAAGAACACTTGGGGATGTTGGGCGTCCCAGACTGGGCGTGCGTCACCACCCGGTCCATGGCCGCCCGTGCCAACCATCACCCGGAAGAACCAGAATGGCCGGCGCCACCGCCTCCGGTCGCCCCCGCCGAGACCCCCGACCATGGCATCCCCCTCGAACTTGCTCAACCTTCCGACCTCGCTAATCTTGATCAGTGGGCTCAAGAAGGGGGACCCACACAAGAACAATTTCGTCAGGAACAGAAGACCTGTCCCTCCCTTGAGGGACTCCGACAACAAGCGCTCGCCCAAAGCGCCGGGGATACCTCCGGAACTCATTGGGTCTACTGGGACAATGATCTATTGTACAGCGAGCAACGAATCGCCGAGCTGGGGGCCAACCGAGTACTAGTGGTGCCCCTCCGCTTTAGAGACTTCCTGCTAAACCTGGCCCACGATGCCCCCCTGGCAGGGCACCTGGGACAGGATAAAACCTACAGCCGCCTAGTGACCCACTTCTTCTGGCCCAAAATGAGAAACGATGTGCACCAGCATTGCCGATCTTGCCCCACGTGCCAAGCCAGTGGGAAGAGCGGCCGCAAATTAAAGGCTCCACTGCAACCCTTTCCAGTAGTCACAACCCCATTTGAGAGGGTCGGGATAGACATTGTGGGACCCCTGGACCCGCGTACAAGACAAGGCCATCGCTTCATCCTGGTACTAGTGGACCACGCCACCCGCTACCCTGAGGCTATTCCTCTCCGGACCGTGACAGCCCCAGTGGTCGGCCGGGCCCTGATGGGGATCTTCTCCCGTGTGGGGTTCCCCCGAGAAGTCGTCAGTGACAGAGGCACGAACTTTATTTCTAAATATATGAAGTCCCTCTGGCAACAGTGTGGGGTCACCTACCGCTTCACGACCCCCTATCACCCCCAAGGAAACGGACTTGTTGAGCGGTTCAATCGCACGCTAAAAGGGATGATCGGGGGATTGGAAGAGCCCCTCCGTCGCCAGTGGGACGTGCTGCTGCCGTGCCTCCTCTTCGCCTACCGGGAGGTCCCACAGAAGTCCCTAGGCTTCAGCCCCTTCGAGCTGCTCTATGGGCACCCAGTACGGGGGCCACTCAGCCTGATCAAAGAAGGCTGGGAGATGCCTCCGGCCAAGAGTCCTCCAGATGTCTTCCGGTACCTCCTCACCCTCCGCAACCAGTCCCGGCGGTTCAGAGACCTAGCAAAAGCCAACCTAGAGGCCAGTCAAGAGGACATGAAGAAATGGTATGACCAGAACGCCTCATCCATTGAATTCGAGCCGGGGCAACAGGCCTGGGTAATGTCCCCCACAGAACCGTGCGCTCTCCAAGACAAATGGACGGGACCCTTCAAGGTAATCGAGCGCAAGGGTCCTGCCACCTATCTGATCGATATGGAGTCCGCCCGGAATCCGCTCCGAGTCCTCCACACCAACAGACTGAAACCCCACTTTACACGAACAGAACTCAGCCTCTTGATGGCCACAGACAATGGGGTTGAAGACGACTCCGAGCCTCTCCCTGACCTCTTGCGGACCCAGGAGCAAGACGGCTCCGTGGATGGGGTCCGACTCTCGGAGACCCTCACCAGAGAACAACGGCAAGAGTGCCAAGCCCTCCTATCACGGTTCGCCAGTCTGTTCTCCCTCACCCCGGGTGTCACTTCCTGGTGTGTGCACGATGTGGACACCGGAGACAGCCCTCCTATCCGCCACCGGGCCTACCGCGTACCTGATCGGGTACGGGCCTGCATCCAGGCGGAAGTAGCTAAGATGCTCACGCTCGGGGTCATCGAGCCCTCAGACAGTCCATGGGCCAGCCCGGTCGTACTGGTCCCCAAAGCAGCCGCCCCCGGGACCACACCAGAACTCCGGTTCTGTGTCGACTACCGGGGCCTGAATGAAGTCACCAGAACGGACGCACACCCCATCCCCCGGGCAGATGAACTGGTCGACCGAATGGGCGCTGCCCGCTACCTCAGCATCTTCGACCTGACGGCAGGTTATTGGCAGATCGGCCTCACACCCCGAGCACAAGAACGCTCTGCCTTCTCCACCCCCGATGGCCACTATCACTTTACGGTCATGCCCTTCGGCATGAAGAATGCCCCAGCGACGTTCCAACGGCTCGTCAATCAGGTCCTGGCGGGGCTCGAAGAGTTCAGCGCCGCCTACCTGGACGACATCGCTGTGTACAGCCACCATTGGACCGAGCACCTCCACCACCTCCAAGCAGTGCTGCAAGCCCTTCAGCGAGCTGGCCTCACGATCAAGGCCAGCAAATGCCAAATTGGACAAGGGTCGGTGACCTACCTCGGACACCAGGTGGGAAGCGGCCTAGTGGCCCCCCTACAGCTGAAAATTGCCGCCATCCAGAACTGGCAACCCCCTATCACTCAAACTGAGGTGCGAGCCTTCCTGGGCCTCACGGGCTACTACCGAAGGTTCGTGAAAGACTATGGTACCATCGTGGGGCCTCTCACCGAACTCACGTCAAAAAATCAGCCCAAGAAGGTGAACTGGACCCCAGAGTGTCAAGCGGCATTCGAACAGTTAAAGGCCGCCATGTGTTCCGCTCCTGTGCTCCAGGCCCCAGACTACAGCCGGGAGTTCGTCGTCCAGACGGACGCCTCCGACCAGGGCATTGGGGCGGTCCTGTCCCAAGTGAACACCGAAGGCCTCGATCAACCGGTGGCCTTCATCAGCCGGAGACTCCTACCCCGGGAACAACGCTGGAGCACCATAGAGAGGGAAGCCTTCGCTGTGGTATGGGCCCTCAAGAAGCTCCGGCCCTACCTTTTTGGCACCCACTTTCGGGTGCAGACTGACCACCGACCCCTGCAGTGGTTGATGCATATGCGGGGGGAAAACCCAAAATTGCTACGCTGGTCCATCTCCTTACAAGGTATGGACTTCACAGTCGAACACCGGCCTGGGTCCGACCACGCCAACGCCGATGGCCTGTCCCGGTTTTTCCGCCTCGACGAAGAGAGTCCCCAAGAGGATGGGTAACTCTCCCCGCCTTCAGCTGGGGGGGACGCATGTTGGACAGGCCACATGACGGGCCGCTCTCCCCCGGCTCGACCAGGCCCGAGCCCAGTCACGCAAGCACCACACACCACCATTGCACGCCCTACGTCCCCTCAGGGACCCCTGCCCTCGAACATGATAACCTCGTGGGTCCGATCCACTGCCGGCCCATGCACCCAGCCCGGGCCGCCATCTTGGACACCTCGCCACGAGGCCGCCTGGCCCCCGATCGACCTCAACCCTGGGCCTAGCCCAACCTCAGACAATCCGGCACCACCCTCCACCCAGGAGGTGAGCGGGCTACTTGGCAAGTCAATGGGAGAAAGAGGTGCCGATGGCTCTCCCCCCGCCCAGTGCCGCTCGCCCATCGCCTCCCCGGGCGCTGGCTCCACCCCCCTGCTGGGTGTCTGGACTCCCTCATCCCGGACCTCCCGACCTCCAAGTGCGAGGGTCCGGACATCAAAGCACGCCAGCCCTATAACTGGGGCAGCTCCAGAGCAGGAAGTCAGTTGTATCTTGGAGTCGAGAGACGTAAGAGGAACTCATCCTGGACGGACTACTGGCGCTGCCGTAGCTCTGTCCTGTGCACCATCGTCCTGCCTGTTGGCGCTGCCACAGCCGTCGTAACCTTCATTCTTCACCGTCGTCCGGATCTGCTGGCGAGGCCGCGGACCGTTGTAACCATCATCTTCATCGGGACCTGCTTGGCTTCTCCACGGCCCGTCGACCATCCTTCATCCATCTCGGGACCTGCTTGGCTCCTCCACGGCCCGATCAGCAACCACGCCGAGCTCGAGGATTGAGAGCTATTTAACTCATTGGTAACTAAGACTGTCCCGCTACCCTTTCTCCTCAACCAGAGATCAGAACCGAGGGGACCCCTGAGTCCAGACCTCCTTGTATCATAGCGACGTAACCTAAGAATTGCATATAAAGTCTCGTTAACCTTCAATCTTGTGTGGTGTCCGTCTGTGGGGGGGAAGTTACTTACCTGTACAGTCGTTGGAGACGGCTCTCCCTGGAGACCTCTCCCCGTAATCTCGGCCGACCCTCCCGGTCCGTCTAACAGGTGGTCTTCCACCAAACCTTTTCTCTGCTTGCCTTCAATTTCTTTCATTTCCTGTTTGTTTGCTCTGGGACTCTGTGCATTTTAACACTGCTAACTAGAGCTAAAGTGCATGTTCTCACTCCCCTAAACATGGTTTGATTGGCATATACCCAATTGGCAGATTTATTTTACCTGTAAGTCCCTTGTAAAGAGGAATACCATATACCCGGGCCTGTAAATTGAATGCTACCAAAGGGCCTGCAGCTATTATTATGCCACTCACTTAGGTCGCACTTTGAAACATGTCCCAGGATCGCCTTTGCAGCCTGAATGCAGTGCTGCACAGCCGTGTCGACTTGGCATTTAGAACCCTTTGCCAAGCCTTAATCTCCCCTTTTATTACATAAAGTCACACATAAGGTAGGTAGACCCTGGGTAGTCCATCGGGCAGGGTGCTGTGTAAGTAAAACGCAGGACTTGTACTCTTATTAAGTCCTACATGTCCTTGTAGTGAAAAACTCCCAAAATATGTTTTTGCTACTGTGAGGCCAACCCCTTTCCTAGGATTGAATTGGGGATTCCTTATTACTTTTAATAAGCTGTCGCTCCTAATTGAGAGGGGATGGACCTGTCATGTTGGTACCCAAGGAACTGCAATGATAAATCCTCTTTAGTGGTAAAGTCGAATTTATCATTGAAATTGTAAAAATCCCACTTTTAGAAAGATTATATGTTACTGCTCTTAGCCCTATGTGCCTGCAGCCTGTCTCAACTGCATGTCTGGGGTGGGTGACAGCTGGGCTTTGTATTTTCCCTATTGACAGCCAGGCAAAAGGGAGCTTATGTGTGACTTGATGGGCCATCCAGGGAGGATTAATTAATTAATTAATTGTGGGTTTATATAGCGCTAGGATAGACTCCCGGAGGAGTATCTCCGCGCTTCGACCGCTGCGAAACCCTTCCTGGCTTCCCTGAGAGATGGTCCCTTAATGGGTATCTCCAGGGTGAGACCAGGCATCCCCGGCGGTCTGGTGGGGCCGTTAGTGCAGATGAGGCAAGCTTATGCCCAGAGTTGCCGAGTGTGATCGCTGATCAGAGTGGGCACCGAGGCGAGAGAATTATCGAGTCCGCTGACCCTGGTCCAGAAACCTGCCGCGTCGGGAATCGAACCCTGGTCCCGGGCCGTCCTCTGCTCTCGGGTCTGCCGCCTCTAACCAGTGAGCCACACTACTGCACATGGGTGGGAGAAACTGAGCACAGATTCATACTTACACCTGAATGGGCACTGTCCTGTCCAGACACCACAAAGGGCTGCATAACCCCTGTAGTGAGCCTGGAGCCAGGTCAGGAAGGTAGGACCAGTGTGCACTTCAAAGACCCTTCTTTGAAGTCTCCCCCACTTCAAAGGCACAACTGGGTATAAGTACTGGGCCTCTGGCATCATCACAACAGTGCACTTCTGGAGCTGTGACCACTCTGCCAGAAAGAACTGCTGTGGAAGATCTGCTGCTTTGCTGTGTTGCTCTACTGCCTGCCTCTATTGCCCGGGTGATAAAGACTGGAGCTACATCACTTAAATCCTTGGAAGTGGGCCTAAGGCGCTTGCTCTAGCACAACCGACACATCCTCTGCTGCAAGAGCAGAATAGATGCATCACAATTGTTGTGAAAACAGGACCGACGTATCCTCCGCGAACCTGCGCATGGTCTTCGGAACTGCCACTTCGTAACCAATGCATCGTCGCCACTGCATGGAGAAAATTGACACATCACCCCTACTGCATAGAGAATACCGGTGCATTGCCTTTGGTCCTGTCACATTTTAAAACTGGCGCACAGTCTTTGCAACCAACACATGGCCGTTGTTGCATGGAGAAAATTGATGCATCACTCCAACTGCGTGGGGAAAATAAATGCATCATCTCTGCTGCAGGATCAATAACGATGCATGGTTCAGCTGCAGCCTGTATCTTCGTCAACGCAACCAGGATTAAGGTTATTACGATTTTATGCACCGCAGCCCTCCTATGCAGCTACCCACTCCCTGCTATGCACCGCACCCCTCCTCTGCATCTACCTGCTCCCTGATATGCACGCACCCCTCCTCTGCACCTACCTGCTCCTTGCTATGCACCGCACCCCTCCTCTGCATCTACCTGCTCCTTGCTATGCACCACACCCCTCCTCTGCATCTACCCACTCCCTGCTCTGCCCGGCACCCCTCTACTGCAGCTACCCGCTCCCTGCTATGCATGCACCCCTCCTCTGCAGCTACCCACTCCCTGTTATGCACCGCACCCCTCCTCTGCATCTACCTGCTCCCTGCTATGCACGCACCCCTCCTCTGCAGCTATCCGCTCCCTGCTGTGCACTGCACCCCTCCTCTGCAGTTACCCACTCCTTGCTGTGCACCGCACTTCTCCACTGCAGGTACCCGCTCCCTGCTATGCACTGCACCCCTCCTCTACAGCTACCCACTCCATGCTATGCACGCACCCCTCCTCTGCAGCTACCCACTCCCTGCTATGCACGCACCCCTCCTCTGCAGCTACCCACTCCCTGCTATGCACGCACCCCTCCTCTGCAGCTACCCTCTCCCGGCTCTGCACTACACCCCTCCTCTACAGCTACCCACTCCCTGCTTTACACTCATCCCTCCTCTGCAGCTGACCACTCCCTGCTATGCACACACCCCTCATCTGCAGCTACCTGCTCCCTGCTATGCACCTCACCCTTTCTCTGCATCTACCCACTCCCTGCTATGCACCACATCCCTCCTCTGCAGCTACTCACTCCCTGCTATGCACCGCACCCCTCCTCTGCATCTACCCACTCCCTGCTATGCACGCACCCCGCCTCTACAGCTACCCGCTCCCTGCTATGCACGCACCCCTCCTCTACAGCTACCCACTCCCTGCTCTGCACCGCACCTCTCCTCTACAGCTACCCACTCCCTGCTATGCACCGCACCCCTCCTCTGTATCTACCTGCTCCCTGCTATGCACCGCACCCCTCCTCTGCAGCTACCCGCTCCCTGCTATGCACTGATCCCCTTCTCTGCATATACCACTCCCTGCTATGCACACACCCCTCCTCTGCAGCTAGCCACTCCCTGCTCTGCACCACACCCCTCCTCTGCAGCTCCCCACTTCCTGCTGTGCACCGCACCCCTCTTCTACATCTACCCACTCCCTGCTATGCACGCACCCCCTCCTCTACAGCTACCCACTCCCTGCTATGCACCGCACCCCTCCTCTGCAGCTCCCCACTTCCTGCTATGCAACGCACCCCTTCTTTGCAGCTACCCTCTCTCTGCTATGCACTGCACCCCTCCTCTGCAGCTACCCTCTCCCTGCTCTGCACCCCTCCTCTACAGCTCCCCACTCCCTGCTGTGCACGCACCCCTGCTCTGCAGCCACTCCGTTCTTGCACTGCACTTCCTTCTCTGTAGCCACTCTCTGCTCTGCACTGCACCCCCTCTGCAGCTACGCTCTCCCTGCTATGCCCCGCACCTCCTTCTTTGCAGCTACCCTCTCCTCCTTCTTTGCAGCTACCCTCTCCCTGCTCTGCACCACACCCCTCCTCTGCAGCTCCCCACTTCCTGCTATGCAACGCACCCCTTCTTTGCAGCTACCCTCTCTCTGCTATGCACTGCACCCCTCCTCTGCAGCTACCCTCTCCCTGCACTGCACCCCTCCTCTGCAGCTACCCTCTCCCTGCTCTGCACCCCTCCTCTGCGGCTACCCTCTCCCTGCTCTGCACCCCTCCTCTGCAGCTACCCTCTTCCTGCACTGCACCCCTCCTCTGCAGCTACCCTCTCCCTGCTCTGCACCCCTCCTCTGCGGCTACCCTCTCCCTGCTCTGCACCCCTCCTCTGCAGCTACCCTCTTCCTGCACTGCACCCCTCCTCTGCAGCTACCCTCTCCCTGCTCTGCACCCCTCCTCTGCAGCTCCCCACTCCCTGCTCTGCACCCCTGCTCTGCATCCACTACCTGCACTGCACCCATTCCCTTCTTGCACTGCACTTCCTTCTCTGTAGCCACTCTCTGCTCTGCACTGCACCCCCTCTGCAGCTACCCTCTCCCTGCTATGCCCCGCACCTCCTTCTTTGCAGTCAGTCCCTGCTCTTCACGGCACCCCTCCTCTGCAGTGCTCCACACCCGGGGGCTTATTTTTTGAGAGCCCTGCATCACTTTTGTTCCATATAAAGTGGTACATTCTTGACACCGGGCTCTCGTAAAGATTTATGAAGCCATGCGAAGTCACCTGGTGTGGCCTCATAAATCAGTAAGACAACGCTGTGCAATTCGCGTCGTCCCCTCACTCTGCACTCTAGAGCGTTCCATGGACATTGCAGTGGGGTTTCCCACGCAACACCTATGGAATTTGACGCTGCCCCAGATTTACAAAGTGATGTACACCAGGCGGAAGCTCCAAATCTGTACGTCGCCCGAGGTGAGGCGTAACGAAGAGAAATATGTTTACTTCTCCAAGTTTTTTAAGCGGCACAGATAAAAAGAGAAATAAAGCGGCGATAATTTCATCTCCCATTTACCAAGCTGTCGCTAACACCAGTTAACGACAGCTAGTAGGAGATAGCGACCATCTTGGGCCCCGCTTTGCATGTCAGCGATAATTATCGCTAATGACATGCAAAGTGGGCTTGCCAAGATGATAGCGACTGGAAACAGTCGCTAACATCGCTATCTTTTATTACCAACTTTTGGAAATATTCGCGCTAAGCACAAATATCTCCAAAAGCTAACGCCTGCCCCTGAGCAGTTCTTAGCCATGTTATCCAATGGTTGGTGGATAACAAGGCTAAGAGCATTAGCTCGGTAATGCATGAATATCGATGACTTTTCAGCGATATTCATGCATTGCGGCCGATTTTTATCGCTTAGGAGATAAACCGCTAACCAGGCTTAGAGATAATTATCGCTTATTCTTGGTAATATGCCCTGATGTCTCTTAGGATTCTTTTTGTGAACAAAGGTGCCCCTTCCTGCAGAAAAACAATCCTGCATGCAACAAAGTCAACATTGGTGCTATGCTGCTGAAACAGCGCCAACACCGGCAGAAAGGACAGATCTGCACGGTGCGTTCCTGCCCTTTCACTTTGGGGTAGGGCAGCGCGGCGAGGTGCCTTGTTGTGCCTCCCTACACCAAAACCCCATGAAAGAGGCCCCTGTGTGTCCGGCCCTATGTTCCTGGGTGTGTCGGAAGGATATGACTGGTCCCTGTAGCTACCCCCATTGTTAGACGGACCGGGAGGGTCGGCCGAGATTACGGGGAGAGGTCTCCAGGGAGAGCCGTCTCCAACGACTGTACAGGTAAGTAACTTCCCCCCCACAGACGGACACCACACAAGATTGAAGGTTAACGAGACTTTATATGCAATTCTTAGGTTACGTCGCTATGATACAAGGAGGTCTGGACTCAGGGGTCCCCTCGGTTCTGATCTCTGGTTGAGGAGAAAGGGTAGCGGGACAGTCTTAGTTACCAATGAGTTAAATAGCTCTCAATCCTCGAGCTCGGCGTGGTTGCTGATCGGGCCGTGGAGGAGCCAAGCAGGTCCCGAGATGGATGAAGGATGGTCGACGGGCCGTGGAGAAGCCAAGCAGGTCCCGATGAAGATGATGGTTACAACGGTCCGCGGCCTCGCCAGCAGATCCGGACGACGGTGAAGAATGAAGGTTACGACGGCTGTGGCAGCGCCAACAGGCAGGACGATGGTGCACAGGACAGAGCTACGGCAGCGCCAGTAGTCCGTCCAGGATGAGTTCCTCTTACGTCTCTCGACTCCAAGATACAACTGACTTCCTGCTCTGGAGCTGCCCCAGTTATAGGGCTGGCGTGCTTTGATGTCCGGACCCTCGCACTTGGAGGTCGGGAGGTCCGGGATGAGGGAGTCCAGACACCCAGTAGGGGGGTGGAGCCAGCGCCCGGGGAGGCGATGGGCGAGCGGCACTGGGCGGGGGGAGAGCCATCGGCACCTCTTTCTCCCATTGACTTGCCAAGTAGCCCGCTCACCTCCTGGGTGGAGGGTGGTGCCGGATTGTCTGAGGCTGGGCTAGGCCCAGGGTTGAGGTCGATCGGGGGCCAGGCGGCCTCGTGGCGAGGTGTCCAAGATGGCGGCCCGGGCTGGGTGCATGGGCCGGCAGTGGATCGGACCCACGAGGTTATCATGTTCGAGGGCAGGGGTCCCTGAGGGGACGTAGGGCGTGCAATGGTGGTGTGTGGTGCTTGCGTGACTGGGCTCGGGCCTGGTCGAGCCGGGGGAGAGCGGCCCGTCATGTGGCCTGTCCAACATGCGTCCCCCCCAGCTGAAGGCGGGGAGAGTTACCCATCCTCTTGGGGACTCTCTTCGTCGAGGCGGAAAAACCGGGACAGGCCATCGGCGTTGGCGTGGTCGGACCCAGGCCGGTGTTCGACTGTGAAGTCCATACCTTGTAAGGAGATGGACCAGCGTAGCAATTTTGGGTTTTCCCCCCGCATATGCATCAACCACTGCAGGGGTCGGTGGTCAGTCTGCACCCGAAAGTGGGTGCCAAAAAGGTAGGGCCGGAGCTTCTTGAGGGCCCATACCACAGCGAAGGCTTCCCTCTCTATGGTGCTCCAGCGTTGTTCCCGGGGTAGGAGTCTCCGGCTGATGAAGGCCACCGGTTGATCGAGGCCTTCGGTGTTCACTTGGGACAGGACCGCCCCAATGCCCTGGTCGGAGGCGTCCGTCTGGACGACGAACTCCCGGCTGTAGTCTGGGGCCTGGAGCACAGGAGCGGAACACATGGCGGCCTTTAACTGTTCGAATGCCGCTTGACACTCTGGGGTCCAGTTCACCTTCTTGGGCTGATTTTTTGACGTGAGTTCGGTGAGAGGCCCCACGATGGTACCATAGTCTTTCACGAACCTTCGGTAGTAGCCCGTGAGGCCCAGGAAGGCTCGCACCTCAGTTTGAGTGATAGGGGGTTGCCAGTTCTGGATGGCGGCAATTTTCAGCTGTAGGGGGGCCACTAGGCCGCTTCCCACCTGGTGTCCGAGGTAGGTCACCGACCCTTGTCCAATTTGGCATTTGCTGGCCTTGATCGTGAGGCCAGCTCGCTGAAGGGCTTGCAGCACTGCTTGGAGGTGGTGGAGGTGCTCGGTCCAATGGTGGCTGTACACAGCGATGTCGTCCAGGTAGGCGGCGCTGAACTCTTCGAGCCCCGCCAGGACCTGATTGACGAGCCGTTGGAACGTCGCTGGGGCATTCTTCATGCCGAAGGGCATGACCGTAAAGTGATAGTGGCCATCGGGGGTGGAGAAGGCAGAGCGTTCTTGTGCTCGGGGTGTGAGGCCGATCTGCCAATAACCTGCCGTCAGGTCGAAGATGCTGAGGTAGCGGGCAGCGCCCATTCGGTCAACCAGTTCATCTGCCCGGGGGATGGGGTGTGCGTCCGTTCTGGTGACTTCATTCAGGCCCCGGTAGTCGACACAGAACCGGAGTTCTGGTGTGGTCCCGGGGGCGGCTGCTTTGGGGACCAGTACGACCGGGCTGGCCCATGGACTGTCTGAGGGCTCGATGACCCCGAGCGTGAGCATCTTAGCTACTTCCGCCTGGATGCAGGCCCGTACCCGATCAGGTACGCGGTAGGCCCGGTGGCGGATAGGAGGGCTGTCTCCGGTGTCCACATCGTGCACACACCAGGAAGTGACACCCGGGGTGAGGGAGAACAGACTGGCGAACCGTGATAGGAGGGCTTGGCACTCTTGCCGTTGTTCTCTGGTGAGGGTCTCCGAGAGTCGGACCCCATCCACGGAGCCGTCTTGCTCCTGGGTCCGCAAGAGGTCAGGGAGAGGCTCGGAGTCGTCTTCAACCCCAGTGTCTGTGGCCATCAAGAGGCTGAGTTCTGTTCGTGCAAAGTGGGGTTTCAGTCTGTTGGTGTGGAGGACTCGGAGCGGATTCCGGGCGGACTCCATATCGATCAGATAGGTGGCAGGACCCTTGCGCTCGATTACCTTGAAGGGCCCCGTCCATTTGTCTTGGAGAGCGCACGGTTCTGTGGGGGACATTACCCAGACCTGTTGCCCCGGCTCGAATTCAATGGATGAGGCGTTCTGGTCATACCATTTCTTCATGTCCTCTTGACTGGCCTCTAGGTTGGCTTTTGCTAGGTCTCTGAACCGCCGGGACTGGTTGCGGAGGGTGAGGAGGTACCGGAAGACATCTGGAGGACTCTTGGCCGGAGGCATCTCCCAGCCTTCTTTGATCAGGCTGAGTGGCCCCCGTACTGGGTGCCCATAGAGCAGCTCGAAGGGGCTGAAGCCTAGGGACTTCTGTGGGACCTCCCGGTAGGCGAAGAGGAGGCACGGCAGCAGCACGTCCCACTGGCGACGGAGGGGCTCTTCCAATCCCCCGATCATCCCTTTTAGCGTGCGATTGAACCGCTCAACAAGTCCGTTTCCTTGGGGGTGATAGGGGGTCGTGAAGCGGTAGGTGACCCCACACTGTTGCCAGAGGGACTTCATATATTTAGAAATAAAGTTCGTGCCTCTGTCACTGACGACTTCTCGGGGGAACCCCACACGGGAGAAGATCCCCATCAGGGCCCGGCCGACCACTGGGGCTGTCACGGTCCGGAGAGGAATAGCCTCAGGGTAGCGGGTGGCGTGGTCCACTAGTACCAGGATGAAGCGATGGCCTTGTCTTGTACGCGGGTCCAGGGGTCCCACAATGTCTATCCCGACCCTCTCAAATGGGGTTGTGACTACTGGAAAGGGTTGCAGGGGAGCCTTTAATTTGCGGCCGCTCTTCCCACTGGCTTGGCACGTGGGGCAAGATCGGCAATGCTGGTGCACATCGTTTCTCATTTTGGGCCAGAAGAAGTGGGTCACTAGGCGGCTGTAGGTTTTATCCTGTCCCAGGTGTCCTGCCAGGGGGGCATCGTGGGCCAGGTTTAGCAGGAAGTCTCTAAAGCGGAGGGGCACCACTAGTACTCGGTTGGCCCCCAGCTCGGCGATTCGTTGCTCGCTGTACAATAGATCATTGTCCCAGTAGACCCAATGAGTTCCGGAGGTATCCCCGGCGCTTTGGGCGAGCGCTTGTTGTCGGAGTCCCTCAAGGGAGGGACAGGTCTTCTGTTCCTGACGAAATTGTTCTTGTGTGGGTCCCCCTTCTTGAGCCCACTGATCAAGATTAGCGAGGTCGGAAGGTTGAGCAAGTTCGAGGGGGATGCCATGGTCGGGGGTCTCGGCGGGGGCGACCGGAGGTGGTGGCGCCGGCCATTCTGGTTCTTCCGGGCGATGGTTGGCACGGGCGGCCATGGACCGGGTGGTGACGCACGCCCAGTCTGGGACGCCCAACATCCCCAAGTGTTCTTTTCGCTCCACGGCTGCCCACGGGGAGCTTTCCAGGTCATTTCCGAGGAGGCATTCCACGGGGGCGTCGTCTCGGACCGTTACCTTCAACATGCCGGAGACCCCTCCCCACTCAAAGGGGACGCAGGCCATCCGACACAGACTTTCCGAGTTGTCGGCTGATCGCACAGGGCAGAGAACGTTCGGTAGATATTGTTCTGGGGTCACCAGATGACAGCGGACGGCTGTCACACTGGCCCCGGTGTCTCGAAGGGCTTCGGCCCGTTGTCCATTGATGCTCACCCATTGGCTGTACTTCTGGGTGTTAGCGGGTAGGGGGACCCGCGGGACCATGTCTCTTCCCCCTAAGCACGCGAGAGTCATGGCGGCTGGCTCCCACTCTTGATACTCTTGCTCGCCTGTTTCTTGTTCCTCGGAGATCTGTTCTTCCCCTAGTGCCGCGGCGGCCACCTGGCGGGGTCTTGGACTCTGATACTGCGGGCAGCTTGGGTCGTTTGCATAGTGGCCGACTCGTTGGCATCGGTGACATGTAACATTGGCTCTGTATCCCGGTCGCGCCGGGGTGCTGCCCCGGTTGGCCGGGGGGGTGGTGCTGGTAGCGGGGGCGGCCGGGGTATTGTCTCTTCCTCGCCCTTGGCCCCCTCCTCCTCCTCTGGGTCGGTAGTGACCATTGTTGTTCCTGTTCTGCTCGTAGGACCCATTCCGGCCCACTCTGGTGATCTCCCACCGGTCAGCTTCGGCTGCGAGCTGCCGGGGATCGGTTAACTTGCTGTCGAGGAGGTGTTGGCGTAGTTCAATGAAGCAATTGTTGGACAGATGCTCCCATACCATCAGATTGAACAGCTGCTCGTAGGTCGTGACGTTGTTCCCTCTGATCCAGCCTTCGAAGGCTCGGCTAAAGTACGTTACATAGTCCACCCAAGTTGTACCTGGAATGCGTGTGCAGTCTCGGAACCTCTGACGGTACATCTCGGGCGTGAGGCCATAGCGGGTGAGGAGGGCCGCTTTCATATGGTCGTAGGAGGTCATCTGGTGGTCTGGGAGCTGTAACAGAGTATCGCGGCCCTCATTGAGGAATTTGCCCCATAGGCCGGCTCCCCAGTCGGCTCTATCGATCCGGTGCGCAGTCATCGCGATTTCATAGGCCTTAAACCATTGCTGGATGTCGTCTTCTCGAAAATATTCTCGGACCACATCCTTGGGGATGTGCACTTTTTTCTCCGCGGTCCCTGGGGTGGACGGTCTGTCGGGCACCCCTAACTCTTTATTTTGTTTGCGCAGGTTGATCTCGGCTAGGTTCCGTTCGTGCTCGTACGTTAGTCTTTTTTCCTCGAGCTCCCTTTGCCTCTGTTTCTCCTCTCTTTCTTCTCGGAGGCGAAGGTGCTCTAAGTTTATTTTTTGCTCGGCCAATTTGAGTTCTATGTCCATCTTGAGTCGGGCCATTTCGAGTTCGTGTAGTCGGGCTTTTTCTCTTTCTTGGATCTCGTCTTGCGAGAGACTGGTTCTTTGCCCCTCAGGGGCCGTGTTGGTATTTTTCGCGGTGCTTTGCTCAGGGGCTTCGACATCCCCGGTCTCTGCCCAAGATTCTAGGGCATGCTTAAAATCGTCCTTGGTACTTAGTCCGGTGGTAGCGATACCTAGTTCGATGCAGAACTGCTTTAGTTCACGATGGCTGTATTCCTCTAGTTTTTCCATTTGGAACTTCTCAGTTGATCCGCTCTCTTTAGTCGACATTGTTGTTCGTTGTGGGGTGAGCTACTCTCTGTACGTTATGCGGTGATTCGGATCGCGCCGCTGGCCACCAATGTTAGACGGACCGGGAGGGTCGGCCGAGATTACGGGGAGAGGTCTCCAGGGAGAGCCGTCTCCAACGACTGTACAGGTAAGTAACTTCCCCCCCACAGACGGACACCACACAAGATTGAAGGTTAACGAGACTTTATATGCAATTCTTAGGTTACGTCGCTATGATACAAGGAGGTCTGGACTCAGGGGTCCCCTCGGTTCTGATCTCTGGTTGAGGAGAAAGGGTAGCGGGACAGTCTTAGTTACCAATGAGTTAAATAGCTCTCAATCCTCGAGCTCGGCGTGGTTGCTGATCGGGCCGTGGAGGAGCCAAGCAGGTCCCGAGATGGATGAAGGATGGTCGACGGGCCGTGGAGAAGCCAAGCAGGTCCCGATGAAGATGATGGTTACAACGGTCCGCGGCCTCGCCAGCAGATCCGGACGACGGTGAAGAATGAAGGTTACGACGGCTGTGGCAGCGCCAACAGGCAGGACGATGGTGCACAGGACAGAGCTACGGCAGCGCCAGTAGTCCGTCCAGGATGAGTTCCTCTTACGTCTCTCGACTCCAAGATACAACTGACTTCCTGCTCTGGAGCTGCCCCAGTTATAGGGCTGGCGTGCTTTGATGTCCGGACCCTCGCACTTGGAGGTCGGGAGGTCCGGGATGAGGGAGTCCAGACACCCAGTAGGGGGGTGGAGCCAGCGCCCGGGGAGGCGATGGGCGAGCGGCACTGGGCGGGGGGAGAGCCATCGGCACCTCTTTCTCCCATTGACTTGCCAAGTAGCCCGCTCACCTCCTGGGTGGAGGGTGGTGCCGGATTGTCTGAGGCTGGGCTAGGCCCAGGGTTGAGGTCGATCGGGGGCCAGGCGGCCTCGTGGCGAGGTGTCCAAGATGGCGGCCCGGGCTGGGTGCATGGGCCGGCAGTGGATCGGACCCACGAGGTTATCATGTTCGAGGGCAGGGGTCCCTGAGGGGACGTAGGGCGTGCAATGGTGGTGTGTGGTGCTTGCGTGACTGGGCTCGGGCCTGGTCGAGCCGGGGGAGAGCGGCCCGTCATGTGGCCTGTCCAACACCCATCCTTCCCAGAAGGGTCGACCCAAGCATCTTCATGGAGCGGCATCTGGTAGAGTGTCCCCTCCGCAAGGTGGGTAAGGCAGGCAGTCCTGCCACAGATGCGTGGATGTATGAATGTGTGGATCAACACAAACCTCACTGGCAAACAACGGAGTGCTGGACAAAGGGCGACAGCCAAAGAGAGCAGTTCATTCATGAGAGTAGCAGATAATGAAAACTGTGGGGCAGATTTACAAGAAACGGATGCATATCCGCATCATAGCAGCGATGTGTCAGTTTACTTCGTCATGCAAAAAAAACCTTGCGCCACCATGGATTCGTCGCATTTACGATGCGGCACACCATGGCGCAAAGATTGAAAAACGCGTCATGCATCTGTTGGTGCAAAGGTCAAGCATCGCAGGCACAACGCTACTCCAGCAATGCTCAGGAATGCCTATATCAATTGTACGGAGTTACTCCTTATGCCTGCTTCAAGCAGGCGTAAGGTTTTGACGCAGTGGCATGGTAGAAGTGACGCAGTGAAATCATGCAGATTTCACAGAGTCACTTTTACGAGGCTTTCTTACGTCAGAACGCCCACCCTGCATACATCATACCTGATGCAAGTATAATGGGGTGCAGAGTTTTACAGCATGACGCATCTCTCTAGATGCACCCCATTGTAAATGTGTCTCAATGTGGCGCATTGTTTTCACCGCAGCTCCATCGCAAACGTTCCCTGTGGTCCAGATACCTTTGCCAGGATATTGAGATATTTAGTTGCTGCAGCCGGAGAGCGGTGCATGTGTTCAGGAAACTTTACAGATTGTTGATAACCTTTAAGGGGACGAAAGACTTAGCTGGATACAGAGAACTGATACCGGAAACTTCCATTGAAAGAGCTCACAAAGCAGCCATCAGAGCCACAAGAAGACATTACTACTCCACTTGCGGAAACCGTAGCATACGGCCCTCATAAAGAACTCCATAAAAGTCAAACAGAATTCTGCAATCCAGAGAGCCTAAACACAGAAACACTGCAATCACAAGACTCCAGGACAAAATATCCAAATAATTAAACTCAAAATGAACAAAAATTTTAAATCACCAGAAGGAAAACACAGACAACACCACAGTGCGTGACCTACCCACCACAGAAAGAGACCCCCAAGAAGCATATATCAATGCATAGCTTCAATATCGCCACAAAAGGATTTTTTTTTCTAAGTGCATATGGTACAAATTTGACCCGAAGGTATAAGAGCACTTTACATGTGCACCAGTTGTGTTACAGACAGACACATTCATTTTCTTAGCAACACAGACATGACATGATTTGCCCAGAATCACAGGATGTTGAGCGTCCCTGCCGAGACAAGAGCCTGGATCCCCAACTTCGAGGTCGACCGCTCTAGCCATTAGGCTACATCTTCTCATATTATCATTGCAGCTAGACCATCAGGACAACCATCAAACCCAGCACCGCCGACAACCTTTAAAGATGTGCTTGGCTCAACGGGTGCAGGAGAGGTAGCCAGATGCCTACTCAATACGGTTCATTCCCACCTGAGCTCAACGCCTCCTACATCAGACCTCACCTCAAAATGATAAATATCGACCTATCTGACTCAGCAACCTGCACCGTCATATTAAATGGACCGTTCTTGAGACAAATCTTGAGAAAGCAGTGTTTACTCAACTCTCATTATGGCTTCCTATCCTGTTTCAGACCAGGCAGAGACAGAGTCAGTGATCATATCCAACTGGGATGATCTAAAATTCAGAGTCGACAAAACCGCGTGTCTGCCTTATTACTTCTGGGTTTATCATCCGCTTTTGACACTGTCAGCCACTACGCACTACTGCAAAGACTTCACAATATCGAAATCCATGAAAATGCTTTGAAAGGGTTTCTTCTTGTCTCAAAGACCAGCAAAGTGTAGTCTACCTACCTCCTTTCACATCATCTCCTCGCACCCAACGCTGCGGGGTTCCTTAGGGGGTCTATGCTATCCCCTCTAATATTCAACATCTACCTGACCTCCTTACACATCACACAACCTCATCTGTTACAACTATGCAGATGACATGCAAATCATTCTAAAATGGATATCACCGAAGAGCTCTACAATTCACCACTCAATGACGGCCTTCGTGCCATAAACGCACGAATGATGAATAACCATCTAAAGTTCAATACCACAAAGACAGAGATTATGACCGGCGGACAATGGCAAAGGTACCAGCCTAGTGCCACATGACCTAAGGGAATTGAAACCCCTCCTGCAACATCAAGAGAAGTTTGAAACCAAGCCGTAAGCATGATTCCGACCTATCCTTGACACTGCATGCTAATAACGTCGCGGATAGAGTGCATTCTACACGATGCAAACAGTACGTCATATCTTCCCATACCATGCGTGCCCACATAAACTGCAAGCCACCCTCATGCTCGCACTCTCTAAGCTTGTCTATGCCACCAGCCGATATCTTGGCCCACACCTTCCATTACACGCAAAACACAACTCGTTCAAAATGCAGCCACAAGGCTCCCTCTCAGCCTTCACCCTAGAGACAGCATGACTCCAGCCTTGTAGTCACTCCACTGGTTACCTACAGCTAGAAGGGCCAAGTTCAAGGCACTCTACATGGTACACACAGCCTCCGCAGGAAAAGGACCGTTACACCTACAAGATAAATTCAAGAAATACAAACCAATGTTATGTTATGTGTTATGTTAAAAATGTTTATAGAGCGCACTTACACCAAGCGGTTTCATGGCGCTGACAGCGGGATGGCAACAGTGGTAGAATGACGGAAGCTTACTCAGATGCTTGTGAGAACAAAAGGGTTTTTAGGCGTGCTCTGAATTGGGAGTAGCAGGTTACAGATCTAAGTTCAGTCGGCAGGGAATTCCAGAAGTGAGGAGCCAGGAAGGAGAATCTGAGGCCGCCATGTTTTTTCCGTTTAAAGGAGGGGATCGTGAGCAGATTGAGGTGGGGGGAGCGGAGGTCACGTGCAGGGGCAGCGGTGAATCCCAGAGGAGATGAAAGCTGGGCCCTGGCCAGCAAAGATGGTACAACCCAATTTGAATACGCAGCGTTTGGCCACCGGGAGCCAGTGGAGGCTCTTCATTACAGGGCTGACGTGTTGATGCTTAGGTTGATGGAAAATAAGCCTAGCTGCTTGGTTTTGTACCAGCTGGAGGCAGCGAAGGTGGTATGCTGGGATGCCAACGTAGAGTGAGTTCGCATAGTCAATGCGGGAGATGACCACGGCCAAAATAACAAGAGTGAGGGCCTCAGCAGTCAAACATCTACAGATCTTCCGAATTCTGCAGAGGTGAAAAAAGCAGGAGGATACCACTGCATCAATCTGGGGCTTCAGGTACAAGTCATTGCAAATTAAGACCCCAAGGCTTTTTACCGCATCCACTGGGCGAGGGGGGTTACCCAGGGGCGGGGCCTTAAGCAGGAGTTCCAGGGGTTGGCAGCACCTCCAGTCAGGATTAGCTCCGTTTTATCCGGATTAAGTTTTAATTGATTGGTGTACATCCACTGGCTAATGGAGGTCATGGTAGACTGAAAATTGATGACTGATCAATCAATCAATCAATCAATCAGGAAATTTGTATAGCGCGCTACTCACCCGGAGGGTCTCAAGGCACTTGGGTGGGGGGGGGGGGCGCTACTGCTCGAATAGCCAGGTCTTGAGTTGCTTCCTGAAGGAGAGGTGGTCTTGGGTCAGACAGAGGTGGATTGGGAGGGAGTTCCAAGTCTTGGGTGCCAGGTAGGAGAAGGATCTTCCTCCCATGGTGGTTTTTCGGATGCGTGGAACGGTGTCGAGGGCGTGGCTGGGAGATCGTAGCTGGCGGGTGGGAGTGTAGAAGGTAAGGCGGTTGTTGAGGTATATGGGGCCCAGGTCGTGGAGGGCCTTGTGTGCGTGGGTGAGGAGTCGGAACGTGATTCTCTTGCTGACGGGAAGCCAATGCAGGTCTCTCAGGTGTCCGGAGATGTGGCTGTGTCAGGGGATGTCTAGGATGAGTCGTGCGAAGGCGTTCTGGATGCATTGGAGTCTTTTTTGTAGTTTGGCTGTGGTTCCGGTGTAGAGTGTGTTTCCGTAGTCCAGTTGGCTTGTGACGAGTGCCTGGGTGACCATCTTCCTGGTTTCGGTCGGGATCCATCGGACGATCTTTCGAAGCATGTGTAGGATGTTGAAACATGATGATGACACGGCGTTGACTTGTCTGGACATCGAGAGGGAGGAGTCCAGGATGAATCCCAGGTTGCATGCATGGTCCGTTGGCTTGGGTGCGTTGCCCAGGGCAGGGGGCCACCAGGAGTTGTCCAAGGCAGAGGGTGATGATCCAAGGATGAGGACTTCCGTCTTGTCTGAGTTCAGCTTCAGGCAGCTGTTCATCATCCACTCGGCTACGTCTTTCATCCCTTTCTGTAGGTTGGTTCTGGCGGTGGCTGGGTCATTGGTGAGGGAGAGGATCAGCTGGGTGTCGTCGGCGTAGGAGATGATGTTGAGGTTGTGTTGGCGTGCGATGGCTGCGAGGGGGCTCATGTAGACTTTGAAGAGGGTGGGGCTGAGTGATGATCCTTGCAGTACGCCGCAGATGACTTCAGTGGCCTCGGATCTGAACGGGGGAGGCGGACTCTCTGGGTTCTTCCGGGGAGGAACGAGATGATCCACTCTAATGCCTTGTCTTGGATTCTGCCGTTGCTGAGGCGTTGCACTAGGGTGCAGTGGCAGACAGTATCGAACGCTGCGGAGAGGTCCAGGAGGATGAGGGCCGCTATTTCCCCATTATCGAGCAGGGCTTGGATGTCGTCAGTGGCTGCGATGAGGGCGGTCTCGGTGCTGTGGTTGGCTCGGAAGCCGGACTGCGAGTGGTCGAGGGATCCGTTCGGTGGGGTCTGCTGATGGTTTCTTCAGGAGGGCGCTGAGTTCGGCATGTTTCCAGCTCTCAGGGAAGGTGGCGGTGTTGAAGGAGCAGTTGATGATGTCCCGGAGTTGGGGTGCGATGACGGAGTCAGCCTTGTTGAAGACGTGGTGGGGGCCTGGGTCGGTTGGTGATCCGGAGTGGATGGGTTCATCGTGTGGATGGTGTCTTCGGTGCTGACCGGGGTCCAGGCGTGGAGGGTGGTGGTGGGGTCGTGGGTTCAGTGGTTGGGTGCGTGGTCTGTGCGCCGAAGCTGTTGTGTATGTTGGCGATCTTGCTGTGGAAGAGCGAGGTGAGTGAGTCGCAGAGTTCTTGCGAGGGAGTGATGTCGTTGTTTCCGGCGCTGGGGTTGGAGAGCTCTCTGACGATGCTGAAGAGTTCCTTGCTGTTGTGTGCGTTGTTGTTGACTGATGTATTAGAGGAGTCAATGTCGAACACCAGCTGGAGGTCGTCAGCATAATTGAAGGTTATTGCCGGGCTATTACGTAAGGACACGATCAGGGGTTGCATGTATAAATTAATTAAAAGGGGCGACAAAGAAGAGCCCTGGGGGACCCCACAGGTCAGCCTGATTTTTTTGGCTGAAAAATTTGCCAGGCGAACTGCCTGGAATCGCTTATGTAAGATGGAGGGGATAAAACTGAGGGCCAGACCCTGTATGCCAGCATTACTGACACGGCCGATCAGGAGATTGTGATCGACCGTGTCAAAAGCGGCTGACAGATCTAAGAGCACCAGGGCTTGGGTGGTGTTTTTATCAGCTCCACTTCTAAGCTCGTACGTGACCGCCAGAATGACAGATTCCGTGGAGTGGGCTGGTCTAAAACTCACCTGCCGAGGGTCGAGAAACTGAGAATGCTCAATGAATGAGCTGAGGCAGTTTATAACATGGGCCTCAGGTATCTTACTGAGGTAGGGGAGCAAGGAGATTGGGCGAAAACTACTCGGTACCCACGGATCGGCATTTGGTTTCTTTAGGATCGGGACAATCACAGTGTGTTTAAAGGTGTCGGGGACAATGCCTAATTTGAGGGTGTTGTTAAGGAGTGAAAGAGGCGGGTCAGGGCAAGAAAGGAAGGCCTCTTGTAAATATTGAGGAGGACAGCAGTCATTGGGGGAACCGGATTCCACCCTTTTTAGGAGAACCAGAAACTCCTCTCTAGAGATCGGGGGATTTGGCCCAGCGTAAAGGGGTTTTTACATGAGATTGGAAGGGTAGTGAGGGATGTGGGGGTGGGAATAATGTTTTTAATGGAGGTGATGTTGTTAATAAAAACTAATTCAGGGAGTCGCATAATATTTGTGAGGGGACAGGTTTTGCGATCACTCTGTCGGGTTGCGCGAGCTCATCGACTATTGCAAAGATGTCTTTAGTTTTCTTGGCTGAATTTGTAATTTTTGAAGAGAAATAGGCTGTCTTAGTCTGGAGGGTGGAACCCTTATAGTTTTTTAGCAAGGCTACGTAGATGGTTCTTTCCCCAGGTTCATATCCTCGCCCCCATTGGCGCTCTGCTTGTCTAAGTGCTAGTTACTTCCTTTTCAGGTCATCGGGAGGGAGTTCCAAGTCTTGGGTGCCAGGTAGGAGAAGGATCTTCCTCCCATGGTGGTTTTTCGGATGCGTGGAACGGTGTCGAGGGCGTGGCTGGGAGATCGTAGCTGGCGGGTGGGAGTGTAGAAGGTAAGGCGGTTGTTGAGGTATATGGGGCCCAGGTCGTGGAGGGCCTTGTGTGCGTGGGTGAGGTTGGTTCTCTTGGAGGGGCCAGTCTTATTGCTGGCTGATTCAAGCCATTGGTCGAGGTTATGTGCCTGATGACAGAGGGAGCCTTGGTCAGGAGGGAGCCTTGGTTAGAGTGGGAGGTGGCTGTTAGGAGCACGCAGAAGTAGCCAATGTTTGCCCGCTTCCAGTTTCTTACCAGGAGATTACCCGCCAGCGGGGGTTTAATGGGGTTTAATAACCAAAACAGAACACTGTGCTCCAGCCACTTACCATCGTATCACCATCGCATAAGAAGCCTGTAGGAGGCGCTGCTTTCTCAGTACAAGCCATCAAGCACTGGAACCCACTGTCAGCCAGTACTCAAACCACCCAGGACCACATACGCTTCCGATGGCAGTTGTCAAAGTTGACTGTTTGCTAGATAACTGCAGCGCCCACATCCTGGAAACAGACCCAAGTCAACAGCCGCACCTTCAAGCACAATCCTCAGATTACGATCTATGAACTGCAAACAACTCGGCCAGCAAACTGCTTTCCTTATGCAGTAACACGCCAGTGGTCATCACAGACTACACGGAAACTGCTCACGTAGGATCAAAACAAAAACACCATCCTTCTAACCACACACGCTACACAGTGTAGCATGCTATTCATGTAGGCAAACGCTTCAAAGTCCCACATAGGGGTATTAAGCACTATATATTACACTACAATTGTTGTCAGGTGAACTATGTGCACTAATTACTAGGGATGGGTGGGATTGGCAGAGTTTCATTCCACGGGATTCAGCAGAAGTACATTCAAATTCTGCAGAATTCTGTGAAGGGGAAGGGTTGGCACTGCAATGTGCAGTGCATAACCCTTGGTGCCCTTGCATAAGTATTTAAGGGCACTACAGTGCCTACCCCATTGCGCCCTTGCATAAGTATGTTAGGGAACTGAGGTGTATTCGGTGTACTACATTGCATACCGCTTGTGCCCTTGCATAACTATGTTGGGGAACTGAGGGGTATTCGGTGTACTGCAGTACATACCCCTTGGCGCCCTTGCATAAGTATGTTAGGGCACAGAAGGGTATTCGGTGCATTGCAGTGCATACCCCTTGGCGCCCTTGCATAAGTATGTTTAGGAACTGAGGGGTATTCGGTGCACTGCAGTGCATACCGCTTGGCGCCCTTGCATAACTATGTTAGGGCACTGATGTGTATTCGGTGCACTGCAGTACATACCCCTTGGTGCCCTTGCATAAGTATGTTAGGGCACTGATGTGTATTCGGTGCACTGCAGTGCATACTCCTTGGCGCCCTTGCATAACTATGTTAGGGAACTGAGGGGTATTCGGTGTACTGCAGTACATACCCCTTGGTGCCCTTGCATAAGTATGTTTAGGAACTGAGGGGTATTCAGTGCTTACCTGTTGGACTTGGCCCTTCTGGCAGGTTCACCCCTAAACTTTTTGCTTTTAATGGTGACCTGGTGATGGTGATTTTTGGTTTTTGCGCACTTTCACTGTGTCCCAGTGGAAAGTGCATGCGCACTTTGAGTGCATTTGGTGAGATAGGCCTGCCCGCCCATAGGAATGCATGGGGAATGTCTGTGTCCCTGGTAGTTCCTGATGGTGAGGTGTGCAGGGTCGAGTTTGGTATGTGCGGACTCGTGTGATTGAATGCTGCGCAATGATGTATGCAGCCTGAGTGTGTCTAGTGTGGAAGTGCCACTTCTAGACATTGGTGTGCATGTGCAGTGAGGCTGAGCACTTCAAGGGTGCTCACAAACCAGCTGCGACTGGTTTTCCCCCTCACCCTGGAGCCAGACAAAGGTTTTCACTGTATAAAAAGGGGCCATGTCCCCTTACAATGGGTTCTCTTCTTGATCCTATCTAGAGGGGGGCTGCTGCTGTGGCTGGGCGCCAGGAGGACCGCCACTTGGACTGCCTCCCTGCCTGGAGGCCCAGTGAGCTGGCTCTGGGTCCAGCCTTGCCCCCCTACCTGCCTAAAGAACTTTTGTGCTGGTCCCTGGACTTTTTGGACCCCAGCGCCTGGAAGCGCTTGCATTTTCCTTCCAGTGCTTGTGAGCGCTTTGTTTTGTCCTTAGCGCTTCGCCGGTGCCCACCCGGCGTTTGACCCGAATATTTAATTGCCGATTTTTGGCGCGGCTGCCTCTGCCGCTCATTGCCCCTCTTTGGCTGTGTTCGTTATTTAAATACGAGTGCCTACCTCGATCTATTTATTTACAAGGAAAGCCGGTGCCCACCCAGCATTTGCTGCTGTGTCCCCGCCGGGCCGCCGCTCTGCCTGCGACGACCTGGAAGTGGTTGGCAGGCCGGCCAATCGTAGCGCGGCCCGACTGGAGGTTCTGCCCCGCAGCCAGGCAGTGAGCAGAGAGGTGACGGAGGGTACAGGCGGGGCTCCATTGTCAGGAGGAGAGCCCCGCCGCCCCAGAGTGAAGAGCCGCCGCAAAGCACCAAGACGATACGCGGTGAGTGTTTCGAGGGAGAGTGGGACGTGGGGGCACATTGCCGGTGCCCGCCCCTCCCCTCCAGTGCAAGGCCGGTGGGGGCTGAGAGGCTCGTGGGGCTCCTCCTGATTCTGAGTCCCCCGAGAGGGACTCCAACGACCTAAGGCCATTCTTGTTTGGCCCCCCAGGACCCCGGGGGCATATCTTTGCGTACCCGTCCCCCGAGAGGGACTTTACCCCAACCCAGGCCGCGGTTGCTACGAACCATGAGAGGCTCACGGGGCATCTCTTTATTTAAAGCCCACAAGGGCCACGGGGCCTTTTTGTTTACTTAGACCTGGCGAGGCTCAGAGACCTTAGTTATTTCTCGAGTCCACGAGGGACTCCCATGACAAGGGCATTGCCTTGTGTTTCGAGCCCAGAGAGGCTCGAGGTGCCAGATTTGTTTTAGAGGCTCTGGGGGACACTCTTAATTCCAGAGCCCTGAGGCTCCCATCCCCTTTTGTTTTAGAGCCCTGAGAGAGGCTTGTGGTGCCAGATTTGTTTTTTTTAATTTAAGAGACCTTTATTATTAAGAGTCCAAGCTTGTCATACATTTCACATATATGCACTTATTTACGGTACATGTGCACCACCAACACTGAACAACATAATGAAATACACAGCCATTCAGCCGGCATCCCGGGGGCCCGGCGGCGAGAAGGTCATTTATCAGCCTTGAGAAACAGATTGTGGTAACAGCCCGGAAGCAGTGTGAGGTGCACCAGGACAACTTGTAACCATCTGCAGAACACTTGTGTCTAAGGTCCCTGGGAACAAGGAAAGATCAAGAACTGTTAAACCAACCCAACGCCCCCCACCCACCCATGAACGTGCATACGAGGATACCCATGTGTGCGAATTCAGTTGGAGTACATTAGTGTGCCTGGATGTTGCTATACGTGGCCCCTAACCCTGTAAAGACCACCCTCCCCCGATGGCTGTCTAGACCCAACCCCAGAGGCCAAGGTGTTTCCGTGCTGTCCCTGTCCAGCCCCTCCTCCCCCACCCGGCAGCCCCCTCTAAATAAGCCCTGTGTTCGCCTCAGCTCCCAATCCACCGTGTGATCTGGGAGGTCTACCACTTCCGAGACATCTGAACCCTCCTCATCCCCTTTCTGAAGATATTCCTGGTAAAGACCCCAAAAGTTTTTGGGTCTACTCCTGGGAGGCAGTAACTCACTATAGAGTTCAGTTTGAGTACTGCAGTGTAGTAAGTCCCCCGTCCATCTTTTCTTGGTGGGGAGATGCCCCCTCATCCAACATCTCTCCACCAACCTCTTGGCTAACAGCAGTGCCATGTCGACTAGACGACGCTGGGAGGGAGGAAGCGGCTTAGAGTAACCCAGGAGAGCTAATTCCGGACTGCGAGGCAGTTCCACACCCAGACAGAAGATCCAGTCAATCTCTGAGAAAACTTCCACCCAGAAAGCCTGCATGCCCGGGCAGTGCCATGCCATGTGAATAAAGTCAGCTACTGACATATGACAGCGTTCGCACTCCGCCGATTGCCGCAGGCCGTATCGGTGGAGCCTTTCGGGAGTGTAGTAGACCCGCTGGACGAACTTAAAATGCACTAATCTGTGCCTGCCATTGAGGGAGATTCTACGCGTGCTGGAGCAGCAGTATCTCCACATGCTGTCGTCGGTGGGCTGTAGATCACCCTGCCAGGCTTCCCTGGCCTTAGAATGGTGCAGCTGCTGATGTGCCACCCCTAACTTGTTGATGTGTGAAATTAGTTTAGCAGGGGACTTGTTTTTAATGACATATGTTAGTTCGGGGACCTCCACTGGCTCCTCCATAGCCGGGCCCTGTGCTTCCCGAAACGCCGAGCGGAGTCTATGGAACTGGAACCTTTGCAGAAGAGAGGGACCCGATGGGGAGGGTGGAAGCTGATCCCATGTCTTCAAGACACCCTCTGCGAACAGGTCTTCCATCTTCACAAGCCCCAGGGAGCGGAGCGCCTCAGTGACACCCTTCTCCCCAAGGGGGTCCAGCCAGAGCGCCCAGTCGATTTGCATTAGGGGGGAATACAATATAGGACAGCCACGTGCACGGGCCAACGCGTGCCAGGCGTGGTTTGTCGATTTAAGGGAGTCCAATTGACCGACGGAGCGATCCTCTGGGAGGCAAATCGTAGTCGGAAGGGGGAGTGGGTCCGCAAACAGCCGCTCTAGGATCACATGTGGTGTGCGTGTGTCCCCGTGGATCCATGAGTGTAAGTGCGATGCCTGTGCTATTCAGTAGTATCGTTCCATATCGGGAGCCCCCAGACCCCCCATCTCACAGGGGAGGATCAACGTCGCCCATTGTACCCTGGGTTGCCTGCCTCCCCATGCCAATCTGATGAGCACTTGTGTGAGTTGTTTAAAGAAGGCCTTCGACAGAACCACTGGGATGTTCGTAAATAGGAATAGAAACCTCGGTAGCACAATCATTTTCATAATGGCTATCCTGCCTAAGAGAGATAGCGGGAGTTTACACCAAGTTTCAACATCATCAACAAGCTTGTTGAAAGCCACACCATAATTGTCCCTTACCAAAATTTCCGGGTCTGTGTGCAATTGTATACCTAGGTACCTGACCGAATCTGTGGACCACTTCAGGGGATATTCCATGTCAAAAGGTTGTGTCACAGGCGTGAGCGGGAAGGCGATAGATTTATCCCAATTCACTTGTAGCCCAGAAAGTGAGCCGAAACGGACGACCTCCCGAAGGACAGCAGACAAGTTCGACTCCGGGTTACGGATATACAGCAAAGTATCGTCCTATTTTATAGGTGGGAAAGCTGATCCCCTCTAGGCTGTGGTACTCCCTTATAGCGCAAGCTAGAGGCTCCGCTACCAGCGCATACAGTAGGGGCGAGAGGGGGCAACCCTGCCTGGTGCCCCTGCTGATGTGGAACGGTTCTGTCACTCTGTCCCCCAATTTCAGCCTAGCCAACGGCTGGTGGTACAGGGCACCTATCATCTGTAAGAACGGTTCACCCAGACCGAGTTTCCTGAGCACCCTAATCATAAAAGGCCACTCCACCGAGTCAAAGGCTTTTTCCATATCAAGGTAAACCGTTAGCGCGGTATTTTCTTGGCGGACATGTTGCATCGTCCCCAGCACAGTGCGAATATTGTACGTTAGGTTTCTGTTGGGGACAAAGCCGGACTGTTCAGGCGCGACGAGTTCGGGGACCAAGAGAGCCATCCGATTGGCCAACACCTTAGCGTAGATTTTGGCATCAACGTTCAGTAGACTGAGGGGCCTGTATGAACTGCAGGATTCCGGGGGCTTCCCAGGTTTCAAAATGGTGACCAGCAAAGCCTCCTCCATTGTGAGGGGCCTCACACCGTCCTCACATATAACATCGAAGAGGGAGATCAGATGCGGAACCAGCTTGTCCTTAAAGGCTTTGTAAAAGCTCACAGTCAGACCATCGGAGCCCGGTGCATTGCCCGATCGCATGCCAGAGAGGGCTTCCAGAATCTCGTCCTCCTGTATGGGGGACATCAGAAATTCCCTGTCCGAGTTCGGCAGATAGGGCATGGCAATGTGGTCGAGGTAATCATCCACTTCGTCTTCAACACCAAGCGATCTGGACTTATATAGCTCGGCGTAGTATCGCCGGAAAGTATGGAGGATCTGCTCCTCGTCTGTGACCACTTCACCCTCCGGCGTGTGCAACTCGTCGACCACGAGTGGCCGTCTAGAACCACGTACCATTCGGGCCAGGAGGGCACCCGGTCTTTCCCCCTCCCCGTAGGCTCGAGCCGTCGCGTATTTCCCCATGTGAAGTATCTCCCTGTCAGACAGGCTCTGGTACTCAGACAGCAAGGGATTAAGTTGAGAGGGAATGTCAGGCCCCGGGTCATTCAGCTGTCGACCCTCCAGATCTGACAGTTGGGACTCCAGCGACGCCAGTTCCCGTCTGATAGTCCGCAGCACACTAGAGTGTTTAGACATGGCCATGCCTCTTATGTAGGCCTTGAACGCCTCCCACAGTGTGGAAAAGTTGTCCACCGTGCCTAAATTGGCATCAAAGAACGAGTCAAAGTCTTCAGCCAATTCGCCCCGAAAGGCGTCATCCAGCAGGGAGTAGGGAGGGAACCTCCAGGTAAAGGGGGGATACCCCTCCTAGCGGTGGCCACATGCAGCAGAATGGGGGAGTGGTCCGAGAGAGTGCGTGGGAGCACCTCACAGGCACAAATACTACTCATTACAGATTGTGATGCCAGCCAGTAGTCGATTCTGGTATGGATATTGTGGTATGCGGAATAGTGTGTGAAGCCACCTTTCGTGGGATGTTTACTTCTCCACACGTCCACCAAATCTAAGTTAATCAGTTCCGCTTTCATATAAGCTGCCGAGGCTACCAGCCTGCGGGCGGGCCGGCGGAGCGGTCCAGGACAGGGTCAAAAACAAAGTTAAAATCACCTCCCCACAGTACCCCGGTGTTGGCGTGCGACCTACAGTGTGCCGACAGAGTGGCATAGAAAGCTGGGTTGTCGTAGTTAGGGCCATAAACGTTGACAATCAACAGGTCAATTCCCTTACCCACACACCTAGCAAGAACAAACCGACCCTCAGCGTCTGCTACCACATGGACCAATTTTAGTTGTGAGGTCGGGCTGACCCAGGTTAGGACCCCCCGGGAGTGTGTCGTAAAACCTGCTGCCACTGCATTTCCCACGAGCCCACGAGCCTGCAACATCCTGCTGTTAAGGGGCAAATGCGTTTCCTGCAGAAGGGCCAGATCGACATGATGCCTGTGTAAGTAGCTAAGTACCTTCCGCAATTTACGGTAGTCGTTCAGGCCCCTCACATTCCAAGACATCATCTTCAGAGTCTGAGGGATGTGTGTAGTGTTACTTACAGCGTTATTAGACATATCAGCAACGGGTAATCTAGCGAGCAGTCAGCAATATCGGCAGCTCGAGTTCCAGAGCTGGGTACAACTTCCGGCAACACATTATATAGATTCCACAACATTAAAATGCACAGGCGGCCAGTCGACGCGTCTTCAGAAGGGTATTTCGATCCAAGCACAACCTCAAGCAGCACCTCACTGGGTTTCACATGCAACCCCCCGCAAACAAGGAAACAAGAACATCCCTCAGCAACCCCCCCCAGTTTGTCCTTCCACCTCCCTACCCACCCACAGCCGACCACCCCCAACCAGGTCAGACAGATCCCAATACCACCCCCCATCAACCCAAAATTAACAAAATCAAGGTAGTCTTGAAACTGGCTCACAGTGGAGCCGAACAGCCAAAAGCGCTGGGGCAGAGAACGCCTGTCAGGAGCAGTTCCTCCTACTGCTCAGCTACACAGATCAAGTTTGTCCCTCAGGCCTGCCCCAGCAGGTAGTTCAGTGTCATTAGCAAAGTACTCCAAAGTGCCCCTCCTCCCCACCTACCCCCTCTAGGCATACAAACGACTAATACAAGTACCGGCTCATCATTAGGTTGTGACCCCCCTCCCCCGGCAGCGCCCATCCACAAAAAACAAAACTGTCAGACGGCACCCGTCAGAGTGTCCGTAGAACTCGTCCATCGCACCACACCATTGGAACTGCCAGTATCATTCAATCCATCACTTACCCCCCCTCTGGGGGGCCCAGCGTCTCCGAGTGGGGAGCAACCCCACATCGTAGAAAGTAAGACAGAGTACACTACGGACTCCTAATCAGTCCTGCTCATCCATGTGAGAAGCGGAGCCGGAATCATCATCGTGGTACTCCTGGCCTTCCTTGCGTTCTCTAGTCCATTCTTTCAGGGACTTCTGGAGGTCTCTGGGGTCCGTAAAGAAGTGAGAATGCCCCTGTTTGTTAATTCGGAGCTTGGCAGGATATAGCATGGCATAATCTAGGCCAAGGGCACGCAGCTGCTTCTTGTACGGTGCGAATTGCCTCCTTTCCTCCTGGACCTTGGCAGTGAAATCCGGGTAGAGGGAGATGTCCATGCCCTCGTATTGCAGCTTGCCTTTGTCTCTCGCCAGGCGCAGCGCCGTTTCCCTGTCCCGGTAGTTGAGAAGTTTCGCTATAATAGGGCGAGGAGGCGCGCCCGGCTTCGGCTGAGGGCCCAGAGTACGGTGCGCCCTTTTGACAATGAACATGGGCGAGAAGGCCTCCTCCCCCAGCAATACTTTTAAGAGTTTCTCGACAAAGAGTTCCATTTTGCCGGTTTGGGTGGTTTCCGCCACACCCTGTTGGACAGGCCACATGACGGGCCGCTCTCCCCCGGCTCGACCAGGCCCGAGCCCAGTCACGCAAGCACCACACACCACCATTGCACGCCCTACGTCCCCTCAGGGACCCCTGCCCTCGAACATGATAACCTCGTGGGTCCGATCCACTGCCGGCCCATGCACCCAGCCCGGGCCGCCATCTTGGACGCCTCGCCACGAGGCCGCCTGGCCCCCGATCGACCTCAACCCTGGGCCTAGCCCAGCCTCAGACAATCCGGCACCACCCTCCACCCAGGAGGTGAGCGGGCTACTTGGCAAGTCAATGGGAGAGAGAGGTGCCGATGGCTCTCCCCCCGCCCAGTGCCGCTCGCCCATCGCCTCCCCGGGCGCTGGCTCCACCCCCCTGCTGGGTGTCTGGACTCCCTCATCCCGGACCTCCCGACCTCCAAGTGCGAGGGTCCGGACATCAAAGCACGCCAGCCCTATAACTGGGACAGCTCCAGAGCAGGAAGTCAGTTGTATCTTGGAGTCGAGAGACGTAAGAGGAACTCATCCTGGACGGACTACTGGCGCTGCCGTAGCTCTGTCCTGTGCACCATCGTCCTGCCTGTTGGCGCTGCCACAGCCGTCGTAACCTTCATTCTTCACCGTCGTCCGGATCTGCTGGCGAGGCCGCGGACCGTTGTAACCATCATCTTCATCGGGACCTGCTTGGCTTCTCCACGGCCCGTCGACCATCCTTCATCCATCTCGGGACCTGCTTGGCTCCTCCACGGCCCGATCAGCAACCACGCCGAGCTCGAGGATTGAGAGCTATTTAACTCATTGGTAACTAAGACTGTCCCGCTACCCTTTCTCCTCAACCAGAGATCAGAACCGAGGGGACCCCTGAGTCCAGACCTCCTTGTATCATAGCGACGTAACCTAAGAATTGCATATAAAGTCTCGTTAACCTTCAATCTTGTGTGGTGTCCGCCTGTGGGGGGGAAGTTACTTACCTGTACAGTCGTTGGAGACGGCTCTCCCTGGAGACCTCTCCCCGTAATCTCGGCCGACCCTCCCGGTCCGTCTAACATTGGTGGCCAGCGGCGCGATCCGAATCACCGCATAACGTACAGAGAGTAGCTCACCCCACAACGAACAACAATGTCGACTAAAGAGAGCGGATCAACTGAGAAGTTCCAAATGGAAAAACTAGAGGAATACAGCCATCGTGAACTAAAGCAGTTCTGCATCGAACTAGGTATCGCTACCACCGGACTAAGTACCAAGGACGATTTTAAGCATGCCCTAGAATCTTGGGCAGAGACCGGGGATGTCGAAACCCCTGAGCAAAGCACCGCGAAAAATACCAACACGGCCCCTGAGGGGCAAAGAACCAGTCTCTCGCAAGACGAGATCCAAGAAAGAGAAAAAGCCCGACTACACGAACTCGAAATGGCCCGACTCAAGATGGACATAGAACTCAAATTGGCCGAGCAAAAAATAAACTTAGAGCACCTTCGCCTCCGAGAAGAAAGAGAGGAGAAACAGAGGCAAAGGGAGCTCGAGGAAAAAAGACTAACGTACGAGCACGAACGGAACCTAGCCGAGATCAACCTGCGCAAACAAAATAAAGAGTTAGGGGTGCCCGACAGACCGTCCACCCCAGGGACCGCGGAGAAAAAAGTGCACATCCCCAAGGATGTGGTCCGAGAATATTTTCGAGAAGACGACATCCAGCAATGGTTTAAGGCCTATGAAATCGCGATGACTGCGCACCGGATCGATAGAACCGACTGGGGAGCCGGCCTATGGGGCAAATTCCTCAATGAGGGCCGCGATACTCTGTTACAGCTCCCAGACCACCAGATGACCTCCTACGACCATATGAAAGCGGCCCTCCTCACCCGCTATGGCCTCACGCCCGAGATGTACCGTCAGAGGTTCCGAGACTGCACACGCATTCCAGGTACAACTTGGGTGGACTATGTAACGTACTTTAGCCGAGCCTTCGAAGGCTGGATCAGAGGGAACAACGTCACGACCTACGAGCAGCTGTTCAATCTGATGGTATGGGAGCATCTGTCCAACAATTGCTTCATTGAACTACGCCAACACCTCCTCGACAGCAAGTTAACCGATCCCCGGCAGCTCGCAGCCGAAGCTGACCGGTGGGAGATCACCAGAGTGGGCCGGAATGGGTCCTACGAGCAGAACAGGAACAACAATGGTCACTACCGACCCAGAGGAGGAGGAGGGGGCCAAGGACGAGGAAGAGACAATACTCCGGCCGCCCCCGCTACCAGCACCACCCCCCCGGCCAACCGGGGCAGCACCCCGGCGCGACCGGGATACAGAGCCAATGTTACATGTCACCGATGCCAACGAGTCGGCCACTATGCAAACGACCCAAGCTGCCCGCAGTATCAGAGTCCAAGACCCCGCCAGGTGGCCGCCGCGGCACTAGGGGAAGAACAGATCTCCGAGGAACAAGAAACAGGCGAGCAAGAGTATCAAGAGTGGGAGCCAGCCGCCATGACTCTCGCGTGCTTAGGGGGAAGAGACATGGTCCCGCGGGTCCCCCTACCCGCTAACACCCAGAAGTACAGCCAATGGGTGAGCATCAATGGACAACGGGCCGAAGCCCTTCGAGACACCGGGGCCAGTGTGACAGCCGTCCGCTGTCATCTGGTGACCCCAGAACAATATCTACCGAACGTTCTCTGCCCTGTGCGATCAGCCGACAACTCGGAAAGTCTGTGTCGGATGGCCTGCGTCCCCTTTGAGTGGGGAGGGGTCTCCGGCATGTTGAAGGTAACGGTCCGAGACGACGCCCCCGTGGAATGCCTCCTCGGAAATGACCTGGAAAGCTCCCCGTGGGCAGCCGTGGAGCGAAAAAAACACTTGGGGATGTTGGGCGTCCCAGACTGGGCGTGCGTCACCACCCGGTCCATGGCCGCCCGTGCCAACCATCACCCGGAAGAACCAGAATGGCCGGCGCCACCGCCTCCGGTCGCCCCCGCCGAGACCCCCGACCATGGCATCCCCCTCGAACTTGCTCAACCTTCCGACCTCGCTAATCTTGATCAGTGGGCTCAAGAAGGGGGACCCACACAAGAACAATTTCGTCAGGAACAGAAGACCTGTCCCTCCCTTGAGGGACTCCGACAACAAGCGCTCGCCCAAAGCGCCGGGGATACCTCCGGAACTCATTGGGTCTACTGGGACAATGATCTATTGTACAGCGAGCAACGAATCGCCGAGCTGGGAGCCAACCGAGTACTAGTGGTGCCCCTCCGCTTTAGAGACTTCCTGCTAAACCTGGCCCACGATGCCCCCCTGGCAGGGCACCTGGGACAGGATAAAACCTACAGCCGCCTAGTGACCCACTTCTTCTGGCCCAAAATGAGAAACGATGTGCACCAGCATTGCCGATCTTGCCCCACGTGCCAAGCCAGTGGGAAGAGCGGCCGCAAATTAAAGGCTCCCCTGCAACCCTTTCCAGTAGTCACAACCCCATTTGAGAGGGTCGGGATAGACATTGTGGGACCCCTGGACCCGCGTACAAGACAAGGCCATCGCTTCATCCTGGTACTAGTGGACCACGCCACCCGCTACCCTGAGGCTATTCCTCTCCGGACCGTGACAGCCCCAGTGGTCGGCCGGGCCCTGATGGGGATCTTCTCCCGTGTGGGGTTCCCCCGAGAAGTCGTCAGTGACAGAGGCACGAACTTTATTTCTAAATATATGAAGTCCCTCTGGCAACAGTGTGGGGTCACCTACCGCTTCACGACCCCCTATCACCCCCAAGGAAACGGACTTGTTGAGCGGTTCAATCGCACGCTAAAAGGGATGATCGGGGGATTGGAAGAGCCCCTCCGTCGCCAGTGGGACGTGCTGCTGCCGTGCCTCCTCTTCGCCTACCGGGAGGTCCCACAGAAGTCCCTAGGCTTCAGCCCCTTCGAGCTGCTCTATGGGCACCCAGTACGGGGGCCACTCAGCCTGATCAAAGAAGGCTGGGAGATGCCTCCGGCCAAGAGTCCTCCAGATGTCTTCCGGTACCTCCTCACCCTCCGCAACCAGTCCCGGCGGTTCAGAGACCTAGCAAAAGCCAACCTAGAGGCCAGTCAAGAGGACATGAAGAAATGGTATGACCAGAACGCCTCATCCATTGAATTCGAGCCGGGGCAACAGGTCTGGGTAATGTCCCCCACCGAACCGTGCGCTCTCCAAGACAAATGGACGGGACCCTTCAAGGTAATCGAGCGCAAGGGTCCTGCCACCTATCTGATCGATATGGAGTCCGCCCGGAATCCGCTCCGAGTCCTCCACACCAACAGACTGAAACCCCACTTTGCACGAACAGAACTCAGCCTCTTGATGGCCACAGACAATGGGGTTGAAGACGACTCCGAGCCTCTCCCTGACCTCTTGCGGACCCAGGAGCAAGACGGCTCCGTGGATGGGGTCCGACTCTCGGAGACCCTCACCAGAGAACAACGGCAAGAGTGCCAAGCCCTCCTATCACGGTTCGCCAGTCTGTTCTCCCTCACCCCGGGTGTCACTTCCTGGTGTGTGCACGATGTGGACACCGGAGACAGCCCTCCTATCCGCCACCGGGCCTACCGCGTACCTGATCGGGTACGGGCCTGCATCCAGGCGGAAGTAGCTAAGATGCTCACGCTCGGGGTCATCGAGCCCTCAGACAGTCCATGGGCCAGCCCGGTCGTACTGGTCCCCAAAGCAGCCGCCCCCGGGACCACACCAGAACTCCGGTTCTGTGTCGACTACCGGGGTCTGAATGAAGTCACCAGAACGGACGCACACCCCATCCCCCGGGCAGATGAACTGGTCGACCGAATGGGCGCTGCCCGCTACCTCAGCATCTTCGACCTGACGGCAGGTTATTGGCAGATCGGCCTCACACCCCGAGCACAAGAACGCTCTGCCTTCTCCACCCCCGATGGCCACTATCACTTTACGGTCATGCCCTTCGGCATGAAGAACGCCCCAGCGACGTTCCAACGGCTCGTCAATCAGGTCCTGGCGGGGCTCGAAGAGTTCAGCGCCGCCTACCTGGACGACATCGCTGTGTACAGCCACCATTGGACCGAGCACCTCCACCACCTCCAAGCAGTGCTGCAAGCCCTTCAGCGAGCTGGCCTCACGATCAAGGCCAGCAAATGCCAAATTGGACAAGGGTCGGTGACCTACCTCGGACACCAGGTGGGAAGCGGCCTAGTGGCCCCCCTACAGCTGAAAATTGCCGCCATCCAGAACTGGCAACCCCCTATCACTCAAACTGAGGTGCGAGCCTTCCTGGGCCTCACGGGCTACTACCGAAGGTTCGTGAAAGATTATGGTACCATCGTGGGGCCTCTCACCGAACTCACGTCAAAAAATCAGCCCAAGAAGGTGAACTGGACCCCAGAGTGTCAAGCGGCATTCGAACAGTTAAAGGCCGCCATGTGTTCCGCTCCTGTGCTCCAGGCCCCAGACTACAGCCGGGAGTTCGTCGTCCAGACGGACGCCTCCGACCAGGGCATTGGGGCGGTCCTGTCCCAAGTGAACACCGAAGGCCTCGATCAACCGGTGGCCTTCATCAGCCGGAGACTCCTACCCCGGGAACAACGCTGGAGCACCATAGAGAGGGAAGCCTTCGCTGTGGTATGGGCCCTCAAGAAGCTCCGGCCCTACCTTTTTGGCACCCACTTTCGGGTGCAGACTGACCACCGACCCCTGCAGTGGTTGATGCATATGCGGGGGGAAAACCCAAAATTGCTACGCTGGTCCATCTCCTTACAAGGTATGGACTTCACAGTCGAACACCGGCCTGGGTCCGACCACGCCAACGCCGATGGCCTGTCCCGGTTTTTCCGCCTCGACGAAGAGAGTCCCCAAGAGGATGGGTAACTCTCCCCGCCTTCAGCTGGGGGGGACGCATGTTGGACAGGCCACATGACGGGCCGCTCTCCCCCGGCTCGACCAGGCCCGAGCCCAGTCACGCAAGCACCACACACCACCATTGCACGCCCTACGTCCCCTCAGGGACCCCTGCCCTCGAACATGATAACCTCGTGGGTCCGATCCACTGCCGGCCCATGCACCCAGCCCGGGCCGCCATCTTGGACGCCTCGCCACGAGGCCGCCTGGCCCCCGATCGACCTCAACCCTGGGCCTAGCCCAGCCTCAGACAATCCGGCACCACCCTCCACCCAGGAGGTGAGCGGGCTACTTGGCAAGTCAATGGGAGAGAGAGGTGCCGATGGCTCTCCCCCCGCCCAGTGCCGCTCGCCCATCGCCTCCCCGGGCGCTGGCTCCACCCCCCTGCTGGGTGTCTGGACTCCCTCATCCCGGACCTCCCGACCTCCAAGTGCGAGGGTCCGGACATCAAAGCACGCCAGCCCTATAACTGGGACAGCTCCAGAGCAGGAAGTCAGTTGTATCTTGGAGTCGAGAGACGTAAGAGGAACTCATCCTGGACGGACTACTGGCGCTGCCGTAGCTCTGTCCTGTGCACCATCGTCCTGCCTGTTGGCGCTGCCACAGCCGTCGTAACCTTCATTCTTCACCGTCGTCCGGATCTGCTGGCGAGGCCGCGGACCGTTGTAACCATCATCTTCATCGGGACCTGCTTGGCTTCTCCACGGCCCGTCGACCATCCTTCATCCATCTCGGGACCTGCTTGGCTCCTCCACGGCCCGATCAGCAACCACGCCGAGCTCGAGGATTGAGAGCTATTTAACTCATTGGTAACTAAGACTGTCCCGCTACCCTTTCTCCTCAACCAGAGATCAGAACCGAGGGGACCCCTGAGTCCAGACCTCCTTGTATCATAGCGACGTAACCTAAGAATTGCATATAAAGTCTCGTTAACCTTCAATCTTGTGTGGTGTCCGCCTGTGGGGGGGAAGTTACTTACCTGTACAGTCGTTGGAGACGGCTCTCCCTGGAGACCTCTCCCCGTAATCTCGGCCGACCCTCCCGGTCCGTCTAACACACCCGTGATGCGGATGTTAGATCTGCGCGACCTCGCCTCTAAATCTTCCGACTTGTCCTGTATAACCTGGAGGAGCCTGCCGAATTGCTTCCTATCTTTGTCCCATTCAGTTTGTGCCTCCTCTGCTTCAGTGAGCCGCCTTTCCGCCATGTCCAGGCGCTCGGCATGTTTGTCGACGCGCTCCGCCATGCGGTCCATACGATATGACAATGCATCGATTTTGGTGCCAACAGACGCTATACTGTCCTGTATCCCTTTCTCCATTGACATAAGCATGTCTTGCAGTTCTGTACCCGCCGGGCCAGTCGCTGTGGCACCCTTTGGGGACGCCTCGGTTGCAGGCGTTTCTGTCCCTTTAGGCCGCCGCCGATCAAAGGAGATTTTAGCCTGCGTAGAGTCGTTCTTCCCCATGACAGTCCTGGTTGGGGGTTAGACAAGGGGGCAGAGGGCTCCTCGCCCCTCTCCAGAGGTCAGGAGCAGTGGCCGATGAACTCAGAGGAGGCGTACTGCTACCGCCAGTCTCGAGGACCGCTAGGCCAGGTTCACCGTCACGAGGGAACGGTCCCAAAATGGCGTCTGCAGGAGAATCACTCCGTTTCGCATGGCTCCGGCGGGAACTCTTCCTACAATGGCCGACACCGCTGCATCCACACCGTCCCTTAACACACAGCACGAAGGGGGGGAGGCCCGCGGGTCCGTCGGAGCGCGCTGGTCCGGCTGCGTACTCACTATGACTCCGCCGGTACAAGGCCGCCGTGTGGCGGCAGCCGAAACGGCTACTGCACTGCTGAGGAGTCGCTCCTTGCGAGGACGAGGGTCCAAGATGGGGGGCAGCGGCCAAGGAGAGGAGGGTGTACCAGCGCCAGTCCGCTCAAGTATCGAGTCACTCCCCGCAGGACCGAGACTCCGGCCACGAGGTTTTGCTGCTGCCGCACGTCGGATGGCGTCGCTCGGCTCGCTCTCCAGGATAGTCCGCGGCTTCAGGCCCAGTCCGCAACCGCCGAAGCGTCACTGCTCTCCGCCCGGAGATCGCAGCTCTCCAGGGCCACCGACCCTACCGATAGTGACCAGGGGTCTCAGGTGAAGGAATAGTGCTAAATGCAGAAGTCTGGACACTGTGCAGGAAGAGTTAGCAGGATTTTAAAGGGGCTTAGGCGAGTAGCCGAAGGCTCACGCGTCCACCATCGACGCCGGCTAGCTCCGCCCCCATTGTGGTCCCAGATTTGTTTTAGAGCCCAGCGAGGCTCTTGGGAGGACACCAGTTAGTTGGTCAGAGCCCCGAGGCGCCCACGCTGTGCTTGGCCCCATTGTTGTTCTTGAGCCCACGAGGCTCCAACGTTGGCCCCATCAGTGTCTTCAGCTGCCCAGCACTTAGTTTGCAGCTGCCCGTTTAGGCCCCTGACATTGGGACACAGAGCATCCTAGCCCTAGAGAGGCCAGTTGGCCTAGGGACAGTCACAGGTGGTGACTTATGTAAGTTTGGCGCAATTGTTCTTTTGCTGCACCTCTGAATCTGATGGTTATGCGTCATGTGCCTTGTTCTTACACTACTGAATGTATGTTATGCATCATGTGTTTTCCTCCCCTACACCTCTGAATGTATGTGATGCATCAGGTGTTTTGTGCTTATACCCCTACAGGTATTGTGATACTTAGGTGGTTGTTTTTCTCCTAGTACAGGTGTTGCTAGTGAGGTCCTGGTTCCCTGTGTGACCTTTTCCTCAGGTGGCTAGGGTTGCGTAGCTGGTACTTACCTGTTACAGTGGTTACTGGTTGTGTGTTACATTTTCTAATTTGTGCTACAGTGATTTTACATTCTATGTTCTATGTTCTAAGTGATATTCTAAGTTCTAGTTCTAAAAGTGCTGTTTCCTGACTGTGGTCCAGGTGGCCCTGTCTTGTAAATATCCCCTGTAAATTCTGCCCGTGCCTCCGGCACCTTGTAAAGTGTGTGTTTTTATCTAATGTGTTTTGGTATAATACAAAGGCTATTTTTATACATAACCTTTTGTGGAGTTTCCTTTGTGGTGGGCCTTGGGTGTTGTTGTTGGGGTGCGTGCGCAAATACTTAACTCACATAGCCTCCAAGTTTAGCCTTGCTGCTCACGCCACGTTACCTAGAGGGTGAGCAGGGGTTATCTTGGCGTGCAACTCCCTTGCCCTGACTTAGGAGTGGTGGTCTCTGACTGACTTTGGCGCAAGCTCTGGCCAGCCAGGGATCCCATTTCTAACAATACCCTTTGACGCCCTTGCATAAATATGTTAGGGAACTGAGGGGTATTCGGTGCACTGCAGTGCATAACCCTTGACACCCTTGCATAAGTATGTTAGGGCACTGAGGGGTATTCGGTGCACTGCAGTGCATAACCCTTGATACCCTTGCATAAGTATGTTAAGGCACTGAGGGGTATTTGGTGTACTGCAGTGCATACACCTTGTGTTAGAACCGGGACCCTGGCCGGCCAAGACTCGCGTCGAGGTCAGTCAGGGAGCGCCACTTCTAAGTGTCAGGGCAAGGGAGTCACACACCAAGGCAACCCCCACTCGCCCTCTAGGTAACGTGGCGCGAGCAGTCAAGGCTAAACTTGGAGGCGATGTAAGTTAAGTATTTGCGCATGCACCCCAGCAACAACACCCAAGGCCCACCACAAAGAAACACTCCACACAAGGTTATGTAAAAATAGCCTTTGTATTATAATAAATATACATCAGATAAAACACACATCTTGTTACACTGTGCCAACAGGCACGGGCGGAATTTACAAGGGATATTTGTACAGGACAGGGCCACCTGGACCACTGTCAAGGGTATCAGCACTTTTAGAAATAATTACTGTAGCACAAAAATATAACAGTAGAGCATACAACCAGTAATCACTGGTAACAGGACCTCTCTAGCACCACCTGTACTAGGGAGAAAACAACCACCTACACGTCACACTACCTGTAGGGGTGTAAAAGCAACACACATGATGTCGTAACATTCAGAGGTGTAAAGGCACATGACGCATAAACAATACATTCAGAGGTGCAGAATCAATAACCATTACCCCATACTCACAAGTCACCACCTGTGACTGTCCCGGTGTCCCAATGTCAGGGCCTAAACGTGGCAGTTGCCCACAAAGTGCTGGGCAACTGGAGCAGGGAAAGTTAGCGCAAAGTTGGAGCCTCTCCGGGCTCAAAGAACCACCACTGTGGCACTGGTGAGCCTCTCTTAGGCTCTCTCACCAGTAAGGGGGGCTGCTGAGCCTCGCAGGGCTCCAGCAGCGAACAGGTGCAGCCTCGCTGGGCTGGGGGGTCCCTCGCTCTGGGGACCCAAAGCAATGATGTTCGCCAAGAGCCACGCTGGGCTCTAAATCAACTGGTGCCCCCGGGGCACCTCGTGGCTCCAAAACGCGGAGATGCTCCCTGAGCCCTCAGGCTCAAAAATACACGGGCGCTTCTCTTTGGGAGTCCCCCCTCTGGGGACTCGAAGTGAACGTGGGGCGCTCAGAGCCTCTCAGGGCTCGTGAAATAAAGAAATGCCCCCTGAGCCCTCAGGCTCAAAACACCCAGGCGCGAGGTCGCGCTACAGAGAGGGGGCGGGGCGGACACCGGCAATGTGTCCCGACGCTCCCCCCCCTCCTCTGCAGGCAGGCACTCACCGGTCTAGCGCTGGGCTTTCCAGCGGCGGCGGGTCTCTCCCGCTGGTCCCGGGGCTCTCCTTTCCTCTCGGGGAGCCTCGGCAGGCTCTCTCGCGGCTCGGCGAGGGAGGCGGGACTTCCGGTCGGCCTTTCCTGGGCCGCGCTGTGATTGGCCGGCAATCCCTTCACTTCCGGGTCGCCGCGGGCAGCGCGGCGGCTCGCTTTAGGCAGGCAGGCGGGCTCCCAGATGATCCGAGGAGTGGGCTCCCTCGTAGATCACTCAAAACCGGGCAAAACAATACGGCAATGAGCGGGGTGGCACCCGCGCCGTCAAACCACCACACAGGGCGGGCAAAATGTAGCGCTCACAGCGCTCGGGCACAATCCAGCGCTCTCCAAGCGCTAGGCAGGCGATCTCAGCGCTCCCAGCGCTGAAGGGCAGAGAGCAGCGCTCTCAGGCTGTAGACAACGAAGTCCTCAGTGCTCCCCAGCACTGGAGGACAGGACAGGGCTCCAGCAGGGCTGGAGGCAGGCAGGGGGGCAAGGCTGGGCCAGAGCCAGCACACTGGGTCTCCAGGCAGGGAGACTCCCCAAGTGGCGGTCCTTCTGGCCCCAGCAGCGGCCAAAGCCCCCTCTGGCAGGATTCAAAAGTAGAACAATTTCAGTGGGGACCCAGCCCCTTCTTATACTGTAAATTCCTTTGTTACAATGTGCAGGGTGGGGGAAAAACCAGTCGCAGCTGGTTCTGGAGCACTCTTGATGGCCCAACCACCCATTCCTTTCACTGGGGAGGCTAGGGTCATTAGACACACCACAGGGGGGCGGAGCCAGCATTGTGTGGGGAAAACCCAGCCCATCCAGGACCCAGGTACACTCCTCCCACACATCACTCATGCTAATCTCCCACTCACCACCGGGCAGACCCATCCAGACTTCCTGGAGCCTGGCATGCCAGCCAGCTCCAGCCAATCACGCTCCAGCACCCTCACTGCACACATATCTCAATGTCCAGAAGTAGCACTTCCCAACTAGACACATACATGCCGCAGACACCATCTTGCAGCATTCACTCTCACGAGTTTAGGCATACCAAACTCGGGCCTGCACTCCCCACGCATCAGGAACTACCAGGGACACACACATTCCCCATGCATTCCTATGGGAGGGCAGGCCAGCCATACTACACGCACGCACTTTCACTCTGGGACTCAGGGGAAAGTGCGCAGAGACCCAAAAATCACTAACACAGGGTCACAAATAAGGCAAAAAGTCTAGGGGTGAACCTGCCCTGCGGGCCAAGTCCAACACAACCCCCTACTAGCCAAAACGCAGGGGAGAACAATCACCACCGTGATGGACTTCCCTGCTTGGGGCGATAGAACACGGACGCAGGCCCGCCACTGCCGGGACAATCTCCTGTTCTATGCCACGGTGAACCCCTAGGGTTCCTTCTAAAGCTCCTGTAAGGACCAACTGGGCTACCCCACTGGTACTCCTCAGCTGTCCGCGGCCAGGACCGGGCCCTGGGCCACCCAGGTGCCACCGGTCCGAGCCAATTCGCAGAGCGGGGGGTAGTAACCCCTGGCACACAGTGTCCATTCTCCACTCTCCCTGTCTGCAAGACAGGACTGGACTGCCACTGGTTCACCAGCCTTTGGTCTACAACCTCAGGCGGACCAGGAGTCTCAGGGAAGGCTCTCCTCCCCTTACCTCGTCTTCCAGGGTTCCTCCTCCTCCTGCGAGGGGTACCCTTACAACGCCACTCCAACCCAGGGTTTAACCCCTCCGGTTGCGCCGGGGTCAGAGGTGGGCTTTCCCACCCTCTGCACCCCCTTCCAGAGGTCTGCCCTCTCCCAACTGGAGAAGTTCCCCTGGAAGAACCGGTCAGGACACTGCTTACAGTCGTCCTACCCTTCAGGTCAGGCCGAACCTGCACCTGGCCTCCCAACCTCCGGTCTAAAACCTTTGGTGGAATAATTGCCTGGCACTCCAGGACTTCTGGGGACTCACACGCAATCCCCCTGAGGCTGACACATGACCCATGTGTCGTGTGACTGTCTGTCTGGCGCAGATCTCCCGCTTCCTGTCCACCTGACAGGGCGCAAAGATCCCCCAGACCAGAAGTGGCGCCACCCGGGTCCACCCAAGACCTAGCCCAACTGGCTAGTCTCTGGTCCACTGGGGCATCCACTGGGAAACTCGTCCCCCAATCACTCCTCGCTTCGGACTTCTGTGCCCTCCCAACTGGAGCGACACTGCCGGACACTGGAACCCCTGGAGTTCTGGTTACAGACACTCCAGGTTCCCTAGACACTGGGAGATCCTCCTCAAGTGTACTAACAGGACAGCCTAGGTCCCCAACCTGGTGTTCCCTCAAGAAACCACCCAAGTTCTGAGACAGGGCTTCGGGCCTCTGGGTGCTCTCAGCCACCCCCTGACTCCTGCTCCACTGAGCCAGGCATTGAAAAGGGACAAGGGGGACCCATTAGATCGCTCGGGACCATGGGTAGCAAGTATTCAACAAAACAACAAGTGGTCCTGAGCATACGAGAATAGGGAAAACCATTTAGATATATATAGATCACAATGGGACTCTATATAGTTCAAGGTTCCTTGACCAGCCGGCCAAAGAATATTTATTGGTTAAATAAATTTATAATCTCAGGAATACAGCAAATAACCCGAGAATTGCGGGTTACAATGGGGCACAGTCCTGTGCCATGCAGGGAAGAGAGAGGTGAGAGAGTAGAGGTAAGTGAAGAAAATTTATCAGGCAAACAGTGTGAGCTTGCAGGTCACTGGTATAAGTTATACATTTAGCAGTGTATCCTGGAGTCATTCATACAACCAATAGTATCAAGGAAGTACATGTATGAACTACTCTAAGGTCGACGTTTCGATCCCCAGCTCGGGTATCATGGGATCATCATCAGGACAAGTGAAATAATTTTGCCTGAACACAGTTATATAACACACCTGTTTTGAAGAAAATCAGAAAGGGAGAAAGCAAAGAAATATATGTACAGTCATTATTTATGCAGTCAAGGCTCACATTGTTACTACAGACTTTGCATTCGGAACCGCGGTGGTTGGCGGTGGATGTTGCCGTGAGGTGTGACTGTTCCATGCCCAGACTTTCAAAGTCATGCAATTTTTAAAAAAATTTTTTCAAAAAATCTTTTTTGTGAAAAGTCAACCCTTTTGGTGTGGGGGGTACTGACTGGACTTGTGAGTGAAGGTGATTTTAACAAAATCGTGGGGAGTCGTGCAATTTGTGGTACCTGTGATGGTGAAGCTTAAGATGTGTTTGTAGGGGCCGAAGAATTTAAGGGCTCATGAGGTTTGGCAGAATGGACCTACCCAGGTGGTGGCTTGGCGTGGACTGGTCTTCAGGTGAGGTAATTTAATGGGTCCGCCAGGTAATTCTGTTGGCAATAATTGAGGTTAGGAAACGTGAACAGACAGGTTGGGTGGAAAATATATCATTCGAACCAATATTTACCTTAGGAGGTAAAACGTTCCAAGGGTTGTAATGGATTCTGGGTTGTCGCTGGGATTGATGCCCAATCTAAAGTAACACGCTTCTACAAGGTGTCGGTCACCCGAGTCAGTGTTGGTGCTGGGATTGATGCAGCCAGATCTAAAATAGACGTTAACGTTACTACTTATGCTTTATTTGCATGCTGTTCATGGTGTCACAGAGGGGAGCTGCCAGCGTTTACCTTTAGGGTTGTCTGAGATGAAACCGCAAGGGCTGGTCTTGAATGTGATCAGTCTGGGACATCTGGTCCTATGACCTTATTTTACTGTGGAGTAAATAAGGGCTAAATTCAATAAGGTGTACTAGTCACTTCAGGGAGTGTGTGGTAACGTGCAACTATAGTTACCGTAGTCTGTTGGTGACTATAAGGATATTGCGCAAGGTCCGTTTCTTAAGATGAAACTGTAAGCTCATGTGCTTAAGGAAACCTCGAAAGGGGAAAAAAACAAGAATTAATTAATTATTTCGTGGTAGGTGAAAGTGTGGTGGGCCGGAGCTCGCTGCCGTTTACGCTATAGTGCCGGTTACCTTAGCGGCTGGATCGGCGTCCTGCAGCGTCTCGAAATTAGCGCTGAGTCTTATGAAAGCGGCCAAACGAATAACTGGTCCGCTGTAATTAGACAAGGGGAAACGCCTGTAAATTAAGCATTTTGCGGGGGTTATGGCATTCGGTAGTGCACCAAACGGGATTTAGAGGAGCTTACCGGTGAGGGAGAAGTACCCCGAGGCGTCGGTTCCTCAAGCTGCTCGCAGTTGAACGCTGCAGTGACTCGGGAAATGCTCCATGGTTATTGGGTGTGATGAAAGTCACGTGATTGGGGAAGGAAAGTACTCGCGCGCTATGGTTGGATTACAGTGCGCCATGTGACGGAGGAACCAGCGAGCCCATGGCCGCTTCCTGGTGAAAACGCGGTGGACATTTTGGGCTGGGGTGATTCTCAGGGAGAGCTGGGAGTGAATTAGGGGGGCGAGTGGAGGATTGGTTCATGACTTTTGGCCGGTTAAGTGGAGCCGGTGGCAGTGTGTGATGTGAAATATAAATTTAATTTGAGTGCCTTAGGAGAGTGCTCAAATAGTGAACATAGATCGGTCAGCATTTTTACATGAAAAATTAATTAAATATAAACATCAATTTTCAATATTTACAAGAAGGAAGTTGTACTATGCACATTATATACAAAAAAGTAATTTCTTTTCCGAATAGCATTGGTTCAGGGCCAAAGTCAATTGTTTTTCAGAGTGGCATTGGTTCAGGGCCAAAATTAGTTGTTTTACAGAAAGGCAGTGGTTCAGGGCCAATGTCAGATATTCGAGGGCACTCTACAGCAAAGTTGTCCAGTCCTCATTTCTATTCAGCCCTGTGTGGATGGTATCAAATTGAATGATTGTCTTGAGCTCCTCACGATTGAGCAGTTGCGCCAGGTTACCGCCCCTTTGTGGGAGTTTCACTGTCTTCAGTACTGTCCATTTGATGTCATCCACTGTGTGTTGCAATTCAGAGTAATGTTCAACTAGCGGTGCGTTTGGAGTCCCGCAGCGTATCCGGCTTCTGTGCTGGCCAATGCGAGTTTTTATTTTCTGAGTTGTCTGGCCAACGTACATTTTAGGGCAAGGACACAGGATGGCATAAATTACATTTTGACTATTGCAATTGGTAAAGCTTTTCATTGTCCATGTCACATTGTTATGGCTGAAGTTCCTTGCCTCAATAGTGAATTCACACATCGTGCAACAGCCACACTTAACGTGCCCAAGAATAGGAGGAAGGCCCCAATTGGCCTCAATTGTGGTGGGCGGGTTAGAGGCTGGTAATGCTGCTCTTACCAGATGATCTCTTAGATTTTTGCTTTTCTTAAAAGCAAATAGTGGCCTCTCTAAATGAATTGGGCCCGCATTTAGGGTTGGCCAGTGCTTGAGGATCGATTGCCGGATTTTATTGGAGACAGGGGAAAAGGTGGTTACGCACGCTATCCTTTCAGGTTTGTCCCTTATTTTTGGTGTTAAGAGGACTTCCCGGGGGCAGTACCAGGCTCTTTTGGTGGCTGTTTTGATCAGTCTCTTGGGGTAACCGCGTGCTCTTAGTTTGCTCGACAGCACCTCGGCTTCCCTGAAATAATCTTCTTTAGCTGAGCAATTTCTTCTAATTCGCAGAAACTGGGAATACGGTAGGGAGTCTTTTAATGCCCTAGGGTGATTGCTTTGGTAACTCAAGAGTGTGTTTCGTTCCGTGGGTTTACGGAAAAGGCGTGTCAATAGCTCATTGTCATGATGGAAGATGGTGAGATCTAGGAAAGCTATCTGATCTTTATCGTGAGTCAAAGTGAAATTCAGACCCGCACAGTTGTTGTTTAGCCAATGGTTAAAGGAATGCAAAGAGGGTATATCATGGTTCCATATGAGGAAAATGTCGTCTATATAACGACGCCATAAGCAAATCCCTGTATAAAATGGATTGCTTTCTGTCAGAATGTTGCCAGTCTCCAAGGCGTCCATGAATAGGATTGCCAGGTTGGGGGCAAAAATAGCCCCCATAGAGGTCCCCTTTACTTGTTGGTAGTAAAGGTTGTCAAACATAAAGTAATTTCTAGTGAGGCAAAGTTCTAGAAGCTGCAAAATGAAAATCGAGGGAACCCTGTGGGGACGTGGACGTGAGTCTAGGGTTTTTTGGATGACCAGTAGAGCCGCTGTTTGTGGTATGTTTGTATAAAGTGATTCCACGTCCATTGTACATAGGGTATGGATGGTGGGATCAAAGGGGTGATGTTCCACTAAGTTGATCATCTGCATACTGTCCCTTACGTAGCAGATAGTGGACGGTACAAATTCCTTTATAAAGAAGTCAACATATGACCCCAGTGGCTCTAGAATTGATCCACAGGCAGATACTATGGGTCTGCCTGGGGGACTGTTGATACTTTTATGAACTTTTTTCAATTACACCCTCCTCCAGCCACCAATACCAACACCCCATTCCGTCCACCCTCCCGATTCCTCCCATCTGCTAGTATGATCCCTGCGGAGGTTAGGACTTTTGAAAAACTGGTACACAAAGACCTGTGTGCCATTGAAAACAAAAAATTGTATGTACCTTACAACATATCAAGGGCAGAGAAAGACGCAATTAAATCACTTAAAGACAATCCCCGTCTTGTGATCAAAAGTGCCGACAAGGGCGGAGGAATTGTCCTCCAAGATGTCGATACTTACAAACTGGAGATTTTACGGCAGCTTGGTAACACAGATCATTATCAGAGGCTACCTGGTAACCCTACCAAAAATATACAAGAAGCAATACTTAAGATCACAACGGACGCATTATCCCAGGGTTTCCTGAGCAAGAAAGAACACCTATTTCTTAATGTCAAAAGCCCCCGCCAACCAGTTATTTATACTCTCCCCAAAGTTCATAAAAGTATCAACAGTCCCCCAGGCAGACCCATAGTATCTGCCTGTGGATCAATTCTAGAGCCACTGGGGTCATATGTTGACTTCTTTATAAAGGAATTTGTACCGTCCACTATCTGCTACGTAAGGGACAGTATGCAGATGATCAACTTAGTGGAACATCACCCCTTTGATCCCACCATCCATACCCTATGTACAATGGACGTGGAATCACTTTATACAAACATACCACAAACAGCGGCTCTACTGGTCATCCAAAAAACCCCAGACTCACGTCCACGTCCCCACAGGGTTCCCTCGATTTTCATTTTGCAGCTTCTAGAACTTTGCCTCACTAGAAATTACTTTATGTTTGACAACCTTTACTACCAACAAGTAAAGGGGACCTCTATGGGGGCTATTTTTGCCCCCAACCTGGCAATCCTATTCATGGACGCCTTGGAGACTGGCAACATCCTGACAGAAAGCAATCCATTTTATACAGGGATTTGCTTATGGCGTCGTTATATAGACGACATTTTCCTCATATGGAACCATGATATACCCTCTTTGCATTCCTTTAACCATTGGCTAAACAACAACTGTGCGGGTCTGAATTTCACTTTGACTCACGATAAAGATCAGATAGCTTTCCTAGATCTCACCATCTTCCATCATGACAATGAGCTATTGACACGCCTTTTCCGTAAACCCACGGAACGAAACACACTCTTGAGTTACCAAAGCAATCACCCTAGGGCATTAAAAGACTCCCTACCGTATTCCCAGTTTCTGCGAATTAGAAGAAATTGCTCAGCTAAAGAAGATTATTTCAGGGAAGCCGAGGTGCTGTCGAGCAAACTAAGAGCACGCGGTTACCCCAAGAGACTGATCAAAACAGCCACCAAAAGAGCCTGGTACTGCCCCCGGGAAGTCCTCTTAACACCAAAAATAAGGGACAAACCTGAAAGGATAGCGTGCGTAACCACCTTTTCCCCTGTCTCCAATAAAATCCGGCAATCGATCCTCAAGCACTGGCCAACCCTAAATGCGGGCCCAATTCATTTAGAGAGGCCACTATTTGCTTTTAAGAAAAGCAAAAATCTAAGAGATCATCTGGTAAGAGCAGCATTACCAGCCTCTAACCCGCCCACCACAATTGAGGCCAATTGGGGCCTTCCTCCTATTCTTGGGCACGTTAAGTGTGGCTGTTGCACGATGTGTGAATTCACTATTGAGGCAAGGAACTTCAGCCATAACAATGTGACATGGACAATGAAAAGCTTTACCAATTGCAATAGTCAAAATGTAATTTATGCCATCCTGTGTCCTTGCCCTAAAATGTACGTTGGCCAGACAACTCAGAAAATAAAAACTCGCATTGGCCAGCACAGAAGCCGGATACGCTGCGGGACTCCAAACGCACCGCTAGTTGAACATTACTCTGAATTGCAACACACAGTGGATGACATCAAATGGACAGTACTGAAGACAGTGAAACTCCCACAAAGGGGCGGTAACCTGGCGCAACTGCTCAATCGTGAGGAGCTCAAGACAATCATTCAATTTGATACCATCCACACAGGGCTGAATAGAAATGAGGACTGGACAACTTTGCTGTAGAGTGCCCTCGAATATCTGACATTGGCCCTGAACCACTGCCTTTCTGTAAAACAACTAATTTTGGCCCTGAACCAATGCCACTCTGAAAAACAATTGACTTTGGCCCTGAACCAATGCTATTCGGAAAAGAAATTACTTTTTTGTATATAATGTGCATAGTACAACTTCCTTCTTGTAAATATTGAAAATTGATGTTTATATTTAATTAATTTTTCATGTAAAAATGCTGACCGATCTATGTTCACTATTTGAGCACTCTCCTAAGGCACTCAAATTAAATTTATATTTCACATCACACACTGCCACCGGCTCCACTTAACCGGCCAAAAGTCATGAACCAATCCTCCACTCGCCCCCCTAATTCACTCCCAGCTCTCCCTGAGAATCACCCCAGCCCAAAATGTCCACCGCGTTTTCACCAGGAAGCGGCCATGGGCTCGCTGGTTCCCTCGTCACATGGCGCACTGTAATCCAACCATAGCGCGCGAGTACTTTCCTTCCCCAATCACGTGACTTTCATCACACCCAATAACCATGGAGCATTTCCCGAGTCACTGCAGCGTTCAACTGCGAGCAGCTTGAGGAACCGACGCCTCGGGGTACTTCTCCCTCACCGGTAAGCTCCTCTAAATCCCGTTTGGTGCACTACCGAATGCCATAACCCCCGCAAAATGCTTAATTTACAGGCGTTTCCCCTTGTCTAATTACAGCGGACCAGTTATTCGTTTGGCCGCTTTCATAAGACTCAGCGCTAATTTCGAGACGCTGCAGGACGCCGATCCAGCCGCTAAGGTAACCGGCACTATAGCGTAAACGGCAGCGAGCTCCGGCCCACCACACTTTCACCTACCACGAAATAATTAATTAATTCTTGTTTTTTTCCCCTTTCGAGGTTTCCTTAAGCACATGAGCTTACAGTTTCATCTTAAGAAACGGACCTTGCGCAATATCCTTATAGTCACCAACAGACTACGGTAACTATAGTTGCACGTTACCACACACTCCCTGAAGTGACTAGTACACCTTATTGAATTTAGCCCTTATTTACTCCACAGTAAAATAAGGTCATAGGACCAGATGTCCCAGACTGATCACATTCAAGACCAGCCCTTGCGGTTTCATCTCAGACAACCCTAAAGGTAAACGCTGGCAGCTCCCCTCTGTGACACCATGAACAGCATGCAAATAAAGCATAAGTAGTAACGTTAACGTCTATTTTAGATCTGGCTGCATCAATCCCAGCACCAACACTGACTCGGGTGACCGACACCTTGTAGAAGCGTGTTACTTTAGATTGGGCATCAATCCCAGCGACAACCCAGAATCCATTACAACCCTTGGAACGTTTTACCTCCTAAGGTAAATATTGGTTCGAATGATATATTTTCCACCCAACCTGTCTGTTCACGTTTCCTAACCTCAATTATTGCCAACAGAATTACCTGGCGGACCCATTAAATTACCTCACCTGAAGACCAGTCCACGCCAAGCCACCACCTGGGTAGGTCCATTCTGCCAAACCTCATGAGCCCTTAAATTCTTCGGCCCCTACAAACACATCTTAAGCTTCACCATCACAGGTACCACAAATTGCACGACTCCCCACGATTTTGTTAAAATCACCTTCACTCACAAGTCCAGTCAGTACCCCCCACACCAAAAGGGTTGACTTTTCACAAAAAAGATTTTTTGAAAATTTTTTTTTAAAAATTGCATGACTTTGAAAGTCTGGGCATGGAACAGTCACACCTCACGGCAACATCCACCGCCAACCACCGCGGTTCCGAATGCAAAGTCTGTAGTAACAATGTGAGCCTTGACTGCATAAATAATGACTGTACATATATTTCTTTGCTTTCTCCCTTTCTGATTTTCTTCAAAACAGGTGTGTTATATAACTGTGTTCAGGCAAAATTATTTCACTTGTCCTGATGATGATCCCATGATACCCGAGCTGGGGATCGAAACGTCGACCTTAGAGTAGTTCATACATGTACTTCCTTGATACTATTGGTTGTATGAATGACTCCAGGATACACTGCTAAATGTATAACTTATACCAGTGACCTGCAAGCTCACACTGTTTGCCTGATAAATTTTCTTCACTTACCTCTACTCTCTCACCTCTCTCTTCCCTGCATGGCACAGGACTGTGCCCCATTGTAACCCGCAATTCTCGGGTTATTTGCTGTATTCCTGAGATTATAAATTTATTTAACCAATAAATATTCTTTGGCCGGCTGGTCAAGGAACCTTGAACTATATAGAGTCCCATTGTGATCTATATATATCTAAATGGTTTTCCCTATTCTCGTATGCTCAGGACCACTTGTTGTTTTGTTGACCACTGAGCCAGGCAGTCAGCCCCTTCACCCTTCCCACTATACTGGGACCTAGCTGGGCTACACTGAGCCTCTTCCACCACGCTGGGCTGGAAGCTCCCTGTACCACTGCTGTTGGACTCACTCTCTAGTGACTGTACAGAACCTCTCGCACTCTCCCAGCGGTCCGCTTCGTCAGCAAGCTCACATGCCTCAGACAATCCACACCCCAATAGGTGTGTGCGCAACCCTGGAGAACAACAGCTGAGCAGGTGCTCCTTGACAATCAGATCAAACAAGACATCAAAATCATCTTCCGTGTGAACCTTTACCCAATCAAACAGTGTCCCACAACATTCATCCTCAAACTCCTCCCACGACTGGTGAGGCAGCTTCCTACTGCCCCTGAATTTCAACCTTAACTCCTCCTCTGGGGAAACAGGTACCAGACTGGGGGAACTGGGAGTGGGACTGCTCGCACTGGGTTCTACATAGCTGCCACCACTGGACTCCACCCTCCCTGGGGGATCCAGAAAATTAAGACTGCGGTCAGGGGATAACCTACACTCTAGGGCTATCTTCTCCCTGGCCAAGGCCCTCTCAGCCTCTGCAGTCCGCTCATTCACACCCAGCTGCGCCATCTCTCTGGCATGCTCTAACCTGAGCTTCTCCATGGCCAGCTGGTGCTCCCTCTCTTCTCTCCTATCCACCCACTCCTCTGGGGACAGGGAAAGGGATGTGGTGCTACATCTGACACGGGACCCAGCAAGGGACTCCCTATCTAGGGGGTACTCGCTCTCTGCTGGCGCCCATCCACTGTCAAACTCACTCTCCACATCAGACTCTTCAGGGCTCCCCCAGACCCACCACCCTCATGGTGTGCGGTCCGGGCCCTCTCCCTCTCACTGTGCTCACGCTCCCAGTCACTCTTCTGCCACAGGATCATGTTATCCCTAAGCTTGGACTGGGTGTCTGACTCACTCACTGGGATGTCTCTCTCCTTACATAACCGTACCAACTCATGCACACTGTACTTAGACAGGCCACACAGGTTAAAAGGAGATTCCATCTTGACAGGATGCTCACAGACACGTGCAACACAAGGGAACTAGCAATCTGAAGTAAAAGTACACAATTCCAAAACTTCCACTCTCCTTAAAAAAAGATCTCACTCATGCATCCAGGAAACCACACCATTCATCCACGCACACCCTCCCCTCGGATCGGTAAGGCAGTTTCTACCACCCCTGACTTCTCAACCTGACCACATGTGACACAGGTACCAAACTCTGGAAGCAGGGCGGGGGACAAATGTACTGAACACAATTATCAAATGACACTCTTCAGGAGAAGCAATAATGGAACTTCACCAAAACACAATAATCCCCAAAAATGTGGTCATCTAAAATGCAGAGCTTTGTAGTGGCCAGTTGCTACTGTGGTACAACGCAAACACAAATTCTTATCCTCACCGCTTGCCGCCAATGTTAGAACCGGGACCCTGGCCGGCCAAGACTCGCGTCGAGGTCAGTCAAGGATCGCCACTTCTAAGTGTCAGGGCAAGGGAGTCACACACCAAGGCAACCCCCACTCGCCCTCTAGGTAACGTGGCGCGAGCAGTCAAGGCTAAACTTGGAGGCGATGTAAGTTAAGTATTTGCGCATGCACCCCAGCAACAACACCCAAGGCCCACCACAAAGAAACACTCCACACAAGGTTATGTAAAAATAGCCTTTGTATTATAATAAATATACATCAGATAAAACACACATCTTGTTACACTGTGCCAACAGGCACGGGCGGAATTTACAAGGGATATTTGTACAGGACAGGGCCACCTGGACCACTGTCAAGGGTATCAGCACTTTTAGAAATAATTACTGTAGCACAAAAATATAACAGTAGAGCATACAACCAGTAATCACTGGTAACAGGACCTCTCTAGCACCACCTGTACTAGGGAGAAAACAACCACCTACACGTCACACTACCTGTAGGGGTGTAAAAGCAACACACATGATGTCGTAACATTCAGAGGTGTAAAGGCACATGACGCATAAACAATACATTCAGAGGTGCAGAATCAATAACCATTACCCCATACTCACAAGTCACCACCTGTGACTGTCCCGGTGTCCCAATGTCAGGGCCTAAACGTGGCAGTTGCCCACAAAGTGCTGGGCAACTGGAGCAGGGAAAGTTAGCGCAAAGTTGGAGCCTCTCCGGGCTCAAAGAACCACCACTGTGGCACTGGTGATCCTCTCTTAGGCTCTCTCACCAGTAAGGGGGGCTGCTGAGCCTCTCAGGGCTCCAGCAGCGAACAGGTGCAGCCTCCCTGGGCTGGGGGGTCCCTCGCTCTGGGGACCCAAAGCAATGATGTTCGCCAAGAGCCACGCTGGGCTCTAAATCAACTGGTGCCCCCGGGGCACCTCGTGGCTCCAAAACGCGGAGATGCTCCCTGAGCCCTCAGGCTCAAAAACACACGGGCGCTTCTCTTTGGGAGTCCCCCCTCTGGGGACTCGAAGTGAACGTGGGGCGCTCAGAGCCTCTCAGGGCTCGTGAAATAAAGAAATGCCCCCTGAGCCCTCAGGCTCAAAACACCCAGGCGCGAGGTCGCGCTACAGCGAGGGGGCGGGGCGGACACCGGCAATGTGTCCCGACGCTCCCCCCCCTCCTCTGCAGGCAGGCACTCACCGGTCTAGCGCTGGGCTTTCCAGCGGCGGCGGGTCTCTCCCGCTGGTCCCGGGGCTCTCCTTTCCTCTCGGGGCGCCTCGGCAGGCTCTCTCGCGGCTCGGCGAGGGAGGCGGGACTTCCGGTCGGCCTTTCCTGGGCCGCGCTGTGATTGGCCGGCAATCCCTTCACTTCCGGGTCGCTGCGGGCAGCGCGGCGGCTCGCTTTAGGCAGGCAGGCGGGCTCCCAGATGATCCGAGGAGTGGGCTCCCTCGTAGATCACTCAAAACCGGGCAAAACAATACGGCAATGAGCGGGGTGGCACCCGCGCCGTCAAACCACCACACAGGGCGGGCAAAATGTAGCGCTCACAGCGCTCGGGCACAATCCAGCGCTCTCCAAGCGCTAGGCAGGCGATCTCAGCGCTCCCAGCGCTGAAGGGCAGAGAGCAGCGCTCTCAGGCTGTAGACAACGAAGTCCTCAGTGCTCCCCAGCACTGGAGGACAGGACAGGGCTCCAGCAGGGCTGGAGGCAGGCAGGGGGGCAAGGCTGGGCCAGAGCCAGCACACTGGGTCTCCAGGCAGGGAGACTCCCCAAGTGGCGGTCCTTCTGGCCCCAGCAGCGGCCAAAGCCCCCTCTGGCAGGATTCAAAAGTAGAACAATTTCAGTGGGGACCCAGCCCCTTCTTATACTGTAAATTCCTTTGTTACAATGTGCAGGGTGGGGGAAAAACCAGTCGCAGCTGGTTCTGGAGCACTCTTGATGGCCCAACCACCCATTCCTTTCACTGGGGAGGCTAGGGTCATTAGACACACCACAGGGGGGCGGAGCCAGCATTGTGTGGGGAAAACCCAGCCCATCCAGGACCCAGGTACACTCCTCCCACACATCACTCATGCTAATCTCCCACTCACCACCGGGCAGACCCATCCAGACTTCCTGGAGCTTGGCATGCCAGCCAGCTCCAGCCAATCACGCTCCAGCACCCTCACTGCACACATATCTCAATGTCCAGAAGTAGCACTTCCCAACTAGACACATACATGCCGCAGACACCATCTTGCAGCATTCACTCTCACGAGTTTAGGCATACCAAACTTGGGCCTGCACTCCCCACGCATCAGGATCTACAAGGGACACACACATTCCCCATGCATTCCTATGGGAGGGCAGGCCAGCCATACTACACGCACGCACTTTCACTCTGGGACTCAGGCGAAAGTGCGCAGAGACCCAAAAATCACTAACACAGGGTCACAAATAAGGCAAAAAGTCTAGGGGTGAACCTGCCCTGCGGGCCAAGTCCAACACCTTGGCGCCCTTGCATAACTTTGTTTAGGAACTGAGGGGTATTCGGAGCATTGCAGTGCATACCCCTCGGCGCCCTTGCATAAGTATTTTTAGGAACTGAGGGGTATTCGGTGCACGGCAGTGCATACCCCTTGACACCCTTGCATAAGTATGTTAGGGCACTGAGGGGTATTCGGTGTACTGCAGTGCATACACCTTGGCGCCCTTACATAAAAGGTGCCAAGGATTATGCACAGATGTGCAGTGGTCCTTAATCAGGGCTGGAAAAGGGAGCAGTTTCTCTTTGTTTAAAAACCTCTGCAGATTATTTGCTGTCGTTTTTAAACCTGGCTGTAATTCTATCGAGTGCATGACTACTATGCCTTGCTTTTGAAACTGTTGCTTTTAATAACTTTGCTGATTTGCATATCACTTTGTTGGCTCCTACCTTGCTAGAGGCTCGCCGCTCCTCGCATCTTGCTACCTTCTGCCAGCTCCCCGGTCCACCACGGGTTTTCCGCGTGCTGTGGAGGGCGCCGGCATACATTCTGAGTCTCTGGCCTCATTGGAGGCGGAGGGCCACGCACTGCCTTGTACTTAGGCGCCACCCTATTTAGGCCTCATGATCTCCTACGCGCTCAACGGACGCGCGCAGTGGGCATGCGCCAAAGTCGCGCCAAAGTCAAGCCCGTCTGCGCCCGTCCGCGCTGAGATCGTGCCAGGGGCCAGGGATAATAGCTTTTCCCCTGCCCACCCCCAAGTAAGTGCCTACTACTCTACACAAACGCTTTTGGCTCTGAAACCCCTAAGAAAGCCCTGTCATCACACTTTGCGCCCTGAGGCACTCTCGGATACGTTCAGTTGCAGATGCAAATGTAGCCGCTTTAAGAAAGCAAACTCCTTGAAGGCACAGCCGTCCATTGGTGTGTCCAAGCCCCCCCCCACCTGGGTCACTGAAGAGGGCTTTCTCATCAGTACAAGATCTCTAATCAAAAATAATAATGCCTTTAGGGACTTTGTCTTGCTGAGGAAACCTTCCTGGGTGTTGATTACTGAAACCTGGGCTTCGGAAACCTCAGGCCCAGACCTCGTAGATGCAATCCCTATTGGCTATGTCCTGACAAGAATGGATAGAATTGGTCGGAGAGGAGGAGGGCTAGGAATACTACACAAAAACTCCTCTATCTGCCGCACTGAATGTCTCTCCATCCCTGCACTCATTTCAGGCCATGTATTTCTCCATTAATTGTACCCCCTCAGTCTCTTTCTCCGGCCTCCTGTTTTACAGGCCGCCAGGTCCCAGATCTGCTTTTAGCCGAGATGTGATCAAACTGCTATAACCATATATCGACAGGCCCAATATCACCCTTCTGGGTGACTTTAATTTCCACCTGGAAAACATGAGTTCCAGAGATACCATCTCTTTGGTTGAAACTCTGGAATCCTGTGGCTTAACACAGCTTGTGGCCAGCCCCACCCATCTGGCGGGCCACACCCTTGACGGAGTTTTCTCCAATGACCCCAGTTTGAAGGCAGGTATCCCAATCCCGCTTGCCTGGTCCGATCATGTGGCCGTTCCTTTGGAGTTCAAATATCAACACACTGCCCCGCCCTTTTCAGACGCTAGGAAATGGGAACTTAGAAGGAATTTTAAAGTGATTAATAATGAAGAACTTTCCCCGTTCATGAATAAACTCAGGTCCACTGAAATGCAGGATGCTAATTCTGCTGCTCTTGAATTTTCAAATACTATCTCTGGGGCTTTGGACATCTTGGCCCCCGCTAAGCAGCATTATTCTGCTAGAAAGAGTCCTTCGGCCACATGGTTTTCAGATAGACTTAGGCTGCTGAGGCAGGGATGCCGAATACAGGAGAGGCTCTGGCGGGCTCGACTCGATCCTGCAGAGAAGGAACAACACAAACTTCTCCTAGAAGAATACAAACTAGCTATTATTGAGGGAAAGAGGGCCTATTTTGCTAACTTGACTGCTTCCCTTAATTTCCCCAGAGACCTGTTCAAGATCATAGATTCCTTCTCCTCCCCTCAGGCAGTTGATCCCATAGTGGAAACCCAGGAGTTGTGTGATAGAATCTCGATCTTTTTCCATTCTAAAATTGTAGATATCCAGGACACCCTTGAATCCCTTAATCTTGAGCTGGGATCCATTCCACCCCTGCCCCTCCTACCGTGGAGTGCTGGGCAGATGGACCACTTACCAGCCTCCTGCATTTCCCTCTCCTTACTCCGGAACGGATCAATCAGCTTCTCGACAACACTGAATCTGGTCCTCTCTGGACCCTTGTCTGCTCAAGGTTCTGAAGGCCTGCAGGGAAGTGGTTATTCCTCCTCTTATGGAGGTGATGAATACTGCAATCACAGAGGGAATTTTCCCTCTCTCATGGAAGATGGCGGTCGTCAAACCCCTCCTGAAGAAGGCCACCCTGGACTCAGGGGTTTTGAAAAACTTTCGGCCGATCTCACTTCTTCCTGCCCCTGCAAAAATGCTGGAATCACATCTTAACCACCACCTCAGCTCTTTTCTTGATGATTCCGTCCTCCTAGATGTGTCACAACATGGCTTTAGGCGATCCCACAGCACCGAATCTGCCCTCACCGTGGTCATCAACAACATCCGCTTGATGGTCGACAAAGGCTATACTACCCTCTTGGTCCTGCTTAATCTTACGGTGGCCTTCGACACCCTGTCCCCCTCTATCTTGGTTACCCGTCTTAGGGAGATAGGGGTCGAAGGTCCAGCTTTGAGCCTTTTGGCCTCCTTTCTCGATCAAAGAGAACAAAGGGGGAAGTTGGGCGAGGTTCTTTCTCCCCCAAAACCTGTGCAGTGTGGGGTTCCCCAGGGCTCCTCTCTAAGCCCCACATTGTTTATCATCTATGTGGCCCCACTTGCCAAGGTAGTGAGATCTTTTGGGCTCGAGGTGTTGTCGTATGCTGACGACACCCAAATGATGGTCTCGCTCACACAGTCTGTGAGGGATTCTGCCCTGAACTTCAGGAACCGTATGGAGGCGGTATCACAATGGATGAGCCAGAACTTCCTGAAGTTGAATGGGGAGAAGACAGAGGTATTGATCTTCGGGGGTAATCAGGACATCTGGTCAAATGACTGGTGGCCAGCCTCCCTGGGGGACTGTCCCCTTCCCTGTCAATTTGTTAGGAACTTAGGGGTACTGATAGATACCTCACTTTCTTTTGACAGTCAGGTCAGCAGGACTGTTTCCCCCTGCTGCGGTATCATCAGGGTCCTCAGAAAGATCGCTCACTATCTCTCCCCCGATGCTCGGAAGCAAGCTACCGTGGCACTAATTTCCTCAAGACTGGACTACTGCAATGCACTTAATGTGGGTATTAACAAGAGCCTTATCCACCGCCTGCAGATAGTCCAGAATGCGGCGGCTAAGATGGTCCTTAATCCCCCCCAGGCTTTCCTCGGCATCGTTGGCAAGAAGAAACCTTCATTGGCTACCCATCCAGTAATATTAATAATAATAATAAAGTTTATAAAGCGCCTGGTTACACTTAAATCAGTGTGTTCCCGCGCTATGGATGAAGACCAAAGAAAAGAGCTGCAATAACTGTCCGACAGGGCGCACAAGAAGGGGCTTACCCGAAATTGGGCCTAACTACTTGGGAAAGAGTCCAGGATCTCTTTTGAGATCCTTTGTCTCGCTCATCGGGCTTTGTACGGCACTAGCCCAGAGGGCATCAGGTCCCTCCTCCACTCCTATTCCCCCAGTTGACTTCTCCGCTCTTCCAACAAAAATCTTCTTGTGGTTCCTAGATTTACAAAAGGGACATGGGGAGGTAGAGCTTTCTCTACGTTAGCACCTAGGCTCTGGAACTCGCTTCCCCCTGAACTTGCAGGGCAATCCTCCCATGCGCTGTTTCGTAAAGCAATAAAAACGTTGTTGTTCGTGGAGGCCTATCAGTAATGTTACACAAGGAGATTTACAGATTGGATGACCTGTTTGGCGCCTTGATGCCCTTGGGCTAAGTTGCGTGGTATAAGATTCCCTTCATTCATTCATTCATTCATTCCTTCATACAAACCTAAAGAGATGCTCCCTCTTCCAGTCCTGTTAAAAATTAAAACCACTGCAAATTAATTTAGCCGGCGGAGAGGTGAAATTTAATCAGCAATTCTGTGTTACAAGAGTAACGTGGAATTGCCAAATTCCTCTAATTACGGGCAGAATTAACATTTCCCACCTCTACCAATTACATCCAGTTTATGAATCTGTCACTTTGAACATAATTGAATCGCCGGGTGTAATGGTAGTTACCTGTAGTGAGAAAAGTCTAACCGCTCCGAAGTCTCACCATATGCATAGCATAGATGGTAATTGTGTTTCAGTTCCAGGAAGATACGGAGGGGAATATTTACAAGAAAATGTCAGAGCGCGGCGCAACGGCAAATTTCACAGCGCTGCGCTCTGCCATTTCCAAAATGCAGGGATGCGCTGTATTTACAGCAATATGGAGCACCTCTCTCTTTTCCCTAGGGCTGGCTCTAAAATGTGCTGCCTAGCGCCGACACCCTTGCCCCATAGAGCACGGGAGCCTGCGTTGCAGCAAATGGTTGTTTATGTGCAGGAAGGTGTCCTTCCTTCGGCCAGTGTCAAGGATTGCCATCACGTTGGACCACAAGGCCCCCTAAAGACCGACCCTCACAGCTGTGGTATGCTACTGCCTTCGTCTGAAGTGGAACAGCGCACGCGCGGGGTGTCAGCATACCCTGTAGTGATCCGTAGTCGTGAACATGACAGTTCCGGCCAGGGTCACTGGGGTGTGGCCTCCTGGCCCCTCATCTCTTCTAAAGTTCTGCTGCTGTGTGTTCAACTCACCCCTGCCCAACATTGGGTTGGTCTGGAAACGTGTGCGCGATACTATCATGTGCTGAACGTATGTGCCCATGCAAGACACACACAGCACATAGGGTGGAATGTGGAACAGTGCACACATGGTTAATGTGTGCTGGTAGAGTGTGTTCAAAGTGACACACTCTAGTACAGTACAGAGGGACAGGGGCGCTGCCCAGGGATTGCGGACTGGTCTGAGTGCTGGTGGTAGCCGGAGAGATGTGGATTGCAGCCCTGGGCATGGATGTGCTGTGTCCGTACACGGAGTGCAGACGTGGCTGCCTCGTTGCATGACATGGCGGACCTTGGGTTCCCGTGTGAGTACGGTCATGGCTGCCTGGGGAAACATGAGCTACCAGACGAGGTTCCACGCGCGGTGGGACATGCGCTGGAGTGTGGGAGCGCCAACGCGTCCCTGCGTGCTGAGTGATTTGGTGATGGTTCGCACGGAAGGGCCCTGGACGCACCTCAGGAAGAGAGAGATTGGCCTTGCAAGGTAACCCAAGAGGGGGGCAGAGGTCCCAAGATCAACCTTTGAATGCACCTCTGACTGTGACTGACTTCCAGGTGTGTGCCCTGCAAATGATATGAACCCTGATGCTGGGGCGTTGGGCTCTGGAGCCCTGCCTGGTAGTCAATCAATCAATCAATCAATCAATCAATCAATCAATCGATTGCGGGGCTGCCCTGCCGCCTGCCGTTCTCCTGGCTGGGGGATGAGGAATGGACCCGCATCCTGTCGACCCAGAGTGGGTGATCTGAAGTCTCAGGGACATAAAGACTTCCAGCCATTCTGCTTCTGCCCCTGGACTCTGCCACCTGCGAGTTTACCCTGCCACGTGATGCCCCCGAGCCCTGGACCCTCGGAGTGGGCCTAAGGTCTCCGCTCCAGCAGGTGGCGCACTGCTTCTGTTGCGCTGAACCGGCGCACCAACTCTGTTGCGTGGGTTGGAACCGGCGCACCGACTCTGTTGCGTGGGTTGGAACCGGCGCACCGCCTCTGTTGCGTGGGTTGGAACGGGCGCACCGCCTCTGTTGCGTGGGTTGGAACCGGCGCACCGCCTCTGTTGCGTGGGTTGGAACGGGCGCACCGCCTCTGTTGCGTGGGTTGGAACGGGCGCACCGCCTCTGTTGCGTGGGTTGGAACCGGCGCACCGCCTCTGTTGCGTGGGTTGGAACGGGCGCACCGCCTCTGTTGCGTGGGTTGGAACCGGCGCACCGCCTCTGTTGCGTGGGTTGGAACGGGCGCACCGCCTCTGTTGCGTGGGTTGGAACGGGCGCACCGCCTCTGTTGCGTGGGTTGGAACGGGCGCACCGCCTCTGTTGCGTGGGTTGCAACCGGCGCACCACCTCTGTTGCGTGGGTTGGAACTGGCGCTTTGCTGTTGTTGCGTGGTTCTAGTATTGTTGTATAAGTGCAAAGGCACAGTGCCTCCCACAATGTATATTTGTGTAGAAATGCGTCATAAAAATCAATGCAAATGTCGATAACGTGTCAGTTATATCCAGGGAATAATGCAAAGGGCGTGGCTGGCGGTACATCAGGAAGTGTAAATGCTGCTTCCACTTTCTGTTAGTGTCTGCTGGTTGGTGCTGGTGATTTTTGGCGTGCTTGGGGTGTTTGGAGGATTTTTTGGCTGTTTGTGGAGTAGTCTGTGTCTGGTCGGTCCCTGTCAAACATATTTTGAGTAGTTTGTGTGCGTAAGTGTTGTTATTTGCCTTTGTAATTGTATTTGTATTGTTGGGTGTTTGTGCAGTTTGGGGTAATAGTTGATTGGGTATAGTTAGGGCTTTAAGGGGTTAGATGTATGTTTCGTAGGGTTAGGATAGGTGGGGCTTGTGCCATTGTGGCCATGTCGGTGGAGGAAAGAACTCCACCTCGAGGGAGGGGGAGTCTAATCTAGCGGATAAACCACTTGCTGCCTGGGAGGGTCCGCAACGGGTCCTGGGCCCAAGATCATAAGGATTGATGGGAGCGGGCGCGTTGGGACATGGCCAAGGTGCCCCGAGAGGAGTGCCCCGCCTCCCAGCTCGTCAGTGCCCGGGAAGCGGACGTGCTGGGCCCTCTGAGATTGGAGGTCGGTTGCCCGAGGGTGTGTATTGATGTATCATCCGCATGTGGTAACGTAGATAACTATAGTCACGGTACAGATGATTAGCCACACCTGGTAGTTGGCATGTCTGTGTGGCAGGCTGGTATGTAGGTACCAGGGGCGCATTTATCATTTCTTCACATGCTGCAGCCCGGCGTCACCTCGCTGCGCTGCGTGAAGGGGCCAGAATGCGTCGTCCCCATTTCCCGGTGAAGTATTGTCCTTTCCTCGCGCTGGCACACTTCAGACCGCCTCGTGCCACTCTCGCACCCTTGGGTCATGGCACAAAGTACCTGTGATGACGCTGGCCAGCAGTTCTTACAACATCAAATGCTTGGGACCTGATTTTGTCATATGATGTAAGACATTTCTGACCTTTCACCTCCTGTCAGATCAGCCCTGCAAGTGAGCTAGCTTCGTTCCCTGCTATGGAAACGTATACATATGTCTCTGTGGGTGTCTAAATGTGCCAGACTCTGGAAGGTCACACTGCTCACTTGAGATTGGGAAGTGTGTGCAGTTGCTTTATTTTTGATGCAACGTCTCTGTTGGACAGGGCCTCATGGCGCGGCCCCACTCCTTCCGCATGACGGGTCCCGGACTACCTTGACCCCTGTTCTACGACCAAGAGCGGCACCATCCACCTTCCACGAGGGCCGCCCCTCCGGGCCGCCCCCAGCTCTCCCCCGACGGAACTCGACCCCATTGCTTCAACTCCTCCGGCTGGCCCGGACTATTTCCCGGATCATCATCTCCGGCCCAGCCGCCATCTTGGACCCTCCACGACCAGGCCTCGTGGCCTCGGCCCGACCCCAGCCGCAGGCCCAGCAACGCCTCGACATCGAGGCACCGCGATCCGACCAGCGGGTAAAGAGACCACTTGGCGAGTCAATGGGGGAAGGAGTTTCGGTGGACCCCCATCCACCTAGTTTCGATCGCCCTCAGCCTCCCTGGGCGCGGGCTCCACCCCCCTGATGGGTGTCTGGACTCCCTCATCCCGGACCACCCGACCTCCAAGTGCGAGGGTCCGGACATCAAAGGGCACCAGACCTATAACTGGGGCAGCTCCTGAGCAGGAAGGCAGTTGTATCCTGGAGTCGAGAGACACAGAGACAAACTCATCCTGGAAGGCCTGCTGGCGCTGCCGCGGCCCATCTTCGTGAACCATCCTTGAAGCCCTGCTGGCGCTGCCGCGGCTCATCTTCGTGAACCATCCTTGAAGCCCTGCTGGCGCTGCCGCGGCTCATCTTCGTGAACCATCCTTGAAGCCCTGCTGGCGCTGCCGCGGCTCATCTTCGTGAACCATCCTGGGAGTCCTGCTGGCGCTGCCGCGGCTCATTTTCGTGAACCATCCTTGAAGCCCTGCTGGTGCTGCCGCGGCTCATCTTCGTGAACCATCCTTGAAGCCCTGCTGGCGCTGCCGCGGCTCATTTTTGTGAATCATCTTGGAGTCCTGCTGGCGCTGCCGCAGCCCATACCAGAGATCCCTGTACCAGACCGGTACCAAGACTGTCCCGCTACCCCCTTCCCACAGAGACTAAGCTCGAAGGGATCCCAGCATCCCGTTTGTAGGAAGGGGGAGGCTCTAGTTGGCGCAGTGGAACACTGGCGACAAGCAGGGACTCTCTCTTCCTCGTCAGGGCTGAGGGTTACCTTCCAGACAACCTCTGCTTACCCTCTAGGTAGTGTGGCTTAAGCAGTCGTAGGCTAATCTTTGGGGCACATAGGGTTAAACACTTGCAATATTACACCGTCACAACAACCCACCACACAATGAGACCAAACTGTATTCTGTAAAAATATATATCTTTATATAAACTTCAAGCAGGCTGGTGATTACAGTTATCAAACTTTCAAATAGCGGTTCCAAGTTACTTAGTTCAAGTTGCCACAGTTCTTTCTAGCAATAGGCGTTCTTTAGGGCCTTCTGGCCGGTTCAACCAAGTTCTTGTGGAGCAGGCGGCTTCCAGGGGAGCTGTCCCACGTCGCGTTGCCTTCCCGGGGTCGCTGTTCGTTGCGGCTCTCAGCCGAGCAGGTCACAGGTCATCCGGGGCAGCGGTGCTCTGTGGCGGCAGGGTCCTTTCCTCGTCGTCCGCTCCGACCCTGGAGGTGGCGGCTGTGTGGTGGCGGCAAGTGGCAGTACGGTCCTCAAGTGCAGGACGTACCCAGCCAAGTGCCGGTGGCAGCTGTGCGCTCACAGCTGAGCTGTCGGGCAGGATACCGACCAGAGGGGGGTTCTCACAGGGCGGCTGTCCGTCTTTGCAGGTGGGCTGACGGCTCGTAGCACAGTCAGCTCGGGAGCTTGGACCGGACGGGTCATCCTTCGCTTTGCTCTCGGTTCCCGGTGCAGATGCGGTCACGGTGTTCAGGCCAGCGGCGGCTGGACCTCACTTTGCTCTCGCTGTTGCCTTGGGTCCCGGTCACGGTGTTCGGGAGGATATCGATGCCTTGGATTACGGGGAGCGTGGCAGGGATGCCCAGCGCTCCCAGACCCCTCTGTCAGTACTGCAGCGATAAGCAGCACACACAGTCGCTTTCTTCAGGGTGTAGCGCCCACTGGTCCTGGGGCGCTGGTCAGGGGGCAAGTTCAGAGCAAGCCCTTGGAGATTGTTTCAGCAGAGTTTGGCACAAAGTTTTGTAAAGCAAAAGTCTTCTCGTAGTCTTTCCTTTTTCCTCTCCTTCGGCAGCAAGGCACCAGACACAGGCAAGAGACAGCACCCTTCCTTGTCCTTCACGGTCCTTCTCGTCGGGCAGAGTTCCTTCTGTAGCCCAAACCGGATCTAATTTCCAAGGAGCAGGGCTCCTTCTTTTACACTGCATTTCTTTTGTTCTCGCAGGCCAGGGGGGCCTCTGCATAGCCACTTTCAGTCCTTGAGTCCCCTGGAGGGTGTACTCTGGCTTCTGCTTTCAGTGTGAGGGGCAGGCGCATCAGACGCCCCCCAGGAGGTGGAGCCAGCATTGTGCGGACAGGGGCAGCCAGAGTACCTTGTTGATGGGGCTTCGCCCTTCCTGGGCCAGGTGTCGGCTGAGTCATCAGTCGCTCCCCAGGAGGGTGGAGCCAGCATTGTGGTGGCAGAGCACAGCAAGATCCAGAGTCAAGAGCCACTCCTACCTCCCACTAAGGTGTAACCTGCGCATTCACCACCTGTCATCCCCCAGCCCTGTCACTCACACATCCCAGACAGTCAGATACACATACCAGCAGAGGCGGGCTGAAATGGTTAGGCAAGCAAATGCTAACTTTCTAAAAGTAGCGTTTGCAAACACAGGATACTAAAATAAACTTGACTACAAGAAATATTTTATCATCCTGAGTTCAGGCATACTAAACACGACTCGCTACCATGCTCCTTGAGCCTGCTGGGATTATAGGGTGTAATAATTCCAGCAGCTCAGTCTGGCCTAATGGAAGCAGGTAGCCTTCAATAGTGAAATACGATTTTGGTTGTAAGTCACTACCAGGACATGCCACACACATCAGGGCCTATCCTACCTTACATCTACAACGCACCCTGCCCGCAGGCCTACCATAGGGGTGACTAATATGTGGTCAAGGGAAGGTTCAGGGGCTGGCAAGTGGGTGCACTTGCCCAGCTAGCGTGACAGTACGAGACCGCACGCGGGTTCTGCGGTCGCAGTCCCCAGACACATCTTTACGGCTGCTTCGGTGGGTGGCGCAACCAGCGCTGCAGGCCCACTAGCAGTATTGGCATCTACAAGCCCCGGCACTCCTAGTGCACTTTACTAGGGACTAACAGTAAATCCAATGAACCAATCATGGACATCAATCACATGCACAATTTATAGTAGGGAGAGCATATGCACTGTAGCACTGGTCAGCAGTGGTAAAGTGCCCAGAGTCATTAAACCAAACAAAATAGGTCAGAGAGAGTATTGGAGGAAGGCAAAAAGTTTAGGAATGACCCTGCCAAGAGGCCCAGGTCCAACACAACCCCCTTCCAGCCAAAACGCAGGGTAGACCAATCACCACTGTGATGGGCTTCCCTGCTTAGGGCAATAGAACATGGACCTGGCCCGCAACAGCAGGGGCACATTCCAGTTCTACGCCAATCAGAACCTATTTTAAATCCTCTGTACATACTCTCAGGGTCCACCCAGCTACTCCATGGGGCACCCTTCTCTTCCTCTGTGGACACCACCTGTGCAGCCTCTAACCTTAACTTGCTCAAAGGTGTGTCCCAACAGAAAGTCATCAAATCACAGTGGCCACAGACAGTAGTCAGGGCTGAGACCCAGGCCTCATGCCTCTCAGGGTTCCCAAACCTCGGTGGCCTCAGAGAGCGGGGGGCAGTATCCCCAGGTGCTTGGCACCCTTTGTCCACTCTCCCTCCTGTCAGGTCAGGTATGTCATCCTGGCACTGACCCACCAGCTCCAGGCCTGTACCTGGCAGCTGAACCAAAAACTGGGGTGGGCTCTCCCACACCCGGTCCTCCTCCTTGGGGCTCTGTACCCTCCCACCTGGAGTGGTACCCCCTTCCAGAATTGTCAGGGCACCTGTGGTAGGTGATCTGCACAATTCGCCCACCAGTTCAGGGGTGCTATCCTGCAACTGGGGCACCAGGTCAGGGGGGACACCCTGCCCCTGGCCCTTAAACCTAGGGTCTAGACCCTCTAGTTGAACCGGGGTCAGAGGCGAGGACTTCCTCCCTCTGCACCCCCTTCCAGAGTACTGCCCACTCCCAACTGGAGTGGTACCCCTAGAAGTGAAATGGGCCAGGACACTGATTACAGTGGTCCTGCCCTCCAGGTCAGACAACACCTGAACCTGGCTCTCCAACTCAGGGACCCAACCCTGCAGTTGAACTCTTGCCTGGCGCACCAGGACTTACCGGGGAGCACGCATCCCCCCCCTGAGGGTGGCACATAGCTCATGTGCCGTGCGACAGTCTGCCTGGCGCAGATCTCCCAACCCCTGTCCATCTGACAGTGCGGGAAGATCCCCCAGGACAGAAGTGGTGTCCCCATGGTCATTCACTGGGGACGCAGCCCTGCTGGCTGGCCCCTGACCCACTGGTTCTTCCACTGGGGACTCCTTCCCCCTCTCGCCCCTCCTTCTGGACTTCTGCACTCTCCCAACTGGAGTGGTACTGCCAGACACCAGAACTACTGGAGCTCTGTTTACAGAGCCTCCACGTTCTCTAGACACTGGGGGATCCCCCTCAGCGGGTGACTCATCCGGACAGCCTAGGCTCCCCACCTGGTGTTCCCTTAAAGAACCATCCAGGCTCTGAGACTGAGGTTGGGTACTACCAGGACAAAACCCATTCTCACTCCTTCCCCTCAAGGACAGGACGTGAGGCCCTACACCCCTCTCACTACTACAGGACTTAGCTGGGCTACTCTGCGCCACTTCCACCACTCTGGGCTGGAAGATACCTGAGCCACTCCCCACAGGATCACACCCCAATGCCTCTCCAGACCCTCTGGATTCCACCACAAGGTCTGCCTCCAATGTGAGCTCCCTGGGGTCAGAGAACTCACTCTCAAACAGGTGTTGGCATAGCTCTGGAAAACTGGGACTTAAAGTATGCTCTCCCACAATTGGATTACACAGCCCCCTAGCAGGGTTAACCAAACTATCCTTCACCTCACCATCCAGCGCCTCACACACATACTGCACACCATCCTTCTGAGACTGGCCAGACAGTAGCGACTGTCTCTGTCACACAACCCACACTCTTCTGGGCGGTCCTTACACTCACCCACCAGGACCTCAACCATGGGGGAATCCCTCCCACCACTAGGACCATGAACTCCTACGCCAGTCACCCTATTCCCTTCAGGGTCGCTGCGCACTACTGGAGCTACCTCATGCCCTTGAACCTCCTGGTGTAAGTTAACCCCCTCCAAGTCAGGTGCCATATCTCTAGGTGCGCGCACTATGTTGTCAGCACTAGATACCTTAATGTTGCTGCCACCATCTGAGCTGGACTCCACCTCCAACTCAGCAAAGCTCAATCTCTGAGCTACACATATTTCTTGTTGCTGTGCTGAAGCCCGCCTGGCCTCAAGCCCCTCGAGCTCCGTGTCAAGTTTCCTCATTCTTAAGTCATGCGCAAGCTCCATTTTCATTTCTTCCAGGGCCAACTTCTTGGTTTCGAGTTCCAGTTGGATTTTTAATTCTGCCAACTTCCTTTGATGATCTCGGGCGGCCTGTCTGTCCGCCAGTTCCTCTGGTGACAGACCTCGGCCAGAAACACTGCTACCCAATGGGGAGGTTGCACCCCTCCACTCTGGAGTTAGGGGTCCCTCCAGCTGCTGTTCTGCATCCTCAAATTCAAAATCCTTCCCAGGGGCATTCCTTGCCTTGACCCAGGCCCTCAGCGCCTTTTGGAACTGCTCCCTTCTGGAGAGTCCGGTCATGGAAATGTTCAAATTTTTGCAGAAGCTCTTGAGCTGTTTCCGGTATAGTTTTCTAGTTTCTGCCGATCACAGTCAATAGAAGAAATGGATGGTGCCTTTTCCATTTTCACTGACACAGGCATGACTTCAAAAACACATGGATATCTCTTCTAGCAACACATACATCAAAAAAAGTCTGTGGCTAAGTAACTGGACTGTAATCACTGTGCAATGGTCGGAAGCTCCGGTATAAATATTGCAAATGTAGATTCGAAAATCCTCACCACTGCGTCCAATGTAGGAAGGGGGAGGCTCTAGTTGGCGCAGTGGAACACTGGCGACAAGCAGGGACTCTCTCTTCCTCGTCAGGGCTGAGGGTTACTTTCCAGACAACCTCTGCTTACCCTCTAGGTAGTGTGGCTTAAGCAGTCGTAGGCTAATCTTTGGGGCACATAGGGTTAAACACTTGCAATATTACACCGTCACAACCAACCCTCCACACAATGAGACCAAACTGTATTCTGTAAAAATATATATCTTTATATAAACTTCAAGCAGGCTGGTGAATACAGTTATCAAACTTTCAAATAGCGGTTCCAAGTTACTTAGTTCAAGTTGCCACAGTTCTTTCTAGCAATAGGCGTTCTTTAGGGCCTTCTGGCCGGTTCAACAAAGTTCTTGTGGAGCAGGCGGCTTCCAGGGGAGCTGTCCCACGTCGCGTTGCCTTCCCGGGGTCGCTGTTCGTTGCGGCTCTCAGCCGAGCAGGTCACGGGTCATCCGGGGCAGCGGTGCTCTGTGGCGGCAGGGTCCTTTCCTCGTCGTCCGCTCCGACCCTGGAGGTGGCGGCTGTGTGGTGGCGGCAAGTGGCAGTACGGTCCTCAAGTGCAGGACGTACCCAGCCAAGTGCCGGTGGCAGCTGTGCGCTCACAGCTGAGCTGTCGGGCAGGATACCGACCAGAGGGGGGTTCTCACAGGGCGGCTGTCCGTCTTTGCAGGTGGGCTGACGGCTCGTAGCACAGTCAGCTCGGGAGCTTGGACCGGACGGGTCCTCCTTCGCTTTGCTCTCGGTTCCCGGTGCAGATGCGGTCACGGTGTTCAGGCCAGCGGCGGCTGGACCTCACTTTGCTCTCGCTGTTGCCTTGGGTCCCGGTCACGGTGTTCGGGAGGATATCGATGCCTTGGATTACGGGGAGCGTGGCAGGCTTGCCCAGCGCTCCCAGACCCCTCTGTCAGTACTGCAGCGATAAGCAGCACACACAGTCGCTTTCTTCAGGGTGTAGCGCCCACTGGTCCTGGGGCGCTGGTCAGGGGGCAAGTTCAGAGCAAGCCCTTGGAGATCGTTTCAGCAGAGTTTGGCACAAAGTTTTGTAAAGCAAAAGTCTTCTCGTAGTCTTTCCTTTTTCCTCTCCTTCGGCAGCAAGGCACCAGACACAGGCAAGAGACAGCACCCTTCCTTGTCCTTCACGGTCCTTCTCGTCGGGCAGAGTTCCTTCTGTAGCCCAAACCGGATCTAATTTCCAAGGAGCAGGGCTCCTTCTTTTATACTGCATTTCTTTTGTTCTCGCAGGCCAGGGGGGCCTCTGCATAGCCACTTTCAGTCCTTGAGTCCCCTGGAGGGTGTACTCCGGCTTCTGCTTTCAGTGTGAGGGGCAGGCGCATCAGATGCCCCCCAGGAGGTGGAGCCAGCATTGTGCGGACAGGGGCAGCCAGAGTACCTTGTTGATGGGGCTTCGCCCTTCCTGGGCCAGGTGTCGGCTGAGTCATCAGTCGCTCCCCAGGAGGGTGGAGCCAGCATTGTGGTGGCAGAGCACAGCAAGATCCAGAGTCAAGAGCCACTCCTACCTCCCTCTAAGGTGTAACCTGCGCATTCACCACCTGTCATCCCCCAGCCCTGTCACTCACACATCCCAGACAGTCAGATACACATACCAGCAGAGGCGGGCTGAAATGGTTAGGCAAGCAAATGCTAACTTTCTAAAAGTAGCGTTTGCAAACACAGGATACTAAAATAAACTTGACTACAAGAAATATTTTATCATCCTGAGTTCAGGCATACTAAACACGACTCGCTACCATGCTCCTTGAGCCTGCTGGGATTATAGGGTGTAATAATTCCAGCAGCTCAGTCTGGCCTAATGGAAGCAGGTAGCCTTCAATAGTGAAATACGATTTTGGTTGTAAGTCACTACCAGGACATGCCACACACATCAGGGCCTATCCTACCTTTCATCTACAACGCACCCTGCCCGCAGGCCTAACATAGGGATGACTAATATGTAGTCAAGGGAAGGTTCAGGGGCTGGCAAGTGGGTGCACTTGCCCAGCTAGCGTGACAGTACGAGACCGCACGCGGGTTCTGCGGTCGCAGTCCCCAGACACATCTTTACGGCTGCTTCGGTGGGTGGCGCAACCAGTGCTGCAGGCCCACTAGCAGTATTGGCATCTACAAGCCCCGGCACTCCTAGTGCACTTTACTAGGGACTAACAGTAAATCCAATGAACCAATCATGGACATCAATCACATGCACAATTTATAGTAGGGAGAGCATATGCACTTTAGCACTGGTCAGCAGTGGTAAAGTGCCCAGAGTCATTAAACCAAACAAAATAGGTCAGAGAGAGTATTGGAGGAAGGCAAAAAGTTTAGGGATGACCCTGCCAAGAGGCCCAGGTCCAACACAGTTCCTTCTGTATCGTTGAGATAACCTGCCTAAAGAATACCGATAAAAGTGTTGAGAACCTATCTTTGTGTGGCGTCCATCTGTGGGGGGGTGGTTGCTCGTCCGTACGATCTGAGGAGAGGGCCCTCGCCAGGAGGCCTCTCCCCCTTGCTCGGCTGACCCTCAGGTTTCCCGTCTAAAATTGGTGGCCAGCGGCGCGATTCGAGCCGACGCAAATCGTACGGAGAGTAACTCGCCCCACTACAAACGAAAAACACACAGCGACCATGACAACGAAAGAAACTGGAACAACCGCAAAATTCCAGATGGAACGGCTGGAAGATTACAGCCACAAGGAATTGAAGCAATTCTGCATAGACTTGGGTATCGCTACCACGGGACTAAGCACCAAAGACGATCTCAAGCACGCTTTGCAGACTTGGGTGGAGACGGGAGCGTCGCCACCCCAAAACGAAAACATCGCAACCACTGAAACCATTGCAACCCCCGAGGAGGAGAGAAGCACGGGCCTCTCTCTCGAGGAGGCCCGAGAACGAGAGAGGAGCCGGCTCCACGAGTTGGAACTGGCTAGACTCTGCTTAGATGGGGAACTGAAACTAGCGGAAAAGAAGATAGCCCTTGAACACCTATGATTACAGGGAGAACGGGAAGAGAAAAAAAGCCAGAGGGAGCTGGAGGAGAAGAAGCTCGCGTACGAACACGAGCGAGGTTTGAAGGAACTAGAAATTAGAAGACAAAACAAGGACAACGGCGTCTCCGAGAACCAGAGCTCCACTCCCCCTGCGGACACCAAGGTCCACATCCCCAAAGATGTCGTCCGAGAGTACTACAAGAACGACAACATCCAGCAATGGTTTAAGGCCTACGAGGTAGCCATAACCTCCCACCGGGTTCCGCGAAAAGACTGGGGGGCCGGGTTATGGGGGAGATTCGTCAACGAAGGGAAAGATGCCCTGCTACAGCTCCCCGACGCTGAGATGACCTCCTATGAGCATATGAAAGCCGCCCTCCTCACTCGCTATGGGCTCACCCCCGAGATGTACCGGCAGCGATTCCGAGACTGCAAGAGGATCCCCGGTACCACCTGGGTAGAATATGTGAACTTTTTTAGCCGAGCCCTAGAAGGATGGATCAAGGGCAGCCAGGTCACCACCTACGAACAATTGGTTGATCTCATCGTATGGGAACACCTCTCCAATAACTGTTTCATCGAACTAAGGCAGCATCTCCTCGACAGTAAACTGACCGAACCCCAGAAACTCGCCATTGAAGCGGATCGATGGGAGAGCACCCGGGTCCCCCGGAACTGGGCGGGAGACCAAGGCCGAGCCTCCCAAGGGTCCCACCGTCCGCGAGGAGGAGGAGTAGGCCAGGGCCGGGGCCGGGACACCACCACGGTGCCCCCCACCAGCACTCCCCCGTCTCCAGCCGGAAGAGGAAGCCCCCCGGCCCGGCCGGGATACCGCCCCAACGTTGTCTGCCACAAATGCCAGCAACCCGGTCATTACGCCAATGACCCCAACTGCCCAAGAAACCAACCACCTAATGCCACGGGTCCGCTAAACCGCCAGATCATATCCGTCGCCCTCGGGGAGGAACAATACGAGGAAGTGGCCGAAGACTGTGAACAATACCAGACAGAGTGGGAACCCGCAGCCATGTCCTTGGTATGTTTAGGGGAAAAAGACATGGTCCCACGGGCCCCCATCCCGGCCAACATGCAGAAGTACAGCCAGTGGGTCACCATTAATGGACACCGGGCCGAAGCTCTCCGCGACACGGTAGCCAGCGTTACGGCCGTCCGTTGCCATCTGGTGACCCCAGATCAAATCTTGCCCAATGTGCTATGCCCATTACGGTCTGCGGACAACTCTGAGAGCCTGTGCCAGATGGCCCGCGTCCCCTTTGAATGGGGGGGAGTGTCGGGCATGCTGAAAGTGACCGTCGGAGACGATGCTCCCGTAAACTGCCTCCTGGGGAACGACCTTGAGAGCTCCCCCTGGACTGCCGTTGAATAAAGGGAGCACCTGGGGATGCTTGGCCTCCCTGAATGGGTCTGTGCGACGACCCGATCCATGGCCGCCCGCGCCATCCACTCCACTGAAGAACCCGAGTGGCCCGAACCTCCACCGCCCGTCATCACGGAAGACACCACCCACGAGCCCGGTCCACCGGGGCCCAACGACGAAGCATCCGACCCACTCCGCGACCTCCCGGAGCTGGCCCAGTGGCGCCAGGAAGGTGGCCCCACTCAAGAACAGTTCCGCCAAGAACAAAAAATGTGTCCCTCCCTCGAGGGGCTCCGACAGAAAGCCGCAGCCCAGAGCACAGGGGATGCCTCGGGGGCTCACTGGGTCTATTGGGACAATGAGCTTCTCTACAGCGAACAGAAGATTGCCGAGCTAGGGGCCAGCCGGGTGCTGGTAGTCCCCCTCCGATTCAGAGACTTCCTCCTGAACCTAGCTCATGATGTACCTCTCACTGGGCACCTGGGGCAGGACAAAACTTACAGCCACCTGGTGACCCATTTCTACTGGCCCAAGATGAGGAACAATGTGATCAACCACTGCCGAGCCTGCCCCACCTGCCAGGCCAGCGGGAAGAGCGGCAGAAAACTAAAGGTCCCTCTGCAACCCTTTCCAATCGTCAACACTCCCTTTGAGTGGGTAGGGATTGACATTGTGGGGCCCCTGGAGCCTCGGACCTCGCAAGGTCACCGGTTCATACTCGTCCTGGTGGACCATGCCACCCGCTATCCCGAAGCCATACCTCTCCGGACCGTGACAGCGCCCGTGGTGGGCCGAGCCCTGATGGGGATCTTCTCGCGGGTGGGCTTCCCCCGAGAAGTTGTCAGTGATCGGGGCACAAACTTCATCTACTGATACATGAAGTCCCTATGGCAACAGTGCGGGGTCACCTACAAATTTACGCCCCCCTACCACCCGCAAGGGAACGGACTAGTGGAACGCTTCAATCGCACCCTCAAGGGTATGATCTGGGCCTGGAGGAGCCCTTACAACGCCAATGGGACGTGTTGCTGCCCTGCCTCCTATTTGCCTACCGGGAGGTCCCACAGAAGTCCCTGGGATTCAGCCCCTTCGAACTATTGTATGGGCACCCCGTCCGGGGTCCCCTGAGTCTGGTCAAAGAAGGATGGGAGGTGGCCACCCAGAAGGCTCCTCCTGATGTGTACCGGTATCTCCTGACCCTCCGGAACCAGACTCGGCAGTTCAGGGAACTTGCCAAGGCCAACCTCGAAGCCAGCCAAGAAGACATGAAGAGGTGGTATGATCAAAATGCCTCGTCCATCGAGTTCGAGCTGGGACAACAGGTCTGGGTCATGTCCCCGGTCGAACCATGCTCCCTCCAGAACAAGTGGACGGGGCCCTTCAAAGTGGTGGAGCGCAAGGGGCCTGTCACCTACCTGGTGGACATGGAGTCCCCCAGGAACCCCCTCCGGGTCCTCCATGCCAACCGACTTAAGCCTCACTTTGTTCGCTCAGAACTTAGCCTCCTGATGGCTACCGACAGCGGGGCTGAAGAGGACTCCGAGCCATTTCCCGACCTCCTGAAGACCCTCGAAAAAGACGGCTCCGTGGAAGGCGTCAACCTCTCTTCCACCCTGACCCCCGCACAATGCCAAAGCTGCCAAAACCTATTACAACAATTTGCCGATCTGTTCTCTCTCACCTCCAGGGTCACCCCATGGTGCCTCCACGATGTCGACACCGGGGATAGCCCACCTATACGACCCCGGGCCTACCGCATTCCCGATCGGGTACGCGCCTGCATCCAGTCGGAAGTATCCAAGATGCAGGCTCTAGGAGTGATCGAGCCCTCCGACAGCCCATGGGCCAGCCCGGTCGTGCTGGTCCCCAAGGCCGCCACCCCTGGCGTCGCCCCCGAACTCAGATTTTGTGTGGACTACCGGGGATTGAACGCCGTCACCCGAACCGATGCTCACCCCATCCCTCGGGCTGATGAACTGATTGACCGCCTGGGGGCCGCCCGCTACCTAAGCACCTTCGACCTAACTGCGGGCTACTGGCAGATCGGCCTCACCCCGGGCACCCAGGAGCGATCCGCCTTCTCCACCCCGGATGGCCACTACCACTTCAAGGTGATGCCCTTCGGGATGAAAAACGCCCCCGCCACGTTCCAGAGACTAGTGAATAAGGTGCTGGCGGGGCTCGAGGAGTTCAGCGCTGCCTACCTAGATGATATTGCGGTGTACAGTCTCCACTGGGCCGAACACCTCCAACACCTCTATGAGGTCTTGGCCGCCCTCCGACGGGCAGGACTAACAATAAAAGCCAGAACGTGCCAAATCGGCCGAGGGGCCGTGACCTACCTGGGGCACCAGGTGGGAAGTGGCCAGGTGGCCGCCCTCCAACCCAAGATCGCCGCCATCCGGGCCTGGGAACCCCCGGTCACCCAAACGGAGGTCCGAGCCTTCCTGGGGCTCACAGGATATTACCGGGGCTTCGTGAAAGACTATGGCAGCATTGTTGGCCCCCTCACAGAACTCACGTCAAAGAAACACCCACCGAAGGTACACTGGACACCCGAGTGTCAGGCCGCCTTTGAGACCCTCAAGACAGCAATGTGCACCGCCCCGTGCTCCAAGCCCCCAACTACAGTCGGGAATTCATAGTACAGACCGATGCCTCAGATCACGGCGTCGGAGCAGTCCTCTCCCAAATAAACGCAGAGGGAATTGACCAGCCAGTAGCCTTCATTAGCCGACGTCTGCTGGCCCGAGAACAGCGCTGGAGCACCATTGAGCGGGAGGCCTTCGCCGTGGTGTGGGCCCTCAAAAAGCTCCGACCCTATCTCTTCGGCACCCACTTCCGGGTCCAAACCGACCACCGACCTCTGCAAGGGCTGATGCAGATGCGAGGGGAAAGGGATGGATTTCACCGTGGAGCATCGCCCAGGCAACGACCACGCCAACGCAGACGGCCTGTCCCGCTTCTTCTGCCTCGGCGAGGAGAATGCCCAAGAAGATGGGTGACTCTCCCTGCCTTCAGCTGGGGGGGACGTGTGTTGGACAGTGCCTCATGGCGTGGCCCCACTCCTTCCGCATGACGGGTCCCGGACTACCTTGACCCCTGTTCTACGACCAAGAGCGGCACCATCCACCTTCCATGAGGGCCGCCCCTCCGGGCCGCCCCCAGCTCTCCCCCGACGGAACTCGACCCCATCGCTTCAACTCCCCCGGCTGGCCCGGACCATTTCCCGGACCATCGTCTCCGGCCCAGCCGCCATCTTGGACCCTCCACGACCAGGCCTCGTGGCCTCGGCCCGACCCCAGCCACAGGCCCAGCAACGCCCCGACATCGAGGCACCGCGATCCGACCAGGGGGTAAAGAGACCACTTGGCGAGTCAATGGGGGAAGGAGTTTCGATGGACCCCCATCCGGCCAGTTTCGATCGCCCTCAGCCTCCCTGGGCGCGGGCTCCACCCCCTGCTGGGTGTCTGGACTCCCTTATCCCGGACCCCCCGACCTCCAAGTGCGAGGGTTCGGACATCAAAGGGCACCAGACCTATAACTGGGGCAGCTCCGGAGCAGGAAGGCAGTTGTATCCTGGAGTCGAGAGACACCGAGACGAACTCATCCTGGAAGGCCTGCTGGCGCTTCCGCGGCTCATCTTCGTGAACCATCCTCGAAGCCCTGCTGGCGCTGCTGCGGCTCATCTTCGTGAACCATCCTTGAAGCCCTGCTGGCGCTGCCGCGGCTCATCTTCGTGAACCATCCTTGAAGCCCTGCTGGCGCTGCCGCGGCTCATCTTCGTGAACCATCCTGGGAGTCCTGCTGGCGCTGCCGCGGCTCATCTTCGTGAACCATCCTTGGAGTCCTGCTGGCGCTGCCGCGGCTCATCTTCGTGAACCATTCTTGAAGCCCTGCTGGCGCTGCCGCGGCTCATCTTCGTGAACCATCCTTGAAGCCCTGCTGGCGCTGCCGCGGCTCATCTTTGTGAATCATCTTGGAGTCCTGCTGGCGCTGCCGCGGCCCATACCGGAGATCCCCGTACCAGACCGGTACCAAGACTGTCCCGCTACCCCCTTCCCACAGAGACTAAGCTTGAAGGGATCCCAGCATCCCGTTCCTTCTGTATCGTTGAGATAACCTGCCTAAAGAATACTGATAAAAGTGTTGAGAACCTATCTTTGTATGGCGTCCATCTGTGGGGGGGTGGTTGCTCGTCCGTACGATCTGAGGAGAGGGCCCTCGCCAGGAGGCCTCTCCCCCTTGCTCGGCTGACCCTCAGGTTTCCCGTCTAACAGTCTCCATTTTGGTTTTGCAGGTGGACGTCGCTCATTCAGCCAAGGTGCTCTGACAGCGTCAGGGATACTGATGCGGACAGTGAGTGTCAAGACGCCATGGTTGTGGCTCTGTGACGAGTGTGTGTGATTCATGCTAGTTGTAACAGTCTGATGTGTATGGGGAGGTATACATCAACCACCAACAAATCACCCAGAATCCTTGCTCAAACACAACATTGTGTGTCAGCCGATTGTCAATAAAGCAAGCAGGCATGCTCCTGGGAATGGAGTGTTAACATAGGTGTGGGGGCGTGTTTTCTGTAGTACCCTAGTTTAAATATGGGGTGGTGTAACTGTGACAGTGCCTGTGAGTGATGATTAACAACAGGTTGCATAAACATCCCTGACAGTCTTAGCAGGTTAGCCATCACATTACAATCACTGGACAACAGATCGATGATGGAAACGGGGCTGTTGTATCCCAACGTTACTCGTAGCCTTAAAACAACTAATGAAAAGGTACTATTGACTAGGGGTCGGCGGAATTTGCGTAATCGCGTTTGACTTCTCCTTTATTCTCTCCCCTCATTGTACCATAGGAGGCACACTGATCTATAGACCGCCAGGGCCGATTGGTTCCTTTTTAGGCTCTTTAGGAGAGGCACTAGCGGAACACGTTTTACGCTTTCCGAAATTTCTCCTTCTTGGTGATTTTAATATTCACTGGGATGCACCTGGCTCTTCAGATGTGTTGGCTCTTCAAGACCTCCTAAGCATAACACACTTAACACAGTGGGTTGCTAAACCTACACACTCCCGTGGACACATGTTGGACCTGATATGTTCCAATTTTACACTCTCCCTTAAAGATCCATTGCCGGTTATCTGGTCCGACCATGCGGTCATTCACTTTTCTTGGGTAGTGACATCACCATCTCGCCACTCTTCCCCTCCGGTTGGCCCCCAAGTACGGAAAATTAATATTCCTGGATTGGTTGAAACCCTTAAGCACTCCCAGATGGCTCTCGCTAGTGATTTAGAGAGCCAAGTTGACCACTTCAATGCCTGGATCTGCCGAGGTGTAGAGGCCACTTCTAAACCGGACCCTCAAAACCACCGACGCGGTCTGCCATCTCAACCCTGGTATACGCCAGCACTCGGAGAACTAAAAAGAGCATGTAAAAAATCCGAGCGGCATTGGAGAGCTGCTTACTCTCCTCAAGCCAAAACCGACCTCCGTCTAGTTCAAAGAGAATACTATGCTGCAATTAAGACTGCAAAAGGCGCTTACTTTGCAACTAGAATTTTAAAGGCAGAGAATAATGATAAGGAGATCTTCTCTATAGTCCAAAGCTTTCTGTCTCCTCTAGCAGAAAAAAAAAAGATTCCGATTTCCGCAGACTGGTGTGAGGAGATCTCAACCTTTTTCATTAATAAAATTAAGTTAATTGAAGAGGGATTTGCCTTAAGTGCAGCGGCCACTTTTCCGCTAGCAGAGGCGCCAGGTAGGTGTGGGCGGAAAATCCGTTTCGCTCGCGGATTTTGCGGATTTTCGGGAAATTCGCAATCCGCGAGATTCGCGAATCTCCCGCAAAATCCGCAAATCCGCGAGCAGCGGATTTTGCTCGCACTGCTCGCACTGTTCGCGTGAGTTCGCGGCTTCCCAGTACAACTTCGCGCCCCGCGAATAAGTGCAAAATTGCAGAAATACGATCTAATCAAAACTGAAACTACTTACCAGGTTCAAAAGTTCAGGCTCATCATTAGTAGCCATTTCCTGTAGTGCTTGCTGAGGGGCCCCTCCAGAGTTCAGTTGCCAGTTGCAACTATTATGTGACCCTGCTCTGAACCTCAGAATAGTTACACATATGCCACAAAGGTCCTGAATTACAGCTAAGGGAGACAAGCAGGAGCCAGGCTGGCAGTTCAAATCCATTAATCAGCCCCTAATTCATTATTGTCAGTTGGGGCAGGGCAGGTGTTGTAACTAATTTTGCAACAATGAAAGCACTTAGCAAGTGCAAAAGTTCACTAATCAGGAAGCACTAAGGAAGCAGGTGCCAGCTAAAAAAATATTCTGTGACACATTAATCAGCCCCAAATTAATTCAGGTCACTTGAGGCAGGGAAGGTGTGCTTGCGTTGCCACAATAATGTACACTGACTGGACAACCAGAGGGTGCTGTGATGAAACAGAGGGTGGCATGGGTGGGCCAGAGGGTGGCATGAGTAGTCAGAGAGTGGCAGTGGTGACAGAGAGTGGCAGTGATGAAGAAGAGTGTCCCAAACAGGCTGGACACGTAGAAACAACAAGTTCGCGAAACTTGCGACCCGACAGGTAAGTTCGCAATTTGCGACATTGTACAAAACCCTCGCGAACTGGCAGAAACCCGCGCAAACACAAAAAAAAAAAATCCGCAAATTCGCGAGAATTCGCGGATTTTGCGGATTGCGAGTTCGCAAATCCGCAAAATTCGCGAACGCGAGATTCCCAAAATTCGCCCATGCTTAGCGCCAGGTACTCTCTCGAGCAATTGTCTGGCCGAATTTACTATGGCTGACCAAACAGACATTCTTGCTCTGCTGAAAGCCCTCAAATCAGGTTCCCCCGCGGACCCTTGCCCGGCAAGAGTTTTAGCTGGAGTAGCGGATTGTGTAGTGGCAGAGGTTACAGCCTTGGTAAACTGGTCAATGCAATCGGCAACGGTACCCAGACAGTGGAAGCAAGCAAAACTTCTGCCCCTCTTAAAAAAGCCTTCAGCAGACCCTCTTGTCGCAGCAAATTACCGCCCCATTTCTTTGCTTCCAGCATTGGCGAAAGTCTGTGAAAAGGTGATCTTTCGTCAGCTTAACGCCTTTGTTGAAGAATCTGGGGCACTTCACCCTGCCCAGTCGGGCTTTAGGTCTTCCTTTAGCACAGAGACAGCCTTGGTTGAGGTGGTGGAAGCCATCAGGGAGTGTACGGACGGGGGCGGCAGAGCAGTACTAATTTTATTGGACCTCTCTGCCGCCTTTGATACGGTCCCCCACCAACTCCTTTTGGCTCGCCTCACAGATATCGGCCTCACGGGGGCCGTTTGGTCCTGGCTGGAGTCCTTTTTGGACTCACGGTATCAGCAAGTTTGGATGCCCCCTCATTCTTCCTCGGCCAGGTTAGTTCAGACGGGGGTCCCACAGGGCTCAACACTGAGCCCACTTCTTTTTAACATCTATATGACCCCTCTGATCTACCTGGCTGAGAAGCTGGGTGCAAAAATCATGGCCTACGCCGATGACACCCAGCTTCTGTTCACTTGGGGTAAAACACAATCTGAAACGGCCACAGCACAAAGGTGTCTGGCGGCCGTATTCACTTGGTTGGCACAGGCTAGGCTTAAATGCAACGAGGGAAAATCGGAAATTATACTATATGGTCACTTTCCAGACCAATTTATTGAATTGGTTTGGCCTCCCGATTTCCCCCGTCCTCTCTCCGAGGGGGGCCCTGCCAAGAATCTGGGCATTTGGTTTAATGATGATCTGCGATTTGCAGAGCAGATTAAAAGACTGACGGGCGCCTGCTTTGGGACCCTTAAATCCCTAGGCAGATTTTTCCCTCTCCTGCCCCAGCCGGCCAAAGAAACAGTTGCCAGAGCCCTGATACTGTCCCGACTGGACTATGCCAATGCTCTCTACCTGGGCTCCCCCTCTTTCTGTTAAATAAGCTGCAGCTTATCCAGAATGCGGCGGCAAGACTTCTGCTGGGCATCCCTAGACACATCAGTATAAGATCACAACTGGCCACACTCCACTGGCTGCCAGTGGCCCAAAGAGTACAATTTAAGGCTCTGGTTCTCACTCACCGAGCCCTACATGATACTGGCCCGGCGTATCTGAAGAAAAGAGTGACACTTCACGTGCCCAGCCGACATCTCAGGTCGGCTTCTCAACGCAGGCTGGTAATTCCACGCTTCAAGCGCTCTAGACTGGGTGGCTCATCTTTTTCGGTTAAAACAGCTACCCTCTGGAACGCCCTGCCGTTCACTCTCAGGGACACTAAAGATCTGAACTGCTTCAAAAAGCTACTCAAAACTCACCTTTTTAATCAAGCCTACTAATACAATGCTGTGCTCTCTCTAGGACTTCTCTGTGGTTATGATCCGCGCCAGGATACTCAAGAGTAGTTGTGCGCGTAACAAATACCCATATAACATAACATAACATAACATAACAAATCTCCGCAAAACGGTAATAAATCTCTGAGAACATGCGGAAATTCCGCGAACACGTGGAATTAATTGTTTGCCATGCTTTTATCCTGTCCGCAATTGCTGTTTGCGTGCTCGGGGGGAAATATCTTGCAAACACGCATTTTGAGAACGCGAACAAGCAAAACATTCCGCGAATTGCAGAACACAGAATTTGGGGAATTTTCTCATTCTCTGTCGAACGCGAAATTACCCAAATTTTGCAAATCCTGCGAGCGGAATGGGATTTACCACCCAGGCCTACTATTGACATTTCAACATGTGTTGCAGCAGGGGTGTGAGTCATTGGTATGACATGGAAGTATTAACACTTACCTGAGGTGTAGCTGTTGTAATCCTTTCTCAGGAGTGACTAAACCTACACAGGTGTCCCTGTCAGACCGGTGTAGAATGGAGTGACTGAACCTCCACAGGTGTCCCTGTCAGACCGGTGTAGAATGGAGTGACTGAACCTTCACAGGTGTCCCTGTCAGACCGGTGTAGAATGGAGTGACTGCACCTCCATCAGGTGTCCCTGTCAGACCGGTGTGGAGTCGAGTGACTGAACCTCCACAGGTGTCCCTGTCAGACCGGTGTAGAATGGAGTGACTGAACCTCCACAGGTGTCCCTGTCAGACCGGTGTAGAATGGAGTGACTGAACCTTCCCAGGTGTCCCTGTCAGACCGGTGTAGAGTCGAGTGACCGTGTCTCCATCAGGTGTCCCTGTCAGACCGGTGTAGAGTTGAGTGACTGTGTCTCCTTCAGGTGTCCCTGTCAGACCGGTGTAGAGTCGAGTGACTGTGTCTCCATCAGGTGTCCCTGTCAGACCGGTGTAGAGTCGAGTGACCGTGTCTCCATCAGGTGTCCCTGTCAGACCGGTGTATAGTCGAGTGACCGTGTCTCCATCAGGTGTCCCTGTCAGACCGGTGGAGAGTCGAGTGACCGTGTCTCCATCAGGTGTCCCTGTTAGACCGGTGGAGAGTCGAGTGACCGTGTCTCCATCAGGTGTCCCTGTCAGACCGGTGGAGAGTCGAGTGACCATGTCTCCATCAGGTGTCCCTGTTAGACCGGTGGAGAGTCGAGTGACCGTGTCTCCATCAGGTGTCCCTGTTAGACCGGTGGAGAGTCGAGTGACCGTGTCTCCATCAGGTGTCTCTGTTAGACCGATGTAGAGTCGAGGGACCGTGTCTCCATCAGGTGTCCCTGTCAGAGCGGTGTAGAGTTGAGGGACCGTGTCTCCATCAGGTGTCCCTGTCAGACCGGTGTAGAGTCGAGTGACCGTGTCTCCATCAGGTGTCCCTGTCAGAGCGGTGTAGAGTCGAGTGACCGTGTCTTCATCAGGTGTGTTGGACAGGCCACATGAAGGGCCGCTCTCCCCCGGCCCAACCAGGCCCGAGCCCGGTCACGCAAGTACCACACACCACCATTGCACGTCCTCCGTCCCCTCAGGGACCCCTGCCCTCGAGTATGTCGACCTCGTGGGTCCGATCCACTGCCGGCCCACGCGCCCATCCTGGGGCGCCATCTTGGACACTCCACCACGAGGCCGCCTGGCCCCCGATCGACCTCAACCCTGGGCCTGGCCCGGCCTCAGACATCCTGGCACCATCATCCACCCAGGAGGTGAGCGGACTACTTGACAAGTCAATGGGAGAAAGAGGTGCCGATGGCTCTCCCCCACCAAGTGCCGCTCGCCCATCGCCTCCCCGGGCGCTGGCTCCACCCCCCTGCTGGGTGTCTGGACTCCCCCATCCCGGACCTCCCGACCTCCAAGTGCGAGGGTCCGGACATCAAAGCACACCAGCCCTATAACTGGGGCAGCTCCAGAGCAGGAAGGCAGTTGTATCTTGGAGTCGAGAGACGTAAAGAGGAACTCATCCTGGACGGACTACTGGCGCTGCCATAGCTCTGTCCTGTGCACCATCGTCCTGCCTGTTGGCGCTGCCACAGTCGTCGTAACCTTCATCCTTCATCGCCGTCGGGATCTGCTGGCGTGGCCGCGGACCGTTGTAACCGTCATCTTCCACCGGGACCTGCAGGCTCCGCCGCGGACCGTCGTCCTTCCTTCATCCACCTCGGGACCTGCTTGGCTCCTCCACGGCCCGATCATCTAGAACGCCGAGCTCGAGGATTGAGAGCTATTTTGTACTCATTGGTAACTAAGACTGTCCCGCTACCCCTTTCCTAAACCAGAGACTAGAACCGAGGGGACCCCTGAGTCCAGACCTCCTTGTATCCATCATCGTAACCTAAGAATTGCATATAAAGTCTCGTTAACCTTCAACCTTGTGTGGTGTCTGTCTGTGGGGGGGAAGTTACTTATCTGTACAGTCGTTGGAGACGGCTCTCCCTGGAGACCTCTCCCCGTAACCTCGGCCGACCCTCCCGGTCCGTCTAACATTGGTGGCCAGCGGCGCGATCCGAATCACCGCATAAACGTACAGAGAGTAGCTCACCCCACGACAGAGTCACAATGACCACGAAAGAGAGCGGATCAACCGAGAAATTCCAAATGGAGAAATTGGGGGAGTACAACCATCGTGAACTTAAACAATTCTGCATCGAACTGGGTATCGCTACCACCGGACTGAGTACCAAGGACGATTTTAAGCATGCCCTAGAATCTTGGGCAGAAACCGGGGCTGCCGGAACCCCTGATCAAAGCACCGTAGAAAAAACGACCACGGCCCCGGAAGAGCAAAGAACGGGTCTCTCGCAAGACGAGATCCAGGAAAGAGAAAGGACCCGACTACACGAACTAGAAATGGCCCGACTTAAAATGGACGTTGAACTTAAGTTGGCCGAACAAAAAATCAACTTAGAGCACCTGCGTCTCCGAGAAGAAAGAGAGGAGAAACAGAGACAAAGGGAGCTCGAGGAAAAAAAACTAGCGTACGAACACGAACGAAACCTAGCCGAGATCAACCTACGCAAGCAGAATAAAGAAGCAGGGGTGCCCGAGCGACCCCCCACCCCAGGGGCCACAGACAAAAAGGTACACATCCCCAAGGATGTTGTCCGAGAATACTTCAGAGAGGACGACATCCAGCAATGGTTTAAAGCCTATGAAATCGCTATGACTGCACACCGGATCGATAGAAGCGACTGGGGAGCCGGTCTCTGGGGAAGATTCCTCAATGAGGGCCGCGACACCCTACTACAGCTCCCGGACCACCAGATGACCTCCTACGACCATATGAAAGCGGCCCTCCTCACCCGCTATGGTCTCACACCCGAGATGTACCGTCAGAGGTTCCGAGACTGCACCCGCATCCCGGGTACAACTTGGGTGGACTATGTAACATACTTTAGCCGAGCCTTCGAGGGCTGGATCCGAGGAAGCAACGTCACGACCTACGAGCAACTATTTAACCTGATGGTATGGGAGCATCTGTCGAACAATTGCTTCATTGAACTCCGCCAACACCTCCTCGACAGCAAGTTAACGGATCCCCGGCAGCTCGCAGCCGAAGCTGACCGGTGGGAGATCACCAGAGTGGGCCGGAATGGGTCCTACGAACAGAACCGGAACAACAATGGTCAGCACCGACCCAGAGGAGGAGGAGGGGGCCAAGGGCGAGGAAGAGACAACGCCCCGGTCGCCCCCGCTACCAACACCACCCCCCCGGCCAACCGGGGCAGCACCCCAGCGCGACCGGGGTACAGAGCCAATGTCACGTGTCACCGATGTCAACGAGTCGGCCACTATGCAAACGACCCAAACTGCCCGCAGTACCAGAGCCCAAGACCCCGCCAAGTGGCCGCTGCAGCCCTAGGGGAAGAACAGATCTCAGAGGAACAGGAAGAGTACGAACAAGAGCATCAAGAGTGGGAGCCAGCCGCCATGACTCTAGCCTGCTTAGGGGGGAAAGACATGGTCCCGCGGGTCCCCCTACCCGCTAACACCCAGAAGTATAGCCAATGGGTGAGCATCAATGGACACCAGGCCGAAGCCCTTCGTGACACCGGGGCCAGTGTAACAGCCGTCCGCTGTCACCTGGTGGCCCCAGAACAGTATCTACCGAACATTCTCTGCCCTGTACGATCAGCCGATAACTCGGAGAGCCTGTGTCGGATGGCCTGCGTCCCCTTCGAATGGGGGGGGGTCTCCGGCATGTTGAAAGTGACGGACCGAGACGATGCCCCCGTAGACTGCCTCCTGGGCAATGACCTGGAAAGCTCTCCGTGGGCCGCCGTGGAGCGAAAGGAACACCTGGGGATGTTGGGCGTCCCAGACTGGGCGTGCGTCACCACCCGTTCCATGGCCGCCCGTGCCAACCACCAGCCAGAAGAACCCGAATGGCCGGCGCCACCGCCTCCGGTCGCCCCGGCCGAAAACACCGACCGTGACATTCCCGCCGAACCAGCTCAGTCTACGGACCTCGCTAACCTCGACCAGTGGCCTCAAGGAGGGGGGCCCACGCAAGAACAATTTCGCAAAGAGCAGAAGACCTGTCCCTCCCTCGAGGGACTCCGCCAGCAAGCGCTCGCCCAGAGCGCAGGGGATACCCCCGGAACTCATTGGGTCTACTGGGACAATGATCTGCTGTACAGCGAGCAAAGAATCGCCGAGCTGGGGAGCAACCGAGTACTAGTGGTACCCCTCCGTTTCAGAGACTTCCTGTTAAACCTGGCCCACGATGTCCCCCTGGCAGGACATCTGGGACAAGATAAAACCTACAGTCGCCTAGTGACCCACTTCTTCTGGCCCAAAATGAGAAACGATGTGCACCAGCATTGCCGATCTTGCCCCACGTGCCAAGCCAGTGGGAAGAGCGGCCGCAAACTAAAGGCTCCCCTGCAACCTTTCCCCGTGGTCACTACCCCGTTTGAGAGAGTCGGAATAGACATTGTGGGGCCCTTGGACCCACGCACAAAACAAGGCCATCGATTCATCCTGGTGCTAGTGGACCACGCCACCCGCTACCCTGAGGCTGTTCCTCTGCGAACTGTGACAGCCCCGGTGGTCGGCCGGGCCCTGATGGGGATTTTCTCCCGTGTGGGCTTCCCCCGAGAAGTCGTCAGCGACAGAGGCACGAACTTTATTTCCAAATACATGAAGTCCCTCTGGCAACAGTGCGGGGTCACCTACAGATTCACAACCCCCTATCACCCTCAAGGGAACGGACTCGTTGAGCGGTTCAACCGCACGCTAAAGGGAATGATCGGGGGGTTGGAAGAGCCCCTCCGTCGCCAGTGGGATGTGCTGCTGCCGTGCCTCCTCTTCGCGTATCGAGAAGTCCCCCAGAAATCCCTGGGCTTCAGCCCATTTGAACTGCTATATGGACACCCAGTGCGAGGGCCGCTCAGTCTCGTCAAAGAAGGCTGGGAGATGCCTCCGCTAAAGAACCCTCCAGATGTCTTCCGGTACCTCCTCACCCTCCGCAACCAGACCCGGCGGTTCAGAGAACTAGCGAAGGCCAACCTAGAGGCCAGTCAAGAGGACATGAAAAAATGGTATGACCAGAACGCCTCATCCATTGAATTCGAACCTGGCCAACAAGTATGGGTGATGTCCCCCACTGAGCCATGCGCCCTGCAAGACAAATGGACGGGGCCCTTCAAAGTAATAGAGCGCAAGGGTCCTGCCACTTATCTCATCGACATGGAATCCTCCCGGAACCCTCTCCGGGTCCTCCACGCTAACAGACTAAAGCCCCACTTTGTGCGAACAGAGCTCAGCCTCCTGATGGCCACAGACACGGGGGTTGAAGAAGACTCCGAGCCTCTCCCTGACCTCCTACGGACTCAAGAACAAGACGGCTCCGTGGATGGGGTCCGGCTCTCGGAGGCCCTCACCAGAGAACAACGCCAGGAGTGTCAAGCCCTCCTATCACAGTTCGCCAGCCTGTTCTCCCTCACCCCGGGTGTCACTTCCTGGTGTGTGCACGATGTGGATACCGGGGACAGCCCCCCTATCCGCCACCGAGCCTACCGCGTGCCAGACCGGGTACGGGCCTGCATCCAGGAAGAAATAGCCAAGATGCTCACGATCGGGGTCATCGAGCCCTCAGACAGTCCTTGGGCCAGCCCTGTCGTACTGGTCCCCAAAGCAGCTGCCCCCGGCACCACCCCAGAACTCCGGTTCTGCGTCGACTACCGGGGCTTGAATGCGGTCACCAGAACAGACGCGCACCCCATCCCCCGGGCAGATGAACTAATCGACCGAATGGGAGCTGCCCGCTACCTCAGCATCTTCGACCTGACAGCAGGCTATTGGCAGATCGGCCTCACACCCCGGGCGCAAGAACGTTCTGCCTTCTCCACCCCCGATGGCCATTACCATTTCACGGTCATGCCCTTCGGCATGAAGAATGCCCCAGCAACATTCCAACGGCTCGTCAATCAGGTCCTAGCGGGGCTCGAAGGATTCAGCGCCGCCTACCTAGACGACATCGCTGTATACAGCCACCATTGGACCGAGCACCTCCACCACCTCCGAGCAGTGCTGCAAGCCCTTCAGCGAGCTGGCCTCACGATCAAGGCCAGCAAGTGTCAAATTGGGCAAGGGTCTGTAACCTACCTCGGACACCAGGTGGGAAGCGGCCTAGTGGCCCCGCTACAGCTGAAAATTGCCGCCATCCAGGCCTGGCAGCCCCCCATCACCCAAACCGAGGTACGAGCCTTCCTGGGCCTCACGGGCTACTACCGAAGGTTCGTAAAAGACTATGGTACCATAGTGGGGCCCCTCACAGAACTCACGTCAAAGAACCAACCCAAGAAAGTCACCTGGACCCCAGAGTGTCAAACTGCATTTGAACAATTAAAGGCCGCCATGTGTTCCGCCCCTGTGCTCCAGGCCCCAGACTACAGCCGGGAGTTCGTCGTCCAGACGGACGCCTCCGACCAGGGCATTGGGGCAGTCCTGTCTCAAGTGAACACCGAAGGCCTTGATCAACCGGTGGCCTTCATCAGCCGGAGACTCCTACCACGGGAGCAACGCTGGAGCACCATAGAGAGGGAGGCCTTCGCTGTGGTATGGGCCCTCAAGAAACTCCGGCCCTACCTTTTCGGCACCCACTTTCGGGTGCAGACCGACCACCGACCCCTGCAGTGGCTGATGCAGATGCGGGGGGAAAACCCAAAGTTACTACGCTGGTCCATCTCCCTACAAGGTATGGACTTCACAGTTGAACACCGGCCTGGGCCAGATCACGCCAACGCGGATGGCCTGTCCCGGTTCTTCCGCCTCGACGAGGAGAGTCCCCAAGAGGATGGGTAACTCTCCCCGCCTTCAGCTGGGGGGGACGCATGTTGGACAGGCCACATGAAGGGCCGCTCTCCCCCGGCCCAACCAGGCCCGAGCCCGGTCACGCAAGTACCACACACCACCATTGCACGTCCTCCGTCCCCTCAGGGACCCCTGCCCTCGAGTATGTCGACCTCGTGGGTCCGATCCACTGCCGGCCCACGCGCCCATCCTGGGGCGCCATCTTGGACACTCCACCACGAGGCCGCCTGGCCCCCGATCGACCTCAACCCTGGGCCTGGCCCGGCCTCAGACATCCTGGCACCATCATCCACCCAGGAGGTGAGCGGACTACTTGACAAGTCAATGGGAGAAAGAGGTGCCGATGGCTCTCCCCCACCAAGTGCCGCTCGCCCATCGCCTCCCCGGGCGCTGGCTCCACCCCCCTGCTGGGTGTCTGGACTCCCCCATCCCGGACCTCCCGACCTCCAAGTGCGAGGGTCCGGACATCAAAGCACACCAGCCCTATAACTGGGGCAGCTCCAGAGCAGGAAGGCAGTTGTATCTTGGAGTCGAGAGACGTAAAGAGGAACTCATCCTGGACGGACTACTGGCGCTGCCATAGCTCTGTCCTGTGCACCATCGTCCTGCCTGTTGGCGCTGCCACAGTCGTCGTAACCTTCATCCTTCATCGCCGTCGGGATCTGCTGCGTGGCCGCGGACCGTTGTAACCGTCATCTTCCACCGGGACCTGCAGGCTCCGCCGCGGACCGTCGTCCTTCCTTCATCCACCTCGGGACCTGCTTGGCTCCTCCACGGCCCGATCATCTAGAACGCCGAGCTCGAGGATTGAGAGCTATTTTGTACTCATTGGTAACTAAGACTGTCCCGCTACCCCTTTCCTAAACCAGAGACTAGAACCGAGGGGACCCCTGAGTCCAGACCTCCTTGTATCCATCATCGTAACCTAAGAATTGCATATAAAGTCTCGTTAACCTTCAACCTTGTGTGGTGTCTGTCTGTGGGGGGGAAGTTACTTATCTGTACAGTCGTTGGAGACGGCTCTCCCTGGAGACCTCTCCCCGTAACCTCGGCCGACCCTCCCGGTCCGTCTAACAAGGTGTCCCTGTCAGACCGGTGTAGAGTCGAGTGACTGAACCTCCACAGTTGTCCCTGTCAGACTGGTGTAGAGTCGAGTGACCGTGTCTTCATCAGGTGTCCCTGTCAGACCGGTGTAGAGTCGAGTGACTGAACCTCCACAGTTGTCCCTGTCAGACCAGTGTAGAGTCGAGTGACCGTGTCTCCATCAGGTGTCCCTGTTAGACCGGTGTAGAGTCGAGTGACCGTGTCTCCATCAGGTGTCCCTGTCAGACTGGTGTAGAGTCGAGTGACCGTGTCTCCATCAGGTGTCCCCGTCAGAGCGGTGTAGAGTCGAGTGACCGTGTCTCCATCAGGTGTCCCTGTTAGACCGGTGGAGAGTCGAGTGACCGTGTCTCCATCAGGTGTCCCTGTCAGACCGGTGGAGAGTCGAGTGACCATGTCTCCATCAGGTGTCCCTGTTAGACCGGTGGAGAGTCGAGTGACCGTGTCTCCATCAGGTGTCCCTGTTAGACCGGTGGAGAGTCGAGTGACCGTGTCTCCATCAGGTGTCCCTGTCAGACAGGTATAGAGTCGAGTGACCGTGTCTCCGTTACACTGGGGGCCTGGAGGCTGCGTGGATGAGGGCTGCGCATGTATCGATCAATAGCTCCCAGCCTGACTAATGCACATTGTTAGGGTCGATGCACACACGCAGGGAACTTGTGCCGAGCAGTTGCACCTTGGGTGGCAGCCAGCATACCTCAGTTGTACATGCGTCTGTAGGGCACAGTCATCGGCCTAAGTTTGGCCGGCTGGGCGCCGCCCTTGTACCTGCGCAGCACCACCGCAGGCCCGCTTGCATCACGGTGCAAGGGGCGCACGACTGCCGGCATAGGCACCCCTGGGATGCCCCTGGCTCCCGCGCTGCAGAACGCGGCGCAGGGAGAAGGAGGCCATCGAAATGTGAAATGAGATTATTTCTCCTGGTTTAGCTTCACCTGTGGACTTGATGCAACATGACACATGCGCAGGGCCAGCACTGAGGCCGAACCAGCCAACTGTCAAAATAAGGGTGTGGATGCAGCGAGGCCCCGCCCTCCATCCATGGACTGGCTGCAGAGTAAGGCACCCCCACCCACCCCCCATGGACTGGCCCCCGGCGCAGAGTAAGGCAGGACCACCCCTGAACCCTCAGGGGCACAGCAGCGTGCATCCACCCTGCACCCACCCTGAACCCTCAGAGGCACAGCATCGTGCACCCACCCAGAACCCTCAGAGGCACAGAACCGTGCACCCACCCTGAACCCTCAGGGGCACAGCACCCACCCTGAACCCTCAGGGGCACAGCACCGTGCACACAGCCTGAACCCTCAGGGGCACAGCATCGTGCACCCACCCTGAACCCTCAGAGGCACAGCAGCGTGCACCCACCCTGAACCCTCAGGGGCACAGCACCGTGCACCCACCCTGAACCCTCAGGGGCACAGCACCGTGCACCCAGCCTGAACCCTCAGGGGCACAGCATCGTGCACCCACCCTGAACCCTCAGGGGCACAGCAGCGTGCACCCACCCTGAACCCTCAGAGGCACAGCAGCGTGCACCCACCCCTGAACCCTCAGAGGCACAGCACCGTGCACCCACCCTGAACCCTCAGGGGCACAGCAGCGTGCACCCACCCTGAACCCTCAGGGGCACAGCAGCGTGCACCCACCCTGAACCCTCAGAGGCACAGCAGCGTGCACCCACCCCTGAACCCTCAGAGGCACAGCACCGTGCACCCACCCTGAACCCTCAGGGGCACAGCACCGTGCACCCACCCAGAACCCTCAGAGGCACAGCATCGTGCACCCACCCTGAACCCTCAGGGGCACAGCAGCGTGCACCCACCCTGAACCCTAAGGGGCACAGCATCGTGCACCCACCCTGAACCCACCCTGAACTCTCAGGAGCACAGCACCATGCACCCACCAAGAACCCTCAGAGGCACAGAACCGTGCACCCACCCTGAACCCTCAGGGGCACAGCACCGTGCACCCAGCCTGAACCCTCAGAGGCACAGCACCGTGCACCCACCCTGAACCCTCAGGGGCACAGCAGCGTGCACCCACCCTGAACCCTCAGGGGAACAGCACCCACCCTGAACCCTCAGGGGCACAGCACCGTGCACCCAGCCTGAACCCTCAGGGGCACAGCATCGTGCACCCACCCTGAACCCTCAGGGGCACAGCATCGTGCACCCACCCTGAACTCTCAGGAGCACAGCATCGTGCACCCACCCTGAACTCTCAGGAGCACAGCACCATGCACCCACCCAGAACCCTCGGAGGCACAGCACCATGCACCCACCCAGAACCCTCAGGAGCAAAGCACCGTGCACCCACCCAGAACCCTCGGAGGCACAGCATCGTGCACCCACCCTGAACCCTCAGGAGCAAAGCACCGTGCACCCACCCAGAACCCTCGGAGGCACAGCATCGTGCACCCACCCTGAACTCTCAGGAGCACAGCACAACCCCTGAACCCTCAGGAGCACAGCACCGTGCACCCAACTTGAACCCTCAGGGGCACAGCACCACCCCTGAACCCTCAGGGGCACAGCAGCGTGCACCCACCCTGAACCCTAAGGGGCACAGCAGCGTGCACCCACCCTGAACCCTCAGGGACTCAGCACCACCCCTGAACCCTCAGGAGCACAGCACCGTGCACCCACCCTGAACCCTCAGGGGCACAGCACCGTGCACCCACCCTGAACCCTCAGGGGCACAGCACCGTGCACCCACTATGAACCCTCAGGGGCACAGTACCACCCCTGAACCCTCAGGGGCACATCAGTGTGCACCCACCCTGAACCCTCAGGGGCACAGCACCCATCCTGAACCCTCAGGGGCACAGCAGCGTGCATCCACCCTGAACCCACCCTGAACCCTCAGGGGCCCAGCACAACCCTTGAACCCTCAGGGGCACAGCACCACCCCTGAACCCTCAGGAGCACAGCAGCGTGCACCCACCCTGAACCCTCTGGGACTCAGCACCATGCACCCACCCTGAACCCTCAGGGGCACAGCACAGTGCACCCACCCTGAACCCTCAGGGACTCAGCACCGTGCACCCACCCTGAACCCTCAGGAGCACAGCAACGTGCACCCACCCTGAACCCTCAGGAGCACAGCACCGTGCACCCACCCTGAACCCTCAGGGGCACAGCAGCGTGCACCCACCCTGAACCCTCAGGGGAACAGCACCCACCCTGAACCCTCAGGGGCACAGCAGCGTGCACCCAGCCTGAATCCTCAGGAGCACAGCACCCACCCTGAACCCTCAGGAGCACAGCACAGTGCACCCACCCTGAACCCTCAGGGACTCAGCACCGTGCACCCACCCTGAACCCTCAGGAGCACAGCAATGTGCACCCACCCTGAACCCTCAGGAGCACAGCACCGTGCACCCACCCTGAACCCTCAGGGGCACAGCAGCGTGCACCCACCCTGAACCCTCAGGGGAACAGCACCCACCCTGAACCCTCAGGGGCACAGCAGCGTGCACCCAGCCTGAATCCTCAGGAGCACAGCACCCACCCTGAACCCTCAGGAGCACAACACCACCCCTGAACTCTCAGGAGCACAGCACCGTGCACCCACCCAGAACCCTCAGAGGCACAGCACCGTGCACCCAACCTGAACCCTCAGGGGCACAGCAGCGTGCACCCACCCTGAACCCTCAGGGGCACAGCACAACCCTTGAACCCTCAGGGGCACAGCACCACCCCTGAACCCTCAGGAGCACAGCAGCGTGCTCCCACCCTGAACAATCAGGGGCACAGCACCGTGCACCCAACCTGAACCCTCAGGGGCACAGCAGCGTGCACCCACCCTGAACCCTCAGGGGCACAGCACAACCCTTGAACCCTCAGGGGCACAGCACCACCCCTGAACCCTCAGGAGCACAGCAGCGTGCTCCCACCCTGAACAATCAGGGGCACAGCACCGTGCACCCACCCTGAACCCTCAGGGGCACAGCACCGTGCACCCACCCTGAACCCTCAGGGGCACAGCACCGTGCACCCACCATGAACCCTCAGGGGCACAGTACCACCCCTGAACCCTCAGGGGCACATCAGTGTGCACCCACCCTGAACCCTCAGGGGCACAGCACCCATCCTGAACCCTCAGGGGCACAGCAGCGTGCATCCACCCTGAACCCACCCTGAACCCTCAGGGGCCCAGCACAACCCTTGAACCCTCAGGGGCACAGCACCACCCCTGAACCCTCAGGAGCACAGCAGCGTGCACCCACCCTGAACCCTCTGGGACTCAGCACCATGCACCCACCCTGAACCCTCAGGGGCACAGCACAGTGCACCCACCCTGAACCCTCAGGGACTCAGCACCGTGCACCCACCCTGAACCCTCAGGAGCACAGCAACGTGCACCCACCCTGAACCCTCAGGAGCACAGCACCGTGCACCCACCCTGAACCCTCAGGGGCACAGCAGCGTGCACCCACCCTGAACCCTCAGGGGAACAGCACCCACCCTGAACCCTCAGGGGCACAGCAGCGTGCACCCAGCCTGAATCCTCAGGAGCACAGCACCCACCCTGAACCCTCAGGAGCACAGCACAGTGCACCCACCCTGAACCCTCAGGGACTCAGCACCGTGCACCCACCCTGAACCCTCAGGAGCACAGCAACGTGCACCCACCCTGAACCCTCAGGAGCACAGCACCGTGCACCCACCCTGAACCCTCAGGGGCACAGCAGCGTGCACCCACCCTGAACCCTCAGGGGAACAGCACCCACCCTGAACCCTCAGGGGCACAGCAGCGTGCACCCAGCCTGAATCCTCAGGAGCACAGCACCCACCCTGAACCCTCAGGAGCACAGCACCGTGCACCCACCCAGAACCCTCAGGAGCACAGCAACGTGCACCCACCCTGAACCCTCAGGAGCACAGCACCGTGCACCCACCTTGAACCCTCAGGGGCACAGCACAGGATTTCCAGTTTGTAGAAGGAGTAGAAGTGTCAGGGTGGCCTGTGGCGAAGCGCCTCGAGACACTGCAGAGAATCACAAATCTGAGCCCTTCCGTGGATACATCCTGCGTGTTTTCTTCTACATGTGATCGAGTTATTAATAGTGGACACAGTTACAGGTACAGTGTTTAGTGTTTGTTTAGCAATAGTTTAGGTTAGTTTTAAATAAGTACGAGTTTTTAAGTAGTAATTGACGTGATAAGTTTTTTATATGATAGTGTGTTTAAGAGGGTGGGGGGGTGGGGGGTTGATGTTTTAGGTAAAAAAAAAAATGAAAGAAAGACAAAGAAATGCCAAACAGATTTTTTATGTTTAACTTGTGATGTGTCAATACCCAATAGTGGTTGAGATAGGATAGGTTTCAGATCGCGCACACTTAGGAGGCGCCACTTCCACCCTCAGAAAACACCCCGTGGATTTGTAACCACTCCTCCCTTAGGCTGGTGTTAGTGTTGCTGTAGGTTAGTTAGGGGTAGGTAATGTTGTTAGATTTTAGGTGTTTCTTTTCAATACATTAATCATTGTTTTCTAGTTGGTTAATATTGATTTGCATGAGTTGGTACTTTTGTGTCAGGTGAGCACCGTTGTGTAGTTCCTACAGATCTAGATAGGATCTGTCCGTTGAGACAATATAAAGGGATCAGTGTCCAGACTGAGTCCAGGCACCCCCAAAGGACATGTTAGTCCTTTGACTAGCTCGCTCACAGTGCCACTGTAGGCCCCACAACCTACCAAGGAGCAAATCATTTCTGCCAACTCAAACATGACCACCCTGACCTTCAAGGGACTGTGGAAACAGTACAGCACTCGTCGGTCAGTCACTTGCGCTCACTTGTTCTCAGAGAAATATGCAGAATAAACAGTGGGGACATTTTCAATGAACATTTATTGAACCTGCCTTATTCTAGTTTGAAATATGTGTGCTGCAACAACCATTGGAGAAAAACAGATATATATATCTACGATTATAAGCACCATCAGAGTAAATAAAAGGTAGAATTCAGCCATGGTGCTAAAACAGTGAATGTATGCAGGCATATAGATATATGGTAGTGCTCGTGGTTATTCCTATGATCCTAACCCTGGCTCAGTCTACCTAAGCGTACCTAGCATGTATGTAGGTGTATAAGGAGGAATCCCCTAGGTAAGAGCCAGCCCCATTACCTGATGGGAGAGAGTGAAGGACCCTGTCTTAGTCTCAGGTTGGACACCCGCGAGGGATGCCAGACCACTGCGTGCTGGAGTTTCTGTGTGCAGGGACTGCATCGTCTCTCGTGTCAGCATGGAAGCTTATCTTCTGGTTTGCCCAGTTAAGATGTGGTACTGATATACCCAAAAGGTACCTTCAGGGGTCCTATCTAGATGTGTCATGGCACGTGTGGGCCTGTGGGCCGAGGATGAGGATAGTGGCGACCCTTGTACAGAGTTATTATGCAGAAGATGGTAACCTTCGAAGAAAACCACACAACATCTATACGGCACCTAACTAAGTAAAAGGACAGCACCGAAGCTGCTTGGTAGAGCAAGGTAGGACAAATGTAGGTAAAAGGACAAGAAAATATCTATCCCTATATTGGGGTACAGTGAGGCTCATAACAACCACTCCTCATCCAACTGGACGACAAATGTAACAGATGCAAAAATATGCCTGTATAAAAATATAAAATACGTTGCTAAAACATGGCATGTGTTAAAAAATGAAGCAAAAGTTAAAAAATCTCTATAAGTCTTCTAAATAATCAATATACTATTAAACCAACTGAGCACTCCGAAAGCCATTGTGCCCAGTGAGAGCAAGAGAGAAAAATATAACAAAAATTATTTTATCAAATGCCAATTTGGGTTGCTTTGGAAAAGCCAACCTGTTTCCATCACACGGAGAGACAAATGTTTATGTGTCCTGTGTGGGAGGCTCGTCGGCACTGCTGCTTGCTTTTGCAGACGAGGATCCCTGTAACACCTCTTGGATGAAGTCACTGGAGCAAAGGATATCTTCTCCAGTTCCTGATACCCTCCTTCGATTATTGAAAGTCTGCATCCACTCATTCTCACTCCATTCCCTCAGAGCCCAAGGAGCTCATCTCCAGAGTCCCGCACATCTCTTCACTCAGCCCCACTCTCCTAAACCTGTACTTCATTCCTCTGGCAATCATCATTCAGGCCCAGGGACCCTGCATCATCCCTTACACTCGAGACGCCGAGATCATACAATCAGACAAGAACTCACCGGAGGCACCAACACCATCCACAGACGTGACACTATGCCATTAACCGACATGGCTAAATCTAAGTGAGATCATTTGCTCAAAGTCACCTTGACAAGTTAGAAGTGCTGATATTCTGCAACATGTACTCACCCTGGGTGCCGCATTGCTAGGCCTCACCCTCCAACCACCACAGGCACCTGCCCATCATCATGGACACTTACCTCACCACGAGACTTCACATCCCCACTATCACCTCCACCTGCTTTGACAATATTTGCGTGGTCAAACATTTCTTCATATGGCTTCCTCCTGACACCTGTGAGACCATCACGCAGGCCATCATCACATGTAGACTGTGGTACAGCAATGCCCTCAACCACGGCATCACTGCACACCTGCTACACAAGAGGCAAACCATGCGACACACCATTGCCAGACTATGACTCAACCTACCTGGAGGCACGCACATCACAACTTAGAATCTCGTTGTGTGCCAGGTGTTGCCATTGGGTTTAGAGTCTCGTGTGTGGCAGGTGGTGCCAGTGGGTTTAGAGTCTCGTGTGTGGCAGGTGGTGCCAGTGGGTTTAGAGTCTCGTGTGTGGCAGGTGGTGCCAGTGGGTTTAGAGTCTCGTGTGTGCCAGGTGTTGCCATTGGGTTTAGGGTCTTGATGTGTGCCAGGTGTTGCTACTGGGTTTAGAGTCTCGTGTGTGGCAGGTGGTGCCAGTGGGTTTAGAGTCTCGTGTGTGCCAGGTGTTGCCAGTGGGTTTAGGGTCTTGATGTGTGCCAGGTGGTGCCAGTGGGTTTAGAGTCTCGGTGTGTGCCAGGTGGTGCCAGTGGGTTTAGAGTCTTGGTGTGTGCCAGGCTCTGCCAGTGAGTTTAGAGTCTCGGGGTGTGCCAGGCTCTGCCAGTGAGTTTAGAGTCTCAGTGTGTGCCAGGTGGTGCCAGAGGGTTTAGAGTCTCGGTGTGTGCCAGATGATGCCAGTGGGTTATGCTCTCAATGTGAGCCAGGCTCTGACAGTGGGTTTAGAGTCTCGGTGTGTGCCAGTCTCTGCCAGTGAGTTTAGAGTCTCGTTGTGTGCCAGGCTCTGCCAGTGAGTTTAGAGACTTGGTCCCCGACAGACACAGACACCTCAGACTCACCCTCCCCCCCGCCCCCCCCCCCCCCCAAGCACCTTTCGACAGCAGCCCCCGGCTTTCCTGGACCACGTCAATGACGAAGACACCAACAAAATCATGAACACCAGCCACTCGGTTCTCCATCCGACCCTTGCCCGCACCACATCTTCAACAAAGCAAGCTCCACCATCGCACCCCATCTCCGCAAGATCATCAATGTGAGAAGTTGGCCTGGCATATGATGTCCACTATTCTAGTGGGCACCTTGCACCAGTCCAAACGACCCTTATGGTGATGGTTGTAAAGTCAACCTTATAGAAAGCTATCCTAGTGGTAGCATGGACTAGCAGTCAATAGGCTAAGACTTCAGAGAGCGTATTAAGCAAGTTGTTTTACCAATGATAATCCCTTGAGTACCAAATGAAAGGACACCACACAAGGTATATATCAAATATATATGTATTTATTCTAAACACAACCCCTCTGCACTCTTTATGAGGTCAGAGTTCGAGATACGTTACAAGTTACTCATTAAGCATACTATAAGTTGCACAAATACAATTCTGCCCTAGGGGCCTCACGAACCATATACTAAGTAAGTGGTATAAGAACCACTTCAGGAACAGTGAATAGGCCTAGGGCCTAGGAAATCGCTGGGGCTACACTGGACAACCAAGAGATTGGAAGTAGAAGACCCACGGGAGACGCGTGCAGTGTCTAAACACACACGTGAGTTACCATAGAGTTAGAATGGGAATGTAAAAGTTACAAAGTAGTAGATTCAGGACACTTCCAGATGGACTACGGTAAAACCCTTTTAACCTAGGACACTTGGATAGTTAACACCCACGGGAGCACCGGAGTACTCAAGTTACCTCACCCAGGGAGGTGTCTTTTCGTGTCGGGTTTCGACGCTGTTTCCTAGGGAGAGCTGCAAAGAAGTGCTGCAGGCGACCAGAAGAAAAGTGTCCGGGTGGATCGAAGTCAAGAAGAACCTGAGAGCAGAGGGGACAGAGTCTGGTTCACGAGCCAGTGACCAGGAAGGAACCAGGAAGGAACCAGGCGATGTTGAGATGATTCAGGTGAAGAGGTGAAGCTTGTCTCTGCAGCCACGAGGACCAGGAGGTGTCAACGACAACCAGGCACTGGATTCGAACTGTCCCACAAAGGATCTTGTTGACTGCGGTGTCGGTATCCGGATTGGACCCAACAAGCCTTGGGAAATGCAATCCATGCAGGATGGAAAGATTGGCTTCAGGTCAGACCAGCAAGGTCTGAGGAGCTTCTCCTTTGCAGAGAAGCTGGAGCAAGCCTGAAGCAACCAGGCCAGCAGTGTTGTTTCAAAAGGAAGTCTTTGTAGGGCTCACTAGCCATTGGGCTAGCAACTGGGAAAATCCATTGAGCTGAAATGCAGGCGCAGGCCCCACGTTGCACTTGTGGAGTGTGGAGGGCTGAGATTTGGTGCAAATACTGCTCGGGTCAGGGGCTTCTCAAACCCCAATGCACAACTTCGAGGGTGCCCCAGAAGCTGCACGGTTAGCAAAGAGCAGGTAGTCCAGGGTGTCCGGTCCCATGTATCTCGTGTCCGCCACGGGTCTCAGCTTTGCTGTGGAGGGAAGTCTGAGAGTCCAGTTCCTGTGTCGCTGAGTCTTCGGGTTCCGGCGGGAGCGTTGACAAAACAAACCGGCAAGCTACTGGTGGTGCCTGTTTGCACAGGGTGGTCACTCCTTGACCTCAAGGGAGATGTCTTCAGTCTTCCAGTCGATATGGAACGTCGAAGGTCCAAGAGTTTCATTTCAGAGTTTCAGTCCAGGATAATCTAATGTCTCTAGACACAGCTCCTATCTTTACACTAAACTAAGGGGCTGGAATACCTGCTAGGTCCCTCCTATGGGTGGACCCTGAGAAGGGGGTGGTTACACCCCTTTCCCTTTGTCCAGTTTCGCACCAGAGCGGGGCTGGAGTGCCCCAGCAACTGGTTTGAACCGGGCTATGCATGGAGCACCTTGTGTGCCCCAGGCAGTGTCTGGAAAAGCATCTTTCCATTCAACCCACCCCGCCCCAACACACTACAGGCTGTCTGGGGAGGTGCTAGCACCTCCCTCCACAGGAAACCTATTGTCCAGGCCTCCCTTGCCGGAGTTTCGTCCAGCTGCAGGAGGTCAGACTCGTGTCTGTGGCAGCAGCATCCATTTTGTGATGCTGGGGCTCTATTTAACTTTAACCGGGTAAGGCAGTAACTACATGTCTTCTCCCACTAGAAGGGTGGAATGCAACCCCCACCGCCATAACTGGCGGGGGGGGGGTATAGTATTCCAAAGTGTTTGACACCTTACACGACATGTTTTGATAAAGCCAAACCAAAGTTAGCATTAACCTTGAGGATTATAATGCACTTAAGAGTATATGGTATGGCTATATCATAGGACAGCTATAAGGACATGGTTCCAAAAGCTGCAGACTGGCTCAGCTCATGCTAGAGCACCCTCTCACATAAAACCAAGCACTCTGCCTTCAGAAATGTCAAGGCCTGCCATAGGAGTGACTTATAGGTGTATATGTATCTATATATATGGGTAGATATAGGTACACTATATCTAAGCAAGTGGTGATTATACCACCTTGCCCAAGCTGAGTGATCAGCCAGTGGTGTCAGTTTGGATGGCCAGCCAGGGGTGGCATAATTCATGCTGCAGCCCCTGGTAGGCCTTGGATGCACCTATGTCCTGGGTACCTATGGTACACTATACAGGAGCTCACAAAGGTGACCCAATACCCAATCAAGTATGTACCTAAAGTACATGGAGTCCATTTTACAGAGAGAGCAGATAGCCTGGGGCACTGAACAGCAGGATCCCAGGACAACTAAGTCAAAAAAACCAGCTAAACACTAGGTAAAAAAGTGGGGGTAACCATATAGTCAGATATCCGCCTTCCTACAATCAACAGCTCCTTTGAGACAGCCACCTTCCCGTGAAGCTGGAAGCACGCCGAGATCAACGCCCTACTCAAGAAACCCAAAGCTGACCCCAAGGACCTCAAGAACTTCCGGGCCATCTCCCTCCTCCCGTTCCCGGCGAAAGTCATTGAGAAGACTGCCAATAGACAACTGACTTCCTTCCTCGAAAAGAACAACATCCTGGACCCGTCCCAATCCGGATTCCGCAGCAACCACAGCACCGACACAGCCCTCATTGCTGCCACAGACTACATCAGGGTCATGATGGACAACGGAGAACCCACGGCCCTCATTCACCTGGACCTCTCGGCCGCCTTTGACACCGTCTGCCACCACACCCTCCACACACGCCTCCACAACTCAGGGATCCGCGACAAAGCCCTGGACTGGACCATCTCCTTCCTCACCAGCAGAACCAAGAGTGTCTACCTCCCCTCATTCCACTCTAAAGACACCCAGATCATCTGCGGCGTACCCCAAGGATCATCCCTCAGCCCGACACTCTTCAACATCTCCATGGCACCGCTCGTCAACATCAACAGATCGCACGACCTCAACATCGTCTCATACGCCGATGACACACAGCTGATCTTCTCCCTCACCAAAGCCCCCATGTTGGACAGGCCACATGAAGGGCCGCTCCCCCCTCGGCCCGACCAGGCCCGAGCCCGGTCACGCGAGTGCCACACACCACCACTGCACGTTTTCCGTCCCCTCCGGGACCTCTGCCCCTGAACATATCGACCTCGTGGGCCCGGCCCACCACTGACCCGCGCGCCCAGCCTGGGCGCCATCTTGGACCCTCTACCACGAGGCCGCCTGGCCCCCGATCGACCTCAACCCTGGGCCTGGCCAGGCCTCAGACATCCCGGCACCACCATCCACCCAGGAGGTGAGCGGGCTACTTGGCAAGTCAATGGGAGAAAGAGGTGTCGATGGCTCTCCCCCGCCAGGTGCCGCTCGCCCATAGCCTCCCCGGGCGCTGGCTCCACCCCCCTGCTGGGTGTCTGGACTCCCTCATCCCTCCCGACCTCCAAGTGCGAGGGTCCGGACATCAAAGTGCACCAGCCCTATAACTGGGGCAGCTCCAGAGCAGGAAGGCAGTTGTATCCTGGAGTCGAGAGATGCAGAGAAGAACTCATCCTTGACGGACTACTGGCGCTGCCGTAGCTCTGCCTTGCGCATCATCGTCCTGCCTGCTGGCGCTGCCGCAACCTTCGTAACCTTCGTAATCCTTCGTCGTCGTCGGGACCTGCTGGCGTGGCCGCGGACCGTTTGTAACTACCATCTTCACCGGGACCTGCTGGCTCCGCCGCGGACCGTCGCTTCCTTCGTCCATCTCGGGACCTGCTGGCTCCGCCGCGGCCCGATCATCTAGAACGCCGAGCTCGAGGATTTAGAGCTATTTCCATCTTTTGGTAACAAGACTGTCCCGCTACCCTTTTCCCAATCCAGAGACCAGAATCGAGGGGACCCCTGAGTCCAGACCTCCTTGTACCATTCTATCGTACTTAAAGAATTGCCTATAAAGTATCGTTGAACTTTACCCTTGTGTGGTGTCCGTCTGTGGGGGGGAAGTTACTTGTCTGTACGATCGCTGGAGACGGCTCTCCCCGGAGACCTCTCCCCTTATCCTCGGCCGACCCTCCCGGTCCGTCTAACATTGGTGGCCAGCGGCGCGATCCGAATCACCGCATAATCGTACAGAAAGTAGCTCACCCCACGACGAAATCACGATGTCAAACAAAGAAAGCGGATCCACCGAGAAATTTCAGATGGAGAAATTGGACGAGTACAGCCATCGTGAATTAAAACAATTCTGCATCGAACTAGGTATCGCTACCACCGGTCTAAGTACCAAAGACGATTTCAAGCATGCCCTAGAGTCTTGGGCAGAAACCGGGGCCGCCGGAACCCCCGACCAAAACATCGCAGCAATAGAAAAAAACACCACGGCCCCTGAGGAGCGAAGAACGGGTCTCTCGCAAGACGAGATCCAGGAACGAGAAAGAACCCGACTACATGAGCTAGAAATGGCCCGGCTCAAAATGGATATTGAACTTAAGTTGGCCGAACAAAAAATAAACTTAGAGCACCTGCGTCTCCGAGAAGAAAGAGAGGAAAAACAGAGACAAAGGGAGCTCGAGGAAAAGAAACTGGCATATGAACACGAGCGAAAACTAGCGGAGATCGACTTACGCAAGCAGAATAAAGAATTAGGGGTGCCCGAGCGACCCCACACCCCAGGGGCAACAGAGAAAAAGGTACACATCCCCAAGGATGTCGTTCGAGAATACTTCCGAGAGGACGACATCCAGCAATGGTTTAAGGCTTATGAAATCGCTATGACCGCCCATCGGATCGATAGAAGCGACTGGGGAGCCGGTCTATGGGGGAGATTCCTCAATGAGGGCCGCGATGCCCTGCTACAGCTCCCGGACCACCAGATGACCTCCTATGACCACATGAAGGCTGCACTCCTCACCCGCTATGGCCTCACACCCGAGATGTACCGTCAGAGGTTCCGAGACTGCACCCGCATCCCGGGTACAACTTGGGTGGACTATGTAAACTATTTTAGCCGAGCCTTCGAGGGCTGGATCAAAGGAAGCAATGTCACAACTTACGAACAACTCTTCAATCTCATGGTATGGGAGCATCTATCGAACAATTGCTTCATTGAGCTCCGCCAGCACCTCCTCGACAGCAAATTGACCGATCCACGGCAGCTCGCAGCCGAGGCTGACCGGTGGGAAATCACCAGAGTGGGCCGAAATGGGTCCTATGAACAGAGCCGGAACAACAACGGTCAGCACCGTCCCCGAGGAGGAGGAGGGGGCCAAGGATGCGGAAGAGACAACGCTCCGGTCGCCCCCGCTACCAGCACCACCCCCCCGGCCAACCGGGGCAGCACCCCGGCGCGACCGGGATACCGAGCCAATGTTACGTGCCATCGATGCCAACGAGTCGGCCACTATGCAAACGACCCAAACTGCCCCCAGTACCAGAGCCCAAGACCCCGCCAAGTAGCCGCTGCTGCTCTGGGGGAGGAACAGATCTCAGAGGAGCAAGAAGAATATGAGCAAGAGCATCAAGAATGGGAGCCAGCCGCCATGGCTCTAGCATGCTTAGGGGGGAAGGACATGGTCCCGCGGGTCCCCCTACCCGCTAACACCCAGAAGTACAGCCAATGGGTGAGCATCAATGGACGCCGGGCCGAAGCCCTCCGTGACACCGGGGCCAGTGTGACAGCCGTCCGCTGCCACCTGGTGGCCCCAGAACAGTTCCTGCCAAACATTCTCTGCCCTGTCCGTTCCGCCGATAACTCGGAAAGCCTGTGTCGGATGGCCTGCGTCCCTTTCGAATGGGGAGGGGTCTCCGGCATGTTGAAAGTGACGGTCCGAGACGATGCCCCCGTAGACTGCCTCCTGGGGAATGACCTTGAAAGCTCTCCGTGGGCAGCCGTAGAACGAAGAGAACACCTGGGGATGTTAGGCATCCCGGACTGGGCGTGCGTCACCACCCGGTCCATGGCCGCCCGTGTCAAGCCCCGCCCCAAGGAACCCGAATGGCCGGCGCCTCCTCCTCCGGTCGCCCCAGTCGAAACCACCGACCGTGACGTCCCCCCAGAACCAGCTCAACCTCCAGACCTCGCTAACCTCGACCAGTGGCCTCAAGAGGGGGGGCCCACACAAGAACAGTTTCGCCAAGAACAAAAGACCTGTCCCTCCCTCGAGGGACTCCGCCAACAAGCCCTCGCCCAAAGCGCAGGGGATACCTCCGGAACACATTGGATCTACTGGGACAATGATCTGCTATACAGCGAACAAAGAATCGCGGAGTTGGGGGCCAGCCGAGTGCTAGTGGTGCCCCTCCGTTTTAGAGACTTTCTGCTAAACCTGGCCCACGATGTCCCCCTGGCTGGACACCTGGGTCAAGATAAAACCTACAGCCGCCTGGTGACCCACTTCTTCTGGCCCAAAATGAGGAACGATGTACTCCAGCATTGCCGATCCTGCCCCACGTGCCAAGCCAGTGGAAAGAGCGGCCGCAAACTAAAAGCCCCCCTGCAACCTTTTCCCGTGGTCACCACACCGTTCGAGAGGGTCGGGATAGACATTGTGGGACCCCTGGACCCGCGTACAAAACAAGGACATCGGTTCATCCTGGTGCTAGTGGACCACGCCACCCGCTACCCCGAGGCTGTTCCCCTGCGGACTGTGACAGCCCCGGTAGTCGGCCGGGCTCTGATGGGGATCTTCTCCCGTGTGGGCTTCCCCCGAGAAGTCGTCAGCGACAGAGGCACGAACTTTATTTCCAAATATATGAAGTCCCTCTGGCAACAGTGTGGGGTTACCTACCGATTCACGACCCCCTATCACCCTCAAGGAAACGGACTCGTTGAGCGGTTCAACCGCACGCTCAAAGGGATGATTGGGGGGTTGGAAGAGCCCCTCCGTCGCCAGTGGGATGTGCTGCTGCCGTGCCTCCTCTTCGCATATCGAGAGGTCCCCCAGAAGTCCCTCGGCTTCAGCCCGTTTGAACTGCTGTATGGACATCCAGTACGGGGGCCGCTCAGCCTAGTCAAGGAAGGCTGGGAGATGCCCCCTCTAAAGAACCCCCCAGATGTCTTCAGGTACCTCCTAACCCTCCGCAACCAGACCCGACGGTTCAGAGAGCTGGCAAAAGCCAACCTGGAGGCCAGTCAAGAGGACATGAAAAAGTGGTATGACCGGAATGCCTCCTCCATCGAATTTGAACCTGGGCAACAGGTATGGGTGATGTCCCCCACCGAACCCTGCGCCCTGCAAGACAAGTGGACGGGGCCCTTCAAAGTGGTCGAGCGCAAGGGTCCTGCCACCTATCTCATCGACATGGAATCTTCACGGAACCCCCTCCGGGTCCTCCACGCCAATAGACTGAAACCCCACTTTGTGCGTTCAGAACTCAGCCTCCTGATGGCAACTGACAACGGAGCCGAAGAAGACTCCGAACCCCTCCCTGACTTCCTACGGACCCGGGAGAAAGACGGCTCCGTGGATGGGGTCCGACTCTCGGAGGCCCTCACCCAGGAACAACGCCAGGAGTGTCGGGACCTTCTGTTGCAGTTCGCCAGCCTGTTTTCCCTCACCCCAGGTGTCACTTCCTGGTGTGTGCACGACGTGGACACGGGGGACAGCCCCCCTATCCGCCACCGGGCCTACCGCGTGCCAGATCGGGTACGGGCCTGCATCCAGGAAGAAGTAACCAAAATGCTCACGCTCGGGGTCATCGAGCCCTCCGACAGCCCCTGGGCCAGCCCTGTAGTGCTGGTCCCCAAAGCAGCCGCTCCCGGCGCCACACCAGAACTCCGGTTCTGCGTCGACTACCGGGGCTTGAATGCGGTCACCAGAACAGACGCACATCCCATCCCCCGGGCAGACGAACTAATCGACCGCATGGGAGCTGCCCGCTACCTCAGTATTTTCGACCTGACGGCGGGCTACTGGCAGATCGGCCTCACACCCCGGGCCCAAGAACGTTCTGCCTTTTCCACCCCTGATGGCCATTACCATTTCAAGGTCATGCCCTTCGGCATGAAGAATGCTCCAGCAACATTTCAGCGGCTCGTCAATCAGGTCTTGGCAGGGCTCGAAGGATTCAGCGCTGCCTACCTAGACGACATCGCTGTATACAGCCACCATTGGGCCGAGCACCTCCACCACCTCCGAGTGGTGCTACAGGCCCTTCAGCGGGCTGGCCTCACGATCAAGGCCAGCAAATGCCAAATTGGTCAGGGGTCCGTAACCTACCTCGGACACCAGGTGGGAAGCGGCCTGGTGGCCCCTCTGCAGCTCAAGATTGCCGCCATCCAGTCCTGGCAGCCCCCCAGCACCCAGACCGAGGTACGCGCCTTCCTGGGCCTCACGGGCTATTACCGAAGGTTCGTGAAAGACTATGGTACCATAGTGGGGCCCCTCACAGAACTAACGTCCAAAAATCAACCCAAGAAAGTCAACTGGACCCCAGATTGTCAAACAGCCTTCGAACAACTGAAGGCCGCCATGTGCTCCGCCCCTGTGCTCCAGGCCCCCGACTACAGCCGGGAATTCGTCGTCCAGACGGATGCCTCCGACCATGGCATTGGGGCGGTCCTGTCTCAAGTGAACACCGAAGGCCTTGATCAGCCAGTGGCCTTCATCAGCAGGCGACTCCTACCTCGAGAACAACGCTGGAGCACCATAGAGAGGGAGGCCTTCGCTGTGGTATGGGCCCTCAAAAAGCTCCGGCCCTACCTCTTTGGCACACACTTTCGGGTGCAGACCGACCATCGCCCCCTGCAGTGGCTGATGCAGATGCGGGGGGAAAACCCGAAACTACTACGTTGGTCCATCTCCCTACAAGGGATGGACTTCACTGTTGAACACCGGCCTGGGCCAGATCACGCCAACGCGGATGGCCTGTCCCGGTTTTTCCGCCTCGACGAGGAGAGTCCCCAAGAGGATGGGTGACTCTCCCCGCCTTCAGCTGGGGGGGACGCATGTTGGACAGGCCACATGAAGGGCCGCTCCCCCCTCGGCCCGACCAGGCCCGAGCCCGGTCACGCAAGTGCCACACACCACCACTGCACGTTTTCCGTCCCCTCCGGGACCTCTGCCCCTGAACATATCGACCTCGTGGGCCCGGCCCACCACTGACCCGCGCGCCCAGCCTGGGCGCCATCTTGGACCCTCTACCACGAGGCCGCCTGGCCCCCGATCGACCTCAACCCTGGGCCTGGCCAGGCCTCAGACATCCCGGCACCACCATCCACCCAGGAGGTGAGCGGGCTACTTGGCAAGTCAATGGGAGAAAGAGGTGTCGATGGCTCTCCCCCGCCAGGTGCCGCTCGCCCATAGCCTCCCCGGGCGCTGGCTCCACCCCCCTGCTGGGTGTCTGGACTCCCTCATCCCGGACCTCCCGACCTCCAAGTGCGAGGGTCCGGACATCAAAGTGCACCAGCCCTATAACTGGGGCAGCTCCAGAGCAGGAAGGCAGTTGTATCCTGGAGTCGAGAGACGCAGAGAAGAACTCATCCTTGACGGACTACTGGCGCTGCCGTAGCTCTGCCTTGCGCATCATCGTCCTGCCTGCTGGCGCTGCCGCAACCTTCGTAACCTTCGTAATCCTTCATCGTCGTCGGGACCTGCTGGCGTGGCCGCGGACCGTTTGTAACTACCATCTTCACCGGGACCTGCTGGCTCCGCCGCGGACCGTCGCTTCCTTCGTCCATCTCGGGACCTGCTGGCTTCGCCGCGGCCCGATCATCTAGAACGCCGAGCTCGAGGATTGAGAGCTATTTCCATCTTTTGGTAACAAGACTGTCCCGCTACCCTTTTCCCAATCCAGAGACCAGAATCGAGGGGACCCCTGAGTCCAGACCTCCTTGTACCATTCTATCGTACTTAAAGAATTGCCTATAAAGTATCGTTGAACTTTACCCTTGTGTGGTGTCCGTCTGTGGGGGGGAAGTTACTTGTCTGTACGATCGCTGGAGACGGCTCTCCCCGGAGACCTCTCCCCTTATCCTCGGCCGACCCTCCCGGTCCGTCTAACACCCCACCACTGCCAAATCCAACCTCCACGAAGGAATGAAGGCCATCGCCGAATGGATGACAATCAGCCACCTGAAAGTGAACTCGGACAAGACGGAGGTCCTCATCATCGGATCCATCCCCTCCGTCTGAGACGACTCATGGTGGCCTGCCAAACTGGGAGCTGCACCGTCGCCCACTAACCACGCATGCAATCTGGAAGTCATCCTGGACTCTGCATTGTCAATGAGCCAGCAAGTGAATGCCGTCTCCTCCTCCTGCTTCAACACCCTCCGCATGCTCCGCAAGATCTACAGATGGATCCCCACCGGTACCAAAAGGACAGTCACCCAGGCCCTCATCAGCAGCAGACAGAACTACGGCAACACTCTCTACGCAGGAACATCAGCCAAACTCCAGAAATGACTACAATGTATACAGAATGCCTCGGCATGCCTCATCCTCGACATCCCCCGCCACAGCCACATCACAGCCCACCTGAAAGACCTGCACTAGCTCCCTATCAACAAGAGGATCACCTTCAAGCTCCTCACCCACGCTCACAAAGCCCTCCATAACACCGGACCAGCATACCTCAATGAACGACTCCCCTTCTACACCCCGAACTGCATGCTTCGCTCCGCTGACCTCGCCACCAGCCCCCTCATCCTTCGAGTGACCGCTGGCGGCAGATCATTCTCCCACCTCGCTGTAAAAACCTGGAACACCCTCTCCATCCACCTAGGGCAAACCCAGGACCTGCTGGCCTTCAGGAGAGTCCTCAAGACCTAGCTGTTCGAGCCGTAGCAGCATCCACCCCCCACCCCCCACCCCAGCACCTTGAGACCCTCACGGGTAAGTTGTGCGCTCTTCAAATGGACGGATTGACAGCTGTGCGCTCTACAAAACACACAAATAAATAAATAAATTGATTGATTGATGTGTGCCAGGCTCTGCCAGTGAGTTTAGAGTATTGGTGTGTGCCAGGCTCTGCCAGTGGGTTTAGTCTTGGTGTGTGCCAGGCTCTGCCAGTGGGTTTAGAGTCTCTTTGTGTGCCAGGTGGTGCCAGTGGGTTTAGAGTCTCGGTGTGTGCTAGGCTCTGGCAGTGAGTTTAAAGTCTTGATGTGTGCCAGATGGTGCCAGTGGGTTTAAAGTTTTGGTATGTGCCAGGTTGTGCTAGTGGGTTTAGAGTCTTGATGTGTGCGAGACAGTGCCAGTGGGTTTAAAGTCTTGTTGTGTGCCAGGCTCTGCCAGTGGGTTTAGAGTCTTGATTTGTGCCAGATGGTGCCAGTGGGTTATGCTCTTGATGTGTGCCTGGTGTTGCCAGTGGGTTTATAGTCTCCGTGTGGGCCAGGCGGTGCCAGTCCCTTTAGGTCTTGGTGTGTTCTAGGTGCTGCCAGTGGCTTTATAGTCTCCGTGTGGGCCAGGCGGTGCCAGTCCCTTTAGGTCTTGGTGTGTGCCTGGTGCTGCCAGTGGCTTTATAGTCTCTGTGTGTGCCAGGTTGTGCCAGTGGGTTTAGAGTCTTGATGTGTCCAGGCGGTGCCAGCGGGTTATGCTCTTGATGTGTGCCAGGCGGTGCCAGTGGGTTTAGAGTCTCGGTCTGTGCCATGCGGTGCCAGTCCGATTAGGTCTTGGTGTGTGCCAGGCTCTGCCCGTGTGTCCAGGGCCTCAGTAGTAGTTTCCCTCTACGAGCTGCTCTGGGGTCTTGTGCAGAACCCACATGAGTGTCTCCTGAGACCAAGGCCCCAAAGCTCACCTCTCCAGGAGGCATGGCCTTGGCACAGTTCCATGGACAACCTGTTCCAAAGATGCCAGTCAAGGCTTGTGTAGGAGACACGGGAGCCCATTAGTGCATGGTGCACATGCCATTATGCAGGATAGTATGTGCCCCACACCCCTCACTGGGTCTGCCATGCCTCTCGGGATGGGTAGGCCTGGGCGCTGCAAGATGCAAACAACACACCGCACGTGCTAGAACCAATGCGTCATCAGCATCAAAGCAAAGGGGCGGAGCCGCCTGAGCTGCACAGTGGAGGAGTGCCCAGGTGAGCCCTGCACCCAGGGCGCGGCACCAGGAGGGGGGCAGGCCCCAGAGGTGGCACCGAGGGATTCCACAGAAATGAGGCAAGAGGCAGACAGAGTCACAAGCAGGCCCCAGAGGCAGCAGCCATTCCTAAGGAGATGTAAACACTGGTGGTGCACTGCCTGTAGAGAGCTGTGCATGGAGAGGGCAGTGCACTGCCTGTGGAGGGCTGTGCAAGGAGAGGGCGGTGCACTGCCTGTGGAGGGCTGTGCATGGAGAGGGCGGTGCACTGCCTGTGGAGGGCTGTGCAAGGAGAGAGCGGTGCACTGCCTGTGGAGGGCTGTGCATGGAGAGGGCGGTGCACTGCCTGTAGAGAGCTGTGCATGGAGAGGGCGGTGCACTGCCTGTGGAGGGCTGTGCATGGAGAGGGCGGTGCAATGCCTGTGGAGGGCTGTGCATGGAGAAAGGCGCTGCACTGCCTGTGGATGGCTGTGCATGGAGAGGGCGGTGCACTGCCTGTGGAGGGCTGTGCATGGAGAGGGCGGTGCACTGCCTGTGAAGGGCTGTGCATGGAGAAAGGCGCTGCACTGCCTGTGGAGGGCTGTGCATGGAGAGGGCGGTGCACTGCCTGTGAAGGGCTGTGCATGGAGAAAGGCGCTGCACTGCCTGTGGAGGGCTGTGTATGGAGAAATGCACTGCACTGCCTGTGAAGGGCTGTGCATGGAGAGGGCAGTGCACTGCCTGTAGAGGGCTGTGCATAGAGAGGGCGGTGCACTGCCTGTAGAGGGCTGTGGATGGAGAGGCGGTGCACTGCCTGTGGAGGGCTGTGCATGGAGAAAGGCGCTGCACTGCCTGTGGAGGGCTGTGCATGGAGATGGCAGTGCACTGCCTGTAGAGGGCTGTGCATGGAGAGGCGCTGCACTGCCTGTAGAGAGCTGTGCAGGGAGAGAGGTGGTGCACTGCCTGTGGAGGGCTGTGGATGGAGAGGGCGGAGCACTGCCTGTGGAGGGCTGAGGATGGAGAGGGCGGTGCACTGCCTGTGGAGGGGGATCCAGTGAGGGAGGCGGTGCACTGCCTGTAGAGGGGGATCCAGTGAGGGAGGCGGTGCACTGCCTGTAGAGGGGGATCCAGTGAAGGAGGCGGTACACTGCTTGTGAAGGGGGATCCAGTGAAGGAGGCGGTGCACTGCATGTAGAGGGGGATGCAGTGAGGGAGACGTGCACTACCTGTAGAGGGGATGCAGTGCAGGATGCAGTGAGGGATGCAGTGCATGATGCAGTGAGGGAGGCGGTGCACTGCCTGCAGAGGGAGATCCAGTGAGGGAGGCGGTGCACTGCCTGTAGAGGGGGATGCAGTGAGGGAGGCGGTGCACTGCCTGTAGAGGGGGATGCAGTGCGGGATGCAGTGAGGGATGCAGTGCAGGATGCAGTGAGGGAGGTGGTGCACTGCCTGTAGAGGGAGATCCAGTGAGGGAGGCGGTGCACTGCCTGTAGAGGGGGATCCAGTGAGGGAGGCGGTGCCCTGCCTGTGGAGGGGGATGCAGTGAGGGAGGCGGTGCCCTGCCTGTGGAGGGGAATGTAGTGAGGGAGGCGGTGCACTGCCTGTAGAGGGGGATCTAGTGAGGGAGGCGGTGCACTGCTTGTGGAGGGGGATCCAGTGAAGGAGGCGGTGCACTGCCTGTAGAGGGGGATGCCGGGAGGGAGGCGGTGCACTGCCTGTAGAGGGGGATGCAGTGAGGGAGGCGGTGCACTGCCCGTAGAGGGGGATGCAATGAGGGAGGCGGTGCACTGCCTGTGGAGGGGGATGCATTGAGGGAGGCGGTGCACTGCCTGTAGAGGGGGATCCAGTGAGGGAGGCCATGCACTGCCTGTAGAGGGGGATCCAGTGAAGGAGGCGGTGCACTGCTTGTGGAGGGGGATCCAGTGAAGGAGGCGGTGCACTGCTTGTGGAGGGGGATGCAGTGAGGGAGGCGGTGCACTGCATGTAGAGGGGGATGCAGGGAGGGAGGCGGTGCACTGCCTGTAGAGGGAGATGCAGTGCAGGAGGCGGTGCACTGCCCGTAGAGGGGGATGCAGTGAGGGAGGCGGTGCACTGCCTGTAGAGGGGGATCCAGTGAGGGAGGCTGTGCACTGCCTGTAGCGGGGGATCCAGTTAGGAAGGTGGTGCACTGCCTGTAGAGGGGAATGCAGTGAGGGATGCAGTGAAGGATGCATTGAGGGAGGCGGTGCCCTGCCCGTAGAGGGGGATGCAGTGAAGGATGCATTGAGGGAGGCGGTGCCCTGCCTTTGGAGGGGGATGCAGTGAGGGAGGCGGTGCCCTGCCCGTAGAGGGGGATGCAGTGAGGGAGGCGGTGCACTGCCTGTGGAGGGGGATGCATTGAGGGAGGCGGTGCACTGCCTGTAGAGGGGGATCCAGTGAGGGAGGCCATGCACTGCCTGTAGAGGGGGATCCAGTGAAGGAGGCGGTGCCCTGCCCGTAGAGGGGGATGCAGTGAAGGAGGCGGTGCACTGCCTGTAGAGGGTGATCCAGTGAGGGAGGCGGTGCCCTGCCCGTAGAGGGGGATGCAGTGAGGGAGGCAGTGCACTGCCTGTGGAGGGGGATGCAGTTAGGGAGGCAGTCCATTGCCTGTGGAGGGGGATGCAGTGAGGGAGGCTGTGAGGGATGCAGTGCACTGTATTATGAGGTGCTGGGTCCTCAGTTCCTTTCTGAAGTGAAGGAGAATGTGGGCCCCTTCACTCTTGATAATTACTGCATTTTATTGTGCTGGACCAGTCACACCACCGCCTCCCCAAAGGGCCTCTGCCCCCCCCCCCCCGAGGTCAGACTCCCCACGTCAGACTCTACTGCCTGTAGAGGGGGATGCAGTGAAGGAGGCGGTGCACTGCCTGTAGAGGGGGATGCAGTGAGGGAGGCGGTGCACTGCCTGTAGAGGGGGATCCAGTGAAGGAGGCGGTGCACTGCCTGTAGCGGGGGATCCAGTTAGGAAGGTGGTGCACTGCCTGTAGAGGGGGATGCAGTGAGGGATGCAGTGAAGGATGCATTGAGGGAGGTGGTGCCCTGCCTTTGGAGGGGGATGCAGTGAGGGATGCAGTGAAGGATGCAGTGAGGGAGGCGGTGCCCTGCCCGTAGAGGGGGATGCAGTGATGGAGGCGGTGCACTGCTTGTGGAGGGGGATGCAGTGAGGGAGGCAGTCCATTGCCTGTGGAGGGGGATGCAGTGAGGGAGGCTGTGAGGGATGCAGTGCGGGATGCAGTGCACTGTATTATGAGGTGCTGGGTCCTCAGTTCCTTTCTGAAGTGAAGGAGAATGTGGGCCCCTTCACTCTTGATAATTACTGCATTTTATTGTGCTGGACCAGTCACACCACCGCCTCCCCAAAGGGCCTCTGACCCCCCCACGCCCCCCGAGGTCAGACTCCCCACGTCACGTGGCCAATCAGCAGCCGAGGGACAAACCCTGTGGGGGCTGGAACTCGACTGCTAAGGAGGACAGGTGACTCCATCACAGCGGTGAAAGATCCGCCCCCCCCACTGCCCCCGCTGAATATATAAAATCCCGGAGGATATAATGGTATGTATATTTCAGCGAATGAGATTCCATCACCGCTGCGACGCAGTGACTTGTCCGCCTAAATGTTGATCAGTCCTTGAGACTGTCCTGGCCGGACTGGGGCTCTGGTCTCCTCCTCTTGAACCCACCCCCGGCGCTCAGAGTGGGGCTGAAGACCCCCCTTTCCTGCTCCGCACACAGGGGCATAATAGCAAGGGTGGTTGTTGGACAGGCCACATGACGGGCCGCTCTCCCCCGGCTCGACCAAGCCCGAGCCAGTCATACAAGCACCACACACCACCATTGCACGTCCTACGTCCCCTCAGGGACACCTGCCCTCGAGCATGATAACCTCGTGGGTCCGATCCACGGCCGACCCACGCGCCCAGCCCGGGCCGCCATCTTGGACACTTCGCCACGAGGCCGCCTGGCCCCCGATCGACCTCAACCCTGGGCCTAGCCCGGCCTCAGACATTCCGGCACCACCCTCCACCCAGGAGGCGAGCGAGCTACTTGGCCAGTCAATGGGAGAAAGAGGTGTCGATGGTTCTCCCCCGGCCAGTGCCGCTCGCCCATCGCCTCCCCGGGCGCTGGCTCCACCCCCCTGCTGGGTGTCTGGACTCCCTCATCCCGGACCTCCCGACCTCCAAGTGCGAGGGTCCGGACATCAAAGCACGCCAGCCCTATAACTGGGGCAGCTCCAGAACAGGAAGGCAGTTGTATCTTGGAGTCGAGAGACGAAAGAAGAACTCATCCTGGACGGACTACTGGCGCTGCCGTAGCTCTGTCCTGTGCACCATCATCCTGCCTGTTGGCGCTGCCACAGCCGTCGTAACCTTCATCCTTCACCGTCGTCCGGATCTGCTGGCGAGGCCGCGGACCGTTGTAACTGTCATCTGCATCGGGACCTGCTTGGCTTCTCCACGGCCCGTCGACCATCCTTCATCCATATCGGGACCTGCTTGGCTTCTCCACGGCCCGCCGACCACCCTTCATCCATCTCGGGACCTGCTTGGCTCCTCCACGGCCCGATCAGCAACCACGCCGAGCTCGAGGATTGAGAGCTATTGAACTCATTGGTAACTAAGACTGTCCCGCTACCCTTTTCCTCAACCAGAGATCAGAACCGAGGGGACCCCTGAGTCCAGACCTCCTTGTATTATATCAACGTAACCTAAGAAGTGCATATAAAGTCTCGTTAACCTTCAATCTTGTGTGGTGTCCGTCTGTGGGGGGGAAGTTACTTATCTGTACAGTCGTTGGAGACGGCTCTCCCTGGAGACCTCTCCCCGTAATCTCGGCCGACCCTCCCGGTCCGTCTAACATTGGTGGCCAGCGGCGCGATCCGAATCACCGCATAACGTACAGAGAGTAGCTCACCCCACAACGAACAACAATGTCGACTAAAGAGAGCGGATCAACTGAGAAGTTCCAAATGGAAAAGCTAGAGGAATACAGCCATCGTGAACTAAAGCAGTTCTGCATCGAACTAGGTATCGCTACCACCGGACTAAGTACCAAGGACGATTTTAAGCATGCCCTAGAATCTTGGGCAGAGACCGGGGATGTCGAAGCCCCGGAGCAAAGCACCGCGAAAAAGACCAACACGGCCCCTGAAGAGCAAAGAACGGGTCTCTCGCAAGACGAGATCCAAGAAAGAGAAAAAGCCCGACTACACGAACTTGAAATGGCCCGACTCAAGATGGACATAGAACTCAAATTGGCCGAGCAAAAAATAAACTTAGAGCACCTTCGCCTCCGAGAAGAAAGAGAGGAGAAACAGAGGCAAAGGGAGCTCGAGGAAAAAAGACTAACGTACGAGCACGAGCGGAACCTAGCCGAGATCAACCTGCGCAAACAGAATAAAGAATTAGGGGTGCCCGACAGACCGTCCACCCCCGGGACCACGGACAAAAAAGTGCACATCCCCAAGGATGTGGTCCGAGAATATTTTCGAGAAGACGACATCCAGCAATGGTTTAAGGCATATGAAATCGCGATGACTGCGCACCGGATCGATAGAGCCGACTGGGGAGCCGGCCTATGGGGCAAATTCCTCAATGAGGGCCGCGATACTCTGTTACAGCTCCCAGACCACCAGATGACCTCCTACGACCATATGAAAGCGGCCCTCCTCACTCGCTATGGCCTCACGCCCGAGATGTACCGTCAGAGGTTCCGAGACTGCACACGCATTCCAGGTACAACTTGGGTGGACTATGTAACGTACTTCAGCCGAGCCTTCGAAGGCTGGATCAGAGGGAACAACGTCACGACCTACGAGCAGTTGTTCAATCTGATGGTATGGGAGCATCTGTCCAACAACTGCTTCATTGAACTACGCCAACACCTCCTCGACAGCAAGTTAACCGATCCCCGGCAGCTCGCAGCCGAAGCTGACCGGTGGGAGATCACCCGAGTGGGCCGGAATGGGTCCTACGAGCAGAACAGGAACAACAATGGTCACCACCGATCCAGAGGAGGAGGAGGGGGCCAAGGACGAGGAAGAGACAACACTCCGGCCGCCCCCACTACCAGCACCACCCCCCCGGCCAACCGGGGCAGCACCCCGGCGCGACCGGGATACAGAGCCAATGTTACATGTCACCGATGCCAACGAGTAGGCCACTATGCAAATGACCCAAGCTGCCCGCAGTATCCGAGCCCAAGACCCCGCCAGGTGGCCGCCGCGGCACTAGGGGAAGAACAGATCTCCGAGGAACCAGAAACAGACGAGCAAGAGTATCAAGGGTGGGAGCCAGCCGCCATGACTCTCGCGTGCTTAGGGGGAAGAGACATGGTCCCGCGGGTCCCCCTACCCGCTAACACCCAGAAGTACAGCCAATGGGTGAGCATCAATGGACAACGGGCCGAAGCCCTTCGAGACACCGGGGCCAGTGTGACAGCCGTCCGCTGTCATCTGGTGACCCCAGAACAATATCTACCGAACATTCTCTGCCCTGTACGATCAGCCGACAACTCGGAGAGTCTGTGTCGGATGGCCTGCGTCCCCTTTGAGTGGGGAGGGGTCTCCGGCATGTTGAAAGTAACGGTCCGAGACGACGCCCCCGTGGACTGCCTCCTCGGAAATGACCTGGAAAGCTCCCCGTGGGCAGCCGTGGAGCGAAAAGAACACTTGGGGATGTTGGGCGTCCCAGACTGGGCGTGCGTCACCACCCGGTCTATGGCCGCCCGTGCCAACCATCACCCGGAAGAACCAGAATGGCCGGCGCCTCCGCCTCCGGTCGCCCCCGCCGAGACCCCCGACCAGGGCATCCCCCTCGAACCTGCTCAACCTTCCGACCTTGCTAATCTCGACCAGTGGGCTCAAGAAGGGGGGCCCACACAAGAACAATTTCGTCAGGAGCAGAAGACCTGTCCCTCCCTTGAGGGACTCCGACAACAAGCGCTCGCCCAAAGCGCAGGGGATACCTCCGGAACTCATTGGGTCTACTGGGACAATGACCTACTGTACAGCGAGCAACGAATCGCCGAGCTGGGGGCCAACCTAGTACTAGTGGACCACGCCACCCGCTACCCTGAGGCTATTCCTCTCCGGACCGTCACAGCCCCAGTGGTCGGCAGGGCCCTGATGGGGATCTTCTCCCGTGTGGGGTTCCCCCGAGAAGTCGTCAGTGACAGAGGCACGAACTTTATTTCCAAATACATGAAGTCCCTCTGGCAACAGTGTGGGGTCACCTACCGCTTCACGACCCCCTATCACCCCCAAGGAAACGGACTTGTTGAGCGGTTCAATCGCACTCTAAAAGGGATGATCGGGGGATTGGAAGAACCCCTCCGTCGCCAGTGGGACGTGCTGCTGCCGTGCCTCCTCTTCGCCTACCGGGAGGTCCCACAGAAGTCCCTAGGCTTCAGCCCATTCGAGCTGCTCTATGGGCACCCAGTACGGGGGCCACTCAGCCTGATCAAAGAAGGCTGGGAGTTGCCTCCGGCCAAGAGTCCTCCAGATGTCTTCCGGTACCTCCTCACCCTCCGCAACCAGTCCCAGCGGTTCAGAGACCTAGCGAAAGCCAACCTAGAGGCCAGTCAAGAGGACATGAAGAGATGGTATGACCAGAACGCCTCATCTATTGAGTTCGAGCCGGGGCAACAGGTCTGGGTAATGTCCCCCACAGAACCGTGCGCTCTCCAAGACAAATGGACGGGACCCTTCAAAGTAATCGAGCGCAAGGGACCCGCCACCTATCTGATCGATATGGAGTCCGCCCGGAATCCGCTCCGAGTCCTCCACACCAACAGACTGAAACCCCACTTTGCACGAACAGAACTCAGCCTCTTGATGGCCACAGACAACGGGGTTGAGGACGACTCCGAGCCTCTCCCTGACCTCTTGCGGACCCAGGAGCAAGACGGCTCCGTGGATGGGGTCCGACTCTCGGAGACCCTCTCCCAGGAACAACGCCAAGAGTGCCAAGCCCTCCTATCACGGTTTGCCAGCCTGTTCTCCCTCACCCCAGGTGTCACTTCCTGGTGTGTGCACGATGTGGACACCGGAGACAGCCCTCCTATCCGCCACCGGGCCTACCGCGTACCTGATCGGGTACGGGCCTGCATCCAGGCGGAAGTAACTAAGATGCTCACGCTCGGGGTCATCGAGCCCTCCGACAGTCCATGGGCCAGCCCGGTCGTACTGGTCCCCAAAACAGCCGCCCCCGGAACCACACCCGAACTCCGGTTCTGTGTCGACTACCGGGGCCTGAATGAAGTCACCAGAACGGACGCACACCCCATCCCCCGGGCAGATGAACTGGTCGACCGAATGGGCGCTGCCCGCTACCTCAGCATCTTCGATCTAACGGCAGGATATTGGCAGATCGGCCTCACACCCCGAGCACAAGAACGTTCTGCCTTCTCCACCCCCGATGGCCACTATCACTTCACGGTCATGCCCTTCGGCATGAAAAATGCCCCAGCGACGTTCCAACGGCTCGTCAATCAGGTCCTGGCGGGGCTCGAAGAGTTCAGCGCCGCCTACCTGGACGACATCGCTGTGTACAGCCACCACTGGACCGAGCACCTCCACCACCTCCAAGCAGTGTTGCAAGCCCTTCAGCGAGCTGGCCTCACGATCAAGGCCAGCAAATGTCAAATTGGACAAGGGTCAGTGACCTACCTCGGACACCAAGTGGGAAGCGGTCTAGTGGCCCCTCTTCAACTGAAAATTGCCGCCATCCAGAACTGGCAACCCCCTAACACTCAAACTGAGGTGCGAGCCTTCCTGGGCCTCACGGGCTACTACCGAAGGTTCGTGAAAGACTATGGTACCATCGTGGGGCCTCTCACCGAACTCACGTCGAAAAATCAGCCCAAGAAGGTGAACTGGACCCCAGAGTGTCAAGCGGCCTTCGAACAGCTAAAGGCCGCCATGTGTTCCGCTCCTGTACTCCAGGCCCCAGACTACAGCCGGGAGTTCGTCGTCCAGACGGATGCCTCCGACCAGGGCATTGGGGCGGTCCTGTCCCAGGTGAACACCGAAGGCCTTGATCAACCGGTGGCCTTCATCAGCCGGAGACTCCTACCACGGGAGCAACGCTGGAGCACCATAGAGAGGGAAGCCTTCGCTGTGGTATGGGCCCTCAAGAAGCTCCGACCCTACCTTTTTGGCACCCACTTCCGGGTGCAGACTGACCACCGACCCCTGCAGTGGTTGATGCATATGCGGGGGGAAAACCCAAAACTGCTACGCTGGTCCATCTCCTTGCAAGGTATGGACTTTACCGTTGAACACCGGCCTGGGTCTGACCACGCCAACGCGGATGGCCTGTCCCGGTTTTTCCGCCTCGACGAAGAGAGTCCCCAAGAGGATGGGTAACTCTCCCCGCCTTCAGCTGGGGGGGACGCATGTTGGACAGGCCACATGACGGGCCGCTCTCCCCCGGCTCGACCAAGCCCGAGCCAGTCATACAAGCACCACACACCACCATTGCACGTCCTACGTCCCCTCAGGGACACCTGCCCTCGAGCATGATAACCTCGTGGGTCCGATCCACGGCCGACCCACGCGCCCAGCCCGGGCCGCCATCTTGGACACTTCGCCACGAGGCCGCCTGGCCCCCGATCGACCTCAACCCTGGGCCTAGCCCGGCCTCAGACATTCCGGCACCACCCTCCACCCAGGAGGCGAGCGAGCTACTTGGCCAGTCAATGGGAGAAAGAGGTGTCGATGGTTCTCCCCCGGCCAGTGCCGCTCGCCCATCGCCTCCCCGGGCGCTGGCTCCACCCCCCTGCTGGGTGTCTGGACTCCCTCATCCCGGACCTCCCGACCTCCAAGTGCGAGGGTCCGGACATCAAAGCACGCCAGCCCTATAACTGGGGCAGCTCCAGAACAGGAAGGCAGTTGTATCTTGGAGTCGAGAGACGAAAGAAGAACTCATCCTGGACGGACTACTGGCGCTGCCGTAGCTCTGTCCTGTGCACCATCATCCTGCCTGTTGGCGCTGCCACAGCCGTCGTAACCTTCATCCTTCACCGTCGTCCGGATCTGCTGGCGAGGCCGCGGACCGTTGTAACTGTCATCTGCATCGGGACCTGCTTGGCTTCTCCACGGCCCGTCGACCATCCTTCATCCATATCGGGACCTGCTTGGCTTCTCCACGGCCCGCCGACCACCCTTCATCCATCTCGGGACCTGCTTGGCTCCTCCACGGCCCGATCAGCAACCACGCCGAGCTCGAGGATTGAGAGCTATTGAACTCATTGGTAACTAAGACTGTCCCGCTACCCTTTTCCTCAACCAGAGATCAGAACCGAGGGGACCCCTGAGTCCAGACCTCCTTGTATTATATCAACGTAACCTAAGAAGTGCATATAAAGTCTCGTTAACCTTCAATCTTGTGTGGTGTCCGTCTGTGGGGGGGAAGTTACTTATCTGTACAGTCGTTGGAGACGGCTCTCCCTGGAGACCTCTCCCCGTAATCTCGGCCGACCCTCCCGGTCCGTCTAACAGTGGTATTGCTGCTTTAGTGGGCCTTTTTCCAGCGAAAGCAGCGATATATTTTAGCAAGATGTCGCTAACTGATGTTAGCGACAGCTTGTAGGCGATAGCGAGCGGTTTGGGGCCCGCTTGCATGTTAGCGATATTTATCGCTAATGACATGCAAAGTGGGCGTACCCAACCTGTTAGCGACTGCAAGCAGTCACTAACATCGCTATCGCCTATAAGTAAGCCAGGCGAAGCGACAAAAAAACTCACGCTAAGTGCGAATATCGCCAAAACCTAACGCCTGCTCGGACCACTTCTTAACCTGTATATCCAATGGGAGGTGGATATTCAGGTTAAGTCCCCATTAGCGATGATGCCTGAATATCGCTGGATTTCCAGCGATATTCACACATTGAGCCACTATCCCCGAATATTGTATCGCTTTAGAGATAAACGTTGCTAATAGCACGTTATCTCTGCGTTAATATCCGGCGATAGCCGACGATAAAAAGAAAATGCGCTAAGCACATCTAGCGATAATTATCGCTGTTTGTTGCTAATATGACCCACAGTGTTGACAGGAGGTGGTCGAACTGGCGTAATCGTGTCTAGCGTCATGACGTGAGAATAATAATCCGGCATTTAGTGCTATTTTCTTAACGCCGAATGCACTCGGCTTCTCAAAAGGGCGCGAGGATGGAACATAGCGCTGAATGATACCGCCGCGGCCTTCGCATTCACAGCTAGTTGCCCCTGTGGTTGGATTTTTGTCCCTAATTATGCTTAATTACTCAAGATTGGAGCAATTGTGTAATTCCGGTATTTTGCATCCCAAGAGTGATGCGTCACTGCTGAAATTGCTCCGATTACTAAGACATCATTGAACTTTCTCCCAGGCCTGGAGCTGCCGATCGAACATCTGCCCCCCCTGCCCCCCCACCGCCCCCCCCTCCCTTTTGGACATGCCCGGTGGCTCAGGGGTGATGCCTCCCCTGGTCCCATGCCCCCCCTGCCTCCCCTCATGCCCCCTCCCTTTGAACATGCCCGGTGGCTCAGGGATGATTGTCTCCTCTGGTCCCATGCCCCCCTGCCTCCCCTCATGCCCCCCCTTGGACATGCCCGGTGGCTCAGGGGTGATGCCTCCCCTGGTCCCATGCCCCCCCCTGCCTCCCCTCATGCCCCCTCCCCTTGGACATGCCCGGTGGCTCAGGGGTGATGCCTCCCCTGATCCCATGCCCCCCCTGCCTCCCCTCATGCCCCCTCCCTTTGGACATGCCCGGTGGCTCAGGGATGATTGTCTCCCCTGGTCCCATGCCCCCCTGCCTCCCCTCATGCCCCCCCTTGAACATGCCCGGTGGCTCAGGAAGGATGCCTCCCCTGGCCCCATGCCCCCCTGCCTCCCCTCATGCCCCCCCTTGGACATGCCCGGTGGCTCAGGGGTGATGCCTCCCCTCATGCCCCCCTGCCTCCCCTCTTGCCCCCCCCTTGGATATCCCCGGTGGCTCAGGGGTGATGAAGCAGGAGCTGGTGCCTGACAACACAAGACCCTGGAAGCAAAAAGCTCCAAACGTATAAAGTTCACATGGGAAGGAAGAGAAGGGGTCTGTGCAGTGAGCGTGCAGTGCAGTCACTGGGGCAGTGATCGTGCAGTGCAGTGACTGGGGCAGTGAGCGTCCAGTGCAGTCACTGGAGCAGTGAGCGTGCAGTGCAGTCACTGGGGCAGTGAACGTGCAGTGCAGTCACTGGAGCAGTGAGCGTGCAGTGCAGTCACTGGGGCAGTGAGCGTTCAGTGCAGTCACTGGGGCAGTGAACGTGCAGTGCAGTCACTGGGGCAGTGAGCGTGCAGTGCAGTCACTGGGGCAGTGAGCGTGCAGTGCAGTCACTGGGGCAGTGATCGTGCAGTGCAGTCACTGGGGCAGTGATCGTGCAGTGCAGTCACTGGAGCAGTGAGCGTGCAGTGCAGTCACTGGGGCAGTGAACGTGCAGTGCAGTCACTGGAGCAGTGAGCGTGCAGTGCAGTCACTGGGGCAGTGAGCGTTCAGTGCAGTCACTGGGGCAGTGAGCGTTCAGTGCAGTCACTGGGGCAGTGCCGTAATGTGGGGGGGGGGGCGCTTTATTATCTATTAATACCTCTGACTCAGAGTCCAAGGAGGCCTGGACAGGAGGTGCAATCCAGGGTCAAACACAAGGTGAACTTTAATATCCGGTGCAGCCCACGAGAAGTGCATGCTGCTTCGATACTTGGCGGGAGAGGCTGTCGTGAGCCAGGGGGCAGCCAGGGGGCCTCTTCACCCAGCTCTGGGCACATGAGAAGCCCTCTATCTGGGGGGGCGGGGGGGGCTGTCCTGGGCCAGGGGGCAGCCAGGGGGCCTCTTCACCCAGCTCTGGGCACATGAGAAGCCCTCTATCTGGGGGGGGGGGGGCTGTCCTGAGCCAGGGGGCAGCCAGGGGCCAGCTCACCCAGCTCTGGGCACATTAGAAGCCCTCTATCTGGGGGGGGGGGGGCGGGGGATGGGCTGTCCTGAGCCAGGGGGCAGCCAGGGGCCCTCTTCACCCAGCTCTGGGCACATGAGAAGCCCTCTATCTGGGGGGGCGGGGGGGGGGGGCTGTCCTGAGCCAGGGGGCAGCCAGGGGCCCTCTTCACCCAGCTCTGGGCACATGAGAAGCCCTCTATCTGGGGGCGGCGGGGAGGGGGCTGTCCTGAGCCAGGGGGCAGCCAGGGGCCCTCTTCACCCAACTCTGGGCACATGAGAAGCCCTCTACCTGGGGGGGCGGGGAGGGGGCTGTCCTGAGCCAGGGGGCAGCCAGGGGCCCTCTTCACCCAGCTCTGGGCACATGAGAAGCCCTCTATCTGGGGGGGGGGGGCGGGGGGTGGGCTGTCCTGAGCCAGGGGGCAGCCAGGGGCCCTCTTCACCCAGCTCTGGGCACATGAGAAGCCCTCTATCTGGGGGGGCGGGGGGGGCTGTCCTGAGCCAGGGGGCAGCCAGGGGCCCTCTTCACCCAGCTCTGGGCACATGAGAAGCCCTCTATCTATCTGGGGGGACCCATGCTGCGCCTTGACGCTGCTTCTCAAGGAGGTCGCTACGAAGCGCTGGACGAGCCCATCTCTCAGGTCTCCTGTGGCTGCCAAAGTGCAGACCTTTCTTGTCCTCAATTCCTGCTGCAGAACCCGTTACAGCACTGCCCACCAGGACAGGATACGGAGAAATACCCTCAAAGGTGTGGGGGCCCCAGAGCAGCGCCAGCCTCGAGGAAGCAATGACCTAACACGCTCCAGAGGACCCCGGACAACACTTTGTGCAACGCAGCAGAGTGCAACGCAGCAGAGTGCAACGCAGCAGAGTGCAACGCAGAGTGGTGCAATGCAGCACAGTGCAACGCAGCGCAGTGCAGTGCTGCACAGTGCAACGCAGCAGCGTGCAATGCAGTGCAGTGCAACGCAACACAGTGCAACGCAGCAGAGTGCAACGCAGCGCAGTGCAGTGCTGCACAGTGCAACGCAGCAGCGTGCAATGCTGCACAGTGCAACGCAGCAGAGTGCAACGCAGCGCGGTGTAATGCAGCACAGTGCAACGCAGCGCAGTGCAGTGCTGCACAGTGCAACGCAGCAGCGTGCAATGCAGTGCAGTGCAACGCAGCAAGGTGCAACGCAGCAGAGTGCAACACAGCGTGGTGCAACATAGCAGAGTGCAACGTAGCAGAGTGCAATGCAGCACAGTGCAACGCAGCGCAGTGCAGTGCTGCACAGTGCAACGCAGCAGCGTGCAATGCAGTGCAGTGCAACGCAACACATTGCAACGCAGCAGAGTGCAACGCAGCGCAGTGCAGTGCTGCACAGTGCAACGCAGCAGCGTGCAATGCTGCACAGTGCAACGCAGCAGAGTGCAACGCAGCGCGGTGTAATGCAGCACAGTGCAACGCAGCGCAGTGCAGTGCTGCACAGTGCAACGCAGCAGCGTGCAATGCAGTGCAGTGCAACGCAGCAAGGTGCAACGCAGCAGAGTGCAACGCAGCGTGGTGCAACATAGCAGAGTGCAACGTAGCAGAGTGCAATGCAGCACAGTGCAACGCAGCAGAGTGCAACACAGCACAGTGAAAAATGCAGCACAGTGCAAAGCAGCGCAGTGCAGTGCTGCACAGTGCAACGCAGCAGCGTGCAATGCAGTGCAGTGCAACGCAGCAAGGTGCAACGCAGCAGAGTGCAACGCAGCGTGGTGCAACGTAGCAGAGTGCAACGCAGCAAAGTGCAATGCAGCACAGTGCAAAGCAGCACAGTGCAATGCAGCACAGCGCAACGCAGCGCAGTGCAGTGCAGCACAGCGCAACGCAGCACAGTATATCGCAGCGAGGGAACTTGTTGTGCTGCGTTGTGTGAAGGGGAGTGTAGAAATGGTTCATATTTGCAAAGATCTGATTCATTCCTGCTGCCTCCCTGTGCTGGTGCGCCGTCTGCGGCCTAGTGCCAACTCAGGCACCCTGGCACCACGGTGCTGGGGTGTGGCGCAACGGGCAGGATTGTTGTAGTGCAGGAACGCCCAAGCTCCGCCCATGGAACACCTTCCTGATGCAAAGTGATGCAATCATATTTACTAAACCCCGCAAGTGGCTTCGGATACTTTACGAAACCTCTACAATGATTTTTCGTCGGGGCTCCGCCACAAAACTGATGCGGGTGTAAAATCTTAGGGGCCTCCTTTACGAGTAGTGGAGCATCGCTGCGTGAAAGCAGCGATGCGCCACTTCTCAGTGCGCACTCTTTGCGACACCAATGATGCGTCATATTTATAGTATGACTCATCATGTTGCAAGGAAGGACAGATACGTCAGTATACCTGACGTATCTCAGCGCAAAAAGTGGCGCCTTGCGGGAGTTGTGCCAGAGCCTGACGCAACTCCAGCAATATTCCTTTCACATGGGTAAGCCCCATGTGAAAGGGCCTGCGTCACCCTTACGCCTGCCATGAGGCAGTTGTAAGGTTTTGACGCATTAGCTTCCTAGAAATGACACAGTGAAATCTCATAGATTTCGCAGCACCACTTCTACGACCCTTTCTTGCGGGGGAACGCCCACCCTGCATACATTATACCTGGTGCATGTATAATGTAGCGCAGGGGTTTGCAAAGTGACGCATCTACCTAGATGCGTCTCTTTGTAAATATGGCACAACATGGCGCATTTTGTACGCTACTGGTGGGTCACAAAAGTAAGGCACCGGTGGCGCAAGCCCCTTAGTATATCTGCCCTTTAGCCAGCCACTGCCATGTGTTAGCGCCCCCCGGCGGGGGTACTTGGGTAGGGGGGCTAGCGCATGCGCCCTCAAGCCTAGCTTTGCTGAGAGCGCCATTTTAGGAAGTGGTGAGAGAAGAGAAGGCAGAGGTGGAAGGGGAGGGAGAGAGGGAGTGACAGAGAGAGGTCACTGCAGGAGAAGGAAGAGGAGAGACAAGACGGGGAAGACACGAATGCTGAACTATTTGTAAATAAATGACTCAGCAGTGCCCTGGGAGCATTGGAAGAGCCGCGCCAGCTGGCAGAGCCAGGGGCAAACACACGAGCCGGGCCAACGGCGCGCGGCCCAGAGGCCAACAAAGATTGTTGTGTTAGGAGTGAAGAAACAGCATCTTTCAACGCCAACAGGCAATGTTCTGCATCACAATGCGGCCCTGTCAAGAAACCACCGACTCACAGGTTACAGCTGCTATTGTATTTGCATTCGTGTAGCGTTTACTACCCCTGACAGGGCGTTGAAGCGCTTTACGCCTGGCAGCACGCTGCTCTAGAACCCACGGCGAGTGGCCAGTCTGGGTTTATTGGTTATTGTTGGGCACTGAGACGCACCTCACATCGTGACCACAGTTTCTTTGTGATAGATTACACGAAAAGGAGTTAGAAGTGATCGTGTGTGTGTGTGTGTGTGTGGTGCGTTTGTGTGTGTGTGCAAGTACGTGTGTGAGTGTGCGCATAATATTACATACAAGTATCAACATCAGACTCTGTCACCTCAGCCGAGGTGGAACACAGTTTTATTTCAATACAAGTCAGGATTCAGACCACAGAACTTTTTTTTCAGTTTTATATAGCGCGAACTTGCACCGAACCGAAAAGGGTATCAGAGCGCTTTACATAGCACCAGTCATGTTACAGGTGGACACACACCATGACAATGGATGAGGCTCTTGTTCCATATTCCTTCACATTTTTTTAAACGTCCCCAAATCATAACTGTAACTGATCACCCCCACCCCTATCCCCCCCTAGACCCCTCCCCATCCCTCCTCTCCCCCCGCCAGGTCTGGGTACCTCGAGGTCTGTGCTGGGTCTCTTTGTGTCTGCTCTCCGCTAAGCGCGAATATCTCCAAAAGTTAACACCTGCCCCTGAGCAGTTCTTAGCCATGTTATCCAATGGTAGGTGGACAACATGGCTAAGAGCATTTGCTCGATAATGCATGAATATCGCGGACTTTTCAGCGATATTCATGCATTGCGGCCGTTTTTTATCGCATTTGCGATAAACCTTGCTAATAGCAAGGTTTATCTGCGATAAAAATCGCCGATGTGCGGCGATAATGTTTGTCTCTAAACAAGTTAGAGACAAAAAGTATCGCTAGTTGTTGGTAATATGCCCCCTTGTTGCCCGCCAGCAGCACTTCCGGTAGTTGTGATCTCTCCTGGTGTTACGCATATCAATCAATCAATCAGTGACACTTATAAAGCGCGCTACATACCCGTAGGGTCTCAAGGAGCTGGGGGGGGGGGGGGGGGGGGGGTGCCGCTACTGCTCGAACAGCCAGGTCTTCAGCTTCTTCCTGAAGGAGAGGTGGTCTTGGGTCAGGCGCAGGTCGGGAGGGAGGGAGTTCCAGGTCTTGGCGGCCAGGTAGGAGAAGGACCTTCCTCCCGTAGTCGCTCTTCGGATGCGGGGGACGGCGGCGAGGGCGTGGTTGGCTGATCGGAGGTGGCGTTTGGGAGCGTAGAAGTTGAGTCGGCTGTTGAGGTAGCTCGGGCCTTGGTCGTGTAGGGCTTTGTGTGCGTGGGTGAGGAGGCGGAAGGTGATTCTTTTGTTGACGGGAAGCCAGTGAAGGTCTCTCAGATGTCCGGAGATGTGGCTGGTTCGTGGGATGTCGAGGATGAGTCTGGCTGAGGCGTTCTGGATCCGCTGGAGTCTCTTCTGGAGCTTGGCGGTGGTACCAGCGTAGAGGGCGTTGCCGTAGTCCAGTCGGCTGGTGACGAGGGCCTGGGTGACGGTCTTCCTGGTCTCGGTGGGGATCCACCAGAAGATCTTCCGTAGCATGCGTAGGATGTTGAAGCACGCCGAGGAGACGTTGTTGACTTGCCTGGTCATGGAGAGGGAGGAGTCCAGGATGAAGCCCAGGTTGCGTGCGTGGTCTGTCGGTTTGGGTGCGGTGCCCAGGGCGGGAGGCCAACAGGAGTCGTCCCAGGCGGAGGGCGAGGAGCCCAGGATGAGGACCTCCGTCTTGTCCGAGTTCAGTTTCAGGCGGCTGGTCGTCATCCACTCGGCCACCTCTTTCATCCCTTCGTGCAGGTTGGCTCTGGCGGCGGCGGGGTCGTTGGTCAGGAAGAGGATCAGCTGGGTGTCGTCGGCGTAGGAGATTATGCTGAGGTTGTGTTTGCGTACGATGGCCGCGAGACGCATATGCACTTCTTCTCCAGTGCCCACTCCCTCAGATTCGTCCACCACTTCGCCACTAGTGGCCCCTGTTGAGTCAGCCAATGTATCGCAATACGCCTTTTGGCCATAACTAGTCCCATAACCAGGAACCTCCTACTTGTCTTGCACTTAGGATCTCACGGAATCAAGCCCAATAGGCAAGCGCACGGGTCCAGGTCAAGTACCCATCCCGTTATCCTGGTCAGGTCCTCCAGGACCGTCCTCCAGTATTCCTTGATCCTTGGGCATAACCACACCATGTGCGGGAGGGGTGCCAGAGCCTAAGACCTGGACCTCAGGGGAGGTCCGGGAACCCGTGTCGGCGCCCCAGTAGTCCTTTGGGCGGTTGTGGGCCTGTGCAACCGGGGGCTTGCCTAACTGCGCTCCGTCCGACTAGGGGCAAAGTGTATATTAATTACCATTAGGGGGCAGCACTCAGGTGGTTCGCCACAGTGCTGCCTGGCTCATCAGGCGGGCAGGTGGCGAGAATGCGGCCTGCCCTTGGATCGCCCGTAAGTTAACCCACCATCATTACATATGTTGTATGTAATAAACCTGCAGCAACTTTTTCCCAATCTTAACACTTGTGTCTGTGTGTTATTTGAGGGGATATGGTATGTTGTGGGGCGGGGGGGGGGGGTCCTGTAGCCATGATGTAACTATGATCCTTGGGCATAACCACACCCTGTGCGGGAAATCCGCCGGAACACCACGCCATCTGTGGCAGTGTGGAGTGTGCGCATACATGTGTGTGAGTGGTGTATGTGTGTGGTGTGTGTGCACAAGTGTGTACGTGCATGGGTGTGTGGTGTGTATGTGCTTGTGTGGTATGTGTGTGCATGCGTGTGTGTGGTGTGTGTGCACGAGTGTGTATGTGCATGGGTGTGTGGTGTGTATGTGCTTGTGTGGTATGTGTGTGCATGTGGTGTGTGTGTGCATGTGTGTGCATGCATGTATGTGTGTGTACAATGTGTGTGTGCATGTGATTGGTGTGTGTGGTATGTGTGTGCATGTGTGTGTGTGTGCGTGCACATGATTGGTGTGTGTGCACATGTGCATGTTATGGTGTGTCTGTGTGGTGCGTGTGGGCATGTGTGTGTTTGTGGGCACGCATGCATGCGTGCATATGTGTGTGTATGTCAGTTCATATTGATGACTACTGTGGTTGGTTGATGAGCCAGAGGAGATTAGGTGCTGTCAGTCACAGGGGAATGACACACAAAAGAGAGGTTGTGATCTTTAAAATGAGTTCTGGACACAATTTGCAGAAATAATTTGATTGTGATTATTCCAACCACGCATGAGACGTAGAGAATGTTTTGGTCAGACACGGGGCTCGGGGCCAGAACCCCTGGTCAAAAATACAAATACTCCTCTGCCTCGCTGCTGTCATTAAGACCCTCTGACAGCGCTAGCTTCCCCCCACCCTCTTACATTGTAAAGCGCGCCGCCACGTATGGTATTTTAAAGCCTGAGTTTAGGCTTGTAAAAACCCACAAGCCCGCACTTAGGTCTGCCCCTTTATCCCCACATGTGCCTCTGACTACTCTTAAATGTTTGTACCTAAACACCAGGTCCATGGCAAAACATCATCTAGACATCTTCCTTCTGCTTCAGGCCGAACAACCAGATCTGCTATGTTTATCTGAGACCTGGCTTAATGAGGCATCCTTGCCTGACATCCTGGCGGCAGTCCCCGCTGAGTACTACATACTGCATGTTGATAGGCCACTTGGCAAAAGGGGCGGAGGGGTCGCTGCGATTATTCGCAAAAACCTCAAGGTCTCCCTCTTACCATCTTGTGATCTGACAGGATCAGACAATTTAATTTTCTAAAATGGATTTGGACACGGGATCACTTCTTGTAATCCTCATATATCGGCCCCCTCAAAAAATGCCCACTTTTGTTGCATCCCTAGCGGCACAACTTGCCCCCTTGATTATTACTCATGACAAAATTGTACTGCTGGGAGATTTTAATCTTTGGCTGGACTCTGTGGAATCTGACTCTCAGGCAGCCACACTGAAAGAAACTTTTTTGGACCTCAATCTCACTCAACACATTCATCTCCCTACCCATGAGAAAGGGCATAGCCTTGACCAAATTTGGTCTCAAAACATCTCTCTGGCAGTTAACTCCATCTTGCCGTGCATTTGGTCGGATCACTTCGTGATCAATTTCAGCATGACCATCGCAAAAAATGGCAAACCTAAGTCGCAACAAGGTGGGAAGGCAAGAAAGTGGAAGAATGTTGCTATTCCGGCATTTCTTGATTCATTAACCTCCACCTGTCCATCACTTGATCAGGACATTGACAAATCAGAAGAAGCTTTTTCAGAGTGGCTGCTCCAGGCAGCTGATGTTCATGCACCCTGCATTGACTTCTCCCGCTCTCGCCCCAATGACGCTCACAGGTGGTTTACACCTCACCTGAAAAGTCTTAAACTTAAGGTTCGTCAAATGGAGCGTAAGTGGCGCGTAGCCTATTCAGAACACGATAGGTCAATTTTCGCAGGGCTCGCAGGGACTACCATAATCTCATTCATAAATGCAAAACTGATTATTTCTCGGACAAAATTCTCAAAGCCCAAAACAAGTCAAAAGAACTGTTTAATATTGTGGAGAATCTCAGCTCTAATGATAGAACTTCTCTCCCGATAGTCCCCACCCAAGAATTTTGTAACACGCTGAATTCTTTCTTCTTTGATAAAATCTGTACTATCAAGCAAAGTATCCCCATCACTCAGCGTCCTCTTTTGTTTGATGACACTCTGTACAACCCTGCCACCTTAGACTCTTATCCCTTCATAGATAAGATCAAACTACTCAAACTTCTTACCAAAGTTAAAACCGGTTCCCCCGATGACATTTGTCCCCCTTACATCTTGAAAGAAGTGGGCACCAATCTTCCCGAGTGTCTACTTTCTTTAATGAATGGGTCTCTTTCACAGGGCAAAGTTCCATGTAGGCTGAAAAAAGCTCTTCTCGTTCCCCTCTTAAAAAAGGCAGGAGCAAACCCACTAGATCCTATTAACTACAGACCTATATCGCTGCTGCCATACTGTGCCAAACTTCTGGAGTCACATGTTTGTGAAAGTATCTCCAGCTTTCTGGAAAAAACCGAGTACTTGGCACCTAATCAAGCAGGGTTCCGACCTTGCCATTCTACCGAGGCGGTCATTCTCTCGGTGTTAAACACTCTAAGGCGGAATGCAGATGCAGGAATCCATCAGGCGCTTGTGCCACTGGACCTCTCTGCTGCATTCGACACGGTCGACCACACCATCTTGGTCGACCGTGTCGAACAGGCAGGTCTCAGGGGTCCTGCATTGAGCTGAATCCGCTCTTTTCTCACGGGCCGTACTCAATCGGTCAGATTGGGCTCTTTCTCTGCTCCCACCATATCTACCACCTGCGGGGTACCACAAGGTTCCTCGTTATCCCCCCTGCTTTTTAATGTATTCCTACGCCCTCTCTTGCACTCCCTTCGGAATGCAAATGTAACCATCTTCAACTATGCGGATGACTTGCAGCTCATCTTCCCTCTTAACACCCAGGACTCAGTGGTTGAATTCCAAAGAACTATGTCCCACATACTGAGTTGGATGAGCTGCAATCATCTGAAGCTCAACCCGGGCAAGACCGAGCTGGTCTTGCCCGGACAGAGCTCGCTTAGTTGGAATTCCAGCTTTTGGCCCATCAGTATGGGAGTTCCCCCATCTAAGTCAACTGTGGTCAAGAGCCTAGGTATCCTTATTAGCGAGGATCTCTCGCTAAAAAGACAGGTTGGAGCGGTGGTATCTTCCAGTATTTTCCAATTGAAGAAAATAAAAAAAATTGCTCGCTTCTTTACCTCAGCAGCCCTCACACAGATTGTCATCTCCTTGGTTCTGTCCAGGCTTGACTTTTCTAATAGTATCTATCTTGGCCTCCAAACAGGAGAGCTCAAACGTCTTCAGCTTGTTCAGAACCAAGCCGCCAGGCTTCTTCTGAATATACCTAGGAGGCAATCTATTAGACCTGGCCTTAAACAGCTTCACTGGTTGCCAGTTGAACAGCGTGTGGCCTTCAAGTCCGGGTGCATATTGTTCAGATCTCTGAATGACTCTGGCCCTTTATTCATCAGAGATTTATTCAAAAAATACTGCCCCTCCCGTCATCTCCGATCGACTTACAAATCACTTTTGATCGTACCTCCATTTAAAAGGAAACGCCTTGGAGGCAGCTGTTTTGACCACCTTGCTGCTGGTCTTTGGAATTCTTTCCCCCTCCACATAAAGCTGAACGATAACATCCTCAGCTTCAGACAATATCTGAAAACTTGGCTTTTCACCCAAGCTCACTACTGACAGCACAGCTCCTCTTATTGACTGCCTGCCTGGTTCCTTTTCTATAGCGCCATGAAGCCTTCTGGCGTACGAGCGCTCAATAAATTCCAATTAACATTAACATTAACACGAAAGACGGGGGGGTTGGAGGGGGGGGGGTCTTAGATGTGGTAGGAAATGGCGCCAATCAAATGTGTGTAAATGATGTCATATGCAAGGTAAACGGTGCAACAGGTGAGGGAGAACCCCTAAATCTCCCAAGAAAAAGGCCAAAGGTCAACAGATGATATCGGCAAGCCTGTGCACACGTTACAACAGTCCAACACTTTTTGTAGAAATCAAGAACACATGTATTAATTCAATAACATCAGAGAACAGTGTGCTCGTGTTGAAATATCTTTTTTTATACTGAACAGTTGCCCAGCCAGCACGTGTTTCATCTGGGGAGTACCCCATGACTTCTTCAGGGCTGAAAAGATGTACAATGGGACATAATGGTGCCTTCACAGCATACATGATGATATGTTACATACCATATTTAACATAAATTGAGAACCCTAAGTGACAAACATGCATTTGCATAAAAGTGGCCACATGCTTCCATGAGCGTAATGCAGTGTTTGTTCTTAACACTCTGAACCTGTGGGGTCCAAAGATGACGGTACAAGACCCTCTTAACACAAGAATTTCTTAAACGCCAATGATTGGTGGGAATAAAACTGCAACATTGTTGAGCCGGTAAAGAGAGGACTGGAGAGAAGCAAAGTCTCGGGAGAGAGAGGTTGTTTTCTTCCTGCAGCTGCCAGGCTCCTCCGTTCCAAATCCTCAGGGTTGTATCAATGCTCAAGGGGGGCCACCTCTGGACAACCGCAAGTCCGGCAAGCGGGGGAAGGAAAGGGTAGGAACAGCGGGGAGGGAGATCTGTAGAAGATACCAAGACACGGAATCAGTGTCAGATCTTACTTCAATCCTACTGAAACAGTTATTTGTACTAACCCCCCTTTTTTAGGTCTCGCCTAGCTATTGCTGTTAAGCAATCGCTATGGTGAGAGATATAGAGGTGCACCAGGAAATCTGACCAAGAGGACTTTGGCAGGCGGATTCTGGACAGTGCATGTGAACATACACGTGCTCCCCCTCACCCCCCCCGCCACACCAGCCACATCACAAGCCACCATTTGCTGTGTCTCGCATCATCGCATCAAACATCAAAGGCTGACGCTCGCGCTTCCATCCTTCTCTTTCCCCTCATTAACAGGCTTATCTCGCCTGCTTTCCTAGTTATTTGTACTTGCTGTCGAAGATCTGTTTTTGGGTAACTCTTTTACTCATCCCTTTTCTTAGCTCCCCTCACGTGCATACACTTTTCCATTCTCAAATATTTTAGGGAATGTGTTCTTAAAGTGGAGTGTTTTCTTTCTTTCGACCCAGCCAATACTTTGCACGCAAGTTTTACATGACATGCTTCTATCTACATTGCAAACACAGACTTTATTAATTGATGGTACCAAATTTAGTCCATAGGAAACCTAGAAAAATAAAAACGAGGTCGCCTGACTGTATTTAGTAAAGTGTTTGCATAATAAGAGATGTAATCTTATAGACTATGGACATTTTATACACAACAAATAATTTACCATGCTTTCCCTTTTCGGTCCTAAACCAAGACGGTCTAGCCATAATATTATACTTTAACTGCTGCAGTAATTTTTATACGGCCAAACGATCAATAAATATCCTTTATCTGCTCCATTTGACTTTGTCGCCCACTTGTTGTTTATTCTCCAAGTCCATCTTGATGGATCCTTCAACGACCTGCCCACTTTTATTGATGCAAGGATAAGAAAAAGCAGTAAACAAGGTACTTTTGCCTACCACGGTGTCTCTTAGTGCCCCGCACCCCTTGGAAGATTTGTTTGCCTTTATGCTGTAATATATGCCAGGCTTTTCCCCCTTTCATCAGCAGCCACAACGGCACTGATAGAATATTTTACAATAAGCCGCGGAGACCGTGTTCCATCACTTGCCTTCGCAGAAGATTCATTACTGGCACATTAGAAAGTCTAATCAGGCAAATGTGCAGCCTGCTGGAAGCTCTGTGAAAGAACGGGAATACAAAAGATCTTCATTTTAAATGGAGGACATTTAGGAGGTCCAAAATCTACAATATTACGATGCAATACATTCGAGTTTAATTTGTTATGGCTCGAGTTTATGTTTTTCAGATCAATGATGCCAAGGTGGCACTACAGCAAGGGAGATGTTTGATCACTGCTACTCCTTCTTATAATTATCCTACTCCTTCAGCCGGCAGACATTCAAGCACCCACTCACATTCACCAGCATGGTGCTATTCCCAGAGCCACAAAAGAATGAATCTGTACATTAGCTCCTTTTTCAAATGTAACTGTATCAATATACCAGAACACGTTTTTGAACAGGATCCCCGTCCTCACCTACACATAAATCAAGCTGCTGCTCGGGCCCACTTTCGGGGTCCATACAGGACTTGATTGTGTGCTTTCCGCACCACACTTCCCATAATACACAGTCTCATTTGAGCCTCCCATTGGTGGGTGTGTCATATGGAAAATGGGGAAGTGGGTTAGCGGTTGCGCACACCGCTTCCGTTAAAGCCCCTGAAGAGAAGCATATGGAGCTGCAAAACGCGTCGGGCAGATCCATTACGGAGCGGCATCTACAAGGGGATCCCCGTCCTCACCTACACATAAATCAAACTGCTCGTGTGCTACTCAAAGGTGAACAACCTTGGAGAGACAATTTATACGCTGCCATCCAGCCGCGGAGTATGCACCACCCCGTCATCCTTGGGGGTCACGGAAGTGAAACAGCAGCCGTACACGGGATCGTGGACGGGCCCACTTGCGGGGTCCATACAGAACTTGATTGTGTGCTTTCCGTACCACACTTCCCATAATACACAGTCTCATTTGAGCCTCCCATTGGTGGGTGTGTCATAAGGAAAATGGGGAAGTGGGTTAGCGGTTGCGCACACCGATCCGTTAAAGCCCCTGAAGAGAAGCATATGGAGCTGCGAAACGCATCGTGCAGATCCATTACAGAGCGGCATCTACAAGCGGATCCCCGTACTCACCTACACATAAATCAAGCTGCTGCTCGTGTGCTACTCAGAGGTGAACAACCTTGGAGAGACAATTTATACGCGGCCGTCCAGCCGCGGAGTATGCACCACCCCGTCATCCTTGGGGGTCACGGAAGTGAAACATCAGCCGTACACGGGATCGAGGACGGGCCCACTTGCGGGGTCCATACAGAACTTGATTGTGTGCTTTCCGTACCACACTTCCCATAATACACAGTCTCATTTGAGCCTCCCATTGGTGGGTGTGTCATATGGAAAATGGAGAAGTGGGTTTGCGGTTGCGCACACTGCTTCCATTAAAGCCCCTGAAGAGAAGCATATGGAGCTTAGAAACGCGTCAGACAGATCCATTACGGAGCAGCATCTACAAGCCGTTCCCCGTCCTCATCTACACATAAATCAAGCTGCTGCTCGTGTGCTACTCAAAGGAGGACAACCTTGGAGCGACAATAAATATATATATATGCTGGTATGACTAAACCCCTGAGAAATGTACATCTATAGATATGTTTATACATATGTGTGTCCTTTTGTTTCCTAATCAAGACATGCTAGTCGCTTGAAGAGACCCTGCTACGACTCTCTACTCTCTTCTACCTGATAAGTTCCATCTTTTTTCCTTTACAGGTGAGGGGCGGAAAAGGAGAACAAGCATTTGCAATGCAATAGGTCTCGCATTAGGAAAGTTTGAGCTATTGGTATTGTAAGTGACACATTTTTTATTTATGTGTTGGTTTAAAAAATAGTGAAATTAATAGTTTTGTCATTTACAATGCCAATACTTTTAACTTTCGCAAATGTGACACCTATAGCATTTGTAGGGCAATATGTGTTGTATTTACTTGACTTAGATGTATTGATATTACAAATAACAATTGCTTTTATTTCTTTTTAATAATTAATAGTTAAATAAAAGTTATTGTAATTTATTTTTTAAGTTTGATTTATTGAGGAAGAGAAAGTAGGGGGGAGGAAGGAAGGGGATGAAGGAGAAGAGTTACAAGAAGTGGATGGAAGAAATAAACAATGTAATAACCATTTCATAAAAAGTGAGCATTACAAGCACGAGGAATTATGAACATATCATGAGAATATAAATACAATAGGAAAAACACAGTATCAAGAAATACCATAATTATAGTATTCAATTAAAGAGAGATAATAGGTAATAACAAAATCACGGAGGCTTGCGAACTTCAACTGTTGTAGGAGAGGGATGAACAGGAGCAGAGGAAAAGAGGTATGTTACCAAGGGAGCCAAATCAGGTCACGTTTGATAGCTAAGGAGATGGGAGATACATAATTGGTGTCTAAACGATGGTTAAAACAGACTGCATTCCACCAAGACTGATATGAAATATTTGCAGCCTGTTTCCAGTTAGAAGTAACAATATGTTTACGATGTGTGGATGCGTATGACTCACGCAAGGTATTGCAATTAGTTATTGCATTTAGACCAATGGGTACTCTTGTACATTTTTGCTCATCTCAAAGTAGCGCCTCCACTCTGGATCTTGACATTCCACAAACTTAACACATGTTGGGGGTAGTGCATCACAACGAGTATACCACGGTCGCATCTATTAGATGCTCTCATAATCTCAAAACTGCTCTTTAACTATTTACTCCATATTAGGTCAATCTTGTTATGGCCTGTTATTCGTATTTTGCTAACATTTTCCACTAGGCCACTTTCCTGTTGGTTATACTGTTGGTTATACTAACCGTCTACATTCATCTGGGATTGATAATATGCACTCATTATTGTTATTGTTACTCCTTTTTTGCGTAGCATGGTACTGTCGTCGTACTCCCTACGTACGTATTTGGGGGGGGGGAGGGAGGGGGGAGAGGGAGGGATCATCTAGAGGGAGGGGAAAAGAGAGAGGATGTAGGAGCAGTCACTTGGCAGAGTCTCAGTAGGTTCCTTTTCATTTTGTATTGCATTCTGTTTTTTATGCTAATACTTATGTTTCTCAGAGTTACCCCACACAACTCGCCACACCAAATCCACTTTATCCCTTATTGTTTCCACAACCCAGGCTGCAGGTACGCATCACAACACTTGTATTTATGCATATTGTCAAAAAAGGTTGCACTGAAATGTATCCGATTTTGTCGGAATAAGGCACCTGAACTCGTCAAAACACCGCGTTTCTCACACATCACGCCGCCAGCCTCCCACCGAGCGATGAAACATTTCACCGATGGCTAACTCCAACTCAATTAAAGACGATCTTAAAGTGATTTCACTAAATGTCAAAGGACTTAACCACCCGGTGAAAAGGCGGAAAGGGTTCGACTATCTAGCAAAAACAAAAGGAGACATCATTCTTCTACAGGAAACCAAACTTTCTGAGGAGGACTTGCGATTCCTTAACATACACTGGTCGTCCCACGTCCTGTCCTCTCCTGCGCTAAAAAAGAAAGGTGGTGTAATCACACTGTTGTCTAAGAATGCCAACCTGACACTGCTATCACACACTCACGATACAGATGGTAGGTTACTAGTGACTCACCTACGCAGAGAGGACAATCCCATCCACGTAGTGAATATATATGGCCCTAATTCCGACGATCCCACATTCTGGGACTCAGTCTCTCGGTCCATTGAACATATCTCCCAAGATGAACTACTAATAATGGGGGGCGACTTTAACCTACCCCTAGACCCCTTACTGGACCGACAATCCAAGTGCTCATTCCACCCCTCACGGTCACATGGGGCCCTTCTCCGTCTCTGTGAGCGCTACTGTCTCAAAGATTCTTGGCGACTACAGAACCCCGATGGGAGAGACTACACCTTCTACTCTGCCCCACATAACTCCTATTCACGTATTGATTTCATCCTATTATCCACCTCATTCGCACACCTGATTGAAGAAACTGGTATTGCCCCCAAACTGGTGTCCGATCATGCTTGTATTCACACCAAACTTGCAGGCTCCCGCTCAATTCGCCCGCCTAGAAGGTGGCGTTTTAATGACGAAATCCTTACCAACCCAGAGGACAAACTCAAGATAGCGAACGCCATCGAGGAATACCTACTCCTAAACGATACCGCTGATACCAAACCTAACACTCTATGGGACGCCCTTAAGGCCACAATTCGTGGAGTCATTATAAATATTAGAGCTAAAACCAATAAAAAATTAAACAAAGACCTGGAACAATTGGAACGAGATATCACAAATCTAGAAGCCCGGCACAAGGCCAACCCTCAAGACCTCAATCCCCTCGACCATCTCACTAAAAAGAAGTATGAGTACAATGCCATAACTAGTAAAAGAGCGGGCGTTTGGATTAACCGCTTCAAAGCCCTAAAACTTTGTGAAGGAAATAAAGCAGGTAAACTGCTGGCTTCGTATCTCAAACATAAGCAAAAGCTATCAACCATTTCATCAATAAAAGACGCCACAAATACTACCCACACAAATCAAACTAAAATCCTTGATACATTCAAATCCTTCTACGAAGAGCTTTACAAGAATGACAAATCGCTGGACATAGCAGCTTGCACCGAATATCTGGAGTCTCTAGACCTTCCTAAACTTTCAGAATCTGACAAAACACGATTAGGTTCCACCATCAGTAAAACAGAGATCGCAGAGGCCATCAAATCTCTAAAAAATAACAAAGCCCCCGGCCCAGATGGCTTCACTGCTTCTTTTTATAAAGCCTTTGAAAACCAACTTATCCCCACCCTCCACACTGTTCTCAACTCTACGGCGTCCAGTGGATGTATCTCACCCTCTATGAGCGAAGCCAACATAGTCGTGAGCCCTAAAGAGGGGAAAGACCCGCTCCACACCAAAAACTACCGCCCCATCTCTTTGATAAATCTTGATTGCAAGATATATGCCAAAATCCTAGCGAACCGACTAAAAGCTGTTCTTCCCAAATTGATAAGTCCGTCGCAAGTTGGCTTTCTGAAACATAGAATGTCAAATGACAACACCAGACTTCTGTGCCATATATTAGAGAAAGCTAACAACTCCCAATCCCCGATGGTTGCGATCACCCTGGACGCTGAAAAGGCCTTCGATAAGGTTTCATGGTCTTTTCTTCAACACTGTATGCGCTCTTTCAATCTCGGACAATCGTTCATCACAATGGTGATGGCCCTGTACGCCTCCCCCTCGGCTCGGATAGCAATTAATGGCACCCTCTCTGACCCATTTCGCCTCTACCAAGGTACCAGACAGGGCTGCCCACTCTCTCCGGCTCTCTTCCTTTTGGCCCTTGAACCCCTTCTAACTGACATCAAAAAGAATGAAGATATTCAGGGAGTCTCCTTTGGAGATACTCAGATAAAATTGGCAGCGTATGCTGATGATATATTAATTGCAACAGAAAACCCGGCCAAATCAATCGAGGGTCTCATTACCTCAATCAGCAAGTACTCGTACCTATCGGGGTACAAGTTAAACAAAGACAAGTCCGAGGTTAAACCACTAAACATCTTCACCACCAAGGAAGTTCTTGGTACCTCAGGTCTAACTTGGCAAACAGGAGCTATAAAATATCTAGGAATAGAGTTTACCGACAAATTAATGAGCACCATCACGCACAACGAAACGTTGACATTAACAAAAGTGAAAATAATCCTTGACGGCTGGTCCCCACGATTTATTACTTGGTGGGGAAGGATTGAAGCTATAAAAATGATGATATCACCGCTAATCAACTACCTGAGCACTATGCTGCCCCTCACATTCTCAAAAGATTTCCTCTCCAAACTTGATAAATTAATTTCCTCCTTCCTTTGGCAAGGGAAAAAAGCCAGAATTAGCATAAAAAAACTAAGGCTGGATAAATCCCTAGGTGGCGTCAATCTAGCCGACTTTAAGCTCTATCAAACCGCGTTCTTAGCTAGACAAGGGGCTTTTTGGCTCACCCCACACCCAGACTACACCCCAGTGTGGCTGTTGGTGGAAAAATCCATTCTGCGTGGCCTTCCCCCTTCCACCCTCCTCACTACCAAACCACAATCCACTGTATCCTCAGGTACCATCTTCAGAAACACGAAGGCTGCCCTTCTTCATGTAAGCAAATTTTTACCGCACCAATTTTGTAAATCAAGATGGGAATCACTGTGGAACAACACCAGACTGCTATACAAAGGGAAACCAATGAATAATCCTACTTGGATAGAGAAGGGTATACACTTCCCTCATCAGCTGTTTGATGGTCCGTTGCCACTCACTTTCAACGACCTACAAAACAAGTTTCAACTCCAGAACATAGACTTCTATTACTTCTTACACATCAAAGTAGCCCTCTCCAAAACAGACTTATCCAACATCACCCCCTCCCTTCCTGGCTACCTACATACGATTAATAGACTGGGTCATCAGGTGTCCAGAATATACAAACTGATCCGCCCACAGTCCACAAATCTGACAACATCCACACAGTCCTTCTGGGACTCGTACTCTTTCACACCAACCTCAGAAGCAGAGTGGGCCAGAATATGGGAATCTACCTCACGACACAAAATTAGCCCTACATTATTGTAGGAGAGTAGGGTCTGCAATCCCATGATCACCCAGATTTTTTGCTTTTGTTTCACTGGTTTACGACTTTCTCTGGCTGTGGGTCTGCCAATCAGACCCACAGCCTGGCTGTTCTCTTTCTAAATTACGAGATGTACCCTAGGTGCATTTACCGATTGGTACTGGGCCACCTTATCAGACCCTGTAACTCAGGGCGTAGGTGTACCCAGGGCCGCCAGGGGCTGCAGCATGTATTATGCCACCCCTGGCTGGCCTCCTAAATTTGACACAACTGGCTGCATGACAGCTGGGGCGAAGTCGTGTAATCACCCTTTGCTTTAGATATAGTAGCCCTATATCTAACCCCCAAATGGACACCCGAGTTCCTATCAGTCACTCCTATGGCAGGCCTTGACAATCCTGAAGGCAGAGTGCATGGGCTCGTGTGAACTAAGCTCAGGCCCGAGCCGAGCCCGGTTGCAGCTTGCGGAATCAAGACCCAATGGATGTTCCATGATAACGCGTACCATATCGGTAACTTCGGTGTCGCGTTATCAAGACATGTCGAGTAAGGTGTCATACGAATCGGGATGCTGCCCTCTCACCAACTCTGGCGACGAGGTTAGCATTCCGCCCTTCTAGAGGGACACGACATGTACGTAACTGTGAACCCCGGTTAAAGTTAACGAAAGCCTCAGCTCCACAAAATGGATGCTGCCACCACAGACACGAGTCTGACCTCCTGCTGCTGGGAGTCCTTCCAGCGAGGAGCACTTGGACAAAGGGTTTCCTGTCGAGGGCGGTGTTCGCACCGTCCCAGACAGGGTTTGTGTATTCTGGGTAGGTAGGGCTTTTGCGAGAAGGTGACTGCGGAGTGGCACCCCGGTGCTCACTACGCATCTGCCGGTTAGAACCAGTTCCAGGGGCGACAGCCCTGGCCTGGGGAAAGTCCGGCAGGGGAGAGGGGTGTAACTACCCCCCTTCCTGGTCCCACCCTTAGGGCAGGACCTAGTCATGTACCCACCCCTTTCTTTAGAATAAAGGCCGGAGCGGGGACCCTTCCAAATTAGATCATCTTTGAATCAAGAATACTTTCTACGAAAGGACTTCAAGACTCTTCTCAAGATTTCTCCCTTGTGACTAAGGAGTAGTCACCCTGCATCAGCGGGCACCATCTAAGAACTCTGCGGTTTGCTGTAAGTCCTTCCTCAAGGAATCCGACGGCCCAGCTCGACGAGAAACCGGCTTCCCTGGCACCTCTGACCTCTACCCACGTCATCAGCTCAGCTGTGATTTGTGGGTGCGACGAGACCTCGAGGGACCGGCCATCATCAGAACCTGCACGCTCTTAAAAACCAGCACGACCATCGAGGTAACTCTCTGGTGAGTGCTCTGGGGTCCGAGAAGCCCCGACCCTGAGCCGCTCCAGCACCGAAGTGCAGTCTCCCAGCATCTCCACGACCTGCGTGGGGCCCTTCTGCTCGCTGCTCAGCACGTTGTCTGGTCACTTGCCGCTGGCTTGTGCCCTTCTGTGACGACATCCGAGAATCAACACTGCCGGTCTGGTTGCTCCAGACTGGCCCTTGCTTCCATCTTTTTGAGAAGCACCCCGGACCCTCCTGGTCCACTCAAGACGCCGACAGCGACATCCGTCGTGGGACAGCTCGCACCTCCACCGTGGTCGCCGACAACGCCTCCTGGTCCGTGAGACTGCAGAGCCTAGCGTCGCCCACTCACCTGGTCGAGGTGACGGCCAACTGGTGCCTTCCTGGTACCCTCTGACTACTGGCTAGTAGTACGAACTTGGTCCCCTCTGCTTTCAGGTTTTCATCAATCTCCGATCCAGGCTTGGATCCCTACGAACTATTCATCACTGGTCGCCGGCCAGCAACTCCTTTTCTTCCGGCTCCTGGCTCGTCAGCGAAGACCCCGACGCCTGTAAGACTTGCAGCCGCAGCCCTCGTGGCTAGGTAACTCGGCATTTCAGTGCCTGCATAGCCTCCTTACTCTAGGGTCCCGAGTCCCTCGCTTCCGACTTGCCTTAACCTTTCCGTGTCCCCGGACACTTGTTTTAAACTGTGCACTTGAAGTATTTGCTAAAGAGATTTGGTTTGTGCTTAGTACCCTGTCCTCATAAAGAGTACAGGGCTGTTGTGATTCTTAATAAATATACTGTTTATTTTCATAACACTTGTGTGGTGTCCTTTCACTGGGTGTTCAAGGGGTACATGTGTGGTAAACAGCTGGCTTAACGCGCCCTCTCGAGTCTTTAGCCTTAGACTGCTCGTATCCACGCTACTAGGATAGCTGGTCTATAGGTTGACTTACAACCAAACACCATAAGGGTCGTTGGAACGATACATAGCGGTCGCTAGAATAGCGAACGTTGCATATCGGGCCAACTTCTCACATTGGTGAGCAGCGGTTGGGATTTGAGCTTGCTGTTGTTTTACCACACGTATCCTAAGAATATCTTGTTGAAAGATCGCACAAGTACTGTTAGCACATATAACTAAAGCTTAGAATACTCTGAGTTCTACTGAACCAGCTGTTGTAGCTCCTCAAGGCTTAGCACACCTTGGCTACAACTCTTAGCAAGGGATCAGTAGGAAAACACATAGTGTAGGTAGGTGCATCACTTACACCGCACTAGAAACAGTATGTCGGGCCAAGGAGGAAACTCTGAGTCTCCCCTTGTGTCAGTTGACCCTCCACAGGTCATCCCTTCAGGATATACTGTGCTGAGCTTCAAGGAGTTAAGACGATTGTGTCACTCCCGGAAGATTCAGCAGGGGTCTAACCCCACAACGTCCTTTCTGATTGGTCTCTTGGAGACTTATGATGCCAGGAGAGCTGAGAAACTTCGTAGCTCTTCTAATCCAGAAGGAGACATGCCTCCCCTCGAGGGAACCCGGGACGATCCTGACCTCATTCACCTCGCAACCGAGAACGAGGATGTGGAGGAGGATGAGGATGAGGATCTCTCAGGGGACGAGGCAGATAAGGGACAGGTAGAAGTCGTCAGACTAACACGGTCCAACTTAAGCAGACACGATAGTGGTACTGGGGGAACCCCGGCGCTACTTTCGGTTCCGCTTAACATGGGGAATGGACGAGCCAGATCTCTATCAAGAGGCTCTGGCAGATCCCTTCATACCAACGGCTCTCACAACTCTTCTCAAAGAGGGATGACGTCCCCTCAGAGGAGAGTGTACGAAGCGAAGGAAAGGGCAGCTAATCTGCGGATCGAAAGGGAAGAACTTGCCCTGGCCAAGGAAAAGCTTGCTTTTGCTAGAGAGCAACAGTTAAGTGGGGCAGTCCCCACTGGTGGCAGCAATGTACCTAGTAATAGGGAAAAGAGTTTCGATACGAAACACCTTGGGAAGATAGTGCCCCCCTTTAAACAAGGGGACGACATCCACAAATGGATTACTGCTTTGGAGAGGGCCTGCACTGTGCAAGGTGTTCCCCAGAGTCAGTGGGCAGCTATCTTGTGGCTCTCCTTTGAAGGTAAAGGAAGAGACAAGCTCCTCACCACAAGGGTAGAGGACGCTAACAATTACCAAGTCTTGAAGAATACACTCGTTGAAGGGTTCGGCCTAACCACTGAGCAGTACAGGGTGCTGTTCAGGGATACCCAGAAAACGCAGGCTCAAGACTGGTCTGATTTTGTCGATTGTGCCACTAAGGCTTTTGAGGGCTGGTTGCTGGGCAGTAAGGTTACTGATTACAAAGGATTGTACAATTTGATGATGAGAGAACAAATTTTAAACAATTGTCAGAACCAGTTGTTGCATCAGCATCTTGTCGACTCGGATCTGACCTCTCCCCAAGAATTGGGACAGAAGGCAGACAAATGGGTTCGTACGAGAGTTAAACAGAACCAGGGCCAGAATCAAGGTGGTCAGAAGAAAGCAGACCAGAAGGGTAAAGATTCTAAGGGGGAACAAAATGACCAGAAGTCTTCGACAGGTCCCCAACAACCCAAAGAGGGTGGGGGTCAGGCTCCCCAAAAGAAGAAAGAAGGCCAATCCAAACGATGGTGCCAGTACTGTAAGAGTAAATCTCACTGGTTTAGTGAGTGCACCAAGAAAGGAGGAGGGCAGACTCCTGCCACTGCAGCCCCTAAGGCACCTGTGCCCCCTAGTACAGTCAGCAGTGGTAGTGCGCCTCCCAAGGGTTTAGTAGGGTTAACCCTGGGTTCTGAGGGGCGTGACAACTTAGTTGGCACACTCACTCAGGCTGTCCTTGTCAGTACAGGGGACGTGGACGTGTCCCCTGACGTAAGCCCCAATACTTTGGGCAAATACAGACAGACGCCTTTCATAAATGGAAAGATGGCTCAGGCCTATAGGGACACTTGTGCCAGCGTCACCATGGTGACGCCTAACTTTGTGGACCCTGGACAGATCATGCCAGGTACAGAATTCCTGGTGACCAATGCAAGCAATGTCACTACCAATCACAGTATGGCAATTGTAGCTTTCTCCTGGGGAGGGGTAACTGGCCAAAAGAAGGTTGTAGTTAGTCCAGACCTCCCAGTGGATTGTTTGTTGGGCAATGATTTGGAGTCGTCACAATGGTCAGAAGTGGAGCACCGGACTCACATGGAAATGTTAGGTTTGCCAGCACATGTGTTCGCTGTGACTAGGTCACAGGTCAGGAAATGCCCCACTGAACAGGTGCTGGATCCTGGAACAACGGACCAGACACCTCCCAAGAAAAAGAGCAGTAGGGTTAAGGCTGCGCCTTCCCCCTTGCCCCAGGTCGAGGATCAAGTCTCAGAGGAGGCTGACCTACAGGAATTGAGGGAAACTGAGCCGAGGGAGTTCGAACTTGATCAAGTTGAATTCTTGGGCTCAGGGGGACCCTCAAGGGAAGATCTGGGGAAGGACCAGTTAGACTGCCCTTCTCTTGAACCCCTCAGACAGCAGGCTGCTGCTGAGGCTGCTGGGAACGCCACAGGTACCCACAAGGTATACTGGGAAGATGGACTCCTGTACACTGAGTCAAGAGACCCCAAGCCTGGCATGACCAGGAGGCTGGTCGTCCCCTTGTCTCAGCGTGGTTTCCTACTTACCTTGGCCCACGAGATTCCCTTAGCAGGTCACTTAGGCCAGACGAAAACGTGGGACAGGCTTGTCTCGCACTTTCACTGGCCTCACATGAACGAAGATACCAAGGAGTTTTGCCGCTCCTGTGTCACTTGCCAAGCCAGTGGTAAGTCAGGTGGCACGACAAAGGCCCCCCTTATACCAATGCCTGTGGTGGGGGTGCCCTTTGAACGGGTGGGGATCGACATCGTCGGTCCCATGGAACCACCGACAGCATCAGGGCACAAGTTTATACTGGTGGTAGTGGATCATGCCACCAGGTATCCTGAAGCTATTCCCCTTAGGACCACTACAGCACCTGTTGTGGCAAGAGCCCTAGTTGGAGTATTCTCCAGAGTGGGCTTCCCTAAGGAGGTCGTCTCCGACAGAGGTGCAAACTTTATGTCGAGCTACTTAACTGCTATGTGGAAGGAATGTGGTGTCAACTACAAGTTCACTACACCCTATCATCCACAATGCAATGGGCTTGTTGAGAGATTCAACAGGACCCTAAAAGGGATGATTCATGGACTACCGGAAAAGCTTCGGCGTAGATGGGACGTCCTGATCCCCTGCCTCTTGTTCGCCTACAGAGAAGTCCCACAAAAGGGGGTTGGCTACAGCCCTTTTGAACTTTTGTACGGGCATCCTGTAAGAGGACCCCTGTGTTTGGTGAAGGAAGGATGGGAGAGACCTCTCAAAAAGCCTGCAACCAACATAGTGGACTATGTGCTCGGCCTCCGCTCGCGGATGGCTGAATACATGGAGAAGGCATCCGAAAACCTTAAGGCCAGCCAAGAACTCCAAAAAGCTTGGCATGACCAAAAGGCTGTCTTGACTGTTTACCAGCCCGGACAGAAGGTGTGGGTGTTGGAGCCAGTGGCCCCAGCAGCACTCAAGGACAAATGGTCCGGGCCCCACACCATCCTGGAGAAAAAGGGAGAGGTCACCTACCTGGTCGACCTGGGAACTCCCCGGAGCCCCCACAGGGTGCTTCATGTCAACAGGCTAAAAGCATATGTCGACAGGAAGGACATGAGTTTGCTCATGGCCCTAGATGAGGGACAGGAAGAGGAGAGTGACCCTCTCCCCGACCTGCTCTCTCAGAATCCTGACGATGGCTCGGTAGATGGTGTTGTCTTTTGTGGCAGCCTCTCCGAACATCAACAGAGCGACTGTAAACAGGTTCTTCAGTCGTTCCGACATCTGTTTTCTCTGACACCCAGTCAGACCGATTGGTGCACCCATGAGGTCGACACTGGTGACAGCTTGCCCGTAAAGAGTAAAATCTACAGGCAGCCTGATCACGTTAGAGACTGCATCCAAAGTGAAGTGCAGAAAATGTTGGAGCTGGGAGTCATTGAACCCTCGGATAGCCCTTGGGCTAGTCCCGTAGTTCTAGTGCCGAAACCTCACACCCAGGGTGGTAAGAGAGAGATGAGGTTTTGCGTAGACTACAGGGGTCTCAATGCAGTCACTAAGACTGACGCCCACCCAATACCAAGGGCAGACGAGCTTATCGATAGATTGGCTTCGGCCAACTACTTAAGTACGTTTGACCTGACAGCTGGGTATTGGCAAATCAGGTTAGCTGAGGACGCCAAGCCTAAAACAGCATTTTCAACCCCTGGTGGGCATTATCAGTTCGTGGTGATGCCCTTTGGTCTGAAAAATGCACCTGCCACCTTCCAACGGTTGGTGAATCACGTCCTTACTGGGCTGGATGACTTCTGTGCGGCGTATCTTGACGATATTGCTGTCTTTAGCTCCACCTGGGAGGATCACCTGGTCCACCTGCGGAAGACGTTAGAGGCACTGCAAGCAGCAGGTCTCACTATCAAGGCCACCAAGTGCCAGATAGGGCAGACACAGGTTGTATACCTGGGCCACCTTGTCGGTGGAGGTCAGGTTCAGCCACTGGAGAGCAAGATACAGTCAATCAGGGACTGGGCTTCTCCAACCACCCAGACTCAGGTTCGAGCTTTCTTGGGCCTGACTGGTTACTACAGGAAGTTTGTCAGGAACTATGGTTCCATCGTGACACCATTAAATGAACTGACAAGTAAGAAAATGCCAAAAAAGGTTCAGTGGACAGCGAGCTGTCAAAAAGCATTCGATGACCTAAAGCAGGCCATGTGCACGGCGCCTATCCTCAAGAGTCCGGACTACTCCAAACCATTCATTGTCCAAACAGATGCTTCTGAGTTGGGTGTGGGAGCTGTTCTTTCTCAACTGAATTTTGATGGTCAAGACCAGCCCATTGCTTTTATAAGCAGACAGCTGACCCCTAGAGAGAAGAATTGGTCAGCTATTGAGAGGGAGGCCTTTGCTGTGGTTTGGGCCCTGAAGAAGCTGAGGCCATACTTGTTTGGCACTCACTTCAAGATTCAGACCGACCATAAGCCCCTCTTGTGGCTAAATCAGATGAAGGGTGAAAACCCCAAACTGCTTAGGTGGTCCATTTCCCTACAGGGGATGGACTTCACAGTGGAACATAGACCTGGTACTGATCATGGCAATGCCGATGGGCTCTCCAGATATTTCCACTTAGAACAAGAAGACTCACCTGGTCAAGGTTAGTTAGTTGTTCCGACGTTTGGGGGGGGGTCATGTAGGAGAGTAGGGTCTGCAATCCCATGATCACCCAGATTTTTTGCTTTTGTTTCACTGGTTTACGACTTTCTCTGGCTGTGGGTCTGCCAATCAGACCCACAGCCTGGCTGTTCTCTTTCTAAATTACGAGATGTACCCTAGGTGCATTTACCGATTGGTACTGGGCCACCTTATCAGACCCTGTAACTCAGGGCGTAGGTGTACCCAGGGCCGCCAGGGGCTGCAGCATGTATTATGCCACCCCTGGCTGGCCTCCTAAATTTGACACAACTGGCTGCATGACAGCTGGGGCGAAGTCGTGTAATCACCCTTTGCTTTAGATATAGTAGCCCTATATCTAACCCCCAAATGGACACCCGAGTTCCTATCAGTCACTCCTATGGCAGGCCTTGACAATCCTGAAGGCAGAGTGCATGGGCTCGTGTGAACTAAGCTCAGGCCCGAGCCGAGCCCGGTTGCAGCTTGCGGAATCAAGACCCAATGGCTGTTCCATGATAACGCGTACCATATCGGTAACTTCGGTGTCGCGTTATCAAGACATGTCGAGTAAGGTGTCATACGAATCGGGATGCTGCCCTCTCACCAACTCTGGCAACGAGGTTAGCATTCCGCCCTTCTAGAGGGACACGACATGTACGTAACTGTGAACCCCGGTTAAAGTTAACGAAAGCCTCAGCTCCACAAAATGGATGCTGCCACCACAGACACGAGTCTGACCTCCTGCTGCTGGGAGTCCTTCCAGCGAGGAGCACTTGGACAAAGGGTTTCCTGTCGAGGGCGGTGTTCGCACCGTCCCAGACAGGGTTTGTGTATTCTGGGTAGGTAGGGCTTTTGCGAGAAGGTGACTGCGGAGTGGCACCCCGGTGCTCACTACGCATCTGCCGGTTAGAACCAGTTCCAGGGGCGACAGCCCTGGCCTGGGGAAAGTCCGGCAGGGGAGAGGGGTGTAACTACCCCCCTTCCTGGTCCCACCCTTAGGGCAGGACCTAGTCATGTACCCACCCCTTTCTTTAGAATAAAGGCCGGAGCGGGGACCCTTCCAAATTAGATCATCTTTGAATCAAGAATACTTTCTACGAAAGGACTTCAAGACTCTTCTCAAGATTTCTCCCTTGTGACTAAGGAGTAGTCACCCTGCATCAGCGGGCACCATCTAAGAACTCTGCGGTTTGCTGTAAGTCCTTTCTCAAGGAATCCGACGGCCCAGCTCGACGAGAAACCGGCTTCCCTGGCACCTCTGACCTCTACCCACGTCATCAGCTCAGCTGTGATTTGTGGGTGCGACGAGACCTCGAGGGACCGGCCATCATCAGAACCTGCACGCTCTTAAAAACCAGCACGACCATCGAGGTAACTCTCTGGTGAGTGCTCTGGGGTCCGAGAAGCCCCGACCCTGAGCCGCTCCAGCACCGAAGTGCAGTCTCCCAGCATCTCCACGACCTGCGTGGGGCCCTTCTGCTCGCTGCTCAGCACGTTGTCTGGTCACTTGCCGCTGGCTTGTGCCCTTCTGTGACGACATCCGAGAATCAACACTGCCGGTCTGGTTGCTCCAGACTGGCCCTTGCTTCCATCTTTTTGAGAAGCACCCCGGACCCTCCTGGTCCACTCAAGACGCCGACAGCGACATCCGTCGTGGGACAGCTCGCACCTCCACCGTGGTCGCCGACAACGCCTCCTGGTCCGTAAGACTGCAGAGCCTAGCGTCGCCCACTCACCTGGTCGAGGTGACGGCCAACTGGTGCCTTCCTGGTACCCTCTGACTACTGGCTAGTAGTACGAACTTGGTCCCCTCTGCTTTCAGGTTTTCATCAATCTCCGATCCAGGCTTGGATCCCTACGAACTATTCATCACTGGTCGCCGGCCAGCAACTCCTTTTCTTCCGGCTCCTGGCTCGTCAGCGAAGACCCCGACGCCTGTAAGACTTGCAGCCGCAGCCCTCGTGGCTAGGTAACTCGGCATTTCAGTGCCTGCATAGCCTCCTTACTCTAGGGTCCCGAGTCCCTCGCTTCCGACTTGCCTTAACCTTTCCGTGTCCCCGGACACTTGTTTTAAACTGTGCACTTGAAGTATTTGCTAAAGAGATTTGGTTTGTGCTTAGTACCCTGTCCTCATAAAGAGTACAGGGCTGTTGTGATTCTTAATAAATATACTGTTTATTTTCATAACACTTGTGTGGTGTCCTTTCACTGGGTGTTCAAGGGGTACATGTGTGGTAAACAGCTGGCTTAACGCGCCCTCTCGAGTCTTTAGCCTTAGACTGCTCGTATCCACGCTACTAGGATAGCTGGTCTATAGGTTGACTTACAACCAAACACCATAAGGGTCGTTGGAACGATACATAGCGGTCGCTAGAATAGCGAACGTTGCATATCGGGCCAACTTCTCACAATTATCCCAATCTAAATTCTGGCTTCTCCACAAAGCTTTTTGGACTCCTAGGAGACTCTTCCTGCACAACATCAAGGAAGATGACTCCTGCTGGAACTGCATGGCAGAGGGTGGGGACCTTGAACATCTAATATTCAAATGCCCCTGTGTATCTGACTACTGGGATAGAATCTTCGAATTTATCACCAAAGTGCTGCATGTCTCGCTCCCGAGGGAATTTGCAACCTTAGTCATGGGCTTCACCAAAACTGTTAACCTCAATGAAAATGATAAAGCCCTACTTGACTTACTTTTGACAGCAGCGGTCAAACTCATACTGAATAACTGGAAGGACACTGGCAAAGCTTCTTTCCCCCACTGGCTCAACTGGGTCTCGAACCTCAGAGGAGCCGATAATATTGCGCTGGCCGCTACACCTTGGCGCCCCCCTTATAGGAACCTATGGTCCTCGTTGGACGCTTATTTCGACCTATTTAAACCACCATGATTACCTGATGTACATATGCACCATGCACATATACACCCTGCCCATAGTTCGGGTTGCCTACCTGCCCAGGCGACTAACCTCATTGACTTATATGGCTATCTTGCTCCACCTATGACTGTAACCTTGTAAATGTACTGATGCAATGCCTGTGTTTTACATTTTTATTATTAGTTTAAATTGATTATTGTTTTTCTTATCTTATCTTAACTTAATTTACCCCTCCTTTGTTCCCGTTATACTTGCTTACTTGCTCTTGTTGACACCGGAACCATGCATGATTTATGCTCATGTCTGTAATGATTGCTCATCTCTCTCAATAAAAAAATTTGTGAAATAAAAAAAAAAAAAAGAAGTAACAATATGAAAGGCAACAGCAATGAAAAGGTCAAGTAAAGGGTAGTGATTGGGGGAGTGAGGAAGCTCTGATGAGAGGGAGCCAAGAAAAACTAGTGAGGATGAAAAGGGAACCTGAAATTGAAAATCTTTTGTATTTGCCCCCAAACCAACTGCCAGAACTGGGATGTAGGCGAGCATTCAAACAACATATGTTTAAGGTCAGCAGAAGGGCAGGGACAAGACCAACAAGTAGAGGCAGTGTCTGGTGAAAAACGGGATAAGGCAAGTGGAGTAAATAAAGTTCTGTGTTAAATGAAAAATAAAGTTTGGGTGATGTTAGCAACTCTAGAGGTCTTATGACTTTTAGTCCAAAGTTTATCCCAAAAAAGTACAGGCCAATTATGAGAAAAATCCAACTCCCACACAAGTTCAACACAAGACTTCAATCTATCAGTAGTAAAACGGAAAGAATTATATAGAGCGGATGCAGAAGGAGAGGTCTCCAGTAAAAGGGAAGTGGGTCTGTGATCTAAAGGAACATCGTTGGAAGGTGGAAGAGATTGAAGGTAGGAAAGCAAGACCGGATAAAGGGTATTGTATTGCGCTCGGGCAGAAGCAGGCAAGGAGAAAAGGGATTGAAGATCTTAGAAGGAGAGAGGCGTATCCTGAGAAAGTAATTGAGAAATCCAACAAATTCCTTGAGAGTGCCAAGATTTCCAAAAAATGGGACGATTATGAATTTTGAAAAGAGAGTTATTCCAAATCGGCTGTTCGTGAATGGAGAGAAGGGATGGGTAGGATGAAGTTAAGTAAGGAGAAAGGAGATTACGAGAATGTGAAAGAATAGGCTAGCGAAGACGAGTTAAAGAAGACGTAAAGGACAGGAATTCACGGAAGGTAAAAGGAGAAATGAAAGAGGATTCCATACTTAGCCAGACAGGGGGATAATGAGGCAGATCAGATTAAAACCAGTGAGTCGTTTGCTTCAGGGAAAAAGCATGGTGATATTGTTTGAAATCAGGAAAACGGACTCCAGATTGAGCTTTGTCCTTACGCAAAGAGGCAAGAGCTATTCGAGGGCGTTTACCGTTCCATAGGAATTTTAGTAATAAAGAGCCAACCTTCTTAAAGAAAGAGAGAGGAATGTGTAAGGGAAGCATAGAAAGAGTATAAAGAAGCAAAGGGGATAGCATCATCTTTATAGAATTGAGTCGACCCCACCAGGACAAAAAGAGCGGATGCCAACGAGTGATTGCCGTATCCATTTTCTTATGAATATAATCAAAGTTCAGTTTAAGAGTGTCAGATAGTAAGGGAGCAAACCATATTCCCAGGTATTTGATTTTGGATGGTTGCCATGAGAAACCTGTACAAGAAAAGAGATGTTTCTGACAAAGAGGATTCAAAGGTAAAATTTCACACTTGTCAGCATTCAGACGGTATCCGGAAACTGCAGAAAAGGAAGAGACCTGCTGAAGAAAAAAGGGAATAGAAGTAACAGGGTTGGAGCAATAAAAAAGAATATCATCGGCATAAACCGACAGTTTGACTTGTTGGGAACCAAAAGGAAAGCCAGAGATAGTGTCATCTAAACGAATTTTAGTAAGGAAGGGTTCTAAGGCTAAAACGAAAAGTAAGGGAGATAAGGGGCAACCTTGTCGAACCCCTCTATGTAAAGAAAAATAATCAGAGGACATCCCATTAACAAAAATAAAAGCTTGATGATTAGAATAAAGTAAAGAGATAATAAAAATAATTTTAGGGGAAATACCAATCCAACTTAAAGCCTGAAACATGAAGTCCCACCCAATCCTATCAAAGGCCTTCTCCGCATCTAAGGAGATAGCTGCGAAAGGAAGAGTGAGGGAAGAAGATTTGCTAAGAATGTTAAGAAAAACCCAGGAATTATCAGAGGAGAGATGCCCCTTGACAAAACCAGATTGTTCTGGGCCAATTATGTCTGGTAAAAGGGGATCCATGCGTAATGCTAATATCTTCGCTAGAATCTTGTAATCTTGTAATTTGAACAGACGGAACGTTCTGTTAATCGAAATAATTCATAGAATTCTGAGGGGGAAAGGAACGTTCATTTTGAGAAAACGTACCACATCCTCTACCCCAAGGCGCTTGTTGAAAACCACCACGACCTCTCTGACCGGACACACCATTCATACGTTGTAGCAAAACCGGACAACTATCCTTGAAGTGATCTTCTTCCCTACAGTAAGCACACTGATTAGGACCTAACGGAAGCCGCGGAGGAAAAGACTCAGGCTTCTGCAACAATCTCTGGAACTGTGGGGGCTGCCGAAACTGGGAAGGTTGCGGACGCTGATTAGGGCGAGGCGGATACGCCTGCTGTAAAAGAACCTTCGTTTTCAATTCTTTAGTCTTCTTCTCTGCTGTATCCTTCTCATCTTTATCTCTATTCTCATAGTATTGTGCAGTAGCCAATATCTGGGCCGAGGAAGAAACAGCCCATGAACTCTTAGAGTCCTTCAACTTATTACAAAGTTCAGGAAGCAAATTAAAAACAAACTTGTCCACAAACAATCTTTGACCACCTTCTGTACTCATGTCCTGACCACTGTGATCAATAAATGTTTCTTCAAACCTAGTGAAGAAATCAGACACACTCTCGTCTTTCTCTTGTTTGCATGCTGCTAACTTGTCCCAATTCACTCGCATAGGAGGCATCAAGGTTTTCATTAAATTAATGATCCTACCAGGTAATTCTGCAACTAAAGGTTCAGGTTTGGCACCTCCTACCTGTCGACCATCTGCAGCAACAATATTAAACCACGTATCTCCTAACTCTACCGCATGATCCTCGTGACAGATCTTCGCCCACTCAATTTTGTAAGGCAAGACATCCCTTTTTATGCCAAAATTCACATTACGAATGCACACCCACTGCGCAAAATTCTAGCCAATAAGGTACATTCTCAAACAAAGTATCACATAGCAAAAATCTCGTTTAGGGAGGGACCACATTACCCAACAACATATCCACATAAGCTAAATTCATAACACAGGCATCAACTGTCTGGGACAACTCCTTGTAATAACCAGCAGGATTTTTACGGGGGTCAGGCAAAGTCTGCTTAAGAGCCAGGACCTCTGCTCTCTTCCAAGGAACATGTACCCATACTCGCTGAAAATGAGCCGGTACTGCCTGAATACCCTGATTAAGATTAGCCACAACTTCCTCTCTCCATACAGGGGGAACCTCTCTCATAGGATACTGCTTCACTTTCCTCCTAACAGAAGGATCAGGTTCAAACAACAACTGTTATGTTATGTTATGTTATTTGGGTTCTTCTATAGCGCAACGGCTACTCCAATAGGAGTGTCCCGGCGCTTTGGCGAAGAAGTCCTTTAAGGAAAGGAAACATAACTGCAGAAAAAAGGAACAGCAAAATTAACTAGTAAAAAGCCAGGTTTTTAATGCCTTTCTGAAAGACATCAGACTGGGGGCCTGTCTAAGAGAAATAGGAAGTTCATTCCAAGCGCGCGGGGCCAGGTAATGAAAAGAACGCCCCCCTTGTCTGGTTCGCTTAATGGACGGAACGACCATTTTAGACAAGGAAGCAGATCGCAGCGCTCTGCTCGGCTTGTAGAGGGCAAGGCGCTTCCTAATGTACCTAGGGCCTGAGTCATGAAGGGCCTTGTAGGTCAACGTCAGGCTTTTGAAGAGAACGCTCTTGGCTATAGGGAGCCAGTGCAGTTCCTTCAACAAGTTAGAGGCACTAGCTCGTCTAGGGAGACCATAAATAGCCCTGGCAGCTAAGTTTTGGACTACCTGAAGTCTCCTCACAAGATATTTAGGGAGTCCTAGATGGAGGGCATTTGCATAGTCCAAGCGCGACCCGACAAGCGCTTGGACAATGACCCTTCGATGGTTGACAGAAATCAAGGGGAGGAATTTCCTGAGCATCCGCAGGATTCCAAAGCATTTCCCCGAAAGACAGGCTATTTGGGGCCCAAAAGTTAGCTCATTGTCCACAATGATACCTACATTTTTAGCCTTGGTACTAGCATTAGCAGGGGGAAACAGGTCTTGAGGCCACCAACTCTTCCAATTTGGTTCAGAGACACATCCAAAAAAAAGCAGCTCCGATTTATCGGAGTTGCATTTCAAGCCGTGTCTCTTGAACCACTCAAAGACTGCTTCTAAGCAGCCTCTGATACGGATCCCATCGAACACCTCATTCGTGTTGTAAGTAAACAAGAGCTGGGTGTCGTCAGCGTAAGACACGATCTGAGCGCCAAACGACTCCGCAACCTCTGCAAGGGGGGCCATAAAGATGTTGAAGAGCAGGGGGCTAAGGATAGACCCCTGAGGGACCCCACTTCCAGAGTTGCCATAGCTGCGGAGTGAGGTGGCGCCCAGATCGTTTGTCGACGGCTGGCTAGAAATGATTTAAGCCAGTTCCACACCGTCCCCCGGAGGCCACAATCCCAGAGTCGAGTTAGGAGGGTATCATGGGGAACGGTGTTGAACGCCACCGACAGGTCCAACATGACCAACATGGCCTTTCCTCCAGTGTCTAAGACCTCCCTGATGGCGGTGGTGACTTCAAGTAACGCGGTCTCTGTGCTATAATTCGCACGAAACCCAGATTGAGGAGTGTGCAACAGGTTATTATTCTCGATGAAGTCAGAGATAGATCTGTGCACATGTCTTTCCGCCACCTTCGCCAGAGCAGGGAGGAGAGAGATAGGCCTATAGTTGGCGTGTATGATGGGATCCAGAGTTGGTTTTTTTATTAGTGGAAGGATGAGAGCGCTCTTCCAAGCCTGAGGGACTATGCCAGAAGACAGTGAGGAATTGAGAATGGAGTTGATGGGGGAATTTAGCACAGGGGCTATTTTGTTGAGGCAGGAGACCGGGCAAGGATCTAAAGGAGAGCCCGATTTCAAGCCTGTCAGATGGTCTAATGAAGCAGCAAGGCTTAGCTGTGGGAATTCCTGGAGGGTGGGTTGTAAAAAGGAGAGGGCATCAAGATCAGCATCCTGAGGCTGTTTGGAAGAAGTAGCCAGAGAAGCTTGAATAGATGTTATTTTGTCTACAAAATAATGTGCAAGTTCATTCAGCCAAAGTTCTGAGTGAGATTGAGCGGAGATGCCTAGGGATGGAGAAGTGAAGTCCTTAACAATTTTAAAAATTTCCTTACAGGAATTTTCAGATTCGTCTATTCGACGTTCAAGATAGGATTTTTTTACACTCCAAATCAACTTGTGGTAGGATCTAGTTAAGTTTTTAAACTTTTCTTTCTCAAGAGGATTGTAGTCTTTCCTCCAGGTTCTTTCTGCTCTCTTGCAGTTTTGACGGGCTTCTCTAAGCTGAGATGTGAACCAAGGAGCGGAAGGACGTTTGCATCCGGATTTGGCGGCTTTCTCGGGCAGGAGATCCGCCAATACAGTTGTGAGCCATTCAGTGTAATGAGCTAGATCAATTTCCACATTACCTAACAGCGTGCAAGGTGAACGTGCCATGGCCTGTAGTAGCAACTCATTAGAGAGCAGATGAAAAGGCCTGGAAAGTCGTTTAGCAGAGGAAGTGGGATTAGATCTAGGGGGAGGGACGCTTGATAAAATAAAAGTGATTAAGTAATGATCTGACCAGAGTACCGGCTGAGGAGCAAGTACATTAATGGGAACGGTGGAAAAGACTTGGTCCAAAATATGGCCCTTATTGTGCGTGGAATCATGAATGAAAGGAATGAGTCCTAATGTTGTTGTGACCTCCATGAGTTTCATTGTGTCAGGATTTGTAGCCTCGTCCATGTGTATGTTTAAATCGCCTAGAAGCAGACAATGTTCAGATTTAAGACATGGGACTGAAAGTGCTACCTGTAATTCATCCAGGAAAGAGCCTAAGGGACCAGGAGTTCTATATGCAAGAATACCGGTGCATGCTTGATGGAGAGACAAATGAAGAGTGAAGCCGAGCGCCTCGGTATCCTGAATATTGTCAATCGGGAAGGTAGTGCAGTGCAGCTGGTTGTTAACTATAATAGCCACACCACCCCCGGCCCAGATGTTCTATCCCTCCTAATGATGGAATAATTAGGTGGGATGGCGTTGACCAAGTCAGGGGCCGAGGTATCACTGAGCCATGTTTCAGTGAGAAAAAGGCAGGATATATCAGAATTATCCAGCAAATTCCATATATCAAGCGCGTGACAACCTAGAGAGCGTGTATTAAGGAGTAGGCAGGTGGTAGTGATCGGTAGATGGATCAAATTCGGCTTGTTGTATAAAGGAACGCGCCAACCACAAGCAGTGCAACCTTTTCTAAGGACGCGACGGCCCGGAAAGACAGAGTGGCAGCAACCTACCAACTGAGAAGGAAGTCCACACCTAAATGCAAGAAGCATCTCTACCGCTTCCTCAACATCGGGACCCACTATCGTCCCTTTAGCAAATTCAGACTAAACATCAAGCACTTCCTACGGAATCAGACCCAACTGATTATTTTCCCATTCTTCACGAAGGAAAGTACACATTACATCAAAAACATACCTTTGCTTAGGCCGATCCCACTGCAAGAAAACATTCATAACTGCTTGTAAATCATACCTAGAAACATTTAAAACCCATCTTCGAGCCAAAAGATCCAACACTGCCCACTCTTCGGGACCAGGATGCTGACTACGACTCTGCTTACGTTCCGAAACCGGGGTCATACTCAGTGACCAAAAGAGTGGAGACAAAAGACTAGCAACAGTCTCAGTCATCCGTTTTCGAGTAGAAGGAGAAGAAGTTGACATAAGAACAGGAGACAAAGTATTTTGAGGAGACAAAGACATAGGGTCAGTAGAAAAGGAAGTCGAAGGCAAAGGAGTTTGAGGCAGAACTGTTAGCAAAGCTGGTGGCCCTAGAGAAGGCTGCGCCAATGGAGGAAGAACCAACTGTGGAAGAACAGCTGGCGGCTGAACAACACCAGGGGGTTGAACAACTGGGGGTCGCGGAGGTGCCGTAGCACTCTGCACATAAGGGGGTGGCAATCTCAACAAATGCGACATCAAAGGATCCTTTTCAGGGTCATTTGTCACATTCGGAAGAAGAGGTGGCAAAGCCAGATAACATTTGTCAATGGCCATGCAATGTTGTCTATCTGACACCTCAATCGCACAATCTTCTTCATCTTCTTTAAACTGCCTAGCAGCTTGCATTATCGATATATTCTTTTCTTTCCTATCTTTCTTAGCTTGCTTAATTTTTCGCTGTTTGCCTTCCTTACGCCAGAGGCAGAAAGAGTCAAACATCGCCGGCCGGGGTTTCTTCCTAAGTAGCGCAACTTCTAGGTTATCTAAAACCTCTGATTCGAAACTGCCATGTTGGGGCCATCGTAAGACACCATCTTTCCTCGTATAACGGATCCATACTTCATTAAACGTAATTGGACCCACACCATGCTTTGAATAGAGCTCATAAGTTGGAGTTCCAACCGGAGGTATCGGACACGAGTTCTCCAATCGGGAATCCCTGTTACAACTACAACAAAACCATTTCCTAAATTTGCTAAGTTCAGGCATCTTATAGCTCACTAATCTAGCTTCAAACTTCATGGGGTTATCAACAACTATATACTCGCAAATATACGAGCCCCTCGGCTGTGGTAATTGGAACAACCAAATTAAAGAAACCCAAGAAACTAAACAAAGTCGTGGGAGCGACCCACTTGTACTTAACCAAAATGTCTGTCACGCCACCAGAAGACCGTCTATCGTCTCGCCTTACAAATCATCACAAACGGGTCCAAGATAGGGCGACAGTCAGGGCAGCAGTCCTTCGTAGCCGTCGGAAATGGGGAAGCCTCGCAGTAAAAACCTTCGGTCCACTGTCGACATGCAGGGGTCGATGAAGTGGGGGCCCTCCTCCGGAATTTCCTCACGAAGCTCCTCACGATCTTCGGGCTTGGACCGGTATCGCTGAAGTCTACCCACGTTGGGCGCCAACTGAAGAACCGGATTTTTAAACCCAGCGGCGGCAGGGGCACGCCCAAAGTCTTGGGATTCACCTGTCTAGGTATACAGAGACACGGAATACTTCTGGGTGGCGTCAGAGACCAAATTTATTAGCTGCAGCTAGTAACAGAAATCCTAGTAATACAACACGGTGTACAACTCAGGAGACTGTTCAATTTTGTAAGGCAAGACATCCCTTTTTATGCCAAAATTCACATTACGAATGCACACCCACTGCGCAAAATTCTAGCAAATAAGGTACATTCTCAAACAAAGTATCACATAGCAAAAACCTCGTTTACATTGCCCCAACCCACAAGTTAATTAGTAGGAATGCCCCAAATCCAATCTCCACAAGCCGGACAAACCCATAATTGAAAGCACAATGCATGTAATGAAAGAGCATAGAGAAGAAACAAAGACAGATAACGAGCAAGATAAAGCATGTGTAAAGAACATAAAAGTTAACGATGTCCTGAACATTGATTGGGAATCTCAGACAACGATCAACCAAGGAAATTGGCTTAGCGAGGTCGGTTTCTTACAGTTCATCGTAGAGTCAAGAAAAGGCCTAGTTAATAAGTGCACGAACAACGAAACCCATGCAACTTCATTCGTTCGGGTACCTCCACAGGCCCACGGGCCTACGTGATGGCAACACAAAATGGAGGCACGGACAAAATGGAACCCATATTCGAGACGAAGTCTCTGAATATGTAATGAACTCGCTAGGTAACGTGACGAATTCACTCCATATTAGCCGCATCACCAAAATCGTGACGGAACCATAATCTCACGAGACAAGACAGAATTTTACAGAACCTCACCTGCTGTGTGTCTCTGCTGTCATTCAGCGCTGCATCTGTGTGGGCGGTGCCTGCTGTGTGTCCCTGCTGTCACTCATGGCTGCACCTGTGTAGGCGGAGCCTGGTGTGTGTCCCTGCTGTCACTCATAGCTGCACCTGTGTAGGCGGAGCCTGCTGTGTGTCCCTGCTGTCACTCATGGCTGCATCCTGTGGGCGGGTCCTGCTGTGTGTCCTTGCTGTCACTCAGCGCTACATCCTGTGGGTGGGGCCTGCTATGCGTCCCTGCTGTCACTCAATGCTGCATCGTGCGGGCGGGGCCTGCTGTGTGTCCCTGCTGTCACTCAGTGCTGCATTCTGTGGGCGGGGCCTGCTGTGTGCCCCTGCTGTCACTCATGGCTGCATCTGTGTGGGCGGGCCTGCTGTGTGTCCCTGCTGTCACTCAGCGCTGCATCCTGTGGGTGGGGCCTGCTGGGTGTCCCTGCTGTCACTCATGGCTGCATCTGTGTGGGCGGGGCCTGCTGTGTGTCCCTGCTGTAACTCATGGCTGCATCCTGTGGGCGGGGCCTGCTGTGTGTCCCTGCTGTCACTCAGCGCTGCATCCTGTGGGCGGGGCCTGCTGTGTGTCCCTGCTGTCACTCATGGCTGCATCCTGTATGCAGGGCCTGCTGTGTGTCCCAGCTGTCCTCAGTGCTGCATCCTGTGGGCAGGGCCTGCTGTGTGTCCCAGCTGTCACTTATGGGTGCATCCTGTGGGCGGGGCTTGCTGGGTGTCCCTGCTGTCACTCAACGCTGCATCCTGTGGGCGGTGCCTGCTTTGTGTCCCTGCTGTCACTCAGCGCTGCATCCTGTGGGCGGGGCCTGCTATGTGTCCTGCTGTCACTCATGGGTGCATCCTGTGTGCGGGGCCAGCTGTGTGTCCCTGCTGTCACTCAGTGCTGCATCTGTGGGGGCGGGGCGTGCTGTGTGTCCCTGCTGTCACTCAGCACTGCTTCCTGTGGGCGGGGACTGCTGTGTGTCCCTGCTGTCACTCAGCGCTGCATCTGTGTGGGCGGTGCCTGCTGTGTGCCCCTGCTGTCACTCATGGCTGCATCCTGTGGGCGGGGCCTGTTGTGTGTCCCTGCTTTCAGTCAGCGCTACATCTGTGTAGGCGGCGCCTGCTGTGTGCCCCTGCTGTCACTCAACGCTGCATCCTGTGGGCGGTGCCTGCTGTGTGCCCCTGCTGTCACTCAACGCTGCATCCTGTGGGCGGTGCCTGCTTTGTGTCCCTGCTGTCACTCATGGCTGCATCCTGTGGGCGGGGCCTTTTGTGTGTCCCTGCTGTCACTCATGGCTCCATCCTGTGGGTGGTGCCTGCTGTATGTCCCTGCTGTCACTCATGGCTGCATCCTGTGGACGGGGCCTGCTGTATGTTCCTGCTGTCACTCATGGCTGCAACCTGTGGGCAGGGCTTGCTGGGTGTCCCTGCTGTCACTCATGGCTGCATCCTGTATGCAGGGCCTGCTGTGTGTCCCTGCTGTCACTCATGGCTGCATCCTGTGGGCGTGGCCTTTTGTGTGTCCCTGCTGTCACTCATGGCTCCATCCTGTGGGCGGTGTCTGCTGTGTGTCCTTGCTGTCACTCAGAGCTGCATCTGTGTGGGCAGGGCCTGCTGTGTGACCCTGCTGTCACTCATGGCTGCATCCAGTGGGCGGGGCCTGCTGTGTATCCCTGCTGTCACTCAGCGCTACATCCTGTGGGCGGTGCCTGTTGTGTGTCCCTGCTGTCACTTAGCGCTGCATACTGTGGGCCGGGCCTGCTGTGTGTCCCGGCTGTCACTCAGCGCTACATCCTGTGGGCGGTGCTTGCTGTGTGTCCCTGCTGTCACTCAGCGCTACATCCTGTGGGCAGTGCCTGCTGTGTGTCCCTGCTGTCACTCACTTTTGCATCCTGTGGGCGGGCCTGCTGTGTGTCCCTGCTCTCACTCATGGCTGCATCCTGTGGGGGGCAAGGCCTGCTGTGTGTCCCTGCTGTCACTCATGGCTGCATCCTGTGGGCGGGGCCTGCTGTGTGTCTTTGCTGTCACTCAGTGCTGCATCCTGTGGGGGGGCCTGCTGTATGTTCCTGCTGTCACTCATGGCTGCATCCTGTGGGCGGGGCCTGCTGTGTGTCCCTGCTGTCACTCAGCGCTGCATCTGTGTGGGCGGTGCCTGCTGTGTGTCCCTACTGTCACTCATCGCTGCATCTGTGTGGGCGGAGCCTGCTTTGTGTCCCTGCTGTCACTCATCGCTGCATCCTGTGGGCGGGGCCTGCTATGTGTCCCTGCTGTCACTCATGGCTGCATCTGTGGGGGCGGTGCTTGCTGTGTATCCCTGCTGTCACTCAGCGCTGCATCTCGTGGGCGGGGACTGCTGTGTGTCCCTGCTGTCACTCATGGCTGCATCTGTGGGGGCGGTGCCTGCTGTGTGTCCCTGCTGTCAATCAGCACTGCATCCTGTGGGTGGGGCCTGCTGTGTGTCCCTGCTGTCAATCATGGCTGCATCCTGTGGGCGGGGCCTGCTGTGTGTCCCTGCTGTCACTCTGCGCTGCATCTGTGGGCGGGGCCTGCTGTGTGTCCCTGCTGTCACTCATGGCGGCATCTGTGTGGGCGGGGCCTGCTGTGTGTCCCTGCTGTCACTCATCGCTGCATCCTTTGGGGGCGGTGCCTGCTGTGTATCCTTGCTGTCACTCATGGCTGCATCCTGTGGGCGGGGCCTGCTGTGTGTCCCTGCTGTCACTCATCGCTGCATCCTGTGGGGGGGCCTGCTGTGTGTCCCTGCTGTCACTCATCACTGCATCCTGTGGGGGCGGTGCCTGCCGTGTATCCTTGCTGTCACTCATGGCTGCATCCTGTGGGCAGGGTCTGCTGCGTGCCCCTGCTGTCACTCAGCGCTGCATCCTGTGGGGGCGGCCTGCTGTGTGTCCCTGCTGTCACTCAGCGCTGCATCCTGTGGGGGCGGCCTGCTGTGTGTCCCTGCTGTCACTCATGGCTGCATCCTGTGGGCGGGGCCTGCTGTATGTTCCTGCTGTCACTCATGGCTGCATCCTGTGGGCGGTGCCTGGTGTGTTCCTGCTGTCACTCAGCGCTGCATCCTGTGGGCGGTGTTGCTTTGTGTCCCTGCTGTCACTCAGCGCTGCATCCTGTGGGCGGGGCCTGCTGTGTGTCCCTGCTGTCACTCAGTGCTGCATCCTGTGGGCGGGGCCTGCTGTGTGTCCCTGCTGTCACTCAGCGCTGCATCTGTGTGGGCGGTGCCTGCTGTGTGTTCCTGCTGTCACTCAGCGCTGCATCCTGTGGACGGTGCCTGCTGTTTGTCCCTGCTGTCACTCAGCGCTGCATCTGTGTAGGCGGTGCCTGCTGTGTGTCCCTGCTGTCACTCATGGCTGCATCTTTGAGGGCGAGGTCTCCTGTGTGTCCTTGCTGTCACTCATGGCTGCATCATGTAGGCGGGTCCTGCTTTGTGTCCCTGCTGTCACTCAATGCAAGAGCTATTCGAGGGCGTTTACCGTTCCATAGGAATTTTAGTAATAAAGAGCCAACCTTCTTAAAGAAAGAGAGAGGAATGTGTAAAGGAAGCATAGAAAGAGTATAAAGAAGCAAAGGGGATAGCATCATCTTTATAGAATTGAGTCGACCCCACCAGGACAAAAAGAGCGGATGCCAACGAGTGATTGCCGTATCCATTTTCTTATGAATATAATCAAAGTTCAGTTTAAGAGTGTCAGATAGTAAGGGAGCAAACCATATTCCCAGGTATTTGATTTTGGATGGTTGCCATGAGAAACCAGTACAAGAAAAGAGATGTTTCTGACAAAGAGGATTCAAAGGTAAAATTTCACACTTGTCAGCATTCAGACGGTATCCGGAAACTGCAGAAAAGGAAGAGACCTGCTGAAGAAAAAAGGGAATAGAAGTAACAGGGTTGGAGCAATAAAAAAGAATATCATCGGCATAAACCGACAGTTTGACTTGTTGGGAACCAAAAGGAAAGCCAGAGATAGTGTCATCTAAACGAATTTTAGTAAGGAAGGGTTCTAAGGCTAAAACGAAAAGTAAGGGAGATAAGGGGCAACCTTGTCGAACCCCTCTATGTAAAGAAAAATAATCAGAGGACATCCCATTAACAAAAATAAAAGCTTGATGATTAGAATAAAGTAAAGAGATAATAAAAATAATTTTAGGGGAAATACCAATCCAACGTAAAGCCTGAAACATGAAGTCCCACCCAATCCTATCAAAGGCCTTCTCCGCATCTAAGGAGATAGCTGCGAAAGGAAGAGTGAGGGAAGAAGATTTGCTAAGAATGTTAAGAAAAACCCAGGAATTATCAGAGGAGAGATGCCCCTTGACAAAACCAGATTGTTCTGGGCCAATTATGTCTGGTAAAAGGGGATCCATGCGTAATGCTAATATCTTCGCTAGAATCTTGTAATCTTGTAATTTGAACAGACGGAACGTTCTGTTAATCGAAATAATTCATAGAATTCTGAGGGGGAAAGGAACGTTCATTTTGAGAAAACGTACCACATCCTCTACCCCAAGGCGCTTGTTGAAAACCACCACGACCTCTCTGACCGGACACACCATTCATACGTTGTAGCAAAACCGGACAACTATCCTTGAAGTGATCTTCTTCCCTACAGTAAGCACACTGATTAGGACCTAACGGAAGCCGCGGAGGAAAAGACTCAGGCTTCTGCAACAATCTCTGGAACTGTGGGGGCTGCCGAAACTGGGAAGGTTGCGGACGCTGATTAGGGCGAGGCGGATACGCCTGCTGTAAAAGAACCTTCGTTTTCAATTCTTTAGTCTTCTTCTCTGCTGTATCCTTCTCATCTTTATCTCTATTCTCATAGTATTGTGCAGTAGCCAATATCTGGGCCGAGGAAGAAACAGCCCATGAACTCTTAGAGTCCTTCAACTTATTACAAAGTTCAGGAAGCAAATTAAAAACAAACTTGTCCACAAACAATCTTTGACCACCTTCTGTACTCATGTCCTGACCACTGTGATCAATAAATGTTTCTTCAAACCTAGTGAAGAAATCAGACACACTCTCGTCTTTCTCTTGTTTGCATGCTGCTAACTTGTCCCAATTCACTCGCATAGGAGGCATCAAGGTTTTCATTAAATTAATGATCCTACCAGGTAATTCTGCAACTAAAGGTTCAGGTTTGGCACCTCCTACCTGTCGACCATCTGCAGCAACAATATTAAACCACGTATCTCCTAACTCTACCGCATGATCCTCGTGACAGATCTTCGCCCACTCAATTTTGTAAGGCAAGACATCCCTTTTTATGCCAAAATTCACATTACGAATGCACACCCACTGCGCAAAATTCTAGCCAATAAGGTACATTCTCAAACAAAGTATCACATAGCAAAAATCTCGTTTAGGGAGGGACCACATTACCCAACAACATATCCACATAAGCTAAATTCATAACACAGGCATCAACTGTCTGGGACAACTCCTTGTAATAACCAGCAGGATTTTTACGGGGGTCAGGCAAAGTCTGCTTAAGAGCCAGGACCTCTGCTCTCTTCCAAGGAACATGTACCCATACTCGCTGAAAATGAGCCGGTACTGCCTGAATACCCTGATTAAGATTAGCCACAACTTCCTCTCTCCATACAGGGGGAACCTCTCTCATAGGATACTGCTTCACTTTCCTCCTAACAGAAGGATCAGGTTCAAACAACAACTGTTATGTTATGTTATGTTATTTGGGTTCTTCTATAGCGCAACGGCTACTCCAATAGGAGTGTCCCGGCGCTTTGGCGAAGAAGTCCTTTAAGGAAAGGAAACATAACTGCAGAAAAAAGGAACAGCAAAATTAACTAGTAAAAAGCCAGGTTTTTAATGCCTTTCTGAAAGACATCAGACTGGGGGCCTGTCTAAGAGAAATAGGAAGTTCATTCCAAGCGCGCGGGGCCAGGTAATGAAAAGAACGCCCCCCTTGTCTGGTTCGCTTAATGGACGGAACGACCATTTTAGACAAGGAAGCAGATCGCAGCGCTCTGCTCGGCTTGTAGAGGGCAAGGCGCTTCCTAATGTACCTAGGGCCTGAGTCATGAAGGGCCTTGTAGGTCAACGTCAGGCTTTTGAAGAGAACGCTCTTGGCTATAGGGAGCCAGTGCAGTTCCTTCAACAAGTTAGAGGCACTAGCTCGTCTAGGGAGACCATAAATAGCCCTGGCAGCTAAGTTTTGGACTACCTGAAGTCTCCTCACAAGATATTTAGGGAGTCCTAGATGGAGGGCATTTGCATAGTCCAAGCGCGACCCGACAAGCGCTTGGACAATGACCCTTCGATGGTTGACAGAAATCAAGGGGAGGAATTTCCTGAGCATCCGCAGGATTCCAAAGCATTTCCCCGAAAGACAGGCTATTTGGGGCCCAAAAGTTAGCTCATTGTCCACAATGATACCTACATTTTTAGCCTTGGTACTAGCATTAGCAGGGGGAAACAGGTCTTGAGGCCACCAACTCTTCCAATTTGGTTCAGAGACACATCCAAAAAAAAGCAGCTCCGATTTATCGGAGTTGCATTTCAAGCCGTGTCTCTTGAACCACTCAAAGACTGCTTCTAAGCAGCCTCTGATACGGATCCCATCGAACACCTCATTCGTGTTGTAAGTAAACAAGAGCTGGGTGTCGTCAGCGTAAGACACGATCTGAGCGCCAAACGACTCCGCAACCTCTGCAAGGGGGGCCATAAAGATGTTGAAGAGCAGGGGGCTAAGGATAGACCCCTGAGGGACCCCACTTCCAGAGTTGCCATAGCTGCGGAGTGAGGTGGCGCCCAGATCGTTTGTCGACGGCTGGCTAGAAATGATTTAAGCCAGTTCCACACCGTCCCCCGGAGGCCACAATCCCAGAGTCGAGTTAGGAGGGTATCATGGGGAACGGTGTTGAACGCCACCGACAGGTCCAACATGACCAACATGGCCTTTCCTCCAGTGTCTAAGACCTCCCTGATGGCGGTGGTGACTTCAAGTAACGCGGTCTCTGTGCTATAATTCGCACGAAACCCAGATTGAGGAGTGTGCAACAGGTTATTATTCTCGATGAAGTCAGAGATAGATCTGTGCACATGTCTTTCCGCCACCTTCGCCAGAGCAGGGAGGAGAGAGATAGGCCTATAGTTGGCGTGTATGATGGGATCCAGAGTTGGTTTTTTTATTAGTGGAAGGATGAGAGCGCTCTTCCAAGCCTGAGGGACTATGCCAGAAGACAGTGAGGAATTGAGAATGGAGTTGATGGGGGAATTTAGCACAGGGGCTATTTTGTTGAGGCAGGAGACCGGGCAAGGATCTAAAGGAGAGCCCGATTTCAAGCCTGTCAGATGGTCTAATGAAGCAGCAAGGCTTAGCTGTGGGAATTCCTGGAGGGTGGGTTGTAAAAAGGAGAGGGCATCAAGATCAGCATCCTGAGGCTGTTTGGAAGAAGTAGCCAGAGAAGCTTGAATAGATGTTATTTTGTCTACAAAATAATGTGCAAGTTCATTCAGCCAAAGTTCTGAGTGAGATTGAGCGGAGATGCCTAGGGATGGAGAAGTGAAGTCCTTAACAATTTTAAAAATTTCCTTACAGGAATTTTCAGATTCGTCTATTCGACGTTCAAGATAGGATTTTTTTACACTCCAAATCAACTTGTGGTAGGATCTAGTTAAGTTTTTAAACTTTTCTTTCTCAAGAGGATTGTAGTCTTTCCTCCAGGTTCTTTCTGCTCTCTTGCAGTTTTGACGGGCTTCTCTAAGCTGAGATGTGAACCAAGGAGCGGAAGGACGTTTGCATCCGGATTTGGCGGCTTTCTCGGGCAGGAGATCCGCCAATACAGTTGTGAGCCATTCAGTGTAATGAGCTAGATCAATTTCCACATTACCTAACAGCGTGCAAGGTGAACGTGCCATGGCCTGTAGTAGCAACTCATTAGAGAGCAGATGAAAAGGCCTGGAAAGTCGTTTAGCAGAGGAAGTGGGATTAGATCTAGGGGGAGGGACGCTTGATAAAATAAAAGTGATTAAGTAATGATCTGACCAGAGTACCGGCTGAGGAGCAAGTACATTAATGGGAACGGTGGAAAAGACTTGGTCCAAAATATGGCCCTTATTGTGCGTGGAATCATGAATGAAAGGAATGAGTCCTAATGTTGTTGTGACCTCCATGAGTTTCATTGTGTCAGGATTTGTAGCCTCGTCCATGTGTATGTTTAAATCGCCTAGAAGCAGACAATGTTCAGATTTAAGACATGGGACTGAAAGTGCTACCTGTAATTCATCCAGGAAAGAGCCTAAGGGACCAGGAGTTCTATATGCAAGAATACCGGTGCATGCTTGATGGAGAGACAAATGAAGAGTGAAGCCGAGCGCCTCGGTATCCTGAATATTGTCAATCGGGAAGGTAGTGCAGTGCAGCTGGTTGTTAACTATAATAGCCACACCACCCCCGGCCCAGATGTTCTATCCCTCCTAATGATGGAATAATTAGGTGGGATGGCGTTGACCAAGTCAGGGGCCGAGGTATCACTGAGCCATGTTTCAGTGAGAAAAAGGCAGGATATATCAGAATTATCCAGCAAATTCCATATATCAAGCGCGTGACAACCTAGAGAGCGTGTATTAAGGAGTAGGCAGGTGGTAGTGATCGGTAGATGGATCAAATTCGGCTTGTTGTATAAAGGAACGCGCCAACCACAAGCAGTGCAACCTTTTCTAAGGACGCGACGGCCCGGAAAGACAGAGTGGCAGCAACCTACCAACTGAGAAGGAAGTCCACACCTAAATGCAAGAAGCATCTCTACCGCTTCCTCAACATCGGGACCCACTATCGTCCCTTTAGCAAATTCAGACTAAACATCAAGCACTTCCTACGGAATCAGACCCAACTGATTATTTTCCCATTCTTCACGAAGGAAAGTACACATTACATCAAAAACATACCTTTGCTTAGGCCGATCCCACTGCAAGAAAACATTCATAACTGCTTGTAAATCATACCTAGAAACATTTAAAACCCATCTTCGAGCCAAAAGATCCAACACTGCCCACTCTTCGGGACCAGGATGCTGACTACGACTCTGCTTACGTTCCGAAACCGGGGTCATACTCAGTGACCAAAAGAGTGGAGACAAAAGACTAGCAACAGTCTCAGTCATCCGTTTTCGAGTAGAAGGAGAAGAAGTTGACATAAGAACAGGAGACAAAGTATTTTGAGGAGACAAAGACATAGGGTCAGTAGAAAAGGAAGTCGAAGGCAAAGGAGTTTGAGGCAGAACTGTTAGCAAAGCTGGTGGCCCTAGAGAAGGCTGCGCCAATGGAGGAAGAACCAACTGTGGAAGAACAGCTGGCGGCTGAACAACACCAGGGGGTTGAACAACTGGGGGTCGCGGAGGTGCCGTAGCACTCTGCACATAAGGGGGTGGCAATCTCAACAAATGCGACATCAAAGGATCCTTTTCAGGGTCATTTGTCACATTCGGAAGAAGAGGTGGCAAAGCCAGATAACATTTGTCAATGGCCATGCAATGTTGTCTATCTGACACCTCAATCGCACAATCTTCTTCATCTTCTTTAAACTGCCTAGCAGCTTGCATTATCGATATATTCTTTTCTTTCCTATCTTTCTTAGCTTGCTTAATTTTTCGCTGTTTGCCTTCCTTACGCCAGAGGCAGAAAGAGTCAAACATCGCCGGCCGGGGTTTCTTCCTAAGTAGCGCAACTTCTAGGTTATCTAAAACCTCTGATTCGAAACTGCCATGTTGGGGCCATCGTAAGACACCATCTTTCCTCGTATAACGGATCCATACTTCATTAAACGTAATTGGACCCACACCATGCTTTGAATAGAGCTCATAAGTTGGAGTTCCAACCGGAGGTATCGGACACGAGTTCTCCAATCGGGAATCCCTGTTACAACTACAACAAAACCATTTCCTAAATTTGCTAAGTTCAGGCATCTTATAGCTCACTAATCTAGCTTCAAACTTCATGGGGTTATCAACAACTATATACTCGCAAATATACGAGCCCCTCGGCTGTGGTAATTGGAACAACCAAATTAAAGAAACCCAAGAAACTAAACAAAGTCGTGGGAGCGACCCACTTGTACTTAACCAAAATGTCTGTCACGCCACCAGAAGACCGTCTATCGTCTCGCCTTACAAATCATCACAAACGGGTCCAAGATAGGGCGACAGTCAGGGCAGCAGTCCTTCGTAGCCGTCGGAAATGGGGAAGCCTCGCAGTAAAAACCTTCGGTCCACTGTCGACATGCAGGGGTCGATGAAGTGGGGGCCCTCCTCCGGAATTTCCTCACGAAGCTCCTCACGATCTTCGGGCTTGGACCGGTATCGCTGAAGTCTACCCACGTTGGGCGCCAACTGAAGAACCGGATTTTTAAACCCAGCGGCGGCAGGGGCACGCCCAAAGTCTTGGGATTCACCTGTCTAGGTATACAGAGACACGGAATACTTCTGGGTGGCGTCAGAGACCAAATTTATTAGCTGCAGCTAGTAACAGAAATCCTAGTAATACAACACGGTGTACAACTCAGGAGACTGTTCAATTTTGTAAGGCAAGACATCCCTTTTTATGCCAAAATTCACATTACGAATGCACACCCACTGCGCAAAATTCTAGCAAATAAGGTACATTCTCAAACAAAGTATCACATAGCAAAAACCTCGTTTACATTGCCCCAACCCACAAGTTAATTAGTAGGAATGCCCCAAATCCAATCTCCACAAGCCGGACAAACCCATAATTGAAAGCACAATGCATGTAATGAAAGAGCATAGAGAAGAAACAAAGACAGATAACGAGCAAGATAAAGCATGTGTAAAGAACATAAAAGTTAACGATGTCCTGAACATTGATTGGGAATCTCAGACAACGATCAACCAAGGAAATTGGCTTAGCGAGGTCGGTTTCTTACAGTTCATCGTAGAGTCAAGAAAAGGCCTAGTTAATAAGTGCACGAACAACGAAACCCATGCAACTTCATTCGTTCGGGTACCTCCACAGGCCCACGGGCCTACGTGATGGCAACACAAAATGGAGGCACGGACAAAATGGAACCCATATTCGAGACGAAGTCTCTGAATATGTAATGAACTCGCTAGGTAACGTGACGAATTCACTCCATATTAGCCGCATCACCAAAATCGTGACGGAACCATAATCTCACGAGACAAGACAGAATTTTACAGAACCTCACCTGCTGTGTGTCTCTGCTGTCATTCAGCGCTGCATCTGTGTGGGCGGTGCCTGCTGTGTGTCCCTGCTGTCACTCATGGCTGCACCTGTGTAGGCGGAGCCTGGTGTGTGTCCCTGCTGTCACTCATAGCTGCACCTGTGTAGGCGGAGCCTGCTGTGTGTCCCTGCTGTCACTCATGGCTGCATCCTGTGGGCGGGTCCTGCTGTGTGTCCTTGCTGTCACTCAGCGCTACATCCTGTGGGTGGGGCCTGCTATGCGTCCCTGCTGTCACTCAATGCTGCATCGTGCGGGCGGGGCCTGCTGTGTGTCCCTGCTGTCACTCAGTGCTGCATTCTGTGGGCGGGGCCTGCTGTGTGCCCCTGCTGTCACTCATGGCTGCATCTGTGTGGGCGGGCCTGCTGTGTGTCCCTGCTGTCACTCAGCGCTGCATCCTGTGGGTGGGGCCTGCTGGGTGTCCCTGCTGTCACTCATGGCTGCATCTGTGTGGGCGGGGCCTGCTGTGTGTCCCTGCTGTAACTCATGGCTGCATCCTGTGGGCGGGGCCTGCTGTGTGTCCCTGCTGTCACTCAGCGCTGCATCCTGTGGGCGGGGCCTGCTGTGTGTCCCTGCTGTCACTCATGGCTGCATCCTGTATGCAGGGCCTGCTGTGTGTCCCAGCTGTCCTCAGTGCTGCATCCTGTGGGCAGGGCCTGCTGTGTGTCCCAGCTGTCACTTATGGGTGCATCCTGTGGGCGGGGCTTGCTGGGTGTCCCTGCTGTCACTCAACGCTGCATCCTGTGGGCGGTGCCTGCTTTGTGTCCCTGCTGTCACTCAGCGCTGCATCCTGTGGGCGGGGCCTGCTATGTGTCCTGCTGTCACTCATGGGTGCATCCTGTGTGCGGGGCCAGCTGTGTGTCCCTGCTGTCACTCAGTGCTGCATCTGTGGGGGCGGGGCGTGCTGTGTGTCCCTGCTGTCACTCAGCACTGCTTCCTGTGGGCGGGGACTGCTGTGTGTCCCTGCTGTCACTCAGCGCTGCATCTGTGTGGGCGGTGCCTGCTGTGTGCCCCTGCTGTCACTCATGGCTGCATCCTGTGGGCGGGGCCTGTTGTGTGTCCCTGCTTTCAGTCAGCGCTACATCTGTGTAGGCGGCGCCTGCTGTGTGCCCCTGCTGTCACTCAACGCTGCATCCTGTGGGCGGTGCCTGCTGTGTGCCCCTGCTGTCACTCAACGCTGCATCCTGTGGGCGGTGCCTGCTTTGTGTCCCTGCTGTCACTCATGGCTGCATCCTGTGGGCGGGGCCTTTTGTGTGTCCCTGCTGTCACTCATGGCTCCATCCTGTGGGTGGTGCCTGCTGTATGTCCCTGCTGTCACTCATGGCTGCATCCTGTGGACGGGGCCTGCTGTATGTTCCTGCTGTCACTCATGGCTGCAACCTGTGGGCAGGGCTTGCTGGGTGTCCCTGCTGTCACTCATGGCTGCATCCTGTATGCAGGGCCTGCTGTGTGTCCCTGCTGTCACTCATGGCTGCATCCTGTGGGCGTGGCCTTTTGTGTGTCCCTGCTGTCACTCATGGCTCCATCCTGTGGGCGGTGTCTGCTGTGTGTCCTTGCTGTCACTCAGAGCTGCATCTGTGTGGGCAGGGCCTGCTGTGTGACCCTGCTGTCACTCATGGCTGCATCCAGTGGGCGGGGCCTGCTGTGTATCCCTGCTGTCACTCAGCGCTACATCCTGTGGGCGGTGCCTGTTGTGTGTCCCTGCTGTCACTTAGCGCTGCATACTGTGGGCCGGGCCTGCTGTGTGTCCCGGCTGTCACTCAGCGCTACATCCTGTGGGCGGTGCTTGCTGTGTGTCCCTGCTGTCACTCAGCGCTACATCCTGTGGGCAGTGCCTGCTGTGTGTCCCTGCTGTCACTCACTTTTGCATCCTGTGGGCGGGCCTGCTGTGTGTCCCTGCTCTCACTCATGGCTGCATCCTGTGGGGGGCAAGGCCTGCTGTGTGTCCCTGCTGTCACTCATGGCTGCATCCTGTGGGCGGGGCCTGCTGTGTGTCTTTGCTGTCACTCAGTGCTGCATCCTGTGGGGGGGCCTGCTGTATGTTCCTGCTGTCACTCATGGCTGCATCCTGTGGGCGGGGCCTGCTGTGTGTCCCTGCTGTCACTCAGCGCTGCATCTGTGTGGGCGGTGCCTGCTGTGTGTCCCTACTGTCACTCATCGCTGCATCTGTGTGGGCGGAGCCTGCTTTGTGTCCCTGCTGTCACTCATCGCTGCATCCTGTGGGCGGGGCCTGCTATGTGTCCCTGCTGTCACTCATGGCTGCATCTGTGGGGGCGGTGCTTGCTGTGTATCCCTGCTGTCACTCAGCGCTGCATCTCGTGGGCGGGGACTGCTGTGTGTCCCTGCTGTCACTCATGGCTGCATCTGTGGGGGCGGTGCCTGCTGTGTGTCCCTGCTGTCAATCAGCACTGCATCCTGTGGGTGGGGCCTGCTGTGTGTCCCTGCTGTCAATCATGGCTGCATCCTGTGGGCGGGGCCTGCTGTGTGTCCCTGCTGTCACTCTGCGCTGCATCTGTGGGCGGGGCCTGCTGTGTGTCCCTGCTGTCACTCATGGCGGCATCTGTGTGGGCGGGGCCTGCTGTGTCCCTGCTGTCACTCATGGCTGCATCCTGTGGGCGGGGCCTGCTGTGTGCCCCTGCTGTCACTCAGCGCTGCATCCTGTGGGGGCAGCCTGCTGTGTGTCCCTGCTGTCACTCATGGCTGCATCCTGTGGGGCCGGTGCCTGCCGTGTGTCCCTACTGTCATTCATGGCTGCATCCTGTGGACGGGGCCTGCTGTGTGTCACTGCTGTCACTCATCGCTGCATCTGTGTAGGCGGTGCCTGCTGTGTGTCCCTGCTGGCACTCATCGCTGCATCTGTGGGGGCGGGGCCTGCTGTGTGTGCCTCTGTCATTCAGCGCTGCATCTGTGGGGGTGGGGCCTGCTGTGTGTCCCTGCTGTCGCTCAGCGCTGCATCAGTGGGGGTGGGGCCTGCTGTGTGTCCCTGCTGTCACTCATGGCGGCATCCTGTATGCAGGGCCTGCTGTGTGTCCCAGCTGTCGCTCAGCGCTGCATCAGTGGGGGTGGGGCCTGCTGTGTGTCCCTGCTGTCACTCAGTGCTGCATCCTATGGGTGGGGCCTGCTGTGTGTCCCTGCTGTCACTCATGGCGGCATCCTGTGGGCGGGGCCTGCTGTGTGTCCTTGCTGTCACTCATCGCTGCATCCTGTGGGGGGGCCTGCTGTGTGTCCCTGCTGTCACTCATCGCTGCATCCTGTGGGGGGGCCTGCTGTGTGTCCCTGCTGTCACTCATCGCTGCATCCTGTGGGGGGCCTGCTGTGTGTCCCTGCTGTCACTCATCGCTGCATCCTGTGGGGGCGGTGCCTGCCGTGCATCCTTGCTGTCACTCATGCCTGCATCCTGTGGGCGGGGCCTGCTGTGTGTCCTTGCTGTCACTCATCGCTGCATCCTGTGGGGGGGCCTGCTGTGTGTCCCTGCTGTCACTCATCGCTGCATCCTTTGGGGGCGGTGCCTGCTGTGTATCCTTGCTGTCACTCATGGCTGCATCCTGTGGGCGGGGCCTGCTGTGTGTCCCTGCTGTCACTCATCGCTGCATCCTGTGGGGGGGCCTGCTGTGTGTCCCTGCTGTCACTCATCACTGCATCCTGTGGGGGCGGTGCCTGCCGTGTATCCTTGCTGTCACTCATGGCTGCATCCTGTGGGCAGGGTCTGCTGCGTGCCCCTGCTGTCACTCAGCGCTGCATCCTGTGGGGGCGGCCTGCTGTGTGTCCCTGCTGTCACTCAGCGCTGCATCCTGTGGGGGCGGCCTGCTGTGTGTCCCTGCTGTCACTCATGGCTGCATCCTGTGGGCGGGGCCTGCTGTATGTTCCTGCTGTCACTCATGGCTGCATCCTGTGGGCGGTGCCTGGTGTGTTCCTGCTGTCACTCAGCGCTGCATCCTGTGGGCGGTGTTGCTTTGTGTCCCTGCTGTCACTCAGCGCTGCATCCTGTGGGCGGGGCCTGCTGTGTGTCCCTGCTGTCACTCAGTGCTGCATCCTGTGGGCGGGGCCTGCTGTGTGTCCCTGCTGTCACTCAGCGCTGCATCTGTGTGGGCGGTGCCTGCTGTGTGTTCCTGCTGTCACTCAGCGCTGCATCCTGTGGACGGTGCCTGCTGTTTGTCCCTGCTGTCACTCAGCGCTGCATCTGTGTAGGCGGTGCCTGCTGTGTGTCCCTGCTGTCACTCATGGCTGCATCTTTGAGGGCGAGGTCTCCTGTGTGTCCTTGCTGTCACTCATGGCTGCATCATGTAGGCGGGTCCTGCTTTGTGTCCCTGCTGTCACTCAATGCAAGAGCTATTCGAGGGCGTTTACCGTTCCATAGGAATTTTAGTAATAAAGAGCCAACCTTCTTAAAGAAAGAGAGAGGAATGTGTAAAGGAAGCATAGAAAGAGTATAAAGAAGCAAAGGGGATAGCATCATCTTTATAGAATTGAGTCGACCCCACCAGGACAAAAAGAGCGGATGCCAACGAGTGATTGCCGTATCCATTTTCTTATGAATATAATCAAAGTTCAGTTTAAGAGTGTCAGATAGTAAGGGAGCAAACCATATTCCCAGGTATTTGATTTTGGATGGTTGCCATGAGAAACCAGTACAAGAAAAGAGATGTTTCTGACAAAGAGGATTCAAAGGTAAAATTTCACACTTGTCAGCATTCAGACGGTATCCGGAAACTGCAGAAAAGGAAGAGACCTGCTGAAGAAAAAAGGGAATAGAAGTAACAGGGTTGGAGCAATAAAAAAGAATATCATCGGCATAAACCGACAGTTTGACTTGTTGGGAACCAAAAGGAAAGCCAGAGATAGTGTCATCTAAACGAATTTTAGTAAGGAAGGGTTCTAAGGCTAAAACGAAAAGTAAGGGAGATAAGGGGCAACCTTGTCGAACCCCTCTATGTAAAGAAAAATAATCAGAGGACATCCCATTAACAAAAATAAAAGCTTGATGATTAGAATAAAGTAAAGAGATAATAAAAATAATTTTAGGGGAAATACCAATCCAACGTAAAGCCTGAAACATGAAGTCCCACCCAATCCTATCAAAGGCCTTCTCCGCATCTAAGGAGATAGCTGCGAAAGGAAGAGTGAGGGAAGAAGATTTGCTAAGAATGTTAAGAAAAACCCAGGAATTATCAGAGGAGAGATGCCCCTTGACAAAACCAGATTGTTCTGGGCCAATTATGTCTGGTAAAAGGGGATCCATGCGTAATGCTAATATCTTCGCTAGAATCTTGTAATCTTGTAATTTGAACAGACGGAACGTTCTGTTAATCGAAATAATTCATAGAATTCTGAGGGGGAAAGGAACGTTCATTTTGAGAAAACGTACCACATCCTCTACCCCAAGGCGCTTGTTGAAAACCACCACGACCTCTCTGACCGGACACACCATTCATACGTTGTAGCAAAACCGGACAACTATTCTTGAAGTGATCTTCTTCCCTACAGTAAGCACACTGATTAGGACCTAACGGAAGCCGCGGAGGAAAAGACTCAGGCTTCTGCAACAATCTCTGGAACTGTGGGGGCTGCCGAAACTGGGAAGGTTGCGGACGCTGATTAGGGCGAGGCGGATACGCCTGCTGTAAAAGAACCTTCGTTTTCAATTCTTTAGTCTTCTTCTCTGCTGTATCCTTCTCATCTTTATCTCTATTCTCATAGTATTGTGCAGTAGCCAATATCTGGGCCGAGGAAGAAACAGCCCATGAACTCTCAGAGTCCTTCAACTTATTACAAAGTTCAGGAAGCAAATTAAAAACAAACTTGTCCACAAACAATCTTTGACCACCTTCTGTACTCATGTCCTGACCACTGTGATCAATAAATGTTTCTTCAAACCTAGTGAAGAAATCAGACACACTCTCGTCTTTCTCTTGTTTGCATGCTGCTAACTTGTCCCAATTCACTCGCATAGGAGGCATCAAGGTTTTCATTAAATTAATGATCCTACCAGGTAATTCTGCAACTAAAGGTTCAGGTTTGGCACCTCCTACCTGTCGACCATCTGCAGCAACAATATTAAACCACGTATCTCCTAACTCTACCGCATGATCCTCGTGACAGATCTTCGCCCACTCAATTTTGTAAGGCAAGACATCCCTTTTTATGCCAAAATTCACATTACGAATGCACACCCACTGCGCAAAATTCTAGCCAATAAGGTACATTCTCAAACAAAGTATCACATAGCAAAAACCTCGTTTAGGGAGGGACCACATTACCCAACAACATATCCACATAAGCTAAATTCATAACACAGGCATCAACTGTCTGGGACAACTCCTTGTAATAACCAGCAGGATTTTTACGGGGGTCAGGCAAAGTCTGCTTAAGAGCCAGGACCTCTGCTCTCTTCCAAGGAACATGTACCCATACTCGCTGAAAATGAGCCGGTACTGCCTGAATACCCTGATTAAGATTAGCCACAACTTCCTCTCTCCATACAGGGGGAACCTCTCTCATAGGATACTGCTTCACTTTCCTCCTAACAGAAGGATCAGGTTCAAACAACAACTGTTATGTTATGTTATTTGGGTTCTTCTATAGCGCAACGGCTACTCCAATAGGAGTGTCCCGGCGCTTTGGCGAAGAAGTCCTTTAAGGAAAGGAAACATAACTGCAGAAAAAAGGAACAGCAAAATTAACTAGTAAAAAGCCAGGTTTTTAATGCCTTTCTGAAAGACATCAGACTGGGGGCCTGTCTAAGAGAAATAGGAAGTTCATTCCAAGCGCGCGGGGCCAGGTAATGAAAAGAACGCCCCCCCTTGTCTGGTTCGCTTAATGGACGGAACGACCATTTTAGACAAGGAAGCAGATCGCAGCGCTCTGCTCGGCTTGTAGAGGGCAAGGCGCTTCCTAATGTACCTAGGGCCTGAGTCATGAAGGGCCTTGTAGGTCAACGTCAGGCTTTTGAAGAGAACCCTCTTGGCTATAGGGAGCCAGTGCAGTTCCTTCAACAAGTTAGAGGCACTAGCTCGTCTAGGGAGACCATAAATAGCCCTGGCAGCTGAGTTTTGGACTACCTGAAGTCTCCTCACAAGATATTTAGGGAGTCCTAGATGGAGGGCATTTGCATAGTCCAAGCGCGACCCGACAAGCGCTTGGACAATGACCCTTCGATGGTTGACAGAAATCAAGGGGAGGAATTTCCTGAGCATCCGCTGGATTCCAAAGCATTTCCCCGAAAGACAGGCTATTTGGGGCCCAAAAGTTAGCTCATTGTCCACAATGATACCTACATTTTTAGCCTTGGTACTAGCATTAGCAGGGGGAAACAGGTCTTGAGGCCACCAACTCTTCCAATTTGGTTCAGAGACACATCCAAAAAAAAGCAGCTCCGATTTATCGGAGTTGCATTTCAAGCCGTGTCTCTTGAACCACTCAAAGACTGCTTCTAAGCAGCCTCGGATACGGATCCCATCGAACACCTCATTCTTGTTGTAAGTAAACAAGAGCTGGGTGTCGTCAGCGTAAGACACGATCTGAGCGCCAAACGACTCCGCAACCTCTGCAAGGGGGGCCATAAAGATGTTGAAGAGCAGGGGGCTAAGGATAGACCCCTGAGGGACCCCACTTCCAGAGTTGCCATAGCTGCGGAGTGAGGTGGCGCCCAGATCGTTTTTCGACGGCTGGCTAGAAATGATTTAAGCCAGTTCCACACCGTCCCCCGGAGGCCACAATCCCAGAGTCGAGTTAGGAGGGTATCATGGGGAACGGTGTTGAACGCCACCGACAGGTCCAACATGACCAACATGGCCTTTCCTCCAGTGTCTAAGACCTCCCTGATGGCGGTGGTGACTTCAAGTAACGCGGTCTCTGTGCTATAATTCGCACGAAACCCAGATTGAGAAGTGTGCAACAGGTTATTATTCTCGATGAAGTCAGAGATAGATCTGTGCACATGTCTTTCCGCCACCTTCGCCAGAGCAGGGAGGAGAGAGATAGGCCTATAGTTGGCGTGTATGATGGGATCCAGAGTTGGTTTTTTTATTAGTGGAAGGATGAGAGCGCTCTTCCAAGCCTGAGGGACTATGCCAGAAGACAGTGAGGAATTGAGAATGGAGTTGATGGGGGAATTTAGCACAGGGGCTATTTTGTTGAGGCAGGAGACCGGGCAAGGATCTAAAGGAGAGCCCGATTTCAAGCCTGTCAGATGGTCTAATGAAGCAGCAAGGCTTAGCTGTGGGAATTCCTGGAGGGTGGGTTGTAAAAAGGAGAGGGCATCAAGATCAGCATCCTGAGGCTGTTTGGAAGAAGTAGCCAGAGAAGCTTGAATAGATGTTATTTTGTCTACAAAATAATGTGCAAGTTCATTCAGCCAAAGTTCTGAGTGAGATTGAGTGGAGATGCCTAGGGATGGAGAAGTGAAGTCCTTAACAATTTTAAAAATTTCCTTACAGGAATTTTCAGATTCGTCTATTCGACGTTCAAGATAGGATTTTTTTCCACTCCAAATCAACTTGTGGTAGGATCTAGTTAAGTTTTTAAACTTTTCTTTCTCAAGAGGGTTGTAGTCTTTCCTCCAGGTTCTTTCTGCTCTCTTGCAGTTTTGACGGGCTTCTCTAAGCTGAGATGTGAACCAAGGAGCGGAAGGACGTTTGCATCCGGATTTGGCGGCTTTCTCGGGCAGGAGATCCGCCAATACAGTTGTGAGCCATTCAGTGTAATGAGCTAGATCAATTTCCACATTACCTAACAGCGTGCAAGGTGAACGTGCCATGGCCTGTAGTAGCAACTCATTAGAGAGCAGATGAAAAGGCCTGGAAAGTCGTTTAGCAGAGGAAGTGGGATTAGATCTAGGGGGAGGGACGCTTGATAAAATAAAAGTGATTAAGTAATGATCTGACCAGAGTACCGGCTGAGGAGCAAGTACATTAATGGGAACGGTGGAAAAGACTTGGTCCAAAATATGGCCCTTATTGTGCGTGGAATCATGAATGAAAGGAATGAGTCCTAATGTTGTTGTGACCTCCATGAGTTTCATTGTGTCAGGATTTGTAGCCTCGTCCATGTGTATGTTTAAATCGCCTAGAAGCAGACAATGTTCAGATTTAAGACATGGGACTGAAAGTGCTACCTGTAATTCATCCAGGAAAGAGCCTAAGGGACCAGGAGTTCTATATGCAAGAATACCGGTGCATGCTTGATGGAGAGACAAATGAAGAGTGAAGCCGAGCGCCTCGGTATCCTGAATATTGTCTATCGGGAAGGTAGTGCAGTGCAGCTGGTTGTTAACTATAATAGCCACACCACCCCCGGCCCAGATGTTCTATCCCTCCTAATGATGGAATAATTAGGTGGGATGGCGTTGACCAAGTCAGGGGCCGAGGTATCACTGAGCCATGTTTCAGTGAGAAAAAGGCAGGATATATCAGAATTATCCAGCAAATTCCATATATCAAGCGCGTGACAACCTAGAGAGCGTGTATTAAGGAGTAGGCAGGTGGTAGTGATCGGTAGATGGATCAAATTCGGCTTGTTGTATAAAGGAACGCGCCAACCACAAGCAGTGCAACCTTTTCTAAGGACGCGACGGCCCGGAAAGACAGAGTGGCAGCAACCTACCAACTGAGAAGGAAGTCTACACCTAAATGCAAGAAGCATCTCTACCGCTTCCTCAACATCGGGACCCACTATCGTCCCTTTAGCAAATTCAGACTAAACATCAAGCACTTCCTACGGAATCAGACCCAACTGATTATTTTCCCATTCTTCACGAAGGAAAGTACACATTACATCAAAAACATACCTTTGCTTAGGCCGATCCCACTGCAAGAAAACATTCATAACTGCTTGTAAATCATACCTAGAAACATTTAAAACCCATCTTCGAGCCAAAAGATCCAACACTGCCCACTCTTCGGGACCAGGAAGCTGACTACGACTCTGCTTACGTTCCGAAACCGGGGTCATACTCAGTGACCAAAAGAGTGGAGACAAAAGACTAGCAACAGTCTCAGTCATCCGTTTTCGAGTAGAAGGAGAAGAAGTTGACATAAGAACAGGAGACAAAGTATTTTGAGGAGACAAAGACATAGGGTCAGTAGAAAAGGAAGTCGAAGGCAAAGGAGTTTGAGGCAGAACTGTTAGCAAAGCTGGTGGCCCTAGAGAAGGCTGCGCCAATGGAGGAAGAACCAACTGTGGAAGAACAGCTGGCGGCTGAACAACACCAGGGGGTTGAACAACTGGGGGTCGCGGAGGTGCCGTAGCACTCTGCACATAAGGGGGTGGCAATCTCAACAAATGCGACATCAAAGGATCCTTTTCAGGGTCATTTGTCACATTCGGAAGAAGAGGTGGCAAAGCCAGATAACATTTGTCAATGGCCATGCAATGTTGTCTATCTGAGACCTCAATCGCACAATCTTCTTCATCTTCTTTAAACTGCCTAGCAGCTTGCATTATCGATATATTCTTTTCTTTCCTATCTTTCTTAGCTTGCTTAATTTTTCGCTGTTTGCCTTCCTTACGCCAGAGGCAGAAAGAGTCAAACATCGCCGGCCGGGGTTTCTTCCTAAGTAGCGCAACTTCTAGGTTATCTAAAACCTCTGATTCGAAACTGCCATGTTGGGGCCATCGTAAGACACCATCTTTCCTCGTATAACGGATCCATACTTCATTAAACGTAATTGGACCCACACCATGCTTTGAATAGAGCTCATAAGTTGGAGTTCCAACCGGAGGTATCGGACACGAGTTCTCCAATCGGGAATCCCTGTTACAACTACAACAAAACCATTTCCTAAATTTGCTAAGTTCAGGCATCTTATAGCTCACTAATCTAGCTTCAAACTTCATGGGGTTATCAACAACTATATACTCGCAAATATACGAGCCCCTCGGCTGTGGTAATTGCAACAACCAAATTAAAGAAACCCAAGAAACTAAACAAAGTCGTGGGAGCGACCCACTTGTACTTAACCAAAATGTCTGTCACGCCACCAGAAGACCGTCTATCGTCTCGCCTTACAAATCATCACAAACGGGTCCAAGATAGGGCGACAGTCAGGGCAGCAGTCCTTCGTAGCCGTCGGAAATGGGGAAGCCTCGCAGTAAAAACCTTCGGTCCACTGTCGACATGCAGGGGTCGATGAAGTGGGGGCCCTCCTCCGGAATTTCCTCACGAAGCTCCTCACGATCTTCGGGCTTGGACCGGTATCGCTGAAGTCTACCCACGTTGGGCGCCAACTGAAGAACCGGATTTTTAAACCCAGCGGCGGCAGGGGCACGCCCAAAGTCTTGGGATTCACCTGTCTAGGTATACAGAGACACGGAATACTTCTGGGTGGCGTCAGAGACCAAATTTATTAGCTGCAGCTAGTAACAGAAATCCTAGTAATACAACACGGTGTACAACTCAGGAGACTGTTCAATTTTGTAAGGCAAGACATCCCTTTTTATGCCAAAATTCACATTACGAATGCACACCCACTGCGCAAAATTCTAGCCAATAAGGTACATTCTCAAACAAAGTATCACATAGCAAAAACCTCGTTTACATTGCCCCAACCCACAAGTTAATTAGTAGGAATGCCCCAAATCCAATCTCCACAAGCCGGACAAACCCATAATTGAAAGCACAATGCATGTAATGAAAGAGCATAGAGAAGAAACAAAGACAGATAACGAGCAAGATAAAGCATGTGTAAAGAACATAAAAGTTAACGATGTCCTGAACATTGATTGGGAATCTCAGACAACGATCAACCAAGGAAATTGGCTTAGCGAGGTCGGTTTCTTACAGTTCATCGTAGAGTCAAGAAAAGGCCTAGTTAATAAGTGCACGAACAACGAAACCCATGCAACTTCATTTGTTCGGGTACCTCCACAGGCCCACGGGCCTACGTGATGGCAACACAAAATGGAGGCACGGACCAAATGGAACCCATATTCGAGACGAAGTCTCTGAATATGTAATGAACTCGCTAGGTAACGTGACGAATTCACTCCATATTAGCCGCATCACCAAAATCGTGACGGAACCATAACCTCACGAGACAAGACAGAATTTTACAGAACCTCACCTGCTGTGTGTCTCTGCTGTCATTCAGCGCTGCATCTGTGTGGGCGGTGCCTGCTGTGTGTCCCTGCTGTCACTCATGGCTGCACCTGTGTAGGCGGAGCCTGGTGTGTGTCCCTGCTGTCACTCATGGCTGCACCTGTGTAGGCGGAGCCTGGTGTGTGTCCCTGCTGTCACTCATAGCTGCACCTGTGTAGGCGGAGCCTGCTGTGTGTCCCTGCTGTCACTCATGGCTGCATCCTGTGGGCGGGTCCTGCTGTGTGTCCTTGCTGTCACTCAGCGCTACATCCTGTGGGTGGGGCCTGCTATGCGTCCCTGCTGTCACTCAATGCTGCATCGTGCGGGCGGGGCCTGCTGTGTGTCCCTGCTGTCACTCAGTGCTGCATTCTGTGGGCGGGGCCTGCTGTGTGCCCCTGCTGTCACTCATGGCTGCATCTGTGTGGGCGGGCCTGCTGTGTGTCCCTGCTGTCACTCAGCGCTGCATCCTGTGGGTGGGGCCTGCTGGGTGTCCCTGCTGTCACTCATGGCTGCATCTGTGTGGGCGGGGCCTGCTGTGTGTCCCTGCTGTAACTCATGGCTGCATCCTGTGGGCGGGGCCTGCTGTGTGTCCCTGCTGTCACTCAGCGCTGCATCCTGTGGGCGGGGCCTGCTGTGTGTCCCTGCTGTCACTCATGGCTGCATCCTGTATGCAGGGCCTCCTGTGTGTCCCAGCTGTCCTCAGTGCTGCATCCTGTGGGCAGGGCCTGCTGTGTGTCCCAGCTGTCACTTATGGCTGCATCCTGTGGGCGGGGCTTGCTGGGTGTCCCTGCTGTCACTCAACGCTGCATCCTGTGGGCGGTGCCTGCTTTGTGTCCCTGCTGTCACTCAGCGCTGCATCCTGTGGGCGGGGCCTGCTATGTGTCCTGCTGTCACTCATGGGTGCATCCTGTGTGCGGGGCCAGCTGTGTGTCCCTGCTGTCACTCAGTGCTGCATCTGTGGGGGCGGGGCGTGCTGTGTGTCCCTGCTGTCACTCAGCACTGCTTCCTGTGGGCGGGGACTGCTGTGTGTCCCTGCTGTCACTCAGCGCTGCATCTGTGTGGGCGGTGCCTGCTGTGTGCCCCTGCTGTCACTCATGGCTGCATCCTGTGGGCGGGGCCTGTTGTGTGTCCCTGCTTTCAGTCAGCGCTACATCTGTGTAGGCGGCGCCTGCTGTGTGCCCCTGCTGTCACTCAACGCTGCATCCTGTGGGCGGTGCCTGCTGTGTGCCCCTGCTGTCACTCAACGCTGCATCCTGTGGGCGGTGCCTGCTGTATGTCCCTGCTGTCATTCATGGCTGCATCCTGTGGACGGGGCCTGCTGTATGTTCCTGCTGTCACTCATGGCTGCAACCTGTGGGCAGGGCTTGCTGGGTGTCCCTGCTGTCACTCATGGCTGCATCCTGTATGCAGGGCCTGCTGTGTGTCCCTGCTGTCACTCATGGCTGCATCCTGTGGGCGGGGCCTTTTGTGTGTCCCTGCTGTCACTCATGGCTCCATCCTGTGGGCGGTGTCTGCTGTGTGTCCTTGCTGTCACTCAGAGCTGCATCTGTGTGGGCAGGGCCTGCTGTGTGACCCTGCTGTCACTCATGGCTGCATCCAGTGGGCGGGGCCTGCTGTGTATCCCTGCTGTCACTCAGCGCTACATCCTGTGGGCGGTGCCTGTTGTGTGTCCCTGCTGTCACTTAGCGCTGCATCCTGTGGGCCGGGCCTGCTGTGTGTCCCGGCTGTCACTCAGCGCTACATCCTGTGGGCGGTGCTTGCTGTGTGTCCCTGCTGTCACTCAGCGCTACATCCTGTGGGCAGTGCCTGCTGTGTGTCCCTGCTGTCACTCACTTTTGCATCCTGTGGGCGGGCCTGCTGTGTGTCCCTGCTCTCACTCATGGCTGCATCCTGTGGGGGGCAAGGCCTGCTGTGTGTCCCTGCTGACACTCATGGCTGCATCCTGTGGGCGGGGCCTGCTGTGTGTCTTTGCTGTCACTCAGTGCTGCATCCTGTGGGGGGGCCTGCTGTATGTTCCTGCTGTCACTCATGGCTGCATCCTGTGGGCGGGGCCTGCTGTGTGTCCCTGCTGTCACTCAGCGCTGCATCTGTGTGGGCGGTGCCTGCTGTGTGTCCCTACTGTCACTCATCGCTGCATCTGTGTGGGCGGAGCCTGCTTTGTGTACCTGCTGTCACTCATCGCTGCATCCTGTGGGCGGGGCCTGCTATGTGTCCCTGCTGTCACTCATGGCTGCATCTGTGGGGGCGGTGCTTGCTGTGTATCCCTGCTGTCACTCAGCGCTGCATCTCGTGGGCGGGGACTGCTGTGTGTCCCTGCTGTCACTCATGGCTGCATCTGTGGGGGCGGTGCCTGCTGTGTGTCCCTGCTGTCAATCAGCACTGCATCCTGTGGGTGGGGCCTGCTGTGTGTCCCTGCTGTCAATCATGGCTGCATCCTGTGGGCGGGGCCTGCTGTGTGTCCCTGCTGTCACTCTGCGCTGCATCTGTGGGCGGGGCCTGCTGTGTGTCCCTGCTGTCACTCATGGCGGCATCTGTGTGGGCGGGGCCTGCTGTGTCCCTGCTGTCACTCATGGCTGCATCCTGTGGGCGGGGGCTGCTGTGTGCCCCTGCTGTCACTCAGCGCTGCATCCTGTGGGGGCAGCCTGCTGTGTGTCCCTGCTGTCACTCATGGCTGCATCCTGTGGGGCCGGTGCCTGCCGTGTGTCCCTACTGTCATTCATGGCTGCATCCTGTGGACGGGGCCTGCTGTGTGTCCCTGCTGTCACTCATCGCTGCATCTGTGTAGGCGGTGCCTGCTGTGTGTCCCTGCTGTCACTCATCGCTGCATCTGTGGGGGCGGGGCCTGCTGTGTGTGCCTCTGTCATTCAGCGCTGCATCTGTGGGGGTGGGGCCTGCTGTGTGTCCCTGCTGTCGCTCAGCGCTGCATCAGTGGGGGTGGGGCCTGCTGTGTGTCCCTGCTGTCACTCATGGCGGCATCCTGTATGCAGGGCCTGCTGTTTTGTCCCAGCTGTCGCTCAGCGCTGCATCAGTGGGGGTGGGGCCTGCTGTGTGTCCCTGCTGTCACTCAGTGCTGCATCCTATGGGTGGGGCCTGCTGTGTGTCCCTGCTGTCACTCATGGCGGCATCCTGTGGGCGGGGCCTGCTGTGTGTCCCTGCTGTCACTCATCTCTGCATCCTGTGGGGGGGCCTGCTGTGTGTCCCTGCTGTCACTCATCGCTGCATCCTGTGGGGGGGCCTGCTGTGTGTCCCTGCTGTCACTCATCGCTGCATCCTGTGGGGGGGCCTGCTGTGTGTCCCTGCTGTCACTCATCGCTGCATCCTGTGGGGGCGGTGCCTGCCGTGCATCCTTGCTGTCACTCATGCCTGCATCCTGTGGGCGGGGCCTGCTGTGTGTCCTTGCTGTCACTCATCGCTGCATCCTGTGGGGGGGCCTGCTGTGTGTCCCTGCTGTCACTCATCGCTGCATCTTTTGGGGGCGGTGCCTGCTGTGTATCCTTGCTGTCACTCATGGCTGCATCCTGTGGGCAGGGCCTGCTGTGTCCCTGCTGTCAATCATGGCTGCATCCTGTGGGCGGGGCCTGCTGTGTGTCCCTGCTGTCACTCATCGCTGCATCCTGTGGGGGGGCCTGCTGTGTGTCCCTGCTGTCACTCATCACTGCATCCTGTGGGGGCGGTGCCTGCCGTGTATCCTTGCTGTCACTCATGGCTGCATCCTGTGGGCAGGGTCTGCTGCGTGCCCCTGCTGTCACTCAGCGCTGCATCCTGTGGGGGCGGCCTGCTGTGTGTCCCTGCTGTCACTCAGCGCTGCATCCTGTGGGGGCGGCCTGCTGTGTGTCCCTGCTGTCACTCATGGCTGCATCCTGTGGGCGGGGCCTGCTGTATGTTCCTGCTGTCACTCATGGCTGCATCCTGTGGGCGGTGCCTGGTGTGTTCCTGCTGTCACTCAGCGCTGCATCCTGTGGGCGGTGTTGCTTTGTGTCCCTGCTGTCACTCAGCGCTGCATCCTGTGGGCGGGGCCTGCTGTGTGTCCCTGCTGTCACTCAGCGCTGCATCCTGTGGGCGGGGCCTGCTGTGTGTCCCTGCTGTCACTCAGCGCTGCATCTGTGTGGGCGGTGCCTGCTGTGTGTTCCTGCTGTCACTCAGCGCTGCATCCTGTGGACGGTGCCTGCTGTTTGTCCCTGCTGTCACTCAGCGCTGCATCTGTGTAGGCGGTGCCTGCTGTGTGTCCCTGCTGTCACTCATGGCTGCATCTTTGAGGGCGAGGTCTCCTGTGTGTCCTTGCTGTCACTCATGGCTGCATCATGTAGGCGGGTCCTGCTTTGTGTCCCTGCTGTCACTCAATGCTACATCCTGTGGGGGGGCCTGCTATGTGTCCCTGCTGTCACTCAGCGCTGCATCCTGTGGGCGGGGCCTGCTGTGTGTCCCTGCTGTCACTCATGGCTGCATCCTGTATGCAGGGCCAGCTGTGTGTCCCTGCTGTCACTCATGGCTGCATCCTGTGGGCAGGGCCTGGTGTGTTCAGGCTGTCACTCAGCACTGCAACCTGTGGGCAGGGCTTGCTGGGTGTCCCTGCTGTCACTCATGGCTGCATCCTGTATGCAGGGCCTGCTGTGTGTCCCTGCTGTCACTCATGGTTGCATCCTGTATGCAGGGCCTTCTGTGTGTCCCTGCTGTCACTCATGGCTGCATCCTGTATGCAGGGCCTGCTGTGTGTCCCGCTGTCACTTATGGCTGCATCCTGTGGACGGGGCCTGCTGTATGTTCCTGCTGTCACTCATGGCTGCATCCTGTGGGCGGGGCCTGCTGTGTGTCCCTGCTGTCACTCATGGCTGCATCCTGTATGCAGGGCCTGCTGTGTGTCCCTGCTGTTGCTCATGTCTGCATCCTGTGGGCAGGGCCTGGTGTGTTCCGGCTGTCACTCAGCACTGCAACCTGTGGGCAGGGCTTGCTGGGTGTCCCTGCTGTCACTCATGGCTGCATCCTGTATGCAGGGCCTGCTGTGTCTCCCTGCTGTCACTCATGGCTGCATCCTGTGGGCAGGGCCTTCTGTGTGTCCCTGCTGTCACTCAGCGCTGCATCCTGTGGGCGGGGCCTGCTGTGTGTCCCTGCTGTCACTCAGCGCTGCATCTGTGTGGGCGGTGCCTGCTGTGTGTTCCTGCTGTCACTCAGCGCTGCATCCTGTGGACGGTGCCTGCTGTTTGTCCCTGCTGTCACTCAGCGCTGCATCTGTGTAGGCGGTGCCTGCTGTGTGTCCCTGCTGTCACTCATGGCTGCATCTTTGGGGGCGAGGTCTCCTGTGTGTCCTTGCTGTCACTCATGGCTGCATCATGTAGGCGGGTCCTGGTGTGTGTCCCTGCTGTCACTCAGCGCTACATCCTGTGGGCGGGGCCTGCTCTGTGTCCCTGCTGTCACTCAGCCCTGCATCCTGTGGGCGGGGCCTGCTGTGTGCCCCTGCTGTTGCTCATGTCTGCATCCTGTGGGCAGGGCCTGGTGTGTTCTGGCTGTCACTCAGCACTGCAACCTGTGGGCAGGGCTTGCTGGGTGTCCCTGCTGTCACTCAACGCTGCATCCTGTGGGCGGTGCCTGCTGTGTGTCCTTGCTGTCACTCAGCGCTGCTTCCTGTGGGCGGGGCCTGCTATGTGTCTCTGCTGTCACTTATGGCTGCATCCTGTGGGCGGGGCCAGCTGTGTGTCCCTGCTGTCACTCAGCACTGCATCTGTGGGGGCGGGGCCTGCTGTGTGTCCCTGCTGTCACTCATGGCTGCATCCTGTGGGCGGTGCCTGGTGTGTTCCTGCTGTCACTCAGCGCTGCATCCTGTGGGCGGTGCCTGCTGTGTGTCCCAGCTGTCACTCAGCACTACATCCTGTGGGGGCGGGGCCTGCTGTTTGTCCCTGCTGTCACTCATGGCTGCATCCTGTGGGCGGTGCCTGGTGTGTTCCTGCTGTCACTCAGCGCTGCATCCTGTGGGCGGTGTTGCTTTGTGTCCCTGCTGTCACTCAGCGCTGCATCCTGTGGGCGGGGCCTGCTGGGTGTCCCTGCTGTCACTCAGCGCTGCATCCTGTGGGCGGGGCCTGCTGGGTGTCCCTGCTGTCACTCAGCGCTGCATCCTGTGGGCGGTGCCTGCTGTGTGTCCCTGCTGTCACTCAGCACTACATCCTGTGGGCGGTGTTGCTTTGTGTCCCTGCTGTCACTCAGCGCTGCATCCTGTGGGCGTTGTTGCTTTGTGTCCCTGCTGTCACTCAGCGCTGCATCCTGGTTGCGGGGCCTGCTGGGTGTCCCTGCTGTCACTCAGCGCTGCATGCTGTGAGCGGGGCCTGCTGGGTGTCCCTGCTGTCACTCAGCGCTGCATCCTGTGGGCGGGGTCTGCTGAGTGTCCCTGCTGTCACTCAGCGCTGCATCCTGTGGGCGGTGCCTGCTGTGTGTCCCTGCTGTCACTCAGCGCTACATCCTGTGGGCGGTGTTGCTTTGTGTCCCTGCTGTCACTCAGTGCTGCATCCTGTGGGCGGGGCCTGCTGGGTGTCCCTGCTGTCACTCAGCGCTGCATCCTGTGGGCGGTGCCTGCTGTGTGTCCCTGCTGTCACTCAGCGCTACATCCTGTGGGCGGTGTTGCTTTGTGTCCCTGCTGTCACTCAGCGCTGCATCCTGTATGCGGGGCCTGCTGTGTGTTCATGCTGTCACTCATGGCTGCATCTGTGTGGGCGGGGCCTGCTGTGTGTCCCTGCTGTCACTCAGCGCTGCATCTGTGTGGGCGGGGCCTGCTGTGTGTCCCTGCTGTCACTCAGCGCTGCATCTGTGGGGGCGGGGCCTACTGTGTGTCCCTGCTGTCACTCAGCGCGGCATCCTGTATGCGGGGCCTGCTGTTTGCCCCTGCTGTCACTCATGTCTGCATCTGGATCTGTGTGGGCGGGGCCTGCTGTGTGCGCATGCTGTCACTCATGGCTGCATCTGTGTGGGCGGGGCCTGCTGTGTGTCCCTGCTGTCACTCATGGCTGCATTCTGCGGGCGGCGCCTGCTGTGTGTCCCTGCTGTCACTCAATGCTGCATCGTGTGGGCGGGGCCTGCTGTGTGTCCCTGCTGTCACTCATGGCTGCATCCTGTGGGCGGTGCCTGCTGTGTGCCCCTGCTGTCACTCAGCGCTGGATCCTGTGGGCGGGGCCTGCTGTGTGTCCCTGCTGTCACTCAGCGCTGCATCTGTGTGGGGGGGGCCTCCTGTGTGTCCCTGCTGTCACTCATGGCTGCATCCAGTGGGCGGGGCCTGCTGTGTGTCCCTGCTGTCACTCAGTGCTGCATCCTGTGGGCGGGCCTCCTGTGTGTCCCTGCTGTCACTCAGCTCTGTATCTGGTCGTGTGCTGCCTGCTGTGCGTCCCTGCTGTCGCTCATGGCTGCATCTGTGTGGGCGGGGCCTGCTGTGTGTCCCTGCTGTCACTCATGGCTGTATCTGTGTGGGCGGGGCCTGCTGTGTGTCCCTGCTGTCACTCATGGCTGTATCTGTGTGGGCGGGGCCTGCTGTGTGCCCCTGCTGTCACTCAGGGCTGCATTTGTGTAGGCGGGTCCTGCTGTGTGTCCCTGCTGTCACTCATCGCTGCATCCTGTGGGGGGGCCTGCTGTGTGTCCCTGCTGTCACTCATCGCTGCATCCTGTGGGGGGGCCTGCTGTGTGTCCCTGCTGTCACTCATCGCTGCATCCTGTGGGGGCAGTGCCTGCCGTGCATCCTTGCTGTCACTCATGGCTGCATCCTGTGGGCGGGGCCTGCTGTGTGTCCCTGCTGTCACTCATCGCTGCATCCTGTGGGGGGGCCTGCTGTGTGTCCCTGCTGTCACTCATCGCTGCATCCTGTGGGGGCGGTGCCTGCCGTGTATCCTTGCTGTCACTCATGGCTGCATCCTGTGGGCGAGGCCTGCTGTGTCCCTGCTGTCACTCATGGCTGCATCCTGTGGGCGGGGCCTGCTGTGTGTCCCTGCTGTCACTCATCGCTGCATCCTGTGTCCCTGCTGTCACTCATCGCTGCATCCTGTGGGGGCGGTGCCTGCCGTGTATCCTTGCTGTCACTCATGGCTGCATCCTGTGGGCAGGGTCTGCTGCGTGCCCCTGCTGTCACTCAGCGCTGCATCCTGTGGGGGCGGCCTGCTGTGTGTCCCTGCTGTCACTCAGCGGTGCATCCTGTGGGGGCGGCCTGCTGTGTGTCCCTGCTGTCACTCATGGCTGCATCCTGTGGGCGGGGCCTGCTGTATGTTCCTGCTGTCACTCATGGCTGCATCCTGTGGGCGGTGCCTGGTGTGTTCCTGCTGTCACTCAGCGCTGCATCCTGTGGGCGGTGTTGCTTTGTGTCCCTGCTGTCACTCAGCGCTGCATCCTGTGGGCGGGGCCTGCTGTGTGTCCCTGCTGTCACTCAGCGCTGCATCCTGTGGGCGGGGCCTGCTGTGTGTCCCTGCTGTCACTCAGCGCAGCATCTGTGTGGGCGGTGCCTGCTGTGTGTTCCTGCTGTCACTCAGCGCTGCATCCTGTGGACGGTGCCTGCTGTTTGTCCCTGCTGTCACTCAGCGCTGCATCTGTGTAGGCGGTGCCTGCTGTGTGTCCCTGCTGTCACTCATGGCTGCATCTTTGGGGGCGAGGTCTCCTGTGTGTCCTTGCTGTCACTCATGGCTGCATCATGTAGGCGGGTCCTGCTGTGTGTCCCTGCTGTCACTCAATGCTACATCCTGTGGGGGGGGGGCCTGCTATGTGTCCCTGCTGTCACTCAGCGCTGCATCCTGTGGGCGGGGCCTGCTGTGTGTCCCTGCTGTCACTCATGGCTGCATCCTGTATGCAGGGCCAGCTGTGTGTCCCTGCTGTCACTCATGGCTGCATCCTGTGGGCAGGGCCTGGTGTGTTCCGGCTGTCACTCAGCACTGCAACGGGTGTCCCTGCTGTCACTCATGGCTGCATCCTGTATGCAGGGCCTGCTGTGTGTCCCTGCTGTCACTCATGGCTGCATCCTGTATGCAGGGCTTGCTGTGTGTCCCGCTGTCACTTATGGCTGCATCCTGTGGACGGGGCCTGCTGTATGTTCCTGCTGTCACTCATGGCTGCATCCTGTGGGCGGGGCCTGCTGTGTGTCCCTGCTGTCACTCATGGCTGCATCCTGTATGCAGGGCCTGCTGTGTGTCCCTGCTGTTGCTCATGTCTGCATCCTGTGGGCAGGGCCTGGTGTGTTCCGGCTGTCACTCAGCACTGCAACCTGTGGGCAGGGCTTGCTGGGTGTCCCTGCTGTCACTCATGGCTGCATCCTGTATGCAGGGCCTGCTGTGTGTCCCTGCTGTCACTCATGGCTGCATCCTGTGGGCAGGGCCTTCTGTGTGTCCCTGCTGTCACTCAGCGCTGCATCCTGTGGGCGGGGCCTGCTGTGTGTCCCTGCTGTCACTCAGCGCTGCATCTGTGTGGGCGGTGCCTGCTGTGTGTTCCTGCTGTCACTCAGCGCTGCATCCTGTGGACGGTGCCTGCTGTTTGTCCCTGTTGTCACTCAGCGCTGCATCTGTGTAGGCGGTGCCTGCTGTGTGTCCCTGCTGTCACTCATGGCTGCATCTTTGGGGGCGAGGTCTCCTGTGTGTCCTTGCTGTCACTCATGGCTGCATCATGTAGGCGGGTCCTGCTGTGTGTCCCTGCTGTCACTCAGCGCTACATCCTGTGGGCGGGGCCTGCTGTGTGTCCCTGCTGTCACTCAGCGCTGCATCCTGTGGGCGGGGCCTGCTGTGTGCCCCTGCTGTTGCTCATGTCTGCATCCTGTGGGCAGGGCCTGGTGTGTTCTGGCTGTCACTCAGCACTGCAACCTGTGGGCAGGGCTTGCTGGGTGTCCCTGCTGTCACTCAACGCTGCATCCTGTGGGCGGTGCCTGCTGTGTGTCCTTGCTGTCACTCAGCGCTGCTTCCTGTGGGCGGGGCCTGCTATGTGTCTCTGCTGTCACTTATGGCTGCATCCTGTGGGCGGGGCCAGCTGTGTGTCCCTGCTGTCACTCAGCGCTGCATCTATGGAGGCGGGGCCTGCTGTGTGTCCCTGCTGTCACTCATGGCTGCATCCTGTGGGCGGTGCCTGGTGTGTTCCTGCTGTCACTCAGCGCTGCATCCTGTGGGCGGTGCCTGCTGTGTGTCCCAGCTGTCACTCAGCACTACATCCTGTGGGGCCGGGGCCTGCTGTTTGTCCCTGCTGTCACTCATGGCTGCATCCTGTGGGCGGTGCCTGGTGTGTTCCTGCTGTCACTCAGCGCTGCATCCTGTGGGCGGTGTTGCTTTGTGTCCCTGCTGTCACTCAGCGCTGCATCCTGTGGGCGGGGCCTGCTGGGTTTCCCTGCTGTCACTCAGCGCTGCATCCTGTGGGCGGGGCCTGCTGGGTGTCCCTGCTGTCACTCAGCGCTGCATCCTGTGGGCGGTGCCTGCTGTGTGTCCCTGCTGTCACTCAGCGCTACATCCTGTGGGCGGTGTTGCTTTGTGCCCCTGCTGTCACTCAGCGCTGCATCCTGTGGGCGGTGTTGCTTTGTGTCCCTGCTGTCACTCAGCGCTGCATCCTGGTTGCGGGGCCTGCTGGGTGTCCCTGCTGTCACTCAGCGCTGCATCCTGTGGGCGGGGCCTGCTGGGTGTCCCTGCTGTCACTCAGCGCTGCATCCTGTGGGCGGGGCCTGCTGGGTGTCCCTGCTGTCACTCAGCGCTGCATCCTGTGGGCGGTGCCTGCTGTGTGTCCCTGCTGTCACTCAGCGCTACATCCTGTGGGCGGTGTTGCTTTGTGTCCCTGCTGTCACTCAGTGCTGCATCCTGTGGGCGGGGCCTGCTGGGTGTCCCTGCTGTCACTCAGCGCTGCATCCTGTGGGCCGTGCCTGCTGTGTGTCCCTGCTTTCACTCAGCGCTACATCCTGTGGGCGGTGTTGCTTTGTGTCCCTGCTGTCACTCAGCGCTGCATCCTGTATGCGGGGCCTGCTGTGTGTCCATGCTGTCACTCATGGCTGCATCTGTGTGGGCGGGGCCTGCTGTGTGTCCCTGCTGTCACTCAGCGCTGCATTTGTGTGGGCGGGGCCTGCTGTGTGTCCCTGCTGTCACTCAGCGCTGCATCTGTGGGGGCGGGGCCTACTGTGTGTCCCTGCTGTCACTCAGCGCGGCATCCTGTGTGCGGGGCCTGCTGTTTGCCCCTGCTGTCACTCATGTCTGCATCTGGATCTGTGTGGGCGGGGCCTGCTGTGTGCGCATGCTGTCACTCATGGCTGCATCTGTGTGGGCGGGGCCTGCTGTGTGCCCCTGCTGTCACTCATGGCTGCATCCTGCGGGCGACTGGGTGAGAGTATTCTGTTTAATTCAGAGACTCTGTCCCTCACCACCCCTTGTTGTAAATATTTTTGTCCACCCTAAGCGTGGAAGGGTATACTCAGATGTTAGTCCCTTGCTCATTGCACCATCAGGATTCAAGCAAGCCGGGCCGAAGAGGCTGAAATGCCAGAAACCGGTCCCCGGTAGCTTGTTTCCTTCCCAGTGTAAGAATTGGCTTTTGTAGTTTGGTTTGCCCTGTTCCCATCATGCACTGGGACAGGAACAGACTAATTTGCATACAGCCAGGTTCTGAAACTGGGATGGTGCAGTGAGCTAAAAAACGGTGTTGGATCTAGCCCTGATCTCTTGACTGGGTGAGAGTATTCTGTTTAATTCAGAGACTCTGTCCCTCACCACCCCTTGTTGTAAATATTTTTGTCCACCCTAAGCGTGGAAGGGTATACTCAGATGTGAGTCCCTTGCTCATTGCACCATCAGGATTCAAGCAAGCCGGGCCGAAGAGGCTGAAATGCCAGAAACCGGTCCCCGGTAGCTTGTTTCCTTCCCAGTGTAAGAATTGGCTTTTGTAGTTTGGTTTGCCCTGTTCCCATCATGCACTGGGACAGGAACAGACTAATTTGCATACAGCCAGGTTCTGAAACTGGGATGGTGCAGTGAGCTAAAAAACGGTGTTGGATCTAGCCCTGATCTCTTGACTGGGTGAGAGTATTCTGTTTAATTCAGAGACTCTGTCCCTCGCCACCCCTTGTTGTAAATATTTTTGTCCACCCTAAGCGTGGAAGGGTATACTCAGATGTGAGTCCCTTGCTCATTGCACCATCAGGATTCAAGCAAGCCGGGCCGAAGAGGCTGAAATGTCAGAAACCGGTCCCCGGTAGCTTGTTTCCTTCCCAGTGTAAGAATTGGCTTTTGTAGTTTGGTTTGCCCTGTTCCCATCATGCACTGGGACAGGAACAGACTAATTTGCATACAGCCAGGTTCTGAAACTGGGATGGTGCAGTGAGCTAAAAAACGGTGTTGGATCTAGCCCTGATCTCTTGACTGGGTGAGAGTATTCTGTTTAATTCAGAGACTCTGTCCCTCACCACCCCTTGTTGTAAATATTTTTGTCCACCCTAAGCGTGGAAGGGTATACTCAGATGTGAGTCCCTTGCTCATTGCACCATCAGGATTCAAGCAAGCCGGGCCGAAGAGGCTGAAATGCCAGAAACCGGTCCCCGGTAGCTTGTTTCCTTCCCAGTGTAAGAATTGGCTTTTGTAGTTTGGTTTGCCCTGTTCCCATCATGCACTGGGACAGGAACAGACTAATTTGCATACAGCCAGGTTCTGAAACTGGGATGGTGCAGTGAGCTAAAAAACGGTGTTGGATCTAGCCCTGATCTCTTGACTGGGTGAGAGTATTCTGTTTAATTCAGAGACTCTGTCCCTCGCCACCCCTTGTTGTAAATATTTTTGTCCACCCTAAGCGTGGAAGGGTATACTCAGATGTGAGTCGCTTGCTCATTGCACCATCAGGATTCAAGCAAGCCGGGCCGAAGAGGCTGAAATGTCAGAAACCGGTCCCCGGTAGCTTGTTTCCTTCCCAGTGTAAGAATTGGCTTTTGTAGTTTGGTTTGCCCTGTTCCCATCATGCACTGGGACAGGAACAGACTAATTTGCATACAGCCAGGTTCTGAAACTGGGATGGTGCAGTGAGCTAAAAAACGGTGTTGGATCTAGCCCTGATCTCTTGACTGGGTGAGAGTATTCTGTTTAATTCAGAGACTCTGTCCCTCACCACCCCTTGTTGTAAATATTTTTGTCCACCCTAAGCGTGGAAGGGTATACTCAGATGTGAGTCCCTTGCTCATTGCACCATCAGGATTCAAGCAAGCCGGGCCGAAGAGGCTGAAATGCCAGAAACCGGTCCCCGGTAGCTTGTTTCCTTCCCAGTGTAAGAATTGGCTTTTGTAGTTTGGTTTGCCCTGTTCCCATCATGCACTGGGACAGGAACAGACTAATTTGCATACAGCCAGGTTCTGAAACTGGGATGGTGCAGTGAGCTAAAAAACGGTGTTGGATCTAGCCCTGATCTCTTGACTGGGTGAGAGTATTCTGTTTAATTCAGAGACTCTGTCCCTCACCACCCCTTGTTGTAAATATTTTTGTCCACCCTAAGCGTGGAAGGGTATACTCAGATGTGAGTCCCTTGCTCATTGCACCATCAGGATTCAAGCAAGCCGGGCCGAAGAGGCTGAAATGCCAGAAACCGGTCCCCTGTAGCTTGTTTCCTTCCCAGTGTAAGAATTGGCTTTTGTAGTTTGGTTTGCCCTGTTCCCATCATGCACTGGGACAGGAACAGACTAATTTGCATACAGCCAGGTTCTGAAACTGGGATGGTGCAGGGAGCTAAAAAACGGTGTTGGATCTAGCCCTGATCTCTTGACTGGGTGAGAGTATTCTGTTTAATTCAGAGACTCTGTCCCTCACCACCCCTTGTTGTAAATATGCATCCTGCGGGCGGCGCCTGCTGTGTGTCCCTGCTGTCACTCAATGCTGCATCGTGTGGGCGGGGCCTGCTGTGTGTCCCTGCTGTCACTCATGGCTGCATCCTGTGGGCGGTGCCTGCTGTCACTCAGCGCTGCATCCTGTGGGCGGGGCCTGCTGTGTGTCTCTGCTGTCACTCAGCGCTGCATCTGTGTGGGGGGGGCCTCCTGTGTGTCCCTGCTGTCACTCATGGCTGCATCCAGTGGGCGGGGCCTGCTGTGTGTCCCTGCTGTCACTCAGTGCTGCATCCTGTGGGCGGGCCTCCTGTGTGTCCCTGCTGTCACTCAGCTCTGTATCTGGTCGTGTGCTGCCTGCTGTGTGTCCCTGCTGTCGCTCATGGCTGCATCTGTGTGGGCGGGGCCTGCTGTGTCCCTGTTGTCACTCAGCGCTGCATCCTGTGGGGGCGGTGCCTGCTGTGTGTCCCTGCTGTCACTCAGCGCTGCATCCTGTGGGCGGGGCCTGCTGTTTGTCCCTGCTGTCACTCCGCGCTGCATCTGTGTGGGCGGGGCCTGCTGTGTGTCCCTGCTGTCACTCATGGCTGCATTTGTGTAGGCGGGGCCTGCTGTGAGCCCCTGTTGTCACTCAGCGCTGCATCCTGTGGGCGGGGCCTGCTGTGAGCCCCTGTTGTCACTCATTGCGGGATCCTGTGGGCGGGGCCTGTTGTGTGCCCCTGCTGTCACTCAGCGCTGCATCCTGTGGACGGGGCCTGCTGTGAGCCCCTGTTGTCACTCAGCGCTGCATCCTGTGGGCGGGGCCTGCTGTGTGTCCCTGCTGTCACTCAACCCTGAGGTCAGACACCCAGAGATGCAGTGAATAGTTTCTAATTTGCACCCCTTAGATCTGTGAGCGGTTCCTGTGACATGATAATTAACCATGAGGCACTTTGACAATGTCAGCCTAACTCTGTAACCTGTTATCCGGCATGCATTTTTATGCTACTTTTTTAAACAGTATATTTCCATTTAAAACACTGCTACAGCCTCTGCCTGCCTCATTGTTCTTGGAATGTGTCATTCTCGTGGCTCGTGCAATTTCCTCGAATAATGGAAAGTGTTAGATTGTAGGTTGGGCATCATTCCGATGAAATGAGTTTGGAAACCATTGCCCGAAGGATTATATGTTTCAAAAGTTTAAAACACAATGATTTCCTTGTTGAGGGAGAGGTGTGGTGCCAGAGCCCGTGAGTCACAGGTGATACCCCCTGCAGTGAGAGTGGGACAGGTGTGTGCCCGCTGGACGTAGGTGCAGGTAATGACTGGAGCCCAGGCCATGTGCCCGGCACCCAGGACCCATGGGCATGGCCTGCAGCTGAGCCTAGCGCGCACCGGGCAGGGTTGGCAGCTGCGCCCGGCACCCAGGACCCATGGGCATGGCCTGCAGCTGAGCCTAGTTGGTTGGCACCTGTGCCCTGTGGCAAATACCCTTCCTTGGGGTACAGAGTGACAGGTTAGCCACTGGGCTCGGAGAGAGGTGTGGTGCCAGAGCCCATGAGGCACAGGGGAGACCTATGTATGTTATTGACTTGTTGAGTCGTCATCGCACTCAAGGTTGAATGATGTTGCTATAAGTTTACTTGTGTAGGTGGTGCCTTCGAAGTGCAGCCCACTGTGCTCTGGGCGTGATAATGATTCAAAAAAGCGGCAATTCCCTCAGGAGTGACGTCCCTTCGATGCAGACTGAAATCAATTATTCATCTCATTCATTCAATAGTGTTTCTTCAAAGGTATTTTTGAGGCTTGATTCTGTTTTATTTCATTTGTCTTTGATGCGCGTTATTCCTTCATAAGGCTGTCAAAGCATTCATCGCGATTGTTCCCAATGCATTTCGGTGCCATTCAAACCTGCGTATACCAAAAATCTACAGACGGAAACAATCTGCTCCATTTTCAAAGTTTTCACCAACCATCTCAGAAAAGACACTTACCATTCTCATTATTGCATCAAACGCATCATCGGAAAACACGTACCAAGAACAGAAAACAGCGACCATGAAACAATTTAAAGACCGAGGATACCCTGAGAATACTCTGGTACAGGCGGCCGACAGAGGACAGGATTTAAACAGGAACCAACTTCTAATACCCAAAGGCAAGGAGGAAGAAAGAAGGACAGTATTTGTCTCGAAATACTCCACCAGGAGTTACCACATCAAAAGAGTGATACTCAAACATTGGCCGGTACTTTCTATGAAAGATGATTTTAAAGGACTATTCACAGGCAACCCAATATGAAAGAACAAAAAACATTAAAGAACTATTGAAACAAAAAACACCATCGCCGACAAAAGAGTTCAGAGGTACATTACCGTCTCATAACTGCGGGAACTGTAACGCAATCATTAAAGGCAAGAAAATCAATCATCCGTCACAAGGAACAAGAATCAAACTCAGAGTCAATGGGACATGTGACAGTACCAACCTAGTATATATGTTGAAATGCCCATGTGGCCTCTCATACGTGGGGCAAACAGCAAGAAAGATCAAAACAAGACTCGTAGAGCACAAAAGCAACATACGCCTGAAAGCAGCCAAGTCAACAGTCGCGGTACACTTTAATGAACTCAACCACAATCCCAGCCAACTAAGGTTTTGTATTCTAGAAACGGTGACCACATTGCCTGGAAGAGACAATACACAACATCTGTTAAGACGCGAATTACATTGGATACATCGCTTATTCACAGTACAGCCCAAGGGACTCAATGAACGGCTAGAATACAGCTGTTACCTTTAAACTGTTATCACCGTCGAAACACAGCAGTCAAACATGTTTATCTAACTATATATGTCATCCAATAACCAGACTATTACATTGTTAATTTTTATTTTTATGCTTTCATTTATACTGTCATGTACATGTATTTCACTTTTTTATTGTCACCAGTATCTCCACCTGTATGGAAGCTTATTACAGTAACTAGTCAAAAGCAGAAATGCCCTGTGTAGGAGAGTAGGGTCTGCAATCCTATGATCACCCGGACTTTTTGCTTTTGTTTCACTGGTTTACGACTTTCTCGGGCTGTGGGCCTGCTAATCAGACCCACAGCCTAGCTGTTCTCTCACTAAATTGATGCGTGTACCTTAGGTGCATTACCCAATTGGAACTGGGCCACCTTGTCAGACCCTATAAATCAGGGCATCAGTGTACCCAGGGCCTACCAGGGGCTGAAGCATGTATTATGCCACCCCTGGATGGCCAGCTAAATCTGACACAACTGGCTGCACGACAGCTGGGGCAGCGTGGCGTATCCGCTCGTTGCTTTAGGTATAGTATCCCTATATCTAACCTTGCAATGGACACCCGAGTTCCTCTCAGTCACTCCTATGGCAGGCCTTGACAATCCTGAAGGCAGAGTGCATGGAACCGTGTGAATTGGGCTCTGGCACGAGCCGAGCCCGGTTGCAGCTTGCGGAACCAAGACCCAATGGCTGTTCCATGATAACGCGTATCATATCGGTAACTTCGGTATAGCGTTATCAAGACATGTCGAGTAAGGTGTCATATGAATCGGGATGCTGCCCCCTCACCAATTCTGGCGACGAGGTTAGCATTCCGCCCTTCTAGAGGGACACGACATGTACGTAACTGTGAACCCCGGTTAAAGTTAACTGAAGCCTCAGCTCCACAAAATGGACGCTGCCACCACAGACACGAGTCTGACCTCCTGCTGCTGGGAGTCCTTCCAGCGAGGAGAGCTTGGACAAAGGGTTTCCTGTCAGGGGCGGTGTTCGCACCATCCCAGACAGGGTTTTGTGTATTCTGGGTAGGTAGGGCTTTGCGAGAAGGTGACTGCGGAGTGGCACCCCGGTGCTCACTACGCATCTGCCGGCTAGAACCAGTTCCAGGGGCGCGCGGCCCCTGACCTGGGGAAAGTCCGGCAGGGGAGAGGGGTGTAACTACCCCCCTTCCTGGTCCCACCCCTAGGGCAGGACCTAGTCATGTACCCACCCCTTTCTTTAGGATAAAGGCCGGAGCGGGGACCCTTCCAAATTAGATCATCTTTGAATCAAGAATACTTTCTACGAAAGGACTTCGAGACTCTTCTCAAGATTTCTCCCTTGTGGCTAAGGAGTAGTCACCCTGCACCAGCGGGCACCAACTAAGAACTCTGCGGTTTGCTGCAAGTCCTTCTTCAGGAATCCGACGGCCCAGCTCGACGAGAACCGACTTCCCTGGCACCTCTGACCTCTACCCACATCGTCAGCTCAGCTGAGATCTGTGGGTGCGACGAGACCTCGAGGGACCGGCCATCATCAAAACCTGCACGCTTTCTTAAACAGCACAACCACCGAAGGAATCCTCTGGTGAGTGCTCTGGGGTCCGAGAAGCCCCGACCCTGAGCAGCACCAGCACCGAAGTGCAGTCTCCCAGCATCTCCACGATCTGCGTGGGGCCCTTCTGCTCTTTGCTGTTCAGCACGTTGTCTGGTCACTAGCCGCTGGCTTGTGCCCTTCTTGAAGACACCCGACAACCAACGCTGCTGGTCTGGTTGCTCCAGACTGGCCTTTGCTCCCTTCTGCGAGAGGAGCATCCCGGACCCTCCTGGTCCACTCAAGACGCCATTTTAGGCCCACCACGTGGCCCTGTAATCTGCCAAGGCTTGTTACCCCAATCCTGGGCCCAGCGACGCAGACAGCATCAACCTTCGTGGGACAGCTCGCACCTCCATCCTGGTCGCCGACAACGCCTCCTGGTCCGTGAGACTGCAGAGCCTAGCGTCGCCCACTCACCTAGTCGAGGTGACGGCCATCCGGTGCCTTCCTGGTACCCTTTTGACTACTGGCTAGTAGTACGAACTTGGTCCCTTCTGCTTTCAGGTATCATCGATCACTGATCCAGGCTTGGATCACTACGAACTATTCATCACTAGTCACCGGCCAGCAACTCCTTTCTTCCGGCCCCTGGCTCGTCAGCGAAGACCCCCGACGCCTGTAAGACTTGTGCAGCCGCAGCCCTCGTGGCTAGGTAACTTCGGCATTTCAGTGCCTGCATAGCCTCCTTACTCTAGGGTCCCGAGTCCCTCGCTTCCGACTTGCCTTATCGGGTCCGCCCGAGACCACTAGAACTTTCCGTGCCCTCGGGCACTTGTTTTAATTGTGCACTTGAAGTATTTTCCTAAGAGTTTTGTTCTGTGCTTAGTACCCTGTCCTCATAAAGAGTACAGGGCTGTTGTGATTCTAATAAATATACTGTTTATTTTCATAACACTTGTGTGGTGTCCTTTCACTTGGTGTTCAAGGGGTATGTGATGGTATAACAGCTGGCTTAACGCGCCCTCTAGAGTTTAGCCTGAAGACTGCTCGTATCCACGCTACTAGGATAGCTGGTCTAAGCTTGACTTACAACCAATCACCATAAGGGTCGTTTGGACCGATGCATATTGGTCGCTAGAATAGCGAACGCTGCATATCGGGCCAACTTCTCACATTGGTGAGCAGCGGTTGGGATTTGAGCTTGCTGTTGTTTTACCACGCGTATCCTAAGAATATCTTGTGAAAGATTTCATAAGTACTCCAGGTACATATAACTTAGCTTAGAATACTCTGAGTTCTACTGAACCAGCTGTTGTAGCTCCTCAAGGCTTAGCACACCTTGGCTACGACTCTTAGCAAGGGATCAGTAGGTAAACACATAGTGTAGGTAGGTGCATCACTTACACCACACTAGAAGCAGCATGTCAGACAAAGGAGGAAACTCTGAGTCTCCCCTTGTGTCAGTCGACCTTCCACAGGTCACCTCCAGATATGCTGCACTTAGCTTCCACGAGATGCGACAGATCTGCACATCTCGGAAGCTAAAACAGGGTGCAAACCCTACCATTCCGTTTCTGATTGGTCTCTTGGAGACTTATGATGCAAGGAGGGCGGGTAACACCGACCCTTCTCATCCAGAAGTGGATATGCCCCCCCTCGAGGGAACCCGAGGTGACCCTGACCTTATCCATCTCTCCGCAGAAGGTGAAGAGGAGGACGAGGAGCCAGAGACATCTGGGGACGAGGCAGACAAAGGTCCAGTCATAGTTAGCCAGCTAACCCAGGACAACTTAAGCCGGCACGAGAATGGTACTAGGAGACCCCTGGGGCCTCTCTCGGGCCAGCTTAACATTGGGAACGGACGAGTTAGGTCTCTGTCGAGAGGCTCTAACAGATCCGTTCGAACCAATGGCTCTCGAGGCTCTGCTCGAAGAGGGATGACATCCCCTCAGAGGAGAGTGTACGAAGCGAAGGAGCGGGAAGTCAATCTGCGGATCGAAAGGGAAGAACTTGCCCTAGCCAAAGAGAGACTCGCCTTTGCTCGAGAGCAAGAATTGAGTGGGACCATACCCACTGGTGGCAGCATTCCCCCACGGGAACCCAGGAGTTTAGACACTAAGCCCCTGAATAAGATAGTGCCCCCCTTTAAGCAAGGGGACGACATCCACAAATGGATTACTGCTTTGGAACGGGCTTGCACTGTACAGTGCGTCCCCCAGAGTCAGTGGGCAACTATCTTGTGGCTCTCCTTTGAAGGTAAAGGTAGAGATAAGCTCCTCACTACTAGAGTCGAGGATGCTAACAATTACCAGGTCCTGAAGAACACACTGATTGATGGGTTCGGCCTAACCACTGAGCAGTACAGGTTGCTGTTCAGGGATACCCAGAAAACTCAGTCTCAGGACTGGTCTGAATTCGTTGATTGTGCCACTAAGGTTGGTTGCTGGGCAGTAAGGTTACTGATTACACAGGATTGTATAATTTGATCATGCGAGAACAGATTTTAAACAATTGTCAGAACCAGTTGTTGCATCAGCACCTTGTCGACTCGGATCTGACCTCTCCCCAAGAATTGGGAAAGAAGGGAGACAGATGGGTCAGGACAAGGGTTAAGCAAAACCAGGGCCAGTACCAGGGTGGTCAGAAGAAAGCAGACCAGAAGGGTAAAGATTAGAAAGGGGAACAAACTGACCAGAAGTCTTCGACAGGTCCCCAACAACCCAAAGGGGGGGGGGGTCAGGCTTCCCAGAAGAAGAAGAATCAAGAAGGCCAATCGAAAAGGTGGTGCCAATACTGTAAAAGTAAAACTCACTGGTTTAGTGAGTGCACCAAGAAAGGAGGGCAGACTCCTGCCACTGCAGCCCCTAAGGCACCTGTGCCCCCTAGTACAGCCAGCAGTAGTAGTGCGCCTCCCAAGGGACTAGTTGGGTTAACCTTGGGTTCTGAGGGGTGTGACAACTTAGTTGGTACGCTCACTCAGGCTGTCCTTGTCTGTACGGGGGATGTGGATATATCCCCTGATGTCAGCCCCAATACTTTGGGCAAATACCGACAGACGCCTTTAATTAATGGAAGAATGGCTCAGGCCTATAGGGACACGGGTGCCAGCGTCACCATGGTGACGCCTAACCTTGTGGACCCTGGACAGATCATGCCAGGTACAGATTTCCTGGTGACCAATGCCAGCAACGTCACTACCAGTCATAGTTTGGTGATTGTTGCTTTCTCCTGGGGAGGGGTAAATGGCCAGAAAAAGGTTGTTGTTAGTTCAGACCTCCCAGTGGATTGTTTGTTGGGCAATGATTTGGATTCATCACAATGGTCAGAAGTGGAGCACCGGACTCACATGGAGATGTTAGGCTTGCCAGCACATGTGTTTGCTGTGACCAGGTCACAGGTCAGACGATGCCCCACTGAACAGGTGCTGGATCCTGGAACAATGGACCAGACACCTCCCAAGAAGAAGAGCAGTCGGGTTAAGGCCTCGCCTTCCCCCTTGCCCCAGGTCGAGGATCAAGTCTCAGAGGAGGCTGACCTCTAGGAATTGTGGGAAACTGAACCTAAAGAACTCGAACTTGATCAAGTTGAGTTTCTGGGCTCAGGGGGACCCACACGAGAAGACCTGGGGAAGGACCAGTTAGATTGCCCTTCTCTTGAACCCCTCAGACAGCAGGCTGCTGCTGAGGCTGCTGGGAACGCCACAGGTACCCACAAGGTATACTGGGAAGATGGACTCCTGTACACTGAGGCAAGAGACCCCAAGCCTGGCATGACCAGGAGGATGGTTATCCCCTTGTCTCAGTGTGGTTTCCTCCTTACCTTGGCCCACGAGATTCCCTTAGCAGGACACTTAGGCCAGACGAAGACCTGGGACAGGCTTGTCTCACACTTTTACTGGCCTCACATGAACGAAGATACCAAGGAGTTTTGTCGCTCCTGTGTCACTTGCCAAGCCAGTGGTAAGTCAGGTGGCACTACAAAGGCCCCCCTTATACCAATGCCTGTGGTGGGGTGCCCTTTGAACGGGTGGGGATTGACATTGTCGGTCCCATGGAACCACCAACAGCATCAGGGCACAAGTTTATACTGGTGGTAGTGGATCATGCCACCAGGTATCCTGAAGCTATTCCCCTTAGGACCACTACAGCCCCTGTGGTGGCAAGAGCCCTAGTTGGAGTATTCTCCAGAGTGGGCTTCCCTAAGGAGGTCGTCTCTGACAGAGGTGCAAACTTCATGTCGAGCTACTTGACTGCTATGTGGAAGGAATGTGGTGTCAACTACAAGTTCACTACACCCTATCATCCACAATGCAACGGGCTTGTTGAGAGGTTCAACAGGACCCTGAAAGGGATGATTCATGGACTACCTGAAAAGCTTCGGCGTAGATGGGACGTCCTGATTCCCTGCCTTTTATTCGCTTACAGAGAAGTCCCACAGAAGGGGGTTGGCTACAGCCCTTTTGAACTTTTGTACGGGCATCCTGTAAGAGGACCCCTGTGCTTGGTGAAGGAAGGATGGGAGAGACCTCTCAAAAAGCCTGCAACCAGCATAGTGGACTATGTGCTTGGTCTCCGCTCGCGGATGGCTGAGTACATGGAGAAGGCATCCAAAAACCTTAAGGCCAGCCAAGAACTCCAAAAAGCTTGGCATGACCAAAAGGCTGTCTTGACTGTTTATCAGCCCGGGCAGAAGGTGTGGGTGTTGGAGCCAGTGGCCCCAGCAGCACTCAAGGACAAATGGTCCGGGCCCTACACCATCCTGGAGAAAAAGGGAGAGGTCACCTACCTGGTAGACCTTGGAACTCCCCGGAGCCCCCACCGGGTGCTCCATGTCAACAGGCTCAAAGCATATGTTGACAGGAAGGACATGAGTTTGCTCATGGCCATAGATGAGGGACAGGAGGAGGAGAGTGACCCTCTCCCCGACCTACTCACTCAGAATCCTGACGATGGATCGGTAGACGGTGTTGTCTTTTGTGGCAGCCTCTCCGAACATCAACAGGAGGATTGTAAACAGGTTCTTCAATCCTTCCGGCATATGTTCTCTCTAACACCCAGTCAGACCAATTGGTGTACCCATGAGGTTGACACTGGTGACAGCTTGCCCGTCAAGAGTAAAATCTACAGGCAGCCCGATCACGTTAGAGACTGCATCAAAAGTGAAGTGCAGAAAATGTTGGAGCTGGGAGTCATTGAACCCTCGGATAGCCCCTGGGCTAGTCCCGTAGTTCTAGTGCCGAAACCTCACACCCCGGGCGGTAAGAAAGAGATGAGGTTCTGCGTAGACTACAGGGGTCTCAATGCAGTCACTAAGACTGATGCCCACCCAATACCGAGGGCAGTCGAGCTTATCGATAGATTGGCTTCGGCCAACTACTTAAGTACGTTTGACCTGACAGCTGGGTATTGGCAAATCAGGTTAGCTGAGGACGCCAAGCCTAAGAACGCATTTTCTACCCCTGGTGGGCATTATCAGTTCGTGGTGATGCCCTTTGGTTTGAAAAATGCACCTGCCACCTTCCAACGGTTGGTGAATCACGTTCTCACTGGGCTGGATGACTTCTGTGCGGCGTATCTTGACGATATTGCTGTCTTTAGCTCCACCTGGGAGGATCACTTGGTCCACCTGCGGAAAGTGTTAGAGGCGCTGCAAGCTGCAGGTCTCACTATCAAGGCTACCAAGTGCCAGATAGGGCAGACACAGGTTGTGTACTTGGGCCACCTTGTCGGTGGAGGCCAAGTTCAACCACTGGAGAGCAAGATACAGTCAATCAGGGACTGGGCTCCTCCAACCACCCAGACTCAGGTTCAAGCTTTCTTGGGCCTGACTGGTTACTACCGAAAGTTCGTCAGAAATTACGGGTCGATTGTGACTCCGCTTAATGAACTGACGAGTAAGAAAATGCCAAAAAAGGTTCAGTGGACAGCGAGCTGTCAAAAAGCATTCGATGACCTAAAACAGGCCATGTGCACGGCACCTATCCTCAAGAGTCCGGACTACTCCAAATCATTCATTGTCCAAACAGATGCGTCTGAGTTGGGTGTGGGAGCTGTTCTATCTCAACTGAATTTTGTTGGTAATGACCAGCCCATTGCTTTTATAAGCAGACGGCTGACCCCCAGAGAGAAAAATTGGTCAGTTATAGAGAGGGAGCCCTTCGCTGTGGTGTGGGCCCTGAAGAAACTGAGGCCATACTTGTTTGGCACTCATTTCAAGATTCAGACCGACCATAAGCCCCTCCTATGGCTAAATCAGATGAAGGGTGAAACCCCAAACTGCTTAGTTGGTCCATTTCCCTACAGGGGATGGACTTCACAGTGGAGCATAGACCTGGCACTGATCATGGCAATGCAGATGGGCTCTCCAGGTATTTCCACTTAGAACAAGAAGACTCACCTGGTCAAGGTTAGTTTATTGTCCCAATGTTGGGGGGGGGTCATGTAGGAGAGTAGGGTCTGCAATCCTATGATCACCCGGACCTTTTGCTTTTGTTTCACTGGTTTACGACTTTCTCGGGCTGTGGGCCTGCTAATCAGACCCACAGCCTAGCTGTTCTCTCACTAAATTGATGCGTGTACCTTAGGTGCATTACCCAATTGGAACTGGGCCACCCTGTCAGACCCTGTAACTCAGGGCATCGGTGTACCCAGGGCCTACCAGGGGCTGAAGCATGTATTATGCCACCCCCGGATGGCCAGCTAAATCTGACACAACTGGCTGCACGACAGCTGGGGCAGCGTGGCGTATCCGCTCGTTGCTTTAGGTATAGTATCCCTATATCTAACCTTGCAATGGACACCCGAGTTCCTCTCAGTCACTCCTATGGCAGGCCTTGACAATCCTGAAGGCAGAGTGCATGGAACCGTGTGAATTGGGCTCTGGCACGAGCCGAGCCCGGTTGCAGCTTGCGGAACCAAGACCCAATGGCTGTTCCATGATAACGCGTATCATATCGGTAACTTCGGTATAGCGTTATCAAGACATGTCGAGTAAGGTGTCATACGAATCGGGATGCTGCCCCCTCACCAATTCTGGCAACGAGGTTAGCATTCCGCCCTTCTAGAGGGACACGACATGTACGTAACTGTGAACCCCGGATAAAGTTAAATGAAGCCTCAGCTCCACAAAATGGACGCTGCCACCACAGACACGAGTCTGACCTCCTGCTGCTGGGAGTCCTTCCAGCGAGGAGAGCTTGGACAAAGGGTTTCCTGTCAGGGGCGGTGTTCGCACCATCCCAGACAGGGTTTTGTGTATTCTGGGTAGGTAGGGCTTTGCGAGAAGGTGACTGCGGAGTGGCACCCCGGTGCTCACTACGCATCTGCCGGCTAGAACCAGTTCCCGGGGCGCGCGGCCCCTGACCTGGGGAAAGTCCGGCAGGGGAGAGGGGTGTAACTACCCCCCTTCCTGGTCCCACCCCTAGGGCAGGACCTAGTCATGTACCCACCCCTTTCTTTAGGATAAAGGCCGGAGCGGGGACCCTTCCAAATTAGATCATCTTTGAATCAAGAATACTTTCTACGAAAGGACTTCGAGACTCTTCTCAAGATTTCTCCCTTGTGGCTAAGGAGTAGTCACCCTGCACCAGCGGGCACCAACTAAGAACTCTGCGGTTTGCTGCAAGTCCTTCCTCAGGAATCCGACGGCCCAGCTTGACGAGAACCGGCTTCCCTGGCACCTCTGACCTCTACCTACATCGTCAGCTCAGCTGAGATCTGTGGGTGCGACGAGACCTCGAGGGACCGGCCATCATCAAAACCTGCACGCTTTCTTAAACAGCACAACCACCGAAGGAATCCTCTGGTGAGTGCTCTGGGGTCCGAGAAGCCCCGACCCTGAGCAGCTCCAGCACCGAAGTGCAGCCTTCCAGCATCTCCACGATCTGCGTGGGGCCCTTCTGCTCTTTGCTGTTCAGCACGTTGTCTGGTTACTAGCCGCTGGCTTGTGCCCTTCTTGACGACACCCGACAACCAACGCTGCTGGTCTGGTTGCTCCAGACTGGTCTTTGCTCCCTTCTGCGAGAGGAGCATCCCGGACCCTCCTGGTCCACTCAAGACGCCATTTTAGGCCCACCACGTGGCCCTGAAATCTGCCAAGGCTTGTTGTGCCAATCCTGGGCCCAGCGACGCCGACAGCATCAACCTTCGTGGGACCGCTCGCACCTCCATCCTGGTCGCCGACAACGCCTCCTGGTCCGTGAGACTGCAGAGCCTAGCGTCGCCCACTCACCTAGTCGAGGTGACGGCCATCCGGTGCCTTCCTGGTACCCTTTTGACTACTGGCTAGTAGTACGAACTTGGTCCCCTCTGCTTTCAGGTATCATCGATCACTGATCCAGGCTTGGATCACTACGAACTATTCATCACTGGTCGCCGGCCAGCAACTCCTTTCTTCCGGCTCCTGGCTCGTCAGCGAAGACCCCCGACGCCTGTAAGACTTGTGCAGCCGCAGCCCTCGTGGCTAGGTAACTTCGGCATTTCGGTGCCTGCATAGCCTCCTTATTTTAGGGTCCCGAGTCCCTCGCTTCCGACTTGCCTTATCAGGTCCGCCCGAGACCACTAGAACTTTCCGTGCCCTCGGGCACTTGTTTTAATTGTGCACTTGAAGTATTTTCCTAAGAGTTTTGTTCTGTGCTTAGTACCCTGTCCTCATAAAGAGTACAGGGCTGTTGTGATTCTAATAAATATACTGTTTATTTTCATAACACTTGTGTGGTGTCCTTTCACTTGGTGTTCAAGGGGTATGTGATGGTATAACAGCTGGCTTAACACGCCCTCTAGAGTTTAGCCCGAAGACTGCTCGTATCCACGCTACTAGGATAGCTGGTCTAAGGTTGACTTACAACCAATCACCATAAGGGTCGTTTGGAACGATACATAGTGGTCGCTAGAATAGCGAACGCTGCATATCGGGCCAACTTCTCACACCCTGCACTCGCACACACAAGAGTGTAAGACACGCCGGAGGAATAAGGTTAGACATCGCAGTTGTTTTAAAAAAACACGTCGACCCGGTATTCACGTTGCTTAGCAACTCCCTATCAGGAATAGGCTCTCGTCAACATCAGTCGACATCAGTCACATGACCCGCCAGGCACCAATCTTAACCGATAATATAGAGGGAATCACTTGTACACCGACAAACACCACGATCAGAACCCGAACCCGAAAACGAACACGCTTGCACTCAACGCACAGAACGGTAAGTTATCACTTAAAGCAAATTTAGTTAACTGAGCACGCCTATAATGGAGCACGAGCGTAGACTAATGCTGTTACGTTTACTTAAACCTAGATTTGAACTTCGATTGTGAACTGGATAAAGACGTGCTATACCAAGTACACGCCACCGGTCACATTTCCCTATGGGCACTTACGGTGACAACAGCGTGCCACATACAATTTTGGTACTCATTTTAGCATTAGTCAGTGCACATAAAATTTGTTCCGTCAACGGCACCAGTACTGCACTAAACAGACACGTTTCCCAGACTGCTTTCTATTTGTTAACACACATGAATATTCATCACACCCTAACTGCATGTAAGAACTCGTGACCGTTAAACTCCCGTGTGACATTCGACCCGACATCAGTAGTTACCTGAATCCACAGGCGACGTGTGACGTGGAGAATGTAGGTTACCCAGAGCACTGTCCTCCTAACCTCCCTTGCGCATGTTAATTTAACCATGCTAATGACATGAAGACATGTAATCAGAAATATTGCGCCTAGCTAGTGAATTGAATCTATATCACTCTTGTATGATTTTACAGGACTAAAAAGTCCCCTGATGAAGGGCACATGCCCCAAAATGCATTGGGCACAATCGCGATGAATGCTTTGAAAGCCTTATGAAGGAATAACGCGCATCAAAGACAAATGAAATAAAACAGAATCAAGCCTCAAAAATACCTTTGAAGAAACACTATTGAATGAATGAGATGAATAATTGATTTTAATGTGCATCGAAGGGACGTCACTCCTGAGGGAATTGCTGCTTTTTTGAAGCACAGGTGAGACCCCCTGCGGTGACAGTGGGACAGGTGTGGGCCCGCTGGGTGCAGGCGCAGGTAATGACTGGACCCCAGGCCTTGTGCCCGGCACCCAGGACCCATGGGCATGGCCTGCAGCTGTGCCTAGCGCACACCGGGCATCATTGGCATCTGTGCCCTGTGGCAAATACCCTTCCTTGAGGTACAGAGTCACAGGTTAGCCACTGGACCCAGAACATGTTTAATGGTTGCTGGAAATTGCCCTCTGTGAAGGGTCAAAATCAGATGTCAGAGTCAAAAACAGCATGTTACGAAACCCCCTCTTTTCTTTTGCCTGCCCCCCTTCCCCCCTGCATCTTCATGGCACACCCTTGCTTCTTCAGGGCTCTCCCGGGTCCAGGGCCTGCTTACTGGGCAGGTGAGTTTGCACCCTACAGTCTTTGCAGGATTTGTCAACACTGGTCCTTGGATTACTGCACCCGTCGGATGGCGATTCTTGGGGTGAGAGGTTGGGTGCCCGAGCGTGGCGAGCAGTCCATGGCCCTTATAATACTGGACGTTTACTGTCAGTCCGAGCCAAAATCACCAGTGGGCCTCATACAACTGGAAAGGTCTGATGCCGAGCCAGGAATGGGGCAGTCCACACAACCAATGCTTGAATCAGGGGATAGTTTGCAGAACTGGGCCAGTCACACGCCGGCCACGCGCTGGACCCCATCTTCTCCGCCAGCAACCACGTCTCTGGACTACACTGGACTGACCACAGCTGCATCCATTTCACTTACAAGAAGACTACAACACACCACCGCACACTACAGATCCCCCGCCGATGCAGGAGCAAAGTCACCACAGACCAGCTTACCACATCACTGAGCCAGAACCCACCAGCCGACACCTCCTACACCAACGACGCAGCTCACAATCTCGCACGGTGGATCACCAACTGCGCCGACAACCTCGCTCTGCTCCAGGCAAGACCAGCAACAGAAAAACTACATGGTTCACCGACGCCCTCAAAGACTCAAAGAAATCATGCCGCATGCTCGAAAAAACCTGGCGCCACGAACGGACGACAGAAAACATGACAGCCCTCAAGAACGCCACTCGCGAACACCACCAGCTGATCCGCACCACCAAAAGGACATCGTTCAAAGAGTGGCTGGACAACAACACCCACAACAGCAAGGAACTCTTCAGCATCGTAAAAGAGCTCTCCAACCCCAACGCCAGCAACAACGACATCACACCATCACAAGACCTCTGCAACTCCCATGCCACGTTCTTCTATCGCAAGATCGCACATATACACAACAGCCTTGATGCCCAGACACCGCCTCCAGTCACCAAACCAATGACCCCCACCACCACCCTAAGCGACTGGACCCGCATCAGCACAGAAGACACCACCTACATCATGAACACCATCCACTCCAGCTCTCCCTCTGACCAATGCCCCCACCACATTTACAACAAAGCAGACGCCATCATTGCAGCCCACCTCCGGAACGTCATAAACAACTCCTACGCTTCAGCCACCTTCCCAGAGAGCTGGAAGCACGCAGAGATCAACGCCCTTCTGAAAAAACTCACAGCTGACCCTAAAGACCTCAAGAACTTCCGCCCCATCTCTCTTCTTCCCTTCCCGGCTAAAGTCATTGAGAAGACAGTCAATAAACAGCTGACTGCATTCCTCGAGGCAAACAACTTGCTTGACCCATCCCAATCCGGATTTTGAGCCAACCACAGCACCGAGACAGCCCTCATCGCAGACACCGACGACAACAGGACCCTGATGGACAACGGGGAGACAATCGCCCTCATACTCCTAGACCTCTCAGCCACCTTTGACACCATCTGCCACTGCACCCTAATAACCCGCCTCTACAACACTGGGATCCAAGGAAAAGTGCTGGACTGGATCACCTCGTTCCTCTCCAACAAAACCCAGAGAGTCCGACTCCCGCCGTTCCGCTCTACGGCCACCAAGATCATCTGCAGCATACCCCAAGGCTCCTCGCTCAGCCCAACCTTCTTCAATATCTACAAGAGCCCCCTCACCACCATCGCACGCAAATACAACCTCAACAGCATCTCCTACGCCGATGACACCCAGCTGATACTCTCCCTCACCAAAGACCCAACCACCACCAAAACCAACCTCCAGGAAGGAATGAAGGACGTCGCGGAATGGATGAGGCTCAGCCGCCTGAAGCTGAACTCAGACAAGACGGAGGTCCTCATCCTCGGACGATTCCCATCTGCCTGGGACAACTCCTGGTGGCCCACAGCGCTGGGCACCGCACCGTCACCCACGGACCACGCACGCAACATGGGATTCATTCTGGACTCCTCCCTCGCGATGACCAAACATGTCAACGCCATCTCATCCTCATGCTTCAACACCCTGCGCATGCTTCGAAAGATCTTTTGGTGGATCCCCACAGAAACCAGAAAGACGGTCACCCAGGCCCTCGTCACCAGCCGACTGGACTAAGGGAACGCTCTTTACGGAGGAACCACATCCAAACTTCAGAAACGACTTCAGAGCATACAGAATGCCTCCGCGCGACTCATCCTCGACATCACTCGCCACAGCCACATATCTTCCCACCTGAGAAACCTGCACTGGCTCCCCGTCAGCAAGAGGATCACATTTAGGCTCCTCACCCACGCACACAAAGCGCTCTATGACATGGGCCCCGACTACCTCAACAACCGCCTCTCATTCTACACTCCTACCTGCCAGCTCCACTCCACCAGCCTCGCCCTCGCAACAGTTCCAAGGATCCGCAGAGCCACCACCGGAGGAAGATCGTTCTCCTACCTGGCCGCCAAGACATGGAACTCCCTCCCCGCACACCTACGACTGACCCAGGACCATCTCACCTTCAGGAAACACCTCAAGACCCGGCTATTCGAGCAGTAGCGCCCCCCCCTCTCTCCCTTCAGAGCCTTGAGACCCTCGTGGGTAAGTAGCGTGCTCTATAAATGTATTGATTGATTGATTGAGCTCGACTAAATCTTTGTGGTGCCCGTGGATCACGCAAGGGCTTAAGTGAGAGTTACTATGCCACGCACAGCCACCTTGCCTGGTTTAGTAAATCCGGAGTAACACAAGGAAGTGCAAACCGCTGCCTTGAGTTCCTATGCATTGGTGGCACGGCCTTTCCTGGGCATCCTCCCACGGATTTGAGTGTATTCCAAGGTTTACAAAGACTTGTAAACCGAGGAATGTGTCGGAATTGTACACCTTCCGAACAGAGGCGTAACTCTCCTTGTTGTAGCCTTGTTTCCTTTTTCTCTGGCACACCTATTCTGCAGCTCATGAAGAAAGAGGAATATTCCTCAAAGAATTGTTTTTGTGCAGGATGGTGTCCCTGCCTGAACAAAATCAATCCTAGGGGAGGGTGCACACTGCATCTCATCCCAGCACTGTTCACCCCATTGCATTCTGGTAAATGCAGTACGCCTACTTCAAAGTTGCTGTAGTTTTCCACCAAGGGTGGTGCAGGTGGTGCTGTCATCTCTAGACATTTGTTTTTTAGTAAAGCCCTTCATCAGTAGACAGCAGAGAAAAGTCTTCTGGGGTTGCTGAAATGCTGCCCAAATGGTCACAGGACACAGTGCCACTCCACAGACACACAGGTGCATCCCAGGTGTTCACTTCAGCTCGTTGGCTCAAGGTAACCTTTTAAACACAAGGGGGGGTGTGCTCCCTCAGCCCTTGTGCATACAAATAATTGTCCCTGTGATGTAGGTGCCCTGGTGCAAGGCTCACCATGACATGTGCAGTATGACAGTACCCCCACATGGATGGCTGGAAATAAGCAGGTCCATACATGAACCCAGGATGTGTTCATGCTGTGAGCGATGCTGGCCTTTGCCAGCAGGGGAGTAACATGTTCCTGTGCTGGTGTGGCGGGTGGGTGCTCTTGGCACAAGGGTGCACAAATGAGACCCTAACCTCATGTGTGCAGTATGAAGGGGTCCCCAGCTGGCAGGCCGGAGTGTATACTAGAGCCTTTGATGTGTCCATGCTGTGAGCGATGCCCGCCTCTGCCAGCAGGGGAGTAACATGTTCCTGTACTGGGTGGGAGGGGGATCGTCACAGGGGTGTATAAGGGAGACCCTAACCTCCTGTGTGTAGTATGGGGGTATCCCCCCAGCTGGAAGGCTGGCTGCTTTTGTGCCAAGCTACCCAGGTTTATACAAAGGTTAATTTAATGACTTTTGAGGTTCACCCTGCAAGGGATCGTGGCTGTTGCTTGACCAGGGTTCACACCCGTCAACCGACCACCGAACCTCAGACACTCATGCCCTGAGATCTTCCTCCAATAGGAGACCCAGAGCCAGCGGAAGGGAAGCACGGAGGAGGGAAGCATGGAGGAGGGAAGCACGGAGGAGGGAAGCACGGAGGAGGGAAGCACGGAGGAGGGAAGCACGGAGGAGGGAAGCACGGAGGAGAGAAGCACGGAGGAGGGAAGCACAGAGGAGGGAAGCACGGAGGAGGGAAGCACGGAGGAGGGAAGTACGGAGGAGGGAAGCACGGAGAAGGGAAGCACAGAGGAGGGAAGCACGGAGGAGGGAAGTGCAAAGAAGTTCATTATTGAAGTTTTATCATCTGTGAGAAAAAAAGAAGCTTGGGGTTCTGGTCTCTGATTTTTTTTGTCTCTGATTACAGTTACGAGTTTCTTCCTTGTGGGGAACAGAAAGAAAAATATATGATGTTGAAATTATTTCCCATATTAGAGCGAATATTAGATCTGCTTCACTTGATGCCCCAGAAGACTCAGAGGAAACGCTTCTGCGCCAGTTTCAGAAAGCAACCATGGGCACTCCTCATCATCAGAATGTGATGATGGCTGTTAGACCTGGCACCATTGGCATGGGTCTCACTTCCATTTTTGCTGTTGCCTCATGTGTTTTTGCTGGTGTTAGATGCTTTGGGCACTGTGCCACTGCTGTCCAGTGCCACAGTGCAAGTGCTCCCTATTGTAAATTAATGTATTAATTTGTGATTCCATGATTGGCTATTTTGGTTTACTTGTCAGACCCTAGTCTAGTGCACTGAGTGTGCCAGGGTGTGTAATCCAAATGCTACTGGTGGGCCTGCAGCACTGATTATGCCACCCACAGAAGCAGCCTTGTAAAATGTGTCTAAGGTCTGCCATTGCAGAGGCTGCGTGCAGTTTGATACTGTCGTGGTGCTGACTGGGCAAGTGCACCTACTTCCCAGTCCCTAAACCTTCCCTTTTCTTCATATCAGTCCCCCCTATGGTAGGCCCAAGGGCAGGGTATATTGTAAGTATAAAGTAGGACAAGCCCTGATGTGTGTGGCATGTCCTAATAGTGAATTACAGCCATTTTTGTTTTTCACTATTGCAAGGCTACCTGTTCTCCAAAGGCCCGAATGGGCTGTTAGAATTGTTACATTTTATAATCCTAACAGGCTCAGAGAACATGGTCGAAATTTGAGTTTAGTATACCTGAACTCAGAATAATAAAATACATCTTTTAGTAAAGTTTATTTTAATATTCTGTGTTTGCGAATACCACTTTTAGAAAGTAGGCATTTGCTTGTCTAAACCATTCAAACCTGCCTCTGCTAGTTTGTGAATTCCTATGTCTGGTTTCTGTGAGTGACAGGGCTGGGGAATTCCAGGAGACAGGTTGAGTCACCAAGTGGTGAATAGAGAGATCTGCATCTTGATGGGAGGGAGGAGTGTACCTGAACTCTGAATATAGCTGGGCCTGCCTTCCACAATGCTGGCTCCACCCCCCTGGGGAGCGGCTGATGTCTCTGCCCTGCACACTGAAAGAAGAGAAGGAGTCCTGTCAAGAAAGTGCTCCAGGACTGTACTTGCCTTCCACAATGCTGGCTCCACCTCCTGTGGGGCGTCTGATGTGCATGCCCTGCACTGGGAAAGGAAAGGAGAAGTCTGGTAAACAGAGTGCTTCAGAACTTGTTTGGATGGGGCAAAGGCCCCTCTCCCCTCAGAGAACAAAGGATTTCTGGATATCAATATTGGGACCCTGATCCCATGAAATTAGATCACTTTTGGACTACAAGAAGAAACCTTTACTGAGGAGGGGAACCTGAAGAAACTGAGAAGAGATTATTCCCAAGCTGAAGTGCTGCTTGGGGGATTGGCCTGCAGTGGTTGCCTTACTACCACAGGAAGGAGAAAGGAACTTTGTAACTTTGCTTTCAACTTGTGAAGAATCTCCAAGGGCTTGGAAAAGAGCTTGCCTCCTGCTGAAGTCTCAGGGAGAACATACTTCATCCCCCAGCTACCCAGAGTTCTTTTGGAAGTGCCTGCTGCTGTTCTGGGCCTTCTGAGGAACTGTGTGTCGCAAGGAGCTGGAAGCGCGACTCAACGAGAAGAAGCGCGTCGCTGTGCCTGCCGTCGCAACTCCGGAGGAAGGAGGGTGTCGCCGTTGGAACTGTTGCACTGCACCGCATCGGAGAGAAGCGTGCTGCAATGAAGAGGAAGCGTGTCGCCGTCGCTACTGCTGCCGTCGCAAATCCGAGGAAGGAGGTTGTCGCCGCTGTGGTTGTCACACTGCACCGCATCAGGAAAAGAATCTCGCAACGAGGTTGGAGCAGGTTGCTGTCGCTGTGCCTGCCGTCGCAACTCCAGAGAAGGAGGGTGTCGCCGCTGGAACTGTCGCACTGCACCGCATCGATCAAGAGCACCTCACATCCCCGAGAAGCGTGCCGCCGTCAGAGCTGCTGCCGTCGCATCTTGGATGTCGCCGCTGTAGTTGTCGCATCAAGCGGAAGCTTCACGCATCGTGGAGAAGAGCGTCATCGCTGGAGCTGTTGCCATCGCATCGTAAGGGTGTCGCATCTAAGAACTGAACTGAACTAAGCTTAATCTACCATCCTAAAGTAATCATAGTGTGTATTTTTATCGTTTATGGTCTTGTGGCAACTCTATATAAAGACTACTTATTTTTTTATATAAAACCTGTGTGGTGTCCATTTGTAGTGTTGTCACTGGGTTACTGTATGTGGTCACAACTGCTTAACTTACAACGCATCTGAGATAAGCCTTGACTGCTCGCGCTACGCAACCTAGGGGGTGAGCAGGGGTATTTTAGGTGTGTAATCCCGTTTCCCTGACTAGAGGAGAGGGTCCCTGTTTGTCACAAGTAATTACCTGTGCCAACAAGAGACCCTCAAATCTAACAATGGTTATTTTGAATAAATGGAAGGATCCTGACTCATTAGACCTGCGCCACATTTTGTATCTTACCTCTGTCCATTGGAGGAGATGGAATCCATGTTGCTGGATGCCATCCTTCTAGATTCAGCAGTAACCCGTCTTCTGGTGCGCCTTTTACTACTCAGGAGAATGGCAAAAATGTCAAGCCTGCAGATCGCTAAGCCATGTCGGAAAAGTCTGCAGATGGACATATCCTGGCGAGGTCCTGATGTAGAAGTTGGTCAATGCAGAGGACTCCCAAAGTAAGGGCCCACATAGCAGTGGCATGTATGTTGACAGCCATGAAGATGGAGAAGCAGCATGTGTGGTCTATACCATGGAACTGAAAAGAAGACTCAGTTACCCGCAACCAAAATGCCACAGGTAGATAGGCAAACAAATAATCATGATCCTGATCAACACCCAGGCTTCCAATAATGTCACAGTGAAAAAAAACAATTTGAACAGTTAGCACCAAAGCCAATAATCAAAACCAAAAGGTCTTAATGTATGGGAGTACAACACTATTGGCTCACCATGGGGGTTTAAACACTACACTGCACCCGTGTGATCACTCAATGACTACAAAAGTAATCAAGTAATCAAATTGCTCATTGATCAGTCAATTTAACAGGATATTCTTCACCACCAAATAGATCATTTTCATCTCGATCCCAAGATAGACGAAGAACTGCTGAAACTTGAAAAGGCCGACTTCTTTGAATGGGCGAAAGGAACCACTCTTTGGATCTCACCAATTGTGGACACTTAAAGAGACATGAAGAAGTATGAATATGTGTTGATATGGTACTCCTGAGTGTCACAATTATATCTGAGCACCACCTAACCCCGAAAGTAGAAAATCTTGTGGGTGAGGTCAGTAGCTTCAAGTGTTTCTCAAAGGCCGACCTAAAATCAGGATACCACCAGTTGCTCCTTGATCCCCAATCCATGTGCAGTCCCACTTTTTCATCATACGTATGTACTTTTACTCTGCCCCAGCCTGCCTTCTCTCTTCTTGGGGTGCGCTATACTGACCCCAGACTGACTCCCCTTACTGTAGGCACTTTTACTCTGCCCTAGCCTGCCCTCTCTCCTTGGGGTGCGCTGTACTGACCCCAGACTGACTGCCTTTCCTGTAGGTACTGTTACTCTGCCCCAGCCTGCCCTCTATTCTTGGGTACACTGTCCTGACTGGTCCAGCTATGACTCTCGGTAAGTACCTTAAGGTACTGTTTTTGGTTTAAATTCTTTTTATTAACAGGAGAACAAGCTTCAGAAACAAAGCAGATCTAGACATACATGTACAGTTTATGCAAATGGCACGGTGACTACATAGCTTCCCAGTGGATAGCACCCCATTATATGTTGAGTATTTTAGCTCAGTACAAGTTTGAAATCTCCACTTAGCTCTTAAAGGATAACATATACAACACACCTCACGGTTCCATTCACAGTCCTCTAAACAGTGTCTATGCCCCCCGCACTTGCGAGGGCAACCACCACTTTGATAGACCACTTGCTCCTCATTGTGACACCAGTCCATATTGCACAGTCTTGATTTCACTGTTGGGGGTTTGCCGCCCACATGCCCGGTCAATATTCCTCTTGGTGACCCCCCTGCTAGGGCGAGCCAAAGCTTAGCCCACTGTGGCTATGTGATCTCTCACATGACGCCTAGGAAGTGCCATCTGGACTCCAGTGGAACCTGCTCACCCACAACTTCCTCCATTATGCGGGTTAGGCCCCTTTAGTACTTCTGAATCCTGGGAATGGACCATCATATATGGAAGAAGGACCCCTTCTCGCCACCCACCCTAGCACACAGCTTGGAGCCACAACCACCAATACGAAAATGCACCATTATCGAGGCATAGGATCAGTGAAGGATGCGGAGATAAACATGCCTAAAGTGCGCTCTGATGCCTATTCCTCTGGGCCTCTGGAGGGCTTCCGCCTAGTCGTCATCTTCTAGAAGTCCAACATCAGATTCCCAGGCCCCCCTCAGGGAACCCATTCAGTCCGGAGAGTTGTTCACCAGTTTTTTTTATAAGTAAGGGACACTGCTTTCTCAATCATGAGGTGTAAGAGGAATCTATCCTCCAAGGGAGAATATTCTAGTATCACTGTTCCTTCTTTAAAATGGCAATGGGATGCCACGCGCAGTTGTCGATATCTGAGGAATTCACCACCTCCCATTTGAAAACCCTCCCATAGGGTATTGAATGTTGTTGGACTTGGCCCTTCTGGCAGGTTCACCCCTGAACTTTTTGCCTTTTAATGTTACATCATTATAGTGATTTCTGGTCTTTGCGCACTTTACCACTGTGGCGTAGTGTAAAGTGCGTGCGCTCTCTGAGTTCGTGTGTGAGAGTGGCCTGCCCTCCCATAGGGGAATGTGTGTCTATGGTAATTCCTGATGCGTGGGGAGTGCAAGGTTGAGTTTGGTATGTGCAAACTCGTGCGAGGGGGATGATGTGTGCGGCTTTAATGTGGCTAGTGTGGAAGTGCCACTTCTAGAAGTTGGCCTGCCTGTGCAGTAAATGTGAATTGACTGTCTGGCTTGTGATTGGCTGGAGCTGGCTGGTGTGCCTGGCTCCAAGAGTCAGGATGGGTCTGCCCCAGTGGTGAGTGGAGAGATCTGCATGTTGATGTGAGGGAGGGGTGCACCTGGGACCTGAATAGGGCTGGGCTTTCCCTACACAATGCAGGCCCCGCCCCCTGTGGTGCGACTGATAACCCTAGCCTGTCCTGTGAATGGGGCGAGGAGCTGAGCACAACAGAGTGCTCCAAAAATCAGCTGCGTCTGGTTTTCCCCCACCCTGCACCCTAGAGACAAAGGGATTTGGTGTATAAAAAGAGGCTGTGACCTCCTGTTAAATGTTCTTGTGCTCAACTTGAATCTACCAGTGGCGTGCTGCTGCTGGGGCCCAGGGGAAGGCTTGCCTCCCTGGGCCCTGCCCAGCCCCTGGATGCCTGGATCCTAACAGGAGGGGGCTTGCTGCTGGTGGGGCACAGCAGGGACCGCCATGGGGGCTTTTCTCCTTGCTAGAGTGCCCTGTGTGCTGGCCCCTGGGCCCTGCATTGCCCCTCCTGATGCCCAGGACCTCTGGGCCCCCTTTTTGCTTTAGGGGGATCCTTCTTTGGGGGCTTTCATAGTTGTTGTGCCCCAGAGCCTGGTAGGTGCTTTATTTTGCATTTATTGGCAGAGCGTTCCCTGGGGGGGGGAGCGCTCCTGCCCTTTTGTGGCCCCTGTGGGTGCCCACCCGCTTATTTTATTATTTACGGGTGCCCCCCCCATTTCTGAGGGCCTTAGCGGGTGCCCACGCCACTTCTATTTTTCATGTGCTTACCGAGGTTGCCCACCCCTTGGTTTCCGATGCCCAAAATCACAGCCACGGCCCGGTTCGGCCGCAAACAGGAAGTCAGGCACCGTAGTGCCTGACGCGGGGCGGGACTTCCAGTTTTGAAGGGAAGTCCCGCCTGCCGCCGTGCTGGGATTGGCTGCAGTCCCTCGCCGGCCCGAGAAAGAGAAGAAGCCGGCCGACTTATGGCCTCCAGCGGCCCGGGCTCCCAGGAGTTAGGGAGAGCCCCGGGGCAGCCAGCAACACAGCACCAGTGTTGCGGGGCTCCCATGGAGAGGAGGGAGTCCCGGAGACAGAGAGCCCCGCCCACACCGCCGACCAGAGGAGTCCTGCCGGGCCGGTGAGTGGGGCCCCCTGTGTTTATTTTTGAAGAGGAGGGCGTCAGGCACATTGCCGGTGCCCACCCCTCCACTCCTGCAGGTGCTGTCGTCGCTCCGGCCAACCATTGTTTGGGAGCATTGCAGCGGGTAGAGCAGCCCCGGTTGGCAGCGGGCCACTCCCCCAGCGGGCAGCATTGTTTCTCGAGCCCACGAGGCTCAAAGGGGGCAGTTTGTATCTAGAGCCCACGAGAATTCACGCACATGGGGGGCCTTTTAGAGGGTAGAGCGGCCCCGGTTGGCAGCGGGCCGCTCGCACGTTCCCCGAGCCCAGATGGCTCCCATGAGGCTCCATTATTTTTAAGAGCCTAGAGGGCTCCTGGGGACACATTGTTTTAGAGCCTAGAGGGCTCCAACGAAGGGCAATTGTTTATGTCAGAGCCAGGTGGCTCCAGCATTTGGGCGCAGATTGTCCCAGAGTGCTAGGGAGAGCCCATGTTGCAGTTTTATCCCAGCTGCCCAGCAATTAGTGGGCAGCTGCACCGTTTAGGTTTTCTTTCTAGGGACTTGCTCTATGTGACTCAGGAGTGAGGCGCACTCCTTCGCCCCTACCTTGGACTTCCACAGCTGCGCAGCACTTAGTGCCAGCTGCAGCGTTTAGGACACTTGCTATTGTCCCCAGCTACCCAGCAAGTAGTGGGCAGCTGCTACGTTTAGGTTTTCGCGCAATGGCGCAACCTGGACCCTAATGTGATTTATGTGCTGTTATGATTCATGTGCTATTGCTTTTTGGGTGTCCTGTTTCCTACAGATGCGGTCGCTCCTCACGCTGCTCCCCGATCTGCCTGCCACCACTGGTATCGTAGCGCCAGACTGCTGTCTGCTGCCTCGCCTCGCTCACACAGCTGCTACTGCCTAATTGAACATCGCATTTGAATCGTAGCGCTAGATTGCATAATTATAAATTAATTTAATCATCGTTTTTGTATCGTAGCGCTGGATTGCCTAAGTGCGCTTTGACTATTTTCACAATTGTGCTGCGCTGCCTGTGAAATTGATTTGTGCCTGATTGTGCCGGTGCCACCGCCATTTGCATCGCGCTTTTTCGCTGACTGTGCCCCAAACCTGCTTTGCTTTTGGCTTGCTGCCATTTTGTTGTTGTTGTTGTTGTGCCTCCCTGCCCGGATCTCCACCCCGCTCCCGCCTCCCAGCTGATCCTCCCTCCCACTGATACAGTAAGCCCCGCTCTCGTGTTGTAGCGCCGTGACCGTCCTGTTTCCTACAGAAGCGGTCGCTCCTCACGCTGCTCCCCGATCTGCCTGCCACCACAGGTATCGCAGCACCAGAATGCTGTCTGCTGCCTCGCCTCGCTCACACAGCTGCTACTGCCTAATTCAACATCGCATTTGAATCGTAGCGCTAGATTGCATAATTATAAATTAATTTAATCATCGTTTCTGTATCGTAGCGCTGGATTCCCTAAGTGCATAATTATTAATTAATTTAATCATCATTTTTGTATCGTAGCGCTGGATTGCCTAAGTGCGCTTTGACTATTTTCACAATTGTGCTGCGCTGCCTGTGAAATTGATTTGTGCCTGATTGTGCCGGTGCCACCGCCATTTGCATCGCGCTTTTTCGCTGACTGTGCCCCAAACCTGCTTTGCTTTTGGCTTGCTGCCATTTTGTTGTTGTTGTTGTTGTGCCTCCCTGCCCGGATCTCCACCCCGCTCCCGCCTCCCAGCTGATCCTCCCTCCCACTGATACAGTAAGCCCCGCTCTCGTGTTGTAGCGCCGTGACCGTCCTGTTTCCTACAGAAGCGGTCGCTCCTCACGCTGCTCCCCGATCTGCCTGCCACCACAGGTATCGCAGCACCAGAATGCTGTCTGCTGCCTCGCCTCGCTCACACAGCTGCTACTGCCTAATTCAACATCGCATTTGAATCGTAGCGCTAGATTGCATAATTATAAATTAATTTAATCATCGTTTCTGTATCGTAGCGCTGGATTCCCTAAGTGCATAATTATTAATTAATTTAATCATCATTTTTGTATCGTAGCGCTGGATTGCCTAAGTGCGCTTTGACTATTTTCACAATTGTGCTGCGCTGCCTGTGAAATTGATTTGTGCCTGATTGTGCCGGTGCCACCGCCATTTGCATCGCGCTTTTTCGCTGACTGTGCCCCAAACCTGCTTCGCTTTTGGCTTGCTGCCATTTTGTTGTTGTTGTTGTTGTTGTGCCTCCCTGCCCGGATCTCCACCCCGCTCCCGCCTCCCAGCTGATCCTCCCTCCCACTGATACAGTAAGCCCCGCTCTCGTGTTGTAGCGCCGTGACCGTCCTGTTTCCTACAGAAGCGGTCGCTCCTCACGCTGCTCCCCGATCTGCCTGCCACCACAGGTATCGCAGCACCAGAATGCTGTCTGCTGCCTCGCCTCGCTCACACAGCTGCTACTGCCTAATTGAACATCGCATTTGAATCGTAGCGCTAGATTGCATAATTATAAATTAATTTAATCATCGTTTTTGTATCGTAGCGCTGGATTGCCTAAGTGCATAATTATTAATTAATGTAATCATCGTTTTTGTATCGTAGCGCTGGATTGCCTAAGGTGACTGTTGGACAGGCCACATGAAGGGCCGCTCTCCCCCGGCCCAACCAGGCCCGAGGCCGGTCACGCAAGTACCACACACCACCATTGCACGTCCTCCGTCCCCCCAGGGACCCCTGCCCTCGAGCATGTCGACCTCGTGGGTCCGATCCACTGCCGGCCCACGCGCCCATCCTGGGGCGCCATCTTGGACACTCCACCACGAGGCCGCCTGGCCCCCGATCGACCTCAACCCTGTGCCTGGCCCGGCCTCAGACACCCCGGCACCACCATCCACCCAGGAGGTGAGCGGGCTACTTGGCAAGTCAATGGGAGAAGGAGGTGTCGATGGCTCTCCCCCGCCAAGTGCCGCTCGCCCATCGCCTCCCCGGGCGCTGGCTCCACCCCCCTGCTGGGTGTCTGGACTCCCTCATCCCGGACCTCCCGACCTCCAAGTGCGAGGGTCCGGACATCAAAGCACACCAGCCCTATAACTGGGGCAGCTCCAGAGCAGGAAGGCAGTTGTATCTTGGAGTCGAGAGACGCAAAGAGGAACTCATCCTAGACGGACTACTGGCGCTGCCGTAGCTCTGTCTTGTGCACCACCGTCCTGCCTGCCGGCGCTGCCGCAACCTTCGCAACCTTCATATCCTTCATCGTCATCGGGACCTGCTGGCGTGGCCGCGGACCGTTTGTAACCGTCATCTTCACCGGGACCTGCTGGCTCCGCCGCGGACCGTCGTTTCCTTCGTCCATCTCGGGACCTGCTGGCTCCGCCGCGGCCCGATCATCTAGAACGCCGAGCTCGAGGATTGAGAGCTATATCCATCTTTTGGTAACAAGACTGTCCCGCTACCCCTTTTCCCAAACCAGAGACCAGAATCGAGGGGACCCCTGAGTCCAGACCTCCTTGTATCATTTCATCGTAACTTAAAGAATTGCCTATAAAGTCTCGTTGAACTTTAACCTGGTGTGGTGTCCGTCTGTGGGGGGGAAGTTACTTGTCTGTACGATCGCTGGAGACGGCTCTCTCCGGAGACCTCTCCCCTTATTCTCGGCCGACCCTCCCGGTCCGTCTAACATTGGTGGCCAGCGGCGCGATCCGAATCACCGCATAAACGTACAGAGAGTAGCTCACCCCACGACGAAATCACAATGACAACTAAAGAAAGCGGATCAACCGAGAAGTTCCAGATGGAGAAATTGGATGAGTACAGCCATCGTGAACTAAAACAATTCTGCATCGAACTAGGTATCGCTACCACCGGACTAAGTACCAAAGACGATTTTAAGCATGCCCTAGAATCTTGGGCAGAAACCGGGGCTGCCGGAACCCCCGATCAAAGCACCGCAGCAAAAACCACCACGGCCCCTGAAGAGCGAAGAACGGGTCTCTCGCAAGACGAGATCCAGGAAAGAGAAAAAACCCGACTACACGAGCTGGAAATGGCCCGACTCAAAATGGACGTTGAACTTAAGTTGGCCGAACAAAAAATCAACTTAGAGCACCTGCGTCTCCGAGAGGAAAGAGAGGAGAAACAGAGACAAAGGGAGCTCGAGGAAAAGAAACTGACGTACGAACACGAGCGGAACCTAGCTGAGATCAACCTACGCAAGCAGAATAAAGGAGTAGGGGTGCCCGAGCAACCCCACACCCCAGGGGCAACAGAGAAAAAGGTACACATCCCCAAGGATGTCGTCCGAGAATACTTCCGAGAGGACGACATCCAGCAATGGTTTAAGGCCTATGAAATCGCTATGACTGCACACCGGATCGATAGAAGCGATTGGGGAGCCGGTCTATGGGGGAGATTCCTCAATGAGGGCCGCGATGCCCTGCTACAGCTCCCGGACCACCAGATGACCTCCTATGACCATATGAAAGCTGCACTCCTCACCCGCTATGGCCTCACACCCGAGATGTACCGTCAGAGGTTCCGAGACTGCACCCGCATCCCGGGTACAACTTGGGTGGACTATGTCAACTACTTTAGCCGAGCCTTCGAGGGCTGGATCAAAGGAAGCAACGTCACAACCTACGAACAACTGTTCAATCTTATGGTATGGGAGCATCTGTCGAACAATTGCTTCATTGAACTCCGCCAGCACCTCCTCGACAGCAAGTTAACGGATCCCCGGCAGCTCGCAGCCGAAGCTGACCGGTGGGAGATCACCAGAGTGGGCCGGAATGGGTCCTACGAACAGAACCGGAACAACAATGGTCAGCACCGACCCAGAGGAGGAGGAGGGGGCCAAGGACGCGGAAGAGACAACGGCCCGGTCGCCCCCGCTACCAACACCACCCCCCCGGCCAACCGGGGCAGCACCCCGGCGCGACCGGGATACCGAGCCAATGTTACGTGCCATCGATGCCAACGAGTCGGCCACTACGCAAACGACCCAAGCTGCCCCCAGTTAGGCATGGGCGGAAAATCCGTTCCGCTCGCGGATTTTGCAGATTTTCGGGAAATCCGCAATCCGCGAGATTTGCGAATTTCCCACAAAATCCGCAAATCCGCGAGCAGCGGATTTTGCTCGCACTGCTCGCACTGTTCGCGTGAGTTCGCGCCCCGCGAATAAGTGCAAAATTGCAGAAATACGATCTTAGCAAAACTGAAAGTAACTACTTACCAGGTTCAAAAGTTCAGGCTCATCATTAGTAGCCATTTCCTGTAGTGCTTCCTGAGGGGCCCCTCCAGAGTTCAGTTGCCAGTTGAAACTATTATGTGACCCTGCTCTGAACCTCAGAATAGTTACACATATGCCACAAAGGTCCTGAATTACAGCTAAGGGAGACAAGCAGGAGCCAGGCTGGAAGTTAAAATCCATTAATCAGCCCCTAATTCATTATTGTCAGTTGGGGCAGGGCAGGTGTTGTAACTAATTTTGCAACAATGAAAGCACTTAGCAAGTGCAAAAGATCACTAATCAGGGCGCACTAAGGAAGCAGGTGCCAGCTAAAAAAATATTCTGTGACACATTAATCAGCCCCAAATTAATTCAGGTCACTTGAGGCAGGGAAGGTGTGCTTTGCTTTGCCGAAAATAATGTACACTGGACAACCAGAGGGTGTGGTGATGAAACAGAGGGTGGCATGGGTGGGCCAGAGGGTGGCATGAGTAGTCAGAGAGTGGCAGTGGTGACAGAGAGTGGCAGTGATGAAGAAGAGTGTCCCAAACAGGCTGGACACGTAGAAACAACAAGTTCGCAAAACTTGCGACCCGACAGGTAAGTTCGCAAATTGCGAAATTGTAAAAACCCTCGCGAACTGGCAGAAACACGGGCGAACACAAAAAAAAAAAATCCGCAAATTCGCGGGAATTCGCGGATTTTGCGGATTGCGAATCCGCAAATCCGCAAAATTCGCGAACGCGAGATCCGCAAAATTCGCTCATGCTTACCCCCAGTACCAGAGCCCAAGGCCCCGCCAAGTAGCCGCTGCTGCTCTAGGGGAGGAACAGATCACAGAGGAACAAGAGGAATATGAACAAGAGCATCAAGAATGGGAGCCAGCCGCCATGGCTCTAGCATGCTTAGGGGGGAAAGACATGATCCCGCGGGTCCCCCTACCCGCTAACACCCAGAAGTACAGCCAATGGGTGAGCATCAATGGACGCCGGGCCGAAGCCCTCCGTGACACCGGGGCCAGTGTAACAGCCGTCCGCTGTCACCTGGTGACCCCAGAACAGTATCTACCGAACATTCTCTGCCCTGTACGTTCAGCCGATAACTCAGAAAGTCTGTGTCGGATGGCCTGCGTCCCCTTCGAATGGGGAGGGGTCTCCGGCATGTTGAAAGTAACGGTCCGAGACGATGCCCCCGTAGACTGCCTCCTGGGGAATGACCTTGAAAGCTCTCCGTGGGCAGCCGTAGAACGAAGAGAACACCTGGGGATGTTAGGCGTCCCGGACTGGGCGTGCGTCACCACCCGGTCCATGGCCGCCCGTGCCAACCACCACCCAGAAGAACCCGAATGGCCGGCGCCACCGCCTCCGGTCGCCCCAGCCGAAACCACCGACCGTGACGTCCCCCCCGAACCAGCTCAACCTTCCGACCTCGCTAACCTCGACCAGTGGCCTCAAGAGGGGGGGCCCACGCAAGAACAATTTCGCCAAGAACAGAAGACCTGTCCCTCCCTCGAGGGACTCCGCCAGCAAGCGCTCGCCCAAAGCGCAGGGGATACCTCCGGAACTCACTGGGTCTACTGGGACAATGATCTGCTGTACAGTGAGCAAAGAATCGCAGAGCTGGGGGCCAGCCGAGTCCTAGTGGTACCACTCCGTTTTAGAGACTTTCTGCTAAACCTGGCCCACGATGTCCCCCTGGCAGGACACCTGGGACAAAATAAAACCTACAGTCGCCTAGTGACCCACTTCTTCTGGCCCAAAATGAGGAACGATGTACACCAGCATTGCCGATCTTGCCCCACGTGCCAAGCCAGTGGAAAGAGCGGCCGCAAACTAAAGGCCCCCCTGCAACCTTTTCCCGTGGTCACCACCCCGTTCGAGAGGGTCGGGATAGACATCGTGGGGCCCCTGGACCCGCGCACAAAACAAGGCCATCGATTCATCTTGGTGCTAGTGGACCACGCCACCCGCTACCCTGAGGCTGTTCCCCTGCGGACTGTGACAGCCCCGGTAGTCGGTCGGGCTCTGATGGGGATCTTCTCCCGTGTGGGCTTCCCCCGAGAAGTCGTCAGCGACAGAGGCACGAACTTTATTTCTAAATATATGAAATCCCTCTGGCAACAGTGCGGGGTTACCTACCGATTCACGACCCCCTATCACCCTCAAGGGAACGGACTCGTTGAGCGGTTCAATCGCACGCTAAAAGGGATGATCGGGGGGTTGGAAGAGCCCCTCCGTCGCCAGTGGGATGTGCTGCTGCCGTGCCTCCTCTTCGCCTATCGGGAGGTCCCCCAGAAATCCCTGGGCTTCAGCCCGTTTGAACTGCTATATGGACACCCAGTGCGGGGGCCGCTCAGCCTAGTCAAAGAAGGCTGGGAGATGCCTCCGCTAAAGAACCCTCCAGATGTCTTCCGGTACCTCCTAACCCTCCGCAACCAGACCCGGCGGTTCAGGGAGCTGGCAAAAGCTAACCTAGAGGCCAGTCAAAAGGACATGAAAAAGTGGTATGACCGGAATGCCTCATCCATTGAATTTGAACCTGGCCAACAGGTATGGGTGATGTCCCCCACCGAGCCATGCGCCCTGCAAGACAAATGGACGGGGCCCTTCAAAGTAGTCGAGCGCAAGGGCCCTGCCACCTATCTCATCGACATGGAATCTTCCCGGAACCCCCTCCGGGTCCTCCACGCTAACAGACTGAAGCCCCACTTTGTGCGTACAGAACTCATTCTCCTGATGGCCACAGACAATGGGGCTGAAGAAGACTCCGAGCCCCTCCCTGACCTCCTACGGACTCGGGAGCAAGACGGCTCCGTGGATGGGGTCCGACTCTCGGAGGCCCTCACCAGAGAGCAACGCCAGGAGTGTCGAGTCCTCCTGTCACAGTTCGCCAGCCTGTTCTCCCTCACCCCAGGTGTCACTTCCTGGTGTGTGCACGATGTGGACACGGGGGACAGCCCCCCTATCCGCCACCGGGCCTACCGCGTGCCAGATCGGGTACGGGCCTGCATCCAGGAAGAAGTAGCCAAGATGCTCACGCTCGGGGTCATCGAGCCCTCAGACAGCCCCTGGGCCAGCCCTGTAGTACTGGTCCCCAAAGCAGCTGCCCCCGGCACCACACCAGAACTCCGGTTCTGCGTCGACTACCGGGGCTTGAATGCGGTCACCAGAACAGACGCACATCCCATCCCCCGGGCAGATGAACTAATCGACCGCATGGGAGCTGCCCGCTACCTCAGTATCTTCGACCTGACGGCGGGCTACTGGCAAATCGGCCTCACACCCCGGGCGCAAGAACGTTCTGCCTTTTCCACCCCCGATGGCCATTACCATTTCACAGTCATGCCCTTCGGCATGAAGAATGCCCCAGCAACATTCCAACGGCTCGTCAATCAGGTCCTGGCGGGGCTCGAAGGATTCAGCGCCGCCTACCTAGACGACATCGCTGTATACAGCCACCATTGGTCCGAGCACCTCCACCACCTCCGAGCAGTGCTGCAAGCCCTTCAGCGAGCTGGCCTCACGATCAAGGCCAGCAAGTGTCAAATTGGGCAAGGGTCTGTAACCTACCTCGGGCACCAGGTGGGAAGCGGCCTGGTGGCCCCTCTGCAGCTAAAAATTGCCGCCATCCAGTCCTGGCAGCCCCCCATCACCCAGACCGAGGTACGAGCCTTCCTGGGCCTCACGGGCTATTACCGAAGGTTCGTGAAAGACTATGGTACTATAGTGGGGCCCCTCACAGAACTCACGTCAAAAAATCAGCCCAAGAAAGTCAACTGGACCCCAGAGTGTCAAGCTGCATTTGAACAATTGAAAGCCGCCATGTGTTCCGCCCCTGTGCTCCAGGCCCCCGACTACAGCCGGGAGTTCGTCGTCCAGACGGATGCCTCCGACCATGGCATTGGGGCAGTCCTGTCTCAAGTGAACACCGAAGGCCTTGATCAACCGGTGGCCTTCATTAGCCGGCGACTCCTACCACGGGAACAACGCTGGAGCACCATAGAGAGGGAGGCCTTCGCTGTGGTATGGGCCCTCAAGAAGCTCCGGCCCTACCTTTTTGGCACACACTTTCGGGTACAGACCGACCACCGACCCCTGCAGTGGCTGATGCAGATGCGGGGGGAAAACCCGAAGTTACTACGCTGGTCCATCTCCCTACAAGGTATGGACTTCACAGTTGAACACCGGCCTGGGCCAGATCACGCCAACGCGGATGGCCTGTCCCGGTTCTTCCGCCTCGACGAGGAGAGTCCCCAAGAGGATGGGTAACTCTCCCCGCCTTCAGCTGGGGGGGACGCATGTTGGACAGGCCACATGAAGGGCCGCTCTCCCCCGGCCCAACTAGGCCCGAGGCCGGTCACGCAAGTACCACACACCACCATTGCACGTCCTCCGTCCCCCCAGGGACCCCTGCCCTCGAGCATGTCGACCTCGTGGGTCCGATCCACTGCCGGCCCATGCGCCCATCCTGGGGCGCCATCTTGGACACTCCACCACGAGGCCGCCTGGCCCCCGATCGACCTCAACCCTGGGCCTGGCCCGGCCTCAGACACCCCGGCACCACCATCCACCCAGGAGGTGAGCGGGCTACTTGGCAAGTCAATGGGAGAAGGAGGTGTCGATGGCTCTCCCCCGCCAAGTGCCGCTCGCCCATCGCCTCCCCGGGCGCTGGCTCCACCCCCCTGCTGGGTGTCTGGACTCCCTCATCCCGGACCTCCCGACCTCCAAGTGCGAGGGTCCGGACATCAAAGCACACCAGCCCTATAACTGGGGCAGCTCCAGAGCAGGAAGGCAGTTGTATCTTGGAGTCGAGAGACGCAAAGAGGAACTCATCCTAGACGGACTACTGACGCTGCCGTAGCTCTGTCTTGTGCACCATCGTCCTGCCTGCCGGCGCTGCCGCAACCTTCGCAACCTTCATATCCTTCATCGTCGTCGGGACCTGCTGGCGTGGCCACGGACCGTTTGTAACCGTCATCTTCACCGGGACCTGCTGGCTCCGCCGCGGACCGTCGTTTCCTTCGTCCATCTCGGGACCTGCTGGCTCCGCCGCGGCCCGATCATCTAGAACGCCGAGCTCGAGGATTGAGAGCTATATCCATCTTTTGGTAACAAGACTGTCCCGCTACCCCTTTTCCCAAACCAGAGACCAGAATCGAGGGGACCCCTGAGTCCAGACCTCCTTGTATCATTTCATCGTAACTTAAAGAATTGCCTATAAAGTCTCGTTGAACTTTAACCTGGTGTGGTGTCCGTCTGTGGGGGGGAAGTTACTTGTCTGTACGATCGCTGGAGACGGCTCTCTCCGGAGACCTCTCCCCTTATTCTCGGCCGACTCTCCCGGTCCGTCTAACAGTGACTATTTTCACAATTGTGCTGCGCTGCCTGTGAAATTGATTTGTGCCTGATTGTGCCGGTGCCACCGCCATTTGCATCGCGCTTTTTCACTGACTGTGCCCCAAACCTGCTTCGCTTTTGGCTTGCTGCCATTTTGTTGTTGTTGTTGTTGTGCCTCCCTGCCCGGATCTCCACCCCGCTCCCGCCTCCCAGCTGATCCTCCCTCCCACTGATACAGTAAGCCCCGCTCTCGTGTTGTAGCGCCGTGACTGTCCTGTTTCCTACAGAAGCGGTCGCTCCTCACGCTGCTCCCCGATCTGCCTGCCACCACTGGTATCGTAGCGCCAGACTGCTGTCTGCTGCCTCGCCTCGCTCACACAGCTGCTACTGCCTAATTGAACATCGCATTTGAATCGTAGCGCTAGATTGCATAATTATAAATTAATTTAATCATCGTTTTTGTATTGTAGCGCTGGATTGCCTAAGTGCGCTTTGACTATTTTCACAATTGTGCTGCGCTGCCTGTGAAATTGATTTGTGCCTGATTGTGCCGGTGCCACCGCCATTAGCATCGCGCTTTTTCTCTGACTGTGCCCCAATCCTGCTTCGCTTTTGGCTTGCTGCCATTTTGTTGTTGTTGTTGTTGTGCCTCCCTGCCCGGATCTCCACCCCGCTCCCGCCTCCCAATTGATCCTCCCTCGCCCCTCCCCCCCACTATCCACATATGGCAGATGCTTCTGCGTGCAGCGGTCACGCGCAGCGGTTGCGCCCCATGCGCGCCGAAGGTGCGCCAAAGGTAAGCCCATCTACACCCGCCCGCGCCTGGACCGCACCCAGCGCCAGACCCCCTGTCCCCCACAATACCCATTACACCCGCATAAAATACGATGCCGCTACCCTCTCAGCCCTTAACCCCGGCCAACTCCCAAACTGCTACCAAGGCACCCCAGGACACACCCATGGACCCTTCACCTGCCACTCCTGCAAGTTCGACAGCATCAGGACCCACCCCAAATCCACAAATTCCACACAGAGCTCCGACACTAACCAACTAAAGTGCATCCTGCTCAACACCCGCTCGGTCCACAGACACGCCATTGAACTCTGGAACCTACTCGACACTACATCGCCGGACGTCGCCTTCCTTACAGAAACATGGATGAACGCCTCATCAGCCCCCGACATCGCCATAGCCAACCCAGACACCTACAAGATCATCCAAAAAGATCGAACCAACCAAACAGGAGGAGGCATCGCCATTGTCCATAAGAACACCATCCGCATCACGACCAGTTCCGACGATAACCTCGCTACTGCCGAACACCTTCACTTCCAGATCCACACCGACCCCAAAACCACACTCAGGGGCACCCTCATCTACAGACCCCCAGGACCTCGCACACAATTCAGCGAAGACATTGCTGACTTCATCAGCCCACATGCGTTCCCATCCGAGAACTACATTCTACTGGGAGACCTCAACTTTCATCTGGAAAAGAAAAACGACAACAACACCACCACCCTTCTGGACAACCTCGCCAATCTCGGACTCAAACAACTCGCTGACACCCCCACCCACTTTGCCGGACACACACTTGACCCTATCTTCACCTCCAGCAAGCACATCTCCTTCGATTACACCACAGCTCTCCATTGGACGGACCACAGCTGCGTTCACTTCAACTATAAAAAGTCCACGACCCACAACCCACCACAGCCCATTCCCCGAAGAAATTGGAACAAAATCTCCACCGACCAGCTCTTCACATCGCTTCTCCAAAACCCCCCTACCAATTCATCGGACCCTAACCAAGCAGCCTCCAACCTCACACAGTGGATCACCCACAGCGCCGACGAGCTAGCACCCTTGAAAATCCATCTATTCAAGCAAGGTAGCAAAAAAGCCCCCTGGTTCAACGATGACCTAAAAATATCTGTCGTACTCTCGAGAAAACCTGGAAAAAAAACCCGACCACTGACAACCTAGCCACCTTCAAGAATGCCACCCGCAAACACCATCAACTGATCCGATCCACCAAGAAATCAGCATTCAAGGATCGACTCGACAACAATGCCCAAAACAGCAAGGAACTTTTCAACATCGTCAAAGAATTCCCTAACCCCTCCGCCGGCACTAACGACATCACTCCCTCCCAAGACCTCTGCGACTCTCTAGCCTCATTCTTCCACAACAAAATCGCAGAAATTCATAACAGCTTTGAAAACCAGTCCGAAGACCAATCCACTTCACCCACCTCCGAACCTAAACCGCACTCCAACATCCTTTGCGCCTGGAACCCACTCTCCACCGAAGACACCATCCGTCTGATGAACTCCATCCACTCGGGATCACCAACCGACCCATGCCCCCACCACATTTTCAACAAAGCAGACTCCATCATCGCACCCCATCTCCACGATGTCATTAACTGTTCCCTCAACTCCGCAACCTTCCCGGAAAACTGGAAACATGCCGAACTCAGCGCCCTTCTGAAGAAGCCCACGGCAGACCCAACCGAACTTAAGAACTACCGCCCCATCTCGCTCCTCCCATTCCCTGCCAAAGTCATCGAGAAAGCTGTCAACAGTCAGCTCGCCGCCTTCCTCGAATCCAACAAATCCCTCGACCCCTCACAGTCCGGCTTCCGAGCCAAACACAGCACCGAAACCGCCCTCATCGCCGCAACTGACGACATCCGAAAACTACTGGGTAACGGAGAAACAGTCGCTCTCATCTTACTTAACCTCTCTGCAGCCTTTGACACAGTCTGTCATAGCACCGTCATACAACGTCGGAATACAAGGAAAAGCATTGGACTGGATCATCTCGTTCCTCACCGGAAGTACACAGAGAGTCCGCCTCCCCCCTTTTAGATCAGAGGCCACTGAAGTCATCTGCGGCGTACCCCAAGGATATTCACTCAGTCCTACCCTCTTCAACGTATACATGAGTCCTCTCGCCTCCATCGCACGCCAACACAACCTCAACATCATCTCCTACGCAGACGACACCCAGCTGATCCTCTCCCTCACCAAAGACCCAAACACCGCCAAAACCAACTTACACAAAGGAATGAAAGAAGTAGCCAAGTGGATGAAGAACAGCTTTTTAAAACTAAACTCAGAAAAAACAGAAGTCCTCATCCTAGGGCCATCCTCCTCTGCCTGGGACGACTCATGGTGGCCTCCGGCCCTCGGAACCGCACCCATACCTACGGACCATGCACGTAACCTGGGCTTCATTCTGGACTCCTCCCTCTCGATGACCAGACAAGTCAACGCCGTCTCATCTTCTTGCTTCAACATCCTACGAATGCTCAAAAAAATCTTCCGCTGGATCCCCACCGAAACAAGAAAGACGGTCACCCACGCACTGGTCACAAGCCGACTGGATTACGGAAACACCCTCTACGCCGGAACCACAGCCAAACTACAGAAAAAACTCCAACGCATCCAAAATGCCTCAGCCAGACTCATTTTAGACATCCCTCGGCAGGACCACATCTCCGGCCACCTGAAAGAACTCCATTGGCTCCCTATCAACAAGAGAATAACGTTCCGTCTCCTCACCCACGCACACAAAGCCCTCTATGACCTAGGACCCGAATGCCTCAACACGCATCTTTCCTTCTACACCCCCTCTCGACTACTACGATTGTCCAATCAAGCCCTCGCCGCAGTTCCGCGCATCCACAGATCCACCATGGGAGGAAGATCCTTCTCCTACTTAGCGGCCAAAACCTGGAATTCTCTCCCCACCCACCTCCGCCTTACACAGAACCACTTCTCCTTCAGAAAGCAACTAAAAACTTGGATATTCGATAAATAAATACTCCTCCCTCCCTCAAGCGCCTTGAGACCCTCTGGGTGAGTAGTGCGCTATACAAATTTCGGAACTTGAACTTACTGTGTGTAGTATGTTTTGCGCACCCTGTGTTCTGATACCTCTAGACATATGTTTATTCTTAGGAGGTTGTTTTATCTACTATGGGTTATACTAGTGAGTTCATGGTTCCCTGCATGATATATGCCTAAGGTGGTTAGGATTGTGTAGAAGGTACTTACCTTTTACCAGTGGATACAGGTTGTGTGCTGCATTTGCTATTTGGTGCTACAAGTATTAAATGTTCTAAAAGTGCTAGTTCTAAAAGTGCTTAATTCTGACAGTGGTCCACCTGGCCCTGCCCTGTGTACATGATCCCCTGTAAATTCTGCCTGTGCCAGTTGGCACAGTGTAAATTGTGTGTTTATTATCTAATATGTTTGGCATAATACAAAGGCTATTTTTGATATAACCTTGTGTGGAGTTCCTTTTGTGGGGGGCCTTGGATGTTGTTGCTGGTGGGTGCGTGCGCAAATGCTTTACACATTGCGTCCAGGATAATCCTGTCTGCTCGTGCCAAGCTACCAAGGGGGTAAGCAGGGGTTATTTTTGGCGGGTGACTTTCTTGCCCTGACTAGAGTGGTGGTTTCTGCCTGGCTTTGGCGCAAGCCCTAGCCAACAGGAAATTGCCATTTGTAACAAATGTCACCATTGTGCCTCCCTTCCAGACGTCCTCAAGTACGTCAATGCCAATGAGGCTCCATTTCCTGAAACCCTGAAGCCGTCGTACTTCTTTCAAAAAGTCTCCCTCCCTTAATGGAGTCTGCTCTGTAAGTTTCATCTCCCAGTCCGTCATTTTAGTTGGCTTGTGCCAGATGTCAATAACCATCCTAGTATGTGTCCGGAGATGTACTGAACCCCTACCCATATGATACAATTCAGCCAGATGGCTTTGGTTGTTCAATGCCATTCTGACCACCCTCTATGCTGGTTCCTCCAGTGGGGAGAAGACCCATCTTTGACATTGATGAGGTGAGCAGCCCAGTAATATTTCCTAATATCCGAGACTGCCAAACCCCTTCATATACCCCATTCTGGAGCTGCTTGAGCACAATTCTGTGACTACGCCCCCCCATTACAACTTGCACAGTTTGGACTCAATCACTTGAAAGAACGTTTCCTGGATCCGGTAAGGGGTGTTCTTGACTGCATACAGTAAGCGTGGAAGGGCCATCTCTTTAAAGAGGACAGCCCTGCCCATGAGAGAGATCGGGAGCTCCCTCCAGTGTGTCACATCGTCCCGTAGTTTGTTAAGTTGCACCAGCAGATTCAGTTGCGTAAACTCCTCCACTGACGTGGTAATCCAGATACCCAAGTACTTAAACTTATCTTGCAGTATCAGCTCCGAGCATGCTGACGTCAATACTGGAGGGTCACCCGCCAGTGAGAAAAACAGGGATTTGTCCCAGTTAATGCAGTACCCAGAGTAGGAACCAAAGGACCAAATTATGTGAACGAGCCTATGGAAAGTGTGTCGGGGCCTGTGCGCGTAGAGAAGGATATCGTCCGGATATGAGGATATGCGCTCTTCTCAGCGTCCCCCCTCTTTCTGTGCCATTTAATACCGGGTCTCTTCTTATCCAAGCTGCCATCGGTTCCAATGCCGGCCCAAACAGCATCGGTGACAGTGGGCACCCCGACGCACTTTAAGGTACTGTTACTCTACTTGGGGTGCACTGTCCTGCCCCCAGACTGACAACCCTTCCTGTGGGTACTGTTGCTCTGCCCTAGCCTGCCCTCTCTCCTTGGGGTGCTTGTACTGACCCCAGACTGACGCTCCTTCCTGTAGGTGCTGCTTCTCTGCCCCAGCCTACCCTCTCTTCTTGGGGTACACTGTCCCGACTCCTGACTGGTCCAGCTATGACTCTCCGTAGGTACCTTAAGGTACTGTTACTCTTCTTGGTGTTCACTGTCCTGCCCCCAGACTGACAGCCCTTCCCGTAGCTCCTCTTGCAGATGCTGCTCCTTCCATTACTGTTTCTTTACATTGGCCTGACTCTGCCTGACCTTGACATGTCTGCTCTTTCCACAGTCCCTCTGGTCCAATAAACCTCAGACATTGCAATAGACATGTGCGGTATTTACAGAGCAAGGAAGCCAGTGTTTGGAGTGAGAAGAACAGAGAAGCATCTTAAAAGGATGAAGCAAAACCAACAATCTGAATAAACTCTATATTCAAAACTAAACATACATTGTAAGCAGGAGCCTGCTCGTGTGACAAGAGCCTGACGCAGGCAGAGAAACTGTGCTCTTTGACTGATCTTTGTAAGATCAGTGAATCAACTTAAGACAGGAGGCAAAATGCTTTTTCAAGATGGTTTATTACACGGAGCACCGGGACAACGTCTTTCTCGGCACTCGGCTGGCGCCTTAATAAGATGGCCGCCTTCCACTTCCGGCTCACCCTTTCCAGTTCCGGCTAGTGGAAACACTAGACCGTTACCACATATCTCCCCCCTTTATGCAACAACAGTTAACCTGATTAAACACTCTTACTTGTTGTCCATTTCAAAGTCCTTGAAACTCACCGGAGTCCTTACTACTCTCCCTGCTCTCGTCTTCATCACTCCTTCTCCTCCTTCACTTCTCTGCTCCTCCGACAACCTGCCTCTTGTCTCTGTTCCTTCATGAGTACTTCCCGTCCTTTCCTTTTCAGTTCCTTTCTTGCTCCTGCCGTTTGCTCCGCCTGCTTCTCTGACTATCCCGTCCTCTCCGACATCTTTCTCCTCTACCTGCTGCATGCCTTCTTCTACTTGCTCCTTACTCCTTCCACTACCTTCTTCATTGCTTCTCTCCACATTCTCTTCCACTTCTTCTGTCTCCGCTCCTGTAATGGCTGGATTTTCTGAGTAGGTGGGATCAGCCCCCAGGGGCCCCTCCAACCCAGCCAGAACGTACTCACCTTCCCTCCTCAGGACTCCTCTATCCAGGCACCTGGTACCTACCTGAGGATGGGGAACTCGCAATATACAAGCTCATATTATTAAGAACACCACTAAACCTATAGGGATACTAGGAATACTCACTGATTACTAGGGATATCCATACCCTACACCACACTTATTCACATCAGTTGGTCTCGCGGCCACCCTGACCCAGACCGTTCTACCCTAGGGCAGATATGACACACAATCCGGTGCGTCTACACAAGGGCCTGCAGAACCCAATGCTCCCTTTTCCAAAGTGTTCGCAATCCTGCGAAACTACACACTAGTTCGACCACCTAGTGCTCTCATTTACTCAAGCCACAATCCAGTGGGTATACACACTGGTTCGACCCCCCAGTGCTCTCATTAACGCCGCATATCAACGACGACCACATTCCTATGAATACCTATACATATATATATATATATTGGGAAGTCTCTTCACTAAGGGTCTGCTACTACAATAATATTATGGGATGGTGTACTAACTTAGTCCCTTGGTTGCAAGTCTCCTCTCTCCCTCACCATTACTTACCTGATATGGGGTAGCATCTGTTCAAACAGTAATACTTACCAGGAAAGATTATCCTTACTGTATGAGGACAAAGATATACACACTATATGATTGAGTTGTTTTTTGATTTAAGCGCTCCTACCCCCCTTTTGATCCATCAGTGGCTCAACGGCAACTGGCTTGAAGCCAGGATAACTTTATCATAAAAGAACTCATGCACACTAATTCACTAATTAATGGGGTCATTTATTATTAGTACAATATAAACCTTTACAAACTGACAAAGACTATAGGTAGAACACACCGCTTGAAAGAGAAGGATTAAACATAACAGGAACACTCCGCTGAAAGGGAAAAGATTAGACATAAAGTGTAAGTGTAACTAATTCAGACTACCTCACCTATTAGAAGGAAGATTTCTCTCTCTGCCTCTGGTGGGATTAGGGCTCTCTCTCTGCCGCTGGTGGGATTAGGGCTCTCTCTGTCTCTCCCTCCTTCACCACATCACCACGCCTCTGGTTCAGTTGCTCCAGCTGACAGCCTTCTTTGATGCTCTCTGCACTGCTTTCTCTCTCCTCATCTTCAGCAATCGTCTGCCTTCTTTCTCCATTCAAGAACTGCACTCTATTCTGCAGCTTCAGCAGACATCCTCTCTCTCTCTGCAAGCTGTTCTGAGCTCCAAGCTGTTCTGAGCTCCCAGCAGTTCTGTGCTCCCAGCAGTTCTGTGCTCCAAGCTGTTCTGAGCACCACGCTGAACTGCACACCACGCTGGACTGACCTCCAAACTGAACTGACAACTCCTCCTCTCCTGTAGCTCACTAATATGGATTCCTCTCCCCTCATGGAAATTTCCACCGGAGGGCTGTCTCCTACCGAATTCCTGTGCCAGCTCCCAGGCTTCCACGCAACCGCAGTGCGCCTCTGCATGTTACGTCTGGGCCCAAGAGAAAAACACATTTCTCGGATAAGAAGCAGTCCTAACTGGATTTCCTCTAGCACACAACAGCCTTAACTATAAACATTGCCTTTGCCCTGAAAAGCCTCTCAGCTTCATCAAGATGGAGTCCCTCTAGCTCTAGGCCTGTAGGCCTGAAAGGGGTGAAATGCTCCTTAGCTCTGTCAGAATACCTACATAAACCATACCAAAGTGTCTAATATGTCAAAGCCAATAGGCAATAGACAGGTGAAAGTCAAGAATAAAGGCATATTAAGCAGCTATCCTCTTCTAGATCTGGAAAAAAGGGCTTAAAAGGGCCAACACAGGCTAAGAATACCTATACTAGATGCGAGCAAGATTAATGATCTATATCACTGCTAAATAAAGCCAAAAACTCTGCCATAACAGCTCCCCACTTCAAGATTTTGCTGCATTTTGCCATTCTGTCCTGCGACCACACTTTGCCGTCGCTGAGCAACTGTGGAAATAAAATTGACAATTGTGCCCCATCATTTCCCTGTTTCTGCCTGACAGCCATTTTTTTATTCAGACAAGCACCCATTTTGTGTGACATCCATTTTGTCTTCAGACCCACAAGCAAGACACCCTGCCTCTTGCACCCCCGTTCATTGACCACACATTTCTGTGGTTCTGCCAATCCTGGGAACCAGCAGCAGATAGTTCCTGTTTTCTTAACTGTAAGACACCCTGCACCTGGCATCTTAGTTCAGTGACCACCCCTTCCTGTGCTTCAGCCAATTCCCAGAACCAGCAGACAGATCCTGTCTTAAGAAATAGTTCATGTCCTTGACTGCAAGCCAGAGAACAGATGGTCTCTGTTTTACACAAGATAGTTCCTCTTTTTGACTCTTGTGGTTCAGCCGATTCCCAGAACCAGCAAGATAGTTCCTGTTTTACACAAGATGGTTCCTGTTCTTGACTCTAAGCAAGAGATAAACCCCCGAATGAGTAAGGGCCTTCAACTGAAAGAGAACACATTTCCACACATCACATGCCCTCTCACGAGACACAAGACACGCCCCTACCTTGACACATCTGTTGGAAATTACTGCTTGTCACTTCCCTTTTTTCTTGTCACTTCTCTTTTCTTCTTTTGCCTATTGACTGAAAACTGTATAAATATTCTAATGTGTGAATAAAGCTGCAGACCACTCCTGTACCCGCTTGGTGCTGGAGCTCTCCCCTTAACTCGAGTTACTGGACCCTTTTTTTTTGTACTCGAGCACCACGGACTCCTCTCTTTGCTTTGACTGAAATTATGATTATTAAGTATAGAAATTCTGAGATGAGGTAATATTGAATTAATTTACCATATTAATTGGCGCCCGAACAGGTGCGTTCCCTTTTCCCCACGCGCCGGCGATATTGGACCCTGTACTGTCCCCTCCTGACCTTTGACGGACTTCAAAGTGCACAATGCGGGGAATTCCTGCTAACTCCCTCGAGGCAAAGAGGGGAAACAACTGCGGCCCGGCATCCACACGAGGCGGTGAGGAAAATTTCGGAACGTCCTGTAGTAGAGCCCAACCTGTGAAGAGACGAGTCCGAGGTTCTGAGAGCCCCACCTTAGAAGCTGCGCGCATTTCAAGATCTTCAAGAGGCCTTCCAGTTATTTTTTCGGTGAGTACTGCTGAAAAGTATAAAGACGAACCCATAGCTTTTGTGGGTGCGGTAAAGATACATGTTTTTGTTGGTTTCTCACCTATCTTTGGTAAGGACTGCTAAACTAGTATAAAAGACGGACTCACCACGTTGTGGGTGCGGTAAAGATACATGTTTTTGTTGGTTTCTCACTTATTTTGTGAGGACTGCTAAACTAGTATAGAAGACGGACTCACCACTTTCGTGGGTACGGTAAAGATATATATTCTGTTTGTTTTTCTTTTTCTCTCAATTCTAAATCTTTGAAAAGTCTTGCCATCATGCCTATTTTCTCGAAAATACGTAAGATAGCAACCAAAAGGAGTATTCTTGAGAAGGAAATTCCCCTTCCTCCTCGGGATACTCCAGGACACTTCATGTATGCAAAACATGGTGTTGGTGCAATTATTTATTGTGATTTATGGGTGGATAATACTAAAGACCTAGAACACAGATATAGATGGCCTGAAAATGGTACTTTTGACAAGGAATGTATTATAAAATTAGAGGAGCAGTTGTGGGAGAAAAAGGGAGTCCACCAGTCACAAAGTGACTCGGTGGAATTATGGAGAAAAGAAGCCCATAGGAGGCAACAGAAGGAATTGCATAAAGTTGAAAAGGGTAAGAGAATGTCAGAGCAGGCCATGAAAGAACAGTTACAAGAAATAGGGAAAGAAGTAGTTAGTGAAAGGAATAAAAGGGAACAATCAGCCATTTCTACTGGTTTTTATCCTGTATTACCATCTGCACCTGAAAACCCTAACATTGCACCACCTAAGACACAACCTACCGCCCCATCACCAGAGGATACTTTCACCAATTTCCTCTTAGATACTCCACCTCCATATGAGGTTCCAGTAATTCAACACCCTCTGCCTCCGCCACACCTTTTACAACATAACACACCACCTCTCACTCCAGAAGGGGGTGCCGTAGGTCCAGACCCAGGTAAAACAATTCCCGACTGCCCCTATGACCCGACTCCGAGCAACACAGGGGAGGCGGGCCGAATAAGTAAAATACTTCATGACTCCTGGGAAGAAATAAGACATCTACCAGCAATTGACACGTTTCTTCAAGCGGCCTCTGAGTTTCTTCGTACTGGAGAGATCTCACGAGCCATTAACGGTATGACTACAAGAAGATCACACCCTGTAAAAATGCACATGTATAGGTTCCTCCTTTGCTGTTTCATAAAAAACATGCAAGCAGAGGAAAGAAATGTACCAGTTTCACTTTTTGACTTATTAGATTCCGCCTCCGACCACACTAGTCTAGAACTTATAAATGATGCACTAGACAGGTTCACCCGTAAGGTGACCCGTATTCTACAAAACTTGCAACCAAATGAAGAGAATAAGAAACTTGAGGAGGAAATTACTGAACCTACTGAAAAAGTCCTACCCGTTCGTTCTTCCGCCCCTAATTCACGAACACCCCCGCCTACATTCCTCCAAGGTCACTCTGAACTGTCATCAACAAATACCACAACCAACAACACAGAAACAAGTTCGAGCTTTTGTTGGTCTCACCTCATATTGTAGACAGTGGATCCCGCAATTTGCACTCATTTCTAAACCATTAGTGCAGCTGACAACACTCTAAGCTGGGGCTACTCCACAATTACCCTGGACAGATGAACACACGCAAGCTTTTCAGTCTCTTAAAAAGGCTATGTGTCAAGCCCCATGGTTAGCAACACCTGATTACACCAAAGATGTTGTTGTTTGTAACAGAAAACTCAGGTACAGCACTATCAGTCCTGACCCAACTTCAAGCAGACAGTCATAGACCATGTGGTTATTTTTCAAGTACATTAGATCCAGTAGCACAAGCATTACCTGCATGTCTAAAATCAGTAGCAGCTACTGCACAAGCTATTAGACAAAGCGATGCTATTGTATTGGGATATCATCTGATAGTCCAGGTCCCACACGCTGTAGAACTTCTGCTAAACAGAATGCAAACACAGCATCTGACAATAGCCAGACTCACCGGATATGAGATGACGCTTTTTCAGCCACATATTGAGTTTAGACGATGCAACATTTTAAACCCAACAACACTGTTGCCACTGACCTCTCCTACTGAACAACTTCACGATTGTAATGACATAATTGATTTAGTGACCAAACCCAGACCAGATTTACAAGATACTCCCCTTTCTAAGGCAGAAATGACACTTTTTGTTGATGGTTCATGTATGAGACTCCCCACTGGAGAACTAGCAGCAGCCTATGCCGTCACAAATGGTACAAACACTTTGGAAGCACACAAGATAGAGATACTGTCGGCACAAGCAGCCGAACTCATAGCACTAACACGAGCATGCCACTTAGCAAAAGGAAAATCAGTTAAAATTTACACTGATTCACAGTACGCTTTCGGGGTTGTACACAACTTCGGCACATTGTGGAAAGAGAGAGGATTCCTCACATCACATGGGTCTAAAATACAGCATGCTACACTCATCACTGCCCTCTTAGAGGCCAGTCAGTTACCGAAAGTTGCAGTATTAAAGTGTAAAGCACACACAAAAGGAACCGATGAAATATCAAAAGGAAATGATTCCGCAGACAGTGCAGCCAAATTAGCAGCAAACACAGAATTGAATATACTACACCGCCAATACGCAATACAATACCCCTTTTCTGACATCCAGGATGTCCAAAGTCACACCACACCACAGGAACTGCTAGAATGGAAGGAAAAAGGAGGGGTCCTTACAGATCAGGGTTGGATGACACCTGAAAGAGCAGTATGGTTTCTGCTGGATGCTATGGTACAGGTTATAATAAACACCATACATGAACCAGCGCATCTGGGAGAAAAAGCAATGTTAGACAGCATATAGAACATATGGCACAACAAACATTTGAGAGCTGCAGCCAAACAAAAAGTCAAAACGTGCATGATTTGTAATCAGTTCAACCCAGGTAAAGGCACAAAGGTGGAGCAGGGTGAATTCCAACCCCCTGACCATCCATTTGAAGTTCTCCAAATGGACTATATCCAGATGGAGAGATGTAGAGGTCACAAGTATGTGCTAGTTGTAGTATGTGTTTGACCAGATGGTCAGAAGCCTATCCCGTCCCAGATTACACTGCAATGACAACTGCTAAGCAACTAGTAAGAGAATATTTCCAGAGATATGGGTTGCCCCGCGTCATCTACTCAGACAACGGCCAGCCCTTCTCCTCTGAACTCATGAAGCAAGTGTCTCTTCTGTTAGGGTACAATTGGAAATTTCACTGTGTAAGACATCCTCAGGCAGCAGGTCTAGTAGAGAGACACAACCAGACTTTGAAGACAAAATTGGCCAAGATATGTACAGACAAAGGCGTGGACTGGATGGTAGCCTTACCGGTTGCCCTTTTCTACATGCGTATGGTAGCACATTCCAGAACTGGTCTATCTCCATATGAGGTGGTCTTTGGCAGACCACCAAATATGTGGGGTACGCCAATGCCTAAAAGAATTACTGATGTAGACAGCAGAATATTGACTGATTACCTGGCTTCCTTGATGTCTGCACTCCAATCTTGTCGTTCACAGGCCGCTGCAGCCTTCCCTGACAAAACCGCCCCTGGAGAACACACCATCCGACCCGGCGACTGGGTGATGATAAGAAACTTCGACAGGACCAGTCCTCTTCAGCCCAGGTGGAAGACTCCGAAGCTCGCGCTCCTAACCACGCGGATGGCGGTGAAGGTCGAAAGCAGGAAGGGCTGGCTACACGCGAGCCACTGCCGGAAATATTTGGGACAAAGAGACACTGTTGCCGGCGACGCTGCCAACCCTAGTGACATTGTAAAAGAACAATCTTTTGTGCCCTTGGAACTGACCCCACAACAAGAATACAAATCAAAGTTGAGGTCTGCCATCCGGACTCTGGCTAATTAAGTCCACTGGGCGCAGGCCCAGTGGTGAAGCGGTTGGAGCATGGGGATGGATTTAAACACCTTGACTATGTGGGAAAAAAGAGAAAAGATAGAATGAATCGCAGAAACAAGAACTTTAAGAACTTGTGTAGTGGTTCTATCATATGTTTAATTATATTGTTTTTCTTCATAACCATTATGAAGTGTCTTGGTAGGATCCTCCACATTGTTTTTCCCCCAACACCACACACCTCTCATACACCCAACAGCATTCAGGAACACACATATCATGACCTACCCCCTCATGAACAAGCCCATAGACTAGCCTAGCAAAACAATACCTTTATACAGATGTTACACAACACTCATCAGGCCAGCAATAGCACAAACCGCCTCCCACCTCATCAGAAAAAGGGAGGGATGCCTCTTTTTTCCCTTTCCATTTTCCTATAATGGGACTTGTGAAACCTGGTTCGCCCTAATAACAGCTGACGATACTACCCCCACCTCCTGCCCTGACGGAAATAATTCATGCAAGATTGGGTGGCCTTGGGGGGACTTAAACAAGGTACTTAATGCTGCCTGTTACCCAAATAAGGATGGAAATCCTCAGGCAACAGGTACAGTCCTAGAAAGTGAAGAATACAAGCAAGGGAACATGTTCCATGTCCTACAAGATGCATGCTGGTCCCCCTTCCATCTCGGTCTCACCAGTAAAAGGACACCTGTGCATCCATAAAAATGGCTCTGTTCCATTAGGGCACAGTGACTGTCATACCACTATAAGTTTTGAAGACAGAGGAAAGTCCTCATTTCTAGCATCTCGCCATACTTATTTCGTCTGTGGCCAAACGGCCTATGTGCAGCTGCCCTTGAACTGGTGGGGAACTTGCTATATAGCATTCCTGTTACCCCCTGTCTTTGTGGCCCCATCCACTTACCACCGAGACCTCCTGGTACCCCATGTCAGACATAAAAGAACGATCGATACCTCCTTGGTTGACCAAACAGAAACCTCATGGGAACAGTATACAGATTTTAACAAAAGGTTCTTCTTCTTTGTTGGCCCTGTATAGAACAGCAAGCTTATACGCAGGTTGACAAGGACCTTAGAGGCTGTTGTAAACCAGACAGCGTCTGCCCTGGGGAGCTTAACCCAGAAGCAGTCTGCCATACGATTGGTTACTCTCCAAAATCGCCTTGTCCTTGACATCATCCTGGCTGACAGAGGCGGAGCCTGTAAAATTATAGGCTCTAGCTGCTGTATATTTATTCCTGATAATTCCCCATCTGTATACACGGCCATAACAAAATTACACAAGTTAGCCGTAGGTTTACATCAAGAACCTGGCACTTGGACGTGGTCTGATTGGTTCTGGAAGATAATATCGTCCTGGGGATGGCAACTGCTGTCAGCAGCAGGTATAATATTCCTGATAATAACTGGATGCTGCCTTTGCATCCAATGTGGTCCTGCCCTGTGCGGTCTATGCGCTGCAAACTGCATTCCTAAACCACTTGTTCAGCAGAGAGAAAGGGAAAGAATTAGGCTACAAGAATGTATAGATGATCTCATGCAAATTGAGATATAATGTAGGTACACTCTGGGGCAAGGAGGGAATGTGGAAATACAATTGACAATTGTGCCCCATCATTTCCCTGTTTCTGCCTGACAGCCATTTTTTTATTCAGACAAGCACCCATTTTGTGTGACATCCATTTTGTCTTCAGACCCACAAGCAAGACACCCTGCCTCTGGCACCCCCGTTCATTGACCACACATTTCTGTGGTTCTGACAATTCTGGGAACCAGCAGCAGATAGTTCCTCTTTTCTTAACTGTAAGACACCCTGCACCTGGCATCTTAGTTCATTGATCACCCCTTCCTGTGCTTCAGCCAATTCCAAGAACCAGCAGACAGTTCCTGTCTTAAGAAATAGTTCCTGGCCTTGACTGCAAGCCAGAGAACAGATGGTCTCTGTTTTACACAAGATAGTTCCTCTTTTTGACTCTTGTGGTTCAGCCAATTCCCAGAACCAGCAAGATAGTTCCTGTTTTACACAAGATGGTTCCTGTTCTTGACTCTAAGCCAGAGATAAACCCCCGAATGAGTAAGGGCCTTCAACTGAAAGAGAACACATTTCCACACATCACATGCCCTCTCACGAGACATAAGACACGCCCCTACCTTGACACATCGGTTGGAAATTACTGCTTGTCATTTCCCTTTTTTCTTGCCATTTCTCTTTTCTTCTTTTGCCTATTGACTGAAAACTGTATAAATATTCTGATGTGTGAATAAAGCTGCATACCACTCCTGTACCCGCTGGTGCTGGAGCTCTCCCCTTAACTTGAGTTACTGGACCCTTTTTTTTGTACTCGAGCACCACGGACTCCTCTCCTTGCTTTGACTGAAATTATGATTATTAAGTATAGAAATTCTGAGATGAGGTAATATTGAATTAATTTACCACATTAATGCCGATCTGGCGTACGGCTCCAGAACTTGTAGAGGCAGTGTGAACTTACTTTCCCCTTTTCTTTTCAGGTTCGCCACCTTCACTCTCACCCAGTCACCCTTCTCCAGTGACACACCTTGTACGTTACGCCTCATATTGAAATGTTCGGTGTACGTCTCCTGTGCCTTTTCCAGATTTCTCCTGACTATGGCTGGCGACCATTTACTCTGCACAACCATCTTCCTCCATGCTGCATTGTCTTTTGTAAATGGTTCTCTCCCTCTTAGTAATTTGAAAGGGCTGTACCCAGTGCAGCCTGGTGTGATGCGGTAGGCCCACAACATCCTTCTCCCAGTCCAGTCCATCATTTATGGCTGTTTGAATGGTGCCCATTATCACCCTGTTAAAACGTTCTACTTGTCCATTGCCAGCAGGATGATATATGGGTGTATGCTTGACCTCTATTCCATTCCTGGCTACAAAAGCTTCCAATTTCACTGACGTGAACTGCGGTCCGTTGTCGCACGTGATCATTTTCAGAATTCCTTCCTTGATGAATATGGCCCTCAGGAAGGTTATCACCGTCTCGGTATCTACTGCTTCCTTCCCTTCCACCTCTGGCCACTTGGAATACTTGTCGATCAATACAATGGCGTACTTTTGTATACCTTCCATGTTGAGAATGGGTCCCATGATGTCGACGGACACCATCTCCCATGGCCCCTCCGGCAATGGGAACTTCCCTAACAGTGGTCTCAGCATGCACTGGGATTTGTCCTCTTTAGAACGAGACTCACATTGCCTTCCATATCGTTCCACTTGAGAGTCAACGGCCGGCAACCAGTACGCTTGTCGAGCCAGGGCCTTCGTCTTGGTGATCCCCTGGTGTCCTTCATGCAACAGGGCCATCAAATGATCTATTATTCCCTGGGGGGAGGAATCACTTTGTCACCTCTTAGAAGGAACAGGGGGTTTCCCTCAGTGACAATTCGTCCCTTACTTCCCAGTATCTCCTTAAAGTTTCCTTGAGGTGTCTCTTCTCGGGCCACCCATGGACGACGTACCCTTTTATTGCTTCCAGATCTTTGTGAGAAGTTGGCCCGATATGCAGCGTTCGCTATTCTAGCGACCACTATGCATCGGTCCAAACGACCCTTATGGTGATTGGTTGAAAGTCAACCTTAGACCAGCTATCCTAGTAGCGTGGATACGAGCAGTCTTCGGGCTAAACTCTAGAGGGCGTGTTAAGCCAGCTGTTATACCATCACATACCCCTTGAACACCAAGTGAAAGGACACCACACAAGTGTTATGAAAATAAACAGTATATTTATTAGAATCACAATAGCCCTGGACTCTTTATGAGGACAGGGTACTAAGCACAGAACAAAACTCTTAGAAAATACTTCAAGTGCACAATTAAAACAAGTGCCCGAGGGCACGGAAAGTTTAGTGGTCTCGGGCGGACCCGATAAGGCAAGTCGGAAGCGAGGGACTCGGGACCCTAGAGTAAGGAGGCTATGCAGGCACTGAAATGCCGAAGTTACCTAGCCACGAGGGCTGCGGCTGCACAAGTCTTACAGGCGTCGGGGGTCTTCGCTGACGAGCCAGGAGCCGGAAGAAAAAGGAGTTGCTGGCCGGCGACCAGTGATGAATAGTTCGTAGAGATCCAAGCCTGGATCAGAGATCGTTGATACCTGAAAGCAGAGGGGACCTAGTTCGTACTACTAGCCAGTAGTCAGAGGGTACCAGGAAGGCACCGGATGGCCGTCACCTCGACTAGGTGAGTGGGCGACGCTAGGCTCTGCAGTCTCACAGACCAGGAGGCGTTGTCGGCGACCAGGATGGAGGTGCGAGCGGTCCCACGAAGGTTGATGCTGTCGGCATCGCTGGGCCCAGGATTGGGGCAACAAGTCTTGGCAGATTTCAGGGCCACGTGGTGGGCCTAAAATGGTGTCTTGAGTGGACCAGGAGGGTCCGGAGTGCTTCTCTCAAAGCAGGAAGCAAAGGCCAGTCTGGAGCAACCAGACCAGCAGCGTTGGTTGTCGGATGTCGTCAAAGAAGGGCACAAGCCAGCTGCTAGTGACCAGACAACGTGCTGAGCAGCGAGCAGAAGGGCCCCACGCAGATCGTGGAGATGCTGGGAGACTGCACTTCGGTGCTGGAGCTGCTCAGGGTCGGGGCTTCTCGGACCCCAGAGCACTCACCAGAGAATTGCTTCGATGGTCGTGCTGTTTAAGAAAGCGTGCAGGTTTTGATGATGGCCGGTCCCTCGAGGTCTCGTCTCACCCACAGATCTCAGCTGAGCTGATGACGTGGGTAGAGGTCAGAGGTGCCAGGGAAGCCGGTTCTCGTCGAGCTGGGCCGTCGGATCCTTGAGGAAGGACTTGCAGCAAACCGCAGAGTTCTTAGATGGTGCCCGCTGATGCAGGGTGACCACTCCTTAGTCACAAGGGAGAAATCTTGAGAAGAGTCTCGAAGTCCTTTTGTAGAAAGTATTCTTGATTCAAAGATGATCTAATTTAGGAAGGGTCCTCGCTCCGGCCTTTATCCTAAAGAAAGGGGTGGGTACATGACTAGGTCCTGCCCTAGGGGTGGGACCAAGAAGGGGGGTAGTTACACCCCTCTCCCCTGCTGGACTTTCCCCAGGTCAGGGGTTACGCACCCCTGGAACTGGTTCTGACCGGCAGATGCGTAGTGAGCACCGGGGTGCCCCTCCGCAGTCACCTTCTCGCAAAGCCCTACCTACCCAGAATACACAAACCCTGTCTGGGACGGTGCGAACACCGCCCTGGACAGGAAACCCTTTGTCCGAGCTCTCCTCGCTGGAAGGACTCCCAGCAGCAGGAGGTCAGACTTGTGTCTGTGGTGGCAGCATCCATTTTGTGGAGCTGAGGCTTTAGTTAACTTTAACCGGGGTTCACAGTTACGTACATGTCGTGTCCCTCTATAAGGGCGGAATGCTAACCTCGTCGCCAGAATTGGTGAGGGGGCAGCATCCCGATTCGTATGACACCTTACTCGACATGTCTTGATAACGCTATACCGAAGTTACCGATATGATACGCGTTATCATGGAACAGCCATTGGGTCTTGGTTCCGCAAGCTGCAACCGGGCTCGGCTCGTGCCAGAGCCCAATTCACACGTGTCCATGCACTCTGCCTTCAGGATTGTCAAGGCCTGCCATAGGAGTGACTGATAGGAACCCAGGTGTCCAGTGTGAGGTTAGATATAGGGATACTATACCTAAAGCAACGAGCGAGTACGCTACTTTGCCCCAGCTGTCGTGCAGCCAGTTGTGTCAGTTTTAGATGGCCATCCAGGGGTGGCATAATACATGCTCCAGCCCCTGGTAGGCCCTGGGTACACCGATGCCCTGAGTTACAGGGTCTGACAAGGTGGCCCAGTCCAATTGGGTAATGCACCTAGGGTACATGGAATCCATTTTAGAGAGAGAGCAGTAGGCCTGGGGTCCTGATTGGCAGGGTCCAAGGTCAACTAAGTCGGAAAACCAGCAAAACACCAGGCAAAAAGTCGGGGGTAACCATAGTCAGGTATCTACCTTCCTACAATCTTCATCCGATTTATAGGCCTCTTCCCATTCTTGCGCACTGATCACCCTCTCCATGTCCTGTATGGTAGCCACCACGTAACCGTCCCATTTCGGGGCCTCTTGCTTGACCGCCTCTTCCTTAGCCGCTGCTCGGCTCAGGAAGTCAGCCACCTTGTTCAGTGGCCCCGGAATGTGTTCCACGTCGTACACGAAGTCTAGCAAGCGAAGTGTCATTTTTGCCATCCTTGGCGTCGCATGGGCATGGCCATTGGATGTCAAGACCTTAGTCAGGGGCTTGTGGTCCCCCTGCTGCCGGCTGCCTGACCCCCGACCCTGCCATTGCATGGTCCCCGGGGGCAAGGTCACCCTACTACCCCTGCCCCTGCCCCCTGCCAGCCGCCTGCTAGGGTCAGCCCTCAGGCCTCCCCCCTCGCCGCTCTGCCGCTTTCCCGCCGTTTTTTTTCCCGCCGATCCTACCCCCACCCCTCCTCCCCCGCCGCTCACTTCCCCCCCTCCCCGCCGCTGCCCCCCTGCGGCCCACCCCCTCTTCCCTCTGCTCGCCCCTGATTAGCCTCCCCGCTCCCGCCTCCCAGCGGCCCCTCCCTCGCTCCACCCCCCCACTATGCCTTTTATGACGGATTCCACGCGTACGCGCAGCATGCACGCGCAGCATGCACGCGCAGCGGGCGTGCCCTAAGCATGCCGAAGGTGCGCCAAAGGTAAGCCCGTCTGCGCCCGTCTGCGCCTGGACCGCGCCCAGTGCCAGGACCCCTGGTCCCCGCAGACCCCAGCCCGCCCGCCGTACGTACGATGCCGCCACCCTCAACGCCCTCAACGCCTGTCGAGTCCCGGGCTGCTACCGAGCCACCCCGAGACGCACCCATGGACCCTTCTGCTGCAACTCCTGCAAGTTCACCTGCTTCCGGACCTGCACTACTCCAGCACCAACCAAGACCAAGACGAGCAACAGCAGCAGCCACCTGAAATGCATCCTGCTCAACACCCGCTCCGTCCACAGGCACGCCATCGAGATCTGGAACCTACTCGACACCACAGCCCCAGACGTCGCCTTCTTCACGGAAACCTGGATGAACGCCTCCTCAGCGCCCGACATCGCCATCGCCATCCCAGATGGCTACAAGATCATCCGAAGGGACCGCACCAACCACACCGGAGGAGGCATCGCCATCATCCACAGGAACACCATCCGCATCATGACCCACACCGATGACACCCTCGCAACCGCCGAGCACCTACACTTTCAGGTCCACATCAACCCCAAGACCACCCTCAGAGGCACCCTCATCTACAGACCCCCGGGACAACGCACACAATTCAGCGAAGACATCGCCGACTTCATCAGCCCGCACGCCCTCTGCTCCGCTGACTACATCCTCCTAGGGGACCTCAACTTCCACCTGGAGAACAACAACGACCGCAACACCACCACCCTGCTGGACAACCTCGCTAACCTCGGACTCAAGCAACTGGTGACCACCCCCACCCACTGCGCCGGACACACACTCGACCCCGTCTTCTCTTCCAGCAAGGACATCGCCTTCAGCCACGCCACCGGACTCCACTGGACGGACCACAGCTGCGTCCACTTCAGCTTTGGAAGGACCACGATCCACCACCTCCAGCAACAGGTTGCATGCAGGAGCTGGAACAAGATCACAGCCGACCAACTCGTGACCTCCCTGAGCATGAACCCTCCCACCAGCACAACAAACCCTAGCTATGCGGCCACCAACCTCACAAAGTGGATCAGCGACTGCGCAGACGAGCTCGCCCCCCCTGAGGACGCCGCCTAGCAGACCCGGTAGCAAGAAAGCCCCATGGTTCACCGACGAACTCAAGAGCTCCAAGAAGAACTGCCGAGCCCTCGAGAGAACTTGGTGCAGAGACCTAACACCGGACAACATGACTGCCCTCAAGCTCGCCACCCGAAAACTCCACCAACTTATCCCTGCCACCAAGAAAACTGCATTCAAGGAACGACTGGACAACAACGCACACAACAGCAAGGAACTCTTCAACATCGTCAAAGAGCTCTCCAACCCCAACGCCGGAAACAACGACATCACCCCTTCGCAAGACCTCTGCAACTCCCTCGCCTCCTACTTCCACAACAAGATCGCGGACATACACAACAGCTTCAGCACTCAACCGACGAACGCCATGACCGAACCACCGCCCCCCACCACTACCCTCCGCACCTGGACTCCGATCAGCACCGAAGACACAGTCCGCACGATGAACTCCATCCACTCCGGATCTTCGACCGACCCCTGCCCCCACCACGTCTTCAACAAGGCCGACGCTGTCATCGCACCCCACCTGCGGGCCATCATCAACAACTCCTTCGACACCGCTACCTTCCCGGAGAACTGGAAGCACGCCGAAATCAGCGCCCTACTTAAGAAACCATCGGCCGACCCCACCGACCTCAAGAACTACCGCCCCATCTCGCTGCTCCCGTTCCCTGCAAAAGTCATCGAGAAGACCGTCAACAAGCAGCTGCCCACCTTCCTCGAGACGAACGGATCCCTTGACCCCTCACAGTCTGGCTTCCGGGCCAACCACAGCACCGAGACCACCCTGATCGCAGCCACCGATGACATCCGAGCGCTGCTCGACAACGGAGAAACAGTGGCCCTCATCCTCCTCGACCTCTCCGCGGCTTTCGACACTGTCTGCCACCGTACCCTAGTACAACGCCTCAGCAACGTCGGAGTCCAGGAGAAGGCACTGGAGTGGATCATCTCCTTCCTCGCCGGAAGGACACAGAGAGTCCGCCTCCCTCCGTTCAGATCTGAAGCCACCGAAGTCATCTGCGGTGTTCCTCAAGGCTCCTCGCTCAGTCCAACCCTCTTCAACGTCTACATGAGCCCCCTCGCAGTCATCGCACGCCAGCACAACCTCAACATCATCTCCTACGCCGACGACACCCAGCTGATCCTCTCCCTTACCAACGACCCCGCCACCGCCAGAGCCAACCTTCACGAAGGTATGAAAGAGGTAGCCGAATGGATGAAGAACAGCCGCCTGAAACTGAACTCGGACAAGACGGAAGTCCTCATCCTGGGATCCTCACCCGCCGCTTGGGACGACTCCTGGTGGTCCCCCGCCCTAGGCAGCGCACCCAAACCAACAGACCACGCACACAACCTGGGCTTCATCCTGGACTCCTCCCTCTCCATGACCAGACAAGTCAACGCCGTCTCCTCGTCGTGCTTCAACATCTTGCGCATGCTACGTAAGATCTTCCGGTGGATCCCCACCGAGACCAGGAAGACGGTCACCCAGGCCCTCGTCACCAGCCGTCTGGATTACGGCAACTCCCTCTACGCCGTAACCACCGCCAAACTCCAGAAAAGACTCCAGCGGATCCAGAACGCCTCAGCCCGACTCATCCTGGACATCCCCCATCGCAGCCACATCTCCGGACACCTGAGAGACCTGCACTGGCTCCCGGTCAACAAGAGAATCACCTTCCGTCTCCTCACCCACGCACACAAAGCCCTACACAACCAAGGCCCAGGATACCTCAACAGCCGCCTTAACTTCTACGCTCCCAAACGCCAGCTTCGATCGACCAGCCACGCCCTCGCCGCCGTCCCCCGCATCCGAAGAGCCACCACAGGGGGATGGTCCTTCTCCTACCTTGCCGCCAAGACATGGAACTCCCTCCCCACCCACCTCCGCCTGACCCAGAACCACCTCGCCTTCAGGAAGCAACTCAAGACCTGGCTGTTCGAGCAGTAGCGGACCCCCCTCCCCCAGCGCCTCTGGGTGAGTAGTGCGCTATATAAATGCGATGATTGATTGATTGATTGATTGATTGATTGATTGATTGGTCGGTTCTGACTAGAAACTTGGCGCCCCACAGGTACTGCCTGAACCGTTCCATCACCCACACCACTGCTAACATCTCTTTTTCGATGACGCTGAATTTTTCTTCGTTGGGCGCCAGCGACCTTGAGGCGAAGCTGACTGTTGATATCTCTCCCTTTCCTGATTTCTGCATTAACACTGCTCCCAGGCCACGGTCACTGGCATCGGTGGTAAGGATGGATTCGGCGTCCGGGTCAAACCCTTTCAGGGGTATGGTTTTACTCATCTCCTGCTTCAATGTGTCAAACTCCTCCTGCTCTTCCTTATTCCATTTGAAGCTATTCCTTTCTTTTAGTAATTGGCGCAAGCAGTGCGTCTTGGTGGCAAAGTTGGGAATGAATTTGCTATAATATTCGGCCATCCCCAGGAATGATCTGACGTCCTCCTTCTTCCCCGGGGCTGGCGCGTCCAGTATCGCTTGCATGTTGGCTCTCTTTGGCTTTATGCCCCTCTCGCTAACTTCATGACCGAGGTAGGTTACTGACGGTACCCCAAATTTGCACTTGGACCACTCCGCCGTCAAGACGTTCTCCTGCAACGTGCGTAGTACAGTGTGCAGCTTCTCATTGTGTTCTTGTTTGGACGCTCCCATTACCAGAATGTCGTCCTGGTAGAATTGAACACCTTCCACCTTCCGAAAGAGTCTATGCATCAGTTTTTGAAATATAGCAGCTGCCGATGCCAGCCCAAATGGCATCCTGACAAACTGTAGCAACCGAAGGGCATGATAAATGACGTGAGGTGACTGCATGACGGATGGAGCTTTACCTGGTGGTAGGCAGATGACAGGTCCACTGTAGAGAACCATTTTATGCCCTTCGTTTTGGCCAACATCTCATTGATACGAGGAAGGGGAAACTTGTCGATCAGAATGTTTTTGTTAAGTTCCCTGAGGTCGACACACAGCCTCACCTTTCCATTTGGCTTTTAAGCCACCACCAAAGGCGATAGCCACTCCGCTCTCTCAATGGCCTGTATCACTTCACTTTTTTCCAGTCTGTCGTGTTCTGCCTGCACTGCCTCCCGGCATCGGAAAGGAATGTTCCTCACTTTGTGAATGACTGGTTTGGCTCCCTCCTTCAACCTGATGAGGTGTTTGTACTTGGCCAATTCACCTATCTGTCAATTGAATACCTTGGGGTATTCCCTGTGCCAGGCTTCAGTGTCGCTTCCTCCTTCCATGTTCATTAGCATCACCTTTTCTATGCCACCCGGGTTCAGTTGTATTCCTAACGCTCCTTGGTCCTTCCAACTGAGCACTGACGGTCCTTTTCCGCAATGTACAGTTTGCAATTTGCTTGCCGTCCTCTGAACTCGAAGAGCAATGGGCAGTAGCCTAGCATAGGTATTCTCTGCCCCGTGTACGTGACAGGTCTTAGATCCATGGGACGCAGCGCCTCCTTTACTTTTGTCACGAATTTCTCTTCCCACACTTGCCTTTGTATTATGGTGATGGGGGCTCCACTGTCTGCAATTATCTCAATGGGCACCCCACCTATGTGCATGTTCAACCTAGTTTTGTCCGACTCCTGACCGTGGCTCCCTTGGATTTACGGCGGCATACCTTTTCATAATGGCCAAAGACGCTGCGGTATGCACATTTCGCCCTGAACGCCGGGCATACTTTGTCGTTTCCCATGTGTGACGTGCTTCCGCACCTGTAGCAGCTAGGTCGCCCGCCTCTACCCGTCTTCTGGACTATGCCTCCAGCTTGGGTGTTCCGTCTATTATCTTGGCCTCTTGGTGGGTCTCTCTGCTTTGCCCTTTCGCTCTTGCCGTGCGTCATTACCCTGCAGACCGTCTGGGTCCCTCCTGCATCTTTCCGGGCTGCTTGGGCGCACCGCTTGGACATTTCCGCTTTCTATACCAGGGCCCAAACCTCCTTCAGGGGAGCCTCTCCGTTTACCCACAGTTTTTCTTGCATGTGTGTGCTGGACGTGTGCATTATGATCTGGTCTCTTATCAGTTCATCATGTAGTGTGCCAAATTTACATGTCAGGGCCAACCTCTGCAGTGCCGCTACGTACTCATCGATTGTCTCCCCGCCCTCTTGTTTCCTCTGGAAGAAATTATGCCTGTCGATGGCTACGCACACTACCGGCCTGTAGTGTGCGTCAAGGTCCTCAATGGCGTGACGAAACACATCTGTGTCGGTCACGTCTCTTGTGCCTTTGACGATGGTGTCATACACTCTGAGCCCCTCCGGGCCCAAATTGTGCAGCAGAATCTTCCTCCTCCTCGGGCTCGAGTACGCTGCTTCACTCTCGTCTTCTAATGCTTCTAAATAATTTAGGAAATACCGCTTCCAGCCTTCCCACGGCATTGTGGGTTCCCCTCTTTTCGGGAGAAAAGGCACCGTTTGGGTGAGGGAGGTGGACTGTGTCGCCATCTTGCCGTTCCCTCTGGGGCCTTATTGTGTTGGGATGGCCCGGCCGGGTGGGCTTCCAGGTGCCTGTCTCTCGTCTGTGTCTTCCTCACTGTTCTCGCTGCCGGCAGAACCACCCCCTGTAGCGCCGTCAGTAGCTGTGGGCACTCGTGGTCTGTCTCTGTCTGCTGTGCCCGCAGTGCTCGACCCTTCTCCCTTTCCTTGCTGTGCCGCCAGTGTGCTGCTGGGGTTCAGTAGTGGGCAGGGGGGGGGCCTTTTGTGCTCGGCTGAGTGAGTCACCGATCACCTCGTGTGCCCCGTGTGGTGCGCGGTACTGCTTTTTCCCTGCTCTCTCCGTGACGCCCTGTGGCCAGATGGCAGTTCCGCTTCCGCTGACTTTGGGGCTGGCGCCTCTGTGCCGACTGTGGTGGGAGCGCTCTCGTTCTCCCGCCGGGGCTTGCCCCTCGTCCTCTGCTGCGCTCCGGGGGTAACGATATGCCGATCCTCTGTCTCTGTCCTCCTGCTGTACTCGTGGGGATTCCGTGTCAGATCCCGTGCCTCGTCGCCATTGTAAGATCAGTGAATCAACTTAAGACAGGAGGTGAAATGCTTTTTCAAGCTGGTTTATTATCTGGAGCGCCGGGACAACGTCTTTCTCGGCACTCGGCTGGCGCCTTAATAAGATGGCCGCCTTCCGCTTCCGGCTCACCCTTCCGGTTCCGGCTAGTGGAAACACTAGACCGTTACCACAATCTTGGAGCAGTAAATAAAGTAATAGCTAAAGTTCAAAGGGCCCCTCTGGGCGGTGGCCCCTGTGCCACTGCACCTGCTGCACCAACGGAAGAGACACCGCTGCTTTTAAGCACAGGAACCAAAACGCACGAGAGATTTAGGAAATCTTAGGAATAATTTATATTCGTTTCTGCTTTAATTTTTCACATTCTTTTTCATTGCTGCAATTCTAGTCGGTCCCAGCTTTTTAGTCAAAAGTATGTTGAATGCTGGGGTGTTTGTTGTCATAGTTACAGCTGAAAGGAAACCTACGAGACCCACAAAGCAGTGCGCTGTTGGCAAACAGGCCAGGACAGGCTGAGGTTGCTCGGGGGATGTTTGCTTTTCCAAACAGAGTCACCTTCAGTTCTTCCTTTTAAAGGCGCTGTGGGGTGGGATTCGCGGTGCTTCTTGGCAGACCCGTCATCATAGAGAGGGTGGGGGCCCCTGGTACCCCCTGCCCGCAGGGCCAGGGTCACCCCAGCGTCACTGGAGGCTCAGGCGCCTGGCACTGCTCCCCTGAGTCACCATGAAGCCTCCCTGGCTTCGGGCCCAGCCTCTGGCTGCCCGCGGCCCACGCAGGACCACAGCACGTGACACGTGAAGGCCGTGCAACGCCAAGAAAGGCGATACTTTACATCTAAACTGCAAGAAACTGCATCAAGAACGGCCACAGCGCCTAGAAGCAGCTCTCAAGCAGAGAGGCGCCCGCACCAGGAGACGAGCAGTGCCAGCCTGCTTACACCCGGAAAACACACAACTGGACTGCAGATTTGTAAAAGTCCCTAAACTGGCAGAACAAAAAATGCTCAAAGTACCGTAAGCTTGAAATAACAATCACAAAGCGGCAGGCGGTCCTAGGAAGGGCAGAGGCCTGTGCCAGACTCCACGGAGGACAGACAGACACCTGCAGTATAACTGGAAACTTGGCAAGAAGTCCAGACAACCTGTACAAACACACACAACAAAATATTGGTCAATGGGGAAGCACGGCGTGACCATTGCACCAGGCGAAATAAGGTCATTCATTAATACCACTATCATTAATTCAGATTTTAGACGGGAAGGAACCTTTCCTACTTCTGGGAAAACCCAGCAAACTAAGGACATTTATTAATACCACAATTATCAACGTTTATTTTAGACTCTGAAGAACTTTCCCTACCTACCGGAGAAGTGTGGCTCAGTGGTTAGAGGCGGCAGACCCGGAAGCTGAGATGGGACCAGGGTTCAATGCCCAACGCGGCAGGGTCTTGGGTCAATGCCCGCTCGGCGCCTACTCTAACCTTGGGCTCCACTCTGCAGCTCTGGGCAATAGCTTGCTTAATCTCCACAGCGGCCCCTTCAACGCCGGGGATGCCTGGTCTCACCTTGGGGGTGCCCTTGAGGGACCATCTCACAGGGAAAGCCAGGACGGGTTCCCCAGCGGTATACAGAGCCGGGACACCCCGGTGTGGGTAGCTGTGCGCTTTACAAGTATACCGCATTTACATTTTACCTCTGGGTTTTAACTGGTTTTACTAGAAATTCCAGCGCCTAAAAAGGCAGCAACGGTGGATGAAATTACAATAAATGCTTGGTTACACTTTTATTCTTTTAAGTGTGAATATTGCAATGTTTTTTTCTTAACTATGCAAAACTGTGGCTGCCCGAGCAGGGGGGCATCCTAAGAGGGTGGCCCTTTAGTACCATGTGGGCACTACACCACCCCTTTCTAGTGCTTGGGATTCTGTAGGAGTCCCCACCCCCCTTTCCAGGCACCTGCCACGAGGCTCCTGATATTTGGCTCTGGCAGAGGTAACTTCTGTACCCATCTGCTTCCAGATCACACTGTAACTCCTCCTGCAACACAAGAAAAAACATTACAATGTTCCATGTAGCTAGCCTGCCACCCCGCGCCGGGTAAGTGGTGGGGGGAGATGGCATGACCGGTACAAAGAGGACTTCAAGGCGGCCGGAGGAGGGTGATGAGGCCTCCCCAAAACTTCGGTGCGCCGGAAGTAATGCGCTTCGCACGCCAAGGCTTTAAGGGGGGTGGGGACTTCTACAGAGTCCCAAGCACTAGGAAGGAGTGGGGTAGTGCCCAAATGGTACTACAGGACTGCCCTTTTAGGGTGGCCCCCTGCGTGGGCCTTGGGCAGCCACATAGTGCCATTATTGGCAACAAAGCCCACCCACACCAACGCAGATCATGTGTGAATAAAATGAATACACAACACAACTTTTGTTTGGAGAATATTGCTGCAGGTTTATTCATACAAAAGTGTGCAAATACGGTGGGTTATCCTACAGGAGAGTGGGTTGTGATCGCTATCCTGTGATTGTATAACCTCCATGTCCACTAGTCTCCCCAGGATCTAGTATCCATTAAAATGTAATCAATGCGTGACGGGCAGCTAAGTCTGCTGTATGTCATTGCCTCATTTGCATCTGAGGGGGTCCTACAATTTAGCGCTCGCAAATGATGCTCTAGTTTTAAAGCGTTTAATTGTATCGCTCTAGGTGTCCATTTCTTAATGGGAACCAGATTTAGGGCGGGAATTGACTGCCTTATATCCTCTGCGCTAGATCCCACCAAATCTTCTTCATCTAAGGGTTCATATGTACAATTCATGTCTCCGCCGACAATAATATTAGACAGGGGGGCACACCTGCTAATGCTGTTTCAAGTGCCGCTATCGTAGGAGAGGATTGCCCACCCGAGTTGCCTCTAGCGTATACACAGAACCGTTCAATAGTTGTTTCTGTGTGGGGACCTTTTAGAGAAATATATAGTATGTCCTCAGTTGGTAGCTTGTGCACCGAAACAGTCCAATTGAAGGCCACGCTAATCCAAATATGGAGACCGCCAGATGGGCGGCCTCGCCCTAGCGTAATTGCCGGGATAAAATAGGTGGCATAGCCAATCTTGTGGAGTGGGATCATGCTCCATGTTTCCTGGAACAGACAGATCTCAAAATTCTCAATGAATTTGTTCCATTCTGGGTTATCCACTTTTTTAAGGAGGCCCGCTATGTTCCACGAGACCACATTAATAATTTTATGATTCTCGTCTAAACCTTTGACAAGAGTTTGAGGCACAGAACCCTCTTCCACTATGCTTTGCTGGATTGACTCCAGGGCTCCGCTATTCCCCATCATCCGAAGGGTCCTTTAATAGGTAGCAACTCCTTCCCTGATTGGGTTTCGCTTACAATGACCTTAGTCTGGTGCACACACATTTGGAGTAAGTGTGTATTTGATACATTAGTTGATTGCGTGCCTTTCCCTAGTCAATCTATTTTGTTAAGGTCTGAGTCATCATGGGAACTAACTTTTGACCATAGTGGTGACTGTCTAATTTGTATATTTGAATGAGCCGGGGGAGATGTTCTATTCTCAAGGGTCACTACGTTTTCTGCCATTGTCTTATTTCCGAATTGTATTTCGATGCAGTCAGTAGCCGAGCGAAACAGGGACAGTCTTGTGACTTTGATCATATCTTCCCTGATGACTGACCCGCACCCTCTCACATGGCGTAGCCAGTGGATAGCTTTGTTGCAGATGGAATCGCTGCTCTCATACACATTAGGTTTGAGTTTCGGTACCCCTGTCATATAGATGGTAGTGTTCAAGGGTTTGTATGGTGTAAAACTCTGGATGTAGGGACTTCCCCCCCCCCCCCCCCCCAAGTTGCCAATTTATTTTCCTCTGTCGCGCCCCGCTGCCACCCTGTTAGCTCCAGGTAGTAATACATTTCTAGGAGCTAGCCCACTTGCTATGGTGCGGCCAGTTGGAGGGTTTGTCAGTTTAGGCATCGCTACTGTTTGTTGGGCACTGTGAGCGCCCAGCAGATCAGTAGTTTTGGGGACAGTTGCAGGTGATTCTCCTAAATTGGAGGCTTTTGCCGATACAGCTGTTACTATTGGCTGCGGGACACCTACTCCATACTTTCCCCCCTGTTTAATTAACTCTGTCAGCATTTTTTTTATTTGGGCTAATTCTGCTCCTAGAGATCCCATTCTCTTTAAGATTCTGGCAACTGTGACATTCTGCTAAGCGTACTGGGGTGAGCTCCCTGGCTCCAGACCCTTGTAGCGTACCTCAGATAACTCTCTAGATTCCCCTTCCAACGCGGCAAATCTATTGACATACACAGGGCCCGATTCACAGAACGAACTTAAGACTCAATCCTAAACTTACTACTATTTTGGCATTCACAGAATGAACTTACTACTTTTGGTATTCACAGAAGTTAGGATTTTGTCTTAAGACAGACTTAAGACAGACTTAAGAAAGACTTAAGTTAGGATTTTGTCTTAAGTCTGTCTTAAGTCTGTCTTAAGTCTGTCTTAAGTTTGTCTTAAGTCTGTCTTAAGTCTGTCTTAAGTTTGTATTAAGACAGACTTAAAACAAAATCCTAACTTCTGTGAATACCAAAAGTAGTAAGTTCATTCTGTGAATACTAAAATAGTAGTAAGTTTAGGATTGAGTCTTAAATTCATTCTGTGAATCGGGCTCTCAATCCCCTCATCTCCAAAATTCTTGTCCCCGCCCTGGTCAATGGGCTCTATTATTTTAGGCGGTGCCCCCCCTTTACTAGTCAGGTCACATCCCTGAGTGGTTTGGGTGGAACCCTTGGGCATGGCGGGAAGTAGTGGCGGGGAATAGATTACAACAACAGGACAAGTAGGCTGAGATTTCTTTAAGAATATATCTGGAGTTACTTTGGGCCCGATTCACAGAACTAACTCAAGACAAAATCCTAAACTTACTACTTTTGGTATTCATAGAAGTTAGGATTTTGTCTTAAGTATGTCTTAAGACAGACTTAAAACAGACTTAAGTTAGGATTTTGTCTTAAGTCTGTCTTAAGTTTGTTTTAAGGGGAGGAGCCAAGCTCGGCATCGTGATGGCCGCACGGTAGCTCAGCTCCGCCGGCCTCCCTGCCCAAACTCGACTATCCTGTCACGCATCCTGCCCAAAAAGGATAACAATTTATATACGAAGTTCTGCTGACACTTACCATCCATCCTGGTGGATCCGGCGCTCAGTGGGTCCGCAGCGGCGTCCTCCCAGGAAGTGCGGCCTCCTTGGGGTGGAGACCGGGGCCTCACCTTCAGCGAGTTGCCGGCAAGACGGTGTCGGCGGCGGCCTCGGATGGAGGACTGGGGCCGGCCGGAAGATGCCGATGTGCCTAGAGCCCGGAGGCAACTGAACGCGCCTGGGACTACCGTCCGGTGCTCCAGAGGTGATGTGCGGCAAGTTGTGTGTGGGGACGCCGTACTGGTGGCTCCCCCCTTTGTTGCCCTGTCCGGCCATTCCGGACTTCATCGCTCGGTGGCGGAGAGTGATTCCAGCGGAGCGGTGGCGCTGGCGGATCCCCCTCTTTTGGTGGTTCTCATTTCTGCACCGCGGGTGCTGTTTGTGTGCTTGAGGGGATCCCGCGGGGGCCCTGCTGGTGAGCCCACCCCTGGAGTTGGTTCGAAGGGATGGCGTTGTATTTGCAAAATGGCGGCTGATGCCATATCCTGTGGAACGCCCCGGGATGCCGATTCCTTGTCTCTGTACTATGCTGGGGCCTGCACTGGTGAGCGCGAACCCACGATTGACGATGTCCTACAAGCGCTGAAGATTTGGCAACTGACCTTGGCCCAGGATTCTTGTGCACCGGACAACGTGATGACCGCCATTGCCCCCGGGTCGTCCCTTGGGGACACGGATGGGCCCGAGGTGGTCGCTGATTGTTCCCCGCTTTCTGGTGGGGGTAGCGATGTTCCGATACACAAGCGGGAGGAACGGCTGGTGATCATTGACACTGGTATACATGACTGCCGTAAACAGCTTTTGCATTGCCATCGGCGGAGGAGGTCCCATGGGCTGCTTTCATTGACCGTCCAGCGGCTTCTCCATGGCCTTTTCTCATCGCTTTGTTTTATGCCCACTACATCGACGTACATTGTGGCGTTAGCTAAGAAAGGACTGGGGTGAGCCCGGTTCTTACTCTGGAGGACTGCTACTCGGTGCACGGAGTAATGGACTGCCCCAAATTGTGATAATTTGTCGATCCCTTAATCTGTATGGCTACCCGCAAACTTGCCAGTTTCATTTTGGGCCAAGCTAATGGTTTGTGCGGGCGGGGGGTGGGGGCCGTGCTCCCTGTTACATGGTATCCTCTCCCCTGGCTATTCTTTTTCTCTTTCTCTTTCTTTTTCCCTATATTGTCTCATTCTATATTTCGGGTTCATGTTTAGGGTGACAGGCACGCTGCTGGGGGGGTAGGCCGTAGCCTTCTGCAGGGGTGCAGGGTGGGGCGGGTGGATTAGGGTCTATTAGATAGTTATTTGTTTCAATGGCTCTTTTGTGTCCTTTTCTTGGGTCTCCATGACTGTGCGCGATTCACGCGGGGTGAGTTACTGGGGGGAGGATTAGGTATTATATATAATATGGTACTTTAGGTTCTATTTATCCTGACTTAGTTGCCCCGCCCCTAAGCACGTTTGCTATGTGGATTATTGATCGCCATTATCGCCGTGGGGCGCGTACAGTAACGTGGAGTCCCCTTTTTCCCTTTTTCTAGTATTTTTGTTTTCTTATTTTTCGGGTTGGGTTGTATAATGATTGCAACTTTATGTGTCTCCCCGATGGTTTTTACTGTTATGGGAGTGCTGCTCTGTTTGTCTCTGGGCCCATGAGGTTGCGAGTGGACACTACCGAAGAAGAACTGCAAGGGCATCTATGGTTTGCATGCTTTGGACCTTTCTGGTTACTGATCTGTGGATTTACTATTATGATGTAGTTGGTTTGGTTCCCCGCCATGTGCACCAGGTCGCTTCTTATACAACTGATCCTTTATTCTCTTAATATATAAAAATTAACCTTCTCTGATCCTATGTCGAGTGGTTCCACTTAGTTAGCATCATGGACTCGCAGCGTTAGGTAATATCGCTTAACCACTCCGTGCTTTTAATTGATAATGGTGCTATCCAGTTTGTTCCGTGGCCGGCCCCCGGGTTGTAGGCCCGTATTTGTATGCATCCATTTACACAAATAAAGGTTTTCAAAAATTTAAAAAAAAAAAAAGTTTGTTTTAAGACAAACTTAAGACAAAATCCTAACTTCTGTGAATACCAAAAGTAGTAAGTTTAGGATTTTGTCTTAAGTTAGTTCTGTGAATCGGGCCCCAAGTTCTTCTTCTGGGTTATGCCCTTTGTAACGGTATCCACTCTGCCCATCTCCTCCACACTCAGGGCTCCCTTCAATATCCCCTCACATTCTTCAACAATTGTTTCTATGCTTGAAAGGACACAGTTTGATGCCGCACGTTGGGGTTTAGATTTTTTTGCCTTTTTCCCTTTTTTTGGGGTTTGCAGAATCAGGGCCCCCTTCCGTAGCTTTTCTTTTGCCCATTCTTATTATGTACCCTTTCGCTTTAAGTACAATGTAACCCTCCGCTTTCTAGAGATTCAATTGGCAGCAACAAAGTCCTGGGACCCAACAAGAATCCCACAGTACCTTATCAGCGTATTAGCCTCTATTACAAGAGGTCCGCTGTTCCGGATGAGCGGGGTGCAGCCCAGCCCTGCCCCTCTCTGTCCCGGACTGTCCGCCCTTTGTCCGCCCTTTGTCCGCCCTTCGTCCGCCCTTTGTCCAGGCTTTGTCCGGGCTATGTCTGCCCTTCGTCCGCCCTTTGTCCGCCCTTCGTCCTCCCTTTGTCCGCCCTTTGTCCGCCCTTTGTCCGCCCTTTGTCCGGGCTTTGTCTGGACTTTGTCCGGACTTTGTCCGCCCTTCGTCCGCCCTTCGTCCGCCCTTCGTCCGGCCTTTGTCCATCCTTTGTCCGCCCTTTGTCCGCCCTTTGTTCGGCCTTTGTCCGGCCTTCGTCCGCCCTTCGTCCGCCCTTCGTCCACCCTTCGTCCGGGCTTTGTCCGGCCTTTGTCCGGCCTTTGTCCGGACTTTGTCCGCCCTTTGTCCACCCTTTGTCCGGGCTTTGTCCGGGCTTTGTCCGGCCTTTGTCCGGCCTTTGTCCGGCCTTTGTCCGGCCTTTGTCTGGACTTTGTCCGCCCTTTGTCTGCCCTTTGTCCGCCCTTCGTCCGCCCTTTGTCCGCCCTTTGTTCGCCCTTCGTCCGCTCTTCGTCCGCCCTTTGTCCGCCCTTTGTCCGCCCTTTGTCTGCCCTTTGTCCGCCCTTTGTCTGCCCTTTGTCCGCCCTTCGTCCAGCTCATCCCGCGCGCGTCCCGCGCTGGGGGGAACGGGTGATGCTATGAAGTGCCGGTGTGCGTGTGGGCGGGCCTCTGCTCAGGTGAACTCACGCACGGACTCCTGGCCCCTGGAGTCCCGTGCGGCGTGCTGGATTTGCCCCCACTACTGTTAGCTGCCACAGTCACAGCCACAAGACCCTCGACGTTGCTCCCCTCCGGGGGAGACAGCAGCTCTGCTGGCAGTGGGCTTGAACTGACGAAGCGGGACCCCCGACATTTGACCCACTGATCCCCCCTCACTTATGGGATGAACTGTTCCAGTTCCTGTGGCCCTTGTAATGCCGCCTTTGATAGGGGTGACCTGGAGGGACCCCCCCTTGACCTGCGACGACCTTGCAGGGGCCCCTGTGACCCTTAATTTGCCGCCTCCTTGCTCTGATCCCTGTGGCCCCTGAGATTGCCCCCTTCACATGAGATGTACTGATACCGGGACCACCCTGACCCAGCGGGGCCCTCTCTGCTGTGGCCCCTCTCCTCCTCCATCCCCTGGTAGCTGCTGTAGGCTGGCCCTCGGCTCAGGGCGGGGCCCAGGGCCCCTGAGATGGCCCCTAGCTCTGGGATGTACTGTTACTGGTAGCTGCTGTAGGCTGGCCCTCGGCTCAGGGCGGGGCCCGGGGCCCTCTCTGCTGTGGCCCCTCTCCTCCTCCATCCCCTGGTAGCTGCTGTAGGCTGGCCCTCGGCTCAGGGCGGGGCCCGGGGCCCTCTCTGCTGTGGCCCCTCTCCTCCTCCATCCCCTGGTAGCTGCTGTAGGCTGGCCCTCGGCTCAGGGCGGGGCCCAGGGCCCCTGAGATGGCCCCTAGCTCTGGGATGTTACTGGCACCTGCTGTAGGCTGGCCCTCGGCTCAGGGCGGGGCCCAGGGCCCCTGAGATGGCCCCTAGCTCTGGGATGTTACTGGCACCTGCTGTAGGCTGGCCCTCGGCTCAGGGCGGGGCCCGGGGCCCTCTCTGCTGTGGCCCCTCTCCTCCTCCATCCCCTGGTAGCTGCTGTAGGCTGGCCCTCGGCTCAGGGCGGGGCCCGGGGCCCTCTCTGCTGTGGCCCCTCTCCTCCTCCATCCCCTGGTAGCTGCTGTGGGCTGGCCCTCGGCTCAGGGCGGGGCCCAGGGCCCCTGAGATGGCCCCTAGCTCTGGGATGTACTGTTAATGGTACATGCTGTAGGCTGGCCCTCGGCTCAGGGCGGGGCCCGGGGCCCTCTCTGCTGTGGCCCCTCTCCTCCTCCATCCCCTGGTAGCTGCTGTGGGCTGGCCCTCGGCTCAGGGCGGGGCCCAGGGCCCCTGAGATGGCCCCTAGCTCTGGGATGTACTGTTAATGGTACATGCTGTAGGCTGGCCCTCGGCTCAGGGCGGGGCCCGGGGCCCTCTCTGCTGTGGCCCCTCTCCTCCTCCATCCCCTGGTAGCTGCTGTAGGCTGGCCCTCGGCTCAGGGCGGGGCCCAGGACCCTAGTCTGGGTGGCCCCCACTCTTGCACGCGCTGCTCCCGGGGAGGGCGTGTGTAGCGCTGAGACATGAACTCGTCTTCAAGCGCCGTCACCAGGAGTCTGAACCCTCGGGTCAGGGCTCGCCCCAAAGATGCCCCCGTCAGAGGAGTGAGCCGGGGGCCCCTGCTGATGAGGGCCCTTTTCAGGATCTCTCGGCCCTCGGGGCCTCTAGGCGCTGTAGGGTGGCGGCTTGGCACGCTCCGAGGGCAGGCCCGGGCCTGGTGGGAATGTTCCAGGGAGAGAGGTGCAGAGGGTCACACGGGGGCCCCCGCCCGCCCGCCCCCGCTGCCAGGAGGGCACAGGGGTGTGCGCTGATGAGCCCCGCGCGCCCTGCTCTGGAATGCAGACGCCCTTCAGGTCGAAGTGAGAAAAAGAAAAGAAGCATTGGCAAAGTCAATGGGTGTCTACTTTGCTAATATGTTGCAGGGCCCAAGTTGTAAAAAAAGAAGGGGGGGCGCTGTCACCTTTAGTGACGTCACGACAGGAAGTGACGTCACGAAAGGTGCCGAGTTCCTCGTCCCAGAGAGGCCAAAGAGCGAAGTTAAGCTGTTTGGCAGGGGGACGGCGTCCCCCGGTAAAATAAGTGGGGGGACGCCGTCCACCTGCGTGGTACCCCGACTCGAGCCCTGATATGTTGTAATCATGTTATATGCCAGCGTGACTGCTGTTCAGCATGGATAAAGGGCAGGCGTAGAAGAGAGTGCAGTGTCGTGGAGTGGCGCAGAGTATCGTGGCGTGGAGTGGCATGGAGTATCGTGGTGTAGCAGCCAAAATACAATTGTTGACAAGGAACTCACTTAAACGAAACAATTTTTCAATTTTAGCAAGGAATTAATATCTTGTGCGATTTAAGTGACATAAGCATACGGTGGAGTCAATATGTATTACATTTGTTATCAATAAGTCATGTCAGTTACTGGATTATCAGGAACACACACAGGAGGGTCTGCTGACCCGTCCACCCCAGGCCGATGCCTCCGCCTGCTCGGCCCGGATGGTGGGTGGATATCAGACGCCGCATCGACCGCGGGTCCTCGTGAGGGTCAGCCGGTCACCCCCTCGAGCCTGGAATCTGAGCCGGGTTTGTGGCACCGGCCGCCACCGGCCACCTTAACTCGGAGGTGTTTGCCAGATGACCTGGACCTTTTTCACACACATACTGGTATCCCTTACCAGACTGGTTGTTGACGATCGTATCACCTCCACCTCCGGATATCCCGGGGGCTCGTGGATCCCGAGGCTTCCACTAATGGGACCCTTCACCGTTTTGTTTACAGGTGATTGGATCTAATGGCGCCTCTGGCATTTGTACTGCGCCTAGCCCCCCAGAACCCCGGCCCTGAAGAGACCCCGGATCAAGAGAGCAGGGGGTCTCTAGGCTCATGGCAGCCCTGGGCAGGGAGCGTAGGTAGGGGGCCCCGGAGGAACAGGTAGGGGGGCCTGGAGGAACGCAGGCGGGAGGCCAGTGAAGAGGGGGGGGGGCAGGGTGTTTGAAAGTGGAACAGAGCTGGAGGCCGCCAAATCCCTGCCCGGGGCCGCCACGCAAATATGTATCCATCCTCAGAGGATTAATATATTAAGGATAGATATATGAGTGGTGGCCCCTGGGGTCTGGTGGCCCTGTGCAGGTGCACAGCTTGCACATGCCTAAGGCCGCCCCTGAAGAGAGGGTCGAACGTCGCTGACTGTTGAGGAAAGACCAGTCCCAGAAAACCAGACACATGTTCCAGAAGGAAAGATTGAATCTGAAATCCAATGGGCGTCCTTTTCATTCCTGTTAGACGGACCGGGAGGGTCGGCCGAGATTACGGGGAGAGGTCTCCGGGGAGAGCCGTCTCCAACGACTGTACAGACAAGTAACTTCCCCCCCACAGACGGACACCACACAAGACTGAAGGTTAACGAGACTTTATATGCAATTCTTAGGTTACGATGGTATGATACAAGGAGGTCTGGACTCAGGGGTCCCCTCGATTCTAGTCTTTGGCTGAGGAAAGGGGTAGCGGGACAGTCTTAGTTACCAATGAGTGAAAAATAGCTCTCAATCCTCGAGCTCGGCGTTCTAGATGATCGGGCCGCGGCGGAGCCAGGCAGGTCCCGAGATGGACGAAGGAAAGACGACGGTCCGCGGCGGAGCCTGCAGGTCCCGGTGAAGGATGACGGTTACAACGGTCCGCGGCCACGCCAGCAGATCCCGACGACGATGAAGGATGAAGGTTACGACGGCTGTGGCAGCGCCAACAGGCAGGACGATGGTGCACAGGACAGAGCTACGGCAGCGCCAGTAGTCCGTCCAGGATGAGTTCCTCTTTACGTCTCTCGACTCCAAGATACAACTGCCTTCCTGCTCTGGAGCTGCCCCAGTTATAGGGCTGGCGTGCTTTGATGTCCGGACCCTCGCACTTGGTGGTCGGGAGGTCCGGGATGAGGGAGTCCAGACACCCAGCAGGGGGGTGGAGCCAGAGCCCGGGGAGGCGATGGGCGAGCGGCACTTGGCGGGGGAGAGCCATCGGCACCTCTTTCTCCCATTGACTTGCCAAGTAGCCCGCTCACCTCCTGGGTGGAGGGTGGTGCCGGAATGTCTGAGGCCGGGCCAGGCCCAGGGTTGAGGTCGATCGGGGGCCAGGCGGCCTCGTGGTGAAGTGTCCAAGATGGCGGCCCAGGCTGGCCGCGTGGGCCGGCCGTGGATCAGACCCACGAGGTTAACGTGCTCGCGGGCAGGGGCCCTGAGAGGGCGGAAGACGTGCAATGATGATGTGTGGTACTTGCGTGACGGTACTCAGGCCTGGTTGGGCCGGGGGAGAGCGGCCCTTCATGTGGCCTGTCCAACATGCGTCCCCCCCAGCTGAAGGTGGGGAGAGTTACCCATCCTCTTGGGGACTCTCCTCGTCGAGGCGGAAAAACCGGGACAGGCCATCCGCGTTGGCGTGATCTGGCCCAGGCCGGTGTTCGACTGTGAAGTCCATACCTTGCAAGGAGATGGACCAGCGTAGCAACTTTGGGTTTTCCCCCCGCATATGCATCAGCCACTGCAGGGGTCGGTGGTCGGTCTGCACCCGGAAGTGGGTGCCAAAAAGGTAGGGCCGGAGCTTCTTGAGGGCCCATACCACAGCGAAGGCTTCCCTCTCTATGGTGCTCCAGCGTTGCTCCCGTGGTAGGAGCCTCCGGCTGATGAAGGCCACCGGTTGATCAAGGCCTTCTGTGTTCACTTGAGACAGGACCGCCCCAATGCCTTGGTCGGAGGCGTCCGTCTGAACGACGAATTCCCGGCTGTAGTCTGGGGCCTGGAGCACAGGGGCGGAACACATGGCTGCTTTCAACTGTTCGAATGCAGTTTGACACTCTGGGGTCCAGTTGACTTTCTTGGGCTGATTCTTGGACGTTAGTTCTGTGAGGGGCCCCACTATGGTACCATAGTCTTTCACAAACCGTCGGTAATAGCCCGTGAGGCCCAGGAAGGCTCGTACCTCGGTTTGGGTGATGGGGGGCTGCCAGTCCTGGATGGCGGCAATTTTCAGCTGTAGAGGGGCCACTAGGCCGCTTCCCACCTGGTGTCCGAGGTAGGTTACAGACCCTTGCCCAATTTGACACTTGCTGGCCTTGATCGTGAGGCCAGCTCGCTGAAGGGCTTGTAGCACTGCTCGGAGGTGGTGGAGGTGCTCGGTCCAATGGTGGCTGTACACAGCGATGTCGTCTAGGTAGGCGGCGCTGAACCCTTCGAGCCCCGCCAGGACCTGATTGACGAGCCGTTGGAATGTCGCTGGGGCATTCTTCATGCCGAAGGGCATGACCGTAAAATGGTAATGGCCATCGGGGGTGGAGAAGGCAGAACGTTCTTGTGCTCGGGGTGTGAGGCCGATCTGCCAATAGCCTGCTGTCAGGTCGAAGATGCTGAGGTAGCGGGCAGCTCCCATTCGGTCGACCAGTTCATCTGCCCGGGGGATGGGATGTGCGTCTGTTCTGGTGACTGCATTCAGGCCCCGGTAGTCGACGCAGAACCGGAGTTCTGGTGTGGTTCCGGGGGCAGCTGCTTTGGGGACCAGTACGACCGGGCTGGCCCATGGACTGTCTGAGGGCTCGATGACCCCGAGCGTGAGCATCTTGGCCACTTCTGCCTGGATGCAGGCCCGTACCCGATCGGGTACGCGGTAGGCCCGGTGGCGGATAGGGGGGCTGTCCCCGGTGTCCACATCGTGCACACACCAGGAAGTGACACCTGGGGTGAGGGAGAACAGACTGGCGAACTGTGACAGGAGGGCTTGGCACTCTAGGCGTTGTTCTCTGGTGAGGGTCTCCGAGAGTCGGACCCCATCCACGGAGCCGTCTTGCTCCTGAGTCCGCAGGAGGTCAGGGAGAGGCTCGGAGTCTTCTTCAACCCCATTGTCTGTGGCCATCAGGAGGCTGAGCTCTGTTCGTACAAAGTGGGGTTTCAGTCTGTTGGCGTGGAGGACCCGGAGTGGGTTCCGGGAGGATTCCATGTCGATGAGATAGGTGGCAGGACCCTTGCGCTCGATTACTTTGAAGGGCCCCGTCCATTTGTCTTGGAGAGCGCATGGCTCCGTGGGGGACATTACCCATACCTGTTGGCCAGGTTCGAATTCAATGGATGAGGCGTTCTGGTCATACCATTTTTTCATGTCCTCTTGACTGGCCTCTAGGTTGGCTTTCGCTAGTTCTCTGAACCGCCGGGACTGGTTGCGGAGGGTGAGGAGGTACCGGAAGACATCTGGAGGGTTCTTTAACGGAGGCATCTCCCAGCCCTCTTTGATTAGGCTGAGCGGCCCCCGCACTGGGTGCCCGTATAGCAGTTCAAATGGGCTGAAGCCTAGGGATTTCTGTGGGACCTCTCGGTAGGCGAAGAGGAGGCACGGCAGCAGCACATCCCACTGGCGACGGAGGGGCTCTTCCAATCCCCCGATCATCCCCTTTAGCGTGCGGTTGAACCGCTCAACAAGTCTCAACAAGGCTCAACATCTTTTCCCCTAGCCCTTATGCTCCTCCCGTTAACTCAGTCCTCAGTCATGTCTCTTAGGTTCCTCAGCGCTGGGATACTTCCGGGTGACTATGCGCTTTATAAAAATAAATAATAATAATAAGTCCGTTCCCTTGGGGGTGATAGGGGGTCGTGAATCGGTAGGTGACCCCACACTGTTGCCAGAGGGATTTCATGTATTTAGAGATAAAGTTCGTGCCTCTGTCGCTGACGACTTCTCGGGGGAACCCCACACGGGAGAAGATCCCCATCAGAGCCCGGCCGACTACTGGGGCTGTCACAGTCCGGAGAGGAACAGCCTCAGGGTAGCGGGTGGCGTGGTCCACTAGCACCAGGATGAAACGATGGCCTTGTTTTGTGCGCGGGTCCAGGGGCCCCACAATGTCTATTCCGACCCTCTCAAATGGGGTAGTGACTACTGGAAAAGGTTGCAAGGGGGCCTTTAGTTTGCGGCCGCTCTTTCCACTGGCTTGGCACGTGGGGCAAGATCGGCAATGCTGGTGCACATCGTTTCTCATTTTGGGCCAGAAGAAGTGGGTCACTAGGCGACTGTAGGTTTTATCTTGTCCCAGGTGCCCTGCCAGGGGGACATCGTGGGCCAGGTTTAGCAGAAAGTCTCTAAAGCGGAGGGGCACTACTAGTACTCAGTTGGCCCCCAGCTCGGCGATTCTTTGCTCGCTGTACAACAGATCATTGTCCCAGTAGACCCAATGAGTTCCGGAGGTATCCCCTGCGCTTTGGGCGAGCGCTTGCTGGCGGAGTCCCTCGAGGGAGGGACAGGTCTTCTGTTCCTGGCGAAATTGTTCTTGTGTGGGCCCCCCCTCTTGGGCCCACTGGTCGAGGTTAGCGAGGTCGGAAGGTTGAGCAGGTTCGAGGGGGGTGTCATGGTCGGTGGTCTCGGCTGGGGCGACCGGAGGCGGTGGCGCCGGCCATTCTGGTTCTTCCGGGTGATGGTTGGCACGGGCGGCCATGGACCGGGTGGTGACGCACGCCCAGTCCGGGACGCCTAACATCCCCAGGTGTTCTCTTCGCTCCACGGCTGCCCACGGGGAGCTCTCAAGGTCGTTTCTGAGGAGGCAGTCCACGGGGGCATCGTCTCGGACCGTTACCTTCAACATGCCGGAGACCCCTCCCCACTCGAAGGGGACGCAGGCCATCCGACACAGACTTTCCGAGTTATCGGCTGATCGCACAGGGCAGAGAATGTTCGGTAGATACTGTTCTGGGGTCACCAGGTGACAGCGGACGGCTGTTACACTGGCCCCGGTGTCCCGAAGGGCTTCGGCCCGTCGTCCATTGATGCTCACCCATTGGCTGTACTTCTGGGTGTTAGCGGGTAGGGGGACCCGCGGGACCATGTCTCTTCCCCCTAAGCACGCGAGAGTCATGGCGGCTGGCTCCCACTCTTGATGCTCTTGTTCGTATGTTTCCTGTTCCTCGGAGATCTGTTCTTCCCCTAGGGCCGCGGCGGCCACTTGGCGGGGTTTTGGACTCTGGTACTGCGGGCAGCTTGGGTCGTTTGCATAGTGGCCGACTCGTTGGCATCGGTGACACGTGACATTGGCTCTGTACCCCGGTCGCGCCGGGGTGCTGCCCCGGTTGGCCGGGGGGGTGGTGCTGGCAGCGGGGGCGGCCGGAGTGTTGTCTCTTCCTCGTCCTTGGCCCCCTCCTCCTCCTCTGGGTCGGTGGTGACCATTGTTGTTCCTGTTCTGCTCGTAGGACCCATTCCGGCCCACTCTGGTGATCTCCCACCGGTCAGCTTCGGCTGCGAGCTGCCGGGGATCGGTTAACTTGCTGTCGAGGAGGTGTTGGCGTAGTTCAATGAAGCAATTGTTCGACAGATGCTCCCATACCATCAGATTGAACAGTTGTTCGTAGGTCGTGACGTTGCTTCCTCTGATCCAGCCTTCGAAAGCTCGGCTAAAGTACGTTACATAGTCCACCCAAGTCGTACCCGGGATGCGGGTGCAGTCTCGGAACCTCTGACGGTACATCTCGGGCGTGAGGCCATAGCGGGTGAGGAGTGCCGCTTTCATATGGTCGTAGGAGGTCATCTGGTGGTCCGGGAGCTGTAGCAGGGTATCGCGGCCCTCATTGAGGAATCTGCCCCATAGACCGGCTCCCCAATCGCTTCTATCGATCCGGTGCGCAGTCATAGCGATTTCATAGGCCTTAAACCATTGCTGGATGTCGTCCTCTCGGAAATATTCTCGGACAACATCCTTGGGGATGTGTACCTTTTTCTCCGTGGTCCCTGGGGTGTGGGGTCGCTCGGGCACCCCTAACTCTTTATTCTGCTTGCGCAGGTTGATCTCGGCTAGGTTCCGTTCGTGCTCATACGCCAGTTTCTTTTCCTCGAGCTCCCTTTGTCTCTGTTTCTCCTCTCTTTCTTCTCGGAGACGCAGGTGCTCTAAGTTGATTTTTTGTTCGGCCAACTTGAGTTCTACGTCCATCTTGAGTCGGGCCATTTCTAGCTCGTGTAGTCGGGTTCTTTCTCTTTCCTGGATCTCGTCTTGCGAGAGACCCGTTCTTTGCCCTTCAGGGGCCGTGGTGGTTTTTTTCGCGGTGCTTTGCTCAGGGGCTTCGGCAGCCCCGGTCTCTGCCCAAGATTCTAGGGCATGCTTAAAATCGTCCTTGGTGCTTAGTCCGGTGGTAGCGATACCCAGTTCGATGCAGAATTGTTTTAGTTCACGATGGCTGTACTCCTCTAGTTTTTCCATTTGGAACTTCTCGGTTGATCCGCTTTCTTTAGTTGTCATTGTGATTCGTTGTGGGGTGAGCTACTCTCTGTACGTTATGCGGTGATTCGGATCGCGCCGCTGGCCACCAATGTTAGACGGACCGGGAGGGTCGGCCGAGATTACGGGGAGAGGTCTCCGGGGAGAGCCGTCTCCAACGACTGTACAGACAAGTAACTTCCCCCCCACAGACGGACACCACACAAGACTGAAGGTTAACGAGACTTTATATGCAATTCTTAGGTTACGATGGTATGATACAAGGAGGTCTGGACTCAGGGGTCCCCTCGATTCTAGTCTTTGGCTGAGGAAAGGGGTAGCGGGACAGTCTTAGTTACCAATGAGTGAAAAATAGCTCTCAATCCTCGAGCTCGGCGTTCTAGATGATCGGGCCGCGGCGGAGCCAGGCAGGTCCCGAGATGGACGAAGGAAAGACGACGGTCCGCGGCGGAGCCTGCAGGTCCCGGTGAAGGATGACGGTTACAACGGTCCGCGGCCACGCCAGCAGATCCCGACGACGATGAAGGATGAAGGTTACGACGGCTGTGGCAGCGCCAACAGGCAGGACGATGGTGCACAGGACAGAGCTACGGCAGCGCCAGTAGTCCGTCCAGGATGAGTTCCTCTTTACGTCTCTCGACTCCAAGATACAACTGCCTTCCTGCTCTGGAGCTGCCCCAGTTATAGGGCTGGCGTGCTTTGATGTCCGGACCCTCGCACTTGGTGGTCGGGAGGTCCGGGATGTGGGAGTCCAGACACCCAGCAGGGGGGTGGAGCCAGCGCCCGGGGAGGCGATGGGCGAGCGGCACTTGGCGGGGGAGAGCCATCGGCACCTCTTTCTCCCATTGACTTGCCAAGTAGCCCGCTCACCTCCTGGGTGGAGGGTGGTGCCGGAATGTCTGAGGCCGGGCCAGGCCCAGGGTTGAGGTCGATCGGGGGCCAGGCGGCCTCGTGGTGAAGTGTCCAAGATGGCGGCCCAGGCTGGCCGCGTGGGCCGGCCGTGGATCAGACCCACGAGGTTAACGTGCTCGCGGGCAGGGGCCCTGAGAGGGCGGAAGACGTGCAATGATGATGTGTGGTACTTGCGTGACGGTACTCAGGCCTGGTTGGGCCGGGGGAGAGCGGCCCTTCATGTGGCCTGTCCAACAATTCCAATAACCAACCCCCTGCTTTCAATGTTCTCACTGGTTCTGGCCACTCCACTGGTGTCAATTGAGTCACATTATAAAGATTGTAAATAGCGTCCCATACACTGCAGGAGTCAACATTTCTATTTCCCTTATTGTAATTGTAAATAAAATACGCTCACTTCGGCCGAGGTGGGTATTGTCTAAAAACTGTTTGTGTAGGGCTGCTTTTTCCTGAGACACATGTGTTCCCAATAATCCAGTAAGTGGCATTACTTATTGATAGCAAATGCAATATATATGGACTCTACCGTACGCTTATTTCACTTAAATTGCACAAGACATTAATTCCTTGCTAAAATAAAAAAATTGGGGGCATATTATCAAGAAGAGCGTTAAAAATATCGCCGCTTTAGCGGCAGAAAACTGCAGCTAATGCAGCGATAATTGGCTTGATAATGTACCCTGGAGAATTCCCATAGAAGCCCAGGTTCTGGTGTGAGGCTGGGCTTCTATGGGAATTCTCCAGGGCACATTATCAAGCCCATTATCACTGCTTTAGCGGCAGTTTCCTGCGGCTAAAGTGGCGATAGTTGTAACGCTGTTCTTGATAATATGCCCCATGTTTGGTTTAAAGGACTTCCTTATGAACAATGTTATTTTGGCTGCTTAGCTCTACCCAGTTTGCAAGGAGATATGGGTTGCTCTTGGCTTTTGTTTGAGAATTGTGGCGTGGCGCACGGTACCATAGAATGGAGGGGCATAGAGTGGAGTAGAGTGAATCACTGTGGGGTACAGTGGAGTGGAGAGGGGAGCCCCCCTCCATCACGTGTGGAGAGAGGACCCCCCCTCCATGACGTGTGGAGAGAGGACCCCCTCTACCATGACGTGTGGAGAGAGGACCCCCTCTACCATGACGTGTTTAGAGGCCCCCTCCATGACATGTGTAGAGTGCCCACCCCCCTCCATGACGTGTGGAGAGAGGACCCCCTCTACCATGACGTGTGTAGAGGCCTCCCCCATGACGTGTGTAGAGGCCCCCCCTCTACCATGACGTGTGTAGAGGTCCCCCTCTACCATGACGTGTGTAGAGGCCCCCCTCCATGACGTGTGGAGAGAGGACCCCTGATACCAGCCCCGCTGGGACAGGCCTTCCCACGGACAGCACATTCCCCACCAGAGATAGCTGGACTTGTTTACTTTGATTGGAAACAAATCCTCATTATTTACAGTTCCGGGGCCAGAGTGAAGGTCGCTGATGGTGAGTCGGGGGGGCACATTCCAGCCATCGATGGCTTTGCAAAGACTGCCCCCCCCCTGCAAGAGGAGTGCCAAGAGTCCATCCTCAGGGTCCTCGAGGCGCCACCGCCGGTCCGGAGAGGGGATGGATTGGACCATGTGTGCTGTGCATGGGGGGGGGGGGGAGGCGAGGGAGATGTAAGTATGGGCGAAATAGCATTCCGTGAATTCGCGCGAAATCGAATTCGCAATCCGCAAAATCCGTGAATTCACGCGAATTTTTGGTTTTTTTGCGTGTTCGCAGGGTTTTTTGCGTGTTCGCAGGGCTTTTTGCGTGTTCGCGGGCCGCTTGCATGGCGAAGTTACCCATGCGGTCGTGTATGGGCACAGCACCCTCTGGTTCACCACTGACACCCTCTGGTTCATCACTGCCACCCTCTGGTTCATCCCTGCCACCCTCTGGTTCACCACTGCCACCCTCTGGTTCAGCACTGCCACTCTCTGATTCACCCCTACCACCTTCTGGTTCAGCACTGTCACCCTCTGTTTCACCACTGCCACCCTCTGGTTCATGACTGCCACCCTCTGGTTCATCACAGCACCTCTGGTTCACCACTGCCACCACCTGGTTCACGACTGCCACCCTCTGGTTCATCACAGCACCTCTGGTTCAGCACTGCCACCCTCTGGTTCAGCACTGCCACCCTCTGGTTCAGCACTGCCACCCTCTGGTTCAGCACTGCCACCCTCTGGTTCATGACTGCCACCCTCTGGTTCATCACAGCACCTCTGGTTCACCACTGCCACCACCTGGTTCACGACTGCCACCCTCTGGTTCATCACAGCACCTCTGGTTCAGCACTGCCACCCTCTGGTTCAGCACTGCCACCCTCTAGTTCAGCACTGCCACCCTCTGGTTCAGCACTGTCACCCTCTGGTTCACCCCTGCCACCCTCTGGTTCATCACTGCCACCCTCTGGTTCACCATTCCCACTCTCTACCGAGACCTTTTGTGACGCAGCGGCAGCACAAAAGATGCACCATGGTGCAGGGTATTAACAACGTGACCACATCCTGCACCCCATGTCCTGCACCCTTCTGCCTGCGTCGTGCGTCATGCATCCTGCGTCCTGCATCCTGCACCCTGCACCTTGCGTCCTGCATCCTGCGTCCTGCATCCTGCACCCTGCATCCTGCACCCTGTGTCCTGCATCTGGCACCCACCCTGCATTCAGAAACTTTCACCCTGCATCCTGCACCCTATGTCCTGCACCCTGCATCCTGCATCTGGCACCCCATGTCCTACATCCTGCACCCCATGTCTGGCACTCTGCACCCTTTGTCCTGCATCCTGCGTCATGCACCTTGCGTCCTGCACCCCTACATCATGCACCCCATGTTCTGCATTCTGCACCCTTCGTTCTGCATACTGCGTCATGCACCCTGCGTTCTGCACCCTGTGTCCTGCATCCTGCACCCTAAATGCAGAACCATTTACACTGCATCCTGCATACTGCATCCTGCACCCCATGTCCTGCACCCTGCACCCCATGCCTTGCTTCCTGCACCCTTCGTCCTGCACCCTTCTTTCTGCATCCTGAGCCATGCACTCTGTACTCCATATCCTGCACCCTTCTTTCTGCATCCTGAGCAATGCACCCTGTACTCCATAACCTGCACCCTGCGTCCTACACCCGGCATCCTGCACCCTATGTCCCACACCCTTCTTCCTGCATCGTGCATCATGTATCCTGCACCCTGCGTCATGCACCCTGCATCATGCACCCTGTGCTCTGCACCCTGCACCCTGAGTCCTGCATCCGGCGTCATGCATCCTGCATCTGGCACCCTGAATGCAGAACCATTCGCTCTGCATCCTGCACCCCATGTCCTGCACCCTGCATCCTGCACCCCACATCCTGCATCCGGCACTCCACATCCTGCACCCCATGTCCTGCACCCTGCATTCAGAACCTTTCACCCTGCATCCTGCATCCTGCCTCCTCCACCCCATGTCTTACATTCTGCACCCTGCATCGTGCACTCAATGCCCTGCATTCTGCACCCTTTGTCCTGCACCCTGCGTCCTGCACCCTGCATCCGGCACCCTGAATGCCGAACCATTCACACTGCATCCTCCACCCCACATCCTGCATCCTGCACCCCATGCCTTGTTCCTGCACCCTTCTTCCTGCATCCTGCACCATGCACCCTGTACTCCATGTCCTGCACTCTTTGTTCTGCACCCTGCGTCCTACACCATTCATCCTGCTCTCTTCTTCCTGCACCCCCCATCCTGCATCCGACACCCTGCATCCTGTACCCCAAGTCCTGCATCCTGCTGCATTCAGAACCATTCACCCTGCATCCTGCACCCTATGTCCTGCACCCTTCTTCCTGCATTGTGCATCATGTATCCTGCACCCTGCATCATGCACCCTGCGCTCTGCGCTCTGCACCCTGCACCCTGCGTCTTGCATCCTGCGTCATTCATCCTGCACCCTGCATCCTGCACCCTGTGTCCTGCATCCGGCACCCTGCATGCAGAAACATTCACCCTGCATCCTGCACTCTGCGTCCATGTACAATAGCGCCCCTCTGTACAGTGAACTGACATGAAGTGCACTATGTACAGAGCACAAGATATCCCCGCAGGAAGATTGAGGCAACGAGTAGATAATACTGTCTGTGTGCGTGTGGGAGAGCAGTGAGGCTTATCAGAGGGCAGTGCTAAGCATTTGTTGTACTCACAGAGGCAGTAAAGGAGACACACACTCCAGAATGAATCCAAGGCTCATTTTGTATAAATATAACAAGATTCTTTATATGTTTTGAGAAGCAAGACTTCAAATTGGAAATATACTTTTTTCAGTTTCAGTGCTTGATTAACCCCTTGCACGCTGATGACGGAACCGCTCCGTCATCAGCTGCGGGTGCGCTGTGCTGATGACGGAGCGGTTCCGTCATGGCCCGCTCGGCGCTCATGCGCGGCGCGAATTTCGCGCCTGCGCTGAACGTTCTATTAGCGTTCTTAGAAATCAGTCAAGCCATCTTGGAGCTAGGAAACATGTTGACAAGTGTCCGGCCCAGGTACTCTTTATGGCTTCTCTGTTCACTTACAACGCACAGAACGGACGCGACATTGTAGAGTCGTATCTGCTCGTGCTGATAGACCCTCACATAGGACATAGTGCAGCTGGACTTAGGGCTCAATGCCCGCCGTACGGATGGCTTACCTACATCTCATGTAGTGTGAGGGTGCCATGTCAACTCTTCGGTTTGTCCTGAACCTTGGCACGCAGCCGGTGACAGCAGCACCGCCTGGTCTGGGTGAGGGGTGCCTAGGGAACCTTCTTCCATGCCCCACCCTGGGTATCAGGGGTACCATTTACCGGGGCTTACAGTGGAAACAGAAGTTGTGCCAATCGTGGGACAGTTCCAGGGAAAGGAGATCTGGCGCTGGGAACCTGGTTAGAAGGGACCCGTGCACTTACAGTTTGAAATTACATCAAACATCAGGCAAAACGTGGGGCTCACTGTGTCAAAAGAGGCGCTTTCGTACAGTCGACCACCCTTTGTCCCAGGCATCTTACATCCTGCACCCTGTACTCTGCGCATTGTACCCTGCACCATGTACCCTGCACTCTGCATCCTGCACTCTGCACCCTATACCCTGCACCCTGTACCCTGCACCATGTACCCTGCACTCTGCACCCTGTACCCTTCACCATGTACCCTGCACTCTGCACCCTGTACCCTTCACTCTGCACCCTGCACTCTGTACCCTGTACCCTGCACCATGTACCCTGCACCATGTACCCTGCACTCTGCATCCTGCACTCTGCACCCTATACCCTGCACCCTGTACCCTGCACCATGTACCCTGCACTCTGCATCCTGCACTCTGCACCCTGCACTCTGCACTCTGTACCCTGCACTCTGCACCCTTTACCCTTCAACATGTACCCTGCACTCTGCACCCTGCACTCTACACCCTGTACCCTGCAATCTGCATCCTGTACCCTTCACTCTGCACCCTGCACTCTGCACCCTGTATCCTGCACAATGTACCCTGCACCCTACCCCCTGCACCCTACCCCCTGTACCCTTCACTCTCCACCCTGCACTCTGCACCCTGTATCCTGCACCATGTACCCCTGCACCCTGCCCCCTGCACCCTGTGCGCAATTATATGAGAAGCATAATCGAGCAATTAGGACTATTTTCTAAGAGCAAGCTCCATCCTTGTGTCCAAGATGGACAAAGGAGGCATTTTGCGCTAAGAAAATAGCACTAAATGCTACAGAACACAAACAGCAGAAGCCGCAGCCGCTCGCTCTCTCCTAGTTTGTTGTTCCTGCGCTCCAGAGATGGACAGCAGAAGCCGTAGCCGCTCCCTCTCTCCTAGTTTGTTGTTCCTGCGCTCCAGAGACGGACAGCAGAGGCTGCAGCCGCCAGATCTCGCCTAGTTTGTTGTTCTTGCGCTCTTGAGATGGACAGCAGTAGCCACAGCCTCTAACTCTCTCCTAGTTTGTTGTTCCTGCGCCTCTGAGATGGACAGCAGAAGCCGCAGCGCTCGCTCTCTCCTAGTTTGTTGTTCCTGCGCTCCTGAGATGGACAGCAGTAGCCGCAGCCGCTCGCTCTCTCCTAGTTTGTTGTTCCTGCGCTCCTGAGATGGACAGCACTAGCCGCAGCCGCTCGCTCTCTCCTAGTTTGCTGTTCCTGCGCTCCTGAGATGGACAGCACTAGCCGCAGCCGCTCGCTCTCTCCTAGTTTGTTGTTCCTGCGCTCCTGAGATGGACAGCAGAAGCCGCAGCCGCTCGCTCTCTCCTAGTTTGTTGTTCCTGAGATGGACATCCGCTTGCTCTCTCCTAGTTTGTTGTTTCTGCGCTCCAGAGACGGACAGCAGAAGCTGCAGCTGCTCGCTCTCTCCTAGTTTGTTGTTCCTGCGCTCCTGAGATGGACAGCAGAAGCTGCAGCCGCTCGCTCTCTCCTAGTTTGCTGTTCCTGCGCTCCTGAGATGGACAGCACTAGCTGCAGCCGCTCACTCTCCCTAGTTTGTTGTTCCTGCGCTCCTGAGATGGACAGCAGTAGTCGCAGCCTCTCGCTCTCTCCTAGTTTGCTGTTCCTGCGCTCCTGAGATGGACAGCACTAGCCGCAGCCGCTCGCTCTCTCCTAGTTCGTTGTTCCTGCGCTCATGATACGAACAGCAGAAGCTGCAGCCGCTCCCTGTCTCCTAGTTTGTTTTTCCTTCGTTCCAGAGATGGACAGCAGTAGCTGCAGCCGCCAGATCTCGCCTAGTTTGTTGTTCTTGCGCTTCAGAGATGGACAGCAGTAGCCGCAGCCCCTCGCCCTCTCCTAGTTTGTTGTTGCTGCGCTCCAGAGATGGACAACAGAAGCTGCAGCCTCTAACTCTCTCCTAGTTTGTTGTTCTTGCGCTCTTGAGATGGACAGCAGTAGCTGCAGCCGCCAGATCTCGCCTAGTTTGTTGTTCTTGCGCTTCAGAGATGGACAGCAGTAGCCGCAGCCCCTCGCCCTCTCCTAGTTTGTTGTTGCTGCGCTCCAGAGATGGACAACAGAAGCTGCAGCCTCTAACTCTCTCCTAGTTTGTTGTTCCTGCGCTCCAGAGATGGACAGCAGAAGCTGCAGCCTCTAACTCTCTCCTAGTTTGTTGTTCCTGCGCTCCAGAGATGGACAGCAGAAGCAGCAGCCTCTAACTCTCTCCTAGTTTGTTGTTCCTGCGCTCCAGAGATGGACAACAGAAGCTGCAGCCGTTCGCTCTCCCTAGTTTGTTGTTCCTGCGCTCTAGAGATGGACAGCAGGAGCTGCAGCCGCTCGTTCTCCCTAGTTTGTTGTTCCTGCGCTCTAGAGATGGACAGCAGAAGCTGCAGCCGCTCGCTCTCTCCTAGTTTGTTGTTCCTGCGCTCCTGAGATGGACAGCAGAAGCCGCAGCCGCCTGTTCTCTCCTAGTTTGTTGTTCCTGCTCTCCTGAGATGTATAGCAGAAGCCGTAGTCTCTCGCTCCCTCCTAGTTTGTTGTTCCTGCGCTCCTGAGATGGACAGCAGAAGCCGCAGCCGCTCGCGCTCTCCTAGTTTGCTGTTCCAGTGCTCCTGAGATGGACAGCAGAAGCTGCAGCCGCTCACGCTCTCCTAGTTTGTTGTTCCTGCATTCCTGAGATGGACAGCAGTAGCCGCAGCCGCTATCTGTCTCCTAGTTTGTTCTTCCTGCGCTCTAGAGACGGACAGCAGAAGCCGTAGCCTCTCGCTCAGCAGTAGCCGCAGCTGCCCTCTCTCTCCTAGTTTGCTGTTCCTGCGCTCATGAGATGGACAGCTGTTGCCGGCAGCCTCTCGCTCTCTCCTAGTTTGTTGTTCCTGCACTCCTGAAACGGACAGTAGTAGCCGCAGCCTCTCACTCTCTCCTAGTTTGTTGTTCCTGCGCTCCAGAGACGGACAGCAGAAGCTGCAGCCGCCAGATCTCGCCTAGTTTGTTGTTCTTGCGCTCCTGAGATGGACAGCAGGAGCCGCAGCTGCTCCCTCTCTCCTAGTTTGTTGTTCCTGCGCTCCAGAGATGGACAGCAGAAGCCGTAGCCGCTCCCTCTCTCCTAGTTTGTTGTTCCTGCGCTCCAGAGATGGACAGCAGAAGCTGCAGCCGCCAGATCTCGCCTAGTTTGTTGTTCTTGCGCTCTTGAGATGGACAGCAGTAGCCACAGCCTCTAACTCTCTCCTAGTTTGTTGTTCCTGCGCCTCTGAGATGGACAGCAGAAGCCGCAGCCCCTCGCTCTCTCCTAGTTTGTTGTTCCTGCGCTCTTGAGATGGACAGCAGTAGCCACAGCCTCTAACTCTCTCCTAGTTTGTTGTTCCTGCGCTCTTGAGATGGACAGCAGTAGCCGCAGCCGCTCCCTCTCTCCTAGTTTGTTGTTCCTGCGCTGCAGAGATGGACAGCAGTAGCCGCAGCCGCTCGCTCTCTCCTAGTTTGTTGTTCCTGCGCTCCTGAGATGGACAGCAGTAGCCGCAGCTGCTCGCTCTCTCCTAGTTTGTTGTTCCAGTGCTCCTGAGATGGACAGCAGAAGCCGCAGCCGCTCACGCTCTCCTAGTTTGTTGTTCCTGCATTCCTGAGATGGACAGCAGTAGCCGCAGCCGCTATCTGTCTCCTAGTTTGTTCTTCCTGCGCTCTAGAGACGGACAGCAGAAGCCGTAGCCTCTCGCTCAGCAGTAGCCGCAGCTGCCCTCTCTCTCCTAGTTTGCTGTTCCTGCGCTCTTGAGATGGACAGCAGTTGCCGCAGCCGATCGCTCTCTCCTAGTTTGTTGTTCCTGCGCTGCAGAGACGGACAGCAGTAGCTGCAGCCGCTCGCGCTCTCCTAGTTTGTTGTTCCTGCGCTCCTGAGATGGACAGCAGGAGCCACAGCTGCTGTGCTCTCTTAGATTGTTGTTCCTGGGCTCCTGCGGTGGGATTTATGCCCTGAATTACTCTTAATTACTCAAGCTGGCATCACAAGAGTAACAAGTAATTGATGTAATTACTCTGATTAGTGTAATTAAAAGTTCTCCCAGGCCAACCTGGGACCACTGACAACAGAGGAACGGGGGTCCTCCCTGGCCCCGGAGAAATGAGGGGTGCAGAGTACGCCCACACAATATCTGAGGAAGCCAAAGGCTCTGTGGGCCCGATTAACAGAACTAACTTAAGACAAAATCCTAAACTTACTACCATTTTGGGATTCACAGAAGGCACCTGTTCATTTTGGGATTCACAGAAGGCACCTGTTCATTTTGGGATTCACAGAAGGCACCTGTTCATTTTGTGATTCACAGAAGTTAGGACTCCTAACTTTAGGACTCCTAAACTGAGAAAAATTCTAACTTTAAGACTTTCGATATTCACAGAAGGCATTTAGGAGTCCTAAAGTTTGGACTACTAACTTCTGTGAATACCGAAATGAGTAAGTGCCTTCTATGAGTAAAATGCCTTCTGTGAATACCAAAATGAGTAAGTGCCTTCTATGAATACCAAAATGAGTAAGTGCCTTCTGTGAATACCAAAATGAGTAAGTGCCTTCTGTGAATACTAAAATGAGTAAGTGCCTTCTGTGAATACCGAAATGGTAGTAAGTTTAGGATTTTGTCTTCAGTTAGTTCTGTGAATCGGGCCCAGTGTGTCCTCTTGAGCAGACACAGAGTTCTAGGATTCTCTGTAACATTTTAGACGCACGAGGTTCCTTTGTTACAGAAAATGATAAAACAAGCACCAGTGGTTCTTCCCAGGCCTGATACCATGAGCGCTTCTTATCTCTATTACTCAGTGATTCAACCTTCATGCGCATGGACTCGTATCTCTCTTCTCACGAGAAAGATACACCACCGCCTTGACCCTGCGGCGTCATGCCACGTCACGCTACGGGGATTATCTCTTCTAAAGCGCGTGTTCACCTAAACGCTTCATGGCGCTGGGAGGAGGCCAGAAAATGACTCAAAAGGATGTAAGGGGGTGAATGGGAAAAGAGGAGTTGTGTTTTTATGGAAGCGGATCCAGTATTATTACCACAGAGTTCATCGACCAATGACATCTACAGATAGTTCGTTAATGGGTATATCTTAATTTAGAAGGATATTTTAGGCAAGACACGTAGGGGCAGATTTGCAAACATCTCACGCAAGGAAGCGCGGCAGGCAAAAAAGCTGCACTGCGTGAGAAGAAGAGAGCAGGAGAGCGCCATTTTTACAGGAGTGCGGCCCCCTCCTCCGCTCTCCCGAGCGCCGGCGATGAAGTTAGCTACAGCGCGCCCGCACACACCTTTGCACCGTAGAGCCGGGGTGACTGCCGGAGTCCAGCATAGGTTTTGTACAGGGAAGGAACCCTTCCAATACAATATACTTTGGCTTACCTGTTTTCAGTTTCTAATTCTGGTATATTCTGGTGTTTTTTTCCATTGTTTTCAAATGATTTCAATACCTTAAAAAACAGTGGTTATCAGTGGTTACACGTTTTTGTGCCATTTAAAACAACAGAAGCAGTGTTTTTTCAGTGTTTATGGAACTTTTTCTTTGTATTATTGCTTGCTTTCTGCACTGATAGTGCAGGGTATATGGACTGTGTACATACAGGGTATATGAGGTCCAAATACATTTTTGTAAATCAAACTTATTGTCAGTCAGTCAAAAATATCTTTATTTGATTTAGTTAAAAATCATACAAAGAGATAAAAACATTTCATACAATATAAAAACTATTTACAATATCATACAAATCAGAGCATACCTTGGGTTTATAAAATGGCAAATTGAATTCATTTAGTATTAAGCAAAGTTTAAATACATTGATTAGACGCGGAGTTAAAAGGACCAGTTGTTCTGATGTGTTTTTTTAGTTCTAGCTGCTGCCACCAAAAAATTTGCCATACAAAATGTAATGCGTATGTTGTTCAAAGATTGTAGGTAGAGCAGGGCTGGCCTCACTTGTGTGAAACCAGCCTCCTTCAAAACAGTGTGAAACTTATTGAGTTTCACACGCTGCACAAGGAGTGAGTGCTTGCAGAGTTTCATACACTGCACAAGGAAGACACCGCACAAGGAGTGAGTGCTTGCAGAATTTCATACACCGCACAAGGAAGACACTGCACAAGGAGTGAGTGCTCGCAGAGTTTCACACACTTCACAAGGAAGACACCGCACAAGGAGTGAGTGCTTGCAGAATTTCATACACTGCACAAGGAAGACACAGCACAAGGAGTGAGTGCTTGCAGAGTTTCACACCGCACAAGGAGTGAGTGCTCACAGAGTTTCACACACCGCACAAGGAATGAGTGTACGCAGAGTTTCACACCGCACAAGGAGTGAGTGCTCAGAGTTTCACACATCGCACAAGGAATGAGTGTACGCAGAGTCTCACACCGCACAAGGAGTGAGTGCTCAGTGTTTCACACTCCGCATAAGGAGTGAGTGCTCGCAGAGTTTCACACCACACAAGGAGTGAGTGCTCGCAGAGTTTCACACCGCACAAGGAGTGAGTGCTCACAGACTTTCACATGCTGCACAAGGAGTGAGTGCTCCCAGAGTTTCACACACCGCACAAGGAGTGAGTGCTCACAGAGTTTCACAAACTGCACAAGGAATGGGTGTACGCGGAGTTTCACACCGCACAAGGAGTGAGTGCTCAGAGTTTCACACTCCGCATAAGGAGTGAGTGCTCGCAGAGTTTCACACCACACAATGAGTGAGTGCTCGCAGAGTTTCACACCGCACAAGGAGTGAGCGCTCACAGACTTTCACATGCTGCACAAGGAATGAGTGCTCGCAGAGTTTCACACACCGCACAAGGAGTGAGTGCTCACAGACTTTCACATGCTGCACAAAGAGTGAGTGCTCACAGAGTTTCATACACCGCACAAGGAGTGAGTGCTCGCAGAGTTTCACACCGCACAAGGATTGAGTGCACGCAGAGTTTCACACCGCACAAGGAGTGAGTGCTCGCAGAGTTTCACACCGCACAAGGAATGAGTGCTCACAGACTTTCACACGCTGCACAAGGAGTGAGTGCTCGCAGAGTTTCTCACACCGCACAAGGAGTGAGTGCTCGCAGAGCTTCACACACCGCACAAGGAGTGAGTGCTCGCAGAGTTTCACACACCGCACAAGGAGTGAATGCTCGCAGAGTTTCACACCGCACAAAGAGGGAGTGCTCACAGAGTTTCACACACAGCACAATGAATGAGTGTACGCAGAGTTTCACACAGCGCATAAGGAGAGAGTGCTCATGGAGTTTCACACACCGCACAAGGAATGAGTGTATGCAGAGTTTCACACCGCACAAGGAATGAGTGCTCACAGACTTTCACATGCTGCACAAGGAGTGAGTGCTCACAGAGTTTCACACACCGCACAAGGAGTGAGTGCTCACAGACTTTCACACGCTGCACAAGGAGTGAGTGCTCACAGAGTTTCACACACCGCACAAGGAGTGAGTGCTCACAGACTTTCACACGCTGCACAAGGAGTGAGTGCTCACAGAGTTTCTCACACCGCACAAGGAGTGAGTGCTCGCAGAGTTTCACACACCGCACAAGGAGTGAGTGCTCGCAGAGTTTCACACACCGCACAAGGAGTGAATGCACGCAGAGTTTCACACCGCACAAAGAGGGAGTGCTCACAGAGTTTCACACACCGCACAAGGAATGAGTGCTCACAGACTTTCACATGCTGCACAAGGAGTGAGTGCTCACAGAGTTTCACATACCGCATAAGGAATGGGTGCTTGCATAGTTTCACACACCGCACAAGGAGTGAGTGCTCGCAGAGTTTCACACCGCACAAGGAGTGAGTGCTCGCGGAGTTTCACACACCGCATAAGGAGTGGGTGCTTGCATAGTTTCACACACCGCACAAGGAGTGGGTGCTTGAGAGTTTCACACCGCACAAGGAGTGAGTGCTCACAGAGTTTCACATACCACATAAGGAGTGAGTGCTTGCATAGTTTTACACACTGCACAAGCAGTGAGTGCTCGCGGAGTTTCACACACCGCATAAGGAGTGGGTGCTTGCTTAGTTTCACACACCGCACTGGAGTGAGTGCTCGCAGAGTTTCACACCGCACAAGGAGTGAGTGCTCGCGGAGTTTCACACACCGCACAAGGAATGAGTGTACGCAGAGTTTCACACTGCTCAAGGAATGAGTGCTCACAGACTTTCACACGCTGCACAAGGAGTGAGTGCTCGCAGAGTTTCACACACCGCACAAGGAGTGAGTGCTCACAGACTTTCACACGCTGCACAAGGAGTGAGTGCTCGCAGAGTTTCACACACCGCACAAGGAGTGAGTGCTCACAGACTTTCACACGCTGCACAAGGAGTGAGTGCTCGCAGAGTTTCACACACTGCATAAGGAGTGGGTGCTTGCATAGTTTCACACACTGCACAAGGTGTGAGTACTCGGCCTAGGTGACACCAGCACCACAGGGCAGGGGAGGTGCCCCCTTGATGCTGAGGAAGGCCTGTGCCCCAACCCAGACGACAGACTGAACCAGGGGCAGGACGTGGCTGAGCTCCTGAGCCAGGTCCAGACCAGAAGCCCAGAGACAAAGAGCTGCTGGAGTGACTGGAAGCTGCCGGGGCAGGCAGCTTTGGGGGCTCCAAACCTGCCCTCAGCTGAAGATACAGAGGTCCGTGCGCTGCGATGCCTCCAGCCTGGGAGAGGAGGTGCTGAGAGTGACTGGAGGACCACCTCTGGCAGAGCCAGGCACCCACCGCCCCCCACGGGTCTGAGAGGGCAGGGAGCCGAAAGGACACCATGTAGTAATTATAAGTTTCCTTTACAAAGAAGAAAGTTGACAGGACGAGTCGGCACATCCGACCCCAAGGAAACCAAACCCCAACTTCCAACCGACACTCTCCACATTCTATCCCCAAGGATTCTACAAGTAGAACCCAACACATCTTCCCCTTTACATAACAGTAAACAACAAAGGTAATAATAAAAGGAACAGATGAAAATAATGAACACTTTACAATGCATTACAAGAGAATGTACATATATACATGTGAAAACAGAAATCATAAAAAATTAAGATCACGCAGCCTGGAAGATGGAAACTTTGTCCTGGTGGACACTCGCCTTCATCCACCATCAACCACAACATCGCTCCCTCTTAATGCACAAGAATTAACCATGCTCTTGTGAACATCATGTGCAATAGAAACCTTATCTTTGTTCCACCATGTCCCATTTTGTAATCTTACCACATTCTTCTTCACATCCATAACTTTTTGTGGAGAGGAAAACTTGGAATCCTTCACAGCAATGTTCCTGGTTACTTTAACTCTAACAAAATCACCAGCAGCTACCTTAGACTCCCTTCCCTGGACATTCACATACTTATGCTGAGCATGTACTATTTTCCTGCACAGCTCTGCCAATTTCTTCCTGGGAATGGTGGAAGACCCCATCCACTCTGTAGTCAACTTAGATGCAGGTAACCTGCCTCTTAGCAAAGCAAAAGGAGATAGATCTGTGTCCGCACTGGGAGTGGTACGAACAGCCCACAACAGTTTACGTAACTCCTCCTTACAATTCAGACCACTAGACCTGGCTAACTGTATATTATCCTTGATAACTCTGTTAAATCGTTCTACCAGTCCATTGCTCCTAGGATTATACAAGAAGGTCTTGGTATGTTTAATGCCCAAAAAGATTAAAAAATCAGAAAATTGAGAGGATGTAAACTGACATTCATTATCTGACGCGATTTCACCAGGAATGCCTTCCCTAAGAAAGATGCATTCCAACATGTTTGTAAGTATCACTCTTTACTCCATCAGACTTCCATTCAGACCAGCCTTGAAGAATACCATCTTTCACCTCAGTAATCTGTACATCAGCGTCACAAGCAGTAAGCCACTCACACTCAAGCAACCACAGTCCATGCAGGTAACATCGGTAGAGCAGTGGGGCCACGTGTGGGGGGATTTCGAGGGACGATGCTGAGGGAAAATGAAAAAAAGAATTAATTTTCTCTCAGCATCGTCCCTTGAAATTCCCCTCCCCCCCACCGCCTCACCCTGCACGGATCGATGCTGCTCTCAAGTATGGCCCCATCACATCTCTGTTCAGCCGCACACACCAAATCAGTGTCCATATTCTCTGATGTTTCCCCTTCATCAACCACATTGCAACTAGGCAAACAAGACATGCAATCTGCCAAGACATTGTTGACACCTGGAACTTATTCAAATGTATAATCATATTCTTGAAGTCTATATTGCCATTTGGCAATCCTGGGTGTGGCGTGTTCCATGCTTCTTGTAGTAAATATAGCTATAGAGATAGAGTGCTCGTGTCCTGAGGCGGAAGCCGGGACGTGTGAGTGTGTGTGCTGTTTTATATTGTACTTTACTTATTTTACCCTACTTAATTCACTGTGATTTGAATACTCGCAACTCCACTCACTTCGCCGATGATTTTAATTAACTTGAACTGCACTCCCGTGTTGACAAGGGACTGCTGAATAATTCACCTAACTATTCTCCTTGCTCTGTCGCTGGCCCATTGCAGCCGATTAGGCGCTGCCTGGGTAACAGCTTTTTGCCACCGCCATCTTGAGTGAGGAATTTGCGAGCGGTCCAGTGCTCGGCACCTCCAGCCCTAGCGGGTACAAAATGGTTCCCCTGCCCGGGGAGCGCAGTGGACGGACGGAGCGGGCGCGCCGGCGGGGCGCCGAAGGCGCGACAAAGGCAAGCCCGTCTGCGCTCGTCCGCGCCCAGACGGGCCCCGAGCCCAGCCATGCTGCCGGGATGACTACTTATTCTTGGGAGGAGCTGCTAAACATCAATAACGGCCAGGGTCACTTGTCTGAGGCAACATATAACCGGGCCCAGAGACTGGGGATTTTAGCGAACTGCACTTCCCCTCCTAAAATTATACCAACAAAAAACCAAGATTTTATTAGTTACACAGAGCATAGCTCGCAGTCCCATTCTCTGTCTATACTCTATTTAAACACCCGTTCTATGGTGAAACATAAGAAGGACCTCTTTCTGTTATTAGATATGGATAAGCCGGACATTCTTTTACTCACCAAGACCGGGCTGACCCAAGATTCTGCCCCAGACATAATAGCGGCACTGCCCCCAAATTACCGTATCATTCACGCTGATCGCAGATCAGGCAAATTCGGTGGGGAAGTGGCGGCCATTTTTCGCCATGATCTGGAAGTCACTGCTTTGATCAGTCTGAACCTCCCAGACACTGAAAATCTGGTGCTAAAAATTAGCACCACCTACACAACAGTAGCCTGTGTCCATTTGTACAGACCCTCCCCCCAACAATATACCTGCCTCCCCTCTTATGTTTAGAGAACAAATCGCTAACCTAGCCATTGACCACGCCAGGATTCTCCTGGTAGGAGATTTCAATTACTGGTTTAATGACCCTTTGGAAGGCCCTCAGTCATGTGAACTTACTGAGCTCCTCACAAATTTAAACTTCGAACAACAAATGCTTTCTCCAACCCATTGCAGAGGCCATACCTTGGATCAGGTCTGGTCTAATTCTCTCCTAGTCACAACCCCGGTAACTACCATTTGTTTATGGTCTGACCACTTCCTTCTTAAATTTAATCTCATTTATACCCCTAAAATGATAACTGCTACAGCAGCAGGCGGACGCGCCAGGAAATGGAACTCCCTAGACAGGTCTGAATTTTTTAAAACACTCGCCAATTCCATTCCTTTACATCACCCTGACATTAATATATCAGAAAACAATCTCTCTTGCTGGCTGCAAACCGCCAGCGATGTCCATGCTCCATATAAAAAGGTCAAACTAGCTCGGCGCGCAGACGCCCAAAAATGGTTCTCGCCGGACCTGAAAGCTAAGAAACTGGCTTTGGGCCAACTAGAGCGTCATTGGCGCCGTAATTATGCCCCTGACTCTAAATCCCACTACATCATAGCTAGGAAGGAAATCACAAAATCTATCCTGTCCACGAAGGCTGCTTATTTTTCTTCTCGCATTATCAATTCTACAAATAAATCAAAGGACATCTTTTCCATTCTCAATGAGTTAACGAACCTTGACAATGCTCGTCCAAATTTATCCCCGACGCAGAAGCTCTGCGATTCACTGAACGTCTTTTTTATCGAGAAAATTGTCACCATTAAAGCCAGTATTCCACAAATTATAAATCCAACTCTCCCGGCAACCATGAATCCTAACATAATGGGCTTACTTAGTAGCTTTACTCCCATCACCTTAGACCAATTTCGGGAACTACTGGTAAGAGTAAAATCAGGCGCACCTTCGGATAAATCCCTCCTTACATCTTGAAAGACTGTCTTTCAGTGATCCCGGCCCCTGCCTGCACCCTTTTAAACAAATCATCTGTCTATGATCAAGTTCCCCTTGCATTTAAGGAAGCAACAGTAATACCACTTTTGAAGAAATCTGGGGCAGATCCCACCTGCAAGGCAAATTACCGCCCAATTTCCCTTCTCCCCTTTTTAGCAAAGGTGTTGGAGGCCCATGTTGCTAATTGTTTGTCCAATTCTATGGAGACTTCTAACTGTCTCCAACCACATCAGGCAGGCTTCCGTCCGGCCCATTCAACGGAGGCGGTGGTTGTCTCAGTAATGGATACTCTTCGGGATTGTGCCGACAAATGTATTCCGCAGGCCTTGGTGCTTCTGGATTTGTCGGCCGCATTTGACACGGTCAATCATACCATCTTGATCGACCGCCGCACCCAGGCCGGCATCAGGGGTACGGCTGCCTGCTGGCTGAAGTCCTTCTTAGAAGATCGCTCCCAGGCAGTTCGTCTGGGTGACTTAGTTGGCACCAAGCAGGCCATCACGTGCAATGTACTTCAGGGTTCGTCCCTGTCACCCCACTTGTTTAACCTTTACATCTTCCCCTTAATCCAGGCCCTCAGAAATAAACAGGTTACTGTGCTCAATTATGCGGATGACCTGCAACTACTTTTTACAATTGATAATTCGGCAACGTCCATTTCCATCTTTCAGTCAACAATGAGGTTCATCCAAGTGTGGATGGACCAAAATCATTTGAAACTGAATCCAGGAAAAAACTGAACTGGTTTTGACAGGGGACAGTTTAAATACTGGGGCTCACACTACTGGCGTACAGATATGGGTCAGGCACCTATCCCTTCAGTTTCAGCAAAGGCGCTTGGTGTCACCTTGAATAGCGACCTCTCTTTTAAAACACAAGTGGGCCAGGTTGTCTCCAAGTGCCTTTTCCAACTCAGGAAAATTCGGAAGGTCCGTCGCTTCCTGACCCTAGAAGCCTTAACACAGGTGGTGATTGCTACTGTAATCTCCCACCTTGATTACACAAATTCGATCTATTTAGGCCTCCCTCAGTACCTCCTGAAACGTCTTCAGATGGTACAAAACCAGGCAGCCAGACTGATTTTGAACCAGCCCAGATGGCAACCTGCCACTCCCCTTTTGAAGGCACTTCACTGGCTCCATGTGGCTCAGCGTTGCATCTTCAAAGCTGGTTGTATGATCTTTAAAGCGCTTCATGGCAAAAGCCCTACATTTATTACAAAACTCATCATGAAGCTTGCCCCGTCCACGAATCTACGTTCGGCACACCAATGTCTCCTACAGATGCCACCCTTCAAACACACACCCTCGGGCGGCTGCAGACTCGGCACCTTGGCCCCCCGCATGTGGAATGCCTTCCCTATTGAGATTCGGCTATGTCCAGACCTCTTGTTATTTAGGAAATCCTTAAAGACCTGGCTATACCAACAAGCATACTACTAACGTTCCGGCCCCAAACTCTGACTCGTCCTCTGTCGTTAACAGCGCGTGGAAACCAATCGCTGGCAGTGCGCTTAACAAATTTTTGCTAACATAACATAACATAACATAACTGTACCAAAGGCTTGTGATCAACCCGAACAGTAAAATGAGACCCCCACAAGTACATTTTAAAGTAAACACTGCCCCACTAGCACGCTAAAGCTTCTCACTCGATCACAGAATATGATGATTCAGCACCATTCGAGCTTCTTATAGCAAATGCTACAGCCTCATCCTTGCCCTCTCAAAACTGCATAAGAACAGCACCTGAGCCCAACTGGCCGGCATCAGTCATGATGATAGTTTCATCATAGGTATTGAAAGGCTCCAAGGGCATAGCATGAACCAGCTCTTTTTTGATAAGAGAAAACGCTTGATCACCCAGATGACACCACTCAAACGCTACATTTGTTTTCAGAAGATTCCTCATATGATAAGATGTTTCCATACACTTCGGAATGAATTTTGAATAGATCTCAACTAGACCCGAGAAGGACCTTAGTTGATCCTTGTTTTTGGGAGGATCAAAACCATCAATAGACTAATAAGGATACGTGTAGGTTCTACACCCTGGGCGGATAATTTGTAACTTAAATAATCAATATTGGGAACACTAAATTTACACTTCTTCATAATGAGAGTTACACCTCTTGCCTTCAAGATGGACAAAACATGATGCATTCTGAAAAAATGCTGATCTTGATCATTGCCGAATACTGAAACATCGTCTTGAAATGCAACAACCCCCTTGGGATCCTTAAGCAGACCTTCTACCACCTGTTGGAAAACGGCGGACGCCGAAGCCAACCCAAAAGGCATGCGCTTGAATTGAAATAAACCCTCAGGAGTAATAAAGGATGTTAAGTGTCAACAATCAGGATAATGGTTGATCTGAAGCTACGCTGAGGTCATAGCCATTATCCAATGAACTGAACATGTTACCACCTTCCAAAGTGGACAGCATTTTAGTGATGATTGGCAAGGGGTGCCGATGAATCCATATTTGCTTGTTAAGATTGTGTAAATCCACACACATGCAGACATAACCATCAACCTTGCATGCCAAAACAATGGGGGCAACCCAATGAGAACATTCAAGGGGTTCAATAACAGCAAGTTCACAAAGCTTCTGCAGTTCAGCTTTCAACTCAGCCCGCAAGGCTAATGGAACTCTTCCAACTTTGCGTGCCACTGAGTAAGATTCATCAATCAAATTGATCTTATGGGTATCACCCTTCAGGGTACCTAGACCTTTTTGGAAAACTTCAGGAAACTGCATCACCCACTTGTTTGTGTGCTTAACAGGCATAATGGGTTAATAGCTGTCCCTTAACACAACCTGAGCTGGATTGTTGGGGTCAAGTAATATGCCTAAGTTCTTCTGATCATGCCAACCTAACAAACACATATCATCCTTGGCTATATACACAACCTCATCAGAGCTATTACTTTGAAACTACAAAGTGGCAGAGAATTTACCGACTACATCAATAAAATTTTTGCCGTAACTCACAGGACGTAAGTTCAGAATCAAACAAATGAGTCCCTTTAAACTGGTTGTGCCAAACTTTCTCGCTCAACAAGGTATACGGTAAACCAGAGTCCGCCATTACCTTCACATCAACGCCATTGATACTGACTGTGCAAAATGGTCTAACAAAATCCTTCAAACCAATGCGACAGATAGAATCACCTGCAGCAAAATCCTTGATCAAACGTACTTCATCATCTTCACTGGAACACTGATCCTCCTCAACATCATTACTGGGACTAACGCCAAAAACCTTTTTCTTTTCTTGGACCCTATTGGAAGATCTACAAACTTTGGTAAAATGGCCCTTACCCATACATTTAGCACATGTGCGGTCCTTGGCGGGACAAACAATAGCATTCCCAAAATGAGAAGTACGCACACAACCACAACACTCCAATTGTCTAAACGGTTGCCTTTTGACGGACTTGTCCAAAGTTTTACCAGTGTCAGAAGTAAGACATCAGAAGAGAGAGCGTTTCCATCTGACGCAGTCAATTGACCCACGAAGGACGCGGCGCTCTCAATCCTAGAAGCAATTTCTACAGCCAGATTTTATTGTCAATATTTTATTTGTGCATCGGAGTTGTCTGCGCTGATGCACATAGCTTATTCAACATACGGGTAGCCTCCAACAGAACGTCAACGTTGTTTCCTTTTCAAAATGCAGCAGTCCCTGGTTCCTCCCGCTGCTCTTTCTCCCAGTCCTACTAACCTTGAGTCCGATTGCGAACAGTGGAAGGAAGCTTTTTAGGTGTATTTGGATGCTCCAGATGGTGATTCTTTTACTCTTAAAATAAGTTTGCCATCCTACGTCATTGTTGAGGTGCGGACGGATGCAAAATCCTCGAGCACATTCCTTCTGGTCCTATCTTGGCTAGAGAAGGTGAAGGAGAGGGCGACAGCGTTGTTGATGAGTGCACCACGGCCGTAAGAGCACTAGATTTGAGATTCAAAGCACGGAAGAATGTTATCATGGAAAGATATTTATTTTAAAGAAGAGTTCAAATTTCCGGTGAATCAGTTGCCAGTTATGTTGGAGCTTTAAGAATTGTAGCTGTAGCCCAGTTCAGACATGGTCATATGCAAATCAGTCTGACCCTGTGCCTCATGGGAACAGTCCAGCCCGAACTGCCACGCCAGGTCAGGAAACAAGCATCCTGGAACCCAGATCAGTTGACAGGGGGTGAGTGTTTGATTTGCTCAAACGCTCTGTCCATCATCCCCTTTGGTATCGCTTTGTTCGCCCTAAGTTGGCAGGGTATGACCAGACATGGGTCCCTTGCTCACTTTGCCACTAAAGTCAAGCTATCCTGGCTGATGAGGGTTATGAGCCCAAAACCGGTCTAAGATGCTTGATTCCGGTCCAGGAAAGGCATGGCTTGACAGTTCCGGCTGGACTGTTCCCATGAGGCACAGGGTCAGGCTGAATAGGATATGGCCATGTCTGAACTGGGGTGGCAGAGTGATGGATTAAACCCAGATCTGTTGACTGGGGTTGAGTGAATGATTTGCTCAAACGCTCCGTCCATCATCCCCTTTGGTATCGCTTTATCAGCGAATAACTTATAAGGACTGCACTGTACACAATATTCAAGTATATATATGAAGTATGGAAGCCGTGCCTATCAACGAACAAGGCAGGAGTCATAAATAGCTGAGCAAGGAACTTTAAACACAATAACTCAGCTGTGCATATCAGCGATAGAGAATAACGGCGTACGCCGCACGCAAGACAGCCGAGTGCTCCGCATGCAACGGCTCTGATGGCCATGGATACCGGAAGGCTTGAACAGGAGACAACATGGCTGGCGTAGCGTAAGGACGCTGAAGGTGACGTCAGCAAGGAAGGGTGAGAGTTGAGTACAGCCCTCATGATGCAATCAAGTGGCCTGCAGGTTACACACAGACAGTGCTTAATTTGTAAAAGTATGAGTGCCGGTGCTCGACCCAACACAAGGTTGTAGTCTTTATTACACCTTGTGCTTCTTCAATTGATTAGCAGACACTCCACACCCTTTTATCTCTCTCCCGCTGCCCCCTTTATGACAGTTTTCGTCTTTCTCTTCCCCTGTCTTTCTGTTTTATTATTGTTGGACAGGCCACATGAAGGGCTTGCTTCCTCCCCGCATGACAGGGCCCGAGCCCGGCCCTCCAGGTGTTACCCACAGAAGCAACCCGCACCCCGTCTCATACGGGACTCCGGCCCCCGGACATCTCTGCATCATGGGGCCGAATCACTACCGGCTCCCTCGCCCGGCCCGGCCGCCATCTTGGACACTGCACCACGAGGCCGCGTGGCCTCAGATCGACCCTAACCCTGGGCCTGGCCAGGCCCCGACATCCCGGCACCACCATCCACCCAGGAGGTGAACGGACCACTTGGCAGGTCAATGGGAGAAAGAAGTGTCGATGGCTCTCCCCCGCCAGGTGCCGATCGCCCGCCAGCTCCCCCGGGCGCTGGCTCCACCCCCCTGCTGGGTGTCTGGACTCCCTCATCCCTGACCTCCCGACCTACAAGTGCGAGGGTCCGGACATCAAAGGGCGCCGGACCTATAACTGGGGCAGCTCCAGAGCAGGAAGGCAGTTGTATCCTGGAGTCGAGAGACACCGCGAAGAACTCATCCTTGACGGACTACTGGCGCTGCCGTAGCCCTGCCTTGCAAACTATTGTCTTGCCTGCTGGCGCTGCCGCAACCTTCTGCATCCTTCATCCTCATCGGGACCTGCTGGCGCTGCCGCGGACCGTTGTAACTACCACCTTCACCGGGACCTGCTGGCGCCGCCGCGGACCGTCGCTACCTTTGATCATCTCGGGACCTGCCGGCGCTGCCGCGGCCCGTCCATCTAGAACGCCGAGCTCGAGGATTGTGAGCTATCCATCATATCATCGCCTCTACCAGATTGGTAACAAGACTATCCCGCTACCCCCTTCCCATCTAAGAGACTAGAATCGAGGGGACCCCTGAGTCCAGACCTCCTTGTACCATTCTACCGTACTTAAAGATTGCTTATAAAGAACGTTAAACCTTATCTTGGTGTGGTGTACATCTGTGGGGGGGAAGTTACTCGTCTGTACGATCGCTGGAGACGGCTCTCCCCGGAGACCTCTCCCCTTGTCCTCGGCCGACCCTCCCGGTCCGTCCAACATTGGTGGCCAGCGGCGCGATCCGAATCAACGCGTAATCGTACAGAGAGTAGCTCACCCCACGACGAAACCACAATGACAACCAAAGAGAGCGGATCCACCGAGAAATTCCAGATGGAGAAATTGGAAGAGTACAGCCATCGTGAATTGAAACAATTCTGCATTGAACTAGGCATTGCTACCACCGGTCTGAGTACTAAAGACGATTTCAAGCACGCCATTGAGTCGTGGGCAGAAACCGGGGCCGTCAGACCCCCGGACCAAAATGTTGCAGCATCAGAGAGGAACACCACGGCTCCCGAGGAGCGAAGAACGGGTCTCTCGCAGGAAGAGATCCAAGAGAGAGAAAAAAGCAGACTACATGAGTTAGAAATGGCCCGGCTCAAAATGGACGGTGAACTCAAATTAGCCGAACAAAAACTGAACCTAGAACATCTGCGGCTCCGAGAAGAACGGGAAGAAAAACAGAGGCAGAGAGAAATCGAAGAAAAGAGATTAGCGTACGAACACGAACGCAAACTAGCAGAAATAGACTTACGGAAGCAGAACAAAGAACTGGGGGTGCCCGAACAACCGCGCACCCCAGGAGCGACAGAAAAGAAAGTACACATCCCCAAGGATGTCGTTCGAGAGTATTTCCGAGATGACGACATACAACAGTGGTTCAAGGCCTACGAGATCGCCATGACCTCCCACCGGATCGATCGAAGCGACTGGGGAGCCGGTCTATGGGGGAGGTTCGTCAATGAAGGCCGCGATGCCCTGTTACAGCTCCCAGACCATCTGATGACCTCCTATGACCACATGAAGGCCGCCCTCCTCACCCGATATGGGCTCACACCCGAAATGTACCGCCAGAGGTTCCGAGACTGCACCCGGATCCCGGGTACAACTTGGGTGGAATATGTAAACTATTTCAGCCGAGCCTTCGAGGGTTGGATCAAGGGAAGCCATGTAACGACCTATAAGCAACTTTTTAATCTCATGGTGTGGGAGCACCTCTCTAACAACTGCTCAGGCAGCACCTCCTCGACAGAAAATTGACTGACCCACGGCAGCTCGCCGCCGAGGCTGACCGGTGGGAGATCACCCGAGTAGGCCGGAGTGGGCCGCACGAACAGAACCGGAACAACCAAGGTCAGCACCGTCCCCGAGGAGGAGGAGGGGGCCAGGGACGAGGAAGAGACACCATCCCGGCTGCTCCCGCTGCCAGCACCCCGTCCCCGGCCAACCGGGGCAACCCCCCGGTACGCCCGGGGTACCGAGCCAATGTCACGTGTCACCGATGCCAGCGAGTCGGCACTACGCCAATGACCCCGCCAGGTAGCTGCCGCCGCCCTGGGGGGAGAACAAATCTCCGAAGAACAGGAAGAATGCGAGCAAGAACAACAAGAGTGGGAACCGGCCGCCATGGTTCTAGCGTGCCTAGGAGGAAGAGACATGGTCCCGTGGGCTCCCCTACCCGCCAACACCAGAAAATATAGTCAGTGGGTGAACATTAATGGGCGCAGGGCCGAAGCCCTACGTGACACAGGGGCCAGTGTGACGGCCGTCCGCTGTCACCTGGTGACCCCAGAACAGATCCTGCCAAACATTCTCTGCCCCGTCCGTTCAGCCGACAATTCGGAGAGTCTATGTCGGATGGCTTGCGTCCCCTTCGAATGGGGAGGAGTCTCCGGCATGTTGAAGGTGACGGTCCGAGATGATGCCCCCGTGGACTGTCTCCTGGGGAATGATCTTGAGAGTTCCCCGTGGGCCGCGTAGAGAGAAGAGAGCACCTGGGGATGTTGGGCCTCCCGGACTGGGCGTGCGTAACCACCCGGTCCATGGCCGCCCGTACCATTCCCCGACCAGAAGAACCCGAATGGCCAGCACCTCCTCCCCCGATCGCTCCAGTAGAAGATACCGACCATACCGACCCCCCAGAGCAAACTCCCAAAGAGCTCGCTCAGCCCCAGGACCTTCCCGGCCTGGCTCAGTGGCGTCAGGAAGGGGGCCCCACCCAGGAACAGTTCCGTCAAGAGCAGAAGACCTGTCCCTCCCTCGAGGGACTCCGCCAGCAAGCCCTCGCCCAGAGTGCAGGGGACACCTCCGGAGCCCATTGGATCTATTGGGACAACGACCTGTTGTACAGTGAACAGAGAATCGCGGAGTTAGGGGCCAGTCGAGTGCTGGTGGTGCCCCTCCGCTTTAGAGACTTCTTGTTAAATTTGGCCCACGATGTCCCCCTGGCTGGACACCTGGGTCAGGACAAAACCTACAGTCGCCTGGTGACCCACTTTTTCTGGCCCAAGATGAGAAACAACGTCCTCAATCACTGCCGGTCCTGCCCCACGTGCCAGGCCAGCGGGAAGAGCGGCCGCAAACTTAAAGCACATCTGCAACCCTTCCCAGTTGTCACCACCCCGTTCGAGAGGGTGGGAATAGACATAGTGGGGCCCCTGGACCCCCGTACAGCACAAGGACATCGATTCATCCTGGTACTGGTGGACCACGCCACCCGCTACCCCGAGGCTGTTCCCCTGCGAACTGTAACAGCCCCGGTGGTCGGCCGGGCCTTAATGGGGATCTTCTCCCGGGTGGGCTTTCCCCGAGAAGTCGTCAGCGACAGAGGCACAAACTTTATTTCAAAATATATGAAGTCCCTCTGGCAACAGTGCGGGGTCACCTACCGATTCACAACCCCCTATCACCCTCAAGGAAACGGACTAGTCGAGCGGTTCAACCGCACGCTCAAAGGGATGATTGGGGGGTTGGAAGAGCCCCTCCGTCGCCAGTGGGATGTGCTACTGCCGTGCCTCCTCTTCGCATATCGAGAAGTCCCCCAGAAGTCCCTCGGCTTCAGCCCGTTTGAACTCTTGTACGGACACCCTGTGCGAGGGCCCCTCAGCCTAGTCAAAGAAGGTTGGGAGATGCCCCCCCTAAAGACCCCTCCAGATGTCTTCAAGTACCTCCTGACCCTACGCAATCAGACCAGGCGATTCAGAGAAATGGCGAAAGCGAACCTTGAGGCCAGTCAGGAGGACATGAAGAAATGGTACGATCAAAATGCCTCCTCCATCGAATTCGAACCTGGCCAACAAGTGTGGGTGATGTCCCCCACCGAACCATGTGCCTTGCAGGACAAGTGGACGGGGCCCTTCAAAGTGGTCGAGCGCAAGAGCCCCGTCACCTATCTCATCGATATGGAATCTTCCCGGAACCCCCTCCGGGTCCTCCACGCCAATAGACTCAAACCCCACTTTGTGCGCTCGGAGCTCAGCCTCCTGATGGCTACAGACAGCCGAGCGGAAGACGACTCCGAGCCTCTCCCTGATCTCCTAAAGACCCGGGAGAAAGATGGTTCCGTGGACGGGGTCCGACTCTCAGAGGCCCTCACCCCGGAACAGCGCCAAGGCTGCCGGGACCTCCTGCTGCAGTTTGCGACCCTGTATTCCCTCACCCCAGGGGTCACCCCCTGGTGCTTGCATGACGTGGACACCGGGGACAGTCCCCCTATCAGACATCGGGCGTACCGCATACCAGATCGGGTACGGGCCTGCATCCAAGAGGAGGTGTCAAAGATGCTCACGCTCGGGGTCATCGAGCCTTCGGACAGCCCCTGAGCCAGCCCGGTCGTGCTGGTCCCCAAAGCTGCGGCCCCCGGCACCACCCCTGAGCTCCGATTCTGCGTCGACTATCGGGGCTTGAACGCTGTCACCCGAACCGACGCTCATCCCATCCCCCGAGCAGATGAACTGATCGACCGCATTGGGGCTGCCCGCTACCTCAGCATCTTCGACCTGACAGCGGGCTACTGGCAGATCGGTCTCACACCCCGGGCTCAAGAACGATCCGCCTTTTCCACCCCTGATGGCCACTACCACTTCAAGGTCATGCCATTCGGCATGAAGAATGCTCCAGCTACTTTTCAGCGACTAGTGAGCCAGGTCTTGGCGGGACTCGAGGAGTTCAGCGCCGCCTACCTGGACGATATCGCTGTGTACAGCCGCCACTGGTCCGACCACCTCCACCACCTCCGAGAGGTCCTGCAGGCCCTCCAACGGGCCGGCCTCACAATCAAGGCCAGCAAATGCCAAATTGGTCAGGGGTCCGTGACCTATCTCGGACACCAGGTGGGAAGCGGTCTGGTGGCCCCTCTTCAACTCAAGATCGCTGCCATCCAGTCCTGGCAGCCCCCCGTCACGCAGACCGAGGTCCGAGCCTTCTTGGGGCTCACAGGCTACTACCGGCGGTTCGTGAAGGACTATGGCAGCATTGTGGGGCCCCTCACGGAACTCGCATCCAAAAACCACCTGAAGAAGGTCAACTGGACCCCAGACTGTCAAGCGGCCTTCGAGAAGCTGAAGGCCGCCATGTGCACTGCCCCTGTGCTCCAGGCCCCCGACTACAGTCGGGAATTCATCGTACAAACGGATGCCTCCGACCATGGCATTGGGGCGGTCCTCTCCCAGTTGAACACCGAAGGACTTGACCAACCAGTGGCCTTCATCAGCAGACGTCTCCTGGCCCGAGAACAACGCTGGAGCACCATCGAGAGGGAGGCCTTCGCAGTGGTGTGGGCCCTCAAAAAGCTCCGGCCTTATCTCTTCGGTACCCACTTCCGGGTGCAGACAGATCATCGGCCCCTGCAGTGGCTAATGCAGATGCGGGGGAAAACCCAAAACTATTGCGTTGGTGTGAGAAGTTGGCCCGATATGCAACGTTCGCTATTCTAGCGACCGCTATGTATCGTTCCAACGACCCTTATGGTGTTTGGTTGTAAGTCAACCTATAGACCAGCTATCCTAGTAGCGTGGATACGAGCAGTCTAAGGCTAAAGACTCGAGAGGGCGCGTTAAGCCAGCTGTTTACCACACATGTACCCCTTGAACACCCAGTGAAAGGACACCACACAAGTGTTATGAAAATAAACAGTATATTTATTAAGAATCACAACAGCCCTGTACTCTTTATGAGGACAGGGTACTAAGCACAAACCAAATCTCTTTAGCAAATACTTCAAGTGCACAGTTTAAAGACAAGTGTCCGAGGACACGGAAAGGTTAAGGCAAGTCGGAAGCGAGGGACTCGGGACCCTAGAGTAAGGAGGCTATGCAGGCACCGAAATGCCGAGTTACCTAGCCACGAGGGCTGCGGCTGCACAAGTCTTACAGGCGTCGGGGTCTTCGCTGACGAGCCAGGAGCCGGAAGAAAAGGAGTTGCTGGCCGGCGACCAGTGATGAATAGTTCGTAGAGATCCAAGCCTGGATCGGAGATTGATGAAACCTGAAAGCAGAGGGGACCAAGTTCGTACTACTAGCCAGTAGTCAGAGGGTACCAGGAAGGCACCAGTTGGCCGTCACCTCGACCAGGTGAGTGGGCGACGCTAGGCTCTGCAGTCTCACGGACCAAGGGGCGTTGTCGGCGACCACGGTGGAGGTGCGAGCTGTCCCACGACGGATGTCGCTGTCGGCGTCTTGAGTGGACCAGGAGGGTCCGGGGTGCTTCTCAAAAGATGGAAGCAAGGGCCAGTCTGGAGCAACCAGACCGGCAGTGTTGATTCTTGGTCGTCGTCACAGAAGGGCACAAGCCAGCGGCTAGTGACCAGACAACGTGCTGAGCAGCGAGCAGAAGGGCCCCCACGCAGATCGTGGAGATACTGGGAGGCTGCACTTCGGTGCTAGAGCGGCTCAGGGTCGGGGCTTCTCGGACCCCAGAGCACTCACCAGAGAGTTATCTCGATGGTCGTGCTGGTTTTTAAGAGCGTGCAGGTTCTGATGATGGCCGGTCCCTCGAGGTCTCGTCGCACCCACAGATCACAGCTGAGCTGATGACGTGGGTAGAGGTCAGAGGTGCCAGGGAAGCCGGTTCTCGTCGAGCTGGGCCGTCGGATTCCTTGAGGAAGGACTTACAGCAAACCGCAGAGTTCTTAGATGGTGCCCGCTGATGCAGGGTGACTACTCCTTAGTCACAAGGGAGAAATCTTAAGAAGAGTCTTGAAGTCCTTTCGTAGAAAGTATTCTTGATTCAAAGATGATCTAATTTGGAAGGGTCCCCGCTCCGGCCTTTATCCTAAAGAAAGGGGTGGGTACATGACTAGGTCCTGCCCTAAGGGTGGGACCAGGAAGGGGGGTAGTTACACCCCTCTCCCCTGCCGGACTTTCCCCAGGCCAGGGCTGTCGCCCCTGGAACTGGTTCTAACCGGCAGATGCGTAGTGAGCACCGGGGTGCCACTCCGCAGTCACCTTCTCGCAAAAGCCCTACCTACCCAGAATACACAAACCCTGTCTGGGACGGTGCGAACACCGCCCTCGACAGGAAACCCTTTGTCCAAGTGCTCCTCGCTGGAAGGACTCCCAGCAGCAGGAGGTCAGACTTGTGTCTGTGGTGGCAGCATCCATTTTGTGGAACTGAGGCCTTCGTTAACTTTAACCGGGGTTCACAGTTACGTACATGTCGTGTCCCTCTAGAAGGGCGGAATGCTAACCTCGTCGCCAGAGTTGGTGAGAGGACAGCATCCCGATTCGTATGACACCTTACTCGACATGTCTTGATAACGCGACACCGAAGTTACCGATATGGTACGCGTTATCATGGAACAGCCATTGGGTCTTGATTCCGCAAGCTGCAACCGGGCTCGGCTCGGGCCAGAGCTTAGTTCACACGAGCCCATGCACTCTGCCTTCAGGATTGTCAAGGCCTGCCATAGGAGTGACTGATAGGAACTCGGGTGTCCATTGGAGGGTTAGATATAGGGCTACTATATCTACAGCAAAGGGTGATTACACGACTTTGCCCCAGCTGTCATGCAGCCAGTTGTGTCAAATTTAGGAGGCCAGCCAGGGGTGGCATAATACATGCTTCAGCCCCTGGCGGCCCTGGGTACACCTATGCCCTGAGTTACAGGGTCTGATAAGGTGGCCCAGTACCAATTGGAAATGTACCTAGGGTACATGGAATCCATTTTAAAGAGAGAGCAGTAGGCCTGGGGTCCTGATTGGCAGGGTCCCAGGTCGACTATGTCCAAAACCAGCTAAAACACAGGGCAAAAAGTTGGGGGCAACCATAGTCAGGATGTACCTTCCTACACAACCCCCCCCCAAACGAAAGGAGATAAGGCTATCCTTGTCCAGGTAAGCCTCTATTACCTAAGTGGCCATATAAGGAAGGACCAGCTCTGGCTTGGTTTCCCCCTGTGTCATGGTCCACTAGGCAACCCCTCACCCTAAGGGTATCTGAGGGTCTCCACCATAGGGAATCTCTGTCTCTGGTGTGTCTTGGGAAAGAAGAGGGCGGATGTTGGGATGGAGTACTGAAGTGAGGCTCCTCTACCTTTGGGCTCAACTTCCTCCAATCACCATTCATCATGTGTGCCTTTCTTTCTTTAGCTGAGATGCACTGAGCTCTCAGGGTCAGCCTCTGGCTACCTAAAGCGGGAGGCTGAGTCCCTCTGTTGGGCTTACTGGAGGGACAGGTCAGGTCTGGGGTTTTTAGGCCCCATGTTTGGCTGTGCCCAACAGTGTCCAGCTGTGGGAGTTCCCTAACTATTTTTAAGGGGGATCCCTCAGGAGTCTGTTCTATTTTCACTTGGCTAGGTTTACCAGCTTCAGTGATCCTAATCTTCTGATTAAGGGGTTCTTTTGGACAGGGGGCCCTTTGGGGTCCACCACTGGCCTCCCTGATCTCTTCAGCCCTGGGCTGACTGAGACAGGGTAGAGAGGTGCAGGTTACCTGCTCCAGACTGGGTACCACCTGGGAAGGGTCCACTGCCATCAGGGGTTCTGCCAGGCTAGGCCTGACGACCTCTGGAGCAGTTCCTTCAACAGGGGTAGAGACAGTTCCCTGAGGAGGCTGGCTCTTACCTAGTGTCTGGGAGGGGGAAGACTTTTCTCCCTCCTCAATGCTCTCTGTTTGAGTGGAGTGATCCATTGTTTCAGGCTTCACAACCTCACTATCTGTTTGAGTAGAGGCTGAGACCATTTCAACCTTGCCAACCTTTTCAGGAGGGCACTCAGTTTGTGTTTGGGCTGTGACTGTCACAGCCCTCCTATCCTGTTCTGAAAAGTCTGTCTGAGCCTGGGCAGTGGCTACCACTGCCCTTCCAACCTTTTCAGGGAGGAATGATGCTTGGACTGGGGCTGTAGCTATTACTGCCCCACTAACCTGTCTGGATAGGCCTATCATTCTGGAATGAGCTTCTTGCTCCACCTCAGCCCATGCTGAGAGTTCCAGGTCATTCCCCAGTAAGCAATCTACAGGTAGGTTATCTGTCACTGCCACTCTCATAGGCCCTGTGACATTACCCCAGCTGAGCTTGACTACTGCCATGGGATGCCTTCTCTTCATTCCATGAATGTCCGTCACCTGATAAGTAAAACCAGGGGTCAGTTGAGCAGAGGGGACCAGATGGTCACTCACCATGGTGAGGCTGGCCCCTGTGTCTCTGAATGCCTCAACTTTCTGACCATTCACTAAAACTTCTTGTCTATACTTGCCCAAAATGTGGGGCCCAGTAGTGAAGTTGGCAAACCCCATGCCAGTCTCACAGACAAGAGTGTGGTCAGGGAACCTGGCTAAGCCATGGTCCTCCTGATTTCCCAAAGTAATGCCCACCACATTCTTGGGGGCACTCCCACCACCTGGGGGATTACCACTAGTGGTAACAGGAGGTCTAGGAGTATTACTTGGGGGTATGTTTTCCTTATTGCTATTTTTAGGGCATTTGGCATCACTTTTGTAATGGCCCACCTGTTTACAGGTATGGCAATAAGGTTTCTTCTGTTCGGAAGGAGTGTTCTGGGACCCACCACCCTTGTTGGAGTTTTGGGGCCCTTGGGAAGTCTTCTCTGTGGATTTATCCCCACCCTTCTCTTGAGGCTTGGTCGATTCCTTTTTCTGGTCACCACCCTGGTTTTTAGGCCTAACCCTGGTTCGGACCCATTTGTCTGCCCTCTTACCCAATTCCTGTGGAGAGGTCAGATCAGAGTCTACCAGGTGCTGATGTAATAACTGGTTCTGACAATTATTTAAGATTTGCTCCCTCATAATTAGATTATACAATCCTTTAAAATCAGTAACCTTACTACCCAGTAGCCAGCCTTCAAAAGCCTTAGTGGCACAATCGACAAAATCAGACCAATCTTGAGACTGCGTTTTCTGGGTATCCCTGAACAGCACCCTGTACTGCTCAGTGGTTAGGCCGAACCCTTCAACGAGTGTATTCTTCAAGACTTGGTAATTGTTAGCGTCCTCTACCCTTGTGGTGAGGAGCTTGTCTCTTCCTTTACCTTCAAAGGAGAGCCACAAGATAGCTGCCCACTGACTCTGGGGAACGCCTTGCACAGTGCAGGCCCTCTCCAAAGCAGTAATCCATTTGTGGATGTCGTCCCCTTGTTTAAAGGGGGGCACTATCTTCCCAAGGTGTTTCGTATCGAAACTCTTTTCCCTATTACTAGGTACATTGCTGCCACCAGTGGGGACTGTCCCACTTAACTGTTGCTCTCTAGCGAAAGCAAGCTTTTCCTTGGCCAGGGCAAGTTCTTCCCTTTCGATCCGCAGATTAGCTGCCCTTTCTTTCGCTTCGTACACTCTCCTCTGAGGGGACGTCATCCCTCTTTGAGAAGAGTTGTGAGAGCCGTTGGTATGAAGGGATCTGCCAGAGCCTCTTGATAGAGATCTGGCTCGTCCATTCCCCATGTTAAGCTGACCTGATAGTGGCCCCAGGAGTCCCCCAGTACCGCTATCATGTTTGCTTAAGTTGGACCTGCTTAGTCTGCCGACTTCTACCTGTCCCTTATCTGCCTCGTCCCCTGAGAGATCCTCATCCTCATCCTCCTCCACATCCTCGTTCTCGGTTGCGAGGTGAATGAGGTCAGGATCGTCCCGGGTTCCCTCGAGGGGAGGCATGTCTCCTTCTGGATTAGAAGAGCTACGAAGTTTCTCAGCTCTCCTGGCATCATAAGTCTCCAAGAGACCAATCAGAAAGGACGTTGTGGGGTTAGACCCCTGCTGAATCTTCCGGGAGTGACACAATCGTCTTAACTCCTTGAAGCTCAGCACAGTATATCCTGAAGGGATGACCTGTGGAGGGTCAACTGACACAAGGGGAGACCCAGAGTTTCCTCCTTTGTCCGACATACTGTTTCTAGTGTGGTGTAAGTGATGCACCTACCTACACTACGTGTTTACCTACTGTACCCTTGCTAAGAGTTGTAGCCAAGGTGTGCTAAGCCTTGAGGAGCTACAACAGCTGGTTCAGTAGAACTCAGAGTATTCTAAGCTTTCGTTATATGTACTAACAGTACTTGTGCGATCTTTCAACAAGATATTCTTAGGATACGTGTGGTAAAACAACAGCAAGCTCAAATCCCAACCGCTGCTCACCAATGTGAGAAGTTGGCCCGATATGCAACGTTCGCTATTCTAGCGACCGCTATGTATCGTTCCAACGACCCTTATGGTGTTTGGTTGTAAGTCAACCTATAGACCAGCTATCCTAGTAGCGTGGATACGAGCAGTCTAAGGCTAAAGACTCGAGAGGGCGCGTTAAGCCAGCTGTTTACCACACATGTACCCCTTGAACACCCAGTGAAAGGACACCACACAAGTGTTATGAAAATAAACAGTATATTTATTAAGAATCACAACAGCCCTGTACTCTTTATGAGGACAGGGTACTAAGCACAAACCAAATCTCTTTAGCAAATACTTCAAGTGCACAGTTTAAAGACAAGTGTCCGAGGACACGGAAAGGTTAAGGCAAGTCGGAAGCGAGGGACTCGGGACCCTAGAGTAAGGAGGCTATGCAGGCACCGAAATGCCGAGTTACCTAGCCACGAGGGCTGCGGCTGCACAAGTCTTACAGGCGTCGGGGTCTTCGCTGACGAGCCAGGAGCCGGAAGAAAAGGAGTTGCTGGCCGGCGACCAGTGATGAATAGTTCGTAGAGATCCAAGCCTGGATCGGAGATTGATGAAACCTGAAAGCAGAGGGGACCAAGTTCGTACTACTAGCCAGTAGTCAGAGGGTACCAGGAAGGCACCAGTTGGCCGTCACCTCGACCAGGTGAGTGGGCGACGCTAGGCTCTGCAGTCTCACGGACCAAGGGGCGTTGTCGGCGACCACGGTGGAGGTGCGAGCTGTCCCACGACGGATGTCGCTGTCGGCGTCTTGAGTGGACCAGGAGGGTCCGGGGTGCTTCTCAAAAGATGGAAGCAAGGGCCAGTCTGGAGCAACCAGACCGGCAGTGTTGATTCTTGGTCGTCGTCACAGAAGGGCACAAGCCAGCGGCTAGTGACCAGACAACGTGCTGAGCAGCGAGCAGAAGGGCCCCCACGCAGATCGTGGAGATACTGGGAGGCTGCACTTCGGTGCTAGAGCGGCTCAGGGTCGGGGCTTCTCGGACCCCAGAGCACTCACCAGAGAGTTATCTCGATGGTCGTGCTGGTTTTTAAGAGCGTGCAGGTTCTGATGATGGCCGGTCCCTCGAGGTCTCGTCGCACCCACAGATCACAGCTGAGCTGATGACGTGGGTAGAGGTCAGAGGTGCCAGGGAAGCCGGTTCTCGTCGAGCTGGGCCGTCGGATTCCTTGAGGAAGGACTTACAGCAAACCGCAGAGTTCTTAGATGGTGCCCGCTGATGCAGGGTGACTACTCCTTAGTCACAAGGGAGAAATCTTAAGAAGAGTCTTGAAGTCCTTTCATAGAAAGTATTCTTGATTCAAAGATGATCTAATTTGGAAGGGTCCCCGCTCCGGCCTTTATCCTAAAGAAAGGGGTGGGTACATGACTAGGTCCTGCCCTAAGGGTGGGACCAGGAAGGGGGGTAGTTACACCCCTCTCCCCTGCCGGACTTTCCCCAGGCCAGGGCTGTCGCCCCTGGAACTGGTTCTAACCGGCAGATGCGTAGTGAGCACCGGGGTGCCACTCCGCAGTCACCTTCTCGCAAAAGCCCTACCTACCCAGAATACACAAACCCTGTCTGGGACGGTGCGAACACCGCCCTCGACAGGAAACCCTTTGTCCAAGTGCTCCTCGCTGGAAGGACTCCCAGCAGCAGGAGGTCAGACTTGTGTCTGTGGTGGCAGCATCCATTTTGTGGAACTGAGGCCTTCGTTAACTTTAACCGGGGTTCACAGTTACGTACATGTCGTGTCCCTCTAGAAGGGCGGAATGCTAACCTCGTCGCCAGAGTTGGTGAGAGGACAGCATCCCGATTCGTATGACACCTTACTCGACATGCCTTGATAACGCGACACCGAAGTTACCGATGTGGTACGCGTTATCATGGAACAGCCATTGGGTCTTGATTCCGCAAGCTGCAACCGGGCTCGGCTCGGGCCAGAGCTTAGTTCACACGAGCCCATGCACTCTGCCTTCAGGATTGTCAAGGCCTGCCATAGGAGTGACTGATAGGAACTCGGGTGTCCATTGGAGGGTTAGATATAGGGCTACTATATCTACAGCAAAGGGTGATTACACGACTTTGCCCCAGCTGTCATGCAGCCAGTTGTGTCAAATTTAGGAGGCCAGCCAGGGGTGGCATAATACATGCTTCAGCCCCTGGCGGCCCTGGGTACACCTATGCCCTGAGTTACAGGGTCTGATAAGGTGGCCCAGTACCAATTGGAAATGTACCTAGGGTACATGGAATCCATTTTAAAGAGAGAGCAGTAGGCCTGGGGTCCTGATTGGCAGGGTCCCAGGTCGACTATGTCCAAAACCAGCTAAAACACAGGGCAAAAAGTTGGGGGCAACCATAGTCAGGATGTACCTTCCTACAGTTGGTCCATCTCCCTGCAGGGGATGGACTTCACTGTGGAACATCGACCTGGCCAAGACCACGCCAACGCAGATGGCCTGTCACGCTTTTTCCGCCTCGACGAGGAGAGTCCCCAAGAAGATGGGTGACTCCCCCCGCCTTCAGCTGGGGGGGACGCATGTTGGACAGGCCACATGAAGGGCTTGCTTCCTCCCCGCATGACAGGGCCCGAGCCCGGCCCTCCAGGTGTTACCCACAGAAGCAACCCGCACCCCATCTCATACGGGACTCCGGCCCCCGGACATCTCTGCATCATGGGGCCGAATCACTACCGGCTCCCTCGCCCGGCCCGGCCGCCATCTTGGACACTGCACCACGAGGCCGCGTGGCCTCAGATCGACCATAACCCTGGGCCTGGCCAGGCCCCGACATCCCGGCACCACCATCCACCCAGGAGGTGAACGGACCACTTGGCAGGTCAATGGGAGAAAGAAGTGTCGATGGCTCTCCCTCGCCAGGTGCCGATCGCCCCCCAGCTCCCCCGGGCGCTGGCTCCACCCCCCTGCTGGGTGTCTGGACTCCCTCATCCCGGACCTCCCGACCTCCAAGTGCGAGGGTACGGACATCAAAGGGCGCCGGACCTATAACTGGGGCAGCTCCAGAGCAGGAAGGCAGTTGTATCCTGGAGTCGAGAGACACCGCGAAGAACTCATCCTTGACGGACTACTGGCGCTGCCGTAGCCCTGCCTTGCGAACTATTGTCTTGCCTGCTGGCGCTGCCGCAACCTTCTGCATCCTTCATCCTCGTCGGGACCTGCTGGCGCTGCCGCGGACCGTTGTAACTACCACCTTCACCGGGACCTGCTGGCGCCGCCGCGGACAGTCGCTACCTTCGATCATCTCGGGACCTGCCGGCGCTGCCGCGGCCCGTCCATCTAGAACGCCGAGCTCGAGGATTGTGAGCTATCCATCATATCATCGCCTCTACCAGATTGGTAACAAGACTGTCCCGCTACCCCCTTCCCATCTAAGAGACTAGAATCGAGGGGACCCCTGAGTCCAGACCTCCTTGTACCATTCTACCGTACTTAAAGATTGCTTATTAAGAACGTTAAACCTTATCTTGGTGTGGTGTACATCTGTGGGGGGGAAGTTACTCGTCTGTACGATCGCTGGAGACGGCTCTCCCCGGAGACCTCTCCCCTTGTCCTCGGCCGACCCTCCCGGTCCGTCTAACAATTATATTTTTTTCTCTCTTACTTTCAGTAAATATCTGATGAAGAAAAATCTGGGTGGCCACTAAACATGTGCTGGTGGAGCTCCAGCTCAAATGAAGCACTGACTGTACTGCAGCTTCCGGGGCAGACAGCACTGACTGCACACAGGTACCTGCACTCTCTTAAGGGTTCAGTCGGCGCACCTGACCCAGGGCCCCTAGTGGCACCTGCCCTATTGACCCTGCGTTAGACCAGGTGTTTTACTGCCCCTACAGGTAGGAAGAACCAGACTGTGGTGTGAGCTGGCGAGCATCTGATGGGTGATGAGGAGGCGTAGGACCTGGGGCATGCGTGGTCAGTGGCTCCATGCGTCGCATCGGCCACCGCTGGTGGTCATGGAGCGGGATCATGAGCGCTCGTGGTCAGTGGCTCCATGTGTCGCGCCAGCCACCGCTGGTGGTCATGGAGTGGAACCAGGAGCGCGCGTGCTCAGTGGCTCCATATGTCGCCCCAGACACCGCTGGTGGTCATGGAGTGGAACCAGGAGCCTGCGTGGTCAGTGGCTGCATGTGTCGCGCCAGCCGCGGCTGGTGGTCATGGAGCGGAACCAGGAACGCGCGTGGTCAGTGGCTGAATGTGTCGCGACAGCCGCCACTGGTGGTCAGGTAGTGGTACCAGGAGCACGTGTGGTCAGTGGCTCCATGTGTCGTGGCAGCCGCTACTGGTGGTCATGGAGCGGGGCCAGGGGCACTCGTAGTCAGTGGCTCCATGTGTTGCATCGGCCACCGCTGGTGGTCATGGAGCGGGACCATGAGTGCGCGTGGTCAGTGGCTCCATGTGTCGTGACAGCCGCTACTGGTGGTCATGGAGTGGGGCCAGGAGCGCGCGTGGTCAGTGGCTGCATGTGGTCAGGGAGCGGTACCAGGAGCGAGCATGGTCAGTGGCTCCATGTGTCGCGCGGGCCGCCGCAGGTGGTCAGGAAGCATTCTGTCGCATACATAAAAAGATGAAAAAGACTCTGAGGATTGTGTTTGTAAAGGAAGCTGCTTCTTCCTGCACAAAAACAATCCTGCCTGCAACAGAGGCCCCCTTGCATCATGGTGCCAGGGGCCTGCGTTGGCACTGGGCTGCCGAAACAGGGCCAGTGCAGGGACAAAGGCATGAACGTGCTATTTTGTTTTAAATACGGGGCATTCCTGCTCTACCAACTATAACACAGTGAACCAAGGTGAGGTTCTGTGCTGCATTGCATTACTTTCCATGAATATTGTTGCAGGTACTCACAGATGAGAATCCTTCTCCATCCCTGCTCCTGGGATCTGGAAGAGCATCCCTGTATCAGTCAGGACAGTCCCAACGCTGCTGCAGTTTAGAGGCGTTAAGACTCCCCTCTTCAACAACACTACATCACAGTCATTAATCATCCATAACAGACCTTCCTCTCCTGTCACCCACCTCGCCACCTTTATGCTTGTCTTTGGCCCGGCACAGCGCTCAGCTGCCCTTTGGCTAGGTTGGCGCTATGAAGAGGCCTCTACAGTATAATGCGCTACCCTTCAGGGTGCCTTGGACCTGGGGTCCCTGCAGCCACTTCCTGTTTTGGATGTCACACTTTTCTGAGGCTGGGTTCAGCTTCTCCCACATCCTGGGAAGTCCCAGAAGCAGGAAGGTTTTCTGAAGGTTGCTGGGAGTGTTCCAGGGGAGTGAGGTAAAGGCGGCCTTGCCTCAGGTGGTCAGGACACCTCTCCCTGCCCCGGGATCTGTACAAAGACCCTCTTCAGCTGGAGGTTTTCACTTACACATGTTACCCACTGCCTGACACCCTGTGGTTTCCACCCTGAAAGCCGCACCTGGAGACTGTTGACATAGCAAAGTCCACCTCGCTCGAAGCTTCAATGCACACACTTTCAAGGCTTTGGTGAATGAAACAAGTGTGGAAAAACACCCTCCTCTGTAGGAAAAGACATTCCTTGTGGCCTTTCTTCTATTGCCCCACTTCCCCGCCACCCCAGTGATTTCTGTCAAACAACAAGGCTGCAGTTAAAAGCACAGACATGATAGAGTAGACATGCCCCTCTCTCTCTCTCTCTCTCGCTCTCTCTCTCTCTCTCTCTCTCTCGCTATATATATATATATATATATATATATATATATATATATATATATATATATATATATATATATATATATATGTGATCAAGGGCTCCAGGGCCCAAAACGCGTCATGGCAATCATGAGGGTGCACAGTGTGAAATAAAGACGCTTTAAAATAACCTCATTGGGTCCGTCTTCGTTATTTGGCCTCTACTGAATACCGAAGTTCCAGTCATATATATATATATATATATATATATATATATATGTGACCAAGAGCCCGTGAGCTCGAAACGCGTCTGTTTATGCCCAAATAAACAAACTTTCCGGTACCTGGATGGTGTGGCTTGTCTTCCTTTTGGTTGATTCACAAGAGGAAACCGTGGATATATATATATATATATATATATATGTCGTGGGCATGTGCGCAGGACGGCCGGGGGCCGTCTGAACTCCGCCCACTAATTAATTCTCCAGCACAGGCGTGGAATTTGTGCTGTGTTGGTGAATCGGCGGCGCCCAGCGTGAGGTAGGACGGCCAGGGGCCGTCCTTAGCACACAAGTGGTTAAACATGAATGCCAGTCTCCCCCACTGCCCCGGGGCTCATTTCTTTGTAAAATGGGGGCCCCCGAGCCCCCCCCAGTTTCTGGGACCGCCACCTCCCCGGGGCTTTAATTTTAAAAATACGGGGGGCGCGGACCGCCCAAGTCCCGGTGACCCCCACCCCTCAGGTGCAGAATCGAAAAAGGAGAGAAGGGACCTGTGGCCCCCTTCCTAGAGCTATATATGGCCCTGGGGACCGCCACCCCTCAAGGCCAGCTCCTGAGATGTCATCAGTGATGTCATCAGTGATGTCCCTGACTATGTCATGAGTGATGTAATATGTGAGGCTATAGGCATGGTGTATTGCGGAGGCGTAAGTTATAGTTTGTTCAGGTAACTATAACTGCTGAATCTCACGGTTTGCACGAGTGAAATCTGAATCTAACTAGAACGTCCCTGTAACCTTTGTTTTTTTCAGTGAATTTAAAGTTTTTTTAAATTCTATAACGACTCTTTAAACTTTGGTTTTTTAAGTGAATTTGTAAAGTTTTTCAAAATGTATTTCCTAACTATACCGTACTTGTAACCTTTGGAACACGAGCGAGGAAAAGAACTCCCCTCTGCTACGCTAATCAAAGTTTTTGGGAACTCCACATAATGCAGAATGCGGAAAACTCTGCAAACTCCGCGATTGGAGCGGAGTTCACCCCCAGACGTACTCAAGAGACTGTTGCAGAAACACCAGTTAAAAAATAAAGCATTCTGATTGGTCTAGGGAACTTTATTTCCCGTAGTCTAATTCGCACCCGTGGTGGTCAGGTTCCAGCAGAAGAAAGTGTTTTTTGATTGGCTGCCAGAACTTGAGAAAATGTTGCTGTCAACCATTACAGGACTCAGCGACAGAGGGGCATAGGGACAACGATGTGACGGACTGCAGCATTAGCCTTCCTGGCTCAAAGCCGCACTTGGCCAATTCAGAATCGCAGGGCTGCGTCATATTTACAACAATATGCTGCAGTTCTGCATTTCCCCCTGAGCTGGCGCTAAACTTAGCAGCCGAGCCCCAATGCAGGCCCCCTTGCACCATAGTGCAAGGGGGCCTGCATTGAGGAAGGTCTCACTTCCTGTACGTAAGCAATCTTTAAATGACGTTTTGTAATGTTTATGTGTGCTGCTAAAGCCCCACACATAGAAGTTGTAAAATGTCTTTTTTTATTGTCTATGTGCAGAAAGGTCACCCTCTGCACATAAACAATAAATGACAATTTGCTGTTTCAACGTGTACTGCTCAACGCAGCACACATGGAAACAGCAAAAATGAGGAGAAATAACGCATTTCTCCTTGTTTCACCTCTTTGAGACCAGCTTTCCCCTGGTCTTAATGTTGGCGCTGCCTCCTATGTACGCAGCCCTTGTACATAGCGAGTAGTGCCAGGATAAAGGGGGTTTGCTGTGGAACGCCCATTGCCCTCCCCGTTCCTGCTAAGTAGTTCGTGAAATGGGGCCTTATTTACGTTTCTGTTTGCTTTGCTACTTCCGCCCTGCTCCAGCGGACGTTGTACTTCTTTTTAGGCGGTGGTGGTGAGCGTCCACGTGCATGTTTGGCTCCGGGTCTGCCTCCTCCTCTCAGGTGTTGGTTCACCCGACTGGTCACCTTTTAAGCATGCAGGAGCTTATTGCTTTGCGGCGCCCCCCACAAGAGATCAGGGGCCGCAAGAAGCCGCGGTCCGTGCAGGTAACAGCGGTGGGTTGGTGGGGCAACGTAGGGGGGATTTTGAGGGACGATGCCGAGGGAAGATGTATTATTTATTTACTTTTCCCTCAGCATTGTCCCTCGAAATCACCCCACAAGCGGCCCCACCGCTGTTACATGCATGGACCGCGGCTGGCGCAAGACTTCGTTGCTTAGTAACAAGTCCATTGCAGGAAGCGCCCGCCTTCTTCTGAGTTCAGTCGTGGAGCAGGCTGCTTCTAGCTCTGCTCTTCCCTATGGTGGACACCCAACGCCTCCTAATCAATGAGGCTGTGGAGTAAGCATGGGCGAATTTTGCGAATCTCGCGTTCGCGAATTTTGCGGATTTGCGAACTCGCAATCCGCAAAATCCGCGAATTCTCGCGAATTTGCGGATTTTTTTTGTGTTCGCGCAGGTTTCTGCCAGTTCGCGAGGGTTTTGTACAATTTCGCAAACGCGAACTTACCTGTCGGGTCGCAAGTTTCGCGAACTTGTTGTTTCTACGTGTCCAGCCTGTTTGGGACACTCTTCTTCATCACTGCCACTCTCTGTCACCACTGCCACTCTCTGACTACTCATGCCACCCTCTGGCCCACCCATGCCACCCTCTGTTTCATCACAGCACCCTCTGGTTGTCCAGTCAGTGTACATTATTGTGGCAACGCAAGCACACCTTCCCTGCCTCAAGTGACCTGAATTAATTTGGGGCTGATTAATGTGTCACAGAATATTTTTTTAGCTGGCACCTGCTTCCTTAGTGCTTCCTGATTAGTGATCTTTTGCACTTGCTAAGTGCTTTCATTGTTGCAAAATTAGTTACAACACCTGCCCTGCCCCAACTGTCAATAATGAATTAGGGGCTGATTAATGGATTTGAACTTCCAGCCTGGCTCCTGCTTGTCTCCCTTAGCTGTAATTCAGGACCTTTGTGGCATATGTGTAACTATTCTGAGGTTCAGAGCAGGGTCACATAATAGTTGCAACTGGTAACTGAACTCTGGAGGGGCCCCTCAGGAAGCACTACAGGAAATGGCTACTAATGATGAGCCTGAACTTTTGAACCTGGTAAGTAGTTTCAGTTTTGCTAAGATCGTATTTCTGCAATTTTGCGCTTATTCGCGGGGCGCGAAGTTGTACTGGGAAGCCGCGAACTCACGCGAACAGTGCGAGCAAGCCATGAAATCCGCTGCTCGCGGATTTGCGGATTTTGCGGGAGATTCGCGAATCTCGCGGATTGCGAATTTACCGAAAATCCGCAAAATCCGCGAGCGAAACGGATTTTCCGCCCATGCTTACTGTGGAGGCTGCTTTCAGTGCAGGGGAGGCAGACGGCCCACCTGTGAAGGTGCCTTGCCCTGTTCCCTTGCCTGATGCTTTGAACACAGGAGAGGAGGATGAAGTGAGGGTTTGCTTTGTTCTGGGAGCTGAGGTCTCTGTCTTTTTTGGCCATGTCAGAAGTAATTTGAGGTTTCCTCCATCTGTGGTTGATGGCCTGGAGGATGATTTTTTTGCTCGGTGTCACCAGCCTAATCCTGACCGTTTGCCGTTGCATGGTGCTGACGCAAAGTGTTGACCCATGAATGGCGGGATCTTGACAAGTCTACCTTTCCTCGCTTTTTGAGTAAACGTTATCCTTTGGATGGTTTTTTTGTGGAGTTCCCTCAATCAAGTAAGATTGATAATTTGATGGCTGGCCTTTCCTCCCAGGGTATGGTTCTGTCCGATGACGCTCTTCCTTCTGATGCTGTCGATAAGAAGGTGGCCGGTGCTGTGAAACGGTCCTACACTGCTTCCACTTTTCTGTTTGGGCTATGGCCTCTTCAAACAATATGGTCCAGTCCCTGTTGAAGGATGTTCAGGCTCGGTCTCTTCGGTTGAATGAGGGGGAGGATGCCTCCTCTCTGTTGGCTCTCACGAGCTCCAGGTGCGGTACCTGTTGGACATTTCCTTTGATAATTTGCGCGCGCCGGCAGCTGCTTCAGGAGCTTCCATTGCTGCTCATCGTCATATTTGGACGGGGACTTGGACGGCATAGCCTCTCAGAAGTCTGTTCGGCTCAAATTGCCATATGAGGATTCCAAACTGTTTGGCCCCCAACTGGAAGACTCGGTCAAACAGTTGGCTCAAAATCGTAAGCTTGTGGATCTTGTTAGGCCTCCTTTTTGGGCTGGGGGTTTGGATATCGCCGCGCTTTTGCCTTTCCTTCAGCCAGGGGTGCTCAGCAGTCCTTTCGTGGCAGGAGTCATGGCCAGGGGGCCCCTGAAGGTGACATGTCCTGGTCCCAGTTTGGTGATTCGGCCTCCACTCCTTCTCCAAAGCAGTGACTATCCGCCTTTTCCAGTTGGGGGTCGACTTTCGCTTGTCATCATGGGCTGGGTCTTTCTGATGCCTGGGTGGTTCGGATGGTGACCTCTTATTACCGGATCAAGTTTTCATCTCGCCCTGCTCCTGTGTTCAAGGAGACTCCTCTGCCCCGTCATCCTCTGAGGCAGGCGGCCTTGCTAGAGGGCATTTACCTTCTCTTGGAGAAGGCTTCAATACTAATCGTTCCCCTCCTGGAGAGGGGGCTGGGTAGTTATTTCAATTTCTTTCTGGGCTCCAAAAAAGATACCTTAAACTTGCCCCCTGTGTTAGGTCTGAAAGGGGTGAGTCTCTACTTTCCTCATCGTCATTCAAAATGGTGACTTTGCAGTCTATCCTTCAGCTGGTGCACCAGGGGTGCTTCCTTACCTCTTTGAACCTGACGGACACCTACCTGCATGTTACCATCCATCCTGCTGATCAGGTGGTTTTGCGCCTTGCAGTGGGCGCCTAGCACTTCCAGCTCCAGGTGTTCTCTTTGGCCTTTCATCTGTGCCAAGGGTTTTCGCAAAGCTCTGATGGGTATTCTCCATTCCCGGGGCATTCAGGTTTTTCCTTACCTTGAAGATTGGTTGATTGTTTCACCTTCTTCCTCTCAGGCAACGGAGGATGTGGCTCAGGTCTTTCATCTTCTGAATTCTTTTGAGTTCCTCATCAGCCACAGGAAATCGCCCCTTCAGCCTTCCCAGACTCTGAAGTTCCTCACGGCATTCTTCCGGATGGATCTGGGGATGGTGTTCCTGTCCCAGAAAAGACAATTGACTCTGATTGGGCATCTTTCGTGGGTGCTGTATCAATCCAAGGTGTCTGCCAGGCTCTGGTTGCTGAGTCATGGGGGAGATAGCTTCCACCCTACATCTCCTCCCTTGGGCCCATCTACGTTTGTATCCCCTCCTGCATCACATTCTGAGCCACTGGGATCCAACCTTCCAGGCCTACAACACGCTTATTCCTGTGTCTCAGGAGATTCGGGCTTCTCTTCAGTGGTGGTTGTCCCCTCAGAATCTCTCCAAGCGTTTCGATCTTCTTCCTCTTCCTCCTCCTCCTGACATGTTCTGTCGTCAACCAATGGCAGTGCCATGGGGTGGAGTGCTTTCTAGGGTTTTCCAAAGCTCAGGGCGGGTGGTCCCGTGTCAAGGCTCTCCAGTCATCAAACTGTCAGAGCTTGAAGGCTGTTTGGTTAGCCCTTCTTTGGTTTGCTTCCCTCCTTCTTTCTCTTTCGGCAGTCTATCTCCTGGGGAGGGAGAATCGGCCTGCGGACTCTTTGAGCCGTTATTGCCGTTCGTTGTGACTATGTGTCTGTCTCCCCTTCTATTTCAGCAGATTCTCCCCAGGTTCGGCCTTCCCTGTCTGGAGGACACCGCCCTTCTTCTGCATTACTGGCATGGGCGATAAATGCTTTCTCTGTCCTGTGGTCCAAGGGGATCCTTTTTGCTTTCCAGCCCTTTTCCTTGATCTTCTTGGGGGATGGGAGGAGGTTCTTCTGGTTGTTCCGGAGTGGTCCCGGGGTCCTTGGTTTCCCCTTCTTCTGGATTTGTCAGCGTGCATCCATTGGCGGTTTCCCTGTATGCCTCTCTGCTGTGTGCTCCTCTTCTCAGTGCATTCTCTCTGCTTCGCCTCCGGCTGGGGGTTGGCACTTGAGATGTTAGGTGTGTTGGATCAGGGTTGTTCTCTTGAGGTGGCTCAGAGCATCCAACTGTCTCGCAGGCCTTCGATCCTGAGGTCTCAAGGTCGGTTTAGGATGAACTTTAACTCCTGGTGTTGAGGGAAGGATCTGTCCTCTTCCACAAGTGATCCGGTCGGGGCATTGGTCTTTTTGCATGATGGGTTTGTCTTGGGTCTGGTTGTCTCCACTCTCCGGGTCCAGTGAGCTGCTATCCTTGACTTCCGGGTTCTGCTGTGGCTTCTTTCTTTCCCTCGGTGGCTCGTCTTTTGCAGAGTTTTTTACTTCAGCGTCCTGTCTCGTGCTCTCCAGTTGCGGCCTGACACCTCCCCATGGTCCTGCAGGTGTTGACTGGTGCTCCTTTTCAGCACTTCATGTCTGTTAACCTTAGGTTTCTTTCGGCCAAGGTTCTTTTTTAGTGGCCATTTCCTCTGGACGCCGGGTTGGTGAGCATGGGGCTTTGCTGGCTTCTCCCCCTTTCCTGTGGTTTTGCTTCCTAGTCAGTTATTTCTGCCCAAGGTTTTCTTTTCCTTCCAGCTTCAGGAGGATATATGCCTTCCTGTTTTTTCCCCGACCCTCTTCTCCTGAGGAGGAAGTTCTCCAGACGAGGGCTCTCCGCATCTATCAGGATCAGACCCGTGCTTTTCGGAAGGTGGATTTCCTATTTGTTGCGTATGGTCTCTCTGGGAGGGGTCTTCGTCCTTCCTTGTCCACTTTGACTCGATGAGTGACGTGGGCTGCTCTTTGTCCCATGAGGCTGCTCCCTGGCCTCTTCCTTCTTCCGTTCAAGGCAGGTCCACTTGGGGAGCCTCCTCTTCCTGTACCATGCTTAAGGGTGCCTCATTACATGATATTTGCAACGCTGCTACTTTGACCTCTCCCCATACATCTGATTCCCATTACCATCTTCAGTTGGGAGTGGCGGCATCAGCTGCGTTTGCCGCTCATGTCTTGTCTACTGTGCATGCTTTGTGATTTGTACGGCTTTTTTTGTTATTAAACTGCTGCGTTGATTTGCTGCACCCTTTTGGTCTCTGTGTTTCAATCACCATGAGCTTGAGTATGGAGGGGAAGATGGACGAGGAGGTAATGCCCGGTTACTCATCGGTAATCTTCATTAGTCTTACTCCTGGCCTCCCCGTTCCATTCCGGGGCCTTCCCTTCCTCCCTGTTGTTGTTCAAGATGCTTGTTTTGTGTTTTTTATTCCGTGAGTTTCTTTCGTATTCTCAGGTTGTTATGGTGACGCACTTCCCCCTTTATGCATGCCGGGTGGGTAGCGCCATATTGGGGCAAGTGCTCGGTATAAGGTTTCGGAGAAGGAATGGCACGGCAAGGCCAGGACTCGGAGTAATGATGATTACCGGTGAGTAACCGGGCATAGGCGAGGCGCAAACTCGCAAAGACAGTGACTTTGGTTTGACGTGTTTACCGCTGCGCTATTTGTATTTGAATAGAAAACAGAGCACTAGAATCTAGGAGAGCCGATCAAACTTGTAAATTCACTGTGTTTGTCCACAGTTGTCCGCCAGTTATTACAAAAACATCAGTTAATCCCTAATAGTCATGGATCAGAACACCTTATCGGCTATGTTTCTGTGATTGAGCGACTTCAAATACACTCTATAATTTATCGATTATTCAAAGAACCTCCGTATGTGTGGCGCAGCGGCCAGAACGGCTGACTCCGGAGCATGGGGTTCACGGTTCGATTCCCAGCGGCAGCTCAGCCCAGCACCAAGTGACTCTGGGCAATAGCTTGCTTGATTTTGCCAACGGCCCCCAGCGCCTGGAGACCCTAAGGGGTGATTAGTATGCGCTTTACAAAAACCAGGTTATATTCAATACTAAATAATAGCCTATATTCAAATTAAACAATTATATTTAAACACCATGCCGACATACAGAACGCAAAGTAGAGTATCTAAGTCTTAGAGACTCAATCAAATTTCTATATGTAATCAATTCACTAAGCTTGTCCACCAGATTTACAAAAAATATCTGTTAGTCCCTAATAAAATACACTCAAAGTACATCTGTTTATTTAAAAATACTCTGGAGCATGTTTACAGGCCCCATGCGCCGCTGGTGCGTCACTTTTTTTGACGCAGCGGAGGCGCGGTGTGCGGGCCCATATTTACAAGGCTGCGTAAAGTCATCCTGCATTGCTTTTCATGGCCTTGTAAATATGGCCCCTTACATGCGTTGCTCTATGTGAAAGGGGAATTCCATGTGTTTGCAGTGGGCGCTCCCATGCAAAATCCATGGAACGTGATGCAATACCCGATTTACAAGGTTTCTTAAACCTGGGAATGCGTCGGAATCCTGCGCCTCCCTACGAGAGGTGTAAAGAGGCGCAATGAGGAGAAATACTTTCATTTTGCCTCATTTTTTCCTCTTGCTATGCAGGCTGCGCTCTGTAGCATGCATAGAAAGAAAGAAATGCCACTAGTAAGGTGTCCCTTCCTGCACAAAAACAATCATGATGCAAGGGCGCCTGCGGTGGCGCATGGCAGCCATTGTGCGCCAGCGCAGGTACAGCACAGGGATGCGTTGTATTGTTGTTAATACGACACATCTCTGTGCTTTGAAAATGACGCTGCGCAGCGCAGCTAAATGGCCTGTGGCGTAGCGCTGCCGCATTTCCTTGTCGATGAGGCCCTTGATACTTAAATGCTGCTTAATATATAATGTCCACATTAGAAAAATATTTAAATCATATATCAGAGATTGAAGAGAGGAGAACTCACAAGCTAGAAGGCCTCAGTCAGTTACCGGAACCACAAGGTTGTCGGTACCGCGCTAACCAGGAATGCGCGTCATTATTCTGAAGTCATCGAAACGCAATCACGTAGGCCGCAGTTGTCCACCACAGATACAGGCCCAACCCGTAACATGATATTGTGTATCGAAAATAAAGCAATAATAAATTGTCATATATGATTCTAATTTACCAGAGACGCACTCGCTGTAAGAAGCTTCGAATCCACAAAATACCCTTGATGGTTAAGAGTCAAGAATTGAAGTGAGGAGCGCGGCTCTTCCGTCTTGAAAGGTGTGAACATGCCATCTGCATAGGATTCTGGTTCAGCAGGGCATCCCTACACTGACACTACTACGCATCATATGTGCCACGGGGTTTGGAAAATGTTATAGAACAAACGAAAATCAAGACAACATGATTATCAGTTCTGGTGTCTGTAGATACAATGCATAAACTGCGTTCCGCTCTTAATGTAACTTTGGTAGTACACACCTGTACTCCAACAGTATAAACAATTCCCTATCCTTGTTCAATCCGCGCTGCACTGTGTGGAGTCCGTGTATCCAAAGGTTTCCCTCGCCCCCCCTTTCTTTCACGGTCTCCCCCTCCCAGTCAGTGTGACACTCGCTGACCCAAGAATCTAATGTTGTCAATTAGTGATAGCATGTGTGATGCATATTTGCTGGTGAGTGATGCATGTGTGATGCATGTGTGATGTGTATTTGATGCATGTGTGATGCATGTGTGATAGCATGTGTGATGCGTGTGTGATGCATGTGTGATGCGTGTGTGATGCATGTGTGATGCATGTGTGATGCGTGTGTGATAGAATGTGTGATGCGTGTGGGATGGTGTGTGATGCGTGTGTGATAGAATGTGTGATGCGTGTGGGATGGTGTGTGATGCGTATGTGATGCATGTGTGATGCATGTGTGATGCGTGTGTGATGCATGTGTGATGCATGTGTGATGCGTGTGTGATGTGTGTGTGTGAGTAATGCATGTGAGATGTGTGTGTGATGCGTGAGTGAACCATGTATGATGCGTATGTGATGCATGTGTGATGCGTGAGTGATGCATGTGTGATGTGTGTGTGATGCATGAGTGATGCGTGCATGATGCGTATGTGATGCATGTGTGAAGCATGAGTGATGCATGTGTGATGCGCGTGTGATGTGTGAGTGTGATAGCATGTGTGATGCATGTGTGATGTGTGAGTGATGCATGTGTGATGCATGTGTGATGTGTGTGTGATAGCATGTGTGATGCATGTGCGATGCATGTGTGATGTGTGTGTGATAGCATGTGTGATGTGTGTGTGATGTGTGTGTGTGAGTGATGCATGTGTGATGCGTGTGTGATGTGTGAGTGATGCATGTGTGATGCGTATGTGATGCATGTGTGATGAATGTGTGATGCGTGAGTGATGCATGTGTGATGTGTGTGTGAGTGATGCATGTGTGATGTGTGTGTGATAGCATGTGTGATGCATGTGTGATGTGTGTGTGATGGTGTGTGATGCATCTGTGATGCGTATGTGATGCATGTGTGATGCGTGTGTGATAGCATGTGTGATGCATGTGTGATGTGTGTTTGAGAGTGATGCATGTGTGATGTGTTTGTTATGGTGTGTGATGCGTATGTGATGCATGTATGATGCATGTGTGATGCATGTGTGATGTATGTATGATGTGTGTGTGATGCATATGTGATGAGTGTGTGATTTGTGTGTGTGAGTAATGCATTTGTGATGTGTGTGTGTGATGGTGTGTGATGCGTATGTGATGCATGTGTGATGCATGTGTGATGTGTGTGCGTCAGTGATGCATGTGTGATGCATGTGTGATGCATGTGTGATGTGTGTGAGTAATGCATGTGTGATGCGTGTGTGATGCGTGAGTGATGTGTGTGTGATGCGTATGTGATGTGTGTGTGATGCATATAGGATGCATGTGTGATGCGTGAGTGATGCATGTGTGATGTGTGTGAGAGTGATGCATGTGTGATGCGTGAGTGACGCATGTCTGATGCGTATGTGATGCGTATAGGATGCATGTGTGATGCGTGACTGATGCATGTCTGATGTGTGATGGTGTGTGATGGTGTGTGATGCGTATGTGATGCATGTGTGATGCATGTGTGTTGTGTGTGTGATGTGTGTGTGAGTGATGCATGTGTGATGCGTGAGTGATGCATGAGTGATGCATGTGTGATGCATGTATGATGCATGACACATGCATGTGTGATGCATGTATGATGTGTGTGTAATGCATTTGTGATGTGTGTGTGATGGTGTGTGATGCATATGTGATGCGTATGTGATGCATGTGTGATGCATGTGTGATGCATGTGTGATGTGTGTGTGATGTGTGTGTGAGTGATGCATGTGTGATGCGTGTGTGATGTGTGAGTGATGCGTGTGTGATGCGTATGTGATGTGTGTGTGATGCATATATGATGCATGTGTGATGCGTGAGTGATGCATGTGTGATGTGTGTGTGATGTGTGTGTGAGTGATGCATTTGTGATGCATGTGTGATGTGTGTGTGATGTGTGTGTGAGTGATGCATGTGTGATGCGTGTGTGATGCGTGAGTGATGTGTGTGTGATGCGTGTGTGATGCGTGAGTGACGCATGTGTGATGCGTATGTGATGTCTGTGTGATGCGTATAGGATGCATGTGTGATGCGTGAGTGATGCATGTGTGATGCGTGTGTGATGCGTGAGTGTCGCATGTGTGATGCATATGTGATGTGCGTGTGATGTGTATAGGATGCATGTGTCATGCGTGAGTGATGCATGTGTGATGCGTGAGTGATGCATGTGTGATGTGTGTGTGTGTGAGATGCGTGAGTGATGCATGTGTGATGCATGTGTGATGCGTGAGTGATGCATGTGTGATGCGTATGTGATGTGTGTGTGATGCGTATGTGATGTGTGTGTGATGCATGAGTGATGCATGTGTGATATGTGTGTGTGTGATGTGTGAGTGATGCATGTGTGATGCGTGTGTGATGCGTGTGTGATGCGTGAGTGATGCGTATGTGATGCATGTGTGATGCGTATGTGATGTGTGTGTGATGCGTATGTGATGTGTGTGTGATGCGTGAGTGATGCATGTCTGATGTGTGTGTGCGATGCCCTAAGAGTAAGACAGATGTCCTTGGGTCACTCGGTACCCATGTGTCTGTGGCTCTAATGTGCTCCTTCCGATGGGTTTTGTGGTTCCAATGCTTTGCTGACCACAGACACGGATCGCTCGTAGCTGCTCTATTGTGCTACACTGTGCTTTGGTCTGCTGCCGTCTCCCTCACTGATCATCTGCCTGCTGCTCGCTGCTTAAGGAAATCGCGGAGACAGGCTACTTTATCGCTCTACATCGGAGGCTGCTCGACAGGGGCAGGGACTGCGAGACCCAGGGTTCAGCGCGTGGAGACCTAAGCGCACCTGGAGTCTCTTCCCGCCCCTGCTCCGCCTCAATTGGTTGCCTGCTCCTCTGGCCCGGATTGGCTAGAAGCACTACAACAGCTCGCGGCCCCCGCTTCGCGGGTGCCGCTCGTAGCTGCTCTATTGTGCTACACTGTGCTTTGGTCTGCTGCCGTCTCCCTCACTGATCATCTGCCTGCTGCTCGCTGCTTAAGGAAATCGCGGAGACAGGCTACTTTATCGCTCTACATCGGAGGCTGCTCGACAGGGGCAGGGACTGCGAGACCCAGGGTTCAGCGCGTGGAGACCTAAGCGCACCTGGAGTCTCTTCCCGCCCCTGCTCCGCCTCAATTGGTTGCCTGCTCCTCTGGCCCGGATTGGCTAGAAGCACTACAACAGCTCGCGGCCCCCGCTTCGCGGGTGCCGCTCGTAGCTGCTCTATTGTGCTACACTGTGCTTTGGTCTGCTGCCGTCTCCCTCACTGATCATCTGCCTGCTGCTCGCTGCTTAAGGAAATCGCGGAGACAGGCTACTTTATCGCTCTACATCGGAGGCTGCTCGACAGGGGCAGGGACTGCGAGACCCAGGGTTCAGCGCGTGGAGACCTAAGCGCACCTGGAGTCTCTTCCCGCCCCTGCTCCGCCTCAATTGGTTGCCTGCTCCTCTGGCCCGGATTGGCTAGAAGCACTACAACAGCTCGCGGCCCCCGCTTCGCGGGTGCCGCTCGTAGCTGCTCTATTGTGCTACACTGTGCTTTGGTCTGCTGCCGTCTCCCTCACTGATCATCTGCCTGCTGCTCGCTGCTTAAGGAAATCGCGGAGACAGGCTACTTTATCGCTCTACATCGGAGGCTGCTCGACAGGGGCAGGGACTGCGAGACCCAGGGTTCAGCGCGTGGAGACCTAAGCGCACCTGGAGTCTCTTCCCGCCCCTGCTCCGCCTCAATTGGTTGCCTGCTCCTCTGGCCCGGATTGGCTAGAAGCACTACAACAGCTCGCGGCCCCCGCTTCGCGGGTGCCGCTCGTAGCTGCTCTATTGTGCTACACTGTGCTTTGGTCTGCTGCCGTCTCCCTCACTGATCATCTGCCTGCTGCTCGCTGCTTAAGGAAATCGCGGAGACAGGCTACTTTATCGCTCTACATCGGAGGCTGCTCGACAGGGGCAGGGACTGCGAGACCCAGGGTTCAGCGCGTGGAGACCTAAGCGCACCTGGAGTCTCTTCCCGCCCCTGCTCCGCCTCAATTGGTTGCCTGCTCCTCTGGCCCGGATTGGCTAGAAGCACTACAACAGCTCGCGGCCCCCGCTTCGCGGGTGCCGCTCGTAGCTGCTCTATTGTGCTACACTGTGCTTTGGTCTGCTGCCGTCTCCCTCACTGATCATCTGCCTGCTGCTCGCTGCTTAAGGAAATCGCGGAGACAGGCTACTTTATCGCTCTACATCGGAGGCTGCTCGACAGGGGCAGGGACTGCGAGACCCAGGGTTCAGCGCGTGGAGACCTAAGCGCACCTGGAGTCTCTTCCCGCCCCTGCTCCGCCTCAATTGGTTGCCTGCTCCTCTGGCCCGGATTGGCTAGAAGCACTACAACAGCTCGCGGCCCCCGCTTCGCGGGTGCCGCTCGTAGCTGCTCTATTGTGCTACACTGTGCTTTGGTCTGCTGCCGTCTCCCTCACTGATCATCTGCCTGCTGCTCGCTGCTTAAGGAAATCGCGGAGACAGGCTACTTTATCGCTCTACATCGGAGGCTGCTCGACAGGGGCAGGGACTGCGAGACCCAGGGTTCAGCGCGTGGAGACCTAAGCGCACCTGGAGTCTCTTCCCGCCCCTTGCTCCTCCTATTTAAGACACTCCCCCCACGCTAAGCGGGACGCGTGCGGGACGCCGGGCGAAGCCCGGGCAAAGGGCGGGCCGTCTGTGGCCGTCCGGGGACGACTGAGGACGGGACGGGTCACCCCACTAACATCTAGTTTCTAGTAATACAAACAAAAAGTGACCATTGTAGAGTAAGTACATCAAAGAAAGGTAACAATTGTCCCTCACCTCCCGTGGGTGTCTCCTCACAAATGGGTCTAAAGAAACTGCGCTCACGGACTATTTTTATGAAACGTATGGGAACTGAGGAAGCCGTTAGAAAATCCACCGATAAAAGAATTAAAGCCGGCCGCAACAGCCTCACCCCAGCTATCAGCGAATATTTCTCGTCACTACCGGCAAAAAAGAAACCGGAAAAAACAATGTCTGCCAATGTAAATTTAACATCAGGAAGCTTGGAAGATCGATCTTGCTTATCAGCATCCCCCCTTATGTCTCATAATGTCAGTGACACTGTGTTTAACAACAAGTCTCCTTTCATAATAAGAAAACAACAACCTGAAAACTCCAATTCTTCCACGGTGAAATCATCAACACCTATAAAAAACCATGAGGGTGTACACAAAACAGAAGATCTGAGTATTTTAAATAACACAGTAGAACAAAAAAAGTTTGAACTCTGATATTCTCTTGATAAAGGGCAATGGGAGCCCTCAATTTCTAAAAGACTCATGTTCTCCCAACCAAAAAGCAGGAGAAAACAGTCCAGAGTTAAAGTTAACAAATACAGATTCAAAAAAACTTTCTATTCACGACCAAGATTCCTATTTAGATCCCTTTTTAATAGATAGCAATATCCCTGAAAAATCTTCTATTCCCTTATCTAAGGCTCTCTTTACATTACAAGAGATTCTCGAATCAGTTCTCTCCTTCCTAGGTAATATCCTCGAGAACTCTGACCAAACTCTGGACGTTCAAATTGGTATTCTGAAATTTTTAGTTGAAGAGAAAAGAAAAAAGGAGTCCCCTAAAAATATAGAAGGAAAACAAGAGGATACCAATCGACGTCAAGCAAATGATAACAAGCAAACCATCTGCCATTCATCTACTCAGACATCATACGACGATTTCAAATTAACCGGTAAAAAGGAAAAAAAGGATCATCTCAATGATTCCACTGTATTCTCATTGAAACGTCTGTTTAGAGAAAATCCTCCGAAAAAACAAAAACAATTCCCAATTTTCAATAAAATAGGAACGGAAAGACCTGACAACGACTCTGTAAATGAAGGCGAGGCATCGAACATAGAGATTAAAACTGAAATATCTTCAGGAGAAATGACACCAAACTCAACTAAGGATGTTACGCTAAAGGGAAAAAATAAAAGGAAGAAAAAACCTATGAGAAGGATTCACAAAAAGCAAGCACGAAAACTGAAATTCCAAAAAATCATAATGCCACAAAAAGAACTACAAGAGAACGACGTTGAGAAAAATACTCCGTGTAGGAGTAAAAAAGAAGAATCCCCTAACGGAACAACTAAGGATAAAACGAAGTCCTTGAACCCAAAGGCGGATGTATATTTCCCTGTAAAATCAGCTTCTATGACAACAGATGAAATTGCAGAAAAAATCTCTTCTGAAAAGGAAAACGACTACAGGAACGCCACGCAATCTAAGATACTGCAATTTGAAGAATTATTTCCTACTGATAACATCCCTCTTAACAGAAGTAGGATTCTATACCTTCTACAGAATATAACACCTCTTCAGAATATGACAAGTAGGGATATTGACTTGGTGTCACTTCCAACGCGAGGTCAAACCAAAACCGCAACAGTCTCGTTCTGGTCTCCAGTGATACCAAGTATAATTCTGAAGGAGAAAGAGATAATATACCGATTCGGTTATGACGTAATAGATAAAGCTGAGCTTAAAGGAAACAAAAAACATCCAACCTCCAACTATAGCACGATTCTTTTATCCAAACTGCAATCAAACGAGGGACAAAGATCCTCGGGGACTTTAAGACACATAGAGGGTATACAAAATAGAGAAATTGATCAAGGAGAAGAGATACTGAAAATCCGAGTAAAGAAAGGCGAAAGGGAAGTGTGGCATATGGAATCAAAGGAAAAATATGCAGAAAATAAAATGGAGAACTCATGGACCTGGCTTCCTGGGATTTTAAACTATAACAAAGGTACCAACCATCTAAAATATCCTGTTTAACCAAGGTCTTAAGATCATATCGTGGAACATCGCCGGTAGAACAAAGAAAAAAATGAAAGAAGTCCTCAGTAATCAGCCGGATATACTGACCCTGCAAGAAACCTGGGCAACAGAGCCCATATCACAAAAAGGTTTCTATGCGTATAGTATTTGTGCTAAAGCCTCAAACCGGGGCCACGCCAAAGGGGGACTGGCTTTTTTAATGAGAGAGGATCACTCGTGGGCACAAGAGATAGTGGAAACTAAAAGTGAGAATGTGCAATGTATGAAATTGTCCATGAAAGCCTACAATCAGATTACCACTAAACCAATACTGCTTTTCAACGTATATGCCCCTCCAGGAAAAAACCACGACAGCTTATATGATGAGACCTTGCAAACTATCACACAAATAATCGAAACCCATACCCCCTCACCCTATATAATTATGGGAGATTTCAATGGGAAAATTTCCAACTCAGAACTAAAAAAATGGGGAAAAATCCTGGAAGAAGAAAGCATGGAACAAGTTATCCCTCAATTTCCCGATGGTATTCGATCCAATAAAAGAGGGAAAACACTGTTAGCAGTACTCCTCTCCATAAACGGAATAATCCTTAATGGGAACGTGGAAGGCGATATCCCGGCAGCGTACACAAGACAGGGAAACGGGAGACCATCTATATTAGACTATATTATTTGTGGTAAAGACCAACATGAAACAATGTTCCATTTGTGCTCTAATTTTTCTTCAGAGAGCGACCATGCCATCATGCAACTTGCAACCAGTTGGTTGGTTCCGCCTGCAGAAGAAGGCTTGATGACCCTCGGCAGAAAGGAAACTCTGGTAAGCAGCGATCAGAGACGTATTTTCTGGAATCCTTCCTCTCTGAGCAAAATGACAAATCTGGTCGATCATCAACAGTTTTTAAGGAATTTATACTCTGATGACCCTATAGAAAACTTCGAGACCATGCTCATCGAACTTAAGGAGGTAATAATTGAAAGGAATCTTCAAAGTACTAATATAATCCAAAAAAGGAAAAATAATAACAAACCAGGGAACTCAACGACAAAGAAAATCATAAACAAATTGATACGTGCCCAATACTCACATTTCTCTCCCACAAAAAAGAAAGAAATAAATAAACTGAAAAACCAACTCAGGAGAGAAAAAATACGTGAGAGAAAATCCTTTGAAGATCGTAATTGGGTAGATTTACAAATTGCTGCCAAAGAACCAAACCAAAGAACCTACTGGTCCATAATAGCCAAGTTATCCGGGACAAAAAAGAAACTACAAGCAGTACCCGTCCCTCCGAAAGAGTGGGAAATTTACCTGGCTGAGCTTTATAAAAAAAATCTTGGCAAACTACAGGCAAGTAGTCCAGATAAGGAAAAGGTAAAAGCTATTGAAAAAACAATTCCAACAACTACGACAATAATGGTCGAAACCCACATTCGGAGGGCAAGAAGCTCAGGAGCCTTTGGTCCCGACCAAATCCCTATAAAGGCCATACAAACAAACTCTAGGGAATGGAGCCTCTTTCTTACCCCACTCTTTAATTATATTTTCTCCACGGGTCAGGTTCCTAAGTCATGGCAAGGGAGTACCATTATCCCTATTCATAAAAAAGGTTCCAAAACGGTAGCAGGCAACTACCGCCAAATTGCCCTGATGGACGCTACTGGGAAAATATTTGCAGCAGAGGTACTACTACAACTAAAAAACTGGGCTTTTTCGATGGGTTTGATACCCATGGTCCAAGCAGGCTTCCGGCCCAAACACTCCGTGACGGACAATATTGCAATCATCCAGTTTTTTCTGGACAAATACGTCACAAGAAGAAAACAGACGGTCTACATGGCTTTCATAGACTACTCGACAGCATTCGACCGAGTGGATCGGCCCACACTGTGGAATAAACTGAGGAGTCTGGGAATCAACGATCACCTGCTACAGGCAATAATAAGTCTCCACACAACGACATGGTGTCGTGTTCAAATGGGGGGCCAAAAAGGACTAACGAAAATAATAGACACCGAGAACGGCCTAAAACAGGGTTGTCTCCTAGCTCCAATGTTGTTCTCGCTATATCTCCACGATTTACCAAATCAATTACAAAAGGGCTCCAGCCTGCCCCCAAAAATCAGTCAACAACGAGTACACCTGCTGCTGTATGCGGATGATATCGTCCTATTCGACCTCACACCATATGGTCTACAAAAATCTCTGGACATTTTGTTCAAATACTCAAATGACAATTTCTTAATCCCGAACGTAAGAAAAACCAAAGTCGTGGCCTTTACTGGGAGGAAGAAAAGTGTCAAATACAACTGGAAGCTTGGCGAGGAAAAGGTCGATGAAGAGAAAGAATATATTTATCTCGGAAGGGTTCTTTCCAAGAATCTAACAAATACAATGCATATAGAAAAGTTAACGAAAAAATCTGACTTGCATGCAGGAGCACTAACGAGACTATACAACGCCACGGGGAGCAGGCATTTTTCCTCACTATTAAAAATATACAGGGCTAAAATACCAGCGGTTCTGTCTTACGCCACAGAACACATTCCAATCCAACAATGGGGCTTCATGGACCGTCAGGAGGGAAAAATCCTGAAAAAAATAATGAAGGTCCCGAAAGCTACTCCAGTTCAGGTCCTAAGGCTGGAATTTGGAATTACTAGCGCCTTTGCCACTGCTGTGGCAAACATAATTAGATGGGCCTACCAGCTACTCCATGCCACGGAGGGAACTCTACGTTTTTTGATACAAAAAGAGACTTTTGGCACAGATATGGTTAAACAAACTTTCTCAGCGAACATGTCAGCGGCATTCCAAATGGCTGAAATCTCTACAGAAATCCTGCAGACTTGGTCCGCGTCACAACTAAAACTCTTTCTTAAATGTTTTACACCCAGGGTAAGTTATGATTTGGACTCCGCTCATATCTGCAGGCTAAAAACATTCAAGCCATTTACTACCATCATAGAGTATAAACGTATACAGCCATATATCTCTTTTTGTCTCTCACATAATGCAAGGAGGGTAATTTTTATGTATCGAGCTGGGATCTTACCTGTACAAGTTTATAAATCAAAATGGTTACCCGGAGATCAATCCAACTTATGTTTGCTATGTCTAGGGGGTGAGCAGACTGTGGAGCACTTAATGTTCGTTTGCCCCAACTCTAAAGTGGTAGCAGCTCGCGCTCAGTACTTATCATCGATTTACAGATCCTGCAGGTTAACAAAGGAAAAAGAAATTTTAGCAACGGTTATAAATCCCCCGAATGAATTTGTATGTTATAATTTGTACAAATTTTTTAAATCCATGTTAACTTTATATTAATTTCCTATGTACGTATCGTATGTATAGTTTACTTTTATCTTATGTTATATTTGTGGTCCTCGGTAGAGTACCAACACAAATAAAATCTTTTTGACTTTGACTTTTGACACGGATCATCATGTATGTGCAACAGGAGGTGCTGCAGTTAATTTTTGAGCCATTTGATATTGTGACAGTCTCCACGACATCCGTAAATGTTTTGACATGTGTGTACCATGTTTAAAGCACATACAATCCCCCATGTGTGCTGATAACCGGATGTGTCCGGCTCCATCCCCACTTTTCACAGCTGATAAGACGCGCTGTCGCCGGGGTGACGGTGCTCTGAGGGCGGGGGGCTTGTCTTTCCAATGCTTGTTTCCGGGCCTTTGACGCGAGCGGGGGTTTTATGAACTCTGTTTTAGTTGAGTGACTCCCATGGGGGCGGGGCCTTTTCTTTTCATTCTCTCCTCTCTCATTGGCTGCCTCTGTACACTCTTCGTGGTCACCACAGATGTGTTTAGCTCACATCCACTTCTTGAAGGAAATATTGTCTATTTGCCCATTCAGATGACCCGATGCCGCATTTTAACCTGAATTTACTGCTGTGGTCCCCCGGGTCTCCCGTTCGCTGTACCGAGCCTCCCTGAACCCCAGACTCAGAGTGACATCACCGGGGGGATTCCTGTGCAAGGATTCATGACATGCTTTTCAATCTCTTCCATCCTCGGATCCCTACACGGACTTCCCGCCTTCATTCCAGCAGCGATGGCCGTGGGTTTCCCGCTGACGTCACCGTGGAATGCCTGGCTCCGCGCCGCGCATTCCAGTCACATCCCCACGCATTGAGGGGAGGCTCGGGTTCGTTTATTCATCATATCATATTAAAATGCTTCCACAGGAGACACTTTGATGTGCAGCAGCCTCCGAAATGAACCAGTGGTCAGTGTTTCAGATGCCACTCCCCCTCCCCCTCCCCTCCCAGGGTTTGGGGCGCTCGAGGCAGCGCCCAGGGTCTCACAGCGCCCAGGAAGCCCCGAGCCCAGCAGGGTCAGGATCGCTCTGTGTCTGCACATTTCTAAGTCATCACATCACACCACACAAAAGCCTGTAATCAGGGCTTTAAGTGGGCCGGGTCTCACCGGGTCTGAGCACCGGCAGTTTTTTTACAGAGGCCTCGAAACGGGTCTCTATCGGGCTCTGTTTTGTGCCCTGGCACAGGCGGTCCTTCTTTTTTCGTGCGTTATAGGGAAGAGAAATCCTTTAAAGAGAGTCATTTTCTCTCTGGATTTCTCTTCTCTTTTCGGAACTAAGGAGCAGTAACATTGTCGTGGTGTCACCAGGTCTTTATGTGGAAGCTTTTTCAACATTATATACAAGCCACAGTTGCTGCTTATTTATCTTATGCAACCAACAACCATTGACAAAGCCAATAGTCCTGATTTGTTGCAAGTATGAAGTTACTTGTTGTTTCGTATATCTGGATTTAAAGACAAAAACAACAAAATACCAGTGGGGCAGCACACTATGCTAAGCACAAGTTTACGTGTTTTAAGACACGCCCTTAATTACATTGGCCACGCCCCCTTGAGAGACCCCCCAGTTTTTTCATCCCACTTAAAGCCCTGCCTGTAATGTCCGGCAGATGCCTTATTCCGGGCCCGTCACGGCTTTGTTATGCTGGTGATGAGGTGTCACTCATAATGTCACGCACGAGGCGTTACACTGTCACCTCCGCACCGGAGCAGGTAGATGTCACGCCTGGCAGAGCAATAGCCTGTCAGGCACTGCTGGTGAGGTCAGAGCCCCAGAATGCATGGCCGCTCGCAATGGATGCTGGGAGGGGGAGACCACAGGCACCAGGAGCGGCGGGGGGGGGGGGGGGGGGAGGTGGACAGGCGGGACCCGCAGGCCTGGGAACGGGGCGGGCATGAGCTCATGTCCAGTTTTAAATATAAAGCACAGTTTTCGGCCATGAGTCATGTGTGAACGGCTCCCCTGCTGCCCCCACATGCCCCGATCTCTTCCGGCCCAGAGCGCCTGGAGGCCAAGCGCCTAATAAGGAGAGGCTACTGCGGGATGAAGCAAAACACGCGCATGTGGGGGCTGCAAGCTGTGTGAACTGAAACTAGGCACTGCTGTCTGCAGGACCCATGCATTGTGTGTGTACTGAGACCGGGCGTAGCGCCTGGAGGGGACACTAGGCACTGCTGACTGCAGGAACCCATGCACTGTGTGTGTACTGAGACCGGGCCTAGCGCCTGTAGGGGACACTAGGCACTGCTGACTGCAGGAACCCATGCACTGTGTGTGTACTGAGACCGGGCCTAGCACCTGGAGGGGATACTAGGCACTGCTGACTGCAGGAACCCATGCACCGTGTGTGTACTGAGACCAGGCGTAGCGCCTGGAGGGGACACTAGGCACTGCTGACTGCAGGAACCCATGCACTGTGGGTGTACTGAGACCGGGCCTAGCGCCTGGAGGGAACACTAGGCACTGCTGTCTACAGGACCCATGCATTCTGTGTGTACTGAGGCCGAGCGTAGCGCCTGGAGGGGGACACTAGGCACTGCTGACTGCAGGAACCCATGCACGGTGAGTGTACTGAGATCGGGCGTAGCGCCCGCAGGGGACACTAGGCACTGCTGACTGCAGGAACCCATGCACGGTGGGTGTACTGAGACCGGCGTAGCGCCCGCAGGGGACACTAGGCACTGCTGACTGCAGGAACCCATGCACCGTGTGTGTACTGAGACCAGGCGTAGCGCCTGGAGGGGACACTAGGCACTGCTGACTGCAGGAACCCATGCACGGTGGGTGTACTGAGACCGGGCGTAGCGCCTGGAGGGGACACTAGGCACTGCTGACTGCAGGAACCCATGCACGGTGAGTGTACTGAGACCGGGCGTAGCGCCTGGAGGGGACACTAGGCACTGCTGACTGCAGGAACCCATGCACCGTGTGTGTACTGAGACCGGGCGTAGCGCCTGGAGGGGACACTAGGCACTGCTGACTGCAGGAACCCATGCACGGTGGGTGTACTGAGGCATGGCGTAGCGCCTGGAGGGGACACTAGGCACTGCTGACTGCAGGAACCCATGCACGGTGGGTGTACTGAGACCGGGCGTAGCGCCTGGAGGGGACACTAGGCACTGCTGACTGCAGGAACCCATGCACGGTGGGTGTACTGAGACCGGGCGTAGCGCCCGCAGGGGACACTAGGCACTGAAGACTGCAGGACCCATGCACGGTGGGTGTACTGAGACCCGGCGTAGCGTCCGCAGGGGACACTAGGCACTGCTGACTGGTGGAACCCATGCACGGTGGGTGTACTGAGGCATGGCGTAGCGCCCGCAGGGGACACTAGGCACTGCTGACTGCAGGACCCATGCACGGTGGGTGTACTGAGACCGGGCGTAGCGCCTGGAGGGGACACTAGACATTGATGACTGGCGGAACCCATGCACGGTGGGTATACTGAGGCATGGCGTAGTGCCCGCAGGGGACACTAGGCACTGCTGACTGCAGGACCCATGCACGGTGGGTGTACTGAGACCGGGCGTAGCGCCCGCAGGGGACACTAGGGACTGCTGACTGCAGGACCCATGCACGGTGGGTGTACTGAGACCGGGCGTAGCGCCCGCAGGGGACACTAGGCACTGCTGACTGCAGGACCCATGCACGGTGGGTGTACTGACACCGGGCGTAGCGCCTGGAGGGGACACTAGGCACTGCTGACTGCAGGAACCCATGCACGGTGGGTGTACTGAGACCGGGCGTAGCGCCTGGAGGGGACACTAGGCACTGCTGACTGCAGGAACCCATGCACTGTGTGTGTACTGAGACCGAGCGTAGCGCCTGGAGGGGACACTAGGCACTGCTGACTGCAGGAACCCATGCACCGTGTGTGTACTGAGACCGGGCGTAGCGCCTGGAGGGGACACTAGGCACTGCTGACTGCAGGAACCCATGCACGGTGGGTGTACTGAGACCGGGCGTAGCGCCTGGAGGGGACACTAGGCACTGCAGACTGCAGGAACCCATGCACCGTGTGTGTACTGAGACCGGGCGTAGCGCCTGGAGGGGACACTAGGCACTGCTGACTGCAGGAACCCATGCACGGTGGGTGTACTGAGACCTAGCGTAGCGCCTGGAGGGGACACTAGGCACTGCAGACTGCAGGAACCCATGCACGGTGGGTGTACTGAGACCGGGTGTAGCGCCAGAAGGGGACACTAGGCACAGCTGACTGCAGGAACCCATGCACGGTGGGTGTACTGAGACCTGGCCTAGCGCCTGGAGGGGACACTAGGCACTGCTGACTGCAGGAACCCATGCAAGGTGGGTGTACTGAGACCGGGCGCAGCGCCTGGAGGGGACACTAGGCACTGCTGACTGCAGGAAAGCATGCACGGTGGGTGTACTGAGACCTTGCCTAGCGCCTGGAGGGGACACTAGGCACTGCTGACTGCAGGAACCCATGCACGGTGGGTGTACTGAGACCGGGCGTAGCGCCTGGAGGGGACACTAGGCACTGCTGACTACAGGAAACCATGCACCGTGTGTGTACTGAGACCGGGCCTAGCGCCCGCAGGGGACACTAGGCACTGACTGACTGCAGGAACCCATGCACTGTGTGTGTACTGAGACCGGGCGTAGCGCCTGGAGGGGACACTAGGCACTGACGACTGGAGCACCCATGCACGGTGGGTGTACTGAGGCATGGCGTAGCGCCCGCAGGGGACACTAGGCACTGCTGTCTGCAGGAACCCATGCATTGTGTGTGTACTGAGGCCGGGCGTAGCGCCTGGAGGGGACACTAGGCACTGCTGACTGCAGGAACCCATGCACGGTGGGTGTACTGAGACCGGGCGTAGCGCCTGGAGGGGACACTAAGCACTGCTGACTGTAGGAACCCATGCACGGTGGGTGTACTGAGACCGGGCGTAGCGCCTGGAGGGGACACTAGGCACTGCTGACTGCAGGAACCAATGCACTGTGTGTGTACTGAGGCCGAGCGTAGCGCCTGGAGGGGGACACTAGGCACTGCTGACTGCAGGAACCCATGCACGGTGAGTGTACTGAGATCGGGCGTAGCGCCCGCAGGGGACACTAGGCACTGCTGACTGCAGGAACCCATGCACGGTGGGTGTACTGAGACCGGCGTAGCGCCCGCAGGGGACACTAGGCACTGCTGACTGCAGGAACCCATGCACCGTGTGTGTACTGAGACCAGGCGTAGCGCCTGGAGGGGACACTAGGCACTGCTGACTGCAGGAACCCATGCACGGTGGGTGTACTGAGACCGGGCGTAGCGCCTGGAGGGGACACTAGGCACTGCTGACTGCAGGAACCCATGCACGGTGAGTGTACTGAGACCGGGCGTAGCGCCTGGAGGGGACACTAGGCACTGCTGACTGCAGGAACCCATGCACCGTGTGTGTACTGAGACCGGGCGTAGCGCCTGGAGGGGACACTAGGCACTGCTGACTGCAGGAACCCATGCACGGTGGGTGTACTGAGGCATGGCGTAGCGCCTGGAGGGGACACTAGGCACTGCTGACTGCAGGAACCCATGCACGGTGGGTGTACTGAGACCGGGCGTAGCGCCTGGAGGGGACACTAGGCACTGCTGACTGCAGGAACCCATGCACGGTGGGTGTACTGAGACCGGGCGTAGCGCCCGCAGGGGACACTAGGCACTGAAGACTGCAGGACCCATGCACGGTGGGTGTACTGAGACCCGGCGTAGCGTCCGCAGGGGACACTAGGCACTGCTGACTGGTGGAACCCATGCACGGTGGGTGTACTGAGGCATGGCGTAGCGCCCGCAGGGGACACTAGGCACTGCTGACTGCAGGACCCATGCACGGTGGGTGTACTGAGACCGGGCGTAGCGCCTGGAGGGGACACTAGACATTGATGACTGGCGGAACCCATGCACGGTGGGTATACTGAGGCATGGCGTAGTGCCCGCAGGGGACACTAGGCACTGCTGACTGCAGGACCCATGCACGGTGGGTGTACTGAGACCGGGCGTAGCGCCCGCAGGGGACACTAGGGACTGCTGACTGCAGGACCCATGCACGGTGGGTGTACTGAGACCGGGCGTAGCGCCCGCAGGGGACACTAGGCACTGCTGACTGCAGGACCCATGCACGGTGGGTGTACTGACACCGGGCGTAGCGCCTGGAGGGGACACTAGGCACTGCTGACTGCAGGAACCCATGCACGGTGGGTGTACTGAGACCGGGCGTAGCGCCTGGAGGGGACACTAGGCACTGCTGACTGCAGGAACCCATGCACTGTGTGTGTACTGAGACCGAGCGTAGCGCCTGGAGGGGACACTAGGCACTGCTGACTGCAGGAACCCATGCACCGTGTGTGTACTGAGACCGGGCGTAGCGCCTGGAGGGGACACTAGGCACTGCTGACTGCAGGAACCCATGCACGGTGGGTGTACTGAGACCGGGCGTAGCGCCTGGAGGGGACACTAGGCACTGCAGACTGCAGGAACCCATGCACGGTGGGTGTACTGAGACCTAGCGTAGCGCCTGGAGGGGACACTAGGCACTGCAGACTGCAGGAACCCATGCACGGTGGGTGTACTGAGACCGGGTGTAGCGCCAGAAGGGGACACTAGGCACAGCTGACTGCAGGAACCCATGCACGGTGGGTGTACTGAGACCTGGCCTAGCGCCTGGAGGGGACACTAGGCACTGCTGACTGCAGGAACCCATGCAAGGTGGGTGTACTGAGACCGGGCGCAGCGCCTGGAGGGGACACTAGGCACTGCTGACTGCAGGAAAGCATGCACGGTGGGTGTACTGAGACCTTGCCTAGCGCCTGGAGGGGACACTAGGCACTGCTGACTGCAGGAACCCATGCACGGTGGGTGTACTGAGACCGGGCGTAGCGCCTGGAGGGGACACTAGGCACTGCTGACTACAGGAACCCATGCACCGTGTGTGTACTGAGACCGGGCCTAGCGCCCGCAGGGGACACTAGGCACTGACTGACTGCAGGAACCCATGCACTGTGTGTGTACTGAGACCGGGCGTAGCGCCTGGAGGGGACACTAGGCACTGACGACTGGAGCACCCATGCACGGTGGGTGTACTGAGGCATGGCGTAGCGCCCGCAGGGGACACTAGGCACTGCTGTCTGCAGGAACCCATGCATTGTGTGTGTACTGAGGCCGGGCGTAGCGCCTGGAGGGGACACTAGGCACTGCTGACTGCAGGAACCCATGCACGGTGGGTGTACTGAGACCGGGCGTAGCGCCTGGAGGGGACACTAAGCACTGCTGACTGTAGGAACCCATGCACGGTGGGTGTACTGAGACCGGGCGTAGCGCCTGGAGGGGACACTAGGCACTGCTGACTGCAGGAACCAATGCACTGTGTGTGTACTGAGACCGGGCGTAGCGCCTGGAGGGGACACTAGGCACTGATGACTGCAGGAACCCATGCACGGTGGGTGTACTGAGACCGGGCGTAGCGCCTGGAGAGGACACTAGGCACTGCTGACTGCAGGAACCCAGGCACCGTGGGTGTACTGAGACCGGGCGTAGCACCAGGAGGGGACACTAGGCACTGCTGACTGCAGTAACCCATGCACTGTGTGTGTACTGAGACCGGGCGTAGCGCCAGAAGGGGACACTAGGCACTGCTGACTGTAGGAACCCATGCACTGTGTGTGTACTGAGACCGGGCGTAGCGCCTGGAGGGGACACTAGGCTCTGCTGACTGCAGGAACCCATGCACTGTGTGTGTACTGAGACCGGGCGTAGCGCCTGGAGGGGACACTAGGCACTGATGACTGCAGGAACCCATGCACGGTGGGTGTACTGAGACCGGGCGTAGCGCCTGGAGGGGACACTAGGCACTGCTTTCTGCAGGAACCCATGCATTGTGTGTGTACTGAAACCAGGCGTAGCGCCTGGAGGGGACACTAGGCGCTGCTGTCTGCAGGAACCCATGCACTGTGTGTGTACTGAGACCGGGCGTAGCGCCTGGAGGGGACACTAGGCGCTGCTGACTGCAGGAACCCATGTACGGTGGGTGTACTGAGACCGAGCGTAGCGCCTGGAGGGGACACTAGGCACTGCAGACTGCAGGAACCCATGCACGGTGGGTGTACTGAGACCGGGCGTAGCGCCAGACGGGGACACTAGGCACTGAAGACTGCAGGAACCCATGCACGGTGGGTGTACTGAGACCTGGCCTAGCGCCTGGAGGGGACACTAGGCACTGCTGACTGCAGGAACCCATGCACGGTGGGTGTACTGAGACCGGGCGTAGCGCCTGGAGGGGACACTAGGCACTGCTGACTGCAGGAACCCATGCACGGTGGGTGTACTGAGACCTGGCGTAGCGCCTGGAGGGGACACTAGGCACTGCTGACTGCAGGAACCCATGCACGGTGGGTGTACTGAGACCGGGCGTAGCGCCTGGAGGGGACACTAGGCACTGCTGACTACAGGAACCCATGCACCGTGTGTGTACTGAGACCGGGCCTAGCGCCCGCAGGGGACACTAGGCACTGACTGACTGCAGGAACCCATGCACTGTGTGTGTACTGAGACCGGGCGTAGCGCCTGGAGGGGACACTAGGCACTGACGACTGGCGGAACCCATGCACGGTGGGTGTACTGAGGCATGGCGTAGCGCCCGCAGGGGACACTAGGCACTGCTGTCTGCAGGAACCCATGCATTGTGTGTGTACTGAGGCCGGGCGTAGCGCCTGGAGGGGACACTAGGCACTGCTGACTGCAGGAACCCATGCACGGTGGGTGTACTTAGACCGGGCGTAGCGCCTGGAGGGGACACTAGGCACTGCTGACTGCAGGAACCCATGCACGGTGTGTGTACTGAGACCGGGCGTAGCGCCTGGAGGGGACACTAGGCACTGATGACTGCAGTCAAGTCAAGTCAAGTCAAAGGATTTATATAGCGCACTACATACCCAGAGGGTCTCAAGGCGCTTAAGGAGGGGTGGGGAATTACTTGACAAATATCCACGTTTTAAGTTGCTTTCTGAATGCTAGGTGGTTCTGGGTAAGGCGAAGGTAAGTGGGAAGTGAGTTCCAGGTTTTAGCTGCCAGGTAGGAGAAGGATCTACCTCCCATGGTGGTCTTGTTGATGCGAGGTACAGTGGCAAGGGCTTGGTTGGAAGATCGAAGCTGGCGGGAGGGGGTGTAGAAGGACAGTCGTGTGTTGAGGCATTCTGGTCCGATTTCGTAGAGTGCTTTGTGTGCGTGGGTGAGGAGACGGAAAGTGATCCTCTTATTGACGGGGAGCCAGTGGAGGTTTTTCAGGTGACCAGAGATGTGTTCTTTACGCGGGATGTCTAATATGAGCCTGGCTGAGGCGTTTTGGATTCGTTGGAGTTTTTTCTGGAGTTTAGCGGTAGTCCCGGCGTAGAGGGTGTTTCCATAGTCCAGTCGGCTCGCGACCAGAGCGTGGGTGACCGTTTTCCTAGTTTCGGTGGGGATCCAACGAAATGTTTTTTTGAGCATGCGAAGAATGTTGAAGCAGGATGAGGAGACGGCATTGACTTGTCTGTTCATTGAAAGTGAGGAATCCAGGATGACGCCCAGGTTCCGTGCGTGGTCTGTCGGGATGGGTGCTTTTCCAAGGGCTTCTGGCCACCAAGAGTCGTCCCATGCGGAGGGGGAGGTACCTAGGATGAGGACTTCTGTTTTATCAGAGTTCAGTTTCAGACGGCTGTGTTTCATCCATTCGGCTACTTCTTTCATTCCTTCGTGTAGGTTAGTTTTGGCGGTGCTAGGGTCATTGGTGAGTGATAGGATCAGTTGAGTGTCATCCGCGTAGGAGATGATGTTGAGGTTGTGTTGGCGGGCGATGGCCGCGAGGGGGCTCATGTATACGTTGAAAAGGGTGGGGCTGAGTGAAGATCCTTGTGGTACGCCGCAGATGACTTCAGTGGCCTCTGACTTGAATGGTGGGAGGCGGACTTTCTGGGTTCTTCCGGTGAGGAACGAGGTGATCCATTCCAGTGCTTTTCCTTGGATTCCGATGTTTCTGAGGCGCTGTAGAAGGGTGCTATGGCAGACTGTGTCAAAGGCTGCGGAGAAATCGAGGAGGATGAGGGCGACTGTGTCTCCATTGTCCAGTAGAGTTCGAATGTCGTCTGTTGCTGCGATGAGGGCGGTCTCAGTGCTGTGTTTTGCTCTGAAGCCGGACTGTGAGGAGTCGAGGGATTTGTTGGCTTCGAGGAAGGCGGCGAGCTGGTTGTTGACAGCTTTCTCGATGACTTTGGCCGGGAATGGAAGGAGCGAGATGGGGCGGTAATTTTTGAGTTCGGTGGGGTCCGCTGTGGGTTTTTTCAGAGGGGCGCTGAGTTCAGCGTGTTTCCAGCTTTCCGGGAAGGTGGCGGAGTTGAGGGAGCAGTTGATGACGTCTCGGAGGTGCGGTGCTATGATGGAGTCTGCTTTGTTGAAGATGTGGTGAGGGCATGGGTCTGTGGGGGATCCTGAGTGGATGAAGTTCATCAGGCGGATGGTGTCCTCAGTGGAGATTGTGTTCCAGTCATTAAGGATGTTTGAGGGGGGTGAAGGTCCAGTAGATGGTTGGGTGGGTTGGTCTCCGGGTTGGTTGTCGAAGCTGTTGTGGATGTCTGCAATTTTGTTGTGGAAGAATGAGGCTAGGGAGACGCAGAGGGCTTGAGAGGAGGTGATGTCGTTAGAGTTGGCCGAGGGATTGGTAAATTCCTTGACAATGTTGAAAAGTTCCTTGCTGTTGTGGGCGTTGTTATCTAGTCGTTCCTTGAAGGCGGTTTTCTTGGCCTTTGGGAACAGTTGATGGTGTATGCGGGTGGCGTTTTTGAAGGCGTCCTTGGTGCTGGTGGTTGGGTCTTTTTTCCAGGCCATCTCAAGGGAGCGGCAGAGTTTCTTGGATTTCTTAAGATCATCGTTGAACCATGAGGCCTTCTTGCTGCCAAGTTTGCTTTGTCGTTTTTTCAGTGGTGCTAGGATGTCGGCGCTGTTGGATAGCCATAGGGTGAGGTTGGTGGCGGCTTGTTCGGGGTTTGAGGAGTGGGCTGGGGGGTTTAGAAGAAGCGATGAGGAGATCTGGTCAATGGTGATTTTGTTCCAGTTTCTTTGCAGAGTTGGTTGGGGGTGGTTGTTGGGTTTGGGCTTGTTGTAGGTAGAGTGAACGCAGCTGTAGTCAGTCCAAAGGAGATTTGTGGTGTGGCTGAAGGAGACATGATTGCTGGAGGTGAAGATAGGGTCGAGAGTGTGACCTGCGATGTGGGTGGGGGAAGTGACCAGTTGTTTAAGTCCGAGGTTGGCGAGGTTGTCCAGCAGGGTGGTGGAGTTGCGGTCGTTGTTCTTTTCAAGGTGAAAGTTGAGGTCTCCTAGAAGGATGTAATCTTTGGAGGGGAGCGCGTGTGGAGTGATGAAGTCTGTGATGTCCTCACTAAATTGTGCGCGGGGTCCTGGAGGCCTGTAAAGGAGGGTGCCTCTGAGTGTGGTCTTGGGGTCGATGTGGATCTGGAAGTGAAGGTGTTCAGAGTTGGCGAGGTTGACGTCAGAGCTGGTTGAGATTTGGATGGATTTCTTATGGACGATAGCGATTCCTCCTCCTGTGTGGCCGGTACGGTCCTTGCGAATGATCTTATAATCTTCTGGGATGGCAATGGTGATATCTGGGGCGGAGGAGGCGTTCATCCATGTTTCAGTGAGGAAGGCGACGTCCGGAGAGATGGTGTCTAGTAGATTCCATAGGTCAATGGCGTGCCTGTGGACCGATCGGGTGTTGAGCAAGATGCATTGTAGGTGGTTGGTGTCGGGAATCTGAGGTGTGATCGTAGCGGAGTGTTTGACGGTGCAGAAGAATTTGCAGGAGTAGCACGAGAAAGGTCCATGGGTGTGTCCAGGAGCGGCGTGGACGCAGTTGGGGGGACGGCCGGGGTTAAGGGCTAGGAGGGTGGTGGCATCGTAGGTAATGCGGGAGGGCTGGGAAGTGCGAGGGCCAGGGGGTATGGCGCTGGGCGCGGTCCAGGCGCGGACGGGCGTAGACGGGCTTACCTTTGGCGCACCTTCGGCGCGGATTGGACGCGGTCGCTGCGCGTAAACGCTGCACGCGGGAACTCCTGTCATATATGGATAGTGGAGGGGGAGGGGCGAGGGCGGCTCAGCTGGGAGGCGGGGCGGGCTGCACAAGACGACAACAACAAACAAAATGGCAGCGGAGGGGGGAGCACAGCAGAGCGCTTGGGGAAAACGCGCTAACACAGTTAACTGCAGGAACCCATGCACGGTGGGTGTACTAAGACCGGGCGTAGCGCCTGGAGAGGACACTAGGCACTGCTGACTGCAGGAACCCATGCACCGTGGGTGTACTGAGACCGGGCGTAGCGCCAGGAGGGGACACTAGGCACTGCTGACTGCAGTAACCCATGCACTGTGTGTGTACTGAGACCGGGCGTAGCGCCAGAAGGGGACACTAGGCACTGCTGACTGTAGGAACCCATGCACTGTGTGTGTACTGAGACCGGGCGTAGCGCCTGGAGGGGACACTAGGCACTGCTGACTGCAGGAACCCAAGCACTGTGTGTGTACTGAGACCGGGCGTAGCGCCTGGAGGGGACACTAGGCACTGCTGACTGCAGGAACCCATGCACTGTGTGTGTACTGAGACCGGGCGTAGCGCCTGGAGGGGACACTAGGCACTGCTGACTGCAGGAACCCATGCACGGTGGGTGTACTGAGACCGGGCGTAGCGCCTGGAGGGGACACTAGGCACTGCTGACTGCAGGAACCCACGCACGGTGGGTGTACTGAGACCGAGCGTAGCGCCTGGAGGGGACACTAGGCACTGCTGACTGTAGGAACCCATGCACTGTGTGTGTACTGAGACCGGGCGTAGCGTCCGCAGGGGACACTAGGCACTGCTGACTGGTGGAACCCATGCACGGTGGGTGTACTGAGGCATGGCGTAGCGCCCGCAGGGGACACTAGGCACTGCTGACTGCAGGACCCATGCACGGTGGGTGTACTAAGACCGGGCGTAGCGTCCGCAGGGGACACTAGGCACTGCTGACTGGTGGAACCCATGCACGGTGGGTGTACTGAGGCATGGCGTAGCGCCCGCAGGGGACACTAGGCACTGCTGACTGCAGGACCCATGCACGGTGGGTGTACTGAGACCGGGCGTAGCGCCCGCAGGGGACACTAGGCACTGCTGACTGCAGGACCCATGCACGGTGGGTGTACTGAGACCGGGCGTAGCGCCTGGAGGGGACACTAGGCACTGCTGACTGCAGGAACCCATGCACAGTGGGTGTACTGAGACCGAGCGTAGCGCCTGGAGGGGACACTAGGCACTGCTGACTGTAGGAACCCATGCACTGTGTGTGTACTGGGACCGGGCGTAGCGCCTGGAGGGGACACTAGGCACTGCTGACTGCAGGAACCCATGCACGGTGGGTGTACTGAGACCGGGCCTAGTGCCTGGAGGGGACACTAGGCACTGCTGACTGCAGGAACCCATGCACCGTGTGTGTACTGAGACCAGGCGTAGCGCCTGGAGGGGACACTAGGCACTGCTGACTGCAGGAACCCATGCACCGTGTGTGTACTGAGACCAGGTGTAGCGCCTGGAGGGGACACTAGGCACTGCTGACTGCAGGAACCCATGCACTGTGGGTGTACTGAGACCGGGCGTAGCGCCCGCAGGGGACACTAGGCACTGCTGACTGCAGGACCCATGCACGGTGGGTGTACTGAGACCGGGCGTAGCGTCCGCAGGGGACACTAGGCACTGCTGACTGGTGGAACCCATGCACGGTGGGTGTACTGAGGCATGGCGTAGCGCCCGCAGGGGACACTAGGCACTGCTGACTGCAGGACCCATGCACGGTGGGTGTACTGAGACCGGGCGTAGCGCCTGAAGGGGACACTAGGCACTGCTGACTGCAGGAACCCATGCATGGTGGGTGTACTGAGACCGAGCGTAGCGCCTGGAGGGGACACTAGGCACTGCTGACTGTAGGAACCCATGCACTGTGTGTGTACTGAGACCGGGCGTAGCGCCTGGAGGGGACACTAGGCACTGCTGACTGCAGGAACCCATGCACGGTGGGTGTACTGAGACCGGGCCTAGCGCCTGGAGGGGACACTAGGCACTGCTGACTGCAGGAACCCATGCACCGTGTGTGTACTGAGACCAGGCGTAGCGCCTGGAGGGGACACTAGGCACTGCTGACTGCAGGAACCCATGCACCGTGTGTGTACTGAGACCAGGCGTAGCGCCTGGAGGGGACACTAGGCACTGCTGACTGCAGGAACCCATGCACGGTGGGTGTACTGAGACCGGGCGTAGCGCCTGGAGGGGACACTAGGCACTGCTGAATGCAGGAACCCATGCACGGTGGGTGTACTGAGGCATGGCGTAGTGCCCGCAGGGGACACTAGGCACTGCTGACTGCAGGAACCCATGCACGGTGGGTGTACTGAGACCAGGCGTAGTGCCCGGAGGGGACACTAGGCACTGCTGACTGTAGGAACCCATGCACTGTGTGTGTACTGAGGCATGGCATAGCGCCCGCAGGGGACACTAGGCACTGAAGACTGCAGGACCCATGCACGGTGGGTGTACTGAGACCGGGCTTAGCGTCCGCAGGGGACACTAGGCACTGCTGACTGGTGGATCCCATGCACGGTGGGTGTACTGAGGCATGGCGTAGCGCCCGCAGGGGACACTAGGCACTGCTGACTGCAGGACCCATGCACGGTGGGTGTACTGAGACCGGGCGTAGCGCCTGGAGGGGACACTAGACATTGATGACTGGCGGAACCCATGCACGGTGGGTATACTGAGGCATGGCGTAGCGCCCGCAGGGGACACTAGGCACTGCTGACTGCATGCGGTGGGACCCATGCATTGTGTGGCCTGGCCAGAGGGTAGCCCTGTTTACTTGGCACCGGATAGGGTGACCATGGGGCATATGTACAAGCCCTATCGCCACCATAACGTCACTTTTATCGACGTTGTTGTGGCGATATGGGCTTAGCCTTATTTACAAGGCAGAGATGAGCCACTTTTTTTCCCACCACCCACATCATTTTTATTTAGTATTTTTTATTTTTTCAAATTTGATTGAACTTGTACATATTACAATGAACACGCAATTTGGCATGCCGCAACATACAGAGTTGACAGTATAGGTTGCAACAAAATTAAAGCTAGGCAGCCAGATGAAGTGCCTATGTGGACATAACCGAGGCATGCAAGCGTAGATGTGTGCGGTGTCACACGGTGTCGGCCTATATCGAGGGTAGCGTCGCTGCGGCACGCGGCATCTCAGGGTAACGTACCTTGGGAGTTCTCATTAGGGGAGCTAATCTGCTCGTTAGGGTCGCCCAGTCGGTGAAGATATGCCACCAGAGGGGCACATGTATCATGCGGGCGGCCTGCGAGGCATGAGGTTCAGGTGTGGTTGGCAGTGCGCTGCATCATCAAGCCACGCCTTAGTCGATGGCGCTGCTTTACGACCCTGATGCATCGCCACCCTTCTCTCTACCAAGACCAGCAGCGTCGCCACTCATTGACGACTGGCATCGGGGACCGCTTTAACATGTCCTAATAAACACTTGAGCGGGTCGTTGTGATGCAGTCTAGGGTGATGGCACTTTTGATCTCACACACACCGCCAGCCAAGAGCCAGCCACCGATGCACATGTCCAGGCGGAGTGTATAAACGTGGCGTCGACTCAGAGCATCGCACACATTTCACGTCGGCAGCTCGGCGTGGAGGGCCGAGGGGGGGCAGTGTAGTCTGTGTAAACATTTGAGCCGTATCTGTCTCGGTCCGTATCTACCTCAGTCTGTATCTGTCTCGGTCTGTATCTGTCTCGGTCTGTATCTGTCTTGGTCTGTATCTGTCTCGGTCGGCCTCTGTCTCGGTCTGTATCTGTCTCGGTCTGTATCTGTCTCGTCTGTATCTACCACAGTCTGTATCTGTCTCGGTCTGTATCTGTCACGGTCTGTATCTGTCTTGGTCTGCATCTGTCTCAGTCTGTATCTGTCTTAGTCTGTATCTGTCTCGGTCTGTATCTGTCTCGGTCTGTATCTATCTCAGTCTGTATCTGTCTCAGTCTGTATCTGTCTCGGTCTGTATCTGTCTCAGTCTGTATCTGTCTCGGTCTGTATCTGTCTCGGTCTGTATCTATCTCGGTCTGAGTCTGTCTCAGTCTGTATCTGTCTCAGTCTGTATCTGTCTCGGTCTGTATCTGTCTCGGTCTGTATCTGTCTCGGTCTGTATCTGTCTTGGTCTGTATCTGTCTCGGTCTGTATCTGTCTTGGTCTGTATCTGTCTTGGTCTGTATCTGTCCCGGTCTGTATCTGTCTCGGTCTGTATCTGTCTCGGTCTGTATGTGTCTCGGTCTGTATCTGTCTTGGTCTGTATCTGTCTTGGTCTGTATCTGTCTCAGTCTGTATCTGTCTCGGTCTGTATATTTCTTGGTCTGTATCTGTCTTCGTCTGTATTTGTCTCGGTCTGTGTCTGTCTCGGTCTGTATCTGTCTCAGTCTGTATCTGTCTTGGTCTGTGTCTGTCTCGGTCTGTATCTGTCTCGGTCTGTATCTGTCTCAGTCTGTATCTGTCTTGGTCTGCATCTGTCTTGGTCTGTGTCTGTCTCGGTCTGTATCTGTCTCAGTCTGTATCTGTCTCGGTCTGCATCTGTCTTGGTCTGTGTCTGTCTCGGTCTGTATCTGTCTCAGTCTGTATCTGTCTCGGTCTGTATCTGTCTCAGTCTGTATCTGTCTCGGTCTGTATTTGTCTCGGTCTGTATCTGTCTCAGTCTGTATCTGTCTTGGTCTGTGTCTGTCTCCGTCTGTATCTGTCTCGGTCTGTATCTGTCTCAGTCTGTATCTGTCTCAGTCTGTATCTGTCTTGGTCTGTATCCGTCTCGGTCTGCATCTGTATCAGTCTGTATCTGGGGTGAGTCTGTATCTGTCTTGGTCTGTGTCTGTCTCAGTCTGTATCTGTCTCAGTCTGTATCTGTCTCTGTCTGTATCTGTCTCAGTCTGTATCTGTCTTGGTCTGTGTCTGTCTCGGTCTGTATCTGCCTCGGTCTGTATCTGTTTCAGTCTGTATCTGTCTCGGTCTGTATCTGTCTTGGTCTGTATCCGTCTCGGTCTGCATCTGTATCAGTCTGTATCTGGGGTGAGTCAGTATCCGTCTCGGTCTGTATCCGTCTCAGTCTGTATCTGTCTCAGTCTGTATCTGTCTCAGTCTGTATCTGTCTTGGTCTGTGTCTGTCTCGGTCTGTATCTGTCTTGGTCTGTGTCTGTCTCAGTCTGTATCTGTCTCGGTCTGTATCTGTCTCGGTCTGTATCTGTCTCGGTCTGTATCTGTCTCAGTCTGTATTTGTCTCGGTCTGTATCTCTCTCCGTCTGTATCTGTCTCAGTCTGTATCTGTCTCAGTCTGTATCTGTCTCGGTCTGTATCTGTCTCGGTCTGTATCTGTCTCGGTCTGTATCTGTCTTGGTCTGTATCTGTCTCGGTCTGTATCTGTCTTGGTCTGTATCTGTCCCGGTCTGTATCTGTCTCGGTCTGTATCGGTCTGTATGTGTCTCGGTCTGTATCTGTCTTGGTCTGTATCTGTCTTGGTCTGTATCTGTCTCAGTCTGTATCTGTCTCGGTCTGTATATTTCTTGGTCTGTATATTTCTTGGTCTGTATCTGTCTTCGTCTGTATTTGTCTCGGTCTGTGTCTGTCTCGGTCTGTATCTGTCTCAGTCTGTATCTGTCTTGGTCTGTGTCTGTCTCGGTCTGTATCTGTCTCGGTCTGTATCTGTCTCAGTCTGTATCTGTCTTGGTCTGCATCTGTCTTGGTCTGTGTCTGTCTCGGTCTGTATCTGTCTCAGTCTGTATCTGTCTCGGTCTGCATCTGTCTTGGTCTGTGTCTGTCTCGGTCTGTATCTGTCTCAGTCTGTATCTGTCTCGGTCTGTATCTGTCTCAGTCTGTATCTGTCTCGGTCTGTATTTGTCTCGGTCTGTATCTGTCTCAGTCTGTATCTGTCTTGGTCTGTGTCTGTCTCCGTCTGTATCTGTCTCGGTCTGTATCTGTCTCAGTCTGTATCTGTCTCAGTCTGTATCTGTCTTGGTCTGTATCCGTCTCGGTCTGCATCTGTATCAGTCTGTATCTGGGGTGAGTCTGTATCCGTCTCGGTTTGTATCCGTCTCAGTCTGTATCTGTCTCAGTCTGTATCTGTCTCGGTCTGTATCTGTCTCGGTCTGTGTCTGTCTCGGTCTGTATCTATCTCAGTCTGTATCTGTCTCAGTCTGTATCTGTCTCAGTCTGTATCTGTCTCAGTCTGTATTTGTCTCGGTCTGTATTTGTCTCAGTCTGTATCTGTCTCGGTCTGTATCTGTCTTGGTCTGTGTCTGTCTCGGTCTGTATCTGTCTCAGTCTGTGTCTTTCTCGGTCTGTATCTGTCTCGGTCTGTATCTTTCTCGGTCTGTATCTGTCTCAGTCTGTATTTGTCTCGGTCTGTATCTGTCTCGGTCTTTATCTATCTTGGTCTGTATCCGTCTCGGTCTGTATCTGTCTCGGTCTGTATTTGTCTCGGTCTGTATCTGTCTCGGTCTGTATCTGTCTTGGTCTGTATCCGTCTCGGTCTGCATCTGTATCAGTCTGTATCTGGGCAGAGTCTGTATCTGTCTCGGTCTGTATCTGTCTCAGTCTGTATCTATCTTGGTCTGTATCTGTCTCGGTCTGTATCTATCTCGGTCTGTATCTGTCTTCGTCTGTTTCTGTCTCGGTCTGTGTCTGTCTCGGTCTGCATCTGTCTCGGTCTGTATCTGTCTTGGTCTGTGTCTGTCTCGGTCTGTTTCTGTCTTGGTCTGTATCTGTCTTGGTCTGTCTCTGTCTCGGTCTGTATCTATCTCGGTCTGAGTCTGTCTCAGTCTGTATCTGTCTCAGCCTGTATCTGTCTCGGTCTGTATCTGTCTCGGTCTGTATCTGTCTCGGTCTGTATCTGTCTTGGTCTGTATCTGTCTCGGTCTGTATCTGTCTTGGTCTGTATCTGTCCTGGTCTGTATCTGTCTCGGTCTGTATCTGTCTCGGTCTGTATGTGTCTCGGTCTGTATCTGTCTTGGTCTGTATCTGTCTTGGTCTGTATCTGTCTCAGTCTGTATCTGTCTCGGTCTGTATATTTGTTGGTCTGTATCTGTTTTCGTCTGTATTTATCTCGGTCTGTGTCTGTCTCGGTCTGTATCTGTCTCAGTCTGTATCTGTCTTGGTCTGTGTCTGTCTCGGTCTGTATCTGTCTCGGTCTGTATCTGTCTCAGTCTGTATCTGTCTCGGTCTGCAGCTGTCTTGGTCTGTGTCTGTCTCGGTCTGTATCTGTCTCAGTCTGTATCTGTCTCGGTCTGCATCTGTCTTGGTCTGTGTCTGTCTCGGTCTGTATCTGTCTCAGTCTGTATCTGTCTCGGTCTGTATCTGTCTCAGTCTGTATCTGTCTCGGTCTGTATTTGTCTCGGTCTGTATCTGTCTCAGTCTGTATCTGTCTCAGTCTGTATCTGTCTTGGTCTGTATCCGTCTCGGTCTGCATCTGTATCAGTCTGTATCTGGGGTGAGTCTGTATCTGTCTTGGTCTGTGTCTGTCTTGGTCTGTGTCTGTCTCGGTCTGTATCTGCCTCGGTCTGTATCTGTTTCAGTCTGTATCTGTCTCGGTCTGTATCTGTCTTGGTCTGTATCCGTCTCGGTCTGCATCTGTATCAGTCTGTATCTGGGGTGAGTCTGTATCCGTCTCGGTCTGTATCCGTCTCAGTCTGTATCTGTCTCAGTCTGTATCTGTCTTGGTCTGTGTCTGTCTCGGTCTGTATCTGTCTTGGTCTGTGTCTGTCTCAGTCTGTATCTGTCTCGGTCTGTATCTGTCTCGGTCTGTATCTGTCTCAGTCTGTATTTGTCTCGGTCTGTATTTGTCTCGGTCTGTATCTCTCTCCGTCTGTATCTGTCTTGGTCTGTATCCGTCTCGGTCTGCATCTGTATCAGTCTGTATCTGGGGTGAGTCTGTATCCGTCTCGGTCTGTATCCGTCTCAGTCTGTATCTGTCTCAGTTTGTATCTGTCTTGGTCTGTGTCTGTCTCGGTCTGTATCTGTCTTGGTCTGTGTCTGTCTCAGTCTGTATCTGTCTCGGTCTGTATCTGTCTCGGTCTGTATCTGTCTCGGTCTGTATCTGTCTCAGTCTGTATTTGTCTCGGTCTGTATTTGTCTCGGTCTGTATCTCTCTCCGTCTGTATCTGTCTTGGTCTGTATCCGTCTCGGTCTGCATCTGTATCAGTCTGTATCTGGGGTGAGTCTGTATCCGTCTCGGTTTGTATCCATCTCAGTCTGTATCTGTCTCAGTCTGTATCTGTCTCGGTCTGTATCTGTCTCGGTCTGTGTCTGTCTCGGTCTGTATCTATCTCAGTCTGTATCTGTCTCAGTCTGTATCTGTCTCAGTCTGTATCTGTCTCAGTCTGTATCTGTCTCAGTCTGTATCTGTCTCAGTCTGTATTTGTCTCGGTCTGTATTTGTCTCAGTCTGTATCTGTCTCGGTCTGTATCAGTCTTGGTCTGTGTCTGTCTCGGTCTGTATCTGTCTCAGTCTGTGTCTTTCTCGGTCTGTATCTGTCTCGGTCTGTATCTTTCTCGGTCTGTATCTGTCTCAGTCTGTATTTGTCTCGATCTGTATCTGTCTCGGTCTTTATCTATCTTGGTCTGTATCCGTCTCGGTCTGTATCTGTCTCGGTCTGTATTTGTCTCGGTCTGTATCTGTCTCGGTCTGTATCTGTCTTGGTCTGTATCCGTCTCGGTCTGCATCTGTATCAGTCTGTATCTGGGCAGAGTCTGTATCTGTCTCGGTCTGTATCTGTCTCAGTCTGTATCTATCTTGGTCTGTATCTGTCTCGGTCTGTATCTATCTCGGTCTGTATCTGTCTTCGTCTGTTTCTGTCTCGGTCTGTGTCTGTCTCGGTCTGCATCTGTCTCGGTCTGTATCTGTCTTGGTCTGTGTCTGTCTCGGTCTGTTTCTGTCTTGGTCTGTATCTGTCTTGGTCTGTCTCTGTCTCGGTCTGTATCTATCTCGGTCTGAGTCTGTCTCAGTCTGTATCTGTCTCAGTCTGTATCTGTCTCGGTCTGTATCTGTCTCGGTCTGTATCTGTCTCGGTCTGTATCTGTCTTGGTCTGTATCTGTCTCGGTCTGTATCTGTCTTGGTCTGTATCTGTCCCGGTCTGTATCTGTCTCGGTCTGTATCTGTCTCGGTCTGTATGTGTCTCGGTCTGTATCTGTCTTGGTCTGTATCTGTCTTGGTCTGTATCTGTCTCAGTCTGTATCTGTCTCGGTCTGTATATTTCTTGGTCTGTATCTGTCTTCGTCTGTATTTATCTCGGTCTGTGTCTGTCTCGGTCTGTATCTGTCTCAGTCTGTATCTGTCTTGGTCTGTGTCTGTCTCGGTCTGTATCTGTCTCGGTCTGTATCTGTCTCAGTCTGTATCTGTCTCGGTCTGCAGCTGTCTTGGTCTGTGTCTGTCTCGGTCTGTATCTGTCTCAGTCTGTATCTGTCTCGGTCTGCATCTGTCTTGGTCTGTGTCTGTCTCGGTCTGTATCTGTCTCGGTCTGTATCTGTCTCGGTCTGTATCTGTCTCAGTCTGTATCTGTCTCGGTCTGTATTTGTCTCGGTCTGTATCTGTCTCAGTCTGTATCTGTCTTGGTCTGTGTCTGTCTCCGTCTGTATCTGTCTCGGTCTGTATCTGTCTCAGTCTGTATCTGTCTCAGTCTGTATCTGTCTTGGTCTGTATCCGTCTCGGTCTGCATCTGTATCAGTCTGTATCTGGGGTGAGTCTGTATCTGTCTTGGTCTGTGTCTGTCTCAGTCTGTATCTGTCTCAGTCTGTATCTGTCTCTGTCTGTATCTGTCTCAGTCTGTATCTGTCTTGGTCTGTGTCTGTCTCGGTCTGTATCTGCCTCGGTCTGTATCTGTTTCCGTCTGTATCTGTCTCGGTCTGTATCTGTCTTGGTCTGTATCCGTCTCGGTCTGCATCTGTATCAGTCTGTATCTGGGGTGAGTCTGTATCCGTCTCGGTCTGTATCCGTCTCAGTCTGTATCTGTCTCAGTCTGTATCTGTCTTGGTCTGTGTCTGTCTCGGTCTGTATCTGTCTTGGTCTGTGTCTGTCTCAGTCTGTATCTGTCTCGGTCTGTATCTGTCTCGGTCTGTATCTGTCTCAGTCTGTATTTGTCTCGGTCTGTATTTGTCTCGGTCTGTATCTCTCTCCGTCTGTATCTGTCTTGGTCTGTATCCGTCTCGGTCTGCATCTGTATCAGTCTGTATCTGGGGTGAGTCTGTATCCGTCTCGGTTTGTATCCGTCTCAGTCTGTATCTGTCTCAGTCTGTATCTGTCTCGGTCTGTATCTGTCTCGGTCTGTATCTGTCTCGGTCTGTGTCTGTCTCGGTCTGTATCTATCTCAGTCTGTATCTGTCTCAGTCTGTATCTGTCTCAGTCTGTATCTGTCTCAGTCTGTATCTGTCTCGGTCTGTATTTGTCTCAGTCTGTATCTGTCTCGGTCTGTATTTGTCTCAGTCTGTATCTGTCTCGGTCTGTATCTGTCTTGGTCTGTGTCTGTCTCGGTCTGTATCTGTCTCAGTCTGTGTCTTTCTCGGTCTGTATCTGTCTCGGTCTGTATCTTTCTCGGTCTGTATCTGTCTCAGTCTGTATTTGTCTCGGTCTGTATCTGTCTCGGTCTTTATCTATCTTGGTCTGTATCCATCTCGGTCTGTATCTGTCTCGGTCTGTATTTGTCTCGGTCTGTATCTGTCTCGGTCTGTATCTGTCTTGGTCTGTATCCGTCTCGGTCTGCATCTGTATCAGTCTGTATCTGGGCAGAGTCTGTATCTGTCTCGGTCTGTATCTGTCTCAGTCTGTATCTATCTTGGTCTGTATCTGTCTCGGTCTGTATCTATCTCGGTCTGTATCTGTCTTCGTCTGTTTCTGTCTCGGTCTGTGTCTGTCTCGGTCTGCATCTGTCTCGGTCTGTATCTGTCTTGGTCTGTGTCTGTCTCGGTCTGTTTCTGTCTTGGTCTGTATCTGTCTTGGTCTGTCTCTGTCTCGGTTTGTGTCTGTCTTGGTCTGTGTCTGTCTCGGTCTGTATCCGTCTCGGTCTGTGTCTGTCTCGGTCTGTTTCTGTTTTGGTCTGTATCTGTCTCGGTCTGTATCTGTCTTGGTCTGTGTCTGTCTCAGTCTGTAACTATCTTGGTCTGTATCTGTCTCGGTCTGTATCTATCTCGGTCTGTATCTGTCTTCGTCTGTATCTGTCTCGGTCTGTGTCTGTCTCGGTCTGTATCTGTCTCGGTCTGTATCTGTCTTGGTCTGTGTCTGTCTCGGTCTGTTTCTGTCTTGGTCTGTATCTGTCTTGGTCTGTCTCTGTCTCGGTTTGTGTCTGTCTTGGTCTGTGTCTTTCTCGGTCTGTATCTGTCTCGGTCTGTGTCTGTCTCGGTCTGTTTCTGTCTTGGTCTGTATCTGTCTCGGTCTGTATCTGTCTTGGTCTGTGTCTGTCTTGGTCTGTATCTGCCTCGGTCTGCATCTGTATCAGTCTGTAGCCGGGGAGAGTCTTTCTGTCTGCTTGCAGCCGTACGGCCACCTGTTCTCAGTCACCCCCGTGGTCAGGTGGATGCAGGTAATGCTGAATAGATCATACATTCACCCCCAGTCACAGATCTGGGTTTAATCCATCGTTATTTTGCTCACAATGCCACGCCAGGCACCACGGGCACGCCTGTGTTTGTTGGGGAGGGCCCAGTGTAAGCGGGTAGAGCCTAGTGATAAGTTTGTGGTCATGTGAGTGTACTCAGTGCCATGTTGACCGGTGGGCCATGCGGGAAGTCCTTGTTAGCGTTTCTGCAGGTTGCCCGCATCTGAGAGCAAAGTAGGGTGTCCAGTGAGAAGGGCGTGGTTTCAGCCGTGCGAGTGGTGGGGAACTGGTCATCCGGGTAGGGGTCTGTGTCGGTGCAAGTGCCCAGTGATGCAGCGCGGCGCGCCACCCCGTTGTTGTGTCTTAGGGGGAAGGAGGGGTGTCAGTGCCAGTCTGTTTGCGGGTACCCTCCCATGCCCAGCGCACGCGCTCCACTGTATTTATTTCAGATCGGGGTGCTTTATATGGAGTAACCATGGGGAAGCTGCTCTGTTTCCACTACCAAGTGTAGCTGGAAGAGTGGCGAGCGCAGTCAGAAGTGTAGAAAACTGGTGTGGGCACAATAAGTATATCATTTAAGTTTCGGGGACCCCAGCCCACCACGCACGAATGGAAGCATCAGAGTTGCCGGCCCACACAAGTGTGATTACGTTTGACCGCAGCCGCTTAAAAAATTGCATCCTGAGGGGGAGCGGGATGTTCAGAAAAAGATATAAGAATTTCTGCAAAACCACCATTTTCACTATTGCGACAAGAGTTAAGTCAATTAACGTGGCTTAACGCTGCCTTGCACATAAGACCCCCTTTCACGCTATAGTTAGCGTGAAAGGGGCATGCAGTGGGGGTTATGGTGGGCGTTCAACCGCTACACCCATTGATTTTTGAAGCTGCCCCCTATGTACAAGGGTGGCGTACATAGGAGGCAGTGCCAAAATTAAGACCAGGGATAACCTGGCCTTAAATGGCGAAATGAGGAGAATCTCCTCATTTTTGCTTTTTCCATGTGTGCTGCCTTGTGCAGCACACACAGAAAAAGCAAAATGCCATGGATTGTTTATGTACAGGAAGGTCCCCCTTCGTGGACATAAACAATCTTAAAAAAAACATTTTTTGACTTCCTTGTATGCTGCTGTTAGACCTGGCACCTTGGCGTCAAATCAAACTAGGCAGCAAAAACGCCTCCTGGTTCAACGATGATCTTAAGAAATCGAAGAAACTCTGTCGCTCCCTCGAGAAGGCCTGGAAAAAAGACCCAAACACCAGCACCAGGGACGCCTTCAAAAATGCCACCCGCATACACCACCAACTAATCCGATCTGCCAAGAAAGCCGCATTCAAAGACCGACTATACAACAACGCCCACAACAGCAAGGAATTATTCAACATCGTCAAAGAATTTACCAACCCCTCAGCCAACTCCAATGATATCACCCCCTCTCAAGCCCTCTGCGACTCCCTAGCTTCGTTCTTCCACAACAAAATCGCAAACATCCACAACAGCTTCGACAACCGACCAGGAGACCAACCCACCCAACCTTCTGCAGGACCTTCACCCCCCTTGAACATCCTTAACGACTGGAACCCAATCTCCACGGAGGACACCATCCGCCTGATGAACTCCATCCACTCAGGATCCCCCACAGACCCATGCCCTCACCACATCTTCAACAAAGCAGACTCCATCATAGCACCACACCTCCGAGACATCATAAACTGCTCCCTCAACTCCGCCACCTTCCCGGAAAGCTGGAAACACGCCGAACTTAGCGCCCTTCTGAAAAAACCCACAGCTGACCCCACCGAACTCAAAAACTACTGCCCCATCTCGCTCCTTCCATTCCCAGCCAAAGTCATTGAGAAAGCCATCAATAACCAGCTCGCCGCCTTCCTCGAAAGCAACAAATCCCTCGACTCCTCACAGTCCGGCTTCCGAGCCAAACACAGCACGGAGACCGCCCTCATCGCAGCAACAGACGACATTCGCACTCTACTGGACAATGGAGACACAGTCGCCCTCATCCTCCTCGACCTCTCCGCAGCCTTCGACACAGCCTGCCATAGCACCCTTCTACAGCGCCTCAGAAACATCGGAATCCAAGGAAAAGCACTGGAATGGATCACCTCGTTCCTCACCGGAAGATCCCAGAGAGTCCGCCTCCCACCATTCAACTCAGAGGCCACTGAAGTCATCTGCGGCATACCCAAAGGGTCCTCACTCAGTCCCACCCTCTTCAACGTATACATGAGCCCTCTCGCGACCATCGCACACCAACACAACCTCAACATCATCTCCAAAGCGGATGACACTCAACTGATCCTATCACTCACCAAAGACCCTAACACCGCCAAAACCAACCTATATGAAGGAATGAAAGAAGTAGCCGAGTGGATGAAGCACAGCCGTCTGAAACTGAACTCAGACAAAACAGAAGTCCTTATCTTAGGTACCTCCCCCTCCGCTTGGGATGACTCTTGGTGGCCAGAGGCCCTTGGAAAAGCACCCATCCCAACGGACCACGCACGGAACCTGGGCGTCATCCTGGACTCCTCACTCTCTATGAACAGACAAGTCAACGCCGTTTCATCATCATGCTTCAACATTCTTCGCATGCTCAAAAAAACATTTCGCTGGATCCCAACCGAAACAGTCACCCATGCACTGGTTACAAGCCGCCTGGACTACGGAAACACCCTATACGCCGGTATCACCGCAAAACTCCAGAAAAAACTCCAACGCATCCAGAACGCATCAGCCAGACTCATACTAGACATCCCTCGTAAAGATCACATCTCTAGTCACCTGAAAAACCTCCACTGGCTCCCTGTCAATAAGAGGATTACTTTCCGCCTCCTAACCCACGCACACAAAGCACTTTACGAACTTGGACCCGAATGCCTCAACACACGACTTTCTTTCTACACCCCCTCTCGCCAGCTACGATGTTCCAACCAAGCCCTTGCCACTGTACCCCGCATCAATAAAACCACCATGGGAGGTAGATCCTTCTCCTACCTCGCTGCTAAAACCTGGAACTCACTCCCCACTCACCTTCGTCTCACTCAGAACCACCTAGCATCCAGAAAGCAACTTAAAACTTGGATATTTGACAAGTAATTCCCCACCCTTCTTCAAGCGCCTTAAGACCCTCCGGGTATGTAGCGCGCTATACAAATCTTTTTGACTTGACTTGACTTGACTTCCACTTTTTGCTGATGTGCCTCAGATGTTTTGCTGGTGTATGCTGCTCAGGGCACTGTGCCACTGCCAATCAGTGCCACGGTGCAAGTGCTCCCTATGAAAAGTGTATATGTAATTGATTTCCATGATTGGCTTATTGGGTTTACTATCAGTCCCCAGTAACGTGCACCAGGAGTGCCAGGGCTTGTTAATCCAAAGGCTGCTAGTGGGCCCGCAGCGCTGGTTGTGAGACCCACAGAAGAAGCCTTTTAAAATAAATGTGTCTAGGGTCTGCCATTGCAGAACCTGCGTGCAGTCTGGTACTGTCATGCTGGCTGGGCAAGTGCACACATGTGCCAGCCTCTAAACCTTCCCTTTACTTCATGTGAGTCACCCCTATGGTAGGCCCAAGGGCAGGGTGCTTTATAAGCATAAGGTAGGACATACTCTGATGTGTGTGGCATGTCCTAACAGTGAATTACAGCCATTTTCGTTTTTCACTATTGTAAGGCTACCTGCTCTCCATAGGCCAGAATGGGCTGCTGGAATTATTACACTCTATAATCCTAACAGACTCAGAGAGCATGGTAGAAAGTCAAGTTTAGTATGCCCGAACTCAGAATAATAAAATACTTCTTTTAGTAAAGTTTGTTTTAATAACCTGTGTTTGCAAATGCTACTTTTAGAAAGTTAGCATTTGCTTGCTGACCATTTCAGCCCGCCTCTGCTAGGCTGTGTATCTGATGTCTGGTTTCTGTGAGTGACAGGGCTGGGGGATTCCAGGGGACAGTCTGGGCTGCCAGGTGGTGAATGAGGGATTACCCCCAGGATGGGTGGGAGGCGTGCCCCTTGACTCTGAATAGGGCTGTGCTCTGCCACCACAATGCTGGTTCCACCTCCTGTGGAGCGTCTGATGTCCTTGCCCTTCAACCTGAAAGCAACAGCCAGAGGCTCAACAACAAAGTGCTCCAAAACTGGGCTGAACCAGGCTCAGGCCGGCCTGTAAAGACTAAAGAAACTGTGTATAAAAGTAGGAGTCCTACTCCTAACCATTAGATCCTGTTTTGACCACGAAGAACCTCTGCCCGACTAGAAGGACCAGGAGAAGCTGAAGGAAGAAAGACTGTCCCTGACCTGGGGGACTGGCCTGCAGTTGGTGCCTTGCTGAAGAAAGGAGAGGAAAAGACTAGGAAAGACTTTGCAGCACTTGTGCCTGAAACTATCTCCAAGGGCTTGATACTGAGCTCGCCCCCTGAACAGAGTCCCAGGACCAGTGGACTCTATTGTGCCTTCCCTGACAAATTGCTGGTACTTGTCTGATCTCCTTGTGCCGCTGGAGCTCCGCTTGAAGTGTGCCTCGCTCGCCCCCCTTTTCAGCCCGTGCCTGGCCGCCCCCGCCTTGAGCCGCGTCGCTCTCCCCCTGAGCCGCGTCTGCTTCGCTGGGCCGCCCGCACCCTGCCCCCTCTTCCTCTGAGCCGCACACCTTTGGGTCGCCCCAGCCGCTGGAAATAGCCAGGAGCCCCTTTGGGAGGCGAGAAACGCCCACACGCCTGAAGCATACCGGCCGCCTCCCGCCTGCTCCCGCCTGCTGAGGAGATCACCCGCATTTGCCCAGACATAACACGAACGGAAGGTACGGTCCGTACCTCCGAGGCAAAGCACCGCACCAAGAGAGAGGCCGCCAGTACTATCCGTACCCGCTGCCAGGTGCCGCCTCGTTCTTGCAACCTTGCACCGGACCCCCGTGTGGCCTCAACCCTTCCGGTACGGTGCGTACCTGAAACGCACAACGGACCGCCCGCACCCGCATCCACGGTACGGTCTCCCTCAGCGCATACTGTAGAAGTACGGCTCGTCCAGACGCCTCGCTCCTTGAACGCCTACGTCCCGGATCATCTGCCCCCCTTTTCTGCAGTCCCGCTCATTCGCCTCGCTCCTCGAGGCCCCCTTCGAGCCGGACTGCCCAAGATTACCGCAGACCTCGTCCCCGGCCCGCCTTCATTGGGGCTGCATCTGCACACCCGGACTCCCACCTTTCTAGGTATGGTGCGACTCGGACCGCAGGGTCCGCAACATTGATTTGACACTTGCAAGAAGTACGAAGTGAATAAAAAGGGGTCGCCCACCTCGTGCGAAGTGCACAGGACCCCAAACAGAACATTCTTAAGAAACTCCATGAAACGCTTGTTATTTCAGAATAGTGTGGCCTCATTTTTACATCGTTAATATGGTCTTATTATAAAACTGCATAGCAACTTATTTTTATATAAAGTACACGTATTTTCCTAAATACAGCCTGGTGTCCATTTGTAGTGGGTCTTTGATATCACTGTATGTGGTCATAAATGCTTAACTGACTTAGCGCCCTGAAGATTAGCCTAGACTGCTCGCACCACGCAACCTAAAGGGTGAGCAGGGGTTATTCTTAAGGGGTAGTTCCCTTGCCCTGACTAGAGGAGAGGGTCCCTGTTTGTCACAAGTGCGTACCTGTGCCAACCAGAGACCCCCAATTCTAACAGCTGCATGAAGCAGCACACCCAAAAGTGGCAAAATGGCATTTCTTGATTGCTTATGTGCAGGAGGGGACACCTTCCTTCAAATAATCAATCCTCCCGTCCCCTGCATGCACACGCCCTTGCACTATGGTGCAAGGGTGCCTGCGTTGGCATTATACTGCTAAGTCTAGTGCCAGCCTAAGGGGAAACGCAAGGCTGCACTACATTCTTGTAAATATGGTGCAGTAATGCGTTTCAGAAGTGGCAGAGGGGGCGTTAAACCAAGATGGCCAATGCCTCACTCCTCCACTTCCTTCTACATATCCCCCACTGTGTCCTTGCAGACTGTGACCCGCGCAGAAGCGAACAAAACAGGTGATGGACAGAATGTGGATCAATGTCACACATTCACCCCAGTCCAAAGATCTGGGCCCAAATCCATCGTTTTTTTGCACTCCACACCACCCTGGGTTAGACAATGGCGATATGCAAATCAGCTCTGACCCTGTGCCCCATGGGAACAGTCCAGTCCGAACTACAAAAGCCATGTCCTTCCCAGAACGGAATCAAGCATCCGAGGACCGGACCGGTTTCGAGGTAACACCTCTCATCAGCCCGGCTAGCTTGACTCCAGTGGTGTGGAGTGCCTGGGACCCACGTCTGAGCATCCCCAGCGCACTTATGGCGGCAATTGCAAACAAAACAGGTGATGGACAGAATGTGGATCAATGTCACACATTCACCCCAGTCCAAAGATCTGGGCCCAAATCCATCGTTTTTTTGCACTCCACACCACCCTGGGTTAGACAATGGCGATATGCAAATCAGCTCTGACCCTGTGCCCCATGGGAACAGTCCAGTCCGAACTACAAAAGCCATGTCCTTCCCAGAACGGAATCAAGCATCCGAGGACCGGACCGGTTTCGAGGTAACACCTCTCATCAGCCCGGCTAGCTTGACTCCAGTGGTGTGGAGTGCCTGGGACCCACGTCTGAGCATCCCCAGCGCACTTATGGCGGCAATTGCAAACAAAACAGGTGATGGACAGAATGTGGATCAATGTCACACATTCACCCCAGTCCAAAGATCTGGGCCCAAATCCATCGTTTTTTTGCACTCCACACCACCCTGGGTTAGACAATGGCGATATGCAAATAAGCAGATATGCAGAAGCGGTCGCTCCCCTCACTCCCTGACATCCTGGGTATCGTAGCGCTATATCACTGCTGTTTGTGCTTTAAACTTGCTCAGAACGCTCTAACGCTCTGTCACTCGCATTGCACTGCTCGACTGCTGGGTTTTGTTATTTAAAATTATTCATAGCGCTGTATCATTGTTCGAATGCTGCTGGGTATCGTAGCGCTATATCACTGCTGTTTGTGCTTTAAATTTACTCGTAGCGCTCTATTGCTCTCACATCTGTTACACATGGGCCCCAATCTCACCCTGCTTCGCTTTGTTATTATTGCTGCCATTTTGTTGTTGTGCCGTCCCAGCCCGTCCCTCCACCCTGCTCCCGCCTCCCAGCTGACCCTCCCTCGCTCCGCCCCCCCACTATCCATTTATGTCAGAACAGCCTACGCGCAGCGGGCACGCCCCATGCGTGCCGAAGGTGTGCCAAAGGTAAGCCCGTCTACACCCGTCCGCGCATGGATCGCGCCCAGCGCCAGACCCCCTGTCCCAGCAAAATCCACCCCATCCGCATATCGTACGACGCAGCAACCCTCTCAGCCCTTAACCCCGGCCGACCCCCAAACTGCTACCAAGCCACCCCAGGACACACCCATGGACCCTTCACCTGCCACTCCTGTAAGTTCGACTGCATCAAGACCCACACCAAATACAGAAACTCCAAACAGAGCTCCGACACCAACCACCTGAAGTGCATCCTGCTCAACACCCCCTCGGTCCACAGTCACGCCATTGAACTCTGGACCCTACTCGACACCACATCGTCGGACGTCGCCTTTCTTACAGAAACCTGGATGAACACCTCATCAACGCCCGACATCGCCATAGCTATACTTGACAGCTACAAGATTATCCGTAAGGACCGCATCAACCAAACAGGAGGAGGCATCGCCATTGTTCATAAGAACACCATTCGCATCACGACCAGTTCCGACGATCACCTCGCAGCTGCCGAACACCTTCACTTCCAGATCCACACCGACCCCAAGACCACACTCAGAGGAACCCTCATCTACAGGCCACCAGGACCCCGCACACAATTCAGCGAAGACATCACTGACTTCATCAGCCCACATGCCCTTCCCTCCGAGGACTACATTCTACTGGGAGACCTCAACTTCCACCTGGAAAAGAACAACGACAGCAACACCACCACCCTTCTGGACAACCTCGCCAATCTCGGACTCAAACAACTTGTTGACACCCCCACCCACTATGCCGGGCACACGCTCGACCCAATCTTCACCTCCAGCAAGCACATCTCCTTCAATCATACCACAGTTCTCCATTGGACGGACCACAGCTGCGTTCACTTCGACTACAAAAAGACTACGACCCACAACCACCCACAACCAATTCCCCGCAGAAACTGGAACAAAATTACCACCGACCAGCTCTTCACATCGCTTCACCAAAACCCTCCTGCAAAATCATCGGACCCAAACCTTGCAGACACCAACCTCACACAATGGATCACCCACAGCGCTGACGAATTAGCACCCTTGAAAAAACATCAAATCAAACAAGGTAGCAAAAAAGCCCCCTGGTTCAACGATGACCTTAAGAAACCCAAGAAGCTATGTCGCACCCTCGAGAAAGCCTGGAGAAAAAACCCAACCACTGACAACCTGGCTACCTTCAAGAACGCCACCCGCAAACACCACCAACTGATCCAATCCACCAAGAAATCAGCATTCAAGGATCGACTTGACAACAACGCCCACAACAGCAAGGAACTATTCAACATCGTCAAAGAATTTACCAACCCCACTGCCGGCACTAACAACATCACTCCCTCCCAAGACCTCTGCGACCTCCTAGCCTCATTCTTCCACAACAAAATCGCTGACATACATAACAGCTTTGAAAACCAGCCCGGAGACCAGTCCACCCCACCCACCTCCGAACAAAACCCCCCCTCCAACAACCTTTGAGCCTGGAACCCAATCACCACTGAAGACACCATCCGCCTGATGAACTCCATCCACTCAGGATCGCCAACCGACCCATGTCCCCACCACATTTTCAACAAAGCAGACTCCATCATCGCACCCCATCTCCGAGACGTCATCAACTGCTCCCTCAACTCCGCTACCTTCCCGGAAAGCTGGAAACATGCCAAACTCAGCGCCCTCCTGAAGAAACCCACAGCAGACCCCACCGAACTTAAGAACTACCGCCCCATCTCGCTCCTCCCATTCCCTGCCAAAGTCATTGAGAAAGCCGTCAACAGTCAGCTCGCCGCCTTCCTCGAATCCAACAAATCCCTCGACAATTCACAGTCCGGCTTCCGAGCCAAACACAGCACCGAGGCCGCCCTCATCGCAGCAACAGATGACATTCGAACACTACTGGATAACGGAGAAACAGCTGCCCTCATCCTACCTGACCTCTCCGCAGCCTTCAACACAGTCTGTCATAACACCCTTATACAACGCCTCAGCAATGCCGGAATACAAGGAAAAGCATTGGACTGGATCATCTCGTTCCTCGCCTGAAGAACCCAGAGAGTCCGCCTCCCCCCTTTTAGATCAGAGGCCACCGAAGTCATCTGCGGCATACCACAAGGTTCAGCACTCAGCTCCACCCTCTTCAACGTATACATGAGCCCCCTCGCATCCATCGCGTGCCAACACAATCTTAACATCATTTCCTACGCAGACGACACCCAGCTGATCCTCTCCCTCACCAAAGACCCAAACACCGCCAAAACCAACCTACACGAAGGGATGAAAGAAGTAGCCGAGTGGATGAAGATCAGCTGTGTTGGACCTGGCCTCGTGTTGTGGCCCCACTGCTCCCGCATGGCGGGTCCCGGACTACCTCGACCCCTGTTCCCCGGCCCAGAGCCGCACCATCCACCCTCCACGAGTGCCGCCCCCCCGGGCAGCCCCCAGCTCTTTCCCGGTGAAGTAGTGTGGCTCACTGGTTAGAGGCGGCAGACCCGAGAGCAGAGGACGGCCCGGGACCAGGGTTCGATTCCCGGCGTGGCAGGTTTCTGGACCAGGGTCAGCGGACTCGATAATTCTCTCGCCTCGGTGCCCACTCTGATCAGCGATCACACTCGGAAACTCTGGGCATTAGCGTGCCTCATCTTCACTAATGGCCCCACCAGACCGCCGGGGATGCCTGGTCTCACCCTGGAGATACCCATTAAGGGACCATCTCTCAGGGAAGCCAGGAAGGGTTTCGCAGCGGTCGAAGCGCCTTGGGACCCTCCGGGTAAGTAGTGCGTTATATAAATGCCTATACATTACATTACATTACATGACCTCCTCTGCTCAACCCCCTCGGCTAGCCCGGACCCTTTCCCGGACCACTGTCTGTGGTCCAGCCACCATCTTGGACCCTCCACGACCAGGCCTCGTGGCCTTGGTCCGACCCCAGCTACAGACCCAGCAAAGCCCCGACATTGAGGCACCACGACCCGACCAGGGGGTAAAGAGACCACTTGACAAGTCAATGGGGGAAGGAGTTTCGATGGTCTCCCATCCCCCTGGTTTCGATCGCCCCCAGCCTCCCTGGGCGCTGGCTCCACCCCCCTGCTGGTTGTCTGGACTCGCACATCCCGGACCCTCCGACCTCCAAGTGCGAGGGTCCGGACATCAAAGGGCACCAGACCTATAACTGGGGCAGCTCCGGAGCAGGAGGGCAGTTGTATCCTGGAGTCGAGAGACACCGAGACGAACTCATCTTCGTGCAACCACCTTTGGGGTCCTGCTGGCGCTGCCGCGGCCCATCCTCGTGAAGCTATCCTTGGAGTCCTGCTGGCGCTTCCGCGGCCCATCCTCGTGAACCATTTTTGGAGTCCTGCTGGCGCTGCCGCGGCTCATCTTCGTGAACCATCCTTGGAGTCCTGCTGGCGCTGCCGCGGCCCATCTTCGTGAACTATCTTTTGAGACCTGCTGGCGCTGCTGCGGCCAACCTTCGTGAACCATCCTTGGAGTCCTGCTGGCGCTGCCGCGGCCCATACCGAAGAACCCTCCAGCTCGAGGATTGAGAGCTGTACTCCAGATATCCCTGTACCAGACCGGTACCAAGACTGTCCCGCTACCCCCTTCCCACAGAGACTAAGTTAAGGGGATCCCAGAATCCCGTTCCTTCTGTATCGTTACGATAACTTGCCAAAGAATACTGATAAAAGTGTTAAGAACCTATCTTTGTGTGGTGTCCATCTGTAGGGGGGTGGTTGCTCGGCTGTACGATTTTAGGAGAGGGCCCTCTCCTGGAGGCCTCTCCCCCCCTTGCTCGGTCGACCCTCAGGTTTCCCTTCTAACAAGCTGTTTAAAACTGAACTCGGACAAAACAGAAGTCCTCATATTAGGATCATCCCCCTCCGCCTGGGACGACTCATGGTGGCCACCAGCCCTGGGTAACGCACCCATACCTTCGGACCACGCACGTAACCTGGGCTTCATCCTGGACTCCTCCCTCTCGATGACCAGACAAGTCAACGCCGTATCATCATCTTGCTTCAATATCCTGCGCATGCTCAAAAAAAATCTTCCGTTGGATCCCCACCGAAACAAGAAAGACGGTCACCCACGCACTGATCACAAGCCGACTGGACTACGGAAACACCCTGTACGCCTGAACCACAGCCAAACTACAGAAAAAACTCCAACGTATCCAAAACGCCTCAGCCAGACTCATACTAGACATCCCCCTCCAAGTTCACATTTCCGGTCACCTGAAAGACCTCCACTGGCTCCCCGTCAACAAGAGAATAACGTTCCATCTCCTCACCCACGCACACAAAGCCCTCTACGACCTAGGACCCGAATGCCTCAATATGCGCCTGTCCTTTTACACCCCCACCCGCCAAATACGATTGTCCAATCAAGCCCTCGCCACAATTCCACGCATCCATAGATCCACCATGGGGGGAAGATCCTTCTCCTACTTAGCGGCCAAAACCTGGAATTCTCTCCCCACCCATCTCCGTCTTACACAGAACCACCTCTCCTTCAGAAAACTACTAAAAACTTGGATATTCGATAAAGTACCCTCCTCCCTCAAGCGCCTTGAGACCCTCTGGGTGAGCAGTGTGCTATACAAATGCTAAACTTGAACTCGAACTTGACATAGCTGGAGGGAAGCCAGGTGTCCTTGACACAGTAGATGGCGGCCATCTGCCCTGGTGTTGGACTTGGCCCTTCTGGCAGGTTCACCCCTAAACTTTTTGCTTTTAATGGTGACCTGGTGTTAGTTATTTTTGGCTTCTGTGAACTCTACCACTGTGTCCCAGGGTAAAGTGCGTGCGTGTAGTGAGGTTGGCCTGCCCTCCCATAGGAATGCGTAGGGAATGTAGGTGTCCCTGGTAGTTCCTGATGCGTGGGGAGTGCAGGGTCGAGTTTGATATGTACAGACTCGTGTGATTGAATGCTGCGCAATGATGTGTGTGCGGCATAAATGTGTCTAGTGCGGAAGTGCCACTTCTAGAAGTTGGCATGTCTGTGTAATTTATGTGAATTGGCTGTCTGTCTTGTGATTCCCTGGAGCTGGCTGGTGAGCCTGGCTCCAGGAGTCAGGATGGTCTGTCCCGGTGGTGAGTGGAGAGAACTGCATGATTGATGTGAGGGAGGAGTGCACCTGGGACCTGAATAGGGCTGGGCTTTCCCCATACAATGCTGGCTTCGCCCCCTGTGGTGCGACTGATGACCCTAGCCAGGCCAGTGAATGGTGAGAGGGGCTGAGCACAACAGAGTGCTCCAAAACCAGCTGCAACTGGTTTTCCCCCCACCCTGCAGACACAGACAAAGGAAATGTGTGGATAAAAAGGGTCTGTAACCCCTTGGAAGGTTCTCTTGCTGATCCTAATTTGAGGGGGGCCTGCTGCTGCTGAGCGCCAGGAGGACCGCCACTGGGACTGCCTCCCTGCCTGGAGGGCCCTGTGAGCTGGCCCCTGGGTCCAGCCCTTTCCCCCTCCCCACCTCCTGAAGGACTTTGCCCTGTAGCACTTTGGAGCACTTTATTCCTCCTTACAGTGCCTGGGAAGCGCTGTGTTTTATTTTCCAGTGAGCGCTTCTGCTTTTAAATCACAGCGTGGAGCTGCATTTCCTTGGGAGGGAATCCCGGGCGTGGGGACCCCCCCTCCATCTGCACCTCGCTAGTACCCACCCCGCTCATTTGCGTTTCGTTTTTATAATTACGAGCAGGTGCCCACCCTGCGTTTTGTGCCTTTAAACGTGAGCCTACCCCATGGTTTTATTGAATCACCGCCACCGCCCGGCTCACAGAGGAAGTCAGGCCGCACGAAGGTGGGGCCGCGAGACCGGCGAAAGCAGGAAGAGGCTGAGAGCCCACCCCGCGCTCCTGCATGCCGATCAGGAGTCAGCCTCTCTCCCCGGGGCTCCCGGTAGCGAGGGAGAGCCCCCGAGTGCAGCCAGAGAAGCGGAGAAGAGCCCTGCCCAGCCAAACCCCAAGAAGAGCACCGGCACCGAGAAAAGGCAGCTGGTAAGTTTCAACGGGCCGGGAGGAAAGCTCCCTGCCTGGTCGTAGTGCCTGAGAGAGGCACCGTTGTATTTAGAGCCCACGAGGGCTACGGGGGCATTTGTTTATTTCGAGTCCCCCGAGCGGGACTCCAACGAAGGCGGGCAGTTGTTGAGAGCCCACAAGAGGCTCCTGGGCATTTGTTGTATTTCTAGTCCCCTGAGCGGGACTCCGACATCGGGAGCATTACTTTGTATTTCAATCCAGTGAGGCTCCAACGTTAATCCCTTCATTTGGGGGGCATTTTGGGAGGTACAGTGGCCCCGGCTGGCAGCGGGCCGCTCCTCCCACAGTGGGCAGCATTTTCTTTCGAGCCACGAAGGCTCCTGAGGCCCCAGTTGTTTCTGGAGAGCCCACAAGGCTCCCCGGCACACAGTTCTCTCGAGCCCACTGTAGTGTAGTTCCTATTTTCCCTATAGGCCCTGCGCATTGGAATAACATAAACAGCAGTGTAGATGTAGAAGTGTGGTCTTCTAGGTCTCTACTGACTATGCGAAACTTTATTGGGTTTGTACCAGCTAGCTCAGAGGTCACTGGAAACTTTCTTGACTGAATAGGAAGTGATCAGCTTCCCTGGCTCAGACAAGAAGGGATTCAGTTTTCCAACAACCGCATAGACATGACAACTTTGCTCCTCAGAATAAGAGTCAATCTCTAGAGTTGTGTGAAACTATAAACAGCTATTTCACTCAGTCAGTTGTGCATAATTACTTTCACCAGTATGCAGAGAATAGAGAGACGGGCGTTTTCAATAAAAGGTATTATTTATTGAACAGTCTTTCTTCTCATGCAAGAGAAATGAATTGCCACAATTGCAAGACTTGGAATTATAAAAAGTGCGTACAGTAAAAGGAGGATTGCGAAATAATACTGCAAAAGCATTGATATGGTTTCTTAGCCATAAGATGGTTAAAATGAATAAAATATATACATTCAGATATACATTTAGCTAAGGTACTCAACTGGTGCTTCTAACTACGCCTACCCCAGTGTACCTGACCTAAGCCTAATACTTGGGAGGGAGTAAGTAGCAGTTTAAGTTAAGTTGGTTTTGCCAAGGGTTTGCTTCAAGAGTTCTCTCTAAGGGTTTAGTCAGCATCGTACCTCTGGAATAGAATGTTGGAGGTCTTGTATCTCCTTTCAGGACTCGATATCCCAGTCACCCGCAAGGGTAGGCTGGAAACGCCGGAGCTGGATTTTCTCGGCAGGAGAAAAGACAGGGTCTTTCTCAGTGCGTCCGTGGGCTTCTCGCATCTGCTGGGCTCTGCAAGGGACGGCTGTTCTGCTCCTGTATTCACCACACCATCGCATTTGCTTAAGGCAACGTTGGTATATTTATAACTGAAAGGTGCCTTGTTTGACGTAAGTTTTTGGACATAAGACGTCAATAAAGATGTCACTAAGAACTGGTCGTTCTTACAGTGCTCGCAGGAGTTCTATTAGTAATCAAAACAATGCAAGTGGGGCTTTCACAGGTTGCTGGGGGTTTGAGCTGTCGAAAGAACTCGGTGTGTTATCTAGGAATCTAAGGAAGTGGCTTCTGCTGTGTCATGTACTGTAATGAGCTGCAGAGACGAGTTACTGAAATATGGCTCTGATCGTTTATGCCATTATAGGGATATGTATTGATTATAGCCGTATAGGGGCATAAGGTCACAATATTGATCGGGGTCCTAGATAGAACACAACACAACGAGGCTCCCATGTTGTTTTGGCCCTATTTTGTATATTTGGAGCCCAGAAGAGAGCCAGGAGGCACGCTGGTGTCAGGCTCAGTTACTACAGCTGCCCAGCACTTAGTGGGCAGCTGCTTCGTTTAGGCCTGATCTTTTGCGCAATCTTCTTTGGCTGCCTGCGTAGCCTGCCCTGACATTTTGGACACAGGGCGTCTCAGCCCCTGAGAGGCCAGGTTGGCCTGGGGACAGTGTACATGTTTTGCCTCATGTAATGTTTGCGCAAATGTGATTACCTGCCTACTGCGATTTCGCCATAATATGCAAATGCCTTCTTGCCTATACTTCTAAATGTATTTTTATGCATAGGAGGGTGTTTTCCTAGTATAGGTGATACTAGTGAGTTAATGGTTCCGTGCGTGATATTTTCCTAAGGTGGTTAGGGTTGCGTAGGTGTTACTTACCTTTTACCAGTGGATACTGGTTGTGTGCTACCTTTGCTATTTGGTGCTACAGTAATTATATGTGCTATGTGCTAAGCGTTATTCCTACAAAGTGCTAATTCTACCAAGCGCTAGTTCTAAAAGTGCTTATTTCTGACACAGTGGCCCATGTGGCCCTGTCCCATGTATATAATCCCCTGTAAATTCTGCCTGTGCCTATGGTACATTGTAAAGTGTGTGTTTTTATCTAATGTGTTTGGTATAATACAAAGGCTATTTTTATATATAACCTTGTGTGGAGTTTCCTTTGTGGTGGGCCTTGGGTGTTGTTGCTGGGTGCGTGCGCAAATGCTTTACACATCGCTCCGAGATAAGCCTGACTGCTCGTGCCAAGCTACCAAGGGGGTGAGCAGGGGTTATCTTGGCGGGTGACTTCCTTGCCCTGACGTAGAATGGTGGTTTCTGCCTGGCTTTGGCGCAAGCCTTAGCCAACCGGAAATCGCCATTTCTAATACCCTTGGAACTGGTCCTGGCCAAAGGGGTGGCCTGTGAGGAGTGAGTGCTTCAGCCATGAGTGCTGGGTCTAGGAATGAGTACTGGACCTCGGGATGGGTATTGGGTCTAGGGATGGGCACTGGGTCTAGGGATGGGTACTGGGTCTAGGGATGAGTACTGGAACTTGGGATGAGTACTTGGTGTAGGGATGAGTACTGGGTCTAGGGATGAGTACTGGAACTCGGGATGGGTACTGGGCCTAGGGATGAGTACTGGGTCTAGGGATGAGTACTGGGCCTAGGGATGAGTACTAGGTCTAGGGATGAGTACTGGATCTCGAGATGGGTACTGGGTCTAGGGATGGGTACTGGGTCTAGGGGTGAGTACTGGACCTCGGGATGGGTACTGGGTCTAGGGATGGGCACTGGGTCTAGGGATGAGTACTGGAACTCGGGATGGGTACTGGGTCTAGGGATGGGCACTGGGTCTAGGGGTGAGTACTGGACCTCGGGATGGGTACTGGGTCTAGGGATGGGTACTGGGTCTATGGATGGGTACTGGGCCTAGGGATGAGTACTGGGTCTAGGGATGAGTACTGGGTCTAGGGATGAGTACTGGAACTTGAGATGAGTACTTGGTCTAGGGATGAGTACTGGGTCTAGGGTTGAGTACTGGAACTCGGGATGGGTACTGGGGCTAGGGATGAGTACTGGGTCCAGGGATGAGTACTGGGTCTAGGGATGAGTACTGGGTCTAGGGATGAGTACTGGGTCTAGGGATGAGTACTGGAACTTGAGATGAGTACTTGGTCTAGGGATGAGTACTGGGTCTAGGGTTGAGTACTGGAACTCGGGATGGGTACTGGGTCTAGGGATGAGTACTGGAACTTGGGATGAGTACTTGGTCTAGGGATGAGTACTGGGTCTAGGGATGAGTACTGGAACTCGGGATGGGTACTGGGCCTAGGGATGAGTACTGGGTCTAGGGATGAGTACTGGAACTCGGGATGGGTACTGGGCCTAGGGATGAGTACTGGGTCTAGGGATGAGTACTGGGTCTAGGGATGAGTACTGGAACTTGGGATGAGTACTTGGTCTAAGGATGAGTACTGGGTCTAGGGATGAGTACTGGGTCTAAGGATGAGTACTGGGTCTACGTATGAGTACTGGGTCTAGGGATGAGTACTGGAATTTGGGATGAGTACTTGGTCGCGGGATGAGTACTGGGTCTAGGGATGAGTACTGGGTCTAGGGATGAGTACTGGGTATAGGGATGAGTACTGGGTCTAGGGATGAGTACTGGGTCTAGGGATGAGTACTGGAACTCGGGATGGGTACTGGGCCTAGGGATGAGTACTGGGTCTAGGGATGAGTACTGGGTCTAGGGATGAGTACTGGAACTTGGGATGAGTACTTGGTCTAAGGATGAGTACTGGGTCTAGGGATGAGTACTGGAACTCGGGATGAGTACTGGGTCTAAGGATGAGTACTGGGTCTAGGGATGAGTACTGGACCTTGAGATGGGTACTGGGTCTAGGGATGGGTACTGGGTCTAGGGGTGGCTACTGGAACTCAGGAAGGGTACTGGGCCTAGGGATGAGTACTGGGTCTAGGGATCAGTGCTGGGTCTAGAAATGGGTACTGGACCTCGGGAAGGGTACTGGGTCTAGGGATGGGCACTGGTCCTAGGGATGGGTACTGGACCTCGGGATGAGTACTGGGACTAGGGATGAGTACTGGGCCTAAGGATGGGTACTGGGTCCAGGGATAAGTGCTGGGTCTAGGGATGAGAACTGGGTCTAGGGATGGGTACTGGACCTCAGGATGGGCACTGGGTTTAGGGATGGGTACTGGACTTCAGGAAGGGTTCGGGGTCTAGTGATGACTACTGGACCTAGGGATGAGTACTGGATCTAGGGATAGGTACTGGAACTCGGGTTGAGTACTGGGTCTACGGATGAGTACTGGGCCTAGGGATGAGTACTGGGTCTAAGGATGACTACAGGGTCTAGGGATGGGTACTGGGCATAGGGATGAGTACTGGGTACTGGGCCTAGGGATGAGTACTGGGTCTAAGGATGACTACAGGGTCTAGGGATGGGTACTGGGTCTAGGGATGAGTACTGTGTCTAGGGATGGGTACTGGGCCTAGGGATGAGTAATGGGTCTAGGGATGAGTACTGGGTCTAGGGATGGGTACTGGACCTACAGATGGGTACTCCTTCTAGGGATGGGTACTGGAACTCAGGATGGTTACTGGGTCTAGTGAGGAGTACTGGGTATAGGGATGAGTACTGGGTCTAGGGATATAAACTGAACCTCTGGATGGGTACTGGATCAAGGGATGAGTACTGGGTCTAGGGATGGGTACTGGAACTCGGTATGGGTACTGGACCTAGAGATGGGTACTGGGTCTAGGGATGAGTACAGGGTCTAGGGATGAGTACTGGGTCCAGGGATTAGTACTTGGTCTAGGGATGAGTACTGGGTCTTGGGTTGGGTACTGGAACTTGGGATAGGTACTGGGTCTAGGGATGAGTACTGGGTCTAGTGATGAGTACTGGGTCTAGGTATGAGTACTGGGTCTAGGGATGAGCACTGGGCCTAGGGATGAGTAAAGGGTCTAGGGATGAGTACTGGGTCTAGGGATGAGTACTGGGTCTAGGGATGAGTACTGGGTCTAGGGATGGGTACTGGACCTCAGGATGGGCACTGGGTTTAGGGATGGGTACTGGACTTCAGGAAGGGTTCGGGGTCTAGTGATGACTACTGGACCTAGGGATGAGTACTGGATCTAGGGATAGGTACTGGAACTCGGGTTGAGTACTGGGTCTACGGATGAGTACTGGGCCTAGGGATGAGTACTGGGTCTAAGGATGACTACAGGGTCTAGGGATGGGTACTGGGCATAGGGATGAGTACTGGGTACTGGGCCTAGGGATGAGTACTGGGTCTAAGGATGACTACAGGGTCTAGGGATGGGTACTGGGTCTAGGGATGAGTACTGTGTCTAGGGATGGGTACTGGGCCTAGGGATGAGTAATGGGTCTAGGGATGAGTACTGGGTCTAGGGATGGGTACTGGACCTACAGATGGGTACTCCTTCTAGGGATGGGTACTGGAACTCAGGATGGTTACTGGGTCTAGTGAGGAGAACTGGGTATAGGGATGAGTACTGGGTCTAGGGATATAAACTGAACCTCTGGATGGGTACTGGATCAAGGGATGAGTACTGGGTCTAGGGATGGGTACTGGAACTCGGTATGGGTACTGGACCTAGAGATGGGTACTGGGTCTAGGGATGAGTACAGGGTCTAGGGATGAGTACTGGGTCCAGGGATTAGTACTTGGTCTAGGGATGAGTACTGGGTCTTGGGTTGGGTACTGGAACTTGGGATAGGTACTGGGTCTAGGGATGAGTACTGGGTCTAGTGATGAGTACTGGGTCTAGGTATGAGTACTGGGTCTAGGGATGAGCACTGGGCCTAGGGATGAGTAAAGGGTCTAGGGATGAGTACTGGGTCTAGGGATGAGTACTGGGTCTAGGGATGGGTACTGGAACTCGGGATGGGTACTGGGTCTAGGGATGAGTACTGGGTCTAGGAATGAGTACTGGGTCTAGGAATGAGTAATGGGTCTAGGGATGGGTACTGGACCTCGGGATGGGTACTTGGTCTAGGGATGAGTACTGGGTCTAGGGATGAGTACTGGGTCTAGGGTTGAGTACTGGGTCTAGGGATGAGTACTGGGTCTAGGGATGGGTACTGGACCTGGGATGGGTACTGGGTCTAGGGATGGGTACTGGGTCTAGGGGTGGCTACTGGAACTCAGGAAGGGTACTGGGCCTAGGGATGAGTACTGGGTCTAGGGATCAGTGCTGGGTCTAGCAATGGGTACTGGACCTCGGCATGGGTACTGGGTCTAGGGATGGGCACTGGTCCTAGGGATGGGTACTTGACCTCGGGATGAGTACTGGGACTAGGGATGAGTACTGGGCCTAAGATCGGTACTGGGTCTAGGGATAAGTGCTGGGTCTAGGGATGAGAACTGGGTCTAGGAATGGGCACTGGGTCTAGGAATGGGCACTGGACCTCAGGATGGGCACTGGGTTTAGGGATGGGTACTGGACTTCAGGAAGGGTTCTGGGTCTAGTGATGACTACTGGACCTAGTGATGACTACTGGACCTAGGGATGAGTACTGGATCTAGGGATAGGTACTGGAACTCGGGTTGAGTACTGGGTCTACGGATGAGTACTGGGCCTAGGGATGAGTACTGGGTCTAAGGATGACTACAGGGTCTAGGGATGGGTACTGGGCATAGGGATGAGTACTGGGTCTAGGAATGGGTACTGGGCCTAGGGATGAGTACTGGGTCTAGGGATGAGTACTGGGTCTAAGGATGAGTACTCGTTCTAGGGATGGGTACTGGAACTCAGGATGAGTACTGGGTCTAGGGATGGGTACTGGGACTAGGGATGGGTACTGGACCTCAGGATGTGTACTGGGTCTAGGGATGGGTACTGGGTCTAGTGATGACTACTGGGCCTAGGGATGAGTACTGGGTCTAGGGATGAGTACTCGGTCTAGGGATGTGTATGGAACTCGGGATGAGTACTTGGTCTAGGGATGAGTACTAGGTCTAGGGATGAGTACTGGAACTCAGATTGGTGCTGGGTCTAGGGATGAGTACTGGGTCTATGAATGGATACTGAACCTCAGAATGGGTACTGGGTCTATTGATGAGTTCTGGGTCTAAGGATGGGTACTGGGTCTAGTGATGAGTACTGGGCCTAGGGATGGGTACTGGGTCTAGGGATGAGTACTGGGTCTAGGCATGAGTTCTGGGTCTAGGGATGAGTACTGGGTCTATGAATGGATACTGAACCTCGGGATGGATACTGGGTCTAGGGATGAGTACTGGGTCTAGGGATGGGTACTGGAACTCAGGATGAGTACTGGGTCTAGGGATGGGTACTGGAACTCGGGATGGTTATTGGGTCTAGGGATGAGTACTGTGTCTAGGGATGGATACTAAACCTCGGGATGGGTACTGGGTCTAGGGATGAGTACTGGGTCTAGGGATGGGTACTGGAACTCGGTATGGGAACTGGATATAGGGATGGGTACTGGGTCTAGGGGTGAGTACTGGGTCTAGGGATGAGTACTGGGTTCAGGGATGGGTACTGGGTCTAGGGATGAGTACTGGGTCTAGGGATGAGTAATGGGTCTAGGGATGGGTACTGGACCTCGGGATGGTACTGCGTCTAGGGATGAGTACTGGGTCTAGGCATGAGTACTTGGTCTAGGGATGAGTACTTGGTCTAGGGATGAGTACTGGGTCTAGGGATGGGTACTGGGCCTCGGGATGGGTCCTCGGTCTTGGGCTGGGTACTGGAACTCGGGATGGGTACTGGGTCTAGTGATGAGTACTGGGTCCAGGGATGAATACTGGGTCTAGGGATGAGTACTCAGTCTAGGGATGAGTACTGGGTCTAGGGAAGGATACTGAACCCCAGGATGGGTACTAGATCTAAGGATGAGTACTGGGTCTAGAAATGAGTACTGGAACTCGGGACGAGTACTTGGTCTAGGGATGAGTATTGGGTCTAGGGATGAGTACTGGATCTTGGTATGGGTACTGGGCCTAGGGCTGGGTACTGGGTCTAAGGATGAGTACTGGGTCTAGGGATGAGTACTGGGTCTATGGATGAGTTCTGGGTCTAGGGATGGGTACTGGGTCTAGGGTTGGGTACTGAGCCTAGGGATGAGTACAGGGTCTAGGGATGAGTACAGGGTATAGGGATGAGTACAGGGTATAGGGATGAGTACTGGGTCTAGAGATGGGTACTGGACCTCGGGATGGGTACTCAGTCTAGGGATGGGTACTGGACCTCGGGATGGGTACTGGGTCTAGGGATGAGTACAGGACCTCGGGACGGGTACTGGGTCTAGGGATGAGTACTTGGCCTAGGGATGAGTACTGGGTCTAGGGATGAGTTCTGTGTCTAGGGATGAGTACTCGGTCTAGGGCTGGATACTGGAACTCGGGATGGATACTGGGTCTAGGGATGGGTACTGGGTCTAGGGATGAGTACTGGGTCTAGGGATGTGTACTGGGTCTAGGGATTAGTTCTTGGTCTATGGATGGGTACTGAGCCTAGGGATGAGGACAGGGTCTAGGGATGAGTACTTGGTCTATGAATGGATACTGATCCTCGGGGTCGGTACTGGGTCTAGGGATGAGTACTCGGTCTAGGGATGGGTACTGGAACTCAGGATGAGTACTGGGTCTAGGTATGGGTAATGGGTCAAGGGATGAGAACTGGGTCTAGGAATGGGCACTGGGTCTAGGGATGAGTACTGGGTCTAGGGATGGGGACTGGACCTCAGGATGGGTACTGGGTCTAGGGATGGGGACTGGGTCTATTGATGACTACTGGGCCTAGGGATGAGTACTGAGTTTAGGGATGGGTACTGGGCCAAGGGATGATTACTGGGTCTAGGGATGAGTTCTGGGTCTAGGGATCGGTACTGGACCTCTGGATGGGTACTCGGTCTAGGTATGGGTACTGGAACTCAGGATGGTTACTGGGTCTAGGGATGAGTACTGGGTCTAGGGATGGGTACTGGGTCTAGGGATGAGTACTGGGTCTAGGGATGAGTACTGGGTTTAGGGATGGGTACTGGAACTCGGGATGGGTACTGGGTCTAGGGATGAGTACTGGGTCTAGTAATGAGTACTGGGTCTAGGGATGAGTACTGGGTCTAGCAGTGGGCAATGGCCCTAGGGATAAGTACATGGTCTAGGGATGAGTAATGGGTCTAGGGATGAGTACTGGGTGTAGGCATGAGTACTTGATCTTGGCATGAGTACTTGGTCTAGGGATGAGTACTGGGTCTAGGGATGGGTACTGGACCTCGGGATGGGTACTCGGTCTAGGAATGGGTACTCCGTCTAGGGATGGGTACTGGATCTAGGGATGAGTACTGGGTCTAGGGATGAGTACTGGGTCTAGGGATGGATACTGAACCTCTGGATGGATACTGGGTCTAGGAATGAGTACTGGGTCTATGGATGAGTGCTGAGTCTAGAGATGAATACAGGGTCTAGGGCTGAGTACTGGGTCTAGGGATTAGTACTGGGTCTAGGGATGGGTACTGGACCTCGGGATGGGTACTCCGCCTATGGATGAGTACTGGAACTCAGGATGGGTACTGGGTCTAGGGATGAGTACTGGGTCTAGGGATGAGTACTGGGTCTAGGGATGAGTACTGGGTCTAGGGATGAATGCTTAACCTTGGGAAGGGTACTGGGTCTAGGGATAAGTACTGGGTCAAGGGATGAGTACTGGGCCTAGGAATGAGTACTGGGTCCAGGGATGAGTATTGGGTCTAGGGATGGGTACTGGGTCTAGGGATTAATGATGGGCCTAGGGCTGAGCACTGGGTCTAGGGATGAGTACTGGGCCTAGGGATGAGTACTGGGTCTAGGGATGAGTACTGGGTCTAGGGATGAGTGCTGGGTATAGGGATGAGTACTGGGTCTAGGGATGAGTACTGGGTCTAGGGATGAGCACTGGGTCTAGGGATGAGTAATGGGTCTAGGGATGGGTACTGGACCTCGGGATGGGTACTGGGTCTAGCTAGGGATGAGTACTGGGTCTAGGGATGAGTACTGGACCTCATGATGGGTACTGGGTCTAGGGATGAGTACTGGGTCTAGGGATGGGTACTGGACCTCATGATGGGTACTGGGTCTAGGGATGAGTACTGGGTCTAGGGATGAGTGCTGGGTATAGGGATGAGTACTGGGTCTAGGGATGAGTACTGGGTCTAGGGATGAGTAATGGGTCTAGGGATGGGTACTGGACCTCATGATGGGCACTGGGTCTAGGGATGAGTACTGGGTCTAGGGATGGGTACTGGACCTCATGATGGGTACTGGGTCTAGGGATGAGTACTGGGTCTAGGGATGAGTGCTGGGTATAGGGATGAGTACTGGGTCTAGGGATGAGTACTGGGTCTAGGGATGAGTAATGGGTCTAGGGATGGGTACTGGACCTCGGGATGGGTACTGGGTCTAGCTAGGGATGAGTACTGGGTCTAGGGATGAGTACTGGACCTTGGGATGGGTACTGGGTCTAGCTAGGGATGAGTACTGGGTCTAGGGATGAGTACTCGGTCTAGGGATGAGTACTGGGTCTAGGGATGGGTACTGGAACTAGATGTGGGCACTGGACTTTGGGATGGGTACCAGAAGTAGGGATGGTACTGCGCCTAGGGATTGGTACTGGAAGTAGGGAGGGGTACTGGGAGTATGGATGGGAACTGGGATCAGGGGATGGGTACCGGACCTAGGGATTCGTACTGGGAGTTGGAAGGTGTGTGTTTCATTTCTGGTGATGTCCGTGGTGTGCACAAGGCCTGTGTTTCATTTCTGGCGATGTTTGGGGTGTGCACAAGGCCTGTGTTTCATTTCTGGCAATGTTTGGGGTGTGTACAAGGTCTGTATTTTATTTCTGGTGATGTCTTGGGTGTGCACATGACCTGTGTTTCATTCCTGAAAATGTTTATGGTATGTCTAATAAAAGAGAGGGACCCAAATTCCAAAGGCATTGGATACCAAAAAGACAAATGTCAGTAAATAGGCTTCCCCTTGGACTTATTAACTCTAGTAAACACACTTACAAATATTCACAGACCACAGCCACATTGGTACACATGTAACAAATACGGAGGCATTGCAACAAATCTAAAACAATGAAATATACTTCACAATTAATTAAAACAAGTGCAATAAACCATTATGGTTAATAGATACCAAATTATTTCACAATACATTAAAAACACATACACTTTAAAATATATGATCTACAGGGACAGATCGAAAAGGAAAAGTAGGTTCCTATTTGTAAACAAGGAGATACAAAAAATGATGAGATCAATTCAGTTTAACATCAGAATTGTTATCTCTCAAGGCTCGAAGTATTTCTCCTTTCTTTTAAAGCATTGACGTGTTTCGGCGGACAACTATGATATAGCCACCTTCTTCAGGAAAACATTATAACCATCCCATAAAATCTGCAATTAAAAGTTTTTTTTCCCAATCAACACTGTTTCAGATATCACATAATACATTTCATTGTTACAAAGCTTCAATGCTGGTACAGAACACCAAAAATAATATACAAAATATATATGACATATATGACATCGCCCATAGGTATGGACTACTTGGGCTATATATCAACATTAGGTTTATATACAAATCTCAAAGCCACTTTTCTGTCAAAGATCAAGATTGTAGTCATGATTCACACTTGATAAGCAGTGGTTAAATTGTAGATATCTGCCCTCCAAACATATCCATAAATATACTTCCATTATATAGGGAATGATGTGCAGATGCTCGAATTCATATTATATCCACAGTTGTGTACCCCATTTTAATTATCCCAGTTCTTTTTTGGCTACCCATTTATTAAAAAAGTTTTGCCATTTATAGGCCCATATGGTGTGACCCGATGCGTCTATTCAGATCAGCAAATAGTGGTTTATACTGGAGAAGGCCACGCCTGGAAAGTTACTACTGGTAATTAGTAAACACATGAATTTTTTGACTCTCCAATCATACACCTCACTAGTAAATGTCGACCTAGGGTGCCAAGTAGGTCACCACACAGATACTGTAAACGCATACCTTCTATAAAATTGTAGCGCATGGGCATATGTCTCTAATCAGGGATGCACGTTCCAGGGCAAAAAAATGTTTTTTATTGCAGATTTTATGGGATGGTTCTAATGTTTTCCTGAAGAAGGTGGCTATATCATAGTTGTCCGCCGAAACGCGCCGATGCTTTAAAAGAAAGGAGAAATACTTCGAGCCTTGAAAGATAACAATTCTGATGTTAAACTGAATTGATCTCATAATTTTTTGTATCTCCTTGTTTAGAAATAGGAACCTACTTTTCCTTTTCTGTCTGATTCTGTAGATCATATATTTTAAAGTGTATGTGTTTTTAATATATTGTGAAATAATTTGGTATCTATTAACGATATTGGTTTATTGCACTTGTTTTAAATAAATTGTGAAGTATATTTTACTGTTTTAGATTTGTTGCAATACCTCCGTATTTGTTACATGTGTACCAATGTGGCTGTGGTCTGTGAATACTTGTAAGTGTGTTTACTAGAGTTAATAAGTCCAAAGGGAAGCCTATTTACTGACATATGCTTGGGGTATGTACATGGTCTGTGTTTAATTCCTGGTGATGGCTGGGGTGTGCACAAGGCCTGTGTTTCATTTCTGGTGATGTCTGGGGTGTGCTCAAGGTCTGTGTTTCATTCCTGGTGATGTCTCCAGTGTGCACAAGGCCTGTGTTTCATTTCTGGTGATGTCTGGGGTGTGCGAAGGCCTGTGTTTCATTTCTGGTGATGTCTGGGGTGTGCTCAAGGTCTGTGTTTCATTTCTGGTTATGTCTGGGGTGTACACAAGGCCTGTGTTTCATATCTGGTGATGTCTGGGGTGTGTACAAGGCCTGTGTTTCATTTCCGGTGATGTCTGGGGTGTGCAGAGGGCCTGTATTTCATTTCCGGTGATGTCTGGGGTGTGCACAGGGCCTGTGTTTCATTTCCGGTGATGTCTGGGGTGTGCACAAGGCCTGTGTTTAATTTCTGGTGATGTATGGGGTGTGCACAAGGCCTGTGTTTCATTTCTGGTGATGTTTGGGTTGTGCACAAGGCCTGTGTTTCATATCTGGTGATGTCTGGGGTGTGCACAATGCCTGTGTTTCAGCTCTGTTGATGTCTGAGGTGTGCCAAGGCCTGTGTTTCATTTCTGGTGATGTCTGGGGTGTGCACAAGGCCTGTGTTTAATTTCTGGTGATGTCTGGGGTGTGCGAAGGCCTGTGTTTCATTCCTGGTGATGTCTGGGGTGTGTACAAGGCCTGTGTTTCATTTCCGGTGATGTCTGGGGTGTGCAGAGGGCCTGTATTTCATTTCCGGTGATGTCTGGGGTGTGCACAGGGCCTGTGTTTCATTTACGGTGATGTCTGGGGTGTGCACAAGGCCTGTGTTTCATTTCTGGTGATGTCTGGGGTGTGCACAAGGCCTGTGTTTCATATCTGGTGATGTCTGGGGTGTGCACAAGGCCTGTGTTTCATTTCTGGTGATGTGTGCACAAAGCCTGTGTTTCAGCTCTGTTGATGTCTGAGGTTTGCCAAGGCCTGTGTTTCATTTCCGGTGATGTCTGGGGTGTGCACAAGGTCTGTGTTTCATTTCTGGTGAGGTCTGGGGTGTACACAAGGTCTGTGTTTCATTCCTGGTGATGTCTGGGGTATGCATAAGGCCTGTGTTTCATTCCTGGTGATGTCTGGGGTGTGCACAAGGTCTGTGTTTCATTTCTGGTGATGTCTGGGGTGTGCACAAGGTCTGTGTTTCATTTCTGGTGATGTCTGTGGTGTGCACAAGGTCTGTGTTTCATTCCTGATGATGTGTGGGGTGTGCACAAGGCCTGTGTTTCATTTCTGGTGATGTCTGGGGTGTGCACAAGGTCTGTGTTTCATTTCTGGTGATGTCTGGGGTGTGCACAAGGTCTGTGTTTCATTTCTGGTGATGTCTGGGGTGTGCACAAGGTCTGTGTTTCATTCCTGATGATGTCTGGGGTGTGCACAAGGCCTGTGTTTCATTTCTGGTGATGTCTGGGGTGTGCACAAGGTCTGTGTTTCATTTCTGGTGATGTCTGGGGTGTGCACAAGGCCTGTGTTTCAGCTCTGGTGATGTCTGGGGTGTGCATTAGATCTGTGTTTCATTTCTGGTGATGTCTGGGATGTGCACATGGCCTGTGTTCCATTTCCGGTGATGTCTGGGGTGTGCCAAGGCCTGTGTTTCATTTCTAGTGATGTCTGGGGTGTATCTGTTGTGTCATCTTCAGGTGTGCCCACTAAGCATGGGCGAATTTTGCGAATCTCGCGTTCGCGAATTTTGCGGATTTGCGAACTCGCAATCCGCAAAATCCGCGAATTCTCGCGAATTTGCGGATTTTTTTTTTGTGTTCGCACGGGTTTCTGCCAGTTCGCGAGGGTTTTGTACAATTTCGCAAACGCGAACTTACCTGTCGGGTCGCAAGTTTTGCGATCTTGTTGTTTCTACGTGGCCAGCCTGTTTGGGACACTCTTCTTCATCACTGCCACTCTCTGTCACCACTGCCACTCTCTGACTACTCATGCCACCCTCTGGCCCACCCATGCCACCCTCTGTTTCATCACAGCACCCTCTGGTTGTCCAGTCAGTGTACATTATTGTGGCAAAGCAAAGCACACCTTCCCTGCCTCAAGTGACCTGAATTAATTTGTGGCTGATTAATGTGTCACAGAATATTTTTTTAGCTGGCACCTGCTTCCTTAGTGCTTCCTGATTAGCGATCTTTTGCACTTGCTAAGTGCTTTCATTGTTGCAAAATTAGTTACAACACCTGCCCTGCCCCAACTGACAATAATGACTTAGGGGCTGATTAATGGATTTGAACTTCCAGCCTGGCTCCTGCTTGTCTCCCTTAGCTGTAATTCAGGACCTTTGTGGCATATGTGTAACTATTCTGAGGTTCAGAGCAGGGTCACATAATAGTTGCAACTGGCAACTGAACTCTGGAGGGGCCCCTCAGGAAGCACTACAGGAAATGGCTACTAATGATGAGCCTGAACTTTTGAACCTGGTAAGTAGTTTCAGTTTTGCTAAGATCGTATTTCTGCAATTTAGCGCTTATTCGCGGGGCGCGAAGTTGTACTGGGAAGCCGCGAACTCACGCGAACAGTGCGAGCAAGCCATAAAATCCGCTGCTCGCGGATTTGCGGATTTTGCGGGAGATTCGCGAATCTCGCGGATTGCGAATTTACCGAAAATCCGCAAAATCCGCGAGCGAAACGGATTTTCCGCCCATGCTTAGTGCCCACGTGATGTTTGAATGTGCAGCTGCTGTATCTGTAGCTCAGTGGCCCCTCCTGGCCGTGCTGGTGGCGGGACAAGGGGGGCCGGTGGTGGGGCCGGGCTGTTAGGGTACCTTTGCTCAGAGTTAAAGCAGGGCTGAGACTGGTATCTGGCCGCTCTCAGATAACGTGGGTCTCTAGCCGCTATCAGCCAGCCCTGGCCTCTAGCCTCTGTCAGCCAGCTCTGGACTCTAGCCTCTGTCAACCAACCCTGGCATTTAGCCGCTATCAGCCAGCCTTGGGCTCTAGCCGCTCTCAGACATCTCTGGGCTCTAGCCGATATCAGCCTGCCCTGGCCTTTAGCCTCTGTCAGCCAGCCCTGGCCTCTAGCGGCTCTGGCCTCAAGGCGCTATCAGCCAGCCGTGGGCTCTAGCCGCTCTCAGACAGCTCTGGGCACTAGCTGATATCAGCCAGCCCTGGCCTCTATGTGCTCACAGACAGCTCGGGCCTCTAGGCGCTATCAGACAGGCGTGGCCTCTAGCCTACTTCAGCCAGCTCTGTCCTCTAGCCTCTGGCAGCCAGCCTTTTTTTTTTTTTTTTTTAAATTTTTGAAAACCTTTATTAAGCTCTTTGCACAGTACAAATACGGGCCTACAACCATCCGGCCGGCCACCACAATTCTGAGCTTATTGGCAAAGGATACGTCCACTCGGTAGCACGGCAGCACAGAAAAGCATACGGTCCTTGTTACAACAAATCGATGTGCTCCGAGTGGCAGGAGTCAGTGAGGTTAATTTTATGATTTTATATGTAAGGAGAGACAGAAATCGATACGGATCAGTGCACAGTACAGACAATCGCATGAGGAACGGGTGATGGCGAGCAGGAGAGACTACTAACACTAAGCACATCTAAAATGGCGGCACGCTACTGCAACATCAGGATAGGACTACGCCGCAAGACGTGTCACCCAACACTGCCCATCCAACACCAGCACCCACCACTGACCCTAAGAAAACAATGAGATAGCAAAAAAGGGGGAAAAGAAGGCACCATAGAAATAAAAACATATCAATGAGGACCCCCCACCCTACACGCATGCCGAGGCTATGGCCTACCCCCCCCCCAAGCTACGTGTCTGTCGCCCCAGAAGAACCCGAAATATAGAGACAAGAAAAAGAAGAGAAAAGATCCAGAAAATCACAAGTAATAGCATAATGAAAGGAGAACGGCGAGCAGGAGAGACTACTAGCACTAAAACAGATCTAAAATGGCGGCACGGTACTGCAACATCAGGATATGGTTACGCCGCAGGACGTGTCACCCAACCACTGCCCATCCAACACCAGTACCCACCACTGGCCCTAAAACACAAAAATAAAAAGGGGGAACAATAAAGGAAAAAGAAGGCACCATAGAAATAAAAACACATCAATGAGGACCCCCCACCCTACACGCATGCCGAGGCTATGGCCTACCCCCCCCCCCAAGCTACGTGTCTGTCGCCCCGGAAAAACCCGAAATATAGAGACAAAAGAGAGAAAAGGAAGGTCAAGAAAATCACGGTTGAACCCAGGGAGAAAGGAAGAGTGCAATACCCTATTACTCCCAGGAAAGGAAAAGAGAGATTCGGAGGAGGGCCTATTAAGCATTTGCAGTCCGAAGAACATATAAGCCCCCGGCCACCCTCACCCCGACTCCAAGCCAATACAATACCAACGTTTAAATCCCCGGCAGTCCTTCAGCGTCCCAGCAACAGAAGAGAATCAGTCCTAACCCAAGAGGGTGCAGCCTCACCCCTGGCCCCTGCGGTGCGGTGGAACGGTACAGTCCGGCAGCACAACATAGCTCATGGAAGGTGGAAACAAGCAAGGGGACCACTGCGAGGTAAAGAAGTCACATAAGACCGGAGGAGGGCCAGTAAAGTATATCCAACACAAGCAAAACAGTTCCCTGGCCGCCCTTACCCCGACCCCAAGACCCGTACGATACCAATACTCAACACCCCCGGCAGTCCATCAGCGATCCAGCAGTCCAAAAACGGGAAACAGTCCTGATACAGGAGGGGGCGCCTCAACCCTGTCCCCTGCGAGGCGGTGGTACTGTACAACCCAGCTGCACGATAGTCCTCTTGAAAAATGGGAGCGGAGAACAGGACCACGGCTGAATAAGGGGACAAACACCAAAGGCCATCCAAAACGCAGTCAGGTGGTCCGCAATCGTAGCTAAGGATCCATAGTCCCACGATGGTTCACAAAGGGCAGCTGGTCCGCCCGGTAGTGGCCGTTCCAGGATAGAAAACGGAGGTCCGCCATGTGTCCTCAAGAAAGCCCCCAAGCGTGGTGTCTCGCGGCGTCGCTCAGGCCAGTTCACCACCTCAGAGAGTTTGCGCTCCTTGGGGGGTGCTGCCGCCCGCACCCCAGCAATGACCGGGCCGCGTGACCGCAGTGAGTCAGTGGCGACGTTGGCGAGGGAGCCATGAATTGCAGCTGTAGGACGTGGCGCAGTGTCCCGCACGTGGACAGACTGGGGGGCAGCAAGCAGGGTGGCATCCATCTGGGCCACCAATTCCCTGGTAACAGTACGCATGGCGGACCTGAGGTCGGCCAGGGCGCTCAGTACTTCTCTAAGTGACAAAGGCGCCTCAAAGGGCAGGGACGCAACCCCCTCCCGAGCCCGAACATGGCAGACGAGAGGCAGTCCCACTGGTCGCATTTCCTCACTCGCAGCGAGCAGACAAGTCCCCTGCCGGGTCGAGTTGCGGTGAAAACAGACTGGGGGTGCTGGGGCTGCCTCCCCCACTCCGGCGCAGTCGTGAAGTGGCGCTGGCCGATGCACTCGTCGCACCGGCAGCCCGGGCTCACTGCTGTAGAGTCCAGGGCAGAAAGATGGCGCTGACTACGGCGCCAAGGGAAACAATGTAGCGGAGGGGCCGTCCCGGGACTGAATTCCAGTTACTTTGTTACGCCGGTAGCGGCGGTGCCCAGGATCAAAGGCAGCGGGGTCGCGGAAAAGCAAGCGCCGCCGGCGAGAGATAGGAACCAGCACCGTCCGTCCCACAATGGCCGCCGTCTTCACCATCCGGGCCGGCCGCCTCCGCAAACAAAGACCCAGGCTGCTCTATGCGGCGTCCGGAGGGGAAAGGCGTCCCGGAGCTTCAGCTGCCGGAATCGAGGAGCAAAACACACCGACGTGATCAGGCTCGCCTCCCGGTTCCGCCGCTGTAACGCAGTACACTGGTTGAAGGCAGGATAGTGCGGAAACCGGGAGGACAGCTACGGGGTCAGCGGAGCCGAGGAATCAGGCGGCCATCGCGGTCGCGAGCTAGGCTCCTCCCCTGGCAGCCAGCCTTGGCCTCTAGCCGCTCTGGCCTCTAGCCTCTCTCAGCCAGCTCCTGCGCTATCAGCCAGACCTGACCTCTAGGCGCTCTTAGAGAGCTCTGGCCTCTAGTCGCTCTCAGCCAGCTCTGGCCTCTAGCCGGTATCGGCAAGCTCTGGCCTCTAGGCAATATCAGTCAGCCCTGGCCTCTAGCCGCTCTCAGTCAGCTCTAGCCTCTAGCCGGTATCGGCCAGCTCTGGCCTCTAGGCACTATCAGCCATCTCTGGCCTCTAGCCGGTATCAGATACCTAGTACCACTGGATGCTGTCAGCCAGTCCTGACCTCTAGCCGCTATCAGCGAGCCCTTGCATCTAGCCTCTGTCAGCCAACCTTGGCTTTTAGCCTCCCTCAGCCAACTCTGGCCTCTAGCCTCTGTCAGCCAGCTCTGGCTCTAGCTAATCTCGCCAGCCCTGGCCTCTAGCCTCTGTCAGCCAGCCCTGGCCTCCAGCCGCTATCAGCCAGCCTTGGGCTCTAGCTGCTCTCAGACAGCTCTGGGCTCTTGCCGATATCAGTTAGCTCTGGCCTCTAGGCGCTATCAGACAGCCCTGGCCTCTAGGCGCTCTGGCCTCTAGGCACTATCAGCCAGCCTTGGGTTCTAGCCGCTCTCAGACAGCTCTGGGCTTTAGCCGATATCAGCCAGCCCTGGCCTCTATGTGCTCTCAGAAAGCTCGGGCCTCTATGCGCTATCAGCCAGGCATGGCCTCTAGCCTCCTTCAGCCAGCTCTGGATCTAGCCTCTGGCAGCCAGCCTTGGCCTCTAGCCGCTCTGCCCTCTAGCCGCTCTCAGCCAGCTCTGGCCTCTAGCCGGTATCAGCCAGCTCTGGCCTCTAGGCACTATCAGCCAGCCTTGGCCTCTAGCCGCTCTCAGCCAGCTCTGGCCTCTAGCCAGTATTGGCCAGCTCTGGCCTCAAGGCACTATCAGTCAGCTCTGGTCTCTAGCCGGTATCAGATACCTAGTACCTCTAGCTGCTGTCAGCCAGCCCTGGCTTCTAGCCGCTGTCAGCCAGCTCTGTCCTCTAGCCTCTGTCAGCCAGCTCTGGCTTCTAGCCTCTGTCAGCCAACTCTGGCCTCTAGCCTCCCTCAGCCAGCTCTGGCCTCTAACCTCTGTCAGCCAGCCCTGGCCTCTAGCCGCTATCAGTAAGCCTTGGGCTCTAACCGCTCTCAGACAGCTCTGGGATTTAGCCGATATCAGCCAGCTCGGACCTCTAGGCGCTATGAGACAGCTCTGGCCTCTAGGCGCTGTCAGGCAACCCTGGCCTCTAGACTTTATCAGACAGCCTTGGGCTCTAGCCGCTCTCAGGCAGCTCTGAGCTCTAGCCGATATCAGCCAGCCCTGGCCTCTATGTGCTCTCAGACAGCTCGGGCCTCTAGGCGCTATCAGCCAGGCGTGACCTCTAGCCTCCCTCAGCCAGCTCAGGCCTCTAGCCCCTGGCAGCCAGCTCTGGCGCTATCAGCCAGCCCTGACCTCTAGGCGCTCTTAGAGAGCTCGGGCCTCTATGCGCTATCAGCCAGCCTTGGGCTCGAGCCGCTCTCAGACAGCTCTGGGCTCTAGCCTCTGTCAGCCAGCCCTGGCCTCTAGCGGCTCTGGCCTCTAGGCGCTATCAGCCAGCCTTGGGCTCTAGCCGCTCTCAGGCAGCTCTGGGCTCTAGCTGATATCAGCCAGCCCTGGCCTCTATGTGCTCACAGACAGCTCGGACCTTTAGGCGCTCTCAGCCAGGCGTGGCCTCTAGCCTACTTCAGCCAGCTCTGTCCTCTAGCCTCTGGCAGTCAGCCTTGGCCTCTAGACACTCTGACCTCTAGCCCCTCTCAGCCAGCTCCTGCGCTATCAGCCAGCCCTGACCTCTAGGCGCTCTTAGAGAGCTCTGGCCTCTAGCCACTCTCAGCCAGCTCTGGCCTCTAGCCGCTATCAGCAAGCCTTGGGCTCTAGCTGCTCTCAGACAGCCCTGGCCTCTAGCCCCTGGCAGCCAGCTCTGGCGCTATCAGCCAGCCCTGACCTCTAGGCGCTCTTAGAGAGCTCGGGCCTCTATGCGCTATCAGCCAGCCTTGGGCTCTAGCCGCTCTCAGACAGCTCTGGCCTCTATGTGCTCTCAGACAGCTCGGGCCTCTAGGCTCTATTGGCCAGGCGTGAACTCTAGCCTCCCTCAGCCAGCTCAGGCCTCTAGCCTCTGGCAGCCAGGTCTGGCGCTATCAGCCAGCCCTGACCTCTAGGCGCTCTTAGAGAGCTCGGGCCTCTATGCGCTATCAGCCAGCCCTGGCCTCTAGCCGCTATCAGCAAGCCCTGGCCTCTAGCCTCCATCAGACAGCTCTGGCCTCTAGCCTCTGTCAGCAAGCCTTGGTCTCTAGCCTCTCTCAGACAGCTCTGGCCTCTAGCCGCTATCAGCCAGCCCTGGCCTCTAGCCGCTATCAGCAAGCCTTGGTCTCTAGCCTCTGTCAGACAGCTCTGGCCTCTAGCCGCTATCAGCCAGCCCTGGCCTCTAGCCGCTATCAGCAAGCCTTGGTCTCTAGCCTCTCTCAGACAGCTCTGGCCTCTAGCCGCTATCAGCCAGCCCTGGCCTCTAGCCGCTATCAGCAAGCCCTGGCCTCTAGCCTCTCTCAGACAGCTCTGGCCTCTAGGCGCTCACAGCTCATAGCCCCTGTGCTCTGCAGCGCTCGTCCATGCGCACCGTCCCAGGCAGGGGGGGATGCTTTCTGGTCCGGGGTCTGCTTTGGACATTACCTCGGTGTCTCCTGACCACTCGGAGGCCAGGCCAGACGTCGGACGTGAGGTATGTCTGGAGCGTGCGTCCTTGTGAACTCACCCGTGGGCGCCTGGAGCAGCGGCGCGCCTCCCGTATCACCTGCAAGCAGTCAGCGCCCGTGTGATCTTGGGCAGACGCACTTGTGTTCATGCCAGTGGGTTCAGCTCTGTGGTGCTTTCCTCGGAACCATCTCTCCGGGGCAGTGACTCACCGTCTGGGTATGAGGCACTCACAGGCCGACGCCCCCTCCCTCCCACCCTCAGGTGTGAGGCACACACGGCGCCTCCCCCACCCCCGGGTGTGTTTGTGCCCTCCACCCGGCGCAGCCCCGGCGAGCTCCGAGGGGCGGGGGGGACAGGAGGACCCCGGGGGCTGGGAGCAGAGGCGCTATGAGCTCCGAGGCGCGGCTGGGATCGGAGCAGGACGCACCGTGTGATCTGCTGCACATTCAGGAGCTGTGCCCCAAGGTAACTCTCACGCGTGCGGCGTGTGCTTCACTCCTACACGGTTCAGTGTCATTTCACTATTGAGAAAACAAAGATGTACATTTATTAAAAAACTGTAGACGTATCTGCCTCGCTCCCTCCGAAGAAGTGACATATTTTCAAATGTAAGTAACTACTACCAAAAAGAACCAGTAGTGAGTCCAGCACCACACAGGGTCAAGCACTGATGCTCAGGAGCGCCCCCTGCAGGTCAGAGGGGGAGGCGGGGATTCCACAGGCAAGATGAGGGGCGTTATTTATTTCATTTCCCCTCACTGTCATCTGTTGACACAAGAACTAAATCAATCTTGAGTTATATTTTAAACTCATTCATCTAAATCCAATCCAATAAATCCAATAAATCAACAAAAACAATCAAAAGTTGGTGCATATTTAGTTTAGTAAATCACATCTTTTTTTATAGAAACTGATTATCTTTTCTTTTTCTCTTTTTCAAACAGATATATATATATATCTATATACACCCATTCAACATATATATTTACACATATCTGCAATATACATACACATTCACAAAGTACAAACAAAAGAATAGACTGAAAAAATCTATTGAACCTATTTTATGGTCCTTTGCCCGGGATTATTTCAAAAAAGGATGTTAGCAATTAATTACAAAACCCCATTCCTTATAAACAGGTCACCAAGAATACGAAGGAGCATCAGAAGGTATAATCCTTTATCCTTCCCTTATGGCTAGCTCCTAGGTTTCCATGATTGGCTCATTTGATTTACTGTCAGTCCCCAGTAGAGTGCACCAGGAGTGCCAGGGCTGGTAAATGCCAATACTGCTAGTGGGCCTGCAGCGCTGGTTGCGCCACCCACAGAAGAAGCCTTTTAAAATGTGTCTAGGGTCTGCCATTGCAGAACCTGTGTGCAGTCTGGTACTGTCATGCTGACTGGGCAAGTGCACACACTTGCCAGCCCCTAAACCTTCCCTTTACTTCATGTGAGTCACCCCTATGGTGGCCCAAGGGCAGGGTGCATTGTAAGCATAAGGTAGGACAAGCCCTGATGTGTGTAGCATGTCCTAATAGTGAATTACAGCCATTTTCGTTTTTCACTATTGTAGGGCTACCTGATCTCCATAGGACAGAATGGGCTGCTTGAATTATTACACTCTATAATCCTAACAGACTCAGAGAGCATGGTAGAAAGTCAAGTTTAGTATGTCTGAACTCAGAATAATACAACACATCTTTTAGTAACGTTTATTTTAATATCCTGTGATTGCAAATGCTACTTTTAGAAAGTTAGCATTTGCTTGCCTAAGTATTTCAGCCCGCCTCTGCTAGTATGTGTATCTGCTGTCTGGTTTGTGTGAGTGACAGGGCTGGGGGATTCCAGGAGACAGTCTGGGCTGCCAGGTGGTGAATAGAGAGATTACACCAGGACGGGTGGGAGGAGTGCCCCTTGACTCTGAATAGGGCTGTGCTCTGCAGCCGCAATGCTGGCTCCACCTCCTGCGGAGCGTCTGATGTCTCTGCCCTGTTCACTGAAAGAAGAAGAAGCCAGAGTCACCACAACAAAGTGCTCAGAGACTGGGCTGAACCAGTCTCAGGCCCCCTGTCCTGCAAAAACAAAGGATTTTCAGTATAAATGTAGGAGCCCTGCTCCTAAGAAACTAGATCCTGTCTCAACCACGAAGAACCTCTGCCCGACTAGAAGGACCTGGAGAAGCTGAAGGAGGACGACTGTCCCTGACCTGAGGGAATGGCCTGCAGTGGGTGCCTTGCTGAAGAAAGGAGAGGAAAAGACTAGGAAAGACTTTGCAGCACTTGTGCCTGAAACGATCTCCAAGGGCTTGGACTTGAGCTTGGCCCCTGACCTGAGCCCCAGGACCATTGGGCTCATCCTGTCTTTGCCCGTCTGCTGCTGGGCTGCTGTGTCCCGCCCCCTCGCCGGAGCCGTGACCTCCTGTGCACCTCGCACCCTCCTTTGGCTATGACGTCTTGTGCCTGGCCGCCCTGCTTTGTGAGAGCCCCGCTCGAGTTCGAGCCTCTCTCCCTATGCCTCGCAGGACCACCCGTACCCCGTTCACCCATCCCGCCTCGGAGTGCGCTGTTCACACCTCACCCATCCCGCCGGAATCAGCTCGAAGTGTGGACTGAAGCCCCCGACGGCCTGTACGTTCGAGACGTACCGGGCCGCCCCGCTCCGCACTCCTGCACCTGAAGGGCCCCGCAGCACATCGTAGAGCCTCCGGTATGGTCCGTACGAGGAGACCCATGCCGCATCTGCCTACATCGGAACACAGCCCCCCCAGCAGATCCAAAGGTACGCATCGTATCACCACGCGTACTGAAGGAGTACACCGCGCACACCGGCATTGAAAGTACGTACCGTATCACCACGCGTACTGAAGTAGTACGCTGCGCACAGAAGCCTCGCCCCACGAAGCCTACACTCCGGATCGTCTGCCCCTCTCTCCGCAGTCCCGCTCAGCCGCCTCGCACCTCGAGGCCTCCTAAGAGCCGGGCTGCCTGGGAGAACCGCCGACCTCGTCGCGGGCACGCCTTCACCAGGGGCCGCATCTGGACGCGACGAACTACATCACTTAAAGGTACTGTTAGACTCGAGCTGAGTCTGTGTGCGACTCGGACCACAGGGTCTGCAACGTTGTCTTTGCTCATTGTTTAGAAGTACGAACTGCCGAAAGGGACGCCCAGCTAGTGCGAAGCGCACAGGACCCGCAATTAAGCATTTTTTAAGAACTTTAAAGAACTCTTTTTATTCCAAAGTACTGTGGCCTCATTTTAAACTCGTTATTGTGGTCTTGTAATTTAAACCTGCATAAGAAACATATTTTTACATAAAGCATACATATTTTTATACATAACTACGTCTGGTGTCCATTTGTTGTGGGTCATTTTATTACTGTGTGTGATCATAAATGCTTAACTACTAACGCCTTGAAGATTAGCCTTGTCTGCTCGCACCACACTACCTAGAGGGTGAGCAGGGGTTATTTTTAGGAGTAAGTCCCTTGCCCTGACTAGAGGAGAGGGTCCCTGTTTGTCACAAGTGCATACCTGTGCCAACCAGAGATCCCTAAATCTAACAACTAGGTGTGTGGTGAGTCTATGTGGTGCAATGGTGTGCTCTGGTGATCACTAGGTGTGTGGTGAAATTCTGTGGTGCAATGGTCTGCTCTGGTGATCACTAGTTGTGTGGTGAGTCTATGTGGTGCAATGGTGTGCTCTTGTGATCACTGGGTGTGTGGTGAATTTCTGTGGTGCAATGGTCTGCTCTGGTGATCACTAGGTGTGTGGTGAAACTCTGTGGCACAATGGTGTGCTCTGGTGATCACTAGGTGTGTGGGGAAAATCTGTGGCGCAATGGTGTGCTCTGGTGGTCACTAGGTGTGTGTTGAGTCTATGTGGTGCAGTGGTGTGCTCTGGTGATCACTAGTTGTGCGGTGAGTCTCTGTGGTTCAATGATCCGCTCTGGTGATCAATAGGTGTGTGGTGAAATTCTGGGGGGCAATGGTGTGCTCTGGTGGTCACTAGGTGTGTGGTGAAACTCTGTGGTGCAATGGTGTGCTCTGGTGATCACTAGGTATGTGGCGAGTCTTTGTGGTGCAATGGTGTGCTCTGGTGGTCACTAGGTGTGTGTTGAGTCTATGTGGTGCAATGGTGTGTGCTGGCGATCACTAGTTGTGTGGTGAGTCTCTGTGGTGCAATGGTCTGCTCAGGTGATGACTAGGTGTGTGGCGAAACTCTGTGGTGCAATGGTGTGCTCTAGTGGTTACTAGGAATGTGTTGAGTCTATGTGGCGCAATGGTGTGCTCTGGTGATCACTAGTTGTGTAGTGAGTCTCTGTGTTGCAATGGTCTGCTCTGGTGATCACTAGGTGTGTGGTGAACCTCTGTGGTGGAATGGTGTGCTCTTTTGAAGCTCAGGTGTGTAGTGAGTCTCTGTTGTGGAATGATGTGCTCTGGTGAAGCTTAGGTGTGTGGCGAGTCTCAGTGCTATACCACGGTGCTCAGGTGAAGCTCAGGACTGTGGTGAGTCTCTGTGGTGGAATAGTGTGCCTAGGTGTGTGGTGAATCTCTCCGGAAGAAAGTTTTGCTCTGGCGATGCACAGATGTGCGGTTAGTTTCTGTGGTATTGCACTGTTCTCTTGCGATGGCAAGGTGTGTGGTGAGCCTTCATGGTGAAATGGTGTGCTCTGGTGAAGCTCAGGTGTACGGCCAGTCTGTGTGGTGGAATGTTGTGCTCTGGTGATGCTCCGATGTGTGGCGAGTCTCTGTGGTAGAATGCTGTGCTCTAGTGCTGCAAGCTGAGTCTCTGTGGTAGAATGCTGTGCCCTGGTGCTGCACAGGTGAGTCTCTTTGGTAGAATGCTGTGCCCTGGTGCTGCACAGGTGAGTCTCTTTGGTAGAATGCTGGGCTCTGGTGCTGTACAGGTGAGTCTCTGTGGTAGAATGCTGTGCTCTGGTGCTGTACAGATGAGTCTCTGTTGTAGAATGCTGTGCTTTGCTGATGGCCAGGAGCATGCTGATTCTGAAGTTGAGTGATATGTTCTTGTGATGCCAAGGTGTGTTGGGAGTCTATGGCGTAGAATGCTGTGCTCTGGTGAACCTCAGGTGTGTGGTGAATATCTCTAGTTGAACACACTGCTCTGGTGATCAATGGGTGTGTGCCGACTGCCGAGTCTCTGTTGTAGAATACTGTGCTCTGGTGATGCCACAGTGTTTGATGAGTCGTTGGGGTTAAATGCTGTGCTCTGGTCCTGCACAGGTGTGTGGTGAGTCCATGTTGTAGAATGCTGTGCTCTGGTGATGCCACAGTGTTTGATGAGTGTCTGTGAAAGAATGCTGGGTGTTGGTGCTGCACTGGTGAGTCCCTGTGGTAGAATGCTGTGCTCTGGTGATGCCAGCGTGTTTGACCAGTCTTTGGGGTAGAATCCTATGCTCTGGTGCTGCACAGGTGAGTCTCTGATGTAGAATGCTGTGCTCTGGTAATGCCACAGTATTTGACGAGTCTTTGTTGTTGAATTGTGTGCTCTGGTGTTGGACAGGTGAGTGGAAAATCTCTGTTGTAGCATGCTGTGCTCTGGTGCTGCACAGGTGAGTGGTGAGTCTCTGTGGTAGAATGCTGTGCTCTGGTGATGCACAGGTGAGTGGTGAGTCTCTGTGGTAGCATGCTGTGCTCTGGTGCTGCACAGGTGAGTGGCAAATCTCTGTTGTAGAATGCTGTGCTCTGGTGCTGCACAGGTGAGAGGTGAGTCTCTGTGGTAGAATGCTGTGCTCTGGTGATGCACAGGTGAGTGGTGAGTCTCTGTGGTAGCATGCTGTGCTCTGGTGCTGCACAGGTGAGTGGCAAATCTCTGTTGTAGAATGCTGTGCTCTGGTGCTGCACTGGTGAGCCTCTGTTGTAGAATGCTGTGATCTGGTGAAGCAACAGTGTTTGACGAGTCTTTGTGGGGGGAATGTTTGGTCTCTGGTGCTGGACAGGTGAGTGGCTAATCTCTGTGGTAGAATGCTGTGCTCTGGTGATGCACAGGTGAGTGGTGAGTCTCTGTGGTAGCATGCTGTGCTCTGGTGCTGCACAGGTGAGTCTCTGTTGTAGAATGCTGTGATCTGGTGATGGCACAGTGTTTGACGAGTCTTTGTGGGGGGAATGTTTGGACTCTGGTGCTGGACAGGTGAGTGGCTAATCTCTGTGGTAGAATGCTGTGCTCTGGTGATGCACAGGTGAGCCTCTGTTGTAGAATGCTGTGATCTGGTGAAGCAACAGTGTTTGACGAGTCTTTGTGGGGGGAATGTTTGGACTCTGGACAGGTGAGTGGCTAATCTCTGTGGTAGAATGCTGTGCTCTGGTGATGCACAGGTGAGCGGTGAGTCTCTGTGGTAGCATGCTGTGCTCTGGTGCTGCACAGGTGAGTCTCTGTTGTAGAATGCTGTGATCTGGTGATGGCACAGTGTTTGACGAGTCTTTGTGGTAGAATGGTTGGTCTCTGGTGCTGGACAGGTGAGTGGCGAATCTCTGTGGTAGAATGCTGTGCTCTGGTGATGCACAGGTAAGTGGCGAATGTCTGTGGTAGAATGCTGTGCTCCGGTGAAGCGCAGGTGTGTGATGAATATCTCTGGTTGAACACACTGCTCTGGTGATTACTGGGTGTGTGCTATGTCTTTGTGGTGGACTGGTATGTTCTTGTGGTGCCCAGGTGGTGTGTGGTGAGCCTGTGTAGTATAGTGCTGTGCTCTGGTGAAGCGCAGGTGTGTGCTGAATCCATCTGGTAGAATGCTGGACACAAGGATGCATTTTGTGCCAATAAATATGACAAAAACGAAAGCACCATGAACAACAGCTGCTCATGTTGTGCTGTTTCCGTGCATTTCTGTGGGTTTGTGGTACATTTGAACACAAATGGTTTGTAATTATGAGAAGTGAGGTAATGGCGTAATGCCAGTGTTATATTCTATGGTTGTCACCCTGCTACGCATGCAATGTCATTTTATGTAATGCCTTCTGATTCCATGTGGAATCCTATGATGAAGTCTCTTGCTCAAGGTTAATCCAAATGGCATCCTTGTATACTGAAATAAAAATTGTGGAGTAATAAAAGCAGTTAATGATTTGGATTCATCTGTGAGAGGAATCTGGTGGTATGCTGACCTTAAATCAAGTGTTGAAAACACTTTAGCGCCCTCTAAAATGGAAATCACTTCATTTGTTTTTGGAAGAGGGTGACAATCCACGACGATTCCTGCATTAAGTGCTCTCAAATCAACACCTACCCTCAGCTTTTGGTCTGGTTTGCGAACCAATACAATGGGTGAAACCCATTCAGAAGAGTTGATTGGCTCGATAATGCCTTCTGATGTTAGTTCACCCAGCATGTCCTTCAGCTCTCCCCTAACATTAATTTGTACATTTCTAAGCTTTTGTTTAACCGGAGTGACATTTCTCTTTAGTTTTATATGGTGTGAGTATTCTTTTAGTTTTCCTAATGCATCAGAAAATAATTCCTTAAATGTGCTTTTTATGAAAAATTGTTTGTTTTCACAGCCTGTAATAGATATATGTTTGAAACAGAAATCTTCATCGAACATGACTGGTTCTTTTGACCTTGGATTTAAAATGATGCCTGATTTATATTGATCTCTCCAACCAAGTACGTTTATCCCCTCAACTGAACCATACAACTTTATATGTGGTATCCTGTTTTTAAAACGTAATTCAGTGTTGAAGTAGCCAGAAAGATCCATTTTTTTCATCGTAACTTTCTGCTGTGATATCAGGTGGGAGCATCTCTCTGATATTAAAAACAGAGCTGAGCCTTTCCATGAAGTATGTTTTAGAAATGATAGTCCATGGAGACCCAGAATCAGTCACGAGGCTTAGCTCCACACCAGAAACCACTACAATGAACATGGGAGGATTCTGCATCGTTAATATTTGCAATCTTTTCAACTGGAGAAACTACAAAACCCGTGTTCTCAAAAGCGGGAGCACACTCACACTTATAGTTTCCCTCATCCCTTTCTAAAGTACATGAAACTTTCCCGCGTGTTTGAGGAACAAGTTTCTTTTGATCTCTACACATATTTGCAAAATGACCCGTCCTCCCACAAATTCAACATTCCCTGTTTTTAGCTGGACATCCTCCATATGACGCCATGTGTGTCTTACTGCCACACCTGTAACAAACCATATTTCTGTCATTTCTATCAAACTTCTTATCATTACTGTAGTTAAAAATACGAGATACACTAGAACTGGCGTTCGTCGTATCATCTTTTTGTCCTTCATGTCGTTTAACTGCACGCACTTCTTCACTTTTGTCTGACTTGTTGTTCAAATCCATAATGGTGTGCATCCATTTCTCAGTCTGTTCATAAGCCTTAGCTGTGGAAATAGCTTCCGAAAGCTTTGGATCCCCCATAACCCACAACTGTTCTTGCATCTTTTTATTCTTTACAAGGATGATAACTTGGTCCCTTATTTCATTACACATGGTTCCAAAATTGCACTGCAAGCTTAATGTACGTAGAGATGTTAAGAAATCATCAAATAATTCATTTTCCCCTTGTGCTCTCGTATAAAACTTGAATCTATTTAAAGCTATATTGGTGGTGACTTTAAATCTTTTCTCCATTCTTAGTAAGGCTTCTTTATAAACATTGATTGCTTCTCCGCCGTCAAGAATGGGTATTTAGGGTAGCGTCTTGAAAAGTACTTGTCCTTTTGACCCTAAACAACATAGCAATATACTTTTCTTCCTCTCAGCGCCCATTCGTTCCCCATCAATTGCCTTCATATAATTAACAAACGCCTCTTTCCATCTTGACCAAGATATGTGCTGATCTCCTTTTGTTTGCAGGAACTTCGCTGGTGGATCGAATTTCTTCCTACTTAAAACTCAATAGACTATACAGGTTCTCTTTTTATGATATAGAATGAAATACGTTTTAAATTATTTCCTTTTCATTAAGATTGTATTGCAACTACAACATGCATGCATAAACAGTTTCCCAAGAAAAGAATGTCACAGTAACAACAAGACTGAATAAAGACTTACTTCACTCATGAGCCCATTGGCAGTGTGTTTTTTTTTCTTTATTGTAAGCAAACACACTGTTTAACTTCCTTGTCCTTTTTAACTCTGTGAAACAGGTTCCACATACGTACGTTGCTATGCGATTTGCAAAACTCTTTCAAAATGGCCTCCAAACTGCGTGTAACACGTTATGACGTCACGCGTTGAGCCACGTAGTGTGAAAACGTTCGTCAAACGCAGGCGCTGCAGTCTGGAAAATCTTGAATGCGGTGGAGTGAGGCGCGCACAACTGTAGGCAATTACTTTTGAATGATGTGCTCGCTCTAACACTGCACGCGAAGAAAGCTCTTCTTACTGTTGACTTTATAGAGTTGAAAATACTATCAGTTTTACTACGTTTGTTCTGCTTGGCTCAGGATACCTGGAATTTTCCTCATAAATCCACACGATTTTCTTCCTTCTTTTCCTCAACTTTTTAAATGCACAGGTTACTAAAAATTCAAACCCAGGGCTCAGGAACACAGCACTTCTGTGCTGTGGCTCCTTGTTGAGAGCGGTGCTCCTCAGCTCGTCACCAATTATAGGAAGTGCACAAATCCAGTGTAATTTAATAAGATTTATTCTTGCAGCACAGCAACATGGAGTGCAACGCCAGTACAATCTGAGGCCTAATCCAAGACCGAGCAAGAGACTCACAGACGTTATGTGTTGATTGGTTAATTTGTTTTGAACACTAACTTGGGATGGGATGTAGCGGTCTAGATGCTGCAGGGTTTGTGACCCCCAGCCCATGGCCCGGAAGGGTCTATGCACAATGTATCACTCTCTGGCCAGGTGTGGCCAGAGAGCTTAAATAAACGGGGGGAGGTCACTCAGGACTTCCAGCCCGGAGCAGTAAACCAGTGTGGATGTGTCTGTTTGTGCTCCTGCCTTTAGGCTGTACCCGTGGCATGGTGCCACACGACAACAATGAAGCTAAGATGGCTACTGCTACACAATAAGGCTGTTTTCAATATGTGGTTGGGCAGGTGTGAGAAAGTGCCATCTCTCTTGCCTTGGTTTGCCCTAACTTTTTGCTGAAATGCTGATGTGCTTTAACTGAGTGTGCCCTGGGTTCCTGCCAACCAGGTACCCAGGGCCTGTGTCCCTTCCCTAAAACTGTGTTGAAACTAAAACCCAACTGGCATTTCTGGCCACCTATCAGCCCCTAGTAAATGGTACCCTAGGTACCCTGGGCATGGTGACCAGAGAAGACCCCTGAGGGCTGCTGCACTTATTGTGCCACCCTCAGGGGCCCTGTACCCTGACACCCACACACTGCCTTTGCAGGCTGAGTGTCTAAGTAACAGAACTAAACAGATAGTCGACATAGCACACACCCCTGTGTTGTCGAGGCCTGGAGACATCCAGGTCTGCAGGACGCTCAACCGGACGTCCCTTGGGTTTCTAAAATAGTGTTTTATTTCAACGATAATTCATCTGAGATCAAATCATTTCAGTTTCATAATTTTAAATCAAAAGTCAAATGCGAAAAGTTTTCATTGCATACATCTTTTTCATTAGTGTGTGAAAGCAGCATTTGCTCTTCACATTGTAATCATGTTAAATAAATACATCCCATGACATGAAAAGTATAAAAAACAAATATCAAAGTGTAACCAATAGATACAACATAAAAACCCAATGCATTTCGGGTTACGAAAAACCCTTCGTCAGGGGTAGATGTATCAATGTCGTTTGAATTCTTCAGTACTTTAAGTTCCGTGTCTTTGCACTACAATGTAGATGAAATGGTTTCAGCATTTTGAAATCCTTATAATTATGCTCACAAGTAGTCACATAGAGTTTGCACACATTGAAAGAAAGCCTGGAAAAGGAAAAGGTTGGAAGGGTGAAAAAAGTAGTGAGGTGATCGAAACTTGAAGAAAAAACACTCCCATGAGGTGTATAACGTGAAAGGTGGAGAACAGTAAAGTGCTACAGTTACCAAAACCAAGGCATTCAAAAAAACTTAGCAGAGCGACTCCGCTCAGCTCCTATGTGCTTGCACAATTGAAAAGGACTGTGGCCCGTAAGTATCAGATTCAGTGTGCTCAAGAACTAAAAAATTCTAGAGTTCTATGAAAATCGCTTGTGGCGAGGTAGGAGAGGGAACGCAATGTGTGCTTTCTTGTGCAACGAACCTTATCCGTTTGAGACGAAAACTTAATTCAAGAAGGTATATCTATGAGCGCTTTCAAACATCACTCTGTTAACAAAGTTATAATACAGTGTAAGGGGTGGACTATGTTCGAGAATATAAGAAACCACGTCAGGTCCCTTTAATATAAAATCCCCATCTTACCGGATTATAGACTGTGGTGTTGCCCGTATACCAGAGAGTAACTCCGACTGCTCCCCGCCGCTCTGATATGTGTACTAGAGGGAAAAAGGACATTCCCCCGTCATTATTTGAGTCTTACGCTTGGTGAATAAAGATTGCCGAACACAACAAGGTGTGACCGCCTACCTGGTTCCCCAGCTCCGCATCTCGTACGTGTTAAACGTGACAGAAATCCTTCTGGGGTAAACATCCGGTTCATCTTGCGGCCCATTTTAAAGTGCAGTGTGTTCAAAGAAAACTTTATGCGATGCGATATTTAACTGCGAACAGTTCAAACCAAGCCTGTACTCCCAATGAAAAATGCCGGAAAGAGCACTGTAAGTTCAAAAAGATGTGTAACATAAGAGAAGGGGTGAGATAGAAATAATAAAAAAGCAGTATGTGCAAATTCTTTACATTCAGAAGAAGGTGAAGTAAAGGTCAAATACATTGGCCATTTCAAAAATACGATAACGTCTGTATACAAGATATTCCATGAACCTAATCATCATGTTTTATAAACATCAAAATGTCATTCAACATAGTGTACAACTTAAGTCACAGAAAGCACAGTAACTCATACTGGTCATTTAAACCCTTAGCGTAAATTGTGCCCAGAAATTTTATCCAGAAGGTTTCCCTTTCAAGAGAGTTGTGTGTGATAGTCTTTACCATTAACGGGATCAACTTTCTTTAGCACTGTAAATCTGATTTGGGGGATGTTATGAGACTGTGTTTAGCCAATGTGTAGGTAGACTGAATGACATGTGACGATTCCGTATAGTGCTCTTATGTTCGATGATTTGTGTCTTAATCTTACAGGTGGTTCTCCCTACATATACTAGTCCACATGGACATTGTATAGCATAGACTACTCCTGAGGAGTTACAATCAGTGTTGTGTTTGAGTTTAATGAGTTTTCCTGTTCTAGGATGTGCAAAAGTGTTTCCCACTATCACATTACTACATTGGCCACAATTATAACACTAATTCATGCCTTTGTGTTGAGTTTGTATGGTGGGTCTTTTGTTTTTAAGTATTTCTCTCAAGTTTTTGGGCCGCGTGTGTGCGAAAATAGGGATACTGCTGAATAGCTTTGCAAAGTCTGGTTCGTTTGCGATGATCTCCCATCGTTGTTGTATTATTCTTTTTATCATTGCTGCTTGTTTAGACTGCTTCAAAACTAATACCATCCATTCCTTTTGTGGTTTGTGTAATTTCTGTAGTAGCGAGCTCGATCTAATGTAGCTACTTTATTTTGAGCTGAAGCCAGGACTGTTTCTGGATATCCACGTTGTTTGTAACGTTCTACCTGTGCCTTAATCAAGCCTTCACATTGCTTGTCATCCGATGAGATCCTTTTAATACAAATCAATTGAGATGTAGGCAAATGATCTTTTAACGTTTTGGGATGGGCACTAGAGTAATACAAAGCATTATTGACATCTGTTGGTTTGCGAGATACTATAGTCGAAATCCCTTGTGAAGTTTTATGGATCTCAATGTCCAAAAATTGTATACAATCTGATTGGATATTGTACGTGAATCTTATCCTGGTATTTTTTGTATTGATGTCCTGTATGCATTGCTCCAGTGCTGATCTCGTTCCTTTCCAAATTTTGAGGATATCATCGATGAATCTTAAAAAAAGAAGTGTGTGATCACTCCAATTCTGGTTCTTCAAGATGTGTTCTTCTTCAAAATGCGCCATGAAGGTGTTGGCATACGCCGGAGCTCCGGGAAAACCCCTCGAGGTTCTGGTCCTTTGTAAATAGTATCCAGTGAACACACACTCCTTTTTTTAAGATTCATCGATGATATCCTCATAATTTGGAAAGGAACAAGATCAGCACTGGAGCAATGCATACAAGAGATCAATACAAATACGACCAGGAAGATTAAGACACGAATCATCGAACATAAGAGCACTATACGGAATCGTCACATGTCATCCAGTCTAGCTACACATTGGCTAGAACAGTCTCATAACATCCCCCAAATCAGATTTACAGTGCTAAAGAAAGTTGATCCCGTTAATGGTAAAGACTATCACACACAACTCTCTAGAAGGGAAACCTTCTGGATAAAATTTCTGGGCACAATTTACGCTAAGGGTTTAAATGACCAGTATGAGTTACTGTGCTTTCTGTGACTTAAGTTGTACACTATGTTGAATGACATTTTGATGTTTATAAAACATGATGATTAGGTTCATGGAATATCTTGTATACAGACGTTATCGTATTTTTGAAATGGCCAATGTATTTGACCTTTACTTCACCTTCTTCTGAATGTAAAGAATTTGCACATACTGCTTTTTTATTATTTCTATCTCACCCCTTCTCTTATGTTACACATCTTTTTGAACTTATAGTGCTCTTTCCGGCATTTTTCATTGGGAGTACACGCTTGGTTTGTACTGTTCGCGGTTAAATATCGCATCGCATAAAGTTGTCTTTGAACACACTGCACTTTAAAAGGGGCCGCAAGATGAACCGGATGTTTACCCCAGAAGGATTTCTGTCACGTTTAACACGTACGAGATGCGGAGCTGGGGAACCAGGTAGGCGGTCACACCTTGTTGTGTTCGGCAATCTATATTCACCAAGCGTAAGACTCAAATAATGACGGGGGAATGTCCTTTTTCCCTCTAGTACACATATCAGAGCGGCGGGGAGCAGTCGGAGTTACTCTCTAGTATACGGGCAACACCACAGTCTATAATCCGGTAAGATGGGGATTTTATATTAAAGGGACCGGACGTAGTTTCTTATATTCTCGAACATAGTCCACCCCTTACACTGTATTATCACTTTGTTAACAGAGTGATGTTTGAAAGCGCTCATAGATATACCTTCCTTGAATTAAGTTTTCGTCTCAAACGGGTAAGGTTCGTTGCACAAGAAAGCACACATTGCATGCCCTCTCCTACCTCGCCACAAGCAATTTTCATAGAACTCTAGAATTGTTTAGTTCTTGAGCACACTGAATCTGATACTTAAGGGCCACAGTCCTTTTAGAATTGTGAGAGCACATAGGAGCTGAGTGGAGCCGCTCTGATAAGGTTTTTGAATGCCTTGGTTTTGGTACCTGTAGCACTTTACTGTTCTCCACCATTTCACGTTATACACCTCATGTGAGAGTTGTTTCTTCAAGTTTCGATCACCTCACTACTTTTTTCCCCCTTCCATCCTTTTCCTTTTCCGGGCTTTCTTTCAATGTGTGCAAACTCTATGTGACTATTTGTGAGCATAACTATAAGGATTTCAAAATGTTGAAACCATTTCATCTACATTGTAGTGCGAAGACACGGAACTTAAAGTACTGAAGAATTCAAACGACATTGATACATCAACCCCTGACGAAGGGTTCTTCGTAACCCGAAATGCATTGGGTTTTTATGTTGTATCTATTGGTTATACTTTGATATTTGTTTTTTATACTTTTCATGTCATGGGATGTATTTATTTAACATGATTACAATGTGAAGAGCAAGAAGCTAGTTTCACACACTAATGAAAAAGATGTATGCAATGAAAACTTTTTCGCATTTGACTTTTGATTTAAAATCATGAAACTGATATGATTTGATCTCAGATGAATTATCGTTGAAATGAAACACTATTCAGGAAACCCAAGGGACGTCCCGTTAATGGTAAAGACTATCACACACAACTCTCTAGAAGGGAAACCTTCTGGATAAAATTTCTGGGCACAATTTACGCTAAGGGTTTAAATGACCAGTATGAGTTACTGTGCTTTCTGTGACTTAAGTTGTACGCTATGTTGAATGACATTTTGATGTTTATAAAACATGATGATTAGGTTCATGGAATATCTTGTATACAGACGTTATCGTATTTTTGAAATGGCCAATGTATTTGACCTTTACTTCACCTTCTTCTGAATGTAAAGAATTTGCACATACTGCTTTTTTATTATTTCTATCTCACCCCTTCTCTTATGTTACACATCTTTTTGAACTTATAGTGCTCTTTCCGGCATTTTTCATTGGGAGTACAGGCTTGGTTTGTACTGTTCGCGGTTAAATATCGCATCGCATAAAGTTTTCTTTGAACACACTGCACTTTAAAAGGGGCCGCAAGATGAACCGGATGTTTACCCCAGAAGGATTTCTGTCACGTTTAACACGTACGAGATGCGGAGATGGGGAACCAGGTAGGCGGTCACACCTTGTTGTGTTCGGCAATCTATATTCACCAAGCGTAAGACTCAAATAATGACGGGGGAATGTCCTTTTTCCCTCTAGTACACATATCAGAGCGGCGGGGAGCAGTCGGAGTTACTCTCTAGTATACGGGCAACACCACAGTCTATAATCCGGTAAGATGGGGATTTTATATTAAAGGGACCGGACGTGGTTTCTTATATTCTCGAACATAGTCCACCCCTTACACTGTATTATAACTTTGTTAACAGAGTGATGTTTGAAAGCGCTCATAGATATACCTTCCTTGAATTAAGTTTTCGTCTCAAACGGGTAAGGTTCGTTGCACAAGAAAGCACACATTGCATGCCCTCTCCTACCTCGCCACAAGCAATTTTCATAGAACTCTAGAATTTTTTAGTTCTTGAGCACACTGAATCTGATACTTACGGGCCACAGTCCTTTTAGAATTGTGCGAGCACATAGGAGCTGAGTGGAGCCGCTCTGATAAGGTTTTTGAATGCCTTGGTTTTGGTACCTGTAGCACTTTACTGTTCTCCACCATTTCACGTTATACACCTCATGGGAGAGTTTTTTCTTCAAGTTTCGATCACCTCACTACTTTTTTCCCCCTTCCATCCTTTTCCTTTTCCGGGCTTTCTTTCAATGTGTGCAAACTCTATGTGACTATTTGTGAGCATAACTATAAGGATTTCAAAATGCTGAAACCATTTCATCTACATTGTAGTGCGAAGACATGGAACTTAAAGTACTGAAGAATTCAAACGACATTGATACATCAACCCCTGACGAAGGGTTCTTCGTAACCCGAAATGCATTGGGTTTTTATGTTGTATCTATTGGTTATACTTTGATATTTGTTTTTTATACTTTTCATGTCATGGGATGTATTTATTTAACATGATTACAATGTGAAGAGCAAGAAGCTAGTTTCACACACTAATGAAAAAGATGTATGCAATGAAAACTTTTTCGCATTTGACTTTTGATTTAAAATCATGAAACTGATATGATTTGATCTCAGATGAATTATCGTTGAAATGAAACACTATTCAGGAAACCCAAGGGACGTCCCGTTAATGGTAAAGACTATCACACACAACTCTCTAGAAGGGAAACCTTCTGGATAAAATTTCTGGGCACAATTTACGCTAAGGGTTTAAATGACCAGTATGAGTTACTGTGCTTTCTGTGACTTAAGTTGTACACTATGTTGAATGACATTTTGATGTTTATAAAACATGATGATTAGGTTCATGGAATATCTTGTATACAGACGTTATCGTATTTTTGAAATGGCCAATGTATTTGACCTTTACTTCACCTTCTTCTGAATGTAAAGAATTTGCACATACTGCTTTTTTATTATTTCTATCTCACCCCTTCTCTTATGTTACACATCTTTTTGAACTTATAGTGCTCTTTCCGGCATTTTTCATTGGGAGTACAGGCTTGGTTTGTACTGTTCGCGGTTAAATATCGCATCGCATAAAGTTTTCTTTGAACACACTGCACTTTAAAAGGGGCCGCAAGATGAACCGGATGTTTACCCCAGAAGGATTTCTGTCACGTTTAACACGTACGAGATGCGGAGCTGGGGAACCAGGTAGGCGGTCACACCTTGTTGTGTTCGGCAATCTATATTCACCAAGCGTAAGACTCAAATAATGACGGGGGAATGTCCTTTTTCCCTCTAGTACACATATCAGAGCGGCGGGGAGCAGTCGGAGTTACTCTCTAGTATACGGGCAACACCACAGTCTATAATCCGGTAAGATGGGGATTTTATATTAAAGGGACCGGACGTGGTTTCTTATATTCTCGAACATAGTCCACCCCTTACACTGTATTATAACTTTGTTAACAGAGTGATGTTTGAAAGCGCTCATAGATATACCTTCCTTGAATTAAGTTTTCGTCTCAAACGGGTAAGGTTCGTTGCACAAGAAAGCACACATTGCATGCCCTCTCCTACCTCGCCACAAGCAATTTTCATAGAACTCTAGAATTTTTTAGTTCTTGAGCACACTGAATCTGATACTTACGGGCCACAGTCCTTTTAGAATTGTGCGAGCACATAGGAGCTGAGTGGAGCCGCTCTGATAAGGTTTTTGAATGCCTTGGTTTTGGTACCTGTAGCACTTTACTGTTCTCCACCATTTCACGTTATACACCTCATGGGAGAGTTTTTTCTTCAAGTTTCGATCACCTCACTACTTTTTTCCCCCTTCCATCCTTTTCCTTTTCCGGGCTTTCTTTCAATGTGTGCAAACTCTATGTGACTATTTGTGAGCATAACTATAAGGATTTCAAAATGCTGAAACCATTTCATCTACATTGTAGTGCGAAGACATGGAACTTAAAGTACTGAAGAATTCAAACGACATTCATACATCAACCCCTGACGAAGGGTTCTTCGTAACCCGAAATGCATTGGGTTTTTATGTTGTATCTATTGGTTATACTTTGATATTTGTTTTTTATACTGTTCATGTCATGGGATGTATTTATTGAACATGATTACACTGTGAAGAGCGAGAAGCTGCTTTCACACACTAATGAAAAAGATGTATGCAATGAAAACTTTTTCGCATTTGACTTTTGATTTAAAATCATGAAACTGATATGATTTGATCTCAGATGAATTATCGTTGAAATGAAACACTATTCAGGAAACCCAAGGGACGTCCGGTTGAGCGTCCTGCAGACCTGGATGTCTCCAGGCCTCGACCGAACAGTGAATAAACTTGGGTAGTGGGCATACCCACAGCAGGAGAGGTCCCTTAACAGCTTAAATGAGTTTTAAATTGGACCATTCAAGAGTCCTCAGGAGTGCAGGCCTATCACTTACAGAACACACCCCTGTGTGCCATGCCCACAGAACCCACTGCCCTGGCATACTTCAGTCACCCCTCTAGCTGGGTGCCCTATGCCAGAGGTGTAGGCACAGGTGCATGAGCCCTGTGCCACTACAGTACCCTGGGACATTCCTGAGCACTGTAAGCCCTGTAAGCCCTACGAGCCCAACAGATCCCTCCGGTCCAAGGGAATGGGTTTACTCAAAACCACGCTCACAAAAAAAGCCAGAATGGGAGGTCGGTCCTTCCGCTCTTTGGCGGCCAACAAATGGAACACCCTTCCCGTCAACATTAGACTAGCTAAGAATGAGTCCTCTTTCAGAAAACTGCTGAAAACGTATCTTTTCGCCCTTTAGCTTCCCCTCCCCTCCTTCCTCCCTTGACTCTCTCTCCACAGCGCGGGGACACGCCGGGAGGCGTCACCAGGCGCTTTACAAACCCCTTTAATAATAATAATAAAGTGCAGTGATGCCATTAAGAGTATATGGTGCTGGGAGGTTGTCATTACGAACCCCACAGCACCATAATGGCTACACTGAAGACTGACAAGTTTGGTACCAAACGTCCCAGCACATTAAACCCGCACTGATGCCAGTGTGGGATTTAATGCAAAGTGCACCAGAGGGCATCTTAGAGATGCCCCCTGAAAACCTAACCTACAATCCACGTCTGGGCTGAGTGGCTGCAGAGGCTGCCACACAGCAGACATGTTGCTGGACCCCTGGGTGAAAAGCCCCCGCTCTCCTGGGCCCGCAACAATGCACATCCAGGATGAGGTGCTAGTCTCCTCCCCCAGGTTGGGCAGGGGGAAGCTTCAAAGGCATGCCGCCTCTGTGAGCTTCTCCAGACCACTTGCTGCCCCCAGCAACTGGCCCCCTCCAGTTCTGACTCCCATTTTGGCGGGAAGACTGGCGGGAAAAACTACTTCTGGAAGGGGGGTGTGCCAGCCTATGCCAAACCCACCCCTCAGGTGGGGGAGACGAGGTGAAGCACGACCCCGGGCTCCGGCCATCTTGAAGATGGGGAGCCCTGCTCTATCACAGCTAGGCTCCTGTCCCCCTCCCACAGGAGAGGAGCAGGCTAGGGGGTGTACCCACCCCAGACAGGGACCTATTGGTCCCTGCCCTTGCCCTACCTGTAACACCCCTAAATTCAGTATTTAGGGGCTCCCTGAACCTTCCTTCCTCCGATCCTGATAAGAAAAGAAGAAAGGAGATCTAGAGGAAGAAGACCAGCCGCGCAGCTGCTAACAACAGGACGACAACAACTAATTTGGCCCCAGCCCTACAGGCCTGTCGATCCTGGTACCTGCTCCTGCCTAATCCCGGCGACTCCTGCGGACAGCAACCTTGGGACACCCAGAAGACCTGCCTGCCTTGACCCTCTTAAAGCCTGGGACTCCCATCAGCAGAGGCTCTGCTGCAACAACACCCCTGGTGCCAACCAGGAAGCTCCGGATCAACCCACTCTGCACACGCCGAGACCGGCCCGTGCCCGACTGATCCAGGACCATGAGGACGTCCCCCCGGCATCTGGGACCTGAATTCCAGTGCCCAAAGTCCCTCCTCTACGACCTTGACGACGCCTGCAGCCTTAGGATAGAGGACCCCTCCGACTGTGACCAGCAGAGGTAAGATTTCCCGACCTCAAAAAACACCCCTGCACCCTGTGCCCCATGGCCCCCTGTGCCCAACTCCTGGGTGCCTACCTATCCTCCAATACCCCAACTTAACACTCAAAGTGTTGATCACTCCAGAAGATCCTTCGTCCCGAGCCTGCAGCCTTTGTTCCCTTTTCAAGTTCCTCATTGAATAACATTGAGCGCCCGACGGCTCAAAAGCACCCTGCCCCTAGCCGCCCGAGTGCCCCTTGCAGTGCAACCTGTACCCTATCCTACTTCCCCATTTGCCCTGAGCAAGTGACCAGGAGCCCAGCTCCCACAGCCGCGTGACTTACTAGCTAGCAGCCATCAACCGAAGGCCCCTTTTCCCTCATTGGATAACATTGCACCTAACTACCTCTGCACCCGACCACCCCTATGCCGCTGGGGGTGAACCAACTGTACTTACCTGACCCTGGGGGACCCCTGAGTCTATGCTCAGAACCCTAACATCACCAGCCAAGTACTCACATGGAAACCGATAACTCACTTACCTGCCATTGGAAAACATTGAATGGTTTGACTCGAAAAATCTTCTGAGTGTGAAGTTTTGGAAACTAAAAATATTGATATAAAATCACCCGAATTCCGAAGTACTCACCTGTGATCAGGGGAGAAGCCTGTACTGTACCTTGATGCCCAGTACTGAACCGCAAAAGTAATCCTTACCGGGTTTACTAGTAACTTGTATTTTCTCCATAAGAATCCATTGTCTGCTTTTCTATGAAATTTCTTCTCAGTGTCTTCTTTTGAAAACTAGAAATATGCTTTAAAAATCATACGAAATACTGAAACCTAATTACTTACCTGTTTTGTGTTGAGACCCCAGTGCTGGCCCCAGGAGACCAGTGCTGGGGTACAAAAGTAACAAGATCGTACTTTACCTGCAACCTGAATTTTCTCCCATTGGATAACATTGCCAGATTCCTGTTGAAAAGTTTCTAAGTGTGAACTTTTAAAATAGCTTTTTATTCCTGAAAAATCACTACAATACCTAAAGTGTTTTTGCTAAACTTTTTTCAGCTTAGACCCCAGGACTGAACCTAGGAGCCAGTCCTGGAATTACCAAAGTAATCTACAAAGTAATCAACTGTGTTTATATAAGGAAACCCATTGAGCTCAATGCTAAATTGTGTGTAGAATTGTGTTGCCTAATGCAACCCCTGTACCTATTGTGTTCACCCAGTTTATTGCCTTTCTGCAAAGTACTCATCTGAGACCTCTCATATTGAGAACAGTATATTTTTTTGATACTTGTTGGTTCTACAAATAAAACAACTATATATTTTGATATAAAAACAATTGGCCTGGAGTTCAGTATTCGAGTGTGTGAAACCTTTTGCTGACTGAGTGTGTACAACAAATGCTTTACACTGTCCTCTGGTACTGCCTTACTCCTCGACCAAGCTACCACTTTAGAGAGTAAGGTCACACCTGGCTTTAACCTCTGTTATACCTCTGAGGTTTGTGGACTCTATACACACTGAACCTTATTCTGGTCCAGTATATATAGTGCCACTTTCTCACATTTGTGGATCAGCGGTGGGATACAAACTTGTTGGACTACTTGGTTACCATTTGATCACACAACAGAACTCATAAATTGCCTTTAGAATTCTGAGATTGGGTTTTCCAAAATACTAAAAGTCTGGTAGGGCCTTGATTAAGTCCCATTAGAATTCCAGAAAAAAGTCACTATAGTTAGGGTAGAGAGTTAGAACTGTCAGTTTAGAATGTCTCACAGAATCCAGCTATTAGTGCAGATAACATGGACCTCACACCTTACTTGCACTTGAATTTCAAGGAATTGAGGTCCCTGTGTAAACTTAAAAATATAGTCATGGGCCTGCATCCAACCAAACAAGGGCTCCAGGAGCTCCTGGCTGATTATGCAACAGGCCACCCCTCTGAACACTGTGACGTCAGTTCAGAGGAAGAAGAGGAGGAGGAGGAGGAGGCTAATACCACCCCCCCCATCTCTAGGGAAGTAAGGGTCTCTACACCCTTAACTCCAAGAGTCAGCTTCTGGGAGCCTGGGTACCACACAGGTGGACTGGGCCCCAGAGGACACATTGGGAATAGCCCCAATGAAGAGGACAACTTTTTAGCAAAGTTGGCCAAGAGATTAGACCTACTGTCCAGACTCCTGGCTCTAGAGAATGAAAGGAAAGAGTTGGGCTTAGCCCCCGTCTCTGGTGGCAGCAATGCCAATAATAAGGATAAGGAGCAATCATATGATCCTAAAATCCCCAAAGGGATTGTCCCTAAGTTTGAGGAAGCGGATGAAATCACCAAGTGGTTCACAGCCCTTGAGAGGGCTTGTGATATCAGAGGACTAAAGAAACCTCTCTGGGGGCACTCCTGTGGGAACTGTTCTCTGGTAACTGCAGAGACAGGCTTCTGACCCTCACTGGGCCAATTGCAGGGTCTTATGACCTCATGAAGAAAACTCTGATTGAGGGATTTGGGCTTACTACTGAGGAGTACAGAATTAGGTTCAGGGGGGCTGACAAAACCCAGACCCAATCCTGGATAGATTGTGTAGACTACTCAGTAAAGACACTGGATGGTTTGTTAACTGGACACAGTGTGCATGATTTTTCTGGACTTTATAATTTAGTTATGAAGGAACACATTTTGAGTAATTATACAAATGAAAATTTGCATCAGCATTAGGTGAACCTAGGTCTAGTTTCTCCCCAAGAATTGGGAAAGAAGGCAGACCATTGGGTCAAGACTAGGGTGACAAGGACAGCCACTGGGGGTGCCCAAAAGAAGGTGGTTAAAGAACCTCCCCAGGGGAAAGGTGGTGAGAATCCCCAAGATAAAAGGTCTGAGTCTTCCAAAGGGCCCCAAAAACCTGTCCAGATGGGTGAGTCCCAAACTACTCCCTATGTGCTTCAGCCCTATAGGGGAAGAACTTTGATCCTAACAAGGTCTATTGTAACAACTGTAAAAAGTTGGGACATTTAACTGTAGGCAAAAACTACCCCTACAATAAAGCCCCTAAGGCACCCAATACAGCTACTCCAGTGACAGTAAATCTACAGATGGATCAGAGGAGTGTCCAGAGCAAATCTGGGAATACACTCAAGCTAGTCTAGTCTCCTTGGGGGAAATGGAGGTTGCCAATGTAGCTGGTTGGCCACCCAACTGTAACAAGTATCTGCAATACCCCTCCATTAATGGAACTAGAGTAGAAGCCCTGCATCACTATGGTAAGGGAAAAGCTGGTTTCCCCAGCAATACTTGGTTGGGAAAACTTACCCCGTCACCAATGCTGACTGCATTACTACCCAACACCCTCTGACTATGGTGACAGTAGTGTGGGGGGAGGTTACTGGCCTGAAACTGGTAGTGGTCTCTCCACAATTGCCAGCTGACTGTCTGCTTGGAAATGACCTGGAAACCTCAGCCTGGGCTGCAGTTGAGCAAGTAACCCATGCAGCCATGCTGGGTATCCCTAGACTGGTGTGAGTGCAAACCAGAGCACAGAGCTAAAAGAAGGGTGAACAAGTAGGTTTGGAGCCTGAAAGTATGGCCCAACCAACCAAGAGAAAAAGCAAGAAGACTGGGTAAACGGCTTCTACACAGCAAGCCTCTCAGGACCCCTCTCCTCAGGGAGATGACTTGGAAACCCTAGAAGGAACTGAGCCCACAGAGCTTGAGCCTTACCAGGCTGGAATCCTGGGCCCAGGGGGAGCCACTAGGGAAGAGCTGTACCAGGGTCAGCGAGACTGCCCTACTCTTGAAAGCCTGAGGCAGCAAGCTGCTGCAGAAGCAAAGAGAGCTGGCAGTGGTACCCACAGAGCTTATTGGAAAGAGGGATTACTGTATGCTGAGGCAAGAGACCCCAAGCCTGGAGCTACCAGGAGGGTGGTAGTGCCACAGAGGTACAGGGAGTTCCTCCTAACTTTAGCTCATGACATCCCCCTAGCTGGACACATGGGGCAAACCAAAACTTGGGAAAGGTTAGTTAGCCACTTCTACTGGCCCCAGATGAACCAAAAGGTGAAGGAGTTTGTGAGCTCCTGTGTTACCTGTCAGGCCAGTGGCAAGACAGGTGGCAATCCAAAGCCCCCCTGATACCACTGCCAGTGGTGGGGGTACACTTTGAAAGGGTAGGTGTGGACATTGTGGGTCCACTTGAGCCTCCCACAGCCTCAGGGAACAAATTAATTCTAGTAGTAGTGGATCATGCTACTAGGTACCCTGAAGCAAACCCCCTTAGGGTTACACCAGCTCCTGCAGTAGCCAAGGCCCTCCTGGGTGTCTTCACCAGGGTAGGGTTTCCTAAGGAGGTGGTTTCAGACAGAGGTACCAACTTCATATCTGCTTACCTGAAACACATGTGGAAGGAGTGTGGGGTGCAGTACAAGTTTACTACCCTATACCACCCACAAACCAATGGTCTGGTGGAAAGTTTCAACAAGACATTGAAAGGTATGATCATGGGACTCCCTGAAAAACTCAAAAGGAGATGGGATGTCCTGTTGCTATGCCTGCTTTTCGCTTATAGGGAAGTGCCACGGAAGGGAGTGGGGTTTTCAACCTTTGAACTTCTGTTTGTTCATCCTGTAAGGGAACCACTTTGTCTGGTGAAGGAGGGTTGGGAGAGGCCTCTCCAAGAACCCAAGCAAGACATTGTGGACTATGTGCTTGGCCTAAGGTCCAGAATGGCAGAGTACATGGACAAGGCATCCAGGAATCTTGAGGCCAGCCAGGAGCTGCAGAAGCACAGGTATTGTAAAAAAAGCTGCCATGGTTGAATTTCAACCTGGGCAACAGGTGTGGGTTCTGGAGCTAGTGGCCCCAAGGGCTCTCCAAAACAGATGGAGTGGCCCTTACCCTATCAGGGAGAAAAATAGTGAGGTCATTTACTTAGTGAACCTAGGCAATCAATCAATCAGGAGTTTGTTAAAGCGCAACTACTCACCCGTGAGGGTCTCAAGGCGCTAGGGGTGGGGGGGGAGGGGGGGTGCAGGTTCCATTCCATCAAGGAGGGGGTCTGTCGAAGAGCCAGGTTTTGAGGTTTCTTGCGAAGATGGGGAGCGATGTTGTCTATCTGAGGTGGAGCGGAAGGGCGTTCCATGCATTGGCCGCGAGGAAGAAGAAGGAGCGGCCTCCCGATCTGGTCTTTCTGGTGCCAGGGACCACGGCGTAGGAATGCTCGGCTGATCGTAAGGTCCTTTGGGGTGCGTGGAATTTGAGTCGGCTGTTCAGGTATGCTGGTCCGGTGCCGTGGAGGGCCTTGTGTGCGTGGGTGAGCATCTTAAAGGTGATTCTTGCCTCGACGGGGAGCCAGTGGAGTGTGCGCAGGTGCTGTGCGATGTGGCAGTGTTTTGGCAGGTTGAGGACCAGTCCTGCGGCGGCGTTCTGGATGTTCTGTAGCTTGCGGATGAGGTTTTTGTTTATTCCGGCGTAGAGTGCGTTCCCGTAGTCGAGTCTGCTGGTGACCAGGGCGTGAGTGACTGTCTTTCGGTGTTCGAGGGGGATCCATTTGAAGGTCTTACGAAGGAGGCGGAGGGTGTGGAAGCAGGAAGATGAGACAGAGTTGATCTGGTGGTCCATTTTGAGCTCGGAGTCCAGGATGATTCCCAGATTGCGTGCGTGGTCTGTGGGGGTTGGCGGGTTTCCGAGGGCGGTGGGCCACCAGGTGTCGCTCCAGGCATCGGGGTTTGGGCCCATGATGAGTACTTCTGTTTTGTTGGTGTTTAGTTGTAGGCAGCTGTTATTCATCCATTTGGCGACGGCTTTCATGCCTTCTCGAAAGTTGCGTCTGGCGGTGTTGGGCTCGTTGGATAGGGAGAGGATGAGCTGGGTGTCGTCTGCGTGTGACACGATGTTGAGTCCGTAGGTTCTGACGATGGGGGCAAGTGGAGCCATGTAGACGTTGAAGAGCGTCGGGCTGAGGGAGGAGCCCTGGGGGACTCCGCAGGTGGTAGGTGTGGGGTCCGAGAGGAAAGGGGGGAGTCTGACCCGCTGCGTCCTGCCGGTGAGGAAGGAGCAGATCCAGTCGAGGGCCTTGTCCTGGATTCCTGCATCGTAGAGTCTGCGTATTAGGGTGCGGTGGGAGACTGTGTCGAACGCCGCTGATAGGTCGAGGAGGATGAGGGCTACTGTTTCTCCTTTGTCCAGTAAGGTGCGGATGTCGTCTGTTGCGGCGAGGAGGGCGGTTTCCGTACTGTGGTTTTTTCTGAAGCCGGATTGGGAGGAGTCGAGGATGTTGTGTTCTTCAATGAATGTGGGGAGTTGGCGGTTGATGGCTTTCTCGATGACTTTCACTGGGAACGGGAGCAGGGATATGGATCTGTAGTTTTTGAGGTCGGTGGGGTCCGCTGAGGGTTTCTTCAGGAGGGGGTTGACCTTGGCATGTTTCCAGTCGTCGGGGAACGAGGCGGTCGCCAGGGAGCGGTTGATGGTGTGGCAGAGTATGGGTGCGATGCTGTTGGCGGTTGAAGATGTGGTGGGGGCAGGGGTCTGTGGGGGCCCCTGAGTGGATTGACTTCATTGTCTTCAGTGTGTCTTCGGTGGTGAGGGCTGTCCAGTCATCAATCGATGGTTTCCGGGTGTCGGGGGTGGTTGGTGAGGGTTCAGTGTGTTGGTTGTCTTCGTCGAAGTTGTCGTAGATGCTCTTGATTTTGTGGTGGAAAAAGATGCTGAGTTTGTCGCAGAGGTCTTGTGAGGGAGGGATGTCGGTAGACTCGCTGGTGGGTTGGGTGAACTCCTTGATGATGCTGAAGAGTTCCTTGCTGTTGTGTGCATGGGTGGAGATTCTGTCTTCAATCGCTTTTTTCCTCGTTTATCTGATGAGTTGATGGTGGGCGTTGGTGGCGGCTCTGAAGTTGTTGTGGGCTTCTGTGGATTTGGTGTTTCTCCAGGTCTTTTCGAGGCGGCAGCATGTGCGCCTGGACTCTCGAAGTTCGGTGGTAGGGTATTGTGGTTTTTCTTGAGGGGGGCTATGGTGTTGGTGCTGTCCGAGATCCATCTATGCAGGGTTCGGGCTGCGGTGTTGGGGTCGTCGTTTTCCGCGATGGTTGGGGTGGAGTTGTTGAGTGAGGAGGTGAGCTGGTCATCGGTGATTTTGGTCCAGTTTCTTTGTGGAAGCAGGTGCTGGTGTCTGTGGATGGTGGGTGTTCTGAAGGTGAAGTGGACGCAACGATGGTCGGTCCATGGGAGTTCGGTGGTGTGCCTGAAGGTGATGGAGTTTCCTGTAGTGAAGAGGGGTTCGAGGGTGTGTCCTGCTGAGTGCGTGGGCTCGGTCACGATCTGGCGGAGTCCAATGTTGTGGAGGTTGTCCAGGAGGCATGTGGTGTTGGGGTCCAGTTGATTGTCGAGGTGGAAGTTGAGGTCTCCCAGCAGGGTGTAGTTGGTGGATGCGATGGCCTGCGGGGAGATAATGTCCGTGATGGAGTTGGCGAAGGGTCCGCGGGGTCCCGGGGGTCGGTAGATGAGGGTTCCTCGGAGGGCGGCGGTGGGGCTGGCCAGTATCTTGAAGTGAAGGTGTTCCATCAGTTTTGTGGACTCGTCAGGGAGTGTGCTCAGGCGGAGGCTGGATTTGTGGACGATGGCGATTCCTCCTCTTGAGTGGGTGGGGCGGTCCTTTCTGGAGATCTTGTATCCTTGGGGGATGGCGATGGCGATGTCCGGTCCCGAGGTGGTGTTGGTCCAGGTTTCGGTGACGAATGCTACATCTGGGGTGGTGCTGTCGAGGAGGTCCCAGATTTCTGTGGCGTGTTTGTGGAGGGATCGGACGTTGAGGAGGATGCATTGCAGGGTCTTCGGTTCCGTTGTGTTCTTGTGGACGGGTTGTTCTGGATCCGTGTTCTTGGCGGTGCTGCAGGTGTGCCGGCAGCGGTGACAGCTGAAGGGCCCATGGGTGTCGGCTGGTGATGCTAGCTTGCAGTTGTTGTTGCAGCCTGGGTTGAGTGTGTGGAGTGCTGTTGGGTCGTAGCGTTGGCGGGGCGGAAGTCCAGGGTTCCTGGTGCTGGTCGCGTACGGGTCGCAGACGGGCGCAGACGTGCTTGCCTTTGACGCGCCTTCGGTGCACCAGCGGCACGCCCAAAGCCCACGGCCGCGCAGCGGCCGCGCAGTGGCCGCCATTAAGTAGGGGTCGGGGAGGGCTGGACAACTGGGAGGCGGGAGCGGGGAGGGGAGCTGGATTGGGCCGGTCGCGCTGGGGGGGAGGGGCCGCGGGGGCAGAAGCGGCGGGGAAAGGTAAAGGGAGGAAAGAAGGGATAAAGAAAATAGGGAAAATAAGCAGAAATAAGGCACAAAAGAGCAGAGATGCAGAAAAGAGCAGAAAGGTGAAAGATAGAAAGCGTAGAAAAACGAGTGAAAACGAGTGAAGGAGCAGAGGGAGAGAAAGGGAAAATGGGCAGAAATAAGTCACAAAAGAGCAGAGGTGCAGAAAGGTGAAAGATAGAAAGGGGAGAAAAACGAGTGAAAACGAGTGAAGGAGCAGAGGGAGAGAAAGGGAAAATGGGCAGAAATTAGTCGCAAAAGAGCAGAGGTGCAGAAAGGTGAAAGATAGAAAGGGGAGAAAAACGAGTGAAGGAGCAGAAAGAAAGAAAGGAGACAGAGGTCCACTGGACCACCAGGGATGAGGTTCAGGGAAACCTGCGGGTAGAGGAGGGCCTCGATCACCAACACTGAAGAGTGCAGGGGCAGGGGCACCTCACTTAATGGTGGAGCTGCGAGGATGGGAGAGCAATTTCACTGACAATGAGTCAGTGGTCTTGCTTGCCTGTCCCTGCAGTGGCCGCCATTAAGTAGGGGTCGGGTAGGGCTTGACAGCTGGGAGGCGGGAGCGGGGAGGGGAGCTGGATTGGGCCGGTCGCGCTGGGGGGGAGGGGCCGCGGGGGCAGAAGCGGCGGGGAAAGGTAAAGGGAGGAAAGAAGGGATAAAGAAAAAAGGGAAAATAAGCAGAAATAAGGCACAAAAGAGCAGAGATGCAGAAAAGAGCAGAAAGGTGAAAGATAGAAAGGGTAGAAAAACGAGTGAAAACGAGTAAAGGAGCAGAGGGAGAGAAAGGGAAAATGGGCAGAAATAAGTCACAAAAGAGCAGAGGTGCAGAAAGGTGAAAGATAGAAAGGGGAGAAAAACGAGTGAAAACGAGTGAAGGAGCAGAGGGAGAGAAAGGGAAAATGGGCAGAAGTAAGGCGCAAAAGAGCAGAGGTGTAGAAAGGTGAAAGATAGAAAGGGGAAAAAAACGAGTGAAAACGAGTGAAGGAGCAGAAAGATAGACTTGGCCCCAGCCCTACCAGCCTGTCGATCCTGGAACCTGCTCCTGCCTAATCCCGGCGACTCTTGCGGACATTAACCTTGGGACACCCAGAGGACCTGCCTGCACCCTATGAAAGCCTGGGACTCCCATCAGCAGAGGCTCTGCTGCAACAACACCCCTCGTGCCATCCAGGAAGCTCCGGACCAACCCACTCTGCACCCGCCGAGCCCGGCTTGTGCCCGAGTGATCCAGGACCACAAGGACGTCCCCCTGGCGACTGGAACCCGAAGTCCAGTGCCCAAAGACCCTCTGCGATGACCCTGACGACGCCTGCAGCCTCAGGACAGAGGACCCCTCCGACTGCGACCAGCAGGGGGTAAGATTTCCCGACCTGTAAATGTAAATGTAAATGTGTAAATGTATTGCGATTTATATAGCGCGCGTATCACCCGAAGGCATCAAGGCGCTTGCCTTGGGAACCCGTCCTGGTATTCCCCTGTGAGATAACCCCAGCAGGGTATCCACAAGGTGAAAGCCAGGCATCCCGCCGCGAGGGGCCGTAGTGGAGATTAAGCAAGCTATTGCCCAGAGTCGCAGAGTGTGAACCCACGAGTCGAGTAGGCACCGGAACGAGAATTATCGAGTCCGTGGAATTTTTGAGCCCAAGACCCGCCGAGGCGGGGAATTGAACACTGGTCCAGGACCGATCTCAGCTTCCGGGTCTGCCGCCTCTAACCCCTGAGCCACACTTCCCCACACTTCTCCACCTCAAAAGACACCCCTGCACCCGGTGCCCCATGGCCCCCTGTGCCCAACTCCTGGGTGCCTACCTATCCTCCAAGACCCCAACTTACCCCTCGAAGTGTTGGTCACTTCAGAAGAACCTTCGGCCCGAGTCTGCAGCCTTTGTTCCCGTTTCAAGTTCATCATTGTTTAACATTGAGTGCCGATGGCTCAAAAGCACCCTGCCCCTAGCCGCCCGAGTGCCCCTGGCAGTGCAACCTGTACCCTATCCTACTTCCCCATTTGCCTTGAGCAAGTGACCAGGAGCTCCACTCCCACAGCCGCGTGGCCTGCTAGCCAGCAGCCACCAACCGGAGGCCCCCTTTCCCTCATTGGATAACATTGGGCCTAACTACCTATGCACCGGGCCGCCCCTGTACCGCTGGGGGTGAACCAACTATACTTACCTGACCCTGGGGGACCCTTGAGTCTATGCCCAGAACTCTAACTTCACCAGCCAAGTAGGATAAACACGATATATCCCGAGCAAATTCAAACAATCGTATTGTACAAATCATCCATCACAAATGAAACAACATGTTCCAAAATAAGTGTCAATTTTCTCCTTTAATCTTCACAACAGTATCCTTTTGATTTCTAGCCAACACATGTTTCGTCTAATTAGCAGTGTATACATATAGACTTCATCAGGGCACTATATATGTTTATGATGCTAGCGACACCACAATAAGGGAGTAAAGTTAGAGTTCAAAGTAGACTCCACGAAGAAGTGGCACCTCAAATTTAAAAGTTATTGAGACCCTCGTCAGGGCATAGTCCGGTCAAGTAATCAAGTAAATTTCTTGTTTCCAATTACGGGTGGCAGCACGAGTACGCCTCCTTGTGCTGGCTCTGGCCCCGGAAGTGACTTCCGGGGGCAGAGCCAGCACAAGGAGGCGTAACGCTAGTAGCGGCTCTGGAATAATTTCCCGATAAGCCCCGATGAAGTACGCTTAAAAAGCCAAAGAGGTGCAACATAACCTCAATTGAAAATACAGTGGCAACAAGATAGTCCACTATTGTAGCTGCACAAATCGCATGAGTACAATTGTTCTTGTCCTGATGAGTGCCCCGGTATGCAACCTTTACAACGCAGCTTTTACCACGCAGTGCTGTTACAACGCATGTATTACAACGAAAACCATTACAACACATTACACTGGGGGGCGCTCTAGGATAAGGAATAGTTTTAATTTACTATCCAACACCTTCCCTAGTGTCCACAGGGACTGGAGTTGGAATAGTAAATTAAACTATTCACTATCCAGCACCCCCAAGTGTAATGCGTTGTAAAGGTTTTCGTTGTAATACATGCGTTGTAACAGCACTGCGTGGTAAAAGATGCATTGTAACGTCATACATCCTCATGCCCCATAGACCCGGCTGGGCACGGTGGGGCGGAATCATGTCGACCTCACCGAATATAGGGTATAGTGGATCCAGTTACACGCTCCAACTGTATACCCAATAGATATTTTTAATAAACTCTCCCATCCACGCCTTAATTAAAGTTTCCTTTTTTATGGATGTGGGAACGTTTTTTAATTTGTAATTATGACCACTTCATGCGTAAGTGAGACTGACCACCAATCACTGGACACTACTGCGCTCTCAAGTGGTTGCCGCAGGCTTGAGGCTTGCACACAACACAACTGAACCCAATGATGATGCAATGACGCATATTTGAAGGCGGAGAACCAAGATATACCGCCACCGTTCCAATCAATGCGTATATGAGGGTTCTAAATTTGAAACCGTGATAACGCAGTTACAAGTTGTCCATTCCCCCCCCCTTCAGTGATTTTTATGAATTTAAGTGACGCCAGAATATTTACCTTAACTTTGTGAATTTTGTGTTACGCTTGTTATACATAATCCCGCTATTATACCACATTGACTAATTGCACACCAACTGTGGTAAAAATGTACCATGAAAGGCATCATTCATTGCAATCACCACAAACACAAGCAATCCACAGAACGTGAACAGCTGTTGGCCGCAGTGCGATGTTTAAATGCATCCTCACACCAAAAATGGATGCCAGGAAGCATTTGATGCTAAAGTTTGGAAGGAATGACAGATTGGTATTGTGCATAATTATATGTCATTTTGCGTAATTTAGCCAAATTGTATGTAATTATACCAAAGCAAATTACAATACTTTCCCACAGACCTAGTAACCACTTCTACTGTACTGAAGTCACTCCACAGGTGTACCTGAAGAGAGAGCAGCCGACAACTATCCATCCATTAGTTGCAGGCATCGCGCTTCTATACTCGTCTTTGCACACATGAATCTCCTAGTGTGCCTCTCAGTTGCCACAAACCAGGACTTCTGCAAATCTTTAAAAGCAAGAGTACTTATGTGTGATAAAGTTCACATCTTTCTATTCTCAGGACACTGCAAGTCACAGAGGAGTTCCATGGCCATAGAGAGGAACAAGGCCAAAGTCGCAGTGGAGTTCCATGACCATAGAGAGGAACGGGGCCGAAGTAATAGAGGAGATCCACGACCATAGAGAGGAACGAGGCCGAAGTCATAGAGGAGTTCCATGACCATAGAGAGGAACGGGGCCGAAGTAATAGAGGAGATCCACGACCATAGAGAGGAACGAGGCCGAAGTCATAGAGGAGTTCCATGGCCATAGAGAGGAACAAGGCCAAAGTCGCAGTGGAGTTCCATGGCTATTGAGAGGAACGAGGCCGAAGTCATAGAGGAGTTCCATGACCATAGAGAGGAACGAGTCCGAAGTCATAGAGGAGTTCCATGACCATAGAGAGGAACGAGGCCGGAACGAGGCCAAAGTCATAGAGGAGTTCCATGACCATAGAGAGGAACGGGCCGAAGTAATAGAGGAGATCCACGACCATAGAGAGGAACGAGGCTGTGTCACAGAGGAGTTCCATGAAAATAGAATGGAATGATGCTGAGTCACAGAGGAGTTCCACTGCCATAGAGAGGAACGAGACTGAGTCACAGAGGAGTTCTACGACCGTAGAGAGGAACGAGGCTGAAGTCACAGAGGAGTTCCATGACCATAGAGAGGAACGAGGCCAAAGTCATAGAGGAGTTCCATGACCATAGAGAGGAACGAGTCCGAAGTCATAGAGGAGTTCCAAGACCATAGAGAGGAACAAGGCCGAAGTCACAGAGGAGTTCCACGACCATAGAGAGGAACAAGGCCGAAGTCACAGAGGAGTTCCACGACCATAGAGAGGAACAAGGCCGAAGTCATAGCGGAGTTCCACGACCATAGAGGGGAACGAGGCCGAAGTCACAGAGGAGTTCCATGACCATAGAGAGGAACAAGGCCAAAGTCACAGAGGAGTTCCACGACCATAGAGAGGAACGAGGCCGAAGTCACAGATAAGTTCCATTACCATAGAGAGGAACGAGGCTGAAGTCACACAGAAGTTCCATGACCATAGAGAGCAACAAGGCCAAGAATAGGACATCAGAAGAAGGAAAAGCCAGTTCTGTTCTCCTTTTTTACTGCTGTTCTAGTTCTGCTCCGTGATCGGTCTTTCTCCAGATCCCACACTTTCAATGGAGGAAGTCATGAGTTATGAAATGTGTCACATTTGCATAACTTTACCTACCAAACAATAATTTTGTACACGTCTGGTCTGTTTGTGACAGATATGAATTGGGCATTGTAAGAACTGGGACCGCCAGCTCTCCAGGGGGTAGCATGGCTCCAGCAGGAAGGCAGCCAGGGGCTTGCGTGTAAAGCAGCCACTTAACACACACATCCAATGAAACACACAGTGGTGCAATAATGGAGACCACACCAGTAGTTGTATTTGAAAAATCAAGATCTTTTATATAGGCTTTCAATTAGAGCAATGCATTGGTAATTCATTAGCATTTCAGGTAAGCATTTCCTGAGGCAGTTGCAGAAAGACTTATCCTTAAAATAATAATCAGCTCATTTAAGCTGTGCAACAATAAATAACCTGGAGGATCCTACAAGAAGCGACTATAGGATTGCATTAAAGTACCACATAGTAATACAACATTTCAGCAAGTACTTTTCAGTATAACAAAGAACTTCGAAGAACACAGCCTTTAGTCATCAACCACAAGCCTTTCTTCTTGTGAATACGGATCGTTTTGCGACCCAGATCAGATCATCAGAATACTATAGAAGTCCACCCCAGTAAGAAAATTCAGTACAGTGAAGTGAATCTCAATCTCATTTCAGGCTTGTAAATATGATGCACTATGAACATTTCAGGCTTGTAAATATGATGCCCTATGAACATTTCAGGCTTGTAAATATGGTGCACTATGAACATTTCAGGCTTGTAAATATGGTGCTCTATGAACATTTCAGGCTTGTAAATATGGTGCAGAAGGGAAAGTGTTTAATCCTCCAACCTCCAAACTCTTGAGGCACATTAGAAGGGGGCCAACAGGGCCCAGTCTCAGTTAACCCCGGGGGAGGGGCGACCTCAGTCCAACTCGGCCTACCGCCCTCCTCCCCAGGGGGTTACCTCTCTTCTTCGGCCCTCCGGGGCCCTTGCGAAGATGCTGCTGCAGGCGAGAGGGGCTTCGTCCCTCCCGTGGCGTCACTCGGCCTGGCGCTGGGAAAGCGGACAGCTGTGGGGCAGCGGCGCTCGGGGGCGGCCGGTCGGAGGGGGCTACAGGGCTCCACGGCCCCCTCCGGGAAGAGTCGGCGCTTCCCCGGGTGCCGGGCCTCGAGGCAGAAGGCTCGTTCTAGGCAGCCAATGGCTGCGCGGCTTGGCGGGGGCGTGGCCAATGACGAGGCCGGAGTCCCCCATCACGTGCTGCAGGCAGGGGGAGGCTTCAGGCCTAGTGCGGCCTGGTGATTACGATGCGGCGGCCCTCTCCTTACACAGGGGGCACCGAGGGGGGATCAATGGCGCGTCCCTTCACCAGAGCGCCGGGACAGTCGAACGAGGATAATTTCCGGCCCAGCGCGGCCTCTCAGGGTTTCCGGCGGCCTGCTCCTGGCATATGGGGGCCGCTGAAGGGGGAGTTCCCGCGACCTCTGAGGAGATTCCTTGATGCCTCAGGAGGGCGCAGACGGCTCCGGGCTGTGGCGGTGAGTGGGGGGATGCTAGCGCCTCGTGAAGGCAGGGCCCAGGCACCGCAGCGCTCGCTCGGGGGGCAAATCAGACGGCTCAGGAGAGCGCTTGGTGCAGGGCAGCCCAGCGCTTTGGGGGAGATGCTTCTCAGCGCTGTGCAGGGCCACAGTATACAGCGCGTGGCCAAATAAACAGCAGACAGTGCTGGCAGGAGGGTAGGCAAACAGTTCAGTCACGGGGGAGACCAGTGAGGCAAGGAGGGTCCACTGCAGGCAGGGGGGGTGCGCAGAACAGCACAGTCCAGTACCTGGTCGATCCCCCTGCAGTCTCTAGTCACAGGAAAGCAGTTTTCTTGGCGCTTGGATGGTTCTGCGCCCTTAGATGGTTGTTTCTTGAAGTGGAAGAGGGGTGGGGGGAGAAGTGATGAGTTGAAGGCTTGAAGAGTTTTTCCTCAGTCACTGCAGATGGACCCTGGGGTTCCCTACCACTGGGCCAGATCAGGGGGCTAGCTTGGGACACCTCACCCAGCTTAAGAGGCAGCACCTAAATCCTGTCACTCCCAGTAGCATAGGTTCCTCACTAGGCCCTCCCGCCTAAACTCCTGTGTGGGTTCCCCAGGTCAGTGATGCCCCAACTGACTAGAATGTTTCCCTCCTTTTCCTTATATAGCGACAGTTGGCAGTTGGCAGTTGGTGTCACCTCCCCTGTTCTGGAAGGTTCCAGGAGCTTCCCTCATTCTAGCTATGGGCAGGCTGGCAGGCTGGTATGGCAACATTGTTTAAGGGTTCCAGCCAGCTCCTGGCTACTAGAGTGCGCCTACACAGACCACGCTGCAGTAGCAGGGGTCAGTGGCAGCCATGTTGGGGTAAGAGAGCACCTGCACCCTGGAATTGATTAGCAATGGGAGGGTGCCCAGAGTCCTAAAGCCAACAAAAAGTAGCTGGGAAAAATGAGGCAAGGGCAAAAATCACAGGGAAAGACCACCCTATGGCTGACAGGTCTAACAGGCATGGCAGGAAAACAGTTGTTCATCCTGCCAGGCACCCCTAGGGTACAAGGGACAGGGCCCCAGGAAAGCTGTCTGTAGGAAGTCATAGCCTCCAAGACAAGCAGTAGGGAAGACCATTCAACGAGCACACTGGTCCCAAACAACATCCGCCTACCACAGACAGAGCTTTTGCGCCTCAATAATAAACGTGATCAACAGGACATTGGCTCACCTTTACCGTGCACAGCAGAGGTTGGGCTGCTGGACTATTCTCTAGGCCCAAAGCTAAGGAAGTGGGCACCAGATTCGTGGATTTTGTACTGTCCTGACAAGGAAACAAACAGCGCTGGAGTGGATGGTGAAGGTTGCCCTTCAGAGGTGGCAAGGGAGAGGTATGTGGACCACACACGTCTCAATGTACACTTCATTCATTAGATTGAGACTGAACGAAGAACAATGTATTGCTCAAGTGAACATTGAGGAAACCCGTAACTGGAAATGCCAATAAAGGTGGCTGTGGCTTCAGAGCCAATGAAGATGGCCGATCTGAGGCGCTCCGTAGCGGTGTGAGGCGACGTGTGTACTCAGGCCACAATTCTTGCTACTCCGTCTCCAAATCGCCCACACTGGATGCAAACTCCTGCCCCACCCTCTGAGACCTTCGCAGGCAACCGGGGTAGGCGTAAAAAGAATGTTTATATCGGCCGTGGCTTGATGAGTGTATGCGGCCACCATTTTGTATTTCTGCCGCTCCGCTTATTTGCCGCTCTGCTGCCTCAGACACTTTTTGACTTATAACAACATGCTACTCCAGCATTATTCACGCAATTTTTCTCCTTTTTTCAATAGGCTCACCTCCTATTGACTGCAAATTAAGGACAAATTGAGCTACATGGCATAAGCTATTTGCTTTTCTCTTCTCCTCAAAAGCCCTATACTCTGCATATAAGAATCCTCTTTGAAGATTGTCTTTTCCTGTCAAACCAGTATATTCCATGTTATTATTGAGGAGAATTCTATTTCAATATTTCAAGGCAAAACCACACTCTACCCAGAGTGGTGCACAAACTTCTAACTATACCTCAATATAAGAGTATAATCCTTTCAGTATTTTGCAAGAGAATATGGATGATGTTGTTTCTGGTCCTTCTGTTACAAATGGCTCAGCATCTAATACTCCTCGTTCAAACTCCAAACTAGTTTCCAAAATACCCTCCACGTCAAGCTCTACATCAGGCAAACGTGTCAAGAAAGACCCACCTTCTACTACTCCTTCTTCCTCAATTTCTATGGAGTTACTTCTCAATGAAATTCGTGCTCTTAAGCCCTACATGGCAGAGACCAATCTCCGTCTCCACAGCCTTGAAGACAATTGGTCACATACGGAGCAAAAAGTTGAGTGTTTGGAGAGATGAGTTGAATATGTTCAAGCTGTCCTTGACCAAGTCCCTTCTATGCACAGAGAGATATCACATCTGAAACAACAGCTGTCTAGAGTTTTCTACAAACAAGACAAGCAAGATTTTATGAACACAACAAAATGCTAATGGAATTTTTGACTTTTAGCTTAAATCATAACATCTTTGTGTTTAATGGTCAGCTATACAGGCAGATGTCGGGCGTGGCGATGGGTTCCTGCTCCGCCCCCAGCTACGCGAATCTTTGTGTTGGCTGGTGGGAGGAGCAGGTAGCCTGGGCCAGTACCAATTCTAGGTGGAACAACAAAATCAAAACGTGGCATTGTTATATCGATGATCTTTTTATTATATTTGAAGGATCTACAACAGAGGCTGGTACATATGTGAGTGTGTTGAATGATAACGATGTCAACTTAAGATTCAGTGGTGAGATAAGCACATCTAGTGTGAATTACCTAGATTTAACTGTGTACATTGAGGAAGGACAAGTATGTACTAAGCTGTTCCGTAAAATGACCGCAGGGAATTCTACTCTGTTCTCGACTAGTAGTCATCCTAAAAAACTAATCGAAAGCATACCGTTTGGTGAATTATTAAGACTAAAAAGAAATAATTCCACTGAAAGAGAATTTCAAAAATCTGCCAAACAATGCTTAAATCGCTTCAAAGTTCGTGGCTACAAGGAGGTGGTCTTAAAACAGGCCCTAGCTAAAGTCAACAATCGCGCTAGAGCTGACCTACTTAAAGCCAAGACTAAAGACAAAACAGACAAGGGGACTATTAGGATGATTACAACCTTTTCAGAAAATGCAGGATAGGTGAAAAAAATCCTTTGCAAAAATTGGAACATCCTACTAACGGATAATGTCATTAAAGATGCAGTCCAATTGGTCGCACACTGCTTGTCCTATCAGCGTGTTGCCCCAAAGCACCGTGGTCCATGTAGTCAGCATCAGCGGGTGCGCTTCTGCCAGGGTCTTGAGTGAAAAATCAAAGTTGCGTTGGCCTTGGAGCTGGTGGGGCTGACGAGCCGGGTTACGCACCTGCGTGCCACGAGTGGTACCGAACCTGAAGACATTTTTTGGCAGCCTAAGCAGCACCCCTTCATACATTCCTACTCCCTGCTGACGAGAGGCAACAACCTCGAAACACGTGTCCAGGGATGGCCAACGCGACTTTGATTTTTCACTCAAGACCCTGGCAGAAGCGCACCCGCTGATGCTGACTACATGGACCACGGTGCTTTGGGGCAACACGCTGATAGGACAAGCAGTGTGCGACCAATTGGACTGTAATGTCATTAAAGATGATCTACCATCCTCCGATGGTGACATTCCGTAAAGCCGGAGCTTTAAAATACCATTTGGTCCACAGTCATCACACGTCAAAAACTGGCACCCCTGAGTCATATACCACTTAATGGATTCTATCCTTGTGGCCGATGTAAGGCGTGTAAAATAAGTAAAAGGACTCTAATGTTATGTTATGTTATGTTATGTTATAGGTATTTATTGTGCGCACAGCTACTCCAGCAAAGGAGCGTCCTGGCGCCACCAACAAGGTAGAACACAACACAACATGCAGCCAAAGACAGAATAGGACAGCTAAAAGAAGAAACTAAAACAAAAATCTTTTAATAGCTTTCCGAAAAAGCATAAGATCCTCCAGCAGACAAATTTCCACCGGGAGGGAGTTCCAAATAGTTGCGGCTTTGACACAAAAGGAGCGACCAGCAGCACGACAGAGCCTGAAACGTGGAACCATGGCAAGAGCCTGGCCAGAAGAACGTATAACATACCAGGTCTTAAATTTCCTAAAAAAATCAACACATTTTTGACTTGCACCACCCCTTACGCCATATACTGTCTAGTGTGCCCCTGCGGGCTACGATATATTGGCAGTACGATTAATCCTGTGAAGCTCCGCATATTAGAACACATGCGTGCCATTAACAACATAGATGAATCATACCCTGTCGCAAGACATTTCAACAAAATGCATGGACACAATAGGGATCTATTAGCCTACTTTTGTCTAGACAGTGTCTTAGCACATCCTAGAGGAGGTGATCGATTACAAAAATTAAGACGTCTGGAATCACGTTATATTATAGATTTACAGAGCAAGATCCCCACAGGTCTAAATACCAATGCAGAATTAGCAGTACACCTAACGTGAACAAAATAGATAGAATGAAAAATACATGTTTTTCTTGTTTTTTTCTTTCTTAGTGTCCATCCTGTTCTAAATGAATTACGGTAGAAATTGATTTTATGCTGCTTCGCTTCTGCTTTGAATGAATGACATTAACTGTGACTTTTTTCTAATTGGTCTAGTGTATGCCCATCCATGGGCTTTATTAACTGAATAGTGCAGTATAGCCCATCCAGGGCAATATACACAAATAACGATTATGGTATCAAATAGACTTATTACTTGTAAATAATATGTGTAAGGGACAGAAGCATTGCAAGGATGTATTGATATTCTTGCGTCTTTACAAGTATTGCATAGTACAAAATGGCGACGGATATTGCAACCATAAGTCCTCTTTCAATGCTACCTCTTGTACTGTGAATGACTAATGAAATCTTTAAAAGAAATGGCGGCGCGTTCGACAATCACAATTGACAAAGGCTAAGCGCCGAAACGCGTCTTGTCTGTGCTGGGTTGCCAATAAAGAGTTTTGGTACCGTAAACCCCCCCCTCCTTGTGAGTGCTGTTTCTTGTTCATGGATTGAACGCTGAGAGAACTTGGGAGCAGTTATTTGGTCGGCGGGCACACCCCCGCCTAAAGAGCACCCGCTTGTGAGTGCAGCAGGCTGGTGGACTTGGGAGCGAGAAGTTAATAATATTCCTTTAACTATTTTTAATGTATATGCACCCACCACTCGAAAGAGGCTCTTTTGGCCTCAGATTGTATGTAAATTGATGTTATACACTGATGATTATTTAATATTGGGAGGAGACTGTAATATGATTATAGACTCCTTCCTAGATAGATGCTCCAAGCCTATGTTTATCCCCTTTTCCATGCACACTCAATTTACGTCTACTATAACTCAAAGATCCCTAGTTGATTCTTGGCGGCTATGTCACCCCACTCCCCAAGAATATACATTCTTTTCGCCCGATCACTCCTCACAATCCCGCATTGATTATTTAGTTATTTCGAAAGCCCTTACTCAAGATGTTTCCCATTTAGACATAGGGTCTATATTAATTTCAGACCATGCTCCTGTAACTTTGGATTTAGATTTACTCCCCTCCATTGAAGGAACTAGGAGATGGAGATTTAATAATGCCCTTCTATTGGACCCTAACTCTACACCTGCTTTTCAGAAATTTGCAGACACTTTCTTTTAAAAAAATTAATCCCCTCATACTTTCCGTCCTCTTATCTGGACACTTTCAAAGCTGCTTCTAGAGATTTCATTATTTCATTTGTAGCTCAAAAGAGGAGCGCATCGGTCAAAAACATGAATTCACTTACTTCACGTAGTAAAAATTCTTATTACTCCACGAAAATCCCTTCTGATTTGACTGAACTTATTAAAGCCAAGTTTTCCTTTAATAAACGCTCCACTGAGTCTGCTAAATTATACTTACTTAAATCCAGTGCTAAATATTATAGCGTGCAAAATAAGGTTGGTCTTACCAATTATCTCAAAATCAAAAAAGAACGCAACAAGATTGAATCTATTTTAACCTCAACCAATACTACAGTCCATAAAAATGAAGATATTCTTTTAAGAATTTTCACATTTTTATCAACAGCTTTATACTCATTGTAGGAGAGTAGGGTCTGCTATCCTATGGTCACCCCAATTTTTGCTTTTTGCTTCACTGGTTTTCGACTTACTGAGGCTGTGGGCCTGCTAATCAGACCCCCAGCCTGCTGTTCTCTCTCTAAATTTATAATACATGTGCTATAGGTACATACCACAATTGGAAATGGACCCCTTGTCAGCCCCTGTACCATGCACTATAGGTGCTCAGGGCATAGGTGCCACCAAGGCCTACCAGGGGCTGAAGCATAGCTTTTGCCACCCCTGGCTGGTTCTTAAATTGACACAACTGGCTGATCACTCAGCTGGGGCAAGTGGGTGTAAACACCCCTTGCTTAGATATAGTATACCTATATCTAAACCTATATCTGGACACATATATAGCCTGTGAGCCACTCCTATGGAAGGCCTCATCAATCCTGGAGGCAGAGTGCGTGGTTTTATGTGAGATGGAGCTCTGGCATGAGCTGAGCCTGTCTGCAGCTGTCGGGAACAACTCCCTAAGCTGATCCGGGATAATGCCATACCATATACTCTTAAGCGCCTTATAATCCTCGCGGTTATATAGCAACTTTGGTTTGGCTTTATCAAAACATGTCGTGTAAGGTGTCATACGAATTGGAATACTACCCCCTCGCCAGTTCTGGTGACGGGGGTAGCATTCCACCCTTCTAGAGGGATAAGACATGTTACTTTACTGAAACGCGGTTGATTTAAAATGAGCCTCAGATCCACAAAATGGATGCCCCTGCCACAGACACGGGTCTGGCCTCCTGCTGCTGACCGAAACTCAGCATATGGTGGCCTGGACAAAGGGTTTCCTGTCGCAGGGCGGTGTCAAACCACCCCAGACAGGAGATAGTGGATTGTAGTAGGGAGGTTTCAAAGAAACCAGACACTGCCTGGGGAGCACAAGGCTGCCCCTTGCATAATCCGGCCAAACCGGTTCTGGGGCCTCCCAGCCCCTGTCCCAGCGCGGCCAGGATCAAAGGAAAGGGGTGTAAGCACCCCCTTCCTGGGTCCCACCCATAGGAGGGGACCTAGCAGGATGTCCAACCCCCCAGATTCGAATAAGAGGGGGAGCAGTGCCAATGCAACTCAGATCATCCTGAAGAAACATAAGAAACGAATTCTGGACCCTTCGACTTTCTACACGACGTGAGAAGACTGAAGAATCTCCCTTGTGGTCAAGGAGTGACCACCCTGTGCAAACAGGTACCAACCAGCCCTCGACCCTTGCTTTGTTGCAGTTCCCGCCGGAACTCGAGCGACAGAGATCGACGAGATCAAGCTTGCCTGCCTTCTCCCTGCCCGATCCACAGTCCCTGCAGAGCTGAGACCAGTGGAGGCGACCGGAAGCGTGGGGCACGCCATCTTGAAAAGGCCACGAGACGCTGACCGTGCAGCCCACGAGTGACCCTCGAAGCTGTGCACCGAGGTTTGAGAAGCCCCAGCCCCGAGCTCCACTTGCACCAAAGCTCACCCCTCCACACTCGACGAGTGCTGCGTGGGGCCCTTCTGCTTGTGTTGGCTCGATGCGTTGGCCTGGTCACTTGCCAGCTGGCTTGTGGCCCCTGTGCCGACGAAAACTGAAATACGACTCGCTTTTCTGGTTGCTCCAGATCTGCACCAGCTCCTGTGAAAAGGAGCCCCCACTCTGACCCTCCTGGTCCGAGTGATAAGCAATCTCCCGGTTCCGCGTGGATTGCTTTTGCCAAGTGCTGTTTGCTGCAATCTTGAAGCCAACGGTGCTGACGGCGAGAGCCTACGTGGGACAGATCGTGACCTGCTCCTGGACGTCGCAGATGCCCCAGAGCCCACGTGACAGCGGAGAGAAGCCTATCGACAACCACCTGATTGCGCCCGACATTGCCTGGTTCCGTCCTGGTTCCACCCTGGTCACTGCTGAGTGACCCAGACTCTGTCCCCTCTGCTTTCAGGTACTTTTCTACTTCGATCCACCCTTGGATCGCACCGGACACTTCTGCTTCACAGCGCCTGCAGCTGCAACAGCTTCAAGCACCAAGAACCTGCGTGACGGAACCCGACGCCACTTCGACCCTGTGCACCCACGGCCTGTGGGTGAGGTAACTTTGCAACGCCGGTGTTCTTACACTGGTACACACCTCTAGGGTCTGTGTCTAAAGTTTTGTTCCTCTAGGTTCAGCGGAAGTATCTTTTAATTCACTTTATCCAACTTTTACGCACCATTGACATTGCATTGGTGCGAGCCGCACTTTCCGTGCTGCACCCGTCTCCTGTGGGCTACTCCCGACTTCAGCATTGCTAGTCCTGACTGCTCCCAGCAAATCTCTAGGCCCTAGGCCTAACCATTGTTCGATAAGTGTTCCTTATACCACTTTTTTAGTATATGGTCTGAGTGGCCACCCGCCCTCATCCATAATTGTGCAACTTTATATGTTTTACTGTGCTTTTGATTTAACGCTTGTGCCCCTTTCCTCATAAAGAGTACTGGGGAGTAATTTAGAAATAAATACATATATTTTTACAATATATACTTGTGTGGTGTCCTTTCATTTGATTACAGGATTGTATGTGGTAAAACAGCTCGCTTAACACGACCTCTTAAGTTAAGCCTTTAAGGCTGCTTAGTCCATGCTACCATTAGGATAGCTTGTCTACAAGGTTGACTTACAACCTGACATCTTTGGGGTTTGTTTGGACTGATACCAAGTGGTTCCAGAATTGGAAACACTGCATATCAGGCCAACTTCTCACATTGGTGTGCAGCGGTGCGGATTTGAGCTTGCTGTTTGTTTTACCATTGCAATCTTTATCAAATTGAAAGATCACATCAAGTACCTCTAGGTACATATAAATCAAAAGCGTAGCATATTAAGTTCTACTGAACTTAGTAGTTGTAGATTAAAGGGATTAGCACACCCTGACTACAACTCACTAGCAAGGTACAGTAGGAAAACACTTAGTGTAGGTAAGTGCATCACTTACACCTCACTAGCAGTCATGTCTGATACAGATAGAGCCTCAGGCTCTGCTCCTGTAATAGTTGATCCTATAGGGACAACATCCAGATATGACAACCTTAGCCACAAAGACCTGAGTGCCTTGTGCACAGCCAGGGGGCTAAAAAAGGGCAGAGGCCCTACCATTCCTTCCCAAGTAGCTCTCCTAGAAAAGGATGACTTAGATAATGTGAGTCAGGCTCCCTTAGAAACAGGTGAAGGGATAAACTCCCCTGAGAATGAGGATCTTCCTGAAGATGTAGTAGAGGAGGAGGAAGAGGAAGACTCAGATTTAGAAGAACCTGAAGATCAGGATCAGAGGGGAAACCAGGTACAGGTTGCCAGGCTTAACCAGGCCAACCTGGACCTACATGAGAATGGAGAGGGCCAGCACCACTCCAGATCTCATAACCAAATTCTCCCAGGTAACATGAGGGTGAGATCTCAATCAAGGGACTCTCATCTTTCTAGTGCCTCAAGAGAATCTCAAAGAGGGATGACTCCCTCCCAGAGAAAAGAGCATAGGGCCAGGATGAGGGCTGTCCAACTCCAAATAGAAAGGGAAGAGGTAGCCTTGGCTCAAGCTAAACTTGCTTTAGCAAAGTTCCTAAAGAAAAAGACAGGGCCTATGACAATAGAAACCTGACAAAAATTGTGCCCCCCTACAAGGAAGGGGATGATATCCACAAATGGATGACTGCTCTTGAGAGGGCCTGCATGGTACAGCAGGTCCCTGAGGACCAGTGGGCAGCAATTTTATGGTACTCCTTTTCTGAGAAAGGGAGGGACAGGCTCCTCACTGTTAGACCTGAGGATGCCAAAAACTACTCTGTTCTGAAGAGTGCTCTTATTGAAGGGTTTGGCCTAACCACTGAGCAATACAGGTTGTTGTTCAGAGATACCCAAAAAGCACAGACTCAGGACTGGACTGATTTTGTAGATTGTGCCACTAAGGCTCTGGAGGGTTGGCTGCAGGGAAGTAAAGTTTCAGACTATACAGGATTGTACAATCTTATGATGAGAGAGCAGATCCTTAATAACTGTCAGAACCAGCTGTTGCATCAATACCTTGTTGACTCTGATTTGACCTCTCCCCAAGAATTGGGAAAGAAGGCAGACAAATGGGTCAGAACAAGGATTAAGCAGAAAAACCAGAACCAAGGTGACCAGAAGAAAACAGACCAGAAGGGTGGGAATCAGAAAGATAAAGAAAAGGACCAGAAGTCTTCAGGCCCCCAAACTAGCAATAAGGAGGGGGGTTCCCAAAATGGAAACAAGAAAAAGAAGAATGATGGCCCAAAGAAACCTTGGTGTAATACCTGCAAATCAGTTTCACACTGGGGCAGTATATGCACTAAGAAAAATCCAGTCCCCACCACTGCAGCTCCTAAAGCACCTGCACCCCCTAGTACAGTTAGCAGTGGTGGTACACAGCCAAAGGGGCTAGTAGGGTTGACCCTGGGTACTGAGGTGGAATCTGGCCTAGTCAGAATCCCCACACAGGCAGTTCTCCTATATGATGTGGACTTATCTTTGACCACTGCAGTAAGCCCCAGTAACCTGGGCAAATATAGGCAGACTCCCTTAATCAATGAGAAACTGGCTCAGGCCTACAGGGACACTTGTGCCAGTGTCACAATGGTGACACCTGACTTTGTGGACCCTGGACAGATTGTACTAGGTGAGAGTTACCTAGTGACCAATGCAAGCAACTCCACTACTTCCCATAGTGTGGCTGTTGTGAACTTCTCCTGGGGAGGGGTAGATGGCCTAAAGAAAGTTGTTGTGAGTGCAGACCTCCCAGTAGACTGTCTGTTAGGCAATGATCTTGAAAGCTCAGTTTGGTCAGAAGTGGAGTACAGGACTCATGCAGAAATGCTAGGGATTTCAGCTCATGTCCTTGCAGTGACAAGGTCTCAGGCTAAGAAGTGCCTTCCTGAAACAGTGGTGGATCTTAAAACAATAGACCAACCACAACCCAAGAGAAGGAGCAAGAGGGTTAAGGCTGTGCCTTCCCACTTGCCCCAGGTTGAGGATCAAGTTTCACAGGAAACTGATTCTGCAGTCCAAGAGGAGACTGTCTCAGATGAGCTTGAACCTGAACAGGTTGAGTTTCTGGGGACAGGGGGACCCTCAAGGGCAGACCTGGGGCAGGCCCAATTAGATTGCCCTTCACTTGAACCCCTCAGGCAGCAAGCTGCTGCTGAGGCTGCAGGGAATGCTCAAGGTACCCATAAGGTGTATTGGGATGAAGGACTCCTTTATTCAGAGGCTAGAGACCCCAAGCCTGGCACAACCAGGAGGTTGGTCATACCTTTGAAGTTTAGGGGCTTCCTTCTTACCTTGGCCCATGATATTCCCCTTGCAGGACACTTAGGCCAGAATAAGACTTGGGACAGGCTTGTTCCACACTTTCACTGGCCTCATATGTCAGAAAATGTCAAGGAGTTTTGTCGCTCCTGTGTCACTTGCCAAGCCAGTGGTAAGTCAGGTGGCACAACAAAGGCCCCCCTGATACCACTACCTGTGGTGGGGGTACCCTTTGAAAGAGTTGGAATAGACATTGTGGGTCCCATGGATCCTCAAACAGCATCTGGGCACAGATTTATACTGGTGGTAGTGGATCATGCCACTAGGTACCCAGAGGCAATTCCCCTGAGGACCACCACAGCTCCTGTGGTGGCAAAAGCCCTCATTGCAGTTTTCTCAAGAGTGGGCTTTCCAAAGGAGGTTCTTTCAGACAGAGGTACCAACTTCATGTCTGGATACTTAAAAGCAATGTGGAAAGAGTGTGGAGTAAACTACAAGTTTACCACACCCTACCATCCACAGTGCAATGGGCTTGTGGAAAGGTTCAACAAGACCCTAAAGGGAATGATAAAAGGTTTACCAGAGAAGCTTAGGCGGAAATGGGACATCCTTTTACCCTGCTTGCTCTTTGCTTACAGAGAGGTCCCACAGAAGGGGGTTGGCTACAGCCCTTTTGAACTTTTGTTTGGCCACCCTGTGAGGGGTCCATTGAGTTTGGTGAAGGAAGGATGGGAGTTACCTCTCAAAAAGCCTAAACTAGACATTGTGGACTATGTACTTGGTCTCCGCTCCAGGATGGCTGAATACATGGAGAGAGCATCCAAAAACCTTGAGGCCAGTCAAGAATTACAGAAAGCTTGGCATGACCAAAAGGCTGTTCTGGTTGAGTTCCAGCCAGGGCAGAAGGTGTGGGTGTTGGACCCAGTGGGGCCAGCAGCTCTCCAGGACAAATGGACTGGACCCTACCCTATCATTGAAAAGAAGGGAGAAGTCACCTACATGGTTGACTTTGGCACCCCTAGGAGCCCCCACAGGGTGCTCCATGTAAACAGATTGAAAGCATTTGTTGACAGGGAGGACATGAGTCTCCTCATGGCCACAGATGGGGAACAGGAGGAAGAGAGTGACCCTCTCCCAGACCTGCTTTCCCAGAACCCTGATGATGGTTCAGTTGATGGAGTAGCCCTGGCAGGCAGCCTCACTGAGCAGCAACAGGTGGACTGCAGACAGGTGTTGCAGGCCCACAGACATATGTTTTCTCTCACACCCAGCCAGACTAATTGGTGCACCCATGAGGTGGACACTGGTGACAGTCTGCCTGTGAAGAATAAGATCTACAGGCAACCTGACCATGTCAGGGATTGTATAAAGGCTGAGGTGCAAAAGATGTTGGAGCTTGGAGTGATTGAGCCATCAGAGAGCCCATGGGCTAGCCCAGTGGTCCTTGTGCCAAAACCTCATACCAAAGATGGGAAGAGAGAAATGAGGTTTTGTGTGGACTACAGAGGTCTCAATGCTGTCACTAGGACAGATGCTCATCCCATTCCAAGAGCAGATGAGCTCATTGATAAATTGGCTTCTGCCAAGTTTCTGAGCACATTTGATTTGACAGCTGGCTACTGGCAAATCAGACTAGCTGAAGAGTCAAAAGCCAAAACAGCATTCTCTACCCCTAGTGGGCATTATCAGTTTGTGGTAATGCCCTTTGGTTTGAAGAATGCACCTGCCACCTTCCAAAGGTTGGTGAATCAAGTCCTTGCTGGGTTGGATGACTTTTGTGCAGCATATCTAGATGATATTGCTGTCTTTAGCTCCACCTGGGAGGATCACCTGATCCACCTGAAGAAGGTTCTGGAGGCCCTGCAAAAGGCAGGCCTGACTATCAAGGCTACTAAGAGCCAGATAGGGCAGAGCAAGGTTGTGTACTTGGGCCACCTAGTAGGTGGGGGTCAAGTTCAACCACTGGAGAGCAAGATCCAGACCATACAGGACTGGGCTCCTCCAACTACCCAGACACAAGTCAGAGCCTTCTTGGGCCTGACTCTGTATTACAGAAAATTTGTAAAGAACTATGGGTCCATTGTGACACCATTGAATGACTTGACATCCAAGAAGATGCCCAAAAAGGTTCAGTGGACAGTTAGCTGTCAAAAGGCATTTGATGACCTGAAGAAGGCCATGTGCTCTGCACCTATCCTGAAGAGTCCTGACTACTCCAAACAGTTCATTGTACAGACAGATGCTTCTGAGTTGGGGGTGGGAGCTGTGCTTTCACAACTTAATCAAGATGGTCAAGACCAGCCCATTGCTTTTATTAGCAGAAGGCTGACCCCCAGGGAGAAACGTTGGTCAGCTATTGAGAGGGAGGCCTTTGCTGTGGTTTGGGCCCTGAAGAAGTTGAGGCCATACTTGTTTGGTACTCACTTCCTAATTCAGACAGACCATAAGCCCATCTTGTGGCTAAATCAGATGAAGGGTGAAAATCCCAAACTGCTCAGGTGGTCCATTTCCCTACAGGGGATGGACTTTACAGTGGAGCACCGCCCAGGGACTGACCATGGTAATGCAGATGGTCTCTCCAGGTACTTCCACTTAGAACATGAAGACTTATCTGGTCAAGGTTAAGTTTAATGTCCCTGCGTTTGGGGGGGGGGGGGTTATGTAGGAGAGTAGGGTCTGCTATCCTATGGTCACCCCAATTTTTGCTTTTTGCTTCACTGGTTTTCGACTTACTGAGGCTGTGGGCCTGCTAATCAGACCCCCAGACTGCTGTTCTCTCTCTAAATTTATAATACATGTGCTATAGGTACATACCACAATTGGAAATGGACCCCTTGTCAGCCCCTGTACCATGCACTATAGGTGCTCAGGGCATAGGTGCCACCAAGGCCTACCAGGGGCTGAAGCTTAGCTTTTGCCACCCCTGGCTGGTTCTTAAATTGACACAACTGGCTGATCACTCAGCTGGGGCAAGTGGGTGTAAACACCCCTTGCTTAGATATAGTATACCTATATCTAAACCTATATCTGGACACATATATAGCCTGTGAGCCACTCCTATGGAAGGCCTCATCAATCCTGGAGGCAGAGTGCGTGGTTTTATGTGAGATGGAGCTCTGGCATGAGCTGAGCCTGTCTGCAGCTGTCGGGAACAACTCCCTAAGCTGATCCGGGATAATGCCATACCATATACTCTTAAGCGCCTTATAATCCTCGCGGTTATATAGCAACTTTGGTTTGGCTTTATCAAAACATGTCGTGTAAGGTGTCATACGAATTGGAATACTACCCCCTCGCCAGTTCTGGCGACGGGGGTAGCATTCCACCCTTCTAGAGGGATAAGACATGTTACTTTACTGAAACGCGGTTGATTTAAAATGAGCCTCAGATCCACAAAATGGATGCCCCTGCCACAGACACGGGTCTGGCCTCCTGCTGCTGACCGAAACTCAGCATATGGTGGCCTGGACAAAGGGTTTCCTGTCGCAGGGCGGTGTCAAACCACCCCAGACAGGAGATAGTGGATTGTAGTAGGGAGGTTTCAAAGAAACCAGACACTGCCTGGGGAGCACAAGGCTGCCCCTTGCATAATCCGGCCAAACCGGTTCTGGGGCCTCCCAGCCCCTGTCCCAGCGCGGCCAGGATCAAAGGAAAGGGGTGTAACCACCCCCTTCCTGGGTCCCACCCATAGGAGGGGACCTAGCAGGATGTCCAACCCCCCAGATTCGAATAAGAGGGGGAGCAGTGCCAATGCAACTCAGATCATCCTGAAGAAACATAAGAAACGAATTCTGGACCCTTCGACTTTCTACACGACGTGAGAAGACTGAAGAATCTCCCTTGTGGTCAAGGAGTGACCACCCTGTGCAAACAGGTACCAACCAGCCCTCGACCCTTGCTTTGTTGCAGTTCCCGCCGGAACTCGAGCGACAGAGATCGACGAGATCAAGCTTGCCTGCCTTCTCCCTGCCCGATCCACAGTCCCTGCAGAGCTGAGACCAGTGGAGGCGACCGGAAGCGTGGGGCATGCCATCTTGAAAAGGCCACGAGACGCTGACCGTGCAGCCCACGAGTGACCCTCGAAGCTGTGCACCGGGGTTTGAGAAGCCCCAGCCCCGAGCTCCACTTGCACCAAAGCTCACCCCTCCACACTCGACGAGTGCTGCGTGGGGCCCTTCTGCTTGTGTTGGCTCGACGCGTTGGCCCGGTCACTTGCCAGCTGGCTTGTGGCCCCTGTGCCGACGAAAACTGAAATACGACTCGCTTTTCTGGTTGCTCCAGATCTGCACCAGCTCCTGTGAAAAGGAGCCCCCACTCTGACCCTCCTGGTCCGAGTGATAAGCAATCTCCCGGTTCCGCGTGGATTGCTTTTGCCAAGTGCTGTTTGCTGCAATCTTGAAGCCGACGGTGCTGACGGCGAGAGCGTACGTGGGACAGATCGTGACCTGCTCCTGGACGTCGCAGATGCCCCAGAGCCCACGTGACAGCGGAGAGAAGCCTATCAACAACCACCTGATTGCGCCCGACATTGCCTGGTTCCGTCCTGGTTCCACCCTGGTCACTGCTGAGTGACCCAGACTCTGTCCCCTCTGCTTTCAGGTACTTTTCTACTTCGATCCACCCTTGGATCGCACCGGACACTTCTGCTTCACAGCGCCTGCAGCTGCAACAGCTTCAAGCACCAAGAACCTGCGTGACGGAACCCGACGCCACTTCGACCCTGTGCACCCACGGCCTGTGGGTGAGGTAACTTTGCAACGCCGGTGTTCTTACACTGGTACACACCTCTAGGGTCTGTGTCTAAAGTTTTGTTCCTCTAGGTTCAGCGGAAGTATCTTTTAATTCACTTTATCCAACTTTTACGCACCATTGACATTGCATTGGTGCGAGCCGCACTTTCCGTGCTGCACCCGTCTCCTGTGGGCTACTCCCGACTTCAGCATTGCTAGTCCTGACTGCTCCCAGCGAATCTCTAGGCCCTAGGCCTAACCATTGTTCGATAAGTGTTCCTTATACCACTTTTTTAGTATATGGTCTGAGTGGCCACCCGCCCTCATCCATAATTGTGCAACTTTATATGTTTTACTGTGCTTTTGATTTAACGCTTGTGCCCCTTTCCTCATAAAGAGTACTGGGGAGTAATTTAGAAATAAATACATATATTTTTACAATATATACTTGTGTGGTGTCCTTTCATTTGATTACAGGATTGTATGTGGTAAAACAGCTCGCTTATCACGACCTCTTAAGTTAAGCCTTTAAGGCTGCTTAGTCCATGCTACCATTAGGATAGCTTGTCTACAAGGTTGACTTACAACCTGACATCTTTGGGGTTTGTTTGGACTGATACCAAGTGGTTCCAGAATTGGAAACACTAGATATCAGGCCAACTTCTCACACTCATGAATCTCCCACTCAGCAGTCCGATATTACTCGATATGTATCCTCTATTCCTCCACCCTCATCCCTCAATGTAGACTTTTCCTCTTTGGAAGAGCATATTCAAACTGTTGATATTCTTACTGCTATTCAGGCTATGAAGAAAGGAAAAGCCCCTGGTCCCGATGGTTTTACCATTGAATTCTATTCGCACTATTCCCCACGCCTTCTCCATAATTTACACCCCTATTCACATATTTTATTTCTACTCAAAAATCGGAAGGAACTTTTCAAGAAGCGTTGATTTGTTTGCTCCCTATAGAAAACAAAGATCACACACTGTAAAAATTACAGGCCCATTTCTTTCATTAATTTAGATTATAACATTTTTGCAAAAATCCTTGCTCTTCGTTTAGACTCTTTTTTGCCTCAGTTGATTTGAAAGGAACAATGTGGTTTCATTAAAGGGCGTAATTAATCGTATAATTCTAGATTGTTCTTTAACGTTCTAAGCACATCTAAATCATATAAAAAAATTGTTAGCAGCAATCCCATTAGATGCCGAGAAAGCTTTTGATAGGGTCAGTTGGTCCTTTATTTTCTCAACCCTTGTTTGGTTTGGTTTTAGCCCAAAATTAATTAATTATGTCTCTTTACTATATCCCTCCCCAGGTCCTTTACTTTAGCTAATGGTCTTGCATCCCCTTCTTTCCTTCTTCACCGAGGAGTTCGGCAAGGATGTCCTTTATCTCTGCTTTTATTTATCCTTTCCCTAGAACCTTTTTTAATAAAAACTTGGTTGATTATGACTATGGTTGTGTGTGGTTGTGTGTGTGGTTGTGTGGTTGTGAGTGTGGTTGTGTGGTTGTGTGTGTGGTTGTGTGTGTCTGCATGGATTTGTGTGGTTGTGTGTGGTTGTGTGTGTGGTTGTGGTTGTGTGTGTGGTTGTGTGGTTGTGTGTGGTTGTGTGTGTGTGGTTGTGGTTGTGTGTTTGGTTGTGCGTGTGGTTGTGTGTGTGCGTGTGTTTGTGTGTGTGGTTGTAGCTGTGTGTGTTTGTGGTTGTGCAACCTTGTTTCCTAAATGGGTTGGCGGCGGGAATGTTGCTCGACCACTTTTTCCAGTTTTTAATGACCGGGTCCTGCTTGCATGTAGCAGTGCTCCCAGTGCGGTGTTTTGCACATGCTCTCTCCACGCAAAGGCTTCATGCCTAAATCCAATCCTGGCATCTCTACTTAATCTCACTGTGACCCTGTGCAAATAACCCCCCCTTTCCGTGTTCTTATATAGTACGCTTTTAACTGTATTATCGTTAACTAGCCCGTCATCACTTGAGCCAGGAAAGGGCACCTTTATCTGACAGCAGACATGAACTGCAAAAGCTCTTCTACAGCAAGTAGTAATAATAACCGGCACCTACCCTCAGGTTATATGTGGTGTCAGGCAGTGAGCCGCTGCGCTTTTCACCAGGCTACACACCTTGTCAGATAGAACAGCAGTTCTTACCAGAGAACAAGCACTCTCAATGACTGCACTTGTCACCAGTGAGCAGGCACCGTCAGATAATGAGTGCCTGCACTGCTCCCCAGACCGCAAGTGATCTCGATGTGCTCCCATACTTCTCAATGACTGCACTAGTCACCAGTGAGCAGGCACCGTCAGATAATGAGTGCCTGCACTGCTCACCAGACCGCAAGTGATCTCGATGTGCTCCCATACTTCTCATCGGACTGCAGATGGCACCAGACGCGGAGTTCCTGCACTTGTCACCACTCGTCAGAGTGAACGCCTGCGCTATTTACTGAACCTCGAGCACTGTCAGTGTGTTACCTGCACTCCTCATTCGACTACGGGTGGTGTCAGACATCGAGATTGTGCACTACTCTCCAGAGAACAGACACCGTTAGATAGTGAGCGCCTGCACCATTCACCCGACTACATGCACTGTCAGTGTGTGTTTCCGCATTTCTTAACAGACTACAGGTGGTGTCTGACTTCGAGATCCTGCAGAGAACAGACACTTCAGATGCTTGCAGTGTTCACCAGGCTACAAACACTGTCATCGGACTACAGATGTCCTCAGACTTACTACACGTGGTTTCATAAAACAATATCCTGCACTTCTCAACACAGAACAGATGCCGTTAGATAGCGAGTGTCTGCACTGTTCACCAGAGCCGCTACACTTTAAGTGTGTTTCCGCACTTGTTGTCAGACTGCAGGCAGCGTCAGACATCGAGATCCTGCACTTCTCACCAGAGAGAAGATTTCAGACTACGAATCGTGTCAGACACCGACTTCCTGCATGTCTTTCCAGAGAACAGACACTGTTAGATAGTGGGTACCTGCACTTTCACCAGACCCCAATGCCCTGTCAGTGTGTTCCTGCACTCCTCATCACACTACAGGTGGTGTCAGGCATCAAGTCCTGTACGTCTTCCCAGAGAACAGACTCCGTTAGATAGAGGGTGGCTGCACTATTCACCAGACCACAAGCACCGTCGGTGTGTTCCTGCACTCCTCAGTGGACTACAGGTGGTGTCAGACACAGACATCGGGTCACTGCACATCTCTCCAGAGAACAGACAACGTCAGATAATGGGTGCCTGCACTATTCACCAGGACACAAGCACCGTCGGTGTGTTCCCTGCACTCCTCATTAGACTGCAGGTGATGTCAGACAACGAGATTCTGCGCGTGTCTTCAAAGAACAGACACCGCTAGATAGTTAGTGCCTGCACTATTCACCAGACCCCCATGTGCTGTCAGTGTGTGCCTGCACTCCTCAGTGGACACCCGGTTGTGTCAGACTCAGACATCGGGTTACTGCACATCTCCCCAGAGAACAGACATCTTCCACGGGCAGAAAGTGTGATGCCCTGGGGCAACAATGTTCTTTTCGATTTAACTGCTCAAGCTGTCCTTCCGCACGCGCTGGTTGCCATTCATGGCGCCCGGCTGCAGAGGCTCCTACCTGGGAGCAGGGCAGTGAGCGGCATCTCCCGAGCCCTGCAGAGGCCGGTCCAGCGCTGGGGAGGGGACGAGGGAGGGAGTCCTATGGCACAGTGTTAGACGGACCGGGAGGGTCGGCCGAGACTACGGGGAGAGGTCTCCGGGGAGAGCCGTCTCCAACGACTGTACAGACAAGTAACTTCCCCCCCCACAGACGGACACCACACAAGGTTGAAGTTTAACGAGACTTTATATGCAATTCTTAGGTTACGATGATATGATACAAGGAGGTCTGGACTCAGGGGTCCCCTCGGTTCTAGTCTCTGGCTTAGGAAAGGGGTAGCGGGACAGTCTTGTTACCAATCAGTGGAAAATAGCTCTCAATCCTCGAGCTCGGCGTTCTAGATGATCGGGCCGCGGCGGAGCCAGCAGGTCCCGAGATGGACGAAGGAAAAACGACGGTCCGCGGCGGAGCCTGCAGGTCCCGGTGAAGATGACAGTTACAACGGTCCGCGGCCACGCCAGCAGGTCCCGACGACGATGAAGGATATGAAGGTTGCGAAGGCTGTGGCAGCGCCAACAGGCAGGACGATGGTGCACAAGACAGAGCTACGGCAGCGCCAGTAGTCCGTCAAGGATGAGTTCCTCTTTACGTCTCTCGACTCCAAGATACAACTGCCTTCCTGCTCTGGAGCTGCCCCAGTTATAGGGCTGGTGTGCTTTGATGTCCGGACCCTCGCACTTGGAGGTCGGGAGGTCCGGGATGAGGGAGTCCAGACACCCAGCAGGGGGGTGGAGCCGGCGCCCGGGGAGGCGATGGGCGAGCGGCACTTGGCGGGGGAGAGCCATCGACACCTCTTTCTCCCATTGACTTGCCAAGTAGCCCGCTCACCTCCTGGGTGGATGGTGGTGCCGGGATGTCTGAGGCCTGGCCAGGCCCAGGGTTGAGGTCGATCGGGGGCCAGGCGGCCTCGTGGTGGAGTGTCCAAGATGGCACCCCAGGATGGGCGCGAGGGCCGGCAGTGGATCGGACCCACGAGGTTGACATGCTCGAGGGCAGGGGTCCCTGAGGGGACAGAGGACGTGCAATGGTGGTGTGTGGTACTTGTGGGCCCGGACTCGGGCCTGGTTGGGCCGGGGGAGAGCGGCCCTTCATGTGGCCTGTCCAACATGCGTCCCCCCCAGCTGAAGGCGGGGAGAGTTACCCATCCTCTTGGGGACTCTCCTCGTCGAGGCGGAAGAATCGGGACAGGCCATCCGCGTTGGCGTGATCTGGCCCAGGCCGGTGTTCAACTGTGAAGTCCATACCCTGCAGGGAGATGGACCAGCGTAGTAACTTCGGGTTTTCCCCCCCCATCTGCATCAGCCACTGCAGGGGTCGGTGGTCAGTCTGCACCCGAAAGTGGGTGCCAAAAAGGTAGGGCCGGAGTTTCTTGAGGGCCCATACCACAGCGAAGGCCTCCCTCTCTATGGTGCTCCAGCGTTGTTCCCGTGGTAGGAGTCGCCGGCTGATAAAGGCCACCGGTTGATCAAGGCCTTCGGTGTTTACTTGGGACAGGACTGCCCCAATGCCATGGTCGGAGGCATCCGTCTGGACAACGAACTCCCGGCTGTAGTCGGGGGCCTGGAGCACAGGGGCAGAACACATGGCGGCTTTTAATTGTTCAAATGCAGCTTGGCACTCTGGGGTCCAGTTGACGTTCTTGGGCTGGTTTTTTGACGTGAGTTCTGTGAGGGGCCCCACTATGGTACCGTAGTCCTTCACGAACCTTCGGTAATATCCTGTGAGGCCCAGGAAGGCTCGTACCTCGGTCTGAGTGATGGGGGGCTGCCAAGACTGGATGGCGGCAATTTTTAGCTGCAGAGGGGCCACCAGGCCGCTTCCCACCTGGTGCCCGAGGTAGGTTACAGACCCTTGCCCAATTTGACACTTGCTGGCCTTGATCGTGAGGCCAGCTCGCTGAAGGGCTTGCAGCACTGCTCGGAGGTGGTGGAGGTGCTCGGACCAATGGTGGCTGTATACAGCGATGTTGTCTAGGTAGGCGGCGCTGAATCCTTCGAGCCCCGCCAGGACCTGATTGACGAGCCGTTGGAATGTTGCCGGGGCATTCTTCATGCCGAAGGGCATGACGGTGAAATGGTAATGGCCATCGGGGGTGGAAAAGGCAGAACGTTCCTGCGCCCGGGGTGTGAGGCCGATTTGCCAGTAGCCCGCCGTCAGGTCGAAGATACTGAGGTAGCGGGCAGCTCCCATGCGGTCGATTAGTTCATCTGCCCGGGGTATGGGATGCGCGTCTGTTCTGGTGACCGCATTCAAGCCCCGGTAGTCGACGCAGAACCGGAGTTCTGGTGTGGTGCCGGGTGCAGCTGCTTTGGGGACCAGTACTACAGGGCTGGCCCAGGGACTGTCTGAGGGCTCGATGACCCCGAGTGTGAGCATCTTGGCCACCTCTTCCTGGATGCAGGCCCGTACCCGATCTGGCACGCGGTAGGCCCGGTGGCGGATAGGGGGGCTGTCCCCCGTGTCCACATCGTGCACACACCAGGGAGTGACACCGGGGGTGAGGGAGAACAGGCTGGCGAACTGTGATAGGAGGGCTTGACACTCTTGGCGTTGTTCTCTGGTGAGGGCCTCCGAGAGTCGGACCCCATCCACGGAGCCGTCTTGCTCCTGAGTCCGTAGGAGGTCAGGGAGAGGCTCGGAGTCTTCTTCAACCCCATTGTCTGTGGCCATCAGGAGGCTGAGCTCTGTTCGCACAAAGTTGGGCTTTAGTCTGTTAGCGTGGAGGACCCGGAGAGGGTTCCGGGAGGATTCCATGTCGATGAGATAGGTGGCAGGGCCCTTGCGCTCGACTACTTTGAAGGGCCCCGTCCATTTGTCTTGTAGGGCGCATGGCTCAGTGGGGGACATCACCCATACCTGTTGGCCAGGTTCGAATTCAATGGATGAGGCATTCTGGTCATACCATTTTTTCATGTCCTCTTGACTGGCCTCTAGGTTGGCTTTTGCCAGTTCCCTGAACCGCCGGGTCTGGTTGCGGAGGGTTAGGAGGTACCGGAAGACATCTGGAGGGTTCTTTAACGGAGGCATCTCCCAGCCTTCTTTGACTAGGCTGAGCGGCCCCCGCACTGGGTGTCCATATAGCAGTTCAAATGGGCTGAAGCCCAGGGATTTCTGAGGGACCTCTCGGTAGGCGAAGAGGAGGCACGGCAGCAGCACATCCCACTGGCGACGGAGGGGCTCTTCCAACCCCCCGATCATCCCCTTTAGCGTGCGGTTGAACCGCTCAACAAGTCCGTTCCCTTGAGGGTGATAGGGGGTCGTGAATCGGTAGGTGACCCCGCACTGTTGCCAGAGGGATTTCATGTATTTAGAAATAAAGTTCGTGCCTCTGTCGCTGACGACTTCTCGGGGGAAGCCCACACGGGAGAAGATCCCCATCAGAGCCCGGCCGACTACCGGGGCTGTCACAGTCCGCAGAGGAACAGCCTCAGGGTAGCGGGTGGCGTGGTCCACTAGCACCAAGATGAATCGATGGCCTTGTTTTGTGCGCGGGTCCAGGGGCCCCACAATGTCTATTCCGACCCTCTCAAATGGGGTAGTGACCACAGGAAAAGGTTGCAGGGGGGCCTTTAGTTTGCGGCCGCTCTTTCCACTGGCTTGGCACGTGGGGCAAGATCGGCAATGCTGGTGCACATCGTTCCTCATTTTGGGCCAGAAGAAGTGGGTCACTAGGCGACTGTAGGTTTTATCTTGTCCCAGGTGTCCTGCCAGGGGGACATCGTGGGCCAGGTTTAGCAGAAAGTCTCTAAAACGGAGGGGCACCACTAATACTCGGTTGGCCCCCAGCTCGGCGATTCTTTGCTCGCTGTACAGCAGATCATTGTCCCAGTAGACCCAATGAGTTCCGGAGGTATCCCCTGCGCTTTGGGCGAGCGCTTGCTGGCGGAGTCCCTCGAGGGAGGGACAGGTCTTCTGTTCTTGGCGAAATTGTTCTTGCGTGGGCCCCCCCTCTTGAGGCCACTGGTCGAGGTTAGCGAGGTCGGAAGGTTGAGCTGGTTCGGGGGGGATGTCATGGTCGGTGGTTTCGGCTGGGGCGACCGGAGGCGGTGGCGCCGGCCATTCGGGTTCTTCTGGGCGGTGGTTGGCACGGGCGGCCATGGACCGGGTGGTGACGCACGCCCAGTCCGGGACGCCTAACATCCCCAGGTGTTCTCTTCGCTCCACGGCTGCCCACGGAGAGCTTTCAAGGTCATTTCCAAGGAGGCAGTCTACGGGGGCATCGTCTCGGACCGTTACTTTCAACATGCCGGAGACCCCTCCCCATTCGAAAGGGACGCAGGCCATCCGACACAGACTTTCCGAGTTATCGGCTGATCGTACAGGGCAGAGAATGTTCGGTAGATACTGTTCTGGGGTCACCAGGTGACAGCGGACGGCTGTTACACTGGCCCCGGTGTCACGAAGGGCTTCGGCCCGGCGTCCATTGATGCTCACCCATTGGCTGTACTTCTGGGTGTTAGCGGGTAGGGGGACCCGCGGGACCATGTCTTTCCCCCGTAAGCATGCTAGAGCCATGGCGGCTGGCTCCCACTCTTGATGCTCTTGTTCGTATTCTTCCTGCTCCTCGGAGATCTGTTCTTCCCCTAGGGCCGCAGCGGCCACTTGGCGGGGTCTTGGGCTCTGGTACTGCGGGCAGTTTGGGTCGTTTGCATAGTGGCCGACTCGTTGGCATCGGTGACACGTGACATTGGCTCTGTACCCCGGTCGCGCCGGGGTGCTGCCCCGGTTGGCCGGGGGGGTGGTGCTGGTAGCGGGGGCGACCGGAGCGTTGTCTCTTCCTCGTCCTTGGCCCCCTCCTCCTCCTCTGGGTCGGTGCTGACCATTGTTGTTCCGGTTCTGTTCGTAGGACCCATTCCGGCCTACTCTGGTGATCTCCCACCGGTCAGCTTCGGCTGCGAGCTGCCGGGGATCCGTTAACTTGCTGTCGAGGAGGTGCTGGCGGAGTTCAATGAAGCAATTGTTCGACAGATGCTCCCATACCATCAGATTGAACAGTTGTTCGTAGGTCGTGACGTTGCTTCCTCTGATCCAGCCCTCGAAGGCTCGGCTAAAGTAGGTTACATAGTCCACCCAAGTTGTACCCGGGATGCGGGTGCAGTCTCGGAACCTCTGACGGTACATCTCGGGTGTGAGGCCATAGCGGGTGAGGAGTGCCGCTTTCATATGGTCATAGGAGGTCATCTGGTGGTCCGGGAGCTGTAGCAGGGTATCGCGGCCCTCATTGAGGAATCTCCCCCATAGACCGGCTCCCCAATCGCTTCTATCGATCCGGTGTGCAGTCATAGCGATTTCATAGGCCTTAAACCATTGCTGGATGTCGTCCTCTCGGAAATATTCTCGGACAACATCCTTGGGGATGTGTACCTTTTTCTCTGTGGCCCCTGAGGTGTGGGGTCGCTCGGGCACCCCTACTTCTTTATTCTGTTTGCGCAGGTTGATCTCGGCTAGGTTCCGTTCGTGTTCGTACGCCAGTTTCTTTTCCTCGAGCTCCCTTTGTCTCTGTTTCTCCTCTCTTTCTTATCGGAGACGCAGGTGCTCTAAGTTGATTTTTTGTTCGGCCAATTTAAGTTCAACGTCCATCTTGAGTCGGGCCATTTCCAGCTCGTGTAGGCGGGTTCTTTCTCTTTCCTGGATCTCGTCTTGCGAGAGACCCGTTCTTTGCCCTTCAGGGGCCGTGGTGGTTTTTTCTGCGGTGCTTTGATCGGGGGTTCCGGCAGCCCCGGTCTCTGCCCAAGATTCTAGGGCATGCTTAAAATCGTCTTTGGTGCTTAGTCCGGTGGTAGCGATACCCAGTTCGATGCAGAATTGTTTTAGTTCACGATGGCTGTACTCCTCCAGTTTCTCCATTTGGAACTTCTCGGTTGATCCGCTTTCTTTAGTTGTCATTGTGATTTCGTCGTGGGGTGAGCTACTCTCTGTACGTTATGCGGTGATTCGGATCGCGCCGCTGGCCACCAATGTTAGACGGACCGGGAGGGTCGGCCGAGACTACGGGGAGAGGTCTCCGGGGAGAGCCGTCTCCAACGACTGTACAGACAAGTAACTTCCCCCCCCACAGACGGACACCACACAAGGTTGAAGTTTAACGAGACTTTATATGCAATTCTTAGGTTACGATGATATGATACAAGGAGGTCTGGACTCAGGGGTCCCCTCGGTTCTAGTCTCTGGCTTAGGAAAGGGGTAGCGGGACAGTCTTGTTACCAATGAGTGGAAAATAGCTCTCAATCCTCGAGCTCGGCGTTCTAGATGATCGGGCCGCGGCGGAGCCAGCAGGTCCCGAGATGGACGAAGGAAAAACGACGGTCCGCGGCGGAGCCTGCAGGTCCCGGTGAAGATGACGGTTACAACGGTCCGCGGCCACGCCAGCAGGTCCCGACGACGATGAAGGATATGAAGGTTGCGAAGGCTGTGGCAGCGCCAACAGGCAGGACGATGGTGCACAAGACAGAGCTACGGCAGCGCCAGTAGTCCGTCAAGGATGAGTTCCTCTTTACGTCTCTCGACTCCAAGATACAACTGCCTTCCTGCTCTGGAGCTGCCCCAGTTATAGGGCTGGTGTGCTTTGATGTCCGGACCCTCGCACTTGGAGGTCGGGAGGTCCGGGATGAGGGAGTCCAGACACCCAGCAGGGGGGTGGAGCCGGCGCCCGGGGAGGCGATGGGCGAGCGGCACTTGGCGGGGGAGAGCCATCGACACCTCTTTCTCCCATTGACTTGCCAAGTAGCCCGCTCACCTCCTGGGTGGATGGTGGTGCCGGGATGTCTGAGGCCTGGCCAGGCCCAGGGTTGAGGTCGATCGGGGGCCAGGCGGCCTCGTGGTGGAGTGTCCAAGATGGCGCCCCAGGATGGGCGCGAGGGCCGGCAGTGGATCGGACCCACGAGGTTGACATGCTCGAGGGCAGGGGTCCCTGAGGGGACAGAGGACGTGCAATGGTGGTGTGTGGTACTTGTGGGCCCGGACTCGGGCCTGGTTGGGCCGGGGGAGAGCGGCCCTTCATGTGGCCTGTCCAACACACAGCGGCAGAGAGGAGGGGGCAGAGGGGAGGGGACCAAAGGGAAGTGGGGAGGGAGGAGAAAGGCAATCGAGAAACCAAAAGCGATCGCTTTTGGGAAAAACAAAGCCGCGAGTGGTGCGCGCACGTGCCATTTGCTTTCAATTATCGCGCCCCGTGTCTGGGCACGATAATTGAAACCATATGCCAGAAATGCGCGTAATAGACAGGCCTCTGACCTATTGTGTGCTCTGTTTAACCCCTTCAGTGCTGATGACAAAGCCAGCTCGTCATGGGTGTTACCTGCGCTGTGCTTATGACGAGCTGGCTTTGTCATGAACAATGGAAAATATCACTTTCCAGCGCAGAGCGGGAAAACCCCATAGCAGCCAAGGTGTTAAAACAAACACCCAGGCAAAGGCCAATAGCAGGCCGCAAAAGTAAAAACACCCACAAGCGTGTTCATTTCCAGGGTCCATTTCTGAACCCCGGACAAAAGGACTTCTGAACCCCGGACAAAAGGACTCTCGCTGCGCGAGACCTTCTGCGCAGTGCAACGCTAGGCGCGAGACCTAAAAACCTAAGCACATGGGTGGTGTTAATTTTCCGGATTTTCACTCTTATCACACATCATTTTTTCTTAGGCATTCCTCCTTTTTACTGCCTGAGAGTGGGTAGACATCGAGAGAGCCTTTTTTCATCCTTTTTCCTTCGAAGAAGTAATCTGTCTTTCTCATGTACCCTTATCGATATCTCTCCCTATCCTTAAAAATGCTCGAAAAATGTTCCAACCACTTCTCTCATCTGTTCTAGATGAACGAGCGTACATTTTGAGCTCATCAATTTGGTATAATAAACCTATTAAACTAGACAATAAATATATTTTCTGGAAAAATTAGTTAACCTATGGTCTCAAATGGACTCACCACCTTTTTCAAGATGGCATTTGCATACCATTCTCAGTATTGCAATTTCACTTTTCCCGCCCTTCTTCATATCATTTTAAATATACATCTTTAACAGCAGTTGCTCAGGCCTCTTACAATTCTTTAACTACCTCTCACGCTCCTGCCTCCTTAACTCCTATTACCACTTATTTATTAACAAACTCTCCATCGGCTTCTCTATTATACAAAACATTAATGGATATTCCTATTTCTCGTAATAAATCGGACGTGGAATACAGTTGGGAATCTGATTTGGGTGAATCTTTCCCTATTCCAATGTGGAACAAAATTTGGGCTAAAGTGAGGAGATCTTCTAGAGCAGCTAACACAACTCAAACTTATTTTTTTATTTATAATAGACTCCTAATCACTCCAGCTAAACTACATAAGATTGACCCTAGCATCTCCTCCTCCTGTTGGTCATGTAACAATCCATTAGCAAACCTCAAACATATGCTTTTTGACTGTCCAGCAATCCATACTTTCTGGACCCAAGTCTGGTGGCAGATTAATGCCATTTCTCATCTCATATTCCCTTTCTACATATTTTTCTAGGTAGCGTCTCTGAGGTTTGGTCCTCTTCTTTTCATACTATGGATTTGCTTATAGCTGTCGCATTTCAACAGATCACTAAGACATGTAAGGATGCCTCTGCAGTATGTTTTCAAGCATGGTGGTATGGCATCTGCTATAATCATAGATTAGACAGAGTTTATGTAACCCAATCTCACGAGCTAGAGATACTTTGGTTGCCCGTTACTGAATTCTTAAATGCTTCAGCTAAAAAATAATCAGCGCATAACCCCTGCATTGAAGAAGTGCCCAAACCCCCTTGAATTCATAATTACTACTGTTTTTAATTAGGTTCTATATTATAGTCCTAGAATAATTCATTATAAGTAAGAACGTTTATGCATAATTGTCGCTTTTTTGCATATATTGCTTCTCATGGATGTTTTACCCCCCATTTTTTCTTCCTTTCTCTCCCTCTGTCTTTTCTTTCTAAACTTCCTTCTCCATTTCCCTCATATTTTAACAATGGTATTCTATGCACATGTATAATTCTTTGTTTTATTCCATTATATCTTATTTTTGTAATCAAATAAACTTCCTTTAACCTAAAAAGAAATGGCAATAAAAATATGTTTAAAAAATAAATCAATCTGCGTTCCACAGACAGACACAAACAGAAAAACACAGCCTCAGCGAGAACAAGTTCAAGCTGAACGGAAGGCCATTCACCCTGATCGTGCTTCTCTATCATACACCACCCATGTACCACAGACAGACAGACAGACAGGGAATCACTGCCGCACAGAGGACAACTCCAAACTGATCCAAGGGAACAGAGAATGAAACAACAGTAGACCAACGGCCGGGAAAGAGCAGGAAAGAGCGGTGTTGTACGTTCTGCTCATGGAATGTCAACGGACTAAATGCGAAGCTGGAGGAAGACGACTTCATAGAGTTTATCACTCAATTTAAAGTATTATTGTTCCAGGAAACATGGCAGACCAAAAATACGCCTCTTGTGGGATACAAAGAATTCTGCTTACCAGCACACAAGGAGGCGCGCTCCGGCAGGGCTACGGGAGGTCTATCTATTTTTACATCGACAGACTTCCTGTGGTCACATAGCTGCATTGACCTAGATTCTACATGGATGCAATGCATCAAAATTGAAATTTCCCCCAACATGGGCCTTCTGATCGTGAACCTCTATATGCATCCCGGCGGAAAACAAAAAGGGAAAAGGATAAAACAACTAGTAACCATAATCACATGTTAAAGTCCACCTACCCAAGTGAAAACATACTCAAAACCGGAGATTTCAATATGAATCTAATTCAAAGCCAGGAGGGAACCCTTCCGACCCATATTGATCCACGGCAGGGCAGTCAAGGCAGACAAAGTGCAATGGGAAGGAAATGTGCTACAGAATTGGAAGCGCTCCACTTGTGCACCCTAAATGGAAGGGGCCACCTAGATACACAGGCAGCCCTAACGAGGGTCTCCAAGAACTCAGGATCAACCATAGATTACACCCTGGCAGACCCCGACCTATACCCTTATATCAGAGACTTTCACATCCAGGATCATGGAGAAAGTGATCACTTCTCACAGACCTTTACCTTGTCCATCTTACCAAAAAAGTCAGAGGAAGCACAGCCTCTATCTTTGAACACCCACATTTTCAACCTACAACGGCTAAATTGGAAAGAAGAAAACCTCTCCAACCTAATGGCGTCATGCCACGTATTGCTTTCCCTATCTGACACATCAAAGAACATAATAAAGAGCGGGAGTCCTTTGTAGCAGATATAAATAAGAAATTTCAATCTAACCACAGAGGACAAAAAACCATAAGAAACAGTGGAGGGAAATGGTTCACCCCAAAACTACGACAACTAAAAAGGCAAATGAACGCATTTCTTAGGGCTGAACGCAAAAAGGAACTTCATTTTTCACAACATACTCTGAAAACAATTGAAGCCTTAAAAAAAGAGCTAAAAAGAGAGACAAATCGAACCAAGCGATCATATAAGGAAAAACCAGTGAGCACCATAATCCATGCAAGCAAGTTGCAGAATTCAAAAGATTTTTGGTCAAAAATAAACTTTTTGCTCAACGGCAAACATCGGCAGTTTAACTCAGACATGACAGATCAGCTTTGGTGCAGCCAGATCGACTTATTATATAACTCCACGCACAATACATGCATAGGTAACAAAGCCGAGTCTCTTTCAGAGACTCTACCGTCAAGCCTGAGAACAACAGCAGAGTTAAAGTCCTTTGATCCTAAAGTTATCAGTGAACCATTATCAACAAAGCACACAGGAAAAACTGACTTGATTACACCTGTGCAGGTTTCTAACACCATAAAATCAATGAGAGCAGCTGGAGCCCCTCGACCAAATGGTCTTCCCAATGCCTTATTCAGGAAAGATCCCACGTTCTGGGCCAGGCAACTACTCCCTTATTCAATCACAGTCTAAGGACCGGGGACCTTCCAGAATCGTGAGGGGTAGTATCTTACACCCAATACATAAACCCGGGTCCCGATCAGATCCTAACAACTACAGGCTGATAGCCTTAATAGATGTGGAGGCAAAGATATACGCGTCAAATCTACTGGAAGAACTGGAAGCTTGGGTTAGCAGCATAGGGCCAATCCCTCTACCACAAACAGGCTCCCGCCCAGGGATGGGCACTCTTACTAACTTATCCGCGATAACCCTCCTAGCAAAAAAGGCAATTGACAATTCTAACTCGCTGTACACTTGCTTTCTGGACCTAAAAGTGGCATTTGATAAAGTCCCCAGATCCAAACTTTGGGCTAAAATGAAAGCCTGGGGCGCGCCGCTAAAGCTAATGGGAGCAATCATAGAGCTTTATTCACACACTTGGGTCCAAGTGAAAAAAGGAGACGGCCGATGCCTGACAAAGAAATTTCGCACGCTTAACGGCTTAAAACAAGGCTGCGTATTGGCTCCCTGCCTTTTCAACATCTGCACCGCGGACCTAGAAAGCGACTTACGTTCTATCCAGGGAGATCCACCAAAACTGGGTAATGTACCCATAATGAGTCTCCAATACGCAGACGACATTGTGCTCCTGTCACAAACTCCTCTCGGCCTACAACGCATGATTTCCAAACTTGCGTCGTATCTCTTGAATGCACAATTAGCAATAAACCTTAAAAAAAAAATCCTATGCTTCTCCGGCTCTCGCAAGAAAAGACAAAAATGTGTCTGGAAGATAAACTCCACCACATTAACTCAGGTAGAGCAATACAAATATTTGGGCATTTTACTGGACCATAAGTTAAAGTATAAACAGCACTTGGAACAAGGGAAATCAAAAGTCAAACAACTCCAATTTGCCTTTAAAACCGTCCAAAAACATTTACGGGGAAATTCCACTGGCCACATTTTAAAGATTGTAGCTGCCAAATTCCTGCCATCGCTCACATACGGCTCTGAGTTGATGGCAACCCGGGACTCCATAGTCCTAAATCTCGCCCAAACTAGCCGGTTCAAAAACCTATTTCCCAAGCCCAAATACGTTTGGAATACGGTCTCACAAATCAGTTTCCGGCAAGACAAGGAGCCCTTGTCAAATTCTACTGGCGAATGAGGGACGCAGAAGATCGCTCCCTGGATCATCTGTGCTGGCTAGAAGTGGAGAAGTGTGGCTCACTGGTTAGAGGAGGCAGACCTGGAAGCAGGGGTCAGCCCGGGACCAGGGTCAAATTCCCGGCTCGTCGGGGTCTTGAGTCCTAAAATGTCCATGGACTCGACAATTCTCGCTCCGGTGCCTACTCGATTCACGGGTTCACACTCTGCGACTCTGGGCAATAGCTTGCTTAATCTCCACAACGGCCCCTCGCAGCGGGATGCCTGGCTTTCACCTTGCGGATACCCTGCCGGGGTTATCTCACAGGGGAATACCAGGACGGGTTCCCTAAGCAAGCGCTTAGAAACCGCTCGGTGATTTGCGCTATATAAATTCCTGTACATTTACAAGTGGAAAAACAAGCAGGGCTCCCCAACTCCATATACAAGTCCCTTAGGCAGCGCTTCATGCGTTAGCACTGGAAGAATCCTGGCTTTTACCCATGACTGACACCGCTTTCAAACAGTTAACCAACAAAGCAATTAAACAAGCGTCACTACTAATGGACAAAGCTGCAGTGGCTGGCAAAAGCCACGCCTGGATCGTCTTGCCATCATGCATCTATCTGAAACCCATCCATATTTGCAAGACTGCTTCAGGGACTATTACAAAAGGAAATTAAGCCTGATAAGGCTGGGTTGCTTTCCGAGTAAAGACCTCACCCCCAAATGGCTACGGTCGTGGCCAACACACGACTGTCGCCTTTGTGGAAACGGTGCGGAGTCACTACTGCACTTAATATGCATATGTCCCGCACTTCAAGAACTAAGGAAAACGCTCCTGCTACCACCTTTAAGAGACGCTCAGGTGAGAACCTGCAGGGCAGCCGTTATTAAAGGCCTTAGTGGGTCTTGGATCCAATTATCCTGTAATACTATAACATTTCTGGAGTACACCGCCCAAGAGCTGGAAACAAGGCACCAACCAAAGAGGACTCTGGATAATAGCCGTGGCCACAGTCGGTCCCGGACCCTCCTTCATTTTGCTCAATGGATATTCTTTCCTCCAAACACTAGTATAATACAAGGACCCTTTTGAGTTAAAAAGTGTAATCCGATCTAACCTACACAACTCTTTTAAGATTTACTTTTCCCCTTAGACTAACTCTGCAAAGTTTGTGTACTTTTACGTTACTGCTTTTAATTTCGACTTGTTGCTAACTTTCTATTGTTTTAAAGATGAAATGTTGACCGCATGGTGGTAAGTTCCACCCTTTTATGATTTTTATAAATCAAATAAAAGTATTATAACCTATCATACACCACCCATGTACCACAGACAGACAGACAGACAGGGAATCACGGCCGCACAGAGGACAACTACAAACTGAAGGGCATGCAATCACACAGAAAACAGAGTCCAATCAAAACTACTGTCTTGTCCACTGGTGGAAAACCACAGGCAGAGCTCAAGGGGCAGAGGAATAGCTGCCACAAAAGGGTACAGGGGTGCTGGCACACGCATGAGTGCATGGGTACTGCCACACAAGGGTACAGGGGTGCTGGCACTCACAGGTTTAGGAGTGCTAGCACACACAGGTCCAGGGGTACCGGCACACACAGGTGCAGGGGTGCAGGCACACACAGGTCCAGGGGTGCCGGCACACACGGTGCAGGGGTGCAGGCACACACGGGTGCAGGGCTGCTGGCACACGGGTGCAGGGGTGCAGGCAGACACGGGTGCAGGGCTGCTGGCACACGGTGCAAGGGTGCTGTGTTAGACGGGGACCCGGAGGGTCGGCCGAGTACAGGGGGAGAGGCCTCCGGTGAGGGCCACACAAGGATGAGTTCAACAACTTTATATAAGAATCTTGAGGCAAGGTGATAAACGATACAGTGGGGTCAGGACACGAGGATCCTCCCAATTCTAGTCTCTGTAGGGGATAGGGGTAGCGGGACAGTCTTAGTACCGATCCGGTACAGGTGCGGCAAGATGGAAGCTCACAATCCTCGAGCTTGGGGGTCCGCAAAGAAGGGCCGCGGCAGCACCAGCAGGCTAGGACGATGGTTCACAGCGAGGAGGGCCGCGGCAGCGCCAGCAGGCTAGGACGATTGTTCACAACGAGGAGGGCAGTGGCAGCGCCAGCAGGCTACAAAGATGGTGCACGACGAGAAAGGCCGCGGCAGCGCCAGCAGGCCAGGACGATGGTTCACGTTGACGAGGGCCGCGGCAGCGCCAGCAGGCTTCGGAGATGGTTCACAAGAAAGGGCCGCGGCAGCGCCAGCAGGCTTCGGAGATGGTTCACAAGAAAGGGCCGCGGCAGCGCCGGCAGGCCTCCAAGGATGAGTTCCTCACGGTGTCTCTCGACTCCAAGATACAACTGCCTTCCTGCTCTGGAGCTGCCCCAGTTATAGGTCTGGTCTCCTTTGATGTCCGGACCCTCGCACTTGGAGGTCGGGAGGTCCGGGATGAGGGAGTCCAGACACCCAGCAGGGGGGTGGAGCCAGCGCCCGGGGAGGCCGGGGCGATCGACACCTGGCGGAGGGGAGCCATTGACACTCCTTCTCCCATTGACCTGCCAAGTGGTCTCTTCACCCCCTGGGTGGACGGTGGTGCCTCGATGTCGGGGCCTGGCCAGGCCCAGGGTTGGGGTCGAGCCGAGGCCACGCGGCCTTGTTATGTAGTGTCCAAAGATGGCGGCTGGGCCGGGGCAGTGGTGCTGACGGGGGCCCGGGCCAGCCGATACTGGGCTGTTTGGGGGCTGGAGTTCCGTTGTGGACGGGTCGTGGGTTGCCCCGGCGGGTTGCCGGGATGGTTCTTGTCGGGGATACAGGGAGAGCAGGGGTCCAGTCCCCGTCATGCGGGGAGGGAGCGGGCCTTCCCCGAAGCATGTCCAACATGCGTCCCCCCCAGCTGAAGGCAGGGAGAGTCACCCATCCTCTTGGGTACTCTCCTCGCCAAGGCGGAAGAAGCGTGACAGGCCGTCTGCGTTGGCGTGGTCCTGGTCTGGACGATGCTCCACAGTGAAATCCATCCCCTGCAGGGAGATGGACCATCGCAACAGTTTTGGGTTCTCTCCCCGCATCTGCATCAGCCATTGCAGGGGTCGGTGATCTGTTTGCACGCTGAAGTGGGTACCAAAGAGATAGGGCCGGAGCTTCTTGAGGGCCCATACCACGGCGAAGGCCTTGCGCTCGATGGTGCTCCAGCGCTGTTCTCGGGCCAGCAGGCGTCGGCTGATGAAGGCCACTGGCTGATCGACTCCCTCGGTGTTGAGTTGAGAGAGGACGGCCCCAATGCCATGATCTGAGGCGTCCGTCTGCACTATGAATTCCCGGCTGTAGTCGGGGGCCTGGAGCACGGGGGCGGTGCACATGGCGGCCTTCAATTTCTCAAAGGCTGTTTGACAGTCCGGGGTCCAGTTGACGGTTTTGGGGTTTTTCTTGGATGTGAGTTCTGTGAGGGCCCCACGATGCTGCCATAGTCCTTCACAAACCGCCGGTAGTACCCGGTAAGCCCCAGGAAGGCTCGGACCTCGGTTTGGGTGACAGGTGGTTGCCAGGCCTGGATGGCAGCGATCATGAGCTGGAGGGGGGCCACCAGACCGCTCCCCACTTGGTGCCCCAGGTAGGTCACGGACCCTTGGCCAATCTGGCATTTGCTGGCTTTGATGGTGAGCCCGGCCTGCTGGAGGGCGTGCAGGACCTCCCGGAGGTGGTGGAGGTGGTCTGCCCAGTGGCGACTGTATACAGCAATGTCATCTAAATAGGCGGCGCTGAATTCTTCGAGGCCCGCCAGTACCTGGTTCACGAGTCTCTGGAAGGTAGCTGGGGCGTTTTTCATGCCGAATGGCATCACCTTGAAGTGGTAGTGGCCATCCGGGGTAGAGAAGGCGGATCGCTCTTGGGCCCCGGGGGTGAGGCCGATCTGCCAGTAGCCCGCTGTTAGATCGAAGATGCTCAGGTAGCGGGCGGCCCCCATGCGGTCAATCAGCTCATCCGCCCGGGGGATGGGGTGAGCGTCGGTTCTGGTAACGGCGTTCAGGCCCCGATAGTCCACACAGAACCGGAGCTCGGGGGCAACGCACGGGGCGGCAGCCTTGGGGACCAGTACGACTGGGCTGGCCCAGGGGCTGTCAGACGGCTCCATCACTCCTAGAGCCAGCATTTTGGAGACTTCGTTCTGGATGCAGGCGCGCACTCGATCCGGCACTCGGTACGCCCTGTGTCGAATAGGGGGGCTATACCCGGTGTCCACGTCGTGAAGGCACCAGGGGGTGACCCCGGGGATGAGGGAAAACAGGTCTGCGAATTGTAGCAGGAGATCTCGACAGTCTTGGCGTTGCTCTGGGGATAAGGCATCGGAGAGTCTGACCCCTTCCACTGAGCCGTCCTGCTCGAGTGTCCTCAGCAGGTCAGGAAGGGGCTCGGAGTCTTCTTCCGTCCCACTATCGGTAGCCATCAGGAGGCTGAGTTCTGAGCGTACGAAGTGGGGTTTAAGAGGGTTGGCGTGGAGGACCCGTAGGGGGTTCCGGGGGGACTTCATGTCGATCAGGTAGGTGATGGGACCCTTGCGCTCTATCACCTTGAAGGGCCCTGTCCATTTGTCCTGTAGGGCGCAGGGTTTAACCGGGGACATCACCCAGACTTGTTGTCCCGGCTCGAACTCGATGGAGGAGGCATGCTGATCATACCATCTCTTCATGTCCTCCTGACTGGCTTCAAGGTTGGCCTTGGCGAGTTCCCTGAATCGCCTGGTCTGGTTGCGGAGGGTCAGGAGGTACTTGTATACATCCGGAGGAGTCTTCTGGGGGGCCACCTCCCACCCTTCTTTGACCAGGCTGAGGGGACCCCGGACGGGGTGTCCATACAGGAGTTCGAATGGGCTGAAGCCCAGGGATTTCTGGGGGACTTCTCGGTAGGCGAACAGGAGGCACGGGAGCAGCACATCCCATTGGCGACGTAGTGGTTCTTCTAGGCCCATGATCATCCCCTTGAGGGTGCGGTTAAACCGCTCGACCAGTCCATTTCCTTGCGGGTGATAGGGGGTCGTGAATTTGTAGGTGACCCCGCACTGTTGCCAGAGAGACTTCATGTATTTAGAGATAAAGTTTGTGCCCCTGTCGCTGACGACTTCCCGGGGGAAGCCCACCCGAGAGAAGATCCCCATCAGGGCTAGGCCTACCACGGGCGCCGTCACGGTCCGAAGAGGGATGGCCTCGGGATAGCGGGTGGCGTGGTCCACCAGGACCAGGATGAACCGGTGCCCTTGTGCTGTTTGGGGGTCCAGGGGCCCCACAATGTCTATTCCCACCCGTTCAAACGGGGTGGTGACGATGGGGAAAGGCTGCAAGGGTGCTTTGAGTTTTCGTCCGCTCTTCCCGCTGGCCTGGCAGGTTGGGCAGGCCCGGCAGTGGTTGGATACATCATTCCGCATTTTGGGCCAGTAGAAGTGGGTCACCAGGCGGCTGTACGTTTTGTCTTGCCCCAGGTGTCCGGCAAGGGGCACATCGTGTGCTAGGTTCAAGAGGAAGTCTCTGAAGCGGAGGGGAACCACCAGCACCCGGCTGGCCCCCAGCTCAGCAATCCTTTGCTCACTGTAGAGCAGGTCATTGTCCCAATAAATCCAGTGGGCCCCCGGGGTGTCTCCTGCGCTCTGGGCGAGGGCTTGCTGCCGGAGGCCCTCGAGGGAAGGACATGTTCTCTGCTCCTGTCGGAATTGTTCCTGGGTGGGGCCACCCTCTTGACGCCACTGGGCCAGTTCGGGAAGGTCCCGGAGCCGATCGAGTCCTTCTTCGCTGTGTTCTGGAGAACTGGCTTCCAGGGTTGCTCCCTCATGGACGATCGGGGGAGGAGGCTCTGGCCATTCGGGTTCTTCGGGACTGGGGATGGCGCGGGCGGCCATGGACCGGGTCGTTACGCAGACCCATTCAGGGAGGCCCAGCATCCCCAGGTGCTCTCTTCTCTCGACGGCTGACCAGGGAGAACTTTCGAGGTCGTTCCCCAGGGGGCAGTCCACGGGGGCATCATCGCGGACAGTCACTTTCAGCATTCCGGATACTCCTCCCCACTCGAAGGGGACGCAGGCCATCTGACATAGGCTTTCTGAGTTGTCGGCCGACCGTACGGGGCAAAGGATATTTGGCAAGATCTGGTCCGGGGTCACAAGATGGCAGCGGACTGCGGTCACACTGGCCCCGGTGTCACGGAGGGCTTCAGCCCGGTGCCCATTAATGTTGACCCACTGGCTGTACTTCTGCGTGTTGGTGGGAAGGGGCACCCCCGGAACCAGGTCTCTTTCCCCTAGGCAGACTAGGGACATGGCGGCTGGTTCCCACTCGGGCTGGTCTGACTCGTACTCTTCAGTGTCTTCTTGGGTTTGCTCTTCTCCCAGGGCGGCGGCAGCGACCTGGCTGGGCATAGGGCTCTGGTTCTTCGGGCAGTTGGGATCATTGGCGTAGTGGCCGGGTCGCTGGCATCGGTGGCAGGTAACGTTGGCGCGAAAACTTGGTCGCATCGGGAGGCTCCCCCTGCCGGCCGGGGGCGGGGTGTTGCTGGCGGGAGCCACCGGGACAGTATCTCTGCCCCAACCCTGGCCTCCTCCTCCCCCTCGGGGGTGATGGAGCCCTTGGGCGGCTCTGTTCTGTTCGCTGGGCCCGTTTCGGGGAACTCGGGTGCTTTCCCATCGGTCAGCCTCGACGGCGAGCTGCCGAGGTTCAGTCAGTTTACTGTCAAGGAGGTGCTGCCTGAGCTCGATGAAGCAGTTGTTAAAAAGGTGCTCCCAAACAATAAGGTCAAAGAGTTGCTCGTAAGTGGTCACCTTGCTGCCCTTGATACACCCCTCGAAGGCTCGGCTAAAGAAGTTCACGTACTCCACCCAAGTCGTACCCGGGATCCGTTTGCAGTCACGGAACCTCTGGCGGTACATCTCGGGCGTGAGTCCGTATCGAGTGAGGAGGGCGGCTTTCATGTGGTCGTAGGATGTCATCTGATGGTCCGGGAGTTGCAGCAGGGGGTCTCGCCCTTCGTTGACAAACCTCCCCCATAACCCGGCTCCCCAGTCGCTCCGGGGAATCCGGTGGGAGGTCATGGCTACTTCGTAGGCTTTAAACCATTGCTGGATATCATTGTTCCGGTAATATTCTCTGACGACATCCTTGGGGATGTGGACCTTGGGGTCCGTAGTGACAGGGGGGCTCGGGTGCCCGGGGACCCCAAGATCTTTGTTCTGCCTCCGAATCTCTAGTTCCTTCAAGTTGCGCTCATGCTCATAGGCTAGCTTTTTCTCCTCTAACTCTCTCTGCCTTTGTTTCTCTTCTCGCTCCTCTCGGAGCCGTAAGTGTTCCAAAGTTATTTTTTGTTCCGCCAATTTGAGTTCTCCATCTAAGCGAAGTCGACCCAGTTCCAATTCGTGGAGCCTGCTCTTCTCTCGTTCTCGGGCCTCCTCTGGTGAGAGACCCGGTCTTCTTTCTTCTGTCGGCGCGGTGCTTGTTTCGGTTGTCTCAAGGCTTTGGTTTTGGGGTACGGCCGTACCCATCCCTGCCCAAGATTCCAGGGCGTGTTTGAAGTCCTCTTTCGTGCTCAGTCCTGTGGTAGCAATGCCCAGTTCTATGCAGAATTGTTTTAGTTCTCTGTGGCTGTATTCTTCTAGTTTTTCCATCTGGAATTTTTCCGTTGTTCCGCTCTCTTTTGTTGTCATGGTGGTTGTGTGTCGTGGGTTGAGTTACTCTCTGTACGATTATGCGTTGGCTCGGATCGCGCCGCTGGTCACTAATGTTAGACGGGGACCCGGAGGGTCGGCCGAGTACAGGGGGAGAAGCCTCCGGTGAGGGCCGTCTCCGGCGATCGTACAGACAAGTAACTTCCACCCCCCACAGATGGACACCACACAAGGATGAGTTCAACACACTTTATATAAGAATCTTGAGGCAAGGTGATAAACGATACAGTGGGGTCAGGACACGAGGATCCTCCCAATTCTAGTCTCTGTAGGGGATAGGGGTAGCGGGACAGTCTTAGTACCGATCCGGTACAGGTGCGGCAAGATGGAAGCTCACAATCCTCAAGCTTGGGGGTCCGCAAAGATGGGCCTCGGCAGCGCCAGCAGGCTAGGACGATGGTTCACAGTGAGGAGGGCCGCGGCAGCGCCAGCAGGCTAGGACGATTGTTCATAACGAGGAGGGCCGCGGCAGCGCCAGCAGGCTACGAAGATGGTGCACGACGAGAAAGGCCGCGGCAGCGCCAGCAGGCCAGGACGATGGTTCACGTTGATGAGGGCCGCGGCAGCGCCAGCAGGCTTCGGAGATGGTTCACAAGAAAGGGCCGCGGCAGCGCCAGCAGGCTTCGGAGATGGTTCACAAGAAAGGGCCGCGGCAGCGCCAGCAGGCCTCCAAGGATGAGTTCCTCACGGTGTCTCTCGACTCCAAGATACAACTGCCTTCCTGCTCTGGAGCTGCCCCAGTTATAGGTCTGGTCTCCTTTGATGTCCGGACCCTCGCACTTGGAGGTCGGGAGGTCCGGGATGAGGGAGTCCAGACACCCAGCAGGGGGGTGGAGCCAGCGCCCGGGGAGGCCGGGGGCGATCGACACCTGGCGGAGGGGAGCCATTGACACTCCTTCTCCCATTGACCTGCCAAGTGGTCTCTTCATCCCCTGGGTGGATGGTGGTGCCTCGATGTCGGGGCCTGGCCAGGCCCAAGGTTGGGGTCGAGCCGAGGCCACGCGGCCTTGTTATGTAGTGTCCAAAGATGGCGGCTGGGCCGGGGCAGTGGTGCTGACGGGGGCCCGGGTCAGCCGATACTGGGCTGTTCGGGGGCTGGAGTTCCGTTGTGGACGGGTCGTGGGTTGCCCCGGCGGGTTGCCGGGATGGTTCTTGTCGGGGATACAGGGAGAGCAGGGGTCCGGTCCCCGTCATGCGGGGAGGGAGCGGGCCTTCCCCGAGGCCTGTCCAAGATGCTGGCACACACAGGTGCAGGGGTGCTGGCAGACATGGATGCAGGGTTGCTGGCATACACAGGTGCAGGGATGATGGCACACACAGGTGCAGGGGTGCTGGCACACATAGGTGCAGGGGTGCAGTCACACATGGATGTAGAGGTGCTGACACACATCGATGCATGGGTACTGCCACACATGGGTGCAGGGGTGCTGGCACACACATGGGTGCATGGATGACCATCCCGGTTCGGCGGCAGGGCAGGTGATGAGATGAGAGTTTACTGAACGATGGACACACATTGGTGTCCTTTACGACCGCCGGACATTGTTGAAGTCTACCTTAGACAACGGTTGTGGTTATTTACCTGATAATGTGGTATGTAGTATTTCCCTCATCACGTTGTGTAGAAAGCCTTTTCCTGGTCCTGAAGAAGTGCTTTGATCCACCTGACACCCAGGGCACGAAACATGTTGACTGACTGAGAGTAGGGTGTACATAGCTAGATACATAGCCTCTAGTTCACCGCCACTCTCCCTGTTTTTAATCAGGCAGTTTACCTTCTTGAATAAATAACTGCCAGGACTAACTGACCTGTTTTAATCCACTCCTTTCACATCTACACACACTAGGCCCCTTACCCCCCCTTGCCCCCACTGCACCCAACAGCAGGAACAAAAGATCCTTTCCAAAGAGCCCCCTACTGGGCTCCCGTCGGGTGTTGCACCAACGACTTGACGAGCGGCAGGCTCATATGATGAAGCATGACACCGAGCTTGCTGGGTGTGTGAGAGCCCTAGTTCCGAAAGGGTGCAGGGGTGCAGGCACACACAGGTGCAGGGGTGCTGGCACACACAGATGCAGGGGTGCAGGCACACACAGATGCAGAGGTGCTGGCACACACAGATGCAGGGGTGCTGGCACACACTGATGCAGGGGTGCAGGCACACACAGATGCAGGGGTGCTGGCACACACAGATGCAGGGGTGCAGGCACACACAGATGCAGAGGTGCTAGCACACACAGATGCAGGGGTGCTGGCACACACAGATGCAGGGGTGCAGGCACACACAGATGCAGGGGTGCTGGCAAACACGGATGATGGGGTGCAGGCTCACACAGATGCAGAGGTGCTGGCACACACAGATGCAGGGGTGCTGGCACACACAGATGCAGGGGTGCTGGCACACACAGATGCAGGGGTGCAGGCACACACAGGTGCAGGGGTGGTGGCACAAAGGTGCAGGGGTGCTGGCACAGGCACACACGGGTGCAGCGGTGTGGTACACACAGGTGCAGCAGTGCTGGCACACACAGATGCAGGGGTGCTGGCACACACAGGTGCAGCGGTGCTGGCACACACAGGTGCAGGGGTGCAGGCACACACGGATGCAGGGGTGCTGGCACACACAGGTGCAGGGGTGCTGGTACACACAGGTGCAGGGGTGTTGGCACACACAGATGCAGGGGTGCTGGCAAACACGGATGCTGGGGTGCAGGCACACACAGATGCAGAGGTGCTGGCACACACAGATGCAGGGGTGCTGGCACACACAGATGCAGGGGTGCAGGCACACACAGATGCAGGGGTGCTGGCACACACAAATGCAGGGGTGCAGGCTGTAGGAGAGTAGGGTCTGCAATCCTATGATCACCCAGATTTTTTTGCTTTTTGTTTCACTGGTTTACGACTTTCTCTGGCTGTGGGCCTGCTAATCAGACCCACAGCCTGGCTGTTCTCTTTCTAAATTACGACATGTACCCTAGGTGCATTTACCAATTGGTACTGGGCCACCTTGTCAGACCCCGTAACGCAGGGCATAGGTGTACCCAGGGCCACCAGGGGCTGAAGCATGTATTATGCCACCCCTGGCTGGCCTCCTAAATTTGACACAACTGGCTGCACGACAGCTGGGGCGAAGTCGTGTATTCACCCTTCGCTTTAGGTATAGTAGTTCTATATCTAACCACACAATGGACACCCGAGTTCCTATCAGTCACTCCTATGGCAGGCCTTAACAATCCTGAAGGCAGAGTGCGTGGGCTCGTGTGAGCTAGGTTCAGGCCCGAGCCGAGCCCGGTTGCAGCTTGCGGAATCAAGACCCAATGGCTGTTCCATGATAACGCGTACCGCATCGGTAACTTCGGTGTCGCGTAAGCATGAGCGAATTTTGCGGATCTCGCGTTCGCGAATTTTGCGGATTTGCGGATTCGCAATCCGCAAAATCCGCGAATTCCCGCGAATTTGCGGATTTTTTTTTTTTGTGTTCGCCCGTGTTTCTGCCAGTTCGCGAGGGTTTTTACAATTTCGCAATTTGCGAACTTACCTGTAGGGTCGCAAGTTTTGCGAACTTGTTGTTTCTACGTGTCCAGCCTGTTTGGGACACTCTTCTTCATCACTGCCACTCTCTGTCACCACTGCCACTCTCTGACTACTCATGCCACCCTCTGGCCCACCCATGCCACCCTCTGTTTCATCACCACACCCTCTGGTTGTCCAGTGTACATTATTTTCGGCAAAGCAAAGCACACCTTCCCTGCCTCAAGTGACCTGAATTAATTTGGGGCTGATTAATGTGTCACAGAATATTTTTTTAGCTGGCACCTGCTTCCTTAGTGCGCCCTGATTAGTGATCTTTTGCACTTGCTAAGTGCTTTCATTGTTGCAAAATTAGTTACAACACCTGCCCTGCCCCAACTGACAATAATGAATTAGGGGCTGATTAATGGATTTTAACTTCCAGCCTGGCTCCTGCTTGTCTCCCTTAGCTGTAATTCAGGACCTTTGTGGCATATATGTAACTATTCTGAGGTTCAGAGCAGGGTCACATAATAGTTTCAACTGGCAACTGAACTCTGGAGGGGCCCCTCAGGAAGCACTACAGGAAATGGCTACTAATGATGTGCCTGAACTTTTGAACCTGGTAAGTAGTTACTTTCAGTTTTGCTAAGATCGTATTTCTGCAATTTTGCACTTATTCGCGGGGCGCGAACTCACGCGAACAGTGCGAGCAGTGCGAGCAAAATCCGCTGCTCGCGGATTTGCGGATTTTGCGGGAAATTCGCAAATCTCGCGGATTGCGGATTTCCCGAAAATCCGCAAAATCCGCGAGCGGAACAGATTTTCCGCCCATGCCTAGTGTCGCGTTATCAAGGCATGTCGAGTAAGGTGTCATACGAATCGGGGTGCTGCCCTCTCACCAATTCTGGCGACGAGGTTAGCATTCCACCCTTCTAGAGGGGCACGACATGTACGTAACTGTGAACCCCGGTTAAAGTTAACTAAAGCCTCAGCTCCACAAAATGGATGCTGCCACCACAGACACGAGTCTGACCTCCTGCTGCTGGGAGTCCTTCCAGCGAGGAGCGCTCGGACAAAGGGTTTCCTGTCAAGGGCGGTGTTCGCACCGTCCCAGACAGGGTTTGTGTATTCTGGGTAGGTAGGGCTTTTGCGAGAAGGTGACTGCGGAGTGGCACCCCGGTGCTCACTACGCATCTGCCGGTTAGAACCAGTTCCAGGGGCGACAGCCCTGGCCTGGGGAAACTCCGGCAGGGGAGAGGGGTGTAACTACCCCCCTTCCTGGTCCCACCCTTAGGGCAGGACCTAGTCATGTACCCACCCCTTTCTTTAGAATAAAGGCCGGAGCGGGGACCCTTCCAAATTAGATCATCTTTGAATCAAGAATACTTTCTACGAAAGGACTTCGAGACTCTTCTCAAGATTTCTCCCTTGTGACTAAGGAGTAGTCACCCTGCATCAGCGGGCACCATCTAAGAACTCTGCGGTTTGCTGCAAGTCCTTCCTCAAGGATCCGACGGCCCAGCTCGACGAGAACCGGCTTCCCTGGCACCTCTGACCTCTACCCACGTCATCAGCTCAGCTGTGATCAGTGGGTGCGACGAGACCTCGAGGGACCGGCCATCATCAGAACCTGCACGCTCTTAACCAGCACGACCATCGAGGTAACCCTCTGGTGAGTGCTCTGGGGTCCGAGAAGCCCCGACCCTGAGCTGCTCCAGCACCGAAGTGCAGTCTCCCAGCATCTCCACGGTCTGCGTGGGGCCCTTCTGCTCGCTGCTCAGCACGTTGTCTGGTCACTAGCCGCTGGCTTGTGTCCTTCTGTGACGACATCCGACAACCATCACTGCTGGTCTGGTTGCTCCAGACTGGCCCTTGCTTCCATCTTTGCGAGAAGCACCCCGGACCCTCCTGGTCCACTCAAGACGCCATCTTAGGCCCACCACGTGGCCCTGAGATCTGCCAAGGCTTGTTGCCCCATCCTGGGCCCAGCGACGCCGACAGCATCATCCTTCGTGGGACAGCTCGCACCTCCACCGTGGTCGCCGACAACGCCTCCTGGTCCGTGAGACTGCAGAGCCTAGCGTCGCCCACTCACCTAGTCGAGGTGACGGCCAACCGGTGCCTCCCTGGTACCCTCTGACTACTGGCTAGTAGTACGAACTTGGTCCCCTCTGCTTTCAGGTTTCATCAATCTCCGATCCAGGCTTGGATCCCTACGAACTATTCATCACTGGTCGCCGGCCAGCAACTCCTTTTCTTCCGGCTCCTGGCTCGTCAGCGAAGACCCCGACGCCTGTAAGACTTGTGCAGCCGCAGCCCTCGTGGCTAGGTAACTCGGCATTTCGGTGCCTGCATAGCCTCTTTACTCTAGGGTCCCGAGTCCCTCGCTTCCGACTTGCCTTATCGGGTCCGCCCGAGACCTTAAACTTTCCGTGTCCTCGGACACTTGTTTTAATTGTGCACTTGAAGTATTTTCCCAAGAGATTTGGTTTGTGCTTAGTACCCTGTCCTCATAAAGAGTACAGGGCTGTTGTGATTCTTAATAAATATACTGTTTATTTTCATAACACTTGTGTGGTGTCCTTTCACTTGGTGTTCAAGGGGTACATGTGTGGTAAACAGCTGGCTTAACGCGCCCTCTCGAGTCTTTAGCCTTAGACTGCTCGTATCCACGCTACTAGGATAGCTGGTCTATAGGTTGACTTACAACCAAACACCATAAGGGTCGTTGGAACGATACATAGCGGTCGCTAGAATAGCGAACGTTGCATATCGGGCCAACTTCTCACATTGGTGAGCAGCGGTTGGGATTTGAGCTTGCTGTTGTTTTACCACACGTATCCTAAGAATATCTCGTTGAAAGATCACATAAGTACTGTTAGTACATATAACTAAAGCTTAGAATACTCTGAGTTCTACTGAACCAGCTGTTGCAGCTCCTCAAGGCTTAGCACACCTTGGCTGCAACTCTTAGCAAGGGAAAAGTAGGTAAACACATAGTGTAGGTAGGTGCATCACTTACACCACACTAGAAACAGTATGTCGGACAAAGGAGGAAACTCTGAGTCTCCCCTTGTGTCAGTTGACCCTCCACAGGTCATCCCGTCAAGATATACTGCGCTTAACTTCCATGAGTTACGACAAGTATGTACCTCTAGGAAGATTAAGCAAGGGGCTAACCCCACCACCTCCTTTCTGATTGGTCTCCTAGAGACTTATGATGCCATAAAGGCTGAGAAGCTTCTTAGCCCTTCTAATCCAGAAGGAGACATGCCTCCCCTCGAGGGAACCAGAGACGATCCTGACCTCATCCACCTCGCAACTGAGAACGAAGATGCAGAGGATGATGAGGATGAGGATCCCTCTGGGGATGAGGCAGATAAGGGACAGGTAGAAGTCATCAGACTAACACGGTCCAACTTAAGCAAACATGATAGTGGTACTGGGGGACCCCCGGCGCTACTGTCAGGTCCGCTTAACATTGGGAATGGACGAGCCAGATCTCTGTCAAGAGGCTCTGGCAGATCCCTTCAAACCAATGGCTCTCACAACTCTTCTCAAAGAGGGATGACGTCCCCTCAGAGGAGAGTGTACGAAGCTAAGGAAAGGGCAGCTAATCTGAGGATCGAAAGGGAAGAACTTGCCCTGGCCAAAGAAAGGCTTGCCTTTGCTAGAGAGCAACAGTTAAGTGGGGTAGTCCCCACTGGTGGCAGCAATGTACCTAGTAATAGGGAAAAGAGTTTCGATACGAAACACCTTGGGAAGATAGTGCCCCCCTTTAAACAAGGGGACGACATCCACAAATGGATTACTGCTTTGGAGAGGGCCTGCACTGTGCAGGGTGTTCCCCAGAGTCAGTGGGCAGCTATCTTGTGGCTCTCCTTTGAAGGAAAAGGAAGAGACAAGCTCCTCACCACAAGGGTGGAGGATGCTAACGATTACCAAGTCTTGAAAAATACACTCGTTGAAGGGTTCGGCCTAACCACTGAGCAGTACAGGGTGCTGTTCAGGGATACCCAGAAAACGCAGTCTCAAGATTGGTATGATTTTGTCGATTGTGCCACTAAGGCTTTTGAGGGCTGGTTGCTGGGCAGTAAGGTTACTGATTACAAAGGATTGTACAATTTGATGATGAGAGAACAAATTTTAAACAATTGTCAGAACCAGTTGTTGCATCAGCATCTTGTCGACTCGGATCTGACCTCTCCCCAAGAATTGGGAAAGAAGGCAGACAGATGGGTTCGTACGAGAGTTAAACAGAACCAGGGCCAGAATCAAGGTGGTCAGAAGAAAGCAGACCAGAAGGGTAAAGATTCTAAGGGGGAACAAAATGACCAGAAGTCTTCGACAGGTCCCCAACAACCCAAAGAGGGTGGGGGTCAGGCTCCCCAAAAGAAGAAAGAAGGCCAATCCAAAAGATGGTGGCAGTACTGCAAAAGTAAATCTCACTGGTTTAGTGAGTGCACCAAGAAAGGAGGAGGGCAGACTCCTGCCACTGCAGCCCCTAAGGCACCTGTGCCCCCTAGTACAGTCAGCAGTGGTAGTGCGCCTCCCAAGGGTTTAGTAGGGCTAACCCTGGGTTCTGAGGGGCGTGACAACTTAGTTGGCACACTCACTCAGGCTGTCCTTGTCAGTACAGGGGACGTGGACGTGTCCCCTGACGTAAGCCCCAATACTTTGGGCAAATACCGACAGACGCCTTTCATAAATGGAAAGATGGCTCAGGCCTATAGGGACACTTGTGCCAGCGTCACCATGGTGACGCCTAACTTTGTGGACCCTGGACAGATCATGCCAGGTACAGAATTCCTGGTGACCAATGCAGGCAATGTCACTACCAATCACAGTATGGCAAATGTAGCTTTCTCCTGGGGAGGGGTAACTGGCCAAAAGAAGGTTGTAGTTAGTCCAGACCTCCCAGTGGATTGTTTGTTGGGCAATGATTTGGAGTCATCACAATGGTCAGAAGTGGAGCACCGGACTCACATGGAAATGTTAGGCTTGCCAGCACATGTGTTCGCTGTGACCAGGTCACAGGTCAAGAAATGCCCCACTGAACAGGTGCTGGATCCTGGAACAACGGACCAGACACCGCCCAAGAAGAAGAGCAGTAGGGTTAAGGCTGCGCCTTCCCCCTTGCCCCAGGTCGAGGATCAGGTCTCAGAGGAGGCTGACCTACAGGAATTGAGGAAAACTGAGCCTAGAGAGTTCGAACTTGATCAAGTTGAATTCTTGGGTTCAGGGGGACCCTCAAGGGAAGACCTGGGGAAGGACCAGTTAGACTGCCCTTCTCTTGAACCCCTCAGACAGCAGGCTGCTGCTGAGGCTGCTGGGAACGCCACAGGTACCCACAAGGTATACTGGGAAGATGGACTCCTGTACACTGAGTCAAGAGACCCCAAGCCTGGCATGACCAGGAGGCTGGTTGTACCCTTGTCTCAGCGTGGTTTCCTACTTACCTTGGCCCACGAGATTCCCTTAGCAGGACACCTAGGCCAGACGAAGACGTGGGACAGGCTTGTCTCGCACTTTCACTGGCCACATATGAACGAAGATACCAAGGAGTTTTGCCGCTCCTGTGTCACTTGCCAAGCCAGTGGTAAGTCAGGTGGCACGACAAAGGCCCCCCTTATACCAATGCCTGTGGTGGGGGTGCCCTTTGAACGGGTGGGGATTGACATCGTCGGTCCCATGGAACCACCAACAGCCTCAGGGCACAAGTTTATACTGGTGGTAGTGGATCATGCCACCAGGTATCCTGAAGCTATTCCCCTTAGGACCACTACAGCACCTGTTGTGGCAAGAGCCCTAGTTGGAGTATTCTCCAGAGTGGGCTTCCCTAAGGAGGTCGTCTCCGACAGAGGTGCAAACTTTATGTCGAGCTACTTAACTGCTATGTGGAAGGAATGTGGTGTCAACTACAAGTTCACTACACCCTATCATCCACAATGCAATGGGCTTGTTGAGAGATTCAACAGGACCCTAAAAGGGATGATTCATGGACTACCGGAAAAGCTTCGGCGTAGATGGGACGTCCTGATCCCCTGCCTCTTGTTCGCCTACAGAGAAGTCCCACAGAAGGGGGTTGGCTACAGCCCTTTTGAACTTTTGTACGGGCATCCTGTAAGGGGACCCCTGTGTTTGGTGAAGGAAGGATGGGAGAGACCTCTCAAAAAGCCTGCAGCCAACATAGTGGACTATGTGCTTGGCCTCCGCTCGCGGATGGCTGAATACATGGAAAAGGCATCTGAAAACCTTAAGGCCAGCCAAGAACTCCAAAAAGCTTGGCATGACCAAAAGGCTGTCTTGACTGTTTACCAGCCCGGACAGAAGGTGTGGGTGTTGGAGCCAGTGGCCCCAGCAGCACTCAAGGACAAATGGTCCGGGCCCTACACCATCCTGGAGAAAAAGGGAGAGGTCACCTACCTGGTCGACCTGGGAACTCCCCGGAGCCCCCACAGGGTGCTTCATGTCAACAGGCTAAAAGCATATGTCGACAGGAAGGACATGAGTTTGCTCATGGCCCTAGATGAGGGACAGGAAGAGGAGAGTGACCCTCTCCCCGACCTTCTCACTCAGAATCCTGACGATGGATCGGTAGATGGTGTTGTCTTTTGTGGCAGCCTCTCCGAACATCAACAGAACGACTGTAAACAGGTTCTTCAGGCGTTCAGACATATGTTTTCTCTAACACCCAGTCAGACCGATTGGTGCACCCATGAGGTTGACACTGGTGACAGCTTGCCCGTCAAGAGTAAAATCTACAGGCAGCCTGATCACGTTAGAGACTGCATCAAGAGTGAAGTGCAGAAAATGTTGGAGCTGGGAGTCATTGAACCCTCGGATAGCCCTTGGGCTAGTCCCGTAGTTCTAGTGCCGAAACCTCACACCCAGGGCGGTAAGAGAGAGATGAGGTTCTGCGTAGACTACAGGGGTCTCAATGCAGTCACTAAGACTGACGCCCACCCAATACCAAGGGCAGACGAGCTTATTGATAGATTGGCTTCAGCCAACTACTTAAGTACGTTTGACCTGACAGCTGGGTATTGGCAAATCAGGTTAGCTGAGGACGCCAAGCCTAAAACCGCATTTTCAACCCCTGGTGGGCATTATCAGTTCCTGGTTGTTAGACGGACCTGGAGGGTCGGCCGAGGATAAGGGGAGAGGTCTCCGGGGAGAGCCGTCTCTAGCGATCGTACAGACACGTAACTTCCCCCCCACAGACGGACACCACACAAGGTTAAAGTTCAATGAGACTTTATAGGCAAATCTTTAAGTTACGATGAAATGGTACAAGGAGGTCTGGACTCAGGGGTCCCCTCGATTCTGGTCTCTGGTTTGGGAAAAGGGTAGCGGGACAGTCTTGTTATCAAAAGATGGAAATAGCTCTCAATCCTCGAGCTCGGCGTTCTAGATGATCGGGCCGCGGCGGAGCCAGCAGGTCCCGAGATGGACGAAGGAAACGACGGTCCGCGGCGGAGCCAGCAGGTCCCGGTGAAGATGATGGTTACAAACGGTCCGCGGCCACGCCAGCAGGTCCCGACGACGATGAAGGATACGAAGGTTGCGAAGGTTGCGGCAGCGCCAGCAGGCAAGACGATGGTGCACAAGACAGAGCTACGGCAGCGCCAGTAGTCCGTCTAGGATGAGTTCTTCTTTGCGTCTCTCGACTCCAAGATACAACTGCCTTCCTGCTCTGGAGCTGCCCCAGTTATAGGGCTGGTGTTCTTTGATGTCCGGACCCTCGCACTTGGAGGTCGGGAGGTCCGGGATGAGGGAGTCCAGACACCCAGCAGGGGGGTGGAGCCAGCGCCCGGGGAAGCGATGGGCGAGCGGCACTTGGCGGGGGAGAGCCATCGACACCTCTTTCTCCCATTGACTTGCCAAGTAGCCCGCTCACCTCCTGGGTGGATGGTGGTGCCGGGATGTCTGAGGCCTGGCCAGGCCCAGGGTTGAGGTCGATCGGGGGCCAGGCGGCCTCGTGGTGGAGTGTCCAAGATGGCGCCCCAGGATGGGCGCGCGGGCCGGCAGTGGATCGGGCCCACGAGGTCGACATGTTCGAGGGCAGGGGTCCCTGAGGGGACGGAGGACGTACAATGGTGGGGTGTGGTACCTGCGTGACCGGGCTCGGGCCTGGTCGGGCCGGGGGAGAGCGGCCTTTCATGTGGCCTGTCCAACATGCGTCCCCCCCAGCTGAAGGCGGGGAGAGTTACCCATCCTCTTGGGGACTCTCCTCGTCGAGGCGGAAGAACCGGGACAGGCCATCCGCATTGGCGTGATCTGGCCCCGGCCGGTGTTCAACTGTGAAGTCCATCCCTTGTAGGGAGATGGACCAGCGTAGTAACTTCGGGTTTTCCCCCCGCATCTGCATCAGCCACTACAGGGGTCGGTGGTCGGTCTGCACCCGAAAGTGTGTGCCAAAGAGGTAGGGTCGGAGCTTCTTGAGGGCCCATACCACAGCGAAGGCCTCTCTCTCTATGGTGCTCCAGCGTTGTTCTCGTGGTAGGAGTCGCCTGCTGATGAAGGCCACTGGTTGATCACGGCCTTCGGTGTTCACTTGAGACAGGACTGCCCCAATGCCATGGTCGGAGGCATCCGTCTGGACGACGAACTCCCGGCTGTAGTCGGGGGCCTGGAGCACAGGGGCGGAACACATGGCGGATTTCAATTGTTCGAATGCTGCTTGACACTCTGGGGTCCAGTTGACTTTCTTGGGTTGATTCTTTGAAGTGAGTTCTGTGAGGGGCCCCACTATAGTACCATAGTCTTTCACGAACCTTCGGTAATAGCCCATGAGGCCCAGGAAGGCTCGTACCTCGGTCTGAGTGATGGGGGGTTGCCAGGACTGGATGGCGGCAATTTTGAGCTGCAGAGGGGCCACCAGGCCGCTTCCCACCTGGTGCCCTAGGTAGGTTACAGACCCTTGACCAATTTGACATTTGCTGGCCTTGATCGTGAGGCCAGCTCGCTGAAGGGCTTGCAGCACTGCTCGGAGGTGGTGGAGGTGCTCGGACCAATGGTGGCTGTATACAGCGATGTCGTCTAGGTAGGCGGCGCTGAACCCTTCGAGCCCCGCCAGGACCTGATTGACGAGTCGTTGAAATGTTGCTGGGGCATTCTTCATGCCGAAGGGCATGACCGTGAAATGGTAATGGCCATCGGGGGTGGAAAAGGCAGAACGTTCTTGCGCCCGGGGTGTGAGGCCGATTTGCCAGTAGCCCGCCGTCAGGTCGAAAATACTGAGGTAGCGGGCAGCCCCCATGCGGTCGATTAGTTCATCTGCCCGGGGGATGGGATGTGCGTCTGTTCTGGTGACCGCATTCAAGCCCCGGTAGTCGACGCAGAACCGGAGTTCCGGTGTGGTGCCAGGGGCGGCCGCTTTGGGGACCAGTACTACAGGACTGGCCCAGGGGCTGTCTGAGGGCTCGATGACCCCGAGCGTGAGCATTTTTGCTACCTCTTCCTGGATGCAGGCCCGTACCCGATCTGGTACGCGGTAGGCCCGGTGGCGGATAGGGGGGCTGTCCCCCATGTCCACATCGTGCACACACCAGGAAGTGACACCTGGGGTGAGGGAGAACAGGCTGGCGAACTGTGACAGGAGGACTCGACACTCCTGGCGTTGTTCTCTGGTGAGGGCCTCCGAGAGTCGGACCCCATCCACGGAGCCGTCTTTCTCCCGAGTCCGTAGGAGGTCAGTGAGGGGCTCGGAGTCTTCTTCAGCCCCATTGTCTGTGGCCATCAGGAGGCTGAGTTCTGTACGCACAAAGTGGGGTTTCAGTCTGTTAGCGTGGAGGACCCGGAGGGGGTTCCGGGAAGATTCCATGTCGATGAGATAGGTGGCAGGACCCTTGCGCTCGACTACTTTGAAGGGCCCCGTCCACTTGTCTTGCAGGGCGCAGGGCTCGGTGGGGGACATCACCCATACCTGTTGGCCAGGTTCAAATTCAATGGATGAGGCATTCCGGTCATACCACTTTTTCATGTCCTCTTGACTGGCCTCTAGGTTGGCTTTTGCCAGCTCTCTGAACCGCCGGGTCTGGTTGCGGAGGGTTAGGAGGTACCGGAAGACATCTGGTGGGTTCTTTAGAGGGGGCATCTCCCAGCCTTCTTTGACTAGGCTGAGCGGCCCCCGCACTGGGTGTCCATATAGCAGTTCAAACGGGCTGAAGCCCAGGGACTTCTGGGGGACCTCTCGATATGCGAAGAGGAGGCACGGCAGCAGCACATCCCACTGGCGACGGAGGGGCTCTTCCAACCCCCCGATCATCCCTTTTAGCGTGCGGTTGAACCGCTCAACGAGTCCGTTTCCTTGAGGGTGATAGGGGGTCGTGAATCGGTAGGTAACCCCGCACTGTTGCCAGAGGGACTTCATATATTTAGAAATAAAGTTCGTGCCTCTGTCGCTGACGACTTCTCGGGGGAAGCCCACACGGGAGAAGATCCCCATCAGAGCCCGGCCGACTACCGGGGCTGTCACAGTTCGCAGGGGAACAGCCTCGGGGTAGCGGGTGGCGTGGTCCACTAGCACCAAGATGAATCGATGGCCTTGTTTTGTGCGCGGGTCCAGGGGCCCCACGATGTCTATCCCGACCCTCTCGAACGGGGTGGTGACCACGGGAAAAGGTTGCAGGGGGGCTTTTAGTTTGCGGCCGCTCTTTCCACTGGCTTGGCACGTGGGGCAAGATCGGCAATGCTGGTGTACATCGTTCCTCATTTTGGGCCAGAAGAAGTGGGTCACCAGGCGACTGTAGGTTTTATCTTGACCCAGGTGTCCTGCCAGGGGGACATCGTGGGCCAGGTTTAGCAGAAAGTCTCTGAAACGGAGGGGCACCACTAGTACTCGGCTGGCCCCCAGCTCTGCAATTCTTTGCTCACTGTACAGTAGATCATTGTCCCAGTAGACCCAGTGAGTTCCGGAGGTATCCCCTGCGCTTTGGGCGAGCGCTTGCTGGCGGAGTCCCTCGAGGGAGGGACAGGTCTTCTGTTCTTGGCGAAATTGTTCTTGCGTGGGCCCCCCCTCTTGAGGCCACTGGTCGAGGTTAGCGAGGTCGGAAGGTTGAGCTGGTTCTGGGGGGACGTCACGGTCGGTGGTTTCGGCTGGGGCGACCGGAGGCGGTGGCGCCGGCCATTCGGGTTCCTCTGGGCGGTGGTTGGCACGGGCGGCCATGGACCGGGTGGTGACGCACGCCCAGTCCGGGACGCCTAACATCCCCAGGTGTTCTCTTCGTTCTACGGCTGCCCACGGGGAGCTTTCCAGGTCATTCCCTAAGAGGCAGTCCACAGGGGCATCGTCTCGGACCGTTACCTTCAACATGCCGGAGACCCCTCCCCATTCGAAGGGGACGCAGGCCATCCGACACAGACTTTCTGAGTTATCGGCTGAACGCACAGGGCAGAGAATGTTCGGTAGATACTGTTCTGGGGTCACCAGGTGACAGCGGACGGCTGTTACACTGGCCCCGGTGTCACGAAGGGCTTCGGCCCGGCGTCCATTGATGTTCACCCATTGGCTGTACTTCTGGGTGTTAGCGGGTAGGGGGACCCGCGGGACCATGTCTTTCCCCCCTAAGCATGCTAGAGCCATGGCGGCTGGCTCCCATTCTTGATGCTCTTGCTCATATTCCTCTTGTTCCTCTGTGATCTGTTCCTCCCCCAGAGCAGCAGCGGCTACTTGGCGGGGCCTTGGGCTCTGGTACTGGGGGCAGCTTGGGTCGTTTGCGTAGTGGCCGACTCGTTGGCATCGATGGCACGTAACATTGGCTCGGTAACCCGGTCGCGCCGGGGTGCTGCCCCGGTTGGCCGGGGGGGTGGTGTTGGTAGCGGGGGCGACCGGGGCGTTGTCTCTTCCGCGTCCTTGGCCTCCTCCTCCTCCTCTGGGTCGGTGCTGACCATTGTTGTTCCGGTTCTGTTCGTAGGACCCATTCCGGCCCACTCTGGTGATTTCCCACCGGTCAGCTTCGGCTGCGAGCTGCCGGGGATCCGTTAACTTGCTGTCGAGGAGGTGCTGGCGGAGTTCAATGAAGCAATTGTTCGACAGATGCTCCCATACCATAAGATTGAACAGTTGTTCGTAGGTTGTGACATTGCTTCCTTTGATCCAGCCCTCGAAGGCTCGGCTAAAGTAGTTTACATAGTCCACCCAAGTTGTACCCGGGATGCGGGTGCAGTCTCGGAACCTCTGACGGTACATCTCGGGTGTGAGGCCATAGCGGGTGAGGAGTGCAGCTTTCATATGGTCATAGGATGTCATCTGGTGGTCTGGGAGCTGTAGCAGGGCATCGCGGCCCTCATTGAGGAATCTCCCCCATAGACCGGCTCCCCAATCGCTTCTATCGATCCGGTGTGCAGTCATAGCGATTTCATAGGCCTTAAACCATTGCTGGATGTCGTCCTCTCGGAAGTATTCTCGAACGACATCCTTGGGGATGTGTACCTTTTTCTCTGTTGCCCCTGGGGTGTGGGGTTGCTCGGACACCCCTACTTCTTTATTCTGCTTGCGTAGGTCGATCTCAGCTAGTTTTCGCTCGTGTTCGTACGCCAGTTTCTTTTCCTCGAGCTCCCTTTGTCTCTGTTTCTCCTCTCTTTCTTCTCGGAGACGCAGGTGCTCTAAGTTGATTTTTTGTTCGGCCAACTTAAGTTCAACGTCCATTTTGAGTCGGGCCATTTCCAGCTCGTGTAGTCGGGTTTTTTCTCTTTCCTGGATCTCGTCTTGCGAGAGACCCGTTCTTCGCTCTTCAGGGGCCGTGGTGGTTTTTGCTGCGGTGCTTTGATCGGGGGTTCCGGCAGCCCCGGTTTCTGCCCAAGATTCTAGGGCATGCTTAAAATCGTCTTTGGTGCTTAGTCCGGTGGTAGCGATACCTAGTTCGATGCAGAATTGTTTTAGTTCACGATGGCTGTACTCGTCCAATTTCTCCATCTGGAACTTCTCGGTTGATCCGCTTTCTTTAGTTGTCATTGTGATTTCGTCGTGGGGTGAGCTACTATCTGTACGTTTATGCGGTGATTCGGATCCCACCGCTGCCACCAATGTTAGACGGACCTGGAGGGTCGGCCGAGGATAAGGGGAGAGGTCTCCGGGGAGAGCCGTCTCTAGCGATCGTACAGACACGTAACTTCCCCCCCACAGACGGACACCACACAAGGTTAAAGTTCAATGAGACTTTATAGGCAAATCTTTAAGTTACGATGAAATGGTACAAGGAGGTCTGGACTCAGGGGTCCCCTCGATTCTGGTCTCTGGTTTGGGAAAAGGGTAGCGGGACAGTCTTGTTATCAAAAGATGGAAATAGCTCTCAATCCTCGAGCTCGGCGTTCTAGATGATCGGGCCGCGGCGGAGCCAGCAGGTCCCGAGATGGACGAAGGAAACGACGGTCCGCGGCGGAGCCAGCAGGTCCCGGTGAAGATGATGGTTACAAACGGTCCGCGGCCACGCCAGCAGGTCCCGACGACGATGAAGGATACGAAGGTTGCGAAGGTTGCGGCAGCGCCAGCAGGCAAGATGATGGTGCACAAGACAGAGCTACGGCAGCGCCAGTAGTCCGTCTAGGATGAGTTCTTCTTTGCGTCTCTCGACTCCAAGATACAACTGCCTTCCTGCTCTGGAGCTGCCCCAGTTATAGGGCTGGTGTTCTTTGATGTCCGGACCCTCGCACTTGGAGGTCGGGAGGTCCGGGATGAGGGAGTCCAGACACCCAGCAGGGGGGTGGAGCCAGCGCCCGGGGAGGCGATGGGCGAGCGGCACTTGGCGGGGGAGAGCCATTGACACCTCTTTCTCCCATTGACTTGCCAAGTAGCCCGCTCACCTCCTGGGTGGATGGTGGTGCCGGGATGTCTGAGGCCTGGCCAGGCCCAGGGTTGAGGTCGATCGGGGGCCAGGCGGCCTCGTGGTGGAGTGTCCAAGATGGCGCCCCAGGATGGGCGCGCGGGCCGGCAGTGGATCGGGCCCATGAGGTCGACATGTTCGAGGGCAGGGGTCCCTGAGGGGACGGAGGACGTACAATGGTGGGGTGTGGTACCTGCGTGACCGGGCTCGGGCCTGGTCGGGCCGGGGGAGAGCGGCCTTTCATGTGGCCTGTCCAACAGTGGTGATGCCCTTTGGTCTGAAAAATGCACCTGCCACCTTCCAACGGTTGGTGAATCAAGTCCTTACTGGGCTGGATGACTTCTGTGCGGCGTATCTTGACGATATTGCTGTCTTTAGCTCCACCTGGGAGGATCACCTGGTCCACCTGCGGAAAGTGTTAGAGGCACTGCAAGCAGCAGGTGTCACTATCAAGGCCACCAAGTGCCAGATAGGGCAGACACAGGTTGTATACCTGGGCCACCTTGTAGGTGGAGGCCAGGTTCAGCCACTGGAGAGCAAGATACAGTCGATCAGGGACTGGGCTCCTCCAACCACCCAGACTCAGGTTCGAGCTTTCTTGGGCCTGACTGGTTACTATAGGAAGTTTGTCAGGAACTATGGTTCAATTGTGACACCATTAAATGAACTGACAAGTAAGAAAATGCCAAAAAAGGTTCAGTGGACAGCGAGCTGTCAAAAAGCATTCGATGACCTAAAGCAGGCCATGTGCACGGCGCCTATCCTCAAGAGTCCGGACTACTCCAAACCATTCATTGTCCAAACAGATGCTTCTGAGTTGGGTGTGGGAGCTGTTCTTTCTCAACTGAATTTTGATGGTCAAGACCAGCCCATTGCTTTTATAAGCAGAAGGCTGACCCCTAGAGAGAAGAATTGGTCAGCTATTGAGAGGGAGGCCTTTGCTGTGGTTTGGGCCCTGAAGAAGCTGAGGCCATACTTGTTTGGCACTCACTTCAAGATTCAGACCGACCATAAGCCCCTCTTGTGGCTAAATCAGATGAAGGGTGAAAACCCCAAACTGCTTAGGTGGTCCATTTCCCTACAGGGGATGGACTTTACAGTGGAACATAGACCTGGTACTGATCATGGCAATGCCGATGGGCTCTCCAGATATTTCCACTTAGAACAAGAAGACTCACCTGGTCAAGGTTAGCTTATTGTTCCGACGTTTGGGGGGGGGTCATGTAGGAGAGTAGGGTCTGCAATCCTATGATCACCCAGATTTTTTTGCTTTTTGTTTCACTGGTTTACGACTTTCTCTGGCTGTGGGCCTGCTAATCAGACCCACAGCCTGGGTGTTCTCTTTCTAAATTACGACATGTACCCTAGGTGCATTTACCAATTGGTACTGGGCCACCTTGTCAGACCCCGTAACGCAGGGCATAGGTGTACCCAGGGCCACCAGGGGCTGAAGCATGTATTATGCCACCCCTGGCTGGCCTCCTAAATTTGACACAACTGGCTGCACGACAGCTGGGGCGAAGTCGTGTATTCACCCTTCGCTTTAGGTATAGTAGTTCTATATCTAACCACACAATGGACACCCGAGTTCCTATCAGTCACTCCTATGGCAGGCCTTAACAATCCTGAAGGCAGAGTGCGTGGGCTCGTGTGAGCTAGGTTCAGGCCCGAGCCGAGCCCGGTTGCAGCTTGCGGAATCAAGACCCAATGGCTGTTCCATGATAACGCGTACCGCATCGGTAACTTCGGTGTCGCGTTATCAAGGCATGTCGAGTAAGGTGTCATACGAATCGGGGTGCTGCCCTCTCACCAATTCTGGCGACGAGGTTAGCATTCCACCCTTCTAGAGGGGCACGACATGTACGTAACTGTGAACCCCGGTTAAAGTTAACTAAAGCCTCAGCTCCACAAAATGGATGCTGCCACCACAGACACGAGTCTGACCTCCTGCTGCTGGGAGTCCTTCCAGCGAGGAGCGCTCGGACAAAGGGTTTCCTGTCAAGGGCGGTGTTCGCACCGTCCCAGACAGGGTTTGTGTATTCTGGGTAGGTAGGGCTTTTGCGAGAAGGTGACTGCGGAGTGGCACCCCGGTGCTCACTACGCATCTGCCGGTTAGAACCAGTTCCAGGGGCGACAGCCCTGGCCTGGGGAAACTCCGGCAGGGGAGAGGGGTGTAACTACCCCCTTTCCTGGTCCCACCCTTAGGGCAGGACCTAGTCATGTACCCACCCCTTTCTTTAGAATAAAGGCCGGAGCGGGGACCCTTCCAAATTAGATCATCTTTGAATCAAGAATACTTTCTACGAACGGACTTCGAGACTCTTTTCAAGATTTCTCCCTTGTGACTAAGGAGTAGTCACCCTGCATCAGCGGGCACCATCTAAGGACTCTGCGGTTTGCTGCAAGTCCTTCCTCAAGGATCCGACGGCCCAGCTCGACGAGAACCGGCTTCCCTGGCACCTCTGACCTCTACCCACGTCATCAGCTCAGCTGTGATCAGTGGGTGCGACGAGACCTCGAGGGACCGGCCATCATCAGAACCTGCACGCTCTTAACCAGCACGACCATTGAGGTAACCCTCTGGTGAGTGCTCTGGGGTCCGAGAAGCCCCGACCCTGAGCTGCTCCAGCACCGAAGTGCAGTCTCCCAGCATCTCCACGATCTGCGTGGGGCCCTTCTTCTCGCTGCTCAGCACGTTGTCTGGTCACTAGCCGCTGGCTTGTGTCCTTCTGTGACGACATCCGACAACCATCACTGCTGGTCTGGTTGCTCCAGACTGGCCCTTGCTTCCATCTTTGCGAGAAGCACCCCGGACCCTCCTGGTCCACTCAAGACGCCATCTTAGGCCCACCACGTGGCCCTGAGATCTGCCAAGGCTTGTTGCCCCATCCTGGGCCCAGCGACGCCGACAGCATCATCCTTCGTGGGACAGCTCGCACCTCCACCGTGGTCGCCGACAACGCCTCCTGGTCCGTGAGACTGCAGAGCCTAGCGTCGCCCACTCACCTAGTCGAGGTGACGGCCAACCGGTGCCTCCCTGGTACCCTCTGACTACTGGCTAGTAGTACGAACTTGGTCCCCTCTGCTTTCAGGTTTCATCAATCTCCGATCCAGGCTTGGATCCCTACGAACTATTCATCACTGGTCGCCGGCCAGCAACTCCTTTTCTTCCGGCTCCTGGCTCGTCAGCGAAGACCCCGACGCCTGTAAGACTTGTGCAGCCGCAGCCCTCGTGGCTAGGTAACTCGGCATTTCGGTGCCTGCATAGCCTCTTTACTCTAGGGTCCCGAGTCCCTCGCTTCCGACTTGCCTTATCGGGTCCGCCCGAGACCTTAAACTTTCCGTGTCCTCGGACACTTGTTTTAATTGTGCACTTGAAGTATTTTCCCAAGAGATTTGGTTTGTGCTTAGTACCCTGTCCTCATAAAGAGTACAGGGCTGTTGTGATTCTTAATAAATATACTGTTTATTTTCATAACACTTGTGTGGTGTCCTTTCACTTGGTGTTCAAGGGGTACATGTGTGGTAAACAGCTGGCTTAACGCGCCCTCTCGAGTCTTTAGCCTTAGACTGCTCGTATCCACGCTACTAGGATAGCTGGTCTATAGGTTGACTTACAACCAAACACCATAAGGGTCGTTGGAACGATACATAGCGGTCGCTAGAATAGCGAACGTTGCATATCGGGCCAACTTCTCACACAGGCACACACAGATGCAGAGGTGCTAGCACACACAGATGCAGGGGTGCTGGCACACACAGATGCAGGGGTGCAGGCACACACAGATGCAGGGGTGCTGGCAAACACGGATGCTGGGGTGCAGGCTCACACAGATGCAGAGGTGCTGGCACACACAGATGCAGGGGTGCTGGCACACACAGATGCAGGGGTGCTGGCACACACAGATGCAGGGGTGCAGGCACACACAGGTGCAGGGGTGGTGGCACAAAGGTGCAGGGGTGCTGGAACAGGCACACACGGGTGCAGCGGTGTGGTACACACAGGTGCAGCAGTGCTGGCACACACAGATGCAGGGGTGCTGGCACACACAGGTGCAGCGGTGCTGGCACACACAGGTGCAGGGGTGCAGGCACACACGGATGCAGGGTGCTGGCACACACAGGTGCAGGGGTGCTGGTACACACAGGTGCAGGGGTGTTGGCACACACAGATGCAGGGGTGCTGGCAAACACGGATGCTGGGGTGCAGGCACACACAGATGCAGAGGTGCTGGCACACACAGATGCAGGGGTGCTGGCACACACAGATGCAAGGGTGCAGGCACACACAGGTGCAGGGGTGCTGGCACAGGCACACACGGGTGCAGCGGTGTGGTACACACAGGTGCAGCAGGGCTGGCACACACAGATGCAGGGGTGCTGGCACACACAGGTGCAGCGGTGCTGGCACACACAGGTGCAGGCACACACGGATGCAGGGGTGCTGGCACACACAGGTGCAGGGGTGCTGGCACACACAGGTGCAGGGGTGCTGGTACACATAGGTGCAGGGGTGTTGGCACACACAGATGCAGGGGTTCTGGCACACACAGGTGCAGGGGTGCGGGCACACACAGGTGCAGGGGTGCTGGCACACACAGGTGCAGGGGTGCTGGTACACACAGGTGCAGGGGTGCGGGCACACACAGGTGCAGGGGTGCTGGTACACAAAGGTGCACGGGTGCGGGCACACACAGGTGCAGGGGTTCTGGCAGACACAGGTGCAGGGGTGCTGGCAGACACAGGTGCAGGGGTGCAGGCACACACAGATGCAGGGGTGCGGGCACACACAGGTGCAGGGGTGCGGGCACACACAGGTGCAGGGGTGCTGGCAGACATAGGTGCAGGGTGCTGGCAGACACAGGTGCAGGGGTGCAGGCACACACAGATGCAGGGGTGCTGGCACACACAGGTGCAGGGGTGCGGGCACACACAGGTGCATGGGTGCAGGTGCACACAGTTGCTGGGGTGCTGGTACACACAGATGCAGGGGTGCTGGCACACACAGATATAAGGGTGCAGGCACACACAGATGCAGGGGTGCAGGCACACACAGGTGCTTGGGTGCTGGCACACACAGGTGCAGGGGTGCTGGCAGACACAGGTGCAGGGGTGCTGGCACACACAGGTGCAGGGGTGTTGGTACACACAGATGCAGGGGTGCTTGTACACACAGATGCAGGGTTGCAGGCACACACGGATGCAGGTGTGCTGGCACACACAGGTTCAGGGTTGCTGGCACACACAGGTGCAGGGGTGCTGGTACACACAGGTGCAGGGGTGCGAGCACACACAGGTGCAGGGGTGCTGGTACACACAGGTGCAGGGGTGCTGGCACACACAGGTGCAGGGGTGTTGGCAGACACAGGTGCAGGGGTGCAGGCACACACAGATGCAGGGGTGCTGGCACACAAAGGTGCAGGGGTGCGGGCACCCACAGATGCAGGGGTGCTGGCACACACAGGTGCAGGGGTACTGGCAGACACAGGTGCAGGGATGTAGACACACACAGATGCAGGGTGCTGGCACTCACAGGTGCAGGAGTGCGGGCACACACAGGTGCAGGGGTGGTGGCAGACACAGGTGCAGGGGTGCTGGCACACACAGGTGCAGGGGTGCTGGTACACACAGATGCAGGGGTGCAGGCACACACAGATGCAGGGGTGCTGGCACACACAGATGCATGGGTGTAGGCACACACAGATGCAGGGGTGCTGGCACACACAGGTGCAGGGGTGCTGGGACGCACGGGTGCAGGGGTGCAGGCACACACAGGTGCAGGGGTGCTAGCACGCACAGGTGCAGGGGTGCAGGCACACACAGGTGCAGGGGTGCAGGCACAAACAGGTGCAGGGGTGCTGGCACACACAGGTGCAGGGGTGCTGGCACACACAGGTGCAAAGGTGCTGGCAGACACAGGTGCAGGGGTGCTGGCAGACACAGGTGCAGGGGTGCTGGTACACACACGTGCAGGGGTGCTGGCACACACAGGTGCAGGGGTGCAGGCACACACGGGTGCAGGGATGCAGGCACACACGGGTGCAGGGGTGCTGGCACGCACGGGTGCAGGGGTGCAGGCACACATAGGTGCAGGGGTGCTGGTACACATAGATGCAGGGGTGCTGGTACACACAGATGCAGGGGTGCAGGCACACACGGATGCAGGGGTGCAGGCACACACGGGTGCAGGGGTGCAGGCACACACAGATGCAGGGGTGCTGGCACACACAGGTGCAGGGGTGCTGGCACACACAGGTGCAGGGGTGCTGGCACACACAGGTGCAGGGGTGCTGGCACACACAGATGCAGGGGTGCTGGTACACACAGATGCAGGGCTTGCAGGCTCACACAGATGCAGGGGGGCTGGCACACACAGATGCAGGGGTGCAGGCACACACGGATGCAGGGGTGCAGGCACACACAGGTGCAGCGGTGCTGGCACACACAGGTGCAGCGGTGCTGGCACACACAGGTGCAGGGGTGCTGGCACACACGGGTGCAGGGGTGCTGGCATACACAGGTGCAGGGGTGCTGGCACACACAGGTGTAGCGGTGCTGGCACACACAGGTGCAGGGGTGCTGGTACACACAGATGCAGGGCTTGCAGGCTCACACAGATGCAGGGGGGCTGGCACACACAGATGCAGGGGTGCAGGCACACACGGATGCAGGGGTGCTGGCACACACAGGTGCAGGGGTGCTGGCACGCACAGGTGCAGGGGGTGCTGGCAGACACAGATGCAGAGGTGCGGGCACACACAGATGCAGGAGTGCTGGCAGACACAGGTGCAGGGGTGCAGGCACACACAGAAGCAGGGGTGCAGGCACACACAGATGCAGGGGTGCACACTAGTGCACACATGGGTGCAGCGGTGCTGGCACACACAGATGCAGGGTTGCTGGCACACACAGGTGCAGGGGTGCAGGCACACACAGATGCAGGGATGCTGGCACACACAGATGCAGGGGTGCTGGCACACACAGGTGCAGGGGTGCTGGCACACACAGGTGCAGGGGTGCAGGCTCACACAGATGCAGGGGTGCAGGCACACACAGATGCAGGGGTGCTGGTACACACAGGTGCAGGGGTGCTGGCACACACAGGTGCAGAGGTGCTGGCACGCACAGGTGCAGGGGGTGCTGGCAGACACAGGTGCAGGGGTGCTGGCAGACACAGGTGCAGGGGTGCTGGTACACACGGGTGCAGGGGTGCAGGCACACACAGATGCAGGGGTGCTGGCACACACGGGTGCAGGGGTGCATGCTCCGCGTGACTCTCATGTCTATAACATGTCCCTGGGTCGGAGAGGGTCCTTGGGGCGGATGATGTGGGGGTCTCTGTGACCCTGAGGGTCTCCGGGACCCTGGGGGCTCCTGGAATGGACCACTGCGCGCCATGTTGGCTCAGGAGCCCCGGGCCGCTCCGGATAAATGTACTTAAACGGAAGCTTCTGAACAGACTCCTTTCGGCCCGTGACGGATCCGTGTCCTGTTACGGGTTTTGAGTCTGCTGCCTCTGGCGCTGCCGGAGCCCCCGCCCCCTCCCCCCATCTCTGGCCGCTGCTTGGACCCGGTTCAAGTTATTCATTCCTGAGCTCTTGAAACCACAGCGGCGGCTCCTGGAGGCCGCTGGCTCTGTTTCCTCCACAATGGGTATATTTATGGCGCGTCCAAGAACAGGCCGTTTCCAGCAGCTCCGAGAGATGGCTGGGGGGGCTGGGGGGGGTGGGGGGGGGGGGGGACATGAAGGCCTTGGCTGCCGCTCTCCTTCTGGGAGGGTGGAGAGGACAAGCACAAGGACGAGGCCTCTAGGCACATTCCTGGGGCCCCTGGGAGCCACCTGCTGCTGAGGGGGCAACCACTGGGGCGGGGGTGGAGTAAGGGCATGCACTAGAGCACACATGGGTGCAGGGGTGCAGCACTGGGGCTGACCCTGTCGGGGGTGCATGCACTAGTGCACACATGGGTGCTGGCACACACAGGTGCAGGGGTGCAGGGGTGCTGGCAGACACAGATGCAGGGGTGCAGGCACACACAGATGCAGGGGTGCTGGCACACACAGGTGCAGGGGTGCTGGCAGACACAGGTGCAGGGGTGCAGGCACACACAGGTGCAGGGGTGCTGGCCCATACAGGTGCAGGGGTGCTGGCAGACACAGGTGCAGGGGTGCTGGCACACACAGATGCAGGGGTGCTGGCAGACACAGGTGCAGGGGTGCTGGCAGACACGGGTGCAGGGGTGCTGGCAGACACAGGTGCAGGGGTGCTGGCAGACACGGGTGCAGGGGTGCTGGCAGACACAGGTGCAGGGGTGCTGGCAGACACAGGTGCAGGGTTGCTGGCACACACAGGTGGAGGGGTGCTGGCAGACACAGGTGCAGGGCTGCTGGCACACACGGGTGCCGGGCTGCTGGCACACAAGGGTGCAGGGGTGCTGGCACACACGGGTGCAGGGGTGCTGGCACACATGGGTGCAGGGGTGCTGGCACACAAGGATGCAGGGGTGCTGGCACACAAGGGTGCAGGGGTTTGCCACACACAGGTGCAGGGGTGCTGGCACACATGGGTGCAGGGGTGCTGGCACACACATGTGCAGGGGTGCTGGCACACATGAGTGCAGGGGTGCTGGCACACATGGGTGCAGGGGTGCTGGCAAACACGGATGCTGGGGTGCAGGCACACACAGATGCAGGGGTGCTGGCACACACAGATGCAGGGGTGCTGGCACACACAGATGCAGGGGTGCAGGCACACACAGGTGCAGGGGGGCTGGCACAGGCACACACGGGTGCACCGGTGTGGTACACACATGTGCAGGGGTGCTGGCACACACATGTGCAGGGGTGCTGGCACACACGGGTGCAGGGGTGCTGGCACACACGGGTGCAGGGGTGCAGGCACACACAGGTGCAGGGGTTTGCCACACACAGGTGCAGGGGTGCTGGCACACATGGGTGCAGGGGTGTTGGCACACACAGATGCAGGGGTGCTGGCAAACACGGATGCTGGGGTGCAGGCACACACAGATGCAGAGGTGCTGGCAAACACAGATGCTGGGGTGCAGGCACACACAGATGCAGAGGTGCTGGCACACACAGATGCAGGGGTGCAGGCACACACAGGTGCAGGGGTGCTGGCACAGGCACACACGGGTGCAGCGGTGTGGTACACACATGTGCAGGGGTGCTGGCACACACATGTGCAGGGGTGCTGGCACACACAGCTGCAGGGGTGCTGGCAAACACGGATGCTGGGGTGCAGGCACACACAGATGCAGGGGTGCTGGCACACACAGATGCAGGGGTGCTGGCACACACAGATGCAGGGGTGCAGGCACACACAGGTGCAGGGGTGCTGGCACAGGCACACACGGGTGCACCGGTGTGGTACACACATGTGCAGGGGTGCTGGCACACACATGTGCAGGGGTGCTGGCACACACGGGTGCAGGGGTGCTGGCACACACGGGTGCAGGGGTGCAGGCACACACAGGTGCAGGGGTTTGCCACACACAGGTGCAGGGGTGCTGGCACACATGGGTGCAGGGGTGTTGGCACACACAGATGCAGGGGTGCTGGCAAACACGGATGCTGGGGTGCAGGCACACACAGATGCAGAGGTGCTGGCAAACACAGATGCTGGGGTGCAGGCACACACAGATGCAGAGGTGCTGGCACACACAGATGCAGGGGTGCTGGCACACACAGATGCAGGGGTGCAGGCACACACAGGTGCAGGGGTGCTGGCACAGGCACACACGGGTGCAGCGGTGTGGTACACACATGTGCAGGGGTGCTGGCACACACAGGTGCAGGGGTGCTGGCACACACAGGTGCAGCGGTGCAGGCACAAACGGGTGCAGGGGTTTGCCACACACAGGTGCAGGGGTGCTGGCACACATGGGTGCAGGGGTGCTGGCACACAAGAGGGAAGGGGCTTGCCACACACAGGTGCAGGGGTGCTGGCACACATGGGTGCAGGGGTGCTGGCACCCAAGAGTGCAGGGGTTTGCAACGCACAGGTGCAGGGGTGCTGGCACACAAGGGTGCAGGGGTTGGCCACACACAGGTGCAGGGGTGCTGGCACACATGGGTGCAGGGGTGATGGCACACAAGGGTGCAGGGGTTTGCCACACACAGGTGCAGGGGTGCTGGCACACATGGGTGCAGGGGTGCTGGCACACATGGGTGCAGGGGTGCTGGCACACAAGGGTGCAGGGGTTGGCCACATACAGGTGCAGGGGTGCTGGCACACATGGGTGCAGGGGTGCTGGCACACAAGGGTGCAGGGGTTTGCCACACACAGGTGCAGGGGTGCTGGCACACATGGGTGCAGGGGTGCTGGCACACATGGGTGCAGGGGTGCTGGCACACAAGGGTGCAGGGGTTTGCCACACACAGGTGCAGGGGTGCTGGCACACATGGGTGCAGGGGTGCTGGCACACATGGGTGCAGGGGTGCTGGCACACATGGGTGCAGGGGTGCTGGCACACATGGGTGCAGGGGTGCTGGCACACATGGGTGCAGGGGTGCTGGCACACAAGGGTGCAGGGGTTTGCCACACACAGGTGCAGGGGTGCTGGCACACATGGGTGCAGGGGTGCTGGCACACAACGGTGCAGGGATTTGCCACACACAGGTGCAGGGGTGCTGGCACACATGGGTGCAGGGGTGCTGGCACACATGGGTGCAGGGGTGCTGGCACACATGGGTGCAGGGGTGCTGGCACACAAGGGTGCAGGGGTTTGCCACACACAGGTGCAGGGGTTTGCCACACACAGGTGCAGGGGTGCTGGCACACATGGGTGCAGGGGTGCTGGCACACAAGGGTGCAGGGGTTTGCCACACACAGGTGCAGGGGTTTGCCACACACAGGTGCAGGGGTGCTGGCACACATGGGTGCAGGGGTGTTGGCACACACAGATGCAGGGGTGCTGGCAAACACGGATGCTGGGGTGCAGGCACACACAGATGCAGAGGTGCTGGCAAACACGGATGCTGGGGTGCAGGCACACACAGATGCAGAGGTGCTGGCACACACAGATGCAGGGGTGCTGGCACACACAGATGCAGGGGTGCAGGCACACACAGGTGCAGGGGTGCTGGCACAGGCACACACGGGTGCAGCGGTGTGGTACACACATGTGCAGGGGTGCTGGCACACACAGGTGCAGGGGTGCTGGCACACACAGGTGCAGCGGTGCAGGCACAAACGGGTGCAGGGGTTTGCCACACACAGGTGCAGGGGTGCTGGCACACATGGGTACAGGGGTGCTGGCACACAAGAGGGCAGGGGCTTGCCACACACAGGTGCAGGGGTGCTGGCACACATGGGTGCAGGGGTGCTGGCACCCAAGAGTGCAGGGGTTTGCAACGCACAGGTGCAGGGGTGCTGGCACACATGGGTGCAGGGGTGCTGGCACCCAAGAGTGCAGGGGTTTGCAACGCACAGGTGCAGGGGTGCTGGCACACAAGGGTGCAGGGGTTGGCCACACACAGGTGCAGGGGTGCTGGCACACATGGGTGCAGGGGTGCTGACACACAAGGGTGCAGGGGTTTGCCACACACAGGTGCAGGGGTGCTGGCACACATGGGTGCAGGGGTGCTGGCACACAAGGGTGCAGGGATTTGCCACACACAGGTGCAGGGGTGCTGGCACACATGGGTGCAGGGGTGCTGGCACACATGGGTGCAGGGGGCTGGCACACATGGGTGCAGGGGTGCTGGCACACATGGGTGCAGGGGTGCTGGCACACATGGGTGCAGGGGTGCTGGCACACATGGGTACAGGGGTGCTGGCTCACATGGGTGCAGGTGTGCTGGCACACATGGGTGCAGGGGTGCTGGCACACAAGGGTGCAGGGGTTTGCCACACACAGGTGCAGGGGTGCTGGCCCACATGGGTGCAGGGGTGCTGGCACACATGGGTGCAGGGGTGCTGGCACACATGGGTGCAGGGGTGTTGGCACACACAGAGACAGGGGTGCTGGCAAACACGGATGCTGGGGTGCTGGCACACACAGATGCAGGGGTGCAGGCACACACAGGTGCAGGGGTGCTGGCACAGGCACACACGGGTGCAGCGGTGTGGTACACACATGTGCAGGGGTGCTGGCACACACAGGTGCAGGGGTGCTGGCACACACAGGTGCAGCGGTGCAGGCACAAACGGGTGCAGGGGTTTGCCACACACAGGTGCAGGGGTGCTGGCACACAAGGGTGCAGGGGTTTGCCACACACAGGTGCAGGGGTGCTGGCACACAAGGGTGCAGGGGTTTGCCACACACAGGTGCAGGGGTGCTGGCACACATGGGTGCAGGGGTGCTGGCACACATGGGTGCAGGGGTGCTGGCACACAAGGATGCAGGGGTGCTGGCACACAAGAGTGCAGGGTTTTGCCACACACAGGTGCAGGGGTGCTGGCACACATGGGTGCAGGGGTGCTGGCACACATGGGTGCAGGGGTGCTGGCACACAAGGATGCAGGGGTGCTGGCACACAAGAGTGCAGGGTTTTGCCACACACAGGTGCAGGGGTGCTGGCACACATGGGTGCAGGGGTGCTGGCACACAAGGGTGCAGGGGTTTGCCACACACAGGTGCAGGGGTGCCGGCACACATGGGTGCTGGGGCTGACTCTTCTGTGGTTGCATGCAGTTGTGTGTGACGTAGCAGTAACCTCAGCTGGGTATCTCACCCGGGCAGCTTGCAACTGGCACACACCTTCTATTGAGCTATCTCTCAGCTGGCTAGCGTGTCGCTTTTCCAGGTCTCGCGCCCTGTTGGGTATATCACCTCAGCGGACTCTAACTCACCAGCATTCTGTTGTGTGCTGTCCACGCTGGACAATCTGTCCCTCATTGGCGACTTCTGTTGAGCCATCTCTCCTGGGCAGCACGTGGCTCACCAGTGGACTCTGGTGGGTTGTGTGGGAAGTTGGCCTGGCATATGCTGTCCAGTAGTTATAGTGGGCACCTTGAACCAGCCCAAACGACCCTTATTGATGATAGGTTTAAGACAACATTTATTGAAAGCTATCCTAGTGGTAGCTGTGGAGAGCAGCCTTCAGGCTAAGTCTTGAAGGAATGCAAAGCAGCTTGTTTTACCAGATTGAATCTCTTGAATGGCTAAATGAAAGGAGAACCACACCATGTATTTTTTTTTGTTAAACCGTTTTTATTGCAGAACCAAATGTACAGTACATCAATCAGGATGAGTTCCGTTATCGCGGATTCCTCGCCCTCTTAGTCTTGCATCCGTGCAGTATACACAGCCTTTCAGCCCACATCCCGAAGGCCGGGCGGCGACACTCAACCACATGTTACATCCTTAAATTTTCCGACAGTTGTGGTCGTCGTGTGAGGAAATCCGCAGTCTGCTTTTAAAGTTTTCTCCCCGCTCCCCTCAATCTCTCTAGAAATTTGCATCCCTTTTCCATTAACTGTGATCTGGCAGTCCCTCCCTCCGCCCTCCCCCCCAAGTGTCTCCACCTACGCCTAGCACTGAGAAATCTGTCTGTGTGGTGGTTGACAGGAGAGCCTTACTGTTTACGGGGTGTGTGTGACTGGCGAGGGGACCGGTGCCATGGCTGTCCCAGTTGTGTCGTCAGGTTCCTCCTCCTCTTCTTCCTCTACTGAACTATCTCGCAGTGCCTGCACTAAGATCTCCCACTCTATCGCCGCTTCCTGGGCCCTCTCATCTGATCTGCGACGGGCCAGTTGGTACCTGATCGTGCTCTCACTTGCCGCCCATTTCAGAAATTCGTTCAGCCATCTCCGGTGTGTTGGCCCTGAGTCACCTCCCTCTTGGCTAAGAGTAGGCCCATGTCAATGAATTTGCTTGATATCTTATTCTTGGGCGTGTGTGGGAACCAATGTAGTATAGTGACGGCCTTATCGTACTGTAAGTCCCTGTCTGCCACTTCATTTAGTGTGTCGCCTATCTCCCTCCAATAATCCTGCGGGTGAGGGCAGTCCCTCAGCATGTGAACTAGATCCGCTCCTATCCTATTGCACCTGGGGCATGCTGCCTCCTCAACTCCAAAATATTTCCCTATCTTGCTCGGGGTAAGGTAGGCCCTATGGAGTACATAAAAGTGGATTCATTGGAAGCGTGCATTTCTCGTGCTCTTTCTAGCTCTCCGCACTAGTTGGGACCACGTGGTGTCTGGGATTTCCGTCTGCAGGTCTAATTCCCACTTGGCCTTCAGTGCAGCCAGAGGCTGAAGTGACTCATTCAACATTCGTGAGTATAGGCACGTCACCGCTTTGAAGGTGCCTGCCGACATCATAGTGTACTGGCAAGCCAGTGTTGTCGGTGGTTCGATCAGTCCTTCCCCCCAATGTGCCTGAATGGCCCGCACCACCGCCGCGTGTAGTAAGTAGTCTCCCCTCGGGAGATCGTAGCGCTCTTGCAGCGTCTGATATGGGGTCAATAGTCCATCATCGTATAAGTCCCCCACCATCTGCAGTCCTGCCTCCTCCCATAACTGCAGGCGCGACCAATCTCCACCGTGCGGGAGTGTCGTAACCATGCCCAGTGGGATTTCGGGCGCATATGGGTGTCTGACTCCCGCTCGTCTTTGTGAGCGGTTCCAGCATAATCGGAACGTCCGTTCCTCCTGGTACAGGTCCCTGAGTACTAATATTTGCTGTAGGGTAATATATGCCAACACATGACTGGGGGTGCCGTTTTCCCTCTTCTGTTCCGGTCACGGTATACCTTCGCTATTTCTTGCGTAAAGGTCTGCAGTTGGGCCGCCAGGTAGTAGAGCTCAAAGTCTGGTACCGCTAGGCCTCCCTCATCTTTTGGGCGGGTCAGAGTCGCTAACGCTATCCTGCGTCTGCCCGTGCCCCACAGGAAGGATATGATCATCGACCTCAGCTGCCGAAAAATCGCCCCAGGCACCCAAGCGGGGAGTGTCCTGAAATAGTACAGCAGTCGGGGCAAGGCTATCATCTTCAGAAGAGATATACGACCCGTTACTGACAGCGGCAGGGTGGCCCAGAAGGACATACTGCTCCACAGGGCACGAATACAGCGTCCTATGTTGCCTTCTAGCAAGTCCGCGGCCTCATGGTATGCATGCACTCCCAGGTATCCAGGCAACTAGGCTCCCATCTAAGCAGTGGGCGGGTGGGGGGCTGCTCCTCTTCCTGTCGCAGGGGGAACAGACAGGTTTTAGACCAATTAACTCTTAGGCCGGATAGCTCCCCGAAGTGCGCAAGAAGTCTTTCCGCACCTTCCACGGCTCCCTCGGCATCCTCCAGAAAGAGGAGGAGGACATCTATTTCCTCTCCCTGGTTCACTAATGCACTCTTATACAGTCCCGCGTAGTACGACCTAAAGCCGTCTAGGATGTCCGGTTGCGTGCTACATGTGCGACCCCCCCTCCCCCGTTATGGCCAAGATCGGGTGGCTGTTTCTAGCGGGGTTCCCTAACCAAGCCAGTAGTGTCCCTGCCTTATCTCCTTCGGCATGTGATTTCGTTAGGTAGGTCTTGTAATCAAAGCTGCGGAGTTGCTCCACCTCCACTGCTACCACCTCCCGTGTCTCGCAGACCCTCTCTTGGAGCTCCGGCCGGTTGGGGCGTGCTAGTTCGGACTCGCTCAGCGTACGCTCAGCTCTATCCAAGTCATCCAGCAACGTCCTGCGCACCCCCGCATATTTTCCTATGCAGTGGCCCCTCACCACAATTTTGAAGGCATCCCACTCCACTGCCCTGGTGGCCGTGGAACCTTCATTCTCTGCAAAGTAGTGGGCGATCCTCCTTTCTAGTGCCTCTCGGAACGGTGGGTCATCTAACGTATCCGGTCTAAGCCGCCACGCCGGGATCCGTGATATTTCATTCATCCAGTCTAGTGTTAAGAGTAGAGGATTATGGTCGGATATTGTGCGTGCCAGGTACTCAGTCCGGGCCACCGCAGGAAGCACTAACTGGGAGCACAGGAAGGTGTCAAGGCGGACATGGAGGTCATGAAGGCTGGAGTAGAACGAGTAGTCCCGCTCCGCTGCAGCCAGTTCCCATTTTCCCTGCCATTCTGATCTGCATTTCGCTAGTCTGTGCATCTGGGATGTATGTAATGGTGGGTGCGATCTATCTAGTGCAGTGTCTGCCACAGAGTTGAAGTCCCCCCCTATCAATACAGGACCTGTGAGGTAACTAGCCAGTTCCCCGGAGAGCTTTGCAAAGTAGGCCACTTGGTCTATATTAGGTGCGTAGATATTACTGAGAACTATGTGTCGGCCCCTGAGTTTGCCCTCCACTGCCACACATCTCCCTTCAGGGTCCACTATGTGTCTGGTTATCTGAAAAGGAGTGCCCGCTCTTATCCAGATCAGCACCCCTCTAGTAAAGGCGGAGTACGTGGTATTGAACAGGTGGCCCCTCCATCTACCCTGCAGCGCTATGCCCTCCTTCTTCGTCAGGTGAGTTTCCTGCAGAAACGCGATATGTACCCCTCTGAGAACAAGATAAGCATGGACCTTATGTCTCCTTGCCATGGTATGAAGCCCCCTCACATTCCAAGTCACACATTTTATCGATCCTGCATTAGCCATTGTCCCACAATGTTCGGTACAGTGCGATGATGATTTGTCTCCAGGCGCTTGTGGTGACACTATGCCCACCCCCCCCCCTCCAGAACTTTCCCTTCCCCCCTCCCTGTACTTCGCCTTGAGCCACCCCAACTTCTCTAGGCCCCCCCCCCAGAACAGGACCTAACTTCACAAAAGTTGCTCCCATCCAAACTGTATTTGTTAGACGGGGACCCGGAGGGTCGGCCGAGTACAGGGGGAGAGGCCTCCGGTGAGGGCCGTCTCCGGCGATCGTACAGACAAGTAACTTCCCTCCCACAGATGGACACCACACAAGGATGAGTTCAACACACTTTATATACGAATCTTGAGGCAAGGTGATAACAATACAGTGGAACCAGGATACGAGGATCCTGCCAATTCTAGTCTCTGTAGGAGAAAGGGGTAGCGGGACAGTCTTAGTACCGGTCCGGTACAGGGGCGGCAAGAGGGAAGCTCACAATCCTCGAGCTTGGGGGTCCGCAAAGATGATCCGCGGCAGCGCCAGCAGGCTAGGACGATGGTTCACAGCTAGGAGGGCCGCGGCAGCGCCAGCAGGCTAGGACGATGGTTCACAGCGAGGAGGGCCGCGGCAGCGCCAGCAGGCTAGGACGATGGTCCACAACGAGGAGGGCCGCGGCAGCGCCAGCAGGCTACGAAGATGGTGCACGACGAGAAAGGCCGCGGCAGCGCCAGCAGGCCAAGACGATGGTTCACGTTGAAGAGGGCCGTGGCAGCGCCAGCAGGCTTCGGAGATGGTTCACAAGAAAGGGCCGCGGCAGCGCCAGCAGGCTTCGGAGATGGTTCACAAGAAAGGGCCGCGGCAGCGCCAGCAGGCCTTCAAGGATGAGTTCCTCACGGTGTCTCTCGACTCCAAGATACAACTGCCTTCCTGCTCTGGAGCTGCCCCAGTTATAGGTCTGGTCTCCTTTGATGTCTGGACCCTCGCACTTGGAGGTCGGGAGGTCCGGGATGAGGGAGTCCAGACACCAAGCAGGGGGGTGGAGCCAGCGCCCGGGGAGGCCGGGGGCGATTGACACCTGGCGGAGGGGAGCCATTGACACTCCTTCTCCCATTGACCTGTCAAGTGGTCTCTTCACCCCCTAGATGGATGGTGGTGCCTCGATGTCGGGGCCTGGCCAGGCCTAGGGTTGGGGTCGAGCCGAGGCCACGCGGCCTTGTAATGTTGTGTCCAAAGATGGTGGCTGGGCCGGGGCAGTGGTGCTGACGGGGGCCCGGGCCAGCCGATACTGGGGTGTTCGGGGGCTGGAGTTCCGTTGTGGACGGGTCGTGGGTTGCTCCAGCGGGTTGCCGGGATGGTTCTTGTCGGGGATACAGGGAGAGCAGGGGTCCGGTCCCCGTCATGCGGGAAGGGAGCGGGCCTTCCCCGAGGCCTGTCCAACATGCGTCCCCCCCAGCTGAAGGCAGGGAGAGTCACCCATCCTCTTGGGTACTCTCCTCGCTGAGACGGAAGAAGCTTGACAGGCCGTCTGCGTTGGCGTGGTCCTGGCCTGGACGATGCTCCACAGTGAAATCCATCCCCTGCAGGGAGATGGACCATCGCAACAGTTTTGGGTTCTCTCCCCGCATCTGCATCAGCCATTGCAGGGGTCGGTGATCTGTTTGCACCCGGAAGTGGGTACCGAAGAGATAGGGCCAGAGCTTCTTGAGGGCCCATACCACGGCGAAGGCCTCGCGCTCGATGGTGCTCCAGCGCTGTTCTCGGGCCAGCAGGCGTCGGCTGATGAAGGCCACTGGCTGATCGACTCCCTCTGTGTTGAGTTGAGAGAGGACGGCTTGACAGTCCGGAGTCCAGTTGACTGTTTTGGGGTTTTTCTTGGATGTGAGTTCTGTGAGGGGCCCCACAATGCTGCCATAGTCCTTTACAAACCGCCGGTAGTATCCGGTGAGCCCCAGGAAGGCTCGGACCTCGGTTTGGGTGACAGGTGATTGCCAGGACTGGATGGCAGCGATCTTGAGCTGGAGGGGGGCCACCAGACCGCTCCCCACTTGGTGTCCCAGGTAGGTCACGGACCCTTGGCCAATCTGGCATTTGCTGGCTTTGATGGTGAGCCCAGCCTGCCGGAGGGCGTGCAGGACCTCCCGGAGGTGGTGGAGGTGGTCTGCCCAGTGGCGACTGTATACAGCAATGTCGTCCAGATAGGCGGCGCTGAATTCTTCGAGGCCCGCCAATACCTGGTTCACGAGTCTCTGGAAGGTAGCAGGGGCGTTTTTCATGCCGAATGGCATCACCTTGAAGTGGTAGTGGCCATCCGGGGTAGAGAAGGCGGATCGCTCTTGGGCCCCGGGGGTGAGGCCGATCTGCCAGTAGCCCGCTGTTAGATCGAAGATGCTCAGGTAGCGGGCGGCCCCCATGCGGTCAATCAGCTCATCCGCCCGGGGGATGGGGTGAGCGTCGGTTCTGGTAACGGCGTTCAGGCCCCGATAGTCCACACAGAACCGGAGCTCGGGGGAAACGCCCGGGGCGGCAGCCTTGGGGACCAGTACGACTGGGCTGGGCTGGCCCAGGGGCTGTCAGATGGCTCGATCACTCCTAGAGCCAGCATTTTGGAGACTTCGTTCTGGATGCAGGCGCGCACTCGATCCGGCACTCGGTACGCCCTGTGTCGAATAGGGGGGCTATCCCCGGTGTCCACGTCGTGAAGGCACCAGGGGGTGACCCCGGGGATGAGGGAAAACAGGTCTGCGAATTGTAGCAGGAGAGCTCAACAGACTTGGCGTTGCTCTGGGGATAAGGCATCGGAGAGTCTGACCCCTTCCACTGAGCCGTCCTGCTCGAGTGTCCTCAGCAGGTCAGGAAGGGGCTCGGAGTCTTCTTCCGTCCCACTATCGGTAGCCATCAGGAGGCTGAGTTCTGAGCGTACGAAGTGGGGTTTGAGTCTGTTGACGTGGAGGACCCGTAGGGGGTTCCGGGGAGACTCCATGTCGATCAGGTAGGTGACGGGACCCTTGCGCTCTATCACCTTGAAGGGCCCTGTCCATTTGTCCTGTAGGGCGCAGGGTTCAACCGGGGACATCACCCAGACTTGTTGTCCCAGCTCGAACTCGATGGAGGAGGCATGCTGATCATACCATCTCTTCATGTCCTCCTGACTGGCTTCAAGGTTGGCCTTGGCGAGTTCCCTGAATCGCCTGGTCTGGTTGCGGAGGGTCAGGAGGTACTTGTATACATCCGGAGGAGTCTTCTGGGGGGCCACCTCCCACCCTTCTTTGACCAGGCTGAGGGGACCCCGGACGGGGTGTCCATACAGGAGTTCGAATGGGCTGAAGCCCAGGGATTTCTGGGGGACTTCTCGGTAGGCGAACAGGAGGCACGGGAGCAGCACATCCCATTGGCGATGTAGGGGTTCTTCTAGGCCCATGATCATCCCCTTGAGGGTGCGGTTAAACCGCTCGACCAGTCCATTTCCTTGCGGGTGATAGGGGGTCGTGAATTTGTAGCTGACCCCGCACTGTTGCCAGAGAGACTTCATGTATTTAGAGATAAAGTTTGTGCCCCTGTCGCTGACGACTTCCCGGGGGAAGTCCACCCGAGAGAAGATCCCCATCAGGGCTCAGCCTACCACGGGCGCCGTCACGGTCCGAAGAGGAATGGCCTCGGGATAGCGGGTGGCGTGGTCCACCAGGACTAGGATGAACCGGTGCCCTTGTGCTGTTCGGGGGTCCAGAGGCCCCACAATGTCTATTCCCACCCGTTCAAACAGGGTGGTGACGATGGGAAAAGGCTGCATGGGTGCTTTGATCTTTCGGCCGCTCTTCCCGCTGGCCTGGCAGGCTGGGCAGGCCCGGCAGTGGTTGGATACATCATTCCGCATTTTGGGCCAGTAGAAGTGGGTCACCAGGCGGCTGTACGTTTTGTCTTGCCCCAGGTGTCCGGCAAGGGGCACATCGTATGCTAGGTTTAAGAGGAAGTCTCTGAAGCGGAGGGGGACCACCAGCACCCGGCTGGCCCCCAGCTCAGCAATCCTTTGCTCACTGTAGAGCAGGTCATTGTCCCAATAAATCCAGTGGGCCCCCGAGGTGTCTCCTGCGCTCTGGGCGAGGGCTTGCTGCCGGAGTCCCTCGAGGGAAGGACAGGTTCTCTGCTCCTGTCGGAATTGTTCTTGGGTGGGGCCACCCTCTTGACGCCACTGGGCCAGTTCGGGAAGGTCCCGGAGCCGATCGAGTCCTTCTTCGCTGTGTTCCGGAGAACTGGCTTCCAGGGTAGCTCCCTCTTGGACGATCGGGGGAGGAGGCTCTGGCCATTCGGGTTCTTCGGGACTGGGGATGGCGCGGGCGGCCATGGACCGGGTCGTTACGCAGACCCATTCAGGGAGGCCCAGCATCCCCAGGTGCTCTCTTCTCTCGACGGCTGACCAGGGAGAGCTTTCGAGGTCGTTCCCCAGGAGGCAGTCCACGGGGGCATCATCGCGGACAGTCACTTTCAGCATTCCGGATACTCTTTCTCCTAGGCAGACCAGGGACATGGCGGCTGGTTCCCACTCGGGCTGGTCTGGCTCGTACTCTTCAGTGTCTTCTTGGGTTTGCTCTTCTCCCAGGGCGGCGGCAGCGACCTGGCGGGGCATAGGGCTCTGGTTCTTCGGGCAGTTGGGATCATTGGCGAAGTGGCCGGGTCGCTGGCATCGGTGGCAGGTAACGTTGGCGCGGAAACCTGGTCGCATCGGGAGGTTCCCCCTGCCGGCCGGGGGCGGGGTGTTGCTGGCGGGAGCCACCGGGACGGTGTCTCTGCCCCGACCCTGGCCTCCTCCTCCCCCTCGGGGGCGATGGAGCCCTTGGGCGGCTCTGTTCGGTTCGCTGGGCCTGTTTCGGGGAACTCGGGTGCTTTCCCATCGGTCAGCCTCGACAGCGAGTTGCCGAGGTTCAGTCAGTTTACTGTCAAGGAGGTGCTGCCTGAGCTCGACGAAGCAGATGTTAGAAAGGTGCTCCCATACAATAAGGTCAAAGAGTTGCTGGTAAGTGGTCACCTTGCTGCCCTTGATCCACCCCTCGAAGGCTCGGCTAAAGAAGTTCACGTACTCCACCCAAGCCGTACCCGGGATCCGTTTGCAGTCCCGGAACCTCTGGCGGTACATCTCGGGCGTGAGTCCGTATCGAGTGAGGAGGGCGGCTTTCATGTGGTCGTAGGATGTCACCTGATGGTCCGGGAGTTGCAGCAGGGCGTCTCGCCCTTCGTTGACAAACTTCCCCATAACCCGGCTCCCCAGTCGCTCCGGGGAATCCGGTGGGAGGTCATGGCTACTTCGTAGGCTTTGAACCATTGCTGGATATCATCGTTCCGGTAATATTCTCTGACAACATCCTTGGGGATTTGGACCTTGGGGTTCGTATTGACAGGGGGGCTCGGGTGCCCGGGGACCCCGAGATCTTTGTTCTGCCTCCGAATCTCTAGTTCCTTCAAGTTGCGCTCATGCTCGTAGGCTAGCTTTTTCTCTTCTAACTCTCTCTGTCTTTGTTTCTCTTCTCGCTCCTCTCGGAGCCGTAAATGTTCCAGTTATTTTTTGTTCCGCCAATTTGAGTTCTCCATCTAAGCGAAGTCGATCCAGTTCCAATTTGTGGAGCCTGCTCTTCTCTCGTTCTCGGGCCTCCTCTGGTGAGAGACCCGGTCTTCTTTCTTCTGTCGGCGCGGTGCTTGTTTCGATTGTCTCGAGGCTTTGGTTTTGGGGTACGGCCGTACCCGTCTCTGCCCAAGATTCCAGGGCGTGTTTGAAGTCCTCTTTCGTGCTCAGTCCTGTGGTAGCAATGCCCAGTTCTATTCAGAATTGTTTTAGTTCTCTGTGGCTGTATTCTTCTAGTTTTTCCATCTGGAATTTTTCCGTTGTTCCGCTCTCTTTTGTTGTCATGGTGGTTGTGTGTCGTGGGTTGAGTTACTTTCTGTACGATTATGCGTTGGCTCGGATCGCGCCGCTGGCCACCAATGTTAGACGGGCAGGGGGAGAGGCCTCCGGTGAGGGCCGTCTCCGGCGATCGTACAGACAAGTAACTCCCCCCCCCACAGATGGACACCACACAAGGATGAGTTCAACACACTTTATATACGAATCTTGAGGCAAGGTGATAACGATACAGTGGAACCAGGATACGAGGATCCTGCCAATTCTAGTCTCTGTAGGGGAAAGGGGTAGCGGGACAGTCTTAGTACCGGTCCGGTACAGGGGCGGCAAGAGGGAAGCTCACAATCCTCGAGCTTGGGGGTCTGCAAAGATGAGCTGCGGTAGCGCCAGCAGGCTAGGACGATGGTTCACAGCGAGGAGGGCCGCAGCAGCACGAGCAGGCTAGGACGATGGTTCACAGCGAGGAGGGCCGCGGCACCGCCAGCAGGGTAGGAAGATGATTCACAACGAGGAGGGCCGCGGCAGCGCCAGCAGGCTACAAAGATGGTGCACGACGAGAAAGGCCGCGCCAGCGCCAGCAGGCCAAGACGATGGTTCACATTGAAGAGGGCCGCGGCAGCGCCAGCAGGCTTCGGAGATGGTTCAGAAGAAAGGGCCGCGGCAGCGCCAGCAGGCTTCGGAGATGGTTCACAAGAAAGGGCCGCGGCAGCGCCAGCAGGCCTTCAAGGATGAGTTCCTCACGGTGTCTCTCGACTCCAAGATACAACTGCCTTCCTTCTCTGGAGCTGCCCCAGTTATAGGTCTGGTCTCCTTTGATGTCCGGACCCTCGCACTTGGAGGTCGGGAGGTCTGGGATGAGGGAGTCCAGACACCCAGTAGGGGGGTGGAGCCAGCGCCCGGGGAGGCCGGGGGCGATCGACACCTGGCGGAGGGAAGCCATTGACACTCCTTCTCCCATTGACCTGTCAAGTGGTCTCTTCACCCCCTATGTGGATGGTGGTGCCTCGATGTCGGGGCCTGGCCAGGCCCAGGGTTGGGGTCGAGCCGAGGCCACGTGGCCTTGTAATGTTGTGTCCAAAGATGGCGGCTGGGCCGGGGCAGTGGTCCTGACGGGGGCCCGGGCCAGCCGATACTGGGGTGTTCGGGGGCTGGAGTTCCGTTGTGGACGGGTCGTGGGTTGCTCCAGCGGGTTGCCGGGATGGTTCTTGTCGGGGATACAGTGAGAGCAGGGGTCCGGTCCCCGTCATGCGGGGAGGGAGCGGGCCTTCCCCGAGGCCGGTCCAACAGTATTCAAGCAAACGTGCTCTCAAACCCTCCTATTCCGCAGTCTGCACTACGGAGGCCTTATGGGCCCTATGGAGCGTGATCTAGCTTCAAGAACTTCAATCCCAGTCCCATCCCCCCGCCCCACAATGCACAATTCAACTCACGATAATCCAGTCTAACAGCTGCCTGCTCAGGTGTCTGTGGTGGCTAGCCCCAGCAGCCGCCACTCAGTAAGAGTTCCATGTCCAGCGCTCATCCCTCGACTATTTCCTCCGACCTCTGCGGCGTGATCACCGGTCCTTTTGTGCTGTCAAATACCGACAGTTCCGTCTCTGAGCCCGTCACGTTCCCCTCCGAGCCCGAGTCCCTCCCCGACTGGGCGAGCGCCGAGCCCGATAAGTCCATCACTGCCTGTAGTGCTGCCCTCCTCTCGTCCTCCGTCTGGGATTCCGTTGGTTTCCTGGACCTCTGCCTGCGCCCCCGGAGCCTCCGCGACTTCCTCACCGGTTGTTGTTTTCGTTCTTCCTCTGCCCTGGACCGAGCCCCGTCCGTGCCCGCCTTATAAGTGTCCCACAGGCCCATGCCTCCGCTGCTGTGAGGAAGAACAGCGACTTCTCATCCACCACTACTCGGAGTCTGTCTGGGAAGAGGAGTGAATACTGTATGCCTTCCGTTCGTAGTTCCTTTTTGATGGATAGGAAGGAGGCACGTAGCTTTTGGGTCTCAAACGTGTAATCCGGAAATAACGTGACTCTGCTGTTGTCTACCTGAAAGGGGCCGCATCCCTGGCCCGCTGCAACAGCCAGTCTCTATCTTTATAGTGTAGTAGTTTGATGACCACCGGGCGAGGTGGTTGGCCCGGTCTAGGCGGTCTGGCCGGCACGCGGTGCGCCCGCTCCAGTGTGAAAAAGGGCGAGAGACCTTCGGGTGCTACTACAGTTCTCAGCCAGTCGTTGAAGTATTCCACCATGTCTGGGCCCTCTTTTTTCTCCGGAAGGCCCACCAGGCGCACGTTGTTCCATCTGCTGCGATTTTTGGCATCCTCCGCCCGCCTCTCCAGGGTTTGTATTCGGTCCAGCCCCTCCGTAAGCCGCCCTTCCATGGACTTGTGCGCTGGCACCAGGTCCTTCAAAGTATCCTCCGTGGACTTGACCCTGTCCGCTAGCTTCCCGTGGTCTGCACGCAGGAGCCCCAAGCCCGTCGCCACCTGCGCAATGTCCTGGTGTAAAGCGCTTTTCGTGGATTCTGCATCGCTACCTCGGGCATATCCGAGGTAGGGCCTCCATTTCCCCTCACTCCTCTGGGCTTCCCCATCCTTTTTCGGTATGTTCGGCCTGGGCCCCCACTAGGTCCCAGAGGCGGTCGGCGTGTCTTCCTGTAGCTGTTCTAATGCACGTCGACAGGACAATCAGGTGGGCAAGGGTTAGGCACGTCCCAGTCCAGATCTTCGCCCAGGGTACTCCCCACTTCCGGCTTGACCAGCGCACTCGCCCTCCAGCACCCCCTGGAGCTTGATTGGTTGGGTCTGATGTTGTCTTGTGGTGCAGCACTCCCCAAATGATCGGTCGACCCCCGAGTCCTCACAGGCAGGTCCGCGTAGTAGTCCCAGGCTGTCGCAGCCCAGCGAAATTTCAAGGGCTGGGGACCGGTATCAGAGTGCGCAAATGGCGGCGCGTTTCTCCTCCAGCCGAATAGGCTGCCTTCAGGGGCTCACAGCTGTGGGGTCACGATCCGAGCACCGCGGGGAGGCAGTAGGTGTTGTTGCGGTAGGAGCCCGTAAGCCTGGGTGGGCCGTGGGAGTACTGAGGCAGCCCGGGCCCGCAGCGGCCAGCCAGCGTGTCGGACAAGGTGTCGGGGAGGCCCAGCTGTGGGCAGCAACATCACTTGGGGCTCCAGGCACGCCCCAGATCACCGCGGCCTCCCAATCCGAAACACTGCTCAGCAGGTACTGTCCAAGGGAGCGGCCACAGCGGAAGGAAGCTGGGAAGGGCCGGAGATCGCAGTGAGGCCCTGGTCGTGGAGCGCAACTCTGCAGAGGCCCCTCCGGTCCCAATGAGAGGTATGGTGGAGCGGGCCGAAGCTCCGTTAGAAGACAGGCTGCAAGTGACTCCAGGAGCCTGCAGCCGCTCTAGGCCCAGAAGCCCAAGGAGGAGGGGTCGCGACGTTTGTGACCGGGGGCTGGGAGCCGGTCCAGCAGCTGTCGGTGGGCAGGCCCCTGGTCAGCTGGGCTCCGACACGGTGCCAGAGGGATGATCTCTGCAGCAGGTAGGGAGATAGGGGGCAGCCGCCACCCGGAGCCAGCAGTCGTCCTAGGCCCAGAAGCCGGGGTGTCCAGTAGGCGATCCCCGGAAGAGGAGGAGTCGCGGCGGACTCACCCGGGGCAGGGGGCCGGTCCTGCAGTCGTCGGCAGTCAGGAAACACTCCCACAGGGCTCCGGTGCTACATGTGGGGGTAGGCTCCTCAGCACCGCCGCTGGTATAGGCGAAGGCAGCGGGCACAACTATATCCGGAGCTAGGGCTTCGGCGCGGCCGCCATCTTGTCCGCGTCTGGACCTCCGCTGCTTTGCCGTTTTTCTTCTGCTTATCAGCAGCTACCGGGGCAATGCCGGAACCAGGGCAGGCACTGAGGTCTGCTATGGGATCTCCCCGAGTGTTAGGGGGATCCCAGCTCAGGATTCGGATTTAAGTGGCGGATAAACAGGCGGGGGTCAGGAGCCACCTTAGGTAGTGACCATCCTCGCCGGCTGCTAGCCACGCCCCTCCGAGAACCACAACAGGTATATATAAAAAATATGTCTATTCATTCTAAACACACCCTACTAGTCTCTTTATGAGGCTAGAGTCAAAACACATAAGTTACACTTAAAAACACACAGTAAATTAACACAGTATACGTTGAGCCCTAGGGGGCGTACCAAACCATATATTAAGAAAGTGGTATAAGAAACACAACTTGACTAGACACAAGGCCTAGAGCCTGTAGAAGTGCTGGGGCCACAAGGAACCACCCAAGGTAGTGACACAGGGAACCCACGGGGGACGCATGCAGTGTGTGAACACAGCCGCAAATCGCCGTTAACATCAATGGGGAAAGTCGCAGTTGGAAATTTAAAGATAAAGGACACTTTGAAGAGGACTTTGAACAAACCCCTTTAGACTGAAGGGGTTCTAGGGCCAACACCCACTGGAGCACCAGAGTACTCCAGTTACCTCACCCAGGGAAACAGGTGCATAGGTGTATTTTGATGTTGTGAATCGTCGTTGATTTCAATGGCGATCTGCTGCAAAGTGCTGCTGCCGTCGAAGGAGAAAGTGTCCGGAGTGATCCAAGCCTAGATCGAAGATAAGAAGAACCTGAAAGCAGAGGGGACAGAGTCTGGGTCACTTGCCAGAGACCAGGGGGCACGATAGACGGATGCCCTTCGATATTGGGTGTTTCAGGTGAAAGAGGTGAAGCTTGACTCTTCAGCTACGAGGACCAGGAGGCGTCGACAATGACTAGAAGCTGGAATCGAGCTGTCCCACAAAGGATGTCGAGTGGTTCGGTGTTGGTGCCCAGATTGGATCCAAAAAGCCAAGGCAACAGTAACCCGTGCAGAAAGAAGAAAGATGCTTTGGTGCAGACCAGCAAGGTCTGAGGAACTCACCATGCGGTGGGGAGTCAGGTCTTGTCTGGAGCAACCAGGGAAGCCCAAAGAAAATCACAGTTGCCTTCGTAGGGACCCACCAGTCGACATACCAGGGATGGCGAAGGGGCCTCGAGCGGTAGCCCACAGAACTGGCTCACGGAACACTCGTGGAGTGTAGGTCAGCAATCTTCAGTACAAAAGGTGCTCGGGCGTGGGCTACAAGTAACCCAAAGCACAGCCTCAAAGAACGTTGAGAAGCTGATGCACTTGCAAATGTGCACGGTGCCCAGGAGTTCTGGTTCCACGTCACTCATGAGGGCTGCGGGTCTCAGCTTTGCTGGGGACTCGGGTCAGCCTCTGAGAAGTCTGGAAATTCTCTTCCAGGGCTGCAGGTACTTCGGAGTCCGGAGGGAGCTTTGGAGTTGCAGACCGGCAAAGGCTTTGTCGGTAGCTGCCAAGCAGAGGAGTAACTCCTTTACTCTAAGGTTGATTCTTCATTCATCCAGTCGTGTAGATCGTCGAAGTTCCAGGATTTCTGTAGCAGAGTTTCTTCCAGGTGTAATCTAAAGTCCTGCAGTCAGGGGTTCCTTTCTTATACCAAAGGAAGGGGTTGGACTAACTCTGAGGACCCACCTATGGTAGGGTGTGGAAAGAGGGGTGGCTACACCCATTTCCTTTGTCCAGTTTCACGCCAGAGCAGGGGCTGGTAGCCCCTGTAACCGGTTTGAACTGGGCTATGCACAGGGACACCAAATGTGCCCCCAGTGCAGACTTCAAAGCACTCTTGGAGTGCACCCAACCAGCCCCAATACACTAAGGTCTGTCTGGGAGATGGTTACACCTCCCTGTGACAGGAAACCTATTGTCCAGGCCTCCCCTGCCCGAGTTTCAATCAGCAGCAGGAGGCCAGACTCGTGTCTGTGGTTGCAGCATCCATTTTGTGATGCCAGTGCTCTTTTAAACTGGTACCGGGTATACCGGTGTGTACATGTCTCTCCCTCTAGAGAGGTGGAATTCTACCCCCATTGCCAGAACTGGCGGGGGGAGGGGATATGGACTCTAAAGTATTTGACACCAAACAAGATATGCTTCCGTGCAGCCATTCCAAAGTTAGCATTTACCGCTAGGTTATAATGCACTTAAGAGTATATGGTCAGGCTGCTTACAGCTTGTGGTTGTGGGCCTACACTTCAAGAGTGTTCTGTGAGCCTGCTTCTTGCATTTCCGCTCGAGGCCCCTTCACGATCCCTGGTCGTCGACTTGTGGGTCACCACAAAGGCAACTCTGTTTTTCCTTGGACTTCCCTGGTTGTTCCAGATGTGCCCTAACCCCCACCGCGTGGTGAGTCCCTCCGACCTTGCTGGTCAACACCAAAGCATATTTTTACTTCCTGTGTAGGTTGCTGTTGCCAAGGCATGTTTGGTCCAATCCGGGCACCGACACCGCACCACTCAACATCCTTTGTGGGACAGATTGATTCCAGATTCTAGTCATCGTCGGCAACTCCTGGTCCTCGTGGCTGAAGAGTCAAACTTCACCTTCCTCACCTGATATCACCCATCGGTGGGCATCCGCCTATCATGCTCCTGGTCACTGGCAAGTGACCCAGACTCTGTCCCCTCTGCTTTCAGGTTCTTCTCCTCTTTGATCCAGGCTTGGATCCACCCGGACACTTTCAACTTGGTCGCCAGCAGCACTTTGCAGCAGATTGCCTTTGGAAACAACGACGATTCCCAACACCTAAAGACACCTGTACACCGGCTTTCCTGGGTGAGGTAACTCGAGTACTCCGGTGCTCCTGTAGGTGTTGGCCTGAGAACCCCTTAAGTCTAAAGGGGTTTGCTCAAAGTCCTCTCCGAAGTTTCCCTTTTCTTTAAATTTCTAACCGTGACTTTCCCCATTGAAGTTAACGGCGATCCGCGGCTGGGTTCAGACACTGCACGCGTCCCCTGTGCGTCATTACCTTGGGTGGTTCCTTGTGGCCCCAGCGGTTCTATAGGCTCTAGGCCTTGTGTCTAGCAAAGTCGTGGTTCTTATACTACTTTCTTAATATATGGTTTGTGAGGCCCCTTGGGCTCAACGTATATTGTGCTAATTTACTTGAATGCTATTACGTTTTGTGTATGTACTTTTGCCTCTAGCCTCATAAAGAGACTAGTGGGATGTGTTTAGAATAAATACATATATTTTATATATATACCTGGTGTGGTTCTCCTTTCATTTGGTCATTCATGAGATTATAGACTGGTAAAACAAGCTGCTGTACAATCCTTCAAGACTTAGCCTGAAGGCTGCTCTCCACAGCTACCACTAGGATAGCTTTCAATAAAGGTTGTCTTAAACCTATTATCAATAAGGGTCGTTTGGACTGGTGCAAGGTGCCCACTAGAATAGTGGACAGCATGTGCCAGGCCAACTTCTCACAAGCAGCATGACGCAGTAGATGCATGGATTAAGGACTTATGGTTGGCATGAATCGTTCAACCTTCCCTTTGATTAGGAAATACTGGACCAATCTCCAGATGTTCTGGGCTGAGGTGAATGGGATCATGTCGGTTCTATTACTCTTGGCAGTCTGGACTCTGCTGCAGCATCATTAGTTTAGGCCTTGGTGAGGTTCGCGGAGTTCCCGAGACAACGCGCAGTGTTAGGTTCCGTCGTTAGCAATTATTTTTAGCACCAGGTGTTTGTCCTGTGCTGGAAAATCAGAGCAAACAGCACCACGCACGAGCAGCACAAGAGGACGCTGCTTATTTCTGCCATTCTAATAGATTTTCTTTCCGAGCGGCATCTTCCTCAATGCGAATGGATGGTTTTTGAATGCGAGTGGTTGCGACCATCTGTGACAGCCCGCTTTGAGAAATCTCGATGGGAGGTGGTCTAGCATTTAATTTTCCTAACTTGCACTCACCAACATAGGAGGTCATTATGATGTCGGGCGATCATTCGGAAAGATGATGTGAAGTCATGAGTGATGTCACTGAAGAGGTGTGGTGCTGTGGCCAGGGTGACTGATGCTGCAATCTGGGGATCACTGTTCGATTCCCGGCGCCGGCGACAGATTAGCCCAGCACCATGTGACTCTGGGCAATAGCTTGCGTAATCTTCCTGACGGCCCCTAGCGCCTGGAGACCCTTGGGGGTGATTGTTTGCGCTTTACAAATGTGGATTATTATTATTAATATTATACTGACCATGTCATGAGTGATGTAATATGTGACGTCATCAGCAGTGCATTGCGGGCGCGCGAGTTATAGTTAGCTGAACTAACTATAACGGGGGAATTTCTCAGGGTTTGGGCAAGTGAAATGTCCAACTAACTATAACGCCCATGAAACCTATGCTTTTTTCAGTGAATTTCTAAGGTCTTTTAAATGCTAATTTTGAACTATAACAATCCTTAAACCTATGGTTTTTTCAGTGAATTACAAAGGTTTTTTAAATGCTAATTTCAAACTATAACGTGCCTGAAACCTGTGTTTTTTTCAGTGAATTTCAAAGGTTTTTCAAATGCTGGTTTCTAGCTATGCCTACAGAGGTAGGACATGTGAAGAAAGAAGAAAAAACGCACAGAAAGAAGCAAAAGAAATGCAGAAAGAAGCAACAGAAGTCCACAAAGTGAGGCACAGCGGCCAGGGCGACTGACGCCGGACGCTGGGTGTCACGGTTCGATCACCGGCGCCAGGGGTCTGCCCTGCACCATGTGACTCTGGGCAATAGCTTGCTTAATCTCCCCGACTGCACACAGCGCTGGGAAACCTACAGGAAGTTGTGCGCTTTATAAATACAGGATTAAAAGATGAAGAAAAGTGCAGGAAAAAACAAGACATTTGCAGAAAGAACCAACAGAGTGGCAGAAAGAGGCCTTGTTGCAACATCATCCTGGGCCCACAGCTTTTTCAGATGAGTAGCAGTGGTAACTGACTCTGACTAACCAGGCCTAGAGCCAGTGCTATGCTAAAAGACACTTAGAGTACAGTGAAAACATCTACATATACGGGGGAACAATATGCATTGGGGTACCCCGGTGATTAGCATGACCTTCTCTTTAAGGCCCTAGTACATAATAGGGCAGGGGGATTAAAACTACCTCTTAAAACGTGTCATGGGGCGCGTTTGCACAGTTGCGAAGGGAGGGGGGGCTGAGGTGACATATGTGCAAACACACCCTGTGGCCGTTTTAAGTTGGGAGATTAAGTCCCCTTGAATCCTGACTTTCCCTGGGGTCCAACTAGCCCACCAGGTACCTCCAGTAGGCGCCACAGAGCTGCGTTGCAGAGAGGTGTAAATAGGGGCGTGGCCTCTGAACACCTCTCTGCAACGCAGCTCCCTGGCGCATACTGGAGGCGCCTGCTGGGCTAGTTGGACCCAGGGACCCTCAGGATTCAAGGGGACTTAATCCCCCAACTTAAAATGCGCCACGGGACGCGTTTGCACAGTGGTGAAGGGAGGGGGCGGGGCCTGAGGTGAAATGTTTGCAAACACGCCCTGTGGCCGTTTTAAATTGGGAGATTAAGTCCCCTTGAATCCTGAGGGTCCCTGGGGTCCAACTAGCCCACCAGGTACCTCCAGTAAGCACCACAGAGCTGCGTTGCAGAGAGGTGTAAAAAGTGGCATGGTCTGTACCACCTCTCTGCAACCCAGCCCCGTAGTGCTTACTGCAGGTACCTGCTGGGCTAGTTGGCCCCCAGGGACCCCCAGTATTGAAGGGGAATGAATTCCCCATTGTAAAAGGCGCCACAGGGTGCGTCTGCAGAGTGTTGCTGTAAGGGGGCAGGGCCTCCGGCACAATCCCGGGTTTTGTTTTGTTTATTTTTTTTTAGAAGGGGTGCTGCGTGGCCCCCCTTCTTTTGACTTTTTTTGGGCCCTGGGGACCCCATCCCCCAGAACCCATGTTTAAAAAATTGACCGGGAAGGGGGTTGCGTGGGCCCCCCTCCCGTGGCCAATTCCAGCCCTAGGGACCCAATCCATAAATTACATTTTTTTTATTTTGGAGGCGGGCTGCGTGGCCCCCCTCCTGAGGCCTCTGTTGGCCCTGGGGACCCCCCCCCCCCTCGGGGCCAGCCTTTTAAAAAAAACTTTGGGGGGGAGTTGTACCGCGTGGCTCCCTTCCCAAGCCACTTCTGGCCCCAGAGACCCCATTCCCCAGGGCCTGGCCATTGTTTTTTTACATTTTTTTTGAGGAGGGGGCCGGGTGGCCCCCTCCTCAGGCCATTTATGGCCCTGGGGACCCCATTCCCCATGGTCGGCCTGCCTTTAAAAAAAAAAAAAGAGTTTGCTATGACAGGACAGGAGCCGCGAGGCTCCCGCCTTGCCATAGCAAACTGCAGTGTCCCGGGGGAGGGCACCCTGGGACACTGCAGGAGCCGGCCAGGGGTGGTGGACCCGGGGGCTCGGGGTCCGTTACGGACCCCTGCATTTAAATATTAGTGCCCTGGGAAAGTGGCGGTCCTTGGGGCGTGTGGGGGGGCATTGTGCTCCCTGTGATTTTAAAAAAAGAAGCCCCGGGGTGGCGGTCCTCGGGGCTACGAGGGGGCATTGTGCTCCCTGTGATTATAATTCATGAAAGCCCCTGGGGTGGCGGTCCCTGGGCTGCGGGGGGGGGCGTGTGCCCCCGCAAATATTTATGCAAAGCCCTGGAGTTTGCGGTCCCCGTGGTACTGTGGGGGGGATTGGTGCCCCCCACACATTTTTTTACTACCCCCAGGACCTGGCCCACCCGGGGGCTTTAATTAAACGAAGCGCAGGAGCTTTGTTTTTTTTATTTTCTCGGCCGGATGCAATTGGTTTTTTTTAAATCCTTTTTTGGGCCATGGGGGTCCTTGAGGGGGGTGTCAGGCAGGGGTTAGTGCTGGAGGGGGGGATTTAAAAACATAAAAGATAAAATCTTACCTTACCGTGTCCCACGCCGCCTCCACTCCTGGACGGATCCCATGCCCATGTTCTCCTGCTGCCTTCCTGCTCAGGAACAGGAAGGCCGGCATCCTTCCTCCCATCCCCTAAGCCAATCACAATGCTGCAATGGCAGAGTTGTGATTGGTGTGGACGGCGCCCAGCCGGGCACCTGTAGTGAGGCCATTTTCTCTATGTAGGCTGCATGCAGCCTACAAAGAGAAAATCCAAAGTGCGCATGACTGGTTTGGTCGGCCCGAGGTCAAAGTGGAGCACTTCTTTGTTATGGGATGTTCTGGTGCTCCTGCCACCCCATAGCAGACTACAATGTCCCGGGAATGGGCACAAAAACTTTACCCCCAAATAAGTTCAACTGCCTTAGCTCCTTCCTGGAAAGTTTCAGGGTGATCTGTTAAGCCCGGGCCGATAAAAAAGGGGGATTCAAAACACAATTTTTCCCTTCAATTTCCATAGACTTTTTGGGAACGTGATACTGCAAAAACTGCTGAACGGAATGACACCAAATTTGGCAGGAGCCTAAATACTGATCCGGAAATCATACTTTTTGCTACATGGTGCAAATATATTCAGTAGTTTTTGTGAAATGAAGGCACAAAAATATTTTTCGATCTGGATGGTTGGGTTCGAGGGACTCTCGCTAGAGTACCATGAGTACAACTTAAAAGAAATAGAGTATTCTGATTGGCCGAGCTGCCTTTTTAGGTCGAGCGTAGCGATGGACCTCAAGTATACTTTAGTATACCTATATGCTTGAATATGTGGACACCAGACTGGGGCGCGCATTTTCCATCTCGGATTTACCCTCGTGAGCACGCGTTTGCTGCTGGCATGAGCTGTGAGCGTGCACGGCGGCGTCAGCAGCGTCTGTTCTCGCGCTCCTGCTTTCACTTTTGAGACGCCACATGAGCCTCTCGCAGGCACCTGTTATGTTCCTGGAGGTCCGCCCCCGGCGCCCCGAGGGCTGGACGCGTTGGTCATGTGACACCCTATAATAAAAAGAGGTCTAGCACGTGCGCGGGCGTTCAGAGAGAGAGACGCACAGACCGAGCAAGCAAACTTATTCCCAGTGTCTGACTGAGTTTATTCTAGGGCCACGTGTTAGGCCTAGCTAGGATTAGATGCCCCGGAGTGCAGGTCCCAGAGTGATCTCCCTAGGGCAATCCTGTCCCCGTCTCACGACACAACAATTGGCGACGAGGGTGGTTGTCGATCCCTCGCTCAGGGTGTGTGTGTGCCCTTCCTTGGGTGAGGCGGCTGCGGGTGCTCCCAATTGCCCGCAGTGCTCGTGCCTTGCTGCCACGCACACCCCCGCATTGCTCGCCTGGAGGAACAACTTATATCCCTGGCTCTCGGCAGGTGAGCGGCGCTGGCTTGCACCTTCCTACTGCGCACAGGAGCTCGATTGGTCGCGCGAGGTCCTCCCTCCGCGGACCCTCCACGCACGGTGCCGCACCGTGCTTGGCTGCACGTGCGTGACTCGCACCTCGGCACGCCTGGCGAGGCGCTCCGGTCGGCGCCCGGTCCTGCCCAGCTGCTCGAGGGGACGTGGTGCTGACTCGTCCCAGGCCTTCCACTGCCACCCGATGCTGGGGCGCAAGGGCCGTCAGTTGCCGGGCCCGTGGAACTCGGATCGCCTGAGCGCGTCTGCCGCTCTCTCCGCGCTAGTCGGAGTGCCCCTCCAGACCTGCTCCAGAGCGTCCAGGGCGATGGCTACCATTCCGCCCATTGAACCGTTTGTGGTGGAGGGTGCGCCCTCCACTCTCGCACCGAAGTGGAAGGAGTGGGTGGACAGGCTCCTAATATTCTTCGAGGCCACCAAGGTCCACAAGGAACAGAAGCGTGCCATGGTCCTCCATCTTGGGGGCAAGGATATCCACTCCATCGCCCGGACCCTTACGGAGGCGACTCCCAAGACCCATCACACCCTAATCAATGCACTAAACGCGCATTTTGAACCCATGGCCAACCAGGATTATGAACGATTCATCTTTCGGCAAGCACGGCAACTGCCGGATGAGTCGCTGGACGCATATCACTCCCGGCTAAAGAAACTAGCACTAACATGTGGATTTCAGGACGTCACGGAAGAGATCAGGGGCCAGATCATCCAAGGATGCGCCTCTGCTAAGTTACGCGAGAGAATACTGGAGGAGTCGGGGAAGCCTCTGCCAGATATCCTCACGCTGGGTCGCACTAAGGAGCTGTCCAAGGCCAGGGCAGCCCACATGGAAGCGGCGCTACAAGCCAACATGAAAATGGAACCAGTTAACAAACTACAGGTCCGCCCACCGCCCAAATGGCCCAAACGAACAACAACCCCTCAGGGCGGAGCCTCAGCGCAGTCATGTGGCTACTGTGGTGGCCCGAAACATCCGGCGCCAGAATGTCCAGCAAGGGGCAAGAGATGCTCAGGCTGCGGAAAAATGAATCACTTTGAAAAAGTGTGCAGGTCCAAGAAGTTCGGAAAACCTCGCCAGACAGCACACACGGTTGCTGAGCACGAAGGTGCGGAAGGAGAACCCAGCAACAGTGATATGGACGATGACGAGGAGGAGCGATCCGTACACAAGGTGCACATGATTGGCACCGCCACTAGACGCACCAGGCCGCTGCCACAGTGCTCCATACAGGTGGCCGATCAGGACATCATGGCAACAGTCGACACGGGTGCCTAGATCAACCTTATGAGCGCATCCCTCTAGAGAGACATGGCTACCCCTCCCAACCTCCGCCCCACTCCGATCACCGTTTTTGCCTACGGGCAGGACGTTCCCCTCCGCATCCGTGGAAAATTTAAAGCAGTGGTCCGACACGGGGACAAAGTCACGCGAGCCAACATCTTTGTGTCGGAAGAGGGTCAAGGTATGCTCCTGAGTTGCCGGACGGCAGAGGACCTGGGGGTGGTTACATTCGCATTTGGTGTACATGAGGAATCGGTACAGCAACTCATTATGGATTTCTCTGACCTATTTGAAGGAATTGGATGCTTCAAGGGCCGGGAAATACATCTGCATGTGGACCCCACTGTCCAACCAGTGGCCCTGCGACACCGTCGCGTGGCGTTCCACTTGAGACCACTGGTTGAGGAAGAACTACAGAACCTGGAAGCAGCGGGAATAATTGAGAAAGTGTCCGGCCCCACCCCCTGGGTATCGCCCATCGTGGTCACGAGGAAGCCAAAACAGCCGGGAGCGGTACGGATTTGCGTAGACATGCGCTTACCCAATGCTGCCATCAAGAGGGAGCGACACATCACCCCCACGATAGATGACCTGATTGGGAAGATGGCTGGAGCCCGGTGGTTCTCCAAACTGGATCTCCGGGCGGGGTACCATCAACTCGTACTGGACAAGGAGTCCCGGAACATTCACTGCCGCCGACCTCTCCCCCACAGTGCTCCCATATACTACTGCCCAAAACGTAGAGAATCTATCTCTTATGCCCATATGCCACAATCGCATGCCAAGGATGCCTATAATATGCTATCAACAGACTGCAAATGTCACAGATTTATGGCCACAGAACATGAAGATGAGGCACCTAGCGAAGCACATTCTTATACTGCTCGGACTCCAAGGTATGGTCCTTTCCCGCTGTTTTTCATAATAGGCAGTAGATCTTACTAATAACCATTAAATACTTCGATCGGCATTAAATAACACACAATAACAATGTGTCTCTATGATAAGCTTATTCGCTGCTCTTCCCCTATTAGGCAGTCACGGCCCATGCATGTAAAAGCGGTGAGGCCGTGAGGGGGCGGGGGGGGGATTACGAGAGACGATGCATGTAACGTTGCATGTTATGAAAGCACGGGTGCTTGTGTATCATAGCCGTGAACCATGTACTCCAGCTCCTCAATGTGAGTGTAAGAAACGACGAATGGCCACGGTTCGCCCTCTACCCCTTTGCGGTGTCTGATCTGCATGGACATATATTGAGTGCCGGATTGCCTTGCTGACTGTGGAGGGGCCCATCTGGCCGCAGAGTCATGGGATGCTGCGACCAGACTCATTATATTAAGACAGTTTAATTGTCTATTGAAGATTAAACCTTTGTTTTTTCTTTTGTTAGTGTTTGATACATTGTTTAGCTGACGATACATTACAAAGAGCACCATCACATCCAATTTAAAATAAAACGAACACACTCATACTGCGCATGCCTGTATGAGGTTCCGATCCAGTTTATGGCCCTCCCATCATTGGAGTGGCCTGCAGCTGCAGGATTTGTGCATACTGGAGCTCGTGCACATTTACACTAATACGTTGAATCATTCACTTCAAGTTCCTTGTATTTCTCGGTATTTTTCAGTTGATGTGCAGAATTTGACAAATGCCTCCTTGAAAGGAGCTTTTCATAGAACACTCCTAGCTTGATTTCTCTCGGCCCCTTTCACGTCGGGCTGACACTGACAGATATTGTCCTTGCCTGTCGCTTACTGTCCGCGGGGGTGTAAAGAGTGAGAGTGACCGCAGAGTGAGAGTGACCGCAGAGTGAGAGTGACTGCAGAGTGAGAGCATGAGTAGCAGAGTGAGACCATGAGTGAGAGTGACTGCAGAGTGAGAGTGACTGCAGAGTGAGACCATGAGTGAGAGTGACTGCAGAGTGAGAGTGAATGCAGAGTGAGAGTGACTGCAGAGTGAGAGTGACTGCAGAGTGAGAGCATGAGTAGCAGAGTGAGCATGAGTGAGAGTGACTGCAGAGTAGAGCATGATTAGCAGAGTGAGACCATGAGTGAGAGTGACTGCAGAGTAGAGCATGAGTAGCAGAGTGAGACCATGAGTGAGAGTGACTGCAGAGTAGAGCATGAGTGACAGTAGAGCATGAGTGAGAGTGACTGCAGAGTGAGAGTGACTGCAGAGTGAGAGTGACTGCAGAGTGAGAGTGACTGCAGAGTGAGAGCATGAGTAGCAGAGTGAGACCATGAGTGAGAGTGACTGCAGAGTAGAGCATGAGTAGCAGAGTGAGACCATGAGTGAGAGTGACTGCAGAGCAGAGCATGAGTAGCAGAGTGAGACCATGAGTGAGAGTGACTGCAGAGTAGAGCATGAGTAGCAGAGTGAGACCATGAGTGAGAGTGACTGCAGAGTAGAGCATGAGTAGCAGAGTGAGACCATGAGTGAGAGTGACTGCAGAGTGAGAGTGACTGCAGAGTGAGAGTGACTGCAGAGTGAGAGTGACTGCAGAGTAGGGCATGAGTAGCAGAGTGAGACCATGAGTGAGAGTGACTGCAGAGTAGAGCATGAGTAGCAGAGTGAGACCATGAGTGAGAGTGACTGCAGAGTAGAGCATGAGTAGCAGAGTGAGAGCATGAGTGAGAGTGACTGCAGAGTAGAGCATGAGTAGCAGAGTGAGACCATGAGTGAGAGTGACTGCAGAGTGAGAGTGACTGCAGAGTGAGAGTGACTGCAGAGTGAGAGTGACTGCAGAGTGAGAGCATGAGTAGCAGAGTGAGACCATGAGTGAGAGTGACTGCAGAGTAGAGCATGAGTAGCAGAGTGAGACCATGAGTGAGAGTGACTGCAGAGTAGAGCATGAGTAGCAGAGTGAGACCATGAGTGAGAGTGACTGCAGAGTGAGACCATGAGTGAGAGTGACTGCAGAGTGAGAGTGACTGCAGAGTGAGACCATGAGTGAGAGTGACTGCAGAGTAGAGCATGAGTAGCAGAGTGAGACCATGAGTGAGAGTGACTGCAGAGTGAGAGTGACTGCAGAGTGAGAGTGACTGCAGAGTGAGAGTGACTGCAGAGTAGAGCATGAGTAGCAGAGTGAGACCATGAGTGAGAGTGACTGCAGAGTAGAGCATGAGTGACAGTAGAGCATGAGTGACAGTAGAGCATGAGTGAGAGTGACTGCAGAGTGAGAGTGACTGCATGAGTGAGAGTGACTGCAGAGTGAGAGTGACTGCAGAGTGAGAGTGACTGCAGAGTGAGAGCATGAGTAGCAGAGTGAGACCATGAGTGAGAGTGACTGCAGAGTAGAGCATGAGTAGCAGAGTGAGACTATGAGTGAGAGTGACTGCAGAGTGAGAGTGACTGCAGAGTGAGAGTGACTGCAGAGTGAGAGTGACTGCAGAGTGAGAGCATGAGTAGCAGAGTGAGACCACGAGTGAGAGTGACTGCAGAGTGAGAGTGACTGCAGAGTGAGAGTGACTGCAGAGTGAGAGTGACTGCAGAGTGAGAGTGACTGCAGAGTGAGAGCATGAGTAGCAGAGTGAGACCACGAGTGAGAGTGACTGCAGAGTAGAGCATGAGTAGCAGAGTGAGACCATGAGTGAGAGTGACTGCAGAGTAGAGCATGAGTGACAGTAGAGCATAAGTGAGAGTGACTGCAGAGTGAGAGTGACTGCAGAGTGAGAGTGACTGCAGAGTGAGAGTGACTGCAGAGTGAGAGTGACTGCAGAGTGAGAGCATGAGTAGCAGAGTGAGACCATGAGTGAGAGTGACTGCAGAGTAGAGCATGAGTAGCAGAGTGAGACCATGAGTGAGAGTGACTGCAGAGTAGAGCATGAGTAGCAGAGTGAGACCATGAGTGAGAGTGACTGCAGAGTAGAGCATGAGTAGCAGAGTGAGACCATGAGTGAGAGTGACTGCAGAGTAGAGCATGAGTAGCAGAGTGAGACCATGAGTGAGAGTGACTGCAGAGTAGAGCATGAGTGACAGTAGAGCATGAGTGAGAGTGACTGCAGAGTAGAGCATGAGTGACAGTAGAGCATGAGTGAGAGTGACTGCAGAGTGAGAGTGACTGCAGAGTGAGAGCATGAGTAGCAGAGTGAGACCATGAGTGAGAGTGACTGCAGAGTGAGAGTGACTGCAGAGTGAGAGTGACTGCAGAGTGAGAGTGACTGCAGAGTGAGAGTGACTGCAGAGTGAGAGCATGAGTAGCAGAGTGAGACCACGAGTGAGAGTGACTGCAGAGTAGAGCATGAGTAGCAGAGTGAGACCATGAGTGAGAGTGACTGCAGAGTAGAGCATGAGTGACAGTAGAGCATAAGTGAGAGTGACTGCAGAGTGAGAGTGACTGCAGAGTGAGAGTGACTGCAGAGTGAGAGTGACTGCAGAGTGAGAGCATGAGTAGCAGAGTGAGACCATGAGTGAGAGTGACTGCAGAGTAGAGCATGAGTAGCAGAGTGAGACCATGAGTGAGAGTGACTGCAGAGTAGAGCATGAGTAGCAGAGTGAGACCATGAGTGAGAGTGACTGCAGAGTAGAGCATGAGTAGCAGAGTGAGACCATGAGTGAGAGTGACTGCAGAGTAGAGCATGAGTAGCAGAGTGAGACCATGAGTGAGAGTGACTGCAGAGTAGAGCATGAGTGACAGTAGAGCATGAGTGAGAGTGACTGCAGAGTAGAGCATGAGTGACAGTAGAGCATGAGTGAGAGTGACTGCAGAGTGAGAGTGACTGCAGAGTGAGAGCATGAGTAGCAGAGTGAGACCATGAGTGAGAGTGACTGCAGAGTAGAGCATGAGTAGCAGAGTGAGACCATGAGTGAGAGTGATTGCAGAGTAGAGCATGAGTAGCAGAGTGAGACCATGAGTGAGAGTGACTGCAGAGTAGAGCATGAGTGACAGTAGAGCATGAGTGAGAGTGACTGCAGAGTAGAGCATGAGTAGCAGAGTGAGACCATGAGTGAGAGTGACTGCAGAGTAGAGCATGAGTAGCAGAGTGAGACCATGAGTAAGAGTGACTGCAGAGTAGAGCATGAGTGACAGTAGAGCATGAGTGAGAGTGACTGCAGAGTGAGAGTGACTGCAGAGTGAGAGTGACTGCAGAGTGAGAGTGACTGCAGAGTGAGAGTGGCTGCAGAGTGAGAGCATGAGTAGCAGAGTGAGACCATGAGTGAGAGTGACTGCAGAGTAGAGCATGAGTGACAGTAGAGCATGAGTGAGAGTGACTGCAGAGTGAGAGTGACTGCAGAGTGAGAGTGACTGCAGAGTGAGAGTGACTGCAGAGTGAGAGTGGCTGCAGAGTGAGAGCATGAGTAGCAGAGTGAGACCATGAGTGAGAGTGACTGCAGAGTAGAGCATGAGTAGCAGAGTGAGACCATGAGTGAGAGTGACTGCAGAGTAGAGCATGAGTAGCAGAGTGAGACCATGAGTGAGAGTGACTGCAGAGTAGAGCATGAGTAGCAGAGTGAGACCATGAGTGAGAGTGACTGCAGAGTAGAGCATGAGTAGCAGAGTGAGACCATGAGTGAGAGTGACTGCAGAGTAGAGCATGAGTAGCAGAGTGAGACCATGAGTAAGAGTGACTGCAGAGTAGAGCATGAGTGACAGTAGAGCATGAGTGCGAGTGACTGCAGAGTGAGAGTGACTGCAGAGTGAGAGTGACTGCAGAGTGAGAGTGACTGCAGAGTGAGAGTGGCTGCAGAGTGAGAGCATGAGTAGCAGAGTGAGACCATGAGTGAGAGTGACTGCAGAGTAGAGCATGAGTAGCAGAGTGAGACCATGAGTGAGAGTGACTGCAGAGTAGAGCATGAGTAGCAGAGTGAGAGCATGAGTGAGAGTGACTGCAGAGTAGAGCATGAGTAGCAGAGTGAGACCATGAGTGAGAGTGACTGCAGAGTAGAGCATGAGTAGCAGAGTGAGACCATGAGTGAGAGTGACTGCAGAGTAGAGCATGAGTAGCAGAGTGAGACCATGAGTGAGAGTGACTGCAGAGTAGAGCATGAGTGACAGTAGAGCATGAGTGAGAGTGACTGCAGAGTGAGAGTGACTGCAGAGTGAGAGTGACTGCAGAGTGAGAGTGACTGCAGAGTGAGAGTGACTGCAGAGTGAGAGCATGAGTAGCAGAGTGAGACCATGAGTGAGAGTGACTGCAGAGTAGAGCATGAGTAGCAGAGTGAGACCATGAGTGAGAGTGACTGCAGAGTAGAGCATGAGTAGCAGAGTGAGACCATGAGTGAGAGTGACTGCAGAGTAGAGCATGAGTAGCAGAGTGAGAGCATGAGTGAGAGTGACTGCAGAGTAGAGCATGAGTAGCAGAGTGAGACCATGAGTGAGAGTGACTGCAGAGTAGAGCATGAGTGACAGTAGAGCATGAGTGAGAGTGACTGCAGAGTAGAGCATGAGTGACAGTAGAGCATGAGTGAGAGTGACTGCAGAGTGAGAGTGACTGCAGAGTGAGAGCATGAGTAGCAGAGTGAGACCATGAGTGAGAGTGACTGCAGAGTAGAGCATGAGTAGCAGAGTGAGACCATGAGTGAGAGTGACTGCAGAGTATAGCATGAGTAGCAGAGTGAGACCATGAGTGAGAGTGACTGCAGAGTAGAGCATGAGTAGCAGAGTGAGACCATGAGTGAGAGTGACTGCAGAGTGAGAGTGACTGCAGAGTGAGAGTGACTGCAGAGTGAGAGCATGAGTGAGTGTGACTGCAGAGTAGAGCATGAGTGACAGTAGAGCATGAGTGAGAGTGACTGCAGAGTGAGAGTGACTGCAGAGTGAGAGTGACTGCAGAGTGAGAGTGACTGCAGAGTAGAGCATGAGTAGCACAGTGAGACCATGAGTGAGAGTGACTGCAGAGTGAGAGTGACTGCAGAGTGAGAGTGACTGCAGAGTGAGAGCATGAGTGAGAGTGACTGCAGAGTAGAGCATGAGTGACAGTAGAGCATGAGTGAGAGTGACTGCAGAGTGAGAGTGACTGCAGAGTGAGAGTGACTGCAGAGTGAGAGTGACTGCATGAGTGAGAGTGACTGCATGAGTGACTGCAGAGTCAGAGTGACCTGTTGTTAACTGCCTGTTGCTAGGGCATCTTTTTGTCTGGAAGTGCCTCCTGCTGGTCTGTGCGACAATGAGAGACGAGAGACGACCACAAGGGAAAATTAAATAAATAATTGATTTTCTCTTGTGTTCGCCTCTCGAATACCCCTCACCCGATCTCGCCGCTCTTACCTGTACGGGCCGCGGCTGCTATTAAGGGGAAAAAAAACACTGCTGTTGCCTCCTTGCATTAGGAGCTTTCTCTACCCTTCCCCTCACTGTGTGAACAAAACGTTTGTATTAATGAGAATATGTTTTTACTCTGTGGTTCTTGCTTCCCACACTGCTAAAACAGAGAGGACAGTGCATTATTATTCTTCTCAACCTTTTCACAAATTGAAAACAAGCATCAGTAGTGATGTAGACAGTCTACACATTTCAGCACTTCTCATCACTCTGTTCTTTGTTCAGGGCGAGGGTCAGCATACGAAGTTAGACCGGCTAAACACAAAAGAGTGGACCCTAGGTAATGAAAAATAATGTAATAAAAATGGAGGCCCATGTGAGTGGTTCATAGATGGAAGGTGAGCACTGAAAACATTATGTCAACAGAAAGAGGCACAGGCTGCATTAACGCTCCCTTGGAGAACCATTGCAATTCCCAGCGATTGTGCTCCAATCGATCAAAATGTTAGCTGTTAGGCTGAGTTTTAGTTTACGGTGATGTGATGGAATCCCACACCTGAGAATTAGACTACACTGGCTAGAGGCAAAGCAAGAGTGTAAATTAAGAAACATGCACTGGCCCAAAAGTACTTTGAAGGCCTAGTGCCTAAATATCTGACTGACAAAATCCCCTTGTACTGTCTTGCCCAACCCTTCTTTTCCAGGGTCCGGCAAGCTTTCTGTAGATCTTGTGGCAACCACAGACTCTCCGTTCTTGGACCCAGACTATGGAATCTCCTCTGTCTACAGTAAAGGAAAACTCAATTCGTAGTCAATTCGGAATAAAATTAACTTTTTTATTTGACACAAGTGATCTTTCTTGTGACCAAATATGGTTTAGTTTGTTTTTCACACTGTGTAAATAAATAAACTGCCTTCAGGTCAGACGGAGAAACCATGTTAACTGCGAGCAGTGGAGAAGGCCCAACACCACTCTAAAATGCCAATTTATTAAAATGGCAACTAATTGATCGAATTCAGCACTGAAGAAATGTTATTTCCAATGTAGAATATCACTGAGAAGGGAACGTAGAAACACCCTCAGAAATAAAGTAGTGGCCCCAAGCAGGACGGTGGGCACTGGTAGCATTAGCCCACACGAAGGAAGAGCTGCTTATGGAAACGTGAGGCCTTCTTTTAGGTACTCTCACGTTTAGTCTCTGCTGGGCATTTTATCCTATGGGTACTATTGATCGCCACTGGTGTGCCAGGCCCTCAGGTACTATGGCAGCCCAACTGGATAATCAAGCTACTCCTTTTGTACACTTTCCTTTCTAGGAACAGCAAGGGCTACTCTAGAATGTGGCAAATGGTTTTGAAGTAAGATCTTTATTAAACACATTATTTTACACAATATACTCACTGTCCAGTTTGAGTGTTTCTTAAAAAATACATAGGTATTTTACATATGCAGAGCTAATAAGCAAGGTTGTTAAAAGAAATAGCACTTCTAGCATTAATGTGGAAAAAGCTCTGATATGCAGTTATCCATTTCCAGTTATTGCTTTATGACTGAAGTCTGTGCATCAAGATGGCTTGACCCATTCAAATCATCAGCTCAAGGCTTGACACTTGGCTCAAAGGTTTACATTTGCTCCACTTAGTTGACTCAAATCATAGTGAATGTGTGTTGCAGCAGCGGACTAGATTGTATCAATATATTATGATACATCTCCCTGTGCTCTAGTTTCTCTGCAGCTATGAGTGCAAGGACTGAAACACATATGGCTTGAGCCCAGATGGCAAAGACTCTTCGAAAACATTAAAAAACAAGCATTTACAATGCAACGGTCTCGCCTTCGGAAAAGTTAGAGCTTTTGGCATTGTAAATGGCAAACTTTTTATTTATTTGTTCGTTTTGAAAACAGATAAATAAATGGCATTGTCATTTACAATCCCAATAGCTTAATCTCTCGCAAATACGAGACCTATTGCATTTGCACCACATCCACACACAGAGAGCCACACGCACACAGAGCCACACAGAGCCACACACACACACACAGAGCCACACACACACACACAGAGCCAAATACACAGAGAGCCACACACACACAGAGAGCCACACACACACAGAGAGCCACACACACACACAGAGCCACACACACACACAGAGCCACACACACACACAGAGAGCCACACAGACACACACACACAGAGCCACACACACAGACAGACACAGACACACACACACAGAGAGCCACACACAGAGAGCCACACACATACACACAGAGCCACACACACACAGAGCCACACACACAGCCACACACACACACACACACACAGACACAGCCACACACTCTCTCTCACACACACACACACACACACTCCTCCGACCAGACTGTTTGGTGCATTTCATTTTCAGAGTGCCACACACGCACACAGAGCCACACACGCACACAGAGCCACACACACACACAGAGCCACACACACAGAGCCACACACACACACACACAGAGCCACACACACAGAGCCACACACACACACAGAGCCACACACACCCCCAGAGCCACACACACAGAGCCACACACACACACACACAGCCACACACACACAGAGCCACACACACAGCCACACACACACAGAGAGCCACACAAACACGGAGAGCCACACACACACGGAGAGCCACACACACACAGAGAGCCACACACACACGGAGAGCCACACACACACGGAGAGCCACACACACACGGAGAGCCACACACACACGGAGAGCCACACACACACACACACGGAGAGCCACACACACACGGAGAGCCACACACACACGGAGAGCGACACACGCACGGAGAGCCACACACACACAGAGAGCCACACACAGAGAGAGCCACACACACAGAAAGAGCCACACACACAGAGAGCCACACACACACAGAGAGCCACACACACACAGAGAGCCACACACACACACAGAGCCACACACACACACACAGAGCCACACACACACACACACGGAGCCACACACACACACAGAGCCACACACACACAGAGAACCACACACCCACAGAGCCACACAGAGACTCACACAGAGCCACACAGACAGCCAGACACACACACAGAGACACAGACACACAGAGAGAGACACACACACTGAGCCACACACTCTCTCTCACACACACACACACACACCAACAAACACCCCCCAAGTCCTCCGACCAAACTGTTTGGTGCATTTCATTTTCAGGAACTGGAGAGTGGGGGAGAGAGAGAGAGACTATTTTCTTTGCCCCTTCTGTCGCTAGTTCGTTACAACTTTCATTCACGCCTTCAATCGGCTTAAAGACATTGTTTTGATTGACTTGGCTCCTCTGCCGAAGTTATTGTTTGGTAGCTCTCGGATTATACATTTAAATGTAATCCTTGCATTCTGGTGTTTGACAGGTTGTTCTGCTCTCGCATCTTAGTATAAAACTTTACATCCGAGCGAACTATCTCGGCGCTTTAGAAAACAAACAAATAAAGCATTTGCAATGCAATCGGTCTCGCTTTTGTGAGAGTTTAAGCTATTAGCATTGTAAATGACAATGCCTTTTATTTGTTTTAAAAACCAAATCATAAATAAAAGCCATTGTCATTTACAATGCCAATAGCTCAAACTTGTGTAAATGCGAGACCTATTGCATTGCAAATGCTTGTTTTTCCCTTGAGCCATCTTGCTTCGGCAGGAGCACTCCAATTGGCTGCCAGCAACAGGAGAAAATATTGCTGGCAGCCATTACAGGACTTGTAATATATATATAAAAGTGCAGTGTAGGGATATCCTGTCCCCTAGGCCTTTGAAGAGGGGGGCGATTCCCAGGTTTAAAAAAATAGTGGCCGGCATTAAAAAATAATAATAATACTGTCACCCCTGGGGTGGGCCAGGTCCAGGGGTCAATAAATATCAGTATTTGGGGGCCCCCTCCTTCGGGAGATTTGGCCTCGATATATTTTTAGGAAAAAAAGAGGGGACTCATGGGCCCCCAGAATTTCTACAAGCAGGGAACACGTCCTATGAACAGAAGTGGGGGGACTGACCAAGTTAGGCACTATGCACGTGACATCAGGGCGCGTGCCATCACAGCACATGACGTCATGATGTGTGACAGTCCACGTTGCATTACAGGAAGTGACATCACTAGAAGTGACATCAGATACTAAGATCTCACACATATATTTATCAGGTGCATCATGAGTACATTTAGTGCCTTATGATATTTGACAAATGGGTTTGGGAGTCGGGGTTGTGCCAAAAAAAAAGTGTCGCAATCCTGACGCAAATTCTAGGCCTCAACTAATCCATTTTTTTAAAATCCTTGCTATAAAGAAATTAGCAACAAGGAAAAGCATGGTAGTAGAACTGCTCTGCTTAATTAGCTGCAAGGTCTGCCTTTTAACATTTTTGATGGGGTTAAGGCACCTGCTGCAGAGGAGCCCTTTAAATCTCGGAATAATATTCATGATGAGATAGCTCTGAAGGTTTACTAATTTGTTGGAGAGATCTGTGTTTTGTGTAGTCCCAAATTTAAATCAAAGTGGTAAGAAAATTAAGTAGTCTCCTGCAAAACATAATCACCCAATGTTCTTGGCAGGGAGGGGAGGGGAGGGGGACAGGGCGTTTGGGGGTTGTTGAGCCACTTTTTTGTAGCTACCCTCTTCAGGTTTATTATTCATGAAATCGAAACACACGTGGTGTGCCTCTTATACAATGTTGTGATCATAAATGTATCACTTAATTATGCAATGTGTATGTTATAACTTATGCCAACTGAAAATGCAATAAATATGTTTTTTTTAAGTTGTCTCCTGCAAATCATATCATGTAACATGCAGATCACAGATTTTTATTTTATGTAGCTAGGTAAGTGGATTACTGCTTTGAACACAGAGATCCTTTTGTTACTTGCAGTTCATTAATTGTAATCAGTGCTTTAAATGGGCTGGTACTGTCTGGTACGGAGTACCAGCACTTTTTTATTTTGAGGAGGAGAGTACCGGCACTTCTCAGGAACAAGCAGGAACTCTGCCTCAGAGTACCTGAACCTTTTTTTTTCCATTTCAAGCACTGATTGTAATCCTTTTAGTGGACCACAGTGATCTATGAAGGGCATTTGACTCCGACGCCTTGGAACCCTGACTGTCTCATGTAACACATCTTGTGCATGGATGTGCACACGTACATGATTTATTTGGAATGGATAATGTGCATGTTATGTAAAGCGCTCTGACACTGTGCATCAGGATCAGTAGCGCTACAAAAGAAATGACATACTGCTATTTGATGGGGAAATACTGGCACCCTCCGAGGAGCATATGAATGAAACTCACCAGACATAGCAGGTTTGCTCAGAAACAGAGTGAAATGTATTTATTGGTACCAAAAGCATGCATTGTTGCTAATTAGCAAGAAAGAAGTCAGATCTACCACCTAGGGGCTCTCAGACCGCTTCTTCCCAGACTGACAGGTTTCTAGGTGCTATATACCTTGAGTAATGCCATGTCAGTGGAACTAGAATAAGGCACCAAGCCAAATATGGCTGACATGGATGTTCAATGTCTGCACCATGCAAAACAGCCAGATATGGGCAGACCAGAAAGGCAGGCTCTGCACTGTGTGACACTTGGATATCATGTAGGCAAGACAAGAAAGGTGACCTGCAAGAGGGTACAGAAGAGATTGTTGGAGCTTGTCCAGTCAGGGTCGGATAGGAAGCCCTTTTGAGCTCCAGGCCTCATGTTAATGTGATCTATCTAAGCATGATCTCTTTGAAGTGCATACACATGCATTTGTATGGATATTCATATATATTTTGCAACACTATTTAAATTGTAATTTGTGTAAATATTGGGACAGACCAACCCCTCCGACATCCTTACAGTGCATGCACCTATATACAGGGACTGAACAAAGTCAAAATAATGCATCTATTAACCCTTTCGATGCTGATGACGAGCTCAGCTCGTCATGATGCACGGTTGAGCTGTGCTTTTGTTTCCTCTCCGTTGCATTTGCTTTTAAGGGTGAGGTGCCTCCTCCATGCCCCTATCCGAAACTAGATCAAAAGGAGGCCTGGTGGCTGTTTAACGTCGGCCTTTATCTGTGGCCACAGCTGGAGGTGGAAAGAAAAGCCCCCTCGCTGCCTGCACGGCGCTGCTGCCAATGGAAAGCAGACAACGCTCAGGCGCTGCTGAGCGTGCCCTGGTGTCTTTCACAGGGACAAGTTCAGGATATTTCTCTGGAGCCATATTCTTGGCAGGGGGGACGGTGCCCACCCTGTGAAAATAGCGGGAGTACGCCGTAGACACGCGTGTGCCCCTGACTCGTGTCCTGAGTTCAAGGTTCTAGGGCACCCATCCCTTTGGCCAAACATAAAATAATGGGGTGGTGGACATGCCCCTCCCCCGCCGCGGAGCCAATATAGGGCCCCTGAGGCCCCATCACCTGGTCCATGTGTTTTTTCAAAGGAGATGAGGTGTGCTGCCCCCTCCCCGCCCCCTCAATGAACAACTAATGGTTCCTGGGGACCCCATCCCCATGGACCAAATTGTAATAAAATGTTAGGGGGGTGCAGCCCCCTCCCCAAGCCATCTCAGGCCGGTGTACCCCATCCTCAGGGTCGATACTGTACAGTGTCCAGGGGGGCCAATCCCCGGGGCACTGTGGTTCCCTGCCCGGGAGATATGGACAGTCTGTAAATTGGACCTCACGTCCGTTGTCCGTGAGGATCCCTTTTACGGACGCCTTTTGTCTGTAATTTTGGGCCTTTCAGGGGACAGAGCTGTTCCCCTGCCCAAGGCCTCGGCTCCTTGATGGGGCACCTCGCATTCATCCTCTGAGCACAAGAACAGCCTCACCCGCCCATTGTCATTCTGTGTGTGGCTGATTGCCAGATACAGAATGACAATGGGTCAGTCTGGGTTGGTGCAGCAGGTGGTGGCCTCCTCCAGCCTGGGCCAGGGCAGGGCATTGGGTCACAAGGAAGGGCAAAAAAGCCCATGCTGCTACTAGGTGAGAATCCAGTTAAACAAAGAAGGCGGTGAAAGAGGTTCAAAGGAAAAGATTACAGGTATAGCAGCGATGGTTGCTGCTTTTTATTTTATGCAACTAACAACCATTGACAAAACCAATAGTTCTGGCTTGTTCTAGGTGTAACATTACTTGTATTATACATCTGGATGCAATGACAGAAGCAACAGAAAATACCAGTCGGACGCACATTATATTAAGCACAGATTATTTAACTTATGTGTTTTAAGCCACACATTTTATTACATCGAACACCCTTTTGGAGAAACCCCCTAGTTTTTTTCCTCCCACTTAAAGCTCTGGAAACAACACCATGCCACAGTCGGCCAACGTCCTGGCACTGTGCATCATGCATGACTCATGCCTTCCACCTTTTCAGATTGCCTATGCGCAGTGGCATACTAAACCCTGCTCCACTCCACCCCTTGCTTTAGGAACTACAGCGGGGGTGGGGGTCTTGATGGGTCTCATAATTAATGTGAAACGGTGAGTGAGTGAGTAAGTGAAGGGATGGGTGGATGGATGGCTGGATAGATGAGTGAAATGATGGATGGATGAGCGAAAGGGTGGATGATTGGCGGGTGAATGGGTGGATGGATGAGTGAAATTATGGATGTTTGATGAATTGATAAGTGAAAGGGTGTATTGATGAATTGCTAAGTGAAAGGGTGAATGGATGAACGGATTAGTGAAAGGGTGGATTTAAGGCTGGATGTGGAGTAAAATGGCGGGTAGATGGTCAAAAGGATGGATAGATGAGTGAAGGAGTGAAAGGGTGGATGGATGAGAGAAAGGATGGATGGATGAGTGAAAGGATGGATGGATGAGTGAAAGGATGGATGAGTGATAGGTTCAATGGATGGCTTCCTGAGTGGATGAGTAGATGGATGGGTGGGTGGATGGAAGGATGGATGGCTAAGTGAAAGGGGAATTGAAAGAGAAAGTGTGATGCATAAATGGATGACTGAACGGGTGGAAAGATGAGTGACTGGAAGGATGAATGAATAAGTGAAGGGTGGCTGGATAGGTAAATGGCTGGATGGATGAGTGGATGGATGGATGGATGGAAGAGTGGATGGATGAGTGTACAGATGGATGAGTGAAAGGGTGGATTGAGGGATGGATGGAAGGATACATGATGGATAGGTTTGTAAATGGTTGAATATGGACATGGATGGGCACACAGATGGAAGCGATACCAAAGGGGGTGGTGATGCATGGAGCATTTGAGCAAATCAAACACTCACTCCCAGTCAACCGTTCTGGGTTTAATCCATCACCATTCTTTAGCTCACTCTACCACTCCAGTTCAGACATGGCCATATGCAAATCAGTCTGACCCTGTGCCTCATGGGAACAATCCAGCCCGAACGGCCAAGCCATGTCTTCCCTGGACCGGGAACAAGCATCCTGGGACCGGTTTCGGATTCATAACCCTCATCCGCCAGGATAGCTTCAATCCAGTGGTAGAGTGAGCAAGGGACCCACGTCTGGGCACACCCTGCCAACCAAGGGCGAACAAAGTGATACCAAAGGATGGAAGGACAGAATGAATGGTGAAAGACTGAATGATGGACGAAAGTATGATGGCACATTGTAGCCCCATTATCTTAAGCAACATTTCCTATACATTGACTTTCACATTTATATGAGTGATTGTCTCTATATAATATGTGTGTGTTATAACGCACTCCGACACCCTGCCCCACATACTTGGGATGAGTAACACTATAGAAGAAATTAAATACACATGAGAGAGGGTCTATGTGAACCCGAGAGGTGCCATTGGAGGGTGGTAGCAAGGCTGGACCAGGCATCAAGCGTTTCCCAGGGAGGCTGAAAAGGTGGGGGTGGCAGTTTTATTACCACAAAAAGACCTGCACATTTGCTCAAAGCAGCGCGAATACTGACAAACCATGAAGTGCACAATTGTCTCAACCTCATATAAACTTATTTTCACTTGTACTTTAGTGGTTGTCTATTTACTTACGTATATACTATTGAGCAACCTCCTCTGATGTGTCTGTTAAATGTACCTTTTGTCCTGATTTTGACCCTTTATCCTGAATTTTGACTGTCACTGTCCTGCATTTGCATCCATGCCAGTTGGTTACCATACTCCAGCCCCCTGGCCATTTGTGCATTTGCTGTGGCACTGTGGGTGTCCCTCAACCTCCCACCCCACAGACCTGGGCCAAACATAGGGGCATATTATCAAGACAGGAGATAAAATGATCCCTGCTTTAGCGGTAGAAAAACTACAGCTAAAACGGCGATAATGAGCTTGATAATATGCTCTATGGAATTCCAATTGAACCCCAATGACTCACCCGGACACACGGTTGTGCTCAGGATGCTTCGAGGGGTCGAGATTCAAGAACCCATCGGGGTGAGTCTGGTGGCGCTGGTGATTAGTCTCATCCTCATGGATGGTCTGGTGCCAGGGGGCACGTGGGCCTCAGGGTGGCACTGGTGGTTGGTCTCATCCTCAGGGGTGGTCTGGTGCCAGGGGGCGTGTGGGTCTCGGTGTGGCACTGGTGGTTTGTCTCATCCTCAGGGGTGGTCTGGTGCCAGGGGGCCCGTGGGCCTCACGGTGGCGCTGGTGATTAGTCTCTTCCTCAGAGGGCTCTGGTGCCAGGGGGCGTGTGGGCCTCAGGGTGGCACTGGTGGTTGGTCTCATCCTCAGGGGGCTCTGGTGCCAGGGGGCGTGTGGGCCTCAGGGTGGCGCTGGTGGTTGGTCTCATCCTCAGGGGGCTCTGGTGCCAGGGGGCGTGTGGGCCTCAGGGTGGCGCTGGTGGTTGGTCTCATCCTCAGGGGGCTCTGGTGCCAGGGGGCGTGTGGGCCTCAGGGTGGCGCTGGTGGTTGGTCTCATCCTCAGGGGGCTCTGGTGCCAGGGGGCGTGTGGGCCTCAGGGTGGCGCTGGTGGTTGGTCTCATCCTCAGGGGGCTCTGGTGCCAGGGGGTGAATGGGCCTCAGGGTGGCGCTGGTGGTTGGTCTCAGCCTCAGGGGGCTCTGGTGCCAGGGGGCGCGTGGGCCGCAGGGTGGCGCTGGTGGTTGGTCTCAGCCTCATGGGGCTCTGGTGCCAGGGGGCGCATGGGCCTCACGGTGGCGCTGGTGGTTGCTCTCATCCTCAGGGGGCTCTGGTGCCAGGGGGCACGTGGGCCTCAGGGTGGTGCTGGTGTGGCTCTCTGGTTAGAGGCAGCAGACCCAGAAGGAGAGAACGGCCCGGGACCAGGGTTCAATTCCGGACGCGGCAGGGTCGTGGACCAGGGTCAGCGGACTCGATAATTCTCGCCTCGGTGCCTACTCTAACCAGGGATTACACTCGGCAACTCTGGGCATTAGCTTGCCTCATCTCTACAACGGCCCCCCACATACGCCGGGGATGCCTGGTTTCACCTTGGAGGTACCCAGTAGGGACCATCTCACAGGGATAGCCAGGACGGGTTCCCCAGTGGTCTACAGCGCCACGACGCCTAAGGGCAGCAGTGCGCTTTACAAGACACATACATTACATGGCGATTAGTCTCATGCTCAGGGGGCACTGATGCCAGGGGGCGCGTGGGCCTCAGGGTGGTGCTGGTGGTTGGTCTCAGCCTCAAGGGGCTCTAGTGCCAGGGGGCATGTGGGCCTCAGGGTGGCACTGGTGCCAGGGGGTGCGTGGGCCTCGGTGCTGCACTGGTGGTTGGTCTCATCTTCAGGGGGATCTGGTGCCAGGGGGCGCGTGGGCCTCAGGGTGGCACTGGTGGTTGGTCTCATCTTCAGGGGCCTCTGGTGCCAGGGGGCGTTTGGGCCTCAGGGTGGCGCTGGTGATTGGTCTCAGGGAGCTCTGGTGCCAGGGGGCATGTGGTCCTCAGGGGTGGTCTGGTGCCATGGGGTGCGTGGGCCTCAGGGTGGCACTGGTGATTAGTCTCAGCCTCAGGGGGCTTCGGTGCCAGGGGGCGATAGGGCCTCAGGGTGGCGCTGGTGATTGGTCTCAGCCTCAGGGAGCTCTGGTGCCAGGGGGCATGTGGACCTCAGGGTTGGTCTGGTGCCATGGGGCGCGTGGGCCTCAGGGTGGCACTGGTGCTTGGTCTCTGCCTCAGGGAGCTCTGGTGTCAGGGGGCATGTGGGCCTCAGGGTGGCGCTGTTTCTCAGGCTCAGGGTGCTCTGGTGCCAGGAGGCGGGTGGGTCTCAGGGTGACGATGGTGCCAGGGGGCACGTGGGTCTCGCTGTGGCACTGGTGATTAGTCTCAGCCTCAGGGGTGGTCTGGTGCCAGGTGCCCCTGGGCCTCGGTGTGGGGCTGGTGCTTGGTCTCATCCTCAGGGGTGGTCTGGTGCCAGCAGGGAGTCATATGCATCAGTGTGCGCTCCTCGAGTCCATGCTAGGGGGTCCACACAGACTTCTGAAGACCTTCATGCCAACGGCGCACCTGGGGGGATGCCACATACCTCTGGACATTAGATGGTGGACAGAGAGATCTCAGGTCGCCACCTTGCCAGGGGTGAACCCCGATGGGTTCTAGAATCTTGACCCCTTCGAGGCACCCGAGCACAACCCTGGGTCCGGCTGAGCGGCGGTCTCTGGCGTCCCTGGGATTCATCATTGGGGTTCATTTATTTATTTATTTATTTATTTATTTTAGGTTTTTATAGAGCGCGTAGTCACCCACGAGTATCCTAGCGCTAAACCTCAGGCTCCTAAGGGTTGAAGGTAGGAGTAGGGTTTTAAGGGACTTCCTGAATCGTAGGAGGTTTGGTTCCGCTCTGAGACTCAGGGGGAGCGCGTTCCATTTTTTTGCTGTATTGACTGAGAAGCGGCGGCCGCCTGAGCGGGCCTTCTTCACCCTGGGAATCATGATAAGGTTTCCGTGTTCTGACCGAAGCGCTCTCGTAGGTCTGTAGGGTGTGATCCAGTTGTTGAGGATTGGGGGGCCTGCGTTGTGCAGTACCTTGTGGGCCAAGCAAAGGGCTTTAAAAGTTACTCTTTCCCTGATTGGGAGCCAGTGTAGCTTCCTCAGTGCAGGCTTGGCTGATGTTCTGGCTGGAGTATTCGTAAGTAGTCGGGCTGCGGCATTCTGGGTTTTTTGCAATGTTTGGAGAGTGGATTCCGTTGCTCCCAGATAAATGGCGTTGCTGTAGTCCAGCCTGGATAAAATTAGGCCTTGGATCAGCAAAAGTCGGGATTGGAATGGTAGTAGGGGGAGCACCTTTCTGCATGATCTGAGTAGGCCATAGCAGATGCCGGCCGTTTTTCTTGCCTGTGTTCTGAAGGTGAGATCTGTCTCCAACCATACTCCCAGACTCTTAACCTCCGTCTTGGGGGTGGGGGGTTCACCCATACAGGCGGGCCAGATGTTAGGGGGAAGGTTCATGGTTTTGTGTCCTAGGAGCAGGATCTCTGTTTTTGATCCATTTAATTTTAGGGCTGAGTCACTCATCCATTGATGGACATTGGAGAGGCAGTCACGGAGATTGGAAGGCTCTAGCTTGGGGTGGGAAAGCGTTACCACCAGCTGAGTATCGTCGGCATAGCTGAAGATGGTGACTCCGAATGGTGAGACCAGCTCCTCCAGTGGGGCCATGTACATGTTAAACAACGTGGGGCTTAGTGATGAGCCCTGTGGCACACCACACCGGAGGGGGATGGAGGGGGAGCGGCTTTCACCTTCCCAGACTTGGAAGGAGCGTCGGGAGAGAAAGGACGTGAGCCATTTCAGCGCTCTGTCTTTCACTCCGATGTTATCTAGGCGCTGGGCTAGGACATGGTGGCTGACCGTGTCGAAGGCCGCGCTCAGGTCTAGGAGGACCACTGCCACTGATCCTCCTGTATCGATAATTTCCCTAGTCTTCTCTACTGCTGCGAGGAGAGCGGTGTCAGTGCCCTGACCTGGTCTAAAGCCTGTCTGTGAGTTTTTGAGGAGTTGGTTTGCTTCTAGGAAGTGTGACAGCTTTTTATTTGCTAGCTTCTCTGCAACCTTACCTATCCAGGGGAGGAGCGAGATTGGTCTGTAATTGGATAGATCCGCAGGGTCTAGCGATGGTTTCTTGAGAAGCCCTTTTACGACTGCCTCCTTCCAGCTTAGCGGGACTTCTCCTTGGGCTAGCGAGATGTTAATGAGGGCAGTGAGTTTGGGCATTATGGTCCGGGTGATGTCCTTGACGAACCGTATGGGAACTGGGTCACTGGGGGCGCCACTCTTAGTTAATGCAAAAGTTGCTGCCACTTCCTCTTCAGTGACTGGGCCGAACGACGCTAGATAAGGCGTGTCGGGTTTCACGGGGGAGTTCCCTGATGAGGGAGGTAAGTCCTTGTGTTAGACGGACCGGGAAGGTCGGCCGAGGATAAGGGGAGAGGTCTCCGGGGAGAGCCGTCTCCAGCGATCGTACAGACAAGTAACTTCCCCCCCACAGACGGACACCACACAAGGTTAAAGTTCAACGAGACTTTATAGGCAATTCTTTAAGTTACGATGAAATGGTACAAGGAGGTCTGGACTCAGGGGTCCCCTCGATTCTGGTCTCTGGTTTGGGAAAAGGGTAGCGGGACAGTCTTATCACCAAAAGATGGAAATAGCTCTCAATCCTCGAGCTCGGCGTTCTAGATGATCGGGCCGCGGCGGAGCCAGCAGGTCCCGAGATGGACGAAGGAAGCAACGGTCCGCGGCGGAGCCAGCAGGTCCCGATGAAGATGACGGTTACAAACGGTCCGCGGCCACGCCAGCAGGTCCCGACGACGATGAAGGATATGAAGGTTGCAAAGGTTGCGGCAGCGCCAGCAGGCAAGACGATGGTGCACAAGACAGAGCTACGGCAGCGCCAGTAGTCCGTCCAGGATGAGTTCTTCTTTGCGTCTCTCGACTCCAAGATACAACTGCCTTCCTGCTCTGGAGCTGCCCCAGTTATAGGGCTGGTGTGCTTTGATGTCCGGACCCTCGCACTTGGAGGTCGGGAGGTCCGGGATGAGGGAGTCCAGACACCCAGCAGGGGGGTGGAGCCAGCGCCCGGGGAGGCGATGGGCGAGCGGCACTTGGCGGGGGAGAGCCATCGACACCTCTTTCTCCCATTGACTTGCCAAGTAGCCCGCTCACCTCCTGGGTGGATGGTGGTGCCGGGATGTCTGAGGCCAGGCCAGGCCCAGGGTTGAGGTCGATCGGGGGCCAGGCGGCCTCGTGGTGGAGTGTCCAAGATGGCGCCCCAGGATGGGCGCGCGGGCCGGCAGTGGATCGGACCCACGAGGTCGACATGCTCGAGGGCAGGGGTCCCTGAGGGGACGGAGGACGTGCAATGGTGGTGTGTGGTACCTGCGTGACCGGGCTCGGGCCTGGTCGGGCCGGGGGGAGAGCGGCCTTTCCTGTGGCCTGTCCAACATGCGTCCCCCCCAGCTGAAGGCGGGGAGAGTTACCCATCCTCTTGGGGACTCTCCTCGTCGAGGCGGAAGAACCGGGACAGGCCATCCGCGTTGGCGTGATCTGGCCCAGGCCGGTGTTCAACTGTGAAGTCCATACCTTGTAGGGAGATGGACCAGCGTAGTAACTTTGGGTTTTCCCCCCGCATCTGCATCAGCCACTGCAGGGGTCGGTGGTCGGTCTGCACCCGAAAGTGTGTGCCAAAGAGGTAGGGCTGGAGCTTCTTGAGGGCCCATACCACAGCGAAGGCCTCCCTCTCTATGGTGCTCCAGCGTTGTTCCCGTGGTAGGAGTCGCCTGCTGATGAAGGCCACTGGTTGATCAAGGCCTTCGGTGTTCACTTGAGACAGGACTGCCCCAATGCCATGGTCGGAGGCATCCGTCTGGACGACGAACTCCCGGCTGTAGTCGGGGGCCTGGAGCACAGGGGCGGAACACATGGCGGCTTTCAATTGTTCAAATGCTGCTTGACACTCTGGGGTCCAGTTGACTTTCTTGGGTTGATTTTTTGACGTGAGTTCTGTGAGGGGCCCCACTATAGTACCATAGTCTTTCACGAACCTTCGGTAATAGCCCGTGAGTCCCAGGAAGGCTCGTACCTCGGTCTGGGTGATGGGGGGCTGCCAGGACTGGATGGCGGCAATTTTTAGCTGCAGAGGGGCCACCAGGCCGCTTCCCACCTGGTGCCCGAGGTAGGTTACAGACCCTTGACCAATTTGACATTTGCTGGCCTTGATCGTGAGGCCAGCTCGCTGAAGGGCTTGCAGCACTGCTCGGAGGTGGTGGAGGTGCTCGGACCAATGGTGGCTGTATACAGCGATGTCGTCTAGGTAGGCGGCGCTGAACCCTTCGAGCCCCGCCAGGACCTGATTGACGAGCCGTTGGAATGTTGCTGGGGCATTCTTCATGCCGAAGGGCATGACCGTGAAATGGTAATGGCCATCGGGGGTGGAAAAGGCAGAACGTTCTTGCGCCCGGGGTGTGAGGCCGATTTGCCAGTAGCCCGCCGTCAGGTCGAAAATACTGAGGTAGCGGGCAGCTCCCATGCGGTCGATTAGTTCATCTGCCCGGGGGATGGGATGTGCGTCTGTTCTGGTGACCGCATTCAAGCCCCGGTAGTCGACGCAGAACCGGAGTTCCGGTGTGGTGCCGGGGGCAGCTGCTTTGGGGACCAGTACTACAGGGCTGGCCCAGGGGCTATCTGAGGGCTCGATGACCCCGAGCGTGAGCATCTTGGCTACTTCTTCCTGGATGCAGGCCCGTACCCGATCTGGCACGCGGTAGGCCCGGTGGCGGATAGGGGGGCTGTCCCCCGTGTCCACATCGTGCACACACCAGGAAGTGACACCTGGGGTGAGGGAGAACAGGCTGGCGAATTGTGACAGGAGGACTCGACACTCCTGGCGTTGCTCTCTGGTGAGGGCCTCCGAGAGTCGGACCCCATCCACGGAGCCGTCTTGCTCCCGAGTCCGTAGGAGGTCAGGGAGGGGCTCGGAGTCTTCTTCAGCCCCATTGTCTGTGGCCATCAGGAGGCTGAGTTCTGTACGCACAAAGTGGGGTTTCAGTCTGTTAGCGTGGAGGACCCGGAGGGGGTTCCGGGAAGATTCCATGTCGATGAGATAGGTGGCAGGGCCCTTGCGCTCGACTACTTTGAAGGGCCCCGTCCATTTGTCTTGCAGGGCGCAGGGCTCAGTGGGGGACATCACCCATACCTGTTGGCCAGGTTCAAATTCAATGGATGAGGCATTCCGGTCATACCACTTTTTCATGTCCTCTTGACTGGCCTCTAGGTTAGCTTTTGCCAGCTCTCTGAACCGCCGGGTCTGGTTGCGGAGGGTTAGGAGGTACCGGAAGACATCTGGTGGGTTCTTTAGAGGGGGCATCTCCCAGCCTTCTTTGACTAGGCTGAGCGGCCCCCGCACTGGGTGTCCATATAGCAGTTCAAACGGGCTGAAGCCCAGGGACTTCTGGGGGACCTCCCGATATGCGAAGAGGAGGCACGGCAGCAGCACATCCCACTGGCGACGGAGGGGCTCTTCCAACCCCCCGATCATCCCTTTTAGCGTGCGGTTGAACCGCTCAACGAGTCCGTTTCCTTGAGGGTGATAGGGGGTCGTGAATCGGTAGGTAACCCCGCATTGTTGCCAGAGGGATTTCATATATTTAGAAATAAAGTTCGTGCCTCTGTCGCTGACGACTTCTCGGGGGAAGCCCACACGGGAGAAGATCCCCATCAGAGCCCGGCCGACTACCGGGGCTGTCACAGTCCGCAGGGGAACAGCCTCAGGGTAGCGGGTGGCGTGGTCCACTAGCACCAAGATGAATCGATGGCCTTGTTTTGTGCGCGGGTCCAGGGGCCCCACGATGTCTATCCCGACCCTCTCGAACGGGGTGGTGACCACGGGAAAAGGTTGCAGGGGGGCCTTTAGTTTGCGGCCGCTCTTTCCACTGGCTTGGCACGTGGGGCAAGATCGGCAATGCTGGTGTACATCGTTCCTCATTTTGGGCCAGAAGAAGTGGGTCACCAGGCGACTGTAGGTTTTATCTTGACCCAGGTGTCCTGTCAGGGGGACATCGTGGGCCAGGTTTAGCAGAAAGTCTCTAAAACGGAGGGGCACCACTAGTACTCGGCTGGCCCCCAGCTCTGCGATTCTTTGCTCACTGTACAGCAGATCATTGTCCCAGTAGACCCAGTGAGTTCCGGAGGTATCCCCTGCGCTTTGGGCGAGCGCTTGCTGGCGGAGTCCCTCGAGGGAGGGACAGGTCTTCTGTTCTTGGCGAAATTGTTCTTGCGTGGGCCCCCCCTCTTGAGGCCACTGGTCGAGGTTAGCGAGGTCGGAAGGTTGAGCTGGTTCTGGGGGGACGTCACGGTCGGTGGTTTCGGCTGGGGCGACCGGAGGCGGTGGCGCCGGCCATTCGGGTTCTTCTGGGCGGTGGTTGGCACGGGCGGCCATGGACCGGGTGGTGACGCACGCCCAGTCCGGGACGCCTAACATCCCCAGGTGTTCTCTTCGTTCTACGGCTGCCCACGGGGAGCTTTCCAGGTCATTCCCCAGGAGGCAGTCCACGGGGGCATCGTCTCGGACCGTTACCTTCAACATGCCGGAGACCCCTCCCCATTCGAAGGGGACGCAGGCCATCCGACACAGACTTTCTGAGTTATCGGCTGAGCGTACAGGGCAGAGAATGTTCGGTAGGTACTGTTCTGGGGTCACCAGGTGACAGCGGACGGCTGTCACACTGGCCCCGGTGTCACGAAGGGCTTCGGCCTGGCGTCCATTGATGCTCACCCATTGGCTGTACTTCTGGGTGTTAGCGGGTAGGGGGACCTGCGGGATCATGTCTCTCCCCCCTAAGCAGGCCAGAGCCATGGCGGCTGGTTCCCATTCTTGGTGTTCCTGTTCATACTCCTCTTGTTCCTCTGAGATCTGTTCCTCCCCCAGAGCAGCAGCGGCTACCTGGCGGGGTCTTGGGCTCTGGTACTGGGGGCAGCTTGGGTCGTTTGCATAGTGGCCGACTCGTTGGCATCGATGGCACGTAACATTGGCTCGGTATCCCGGTCGCGCCGGGGTGCTGCCCCGGTTGGCCGGGGGGGTGGTGCTGGTAGCGGGGGCGACCGGAGCGTTGTCTCTTCCGCGTCCTTGGCCTCCTCCTCCTCCTCGGGGACGGTGCTGACCATTGTTGTTCCGGTTCTGTTCGTAGGACCCATTCCGGCCCACTCTGGTGATTTCCCACCGGTCAGCTTCGGCTGCGAGCTGCCGGGGATCCGTTAACTTGCTGTCGAGGAGGTGCTGGCGGAGTTCAATGAAGCAATTGTTCGACAGATGCTCCCATACCATAAGATTGAACAGTTGTTTGTAGGTTGTGACCTTGCTTCCTTTGATCCAGCCCTCGAAGGCTCGGCTAAAGTAGTTTACATAGTCCACCCAAGTTGTACCCGGGATGCGGGTGCAGTCTCGGAACCTCTGACGGTACATTTCGGGTGTGAGGCCATAGCGGGTGAGGAGTGCAGCTTTCATATGGTCATAGGAGGTCATCTGGTGGTCCGGGAGCTGTAGCAGGGCGTCGCGGCCCTCATTGAGGAATCTCCCCCATAGACCGGCTCCCCAATCGCTTCTATCGATCCGGTGTGCAGTCATAGCAATTTCATAAGCCTTAAACCATTGCTGGATGTCGTCCTCTCGGAAGTATTCTCAAACGACATCCTTGGGGATGTGTACCTTTTTCTCTGTTGCCCCTGGGGTGTGGGGTTGCTCGGACACCCCTACTTCTTTATTCTGCTTGCGTAGATCGATCTCAGCTAGTTTCCGCTCGTGTTCATACGCCAGTTTCTTTTCCTCGAGCTCCCTTTGTCTCTGTTTCTCCTCTCTTTCTTCTCGGAGACGCAGGTGCTCTAAGTTGATTTTTTGTTCGGCCAGCTTAAGTTCAACGTCCATTTTGAGTCGGGCCATTTCCAGCTCGTGTAGTCGGGTTTTTTCTCTTTCCTGGATCTCGTCTTGCGAGAGACCCGTTCTTCGCCCTTCAGGGGCCGTGGTGGTTTTTGCTGCGGTGCTTTGATCGGGGGTTCCGGCAGCCCCGGTTTCTGCCCAAGATTCTAGGGCATGCTTAAAATCGTCTTTGGTACTTAGTCCGGTGGTAGCGATACCTAGTTCGATGCAGAATTGTTTTAGTTCACGATGGCTGTACTCGTCCAATTTCTCCATCTGGAACTTCTCGGTTGCTCCGCTTTCTTTAGTTGTCATCGTGATTTTGTCGTGGGGTGAGCTACTCTCTGTACGATTATGCGGTGATTCGGATCGCGCCGCTGGCCACCAATGTTAGACGGACCGGGAAGGTCGGCCGAGGATAAGGGGAGAGGTCTCCGGGGAGAGCCGTCTCCAGCGATCGTACAGACAAGTAACTTCCCCCCCACAGACGGACACCACACAAGGTTAAAGTTCAACGAGACTTTATAGGCAATTCTTTAAGTTACGATGAAATGGTACAAGGAGGTCTGGACTCAGGGGTCCCCTCGATTCTGGTCTCTGGTTTGGGAAAAGGGTAGCGGGACAGTCTTATCACCAAAAGATGGAAATAGCTCTCAATCCTCGAGCTCGGCGTTCTAGATGATCGGGCCGCGGCGGAGCCAGCAGGTCCCGAGATGGACGAAGGAAGCGACGGTCCGCGGCGGAGCCAGCAGGTCCCGATGAAGATGACGGTTACAAACGGTCCGCGGCCACGCCAGCAGGTCCCGACGACGATGAAGGATATGAAGGTTGCAAAGGTTGCGGCAGCGCCAGCAGGCAAGACGATGGTGCACAAGACAGAGCTACGGCAGCGCCAGTAGTCCGTCCAGGATGAGTTCTTCTTTGCGTCTCTCGACTCCAAGATACAACTGCCTTCCTGCTCTGGAGCTGCCCCAGTTATAGGGCTGGTGTGCTTTGATGCCCGGACCCTCGCACTTGGAGGTCGGGAGGTCCGGGATGAGGGAGTCCAGACACCCAGCAGGGGGGTGGAGCCAGCGCCCGGGGAGGCGATGGGCGAGCGGCACTTGGCGGGGGAGAGCCATCGACACCTCTTTCTCCCATTGACTTGCCAAGTAGCCCGCTCACCTCCTGGGTGGATGGTGGTGCCGGGATGTCTGAGGCCGGGCCAGGCCCAGGGTTGAGGTCGATCGGGGGCCAGGCGGCCTCGTGGTGGAGTGTCCAAGATGGCGCCCCAGGATGGGCGCGCGGGCCGGCAGTGGATCGGACCCACGAGGTCGACATGCTCGAGGGCGGGGGTCCCTGAGGGGACGGAGGACGTGCAATGGTGGTGTGTGGTACCTGCGTGACCGGGCTCGGGCCTGGTCGGGCCGGGGGGAGAGCGGCCTTTCCTGTGGCCTGTCCAACACCTTGGTTTTCTCTGTGGTGTCGGGATTGGTAGCAGGGAGGGTGGCAAGGATTTTTTTAATTTTTTCGTCAAAAAAGGTGGCCAGATTGACGCATTTTTCTTCTGCTGCTTTGGGGTCCATGGGTTTCTGCGGGGGGTCCGGGACATGGAGGAGCTCTTTAAGGATAGAGAAGGTCTCCTTGGCTGAGCAGGAGGAATTCTTTATTTTTTCCTCGTAGAAGGCACTTTTCGCGTTGTGGAGGGCTTGTTTGTACGCTTTCGTAGCTAATTGGTATGCGTCTTTCTCCATCTCCGACTTGTTTTTCCTCCAAGTGCGTTCTGTCTTTTTGCACTCCTTCCTTAAGGCATTAAGGGAGGGTGTGTACCATGGAGCGGGGTTGATCCTTTTGACGTGTTTTAGAGTGCTGGTTAGTGGGACAAGGCTGTTCAGGGGGTGGGTGAGCCAGTCGTTAAATTCTCTGTCAGCTGTGTTAGGGTCCGTGGAGAGAGGGCCAACGGATTCCCGTAACTTCGCTTCCCATTCCTCTGGTATTAGCTTGTGCCATCGTCTGGCTCGTATCCTGGTTTTCTGTTTGAGTGCTGGGGTGGTCTGGAGAGACCAGTGCATAGGGACCAGCAAATGGTCTGTCCATGGGAGGGGGGTGGGATCTTGGGTTTTGAGATTCCCGATATTAGTGAAGATCGGGTCTAAAAGCTGTCCTTTCTCATGGGTGGCTTTTGAGTTCAAGAGGTGGAGGTCGGCTGATATGAGATCTGCTAGTAGGTTAGCTGCGGTATTATCCGCAGGGTCTAGGAAGTGCAGGTTAATGTCCCCTAGGAGGAGGAAGTTGGAGGCTGAGATTGTTTTTAGTAGAATGTGATCCATCAGGGTGCTGGAAAATTCTCCCAGCGAGCCTGGCGGACGGTACACCAAAAGTCCCGATAGTGAGATAGTTGGGGAGATCTGGAAGGTGAAATTGCAGTTTTCACAGTCTTTGACGGTGCCACATTCGATCCTACAATTGAGATGGTCTTTGTAGAGTATGGCTAGCCCGCCACCTCTTCCGACCGGTCTGTTCAAGCAGCAGATTTGGTAGCCGGGTGGGGTTGCATTGACCATGTCGAAGTCACTGTTAGGGGTCAGCCATGTTTCGGTCAGAAACAGTGCATCTAGCGTAAAATTTTGGGCGAGGATGTTTATTTCGTGAGCGTGTTTTACCAGGGACCTGCAGTTCAGAAGGCCAAATCGGAGCACTTGGCCGCGTTCCGTTTCCTCTGAAGTGTTACAGAGGATGCATCTTGTGAAAGGGGTGTCTTCTTTGAGGATGAATTTACACTGAGGATGTTTTTTTGTGTTCCAGGCTCGAAGCGTATCCTGGGTGTAGGATATACGTTTCTGTGAGTTGGGCATAGTGTTTAGGCCTGAGGCCGTCTGGGCCCAGACGGGCTTGCCTTTGGCGCGCCTTCGGCGCGCTGACGGCGCGCCCGCTGCGCCCGTCCGCTGCGCGTCCGGTGGTTACACATCTTTTCAGGGGTGGAAAAGGGGCGAGTGGGCGTGGCCTAAGGGTAGGCGTGGCCTCGTTCCTCGCCGTCAATGGCGGCTGAATTGTTTGTATTTGGGCGTTTGGTGCAGCGAAGAGTTCGCTGTTTCGGCGGTTTCTGGAGCACGCTCCGGTGGTGCCAGAAGGGTGAGTGATTTTAAAAATGCAGAGATTCTGCTAAGTTGTGACACAGAAAATACAATTTAAAATACAGGTGATCTCCCGGCTTCCGCCTCAGGAGTGTGCGAGGTTTCTAAGTTGTTGCGCTGTCAGCAGCGTTTTTATACTATCGGTGGGCGAGTGGGCGTGGCCTAAGGGTAGGCGTGGCCTCGTTCCTCGCCGTCAATGGCGGCTGAATTGTTTGTATTTGGGCGTTTGGTGCAGCGAAGAGTTCGCTGTTTCGGCGGTTTCTGGAGAACGCTCCGGTGGTGCCAGACGGGTGAGTGATTTTAAAAATGCAGAGATTCTGCTAAGTTGTGACACAGAAAATACAATTTAAAATACAGGTGATCTCCCGGCTTCCGCCTCAGGAGTGTGCGAGGTTTCTAAGTTGTTGCGCTGTCAGCAGCGTTTTTATACTATCGGTGGGCGAGTGGGCGTGGCCTAAGGGTAGGCGTGGCCTCGTTCCTCGCCGTCTATGGCGGCTGAATTGTTTGTATTTGGGCGTTTGGTGCAGCGAAGAGTTCGCTGTTTCGGCGGTTTCTGGAGCACGCTCCGGTGGTGCCAGAAGGGTGAGTGATTTTAAAAATACAGAGATTCTGCTAAGTTGTGACACAGAAAATACAATTTAAAATACAGGTGATCTCCCGGCTTCCGCCTCAGGAGTGTGCGAGGTTTCTAAGTTGTTGCGCTGTCAGCAGCGTTTTTATACTATCGGTGGGCGAGTGGGCGTGGCCTAAGGGTAGGCGTGGCCTCGTTCCTCGCCGTCAATGGCGGCTGAATTGTTTGTATTTGGGCGTTTGGTGCAGCGAAGAGTTCGCTGTTTCGGCGAACTCTTCGCTGCACCAAACGCTCATCATTGGGGTTCAGTAGTGCCAGGCTCCAAGTGTGCATTGTCTCTCTGGTGCCCTGGGGGTGAGCCATTGGGGTTCAGCAGTGCCAGGATCCAAGTGTGCATTGTCTCTCTGGTGCCCTGGGGGTGAGTCATTGGGGTTCAGCAGTGCCAGGCTCCATGTGTGCATTGTCTCTCTGGTGTCCTGGGGGTGAGTCATTGGGGTGAGTCATTGGGGTTCAGCAGTGCCAGGCTCCAAGTGTGCATTGTCTCTCTGGTGCCCTGGGGGTGAGTCATTGGGGTTCAGCAGTGCCAGGCTCCAAGTGTGCATTGTCTCTCTGGTGCCCTGGGGGTGAGTCATTGGGGTTCAGCAGTGCCAGGCTCCATGTGCGCATTGTCCATCTGGTGTCCTGGGGGTGAGTCATTGGGGTGAGTCATTGGGGTTCAGCAGTGCCAGGCTCCAAGTGTGCATTGTCTCTCTGGTGCCCTGGGGGTGAGTCATTGGGGTTCAGCAGTGCCAGGCTGTTAGACAGGGACCTGGAGGGTCGGCCGAGGACAAGAGGAGAGGCCTCCGGTGAGGGCCGTCTCCAGCGATCGTACAGACAAGTAACTTCCCCCCCACAGATAGACACCACACAAGGATAAGGTTAACACTCTTTATGTACGTTTCTTGAAGTAAGGATGTCAACGATACAGTGAAATCGGGACACGAGGGTCCTCTCAATTCTAGTCTCTGGAAGGGAAAGGGGGTAGCAGGACAGTCTTGGTACCGATCTGGTACTGAAGTGGCACGATGAGTAGCTCACAATCCTCGAGCTTGGAGTTCTGGAAGGTCGGGCCGCGGCAGCGCCAGCAGGCTCGGATGATCAGTCTCACTTGAGAAGGGCCGCGGCAGCGCCAGCCGGCAAGGGCGATGGTTCACACAAGGATGGGCCGCGGCAGCACCAGACGAGGTCCCGACGAGGATGTAGGTTGCAGAGGGCCGCGGCAGCGCCAGCAGGTCCCGACGAGGATGTAGGTTGCAGAGGGCCGCGGCAGCGCCAGCAGGTCCCGACGAGGATGTAGGTTGCAGAGGGCCGCGGCAGCGCCAGCAGGCAGGACGATGATTCACAAGGCAGGGCTGCGGCAGCGCCAACAGTCCGTCAAGGATGAGTTCTTCAAGGTGTCTCTTGACTCCAGGATACAACTGCCTTCCTGCTCTGGAGCTGCCCCAGTTATAGGTCTGGCCCCCTTTGATGTCCGGACCCTCGCTCTTGGAGGTCGGGAGGTCCGGGATGAGGGAGTCCAGACACCCCGCAGGGGGTTGGAGCCAGCGCCCGGGGAGGCTGGGGGCGATCGGCACCTGGCGGGGGAGAGCCATCGACACTCCTCTCTCCCATTAATCTGCCAAGTGGTCTCTTCACCTCCTGGGTGGATGGTGGTGCCTCGATGTCGGGGCCTGGCCAGGCCCAGGGTTGGGGTCGAGCTGAGGCCACGCGGCCTCGTGGTGCAGTGTCCAAGATGGCCGCTGAGCCCGGGCAAGGTTGCTGACGGTGGCCCGGGTTAGCCGATGCTGAGATGTTCGGAGCAGGCGTCCCGTGGGGGCACGGGTTGCGGGTTGCTTCTGTGGGGTGCCGGGGTAGTTCTGCTGGTGACCCCGGGAGCGCCGGTGTCCGGGCCTTGTCAGGCGGGGAGGGAGCGAGCCGTTCACGAGGCCTGTCCAACACAGGCTCCAAGTGTGCATTGTCTCTCTGGTGCCCTGGGGGTGAGTCATTGGGGTTCAGCTGTGCCAGGCTCCATGTGTGCATTGTCTCTCTGGTGTCCTGCGGGTGAGTCATTGGGGTTCATCATTGGGGTTCAGCAGTGCCAGGCTCCATGTGTGCATTGTCTCTCTGGTGTCCTGCGGGTGAGTCATTGGGGTGAGTCATTGGGGTTCAGCAGTGCCAGGCTCCAAGTGTGCATTGTCTCTCTGGTGCCCTGGGGGTGAGTCATTGGGGTTCAGCAGTGCCAGGCTCCTTGTGCGCATTGTCCATCTGGTGTCCTGGGGGTGAGTCATTGGGGTTCAGCAGTGCCAGGCTCCATGTGTGCATTGTCTCTCTGGTGTCCTGCAGGTGAGTCATTGGGGTTCAACATTGGGGTTCAGCAGTGCCAGGCTCCATGTGTGCATTGTCTCTCTGGTGCCCTGCGGGTGAGTCATTGGGGTGAGTCATTGGGGTTCAGCAGTGCCAGGCTCAAAGTGTGCATCGTCTCTCCGGTGTCCTGGGGGTGAATCATTGGGGTTCAGCAGTGCCAGGCTCCATGTGCGCATTGTCCATCTTGTGTCCTGGGGGTGAGTCATTGGGGTGAGTCATTGGGGTTCAGCAGTGCCAGGCTCCAAGTGTGCATTGTCTCTCTGGTGTCCTGGGGGTGAGTCATTGGGGTGAGTCATTGGTGTTCAGCAGTGCCAGGCTCCATGTGTGCATTGTCTCTCTGGTGCCCTGCGGGTGAGTCATTGGGGTGAGTCATTGGGGTTCAGCAGTGCCAGGCTCAAAGTGTGCATTGTCTCTCCGGTGTCCTGGGGGTGAATCATTGGGGTTCAGCAGTGCCAGGCTCCATGTGCGCATTGTCCATCTTGTGTCCTGGGGGTGAGTCATTGGGGTGAGTCATTGGGGTTCAGCAGTGCCAGGCTCCAAGTGTGCATTGTCTCTCTGGTGTCCTGGGGTGAGTAATTGGGGTGAGTCATTGGGGTTCAGCAGTGCCAGGCTCCAAGTGTGCATTGTCTCTCTGGTGTCCTGCGAGTTCATCATTGGGGTTCAGCAGTGCCAGGCTCCAAGTGTGCATTGTCTCTCTGGTGCCCTGGGGGTGAGTCATTGGGGTTCAGCAGTGCCAGGCTCCTCGTGTGCATTGTCCATCTGGTGTCCTGGGGGTGAGTCATTGGGGTTCAGCAGTGCCAAGCTCCAAGTGTGCATTGTCTCTCCGGTGTCCTGGGGGTGAGTCATTGGGGTTCAGCAGTGCCAGGCTCCATGTGTGCATTGTCCATCTGGTGTCCTGGGGGTGAGTCATTGGGGTGAGTCATTGAGGGTTCAGCAGTGCCAGGCTCCAAGTGCGCATTGTCCATCTGGTGTCCTGGGGGTGAGTCATTGGGGTGAGTCATTGGGGTTCAGCAGTGCCAGGCTCCATGTGTGCATTGTCTCTCTGGTGTCCTGCGGGTGAGTCATTGGGGTTCAGCAGTGCCAGGCTCCAAGTGTGCATTGTCTCTCTGGTGCCCTGGGGGTGAGTCATTGGGGTTCAGCAGTGCCAGGCTCCATGTGCGCATTGTCCATCTGGTGTCCTGGGGGTGAGTCATTGGGGTTCAGCAGTGCCAGGCTCCATGTGTGCATTGTCTCTCTGGTGTCCTGCAGGTGAGTCATTGGGGTTCAACATTGGGGTTCAGCAGTGCCAGGCTCCATGTGTGCATTGTCTCTCTGGTGCCCTGCGGGTGAGTCATTGGGGTGAGTCATTGGGGTTCAGCAGTGCCAGGCTCAAAGTGTGCATCGTCTCTCCGGTGTCCTGGGGGTGAATCATTGGGGTTCAGCAGTGCCAGGCTCCATGTGCGCATTGTCCATCTTGTGTCCTGGGGGTGAGTCATTGGGGTGAGTCATTGGGGTCAGCAGTGCCAGGCTCCAAGTGTGCATTGTCTCTCTGGTGTCCTGGGGGTGAGTCATTTGGGTGAGTCATTGGGGTTCAGCAGTGCCAGGCTCCATGTGTGCATTGTCTCTCTGGTGCCCTGCGGTGAGTCATTGGGGTGAGTCATTGGGGTTCAGCAGTGCCAGGCTCAAAGTGTGCATTGTCTCTCCGGTGTCCTGGGGGTGAATCATTGGGGTTCAGCAGTGCCAGGCTCCATGTGCGCATTGTCCATCTTGTGTCCTGGGGGTGAGTCATTGGGGTGAGTCATTGGGGTTCAGCAGTGCCAGGCTCCAAGTGTGCATTGTCTCTCTGGTGTCCTGGGGGTGAGTCATTGGGGTGAGTCATTGGGGTTCAGCAGTGCCAGGCTCCAAGTGTGCATTGTCTCTCTGGTGTCCTGCGGGTTCATCATTGGGGTTCAGCAGTGCCAGGCTCCAAGTGTGCATTGTCTCTCTGGTGCCCTGGGGGTGAGTCATTGGGGTTCAGCAGTGCCAGGCTCCTCGTGTGCATTGTCCATCTGGTGTCCTGGGGGTGAGTCATTGGGGTTCAGCAGTGCCAGGCTCCAAGTGTGCATTGTCTCTCCGGTGTCCTGGGGGTGAGTCATTGGGGTTCAGCAGTGCCAGGCTCCATGTGTGCATTGTCCATCTGGTGTCCTGGGGGTGAGTCATTGGGGTGAGTCATTGGGGTTCAGCAGTGCCAGGCTCCAAGTGCGCATTGTCCATCTGGTGTCCTGGGGGTGAGTCATTGGGGTGAGTCATTGGGCTTCAGCAGTGCCAGGCTCCATGTGTGCATTGTCTCTCTGGTGTCCTGCGGGTGAGTCATTGGGGTTTAACATTGGGGTTCAGCAGTGCCAGGCTCCATGTGTGCATTGTCTCTCTGGTGTCCTGGGGGTGAGTCACTAGGGTTCATCATTGGGGTTCAGCAGTGCCAGGCTCCAAGTGTGCATTGTCTCTCTGGTGTCCTGGGGGTGAGTCATTGGGGTTCAGCAGTGCCAGGCTCAAAGTGTGCACTGTCACTCTGGTGTCCTTGGGGATGTCAGGCGTCCAATGATGTCCACACATTTTTTTAAACTGGGACGAGGCAGATGTTCAGCCAATCGTGAACTGTTGCTGCGCTCTTGCTTATTAAGCAGAGCAGGAGGCAGTGTGCAGGGTGCAGGGTGCAGGGTACAGGGTGCAGAGTGCAGGGTACATGGTGCAGGGTGCAGACTGAAGGGTACAGGGTGAAGAGGGCAGGGTGCAGAGGGCAGGGTGAAAGGGTGCAGAGTTCAGGGTACATGGTGCAGGGGGCAGGGGGAAGGGTACATGGTGCATGGTACAGGGTGCAGAGTTTAGGGTGCAGAGTGAATGGTACAGGGTGCAGAGGGCAGGATATATGGTGCAGGGTACATGGTGCAGGATACAGGGTGCAGAGTGCAGGGTGCAGGGTGCAGGGTGCAGGGTGCAGGGTGCAGAGTGCAGGGTGCAGAGTGCAGGGTGCAGAGTAAAGGATACAGGATGCAGATTGCAGGGTACATGGTGGAGGGTATAGGGTGCTGGGTACAGGGTGCAGAGTGCAGGGTGCAGAGTGCAGGGTGCAGAGTAAAGGATACAGGATGCAGATTGCAGGGTACATGGTGGAGGGTATAGGGTGCTGGGTACAGGGTGCAGAGTGCAGGGTGCAGAGTGAAGGGTACAGGGTGCAGAGTGCAGGGTACATGGTGGAGGGTATAGGGTGCTGGGTACAGGGTGTAGAGTGCAGGGTGCAGAGCGAAGGGTACAGGGTGCAGAGTGCAGGGTACATGGTGAAGGGTACAGGGTGCAGAGTGCAGGGTACAGGGTGCAGGGTACAGGGTGCAGAGTGCAGGGTACATGGTGAAGGGTACAGGGTGCAGAGTGCAGGGTACAGGGTGCAGGGTACAGGGTGCAGGGTACAGAGTGCAGAGTGCAGGGTGCAGAGAGAAGGGTGCAGAGAGAAGGGTACAGAGTGCAGGGTACATGGTGCAGGGCACAGGGTGCAGAGTACAGGGTGCAGGATGTAAGGTGCCTGGGACAAAGGGTGGTCGACTGTACGAAAGTGCCTCTTTTGACACGGTGAGCCCCCACGTTTTGCCTGATGTTTGATGTAACTTCAAACTGTAAGTGCACGAGTCCCTTCTAACCAGGTTCCCAGCGCCAGATCTCCTTTCCCTGGAACTGTCCCACGATTGGCACAACTTCTGTTTCCACTGTAAGCCCCGGTAAATGGTTCCCCTGATACCCAGGGTGGGGCATGGAAGAAGGTTCCCTAGGGACCCCTCACCCAGGCCAGGCGGTGCTGCTGTCACCGGCTGCGTGTCCAGGTTCAGGATAAACCGAAGAGTTGACATGGCACCCTCACACTACATGAGATGTAGGTAAGCCAGCCGTACGGCGGGCATTGAGCCCTAAGTCCAGCTGCACTATGTCCTATGTGAGGGTCTATCAGCACGAGCAGATACGACTCTACAATGTCGCGTCCGTTCTGTGCGTTGTAAGTGAACAGGGAAGCCATAAAGAGTACCTGGGCCGGACACTTGTCAAGATGTTTCTTAGCTCCAAGATGGCTTGACTGATTTCTAGGATGTTTGGTAAGAAACATCTTCTCTTAATGAATCCTTTCTGATGCCAGTACTGGAGACTCTGCTAGAGTCTGAAACCTCCCAAACTCTGGTGTGTCTTTCTCTAGTTCTGGCCAGCCTGCCATCACCAGACATGTTCCTGGACCCCTGGGTGGAGAGCCAAAGCCTGCTCCGGGTGGAGCTGGTCACACCTCCCCCTGCAGGGTCTGCTTCAAAGATCACTCCGCAGCCCTCTGCTGTAAGAAGCAGATGGCGACCACCCCCCCCCCCCCCCCCACCCCCAATCATGCTTCAGTTTAGGTGGGAGGACAGATGCGAACATTAGGTAAAGTAGGAGGTGGCTCTACCTTCATCCTCTACCACCCCTCAGGTGGGGCAGATGAGGTAGACCCTACTTTTTACTATCCGCTATCTTGAGGGTGGGAATAGTAGCCTATTGAGAGTCAGGGCACGCCCATCCGCTACGAGGCGAGTTTAAGAGGGGGTAGACACGCTACAGGTAGGTGGCCCGTAGGCTACTGCCTGGCCTCCCCTAAACAGGCCCTTAAAGAACCTGACGTCAGATTTGACTGACGCAAGAAGACCATGTTGGCATGACCGCCTCGCCGGTCAAGGTCTGCTCTGCAACCCACCCGTGGCCTGACCGCTGCCAGTGACCGCCAAAATCAGCACCCACGACCTCCGGTACTCCTGCTCCAGGTACGACTCGTCTGCCTGCTGTATCCATGTCCTGTGCCTCCCAAAACCTTCATGTTATTGGTGAAGACGACCTCTGACTTCCACCGGACCGTGGTCAACAAAAACTCCTTGGCGAAGTCCTCCTACCTATGACCATGGCGGTAACGGAGTCGGCGTCCCTCAGCTATCCGAATCCACGCCACCCCCAGCTACCGCGACCGCCGAGTTCATGGTGTCCGAGCCCATTCACTTCCAGGGACCTGCTGCGGTGACAGCGACGGTGGCGGTGATTGTGGTCGACTGAACCCCGTTACAGCGAAACACTTCCTTTGCTTTCCCCGCCGACCGCGACGGTATCGACCGCCGACTGCCAGGTACCAAAAGTACGCCATGCACCGCATTCATTTCCATAGCCACAAATATACCAAGGACTTAATCAAGCACTGAAACTGTAAACAGTATATTTCCAATTTGAAGTCTTGCTTCTCAAAACATATAAAGAATCTTGTTATATTTATACAAAATGAGCCTTGGATTTATTCTGGAGTGTGTGTCTCCTTTACTGCCTCTGTGAGTACAACAAATGCTTAGCACTGCCCTCTGATAAGCCTCACTGCTCTCCCACACGCACACAGACAGTATTATCTACTCGTTGCCTCTATCTTCCTGCGGGGATATCTTGTGCTCTGTACATAGTGTGCTTCATTTCTGTTCACTGTACAGAGGGGCGCTATTGGACATGGACGCAGAGTGCAGGATGCAGGGTGAATGGTTCTGAATGCAGGGTGCCAGATGCAGGACACAGGGTGCAGGATGCAGGGTGCAGGATGCAGGACGCAGGATGCAAGACGCAGGGTGCAGGGTGCAGAGCGCAGAGCGCAGGGTGCATGATGCAGGGTGCAGGACACAGGGTGCAGGATACATGATGCACGATGCAGGAAGAAGGGTGCAGGACATAGGGTGCAGGATGCAGGGTGAATGGTTCTGAATGCAGAGTGTAGGATGCAGGACACAGGGTGCAGGAAACAGGGTGCCAGATGCAGGATGCAGGGTGCAAGACGCAGGGTGCAGAGTCGGGGTGCATGATGCAGGACTTGGGGTGCAGGATGCAGGGTGACGGATGCAGGAAGCAGGGTGAATGGTTCTGCATGCAGGGTGCCAGATGCAGGACACAGGATGCAGATGCAGGGTGCAGGATGCATGACGCAGGAAGCAAGACGCAGGGTGCAGAGCGCAGGGTGCATGATGCAGGGTGCAGGACGCAGGGTGCAGGACACAGGATGCAGGACGAAGGGTGTAGGACGAAGAGTGCAGGAAGCAAGGCATGGGGTGCAGGGTGAAGGACATGGGGTGCAGGATGCAGTGTGAATGATTCTGCATTCAGGGTGCAGGGTGCAGGACGCAGGGTGCAGGGTGCATGACGCAGTATGCAGAACGAAGGGTGCAGAATGCAGGACATGAGGTGCACGATGCAAGGTGCAGGACGCAGGATGCAGGATGCAGGATGTGAGGTGCATTATGAAGGGTGGAGTGTGCAGTACGCAGGGTGCATGAGGAAGGGTGCAGAATATAAGGCATGGGTTGCAGGGTGCAGAACATGGGTTCGATGGACGCAGGGTGCAGGAGGCAGGGTGCAGGAGGCAGGGTGCATGACGCAGGGTGCATGACAAAGGGTGCAGAATGTGAGACATGGGGTGCAGGATGCAGGACATGAGTTCTCTGGACGCAGGGTGCAGGGTGCAGGGTGCAGGGTGGAGGATGTGGCAGACCTTCTGTGTATCTTTGGCCGGCCCCTCCCCACACCTTTTGCACCTCTCCGGGCACAGGGAGCCCACTCACACAGGCCTCGTCCAGGGAAGGTGCCCTCAGGGGGTGTTCCTGCTACATGTATGCACAGTTATGTGAATTCAACCCAGACACACCTCACAAGTCCTTGGCCTTACAATGGTGCCAGCTGGTGGAGGCTGTGGGGCGGGGTGGGGGGGGGGGGGGGCGGCAGCAGGCTGGGGAAGGGGTGCCAGCGGCTCGGGCATCCAGTCAGCTGTCAGGGCGCTCTACATATGGCTGCCAATGCTTCAGATTGCTATGTGTGATATTTTCATCATTTCAGTGTAATTATGAGTGACATTCAGCGACTATGAGTGACACGTTCTACGACTATGAGTGACACGTTCTCTCGAACAAAATCAAGCAATAAAGTCGAGGGAAACATATAATGATCAGAAATGACACCTCTCCGAGCAACGAGAAACTCTAAGATGATATTAAAACTGCTGCAAAGCACCAGAAATGGAAGGGCCCTTGCCTAGTGCCCTTGTAACCTGATTGGACAGGGGCCACAGACACCCCGTGTCGGGCAAACCGCAGGGGAAGGAGAATGAGGCACACAGAGGTACAAGCAGCGGCCGGCTCAGGTAAGCGCAGTGGGGCGGGGCACGCAGGGGGGAGCCTCAGGAGAACGAGGCTGAGGTACACAGAGGTACAAGCAGCGGCCGGCTCAGGTAAGTGTGGTGAGCGGGGCACGCAGGGGGGAGCCTCAGGAGAACGAGGCTGAGGCACACAGAGGTACAAGCAGCGGCCGGCTCAGGTAAGCGCAGTGGGGCGGGGCACGCAGGGGGGAGCCTCAGGAGAACGAGGCTGAGGTACACAGAGGTACAAGCAGCGGCCGGCTCAGGTAAGCGCAGTGGGGCGGGGCACGCAGGGGGGAGCCTCAGGAGAACGAGGCTGAGGCACACAGAGGTACAAGCAGCGGCCGGCTCAGGTAAGCGCAGTGGGGCGGGGCACGCAGGAGGGAGCCTCAGGAGAACGAGGCTGAGGCACACAGAGGTACAAGCAGCGGCCGGCTCAGGTAAGCGCAGTGGGGCGGGGCACGCAGGGGGGAGCCTCAGGAGAACGAGGCTGAGGCACACAGAGGTACAAGCAGCGGCCGGCTCAGGTAAGCGCAGTGGGGCGGGGCACGCAGGGGGGAGCCTCAGGAGAACGAGGCTGAGGCACACAGAGGTACAAGCAGCTGCAGGCTCAGGTAAGTGTGGTGAGCGGGGCAGGGCATGCAGGGGGGGAAGCCTCAGGAGAAAGAGGCTGAGGCACACAGAGGCACAAGCAGCGGCCGGCTCAGGTAAGCTCAGTGGGGCGGGGCACGGCAGGAGGGAAGCCTCGGGAGAAAGAGGTTGAGGCACACAGAGGTACAAGCAGCGGCCGGCTCAGGTAAGTGCGGTAGGGCAGGGCACGGCAGGGGGAAGCCTCAGGAGAACGAGGCTGAGGTACACAGAGGTACAAGCAGCGGCCGGCTCTGGTAAGCGCAGTGGGGCGGGGCACGCAGGGGGGAGCCTCAGGAGAACGAGGCTGAGGCACACAGAGGTACAAACAGCGGCCGGCTCAGGTAAGCGCAGTGGGGCGGGGCACAGCACAGGGGAAGATTCAGGAGAAAGAGGCTGAGGCACACAGAGGTACAAGCAGCGGCCGGCTCAGGTAAGCGCAGTGGGGCGGGGCACGCAGGGGGGAGCCTCAGGAGAACGAGGCTGAGGTACACAGAGGTACAAGCAGCGGCCGGCTCAGGTAAGTGCAGTGGGGCGGGGCACGCAGGGGGGAGCCTCAGGAGAACGAGGCTGAGGTACACAGAGGTACAAGCAGCGGCCGGCTCAGGTAAGCGCAGTGGGGCGGGGCACGCAGGGGGGAGCCTCAGGAGAACGAGGCTGAGGCACACAGAGGTACAAGCAGCGGCCGGCTCAGGTAAGTGCAGTGGGGCGGGGCACGCAGGGGGGAGCCTCAGGAGAACGAGGCTGAGGCACACAGAGGCACAAGCAGCGGCCGGCTCAGGTAAGTGTGGTGAGCGGGGCAGGGCATGCAGGGGGGGAAGCCTCAGGAGAAAGAGGCTGAGGCACACAGAGGCACAAGCAGCGGCCGGCTCAGGTAAGTGCAGTGGGGCGGGGCACGCAGGGGGGAGCCTCAGGAGAACGAGGCTGAGGCACACAGAGGCACAAGCAGCGGCCGGCTCAGGTAAGTGTGGTGAGCGGGGCAGGGCATGCAGGGGGGGAAGCCTCAGGAGAAAGAGGCTGAGGCACACAGAGGCACAAGCAGCGGCCGGCTCAGGTAAGTGCAGTGGGGCGGGGCACGCAGGGGGGAGCCTCAGGAGAACGAGGCTGAGGCACACAGAGGTACAAGCAGCGGCCGGCTCAGGTAAGCGCAGTGGGGCGGGGCACGCAGGGGGGAGCCTCAGGAGAACGAGGCTGAGGCACACAGAGGTACAAGCAGCGGCCGGCTCAGGTAAGCGCAGTGGGGCAAGGCACGCAGGGGGGAGCCTCAGGAGAACGAGGCTGAGGCACACAGAGGTACAAGCAGCGGCCGGCTCAGGTAAGCGCAGTGGGGCGGGGCACGGCACAGGGGAAGATTCAGGAGAAAGAGGCTGAGGCACACAGAGGTACAAGCAGCTGCAGGCTCAGGTAAGTGCAGTGGGGCGGGGCACGCAGGGGTGAGCCTGAGGAGAACGAGGCTGAGGTACACAGAGGTACAAGCAGCGGCCGGCTCTGGTAAGCGCAGTGGGGCGGGGCACGCAGGGGGGAGCCTCAGGAGAACGAGGCTGAGGCACACAGAGGTACAAGCAGCGGCCGGCTCAGGTAAGCGCAGTGGGGCGGGGCACGGCACAGGGGAAGATTCAGGAGAAAGAGGCTGAGGCACACAGAGGTACAAGCAGCGGCCGGCTCAGGTAAGCGCAGTGGGGCGGGGCACGCAGGGGGGAGCCTCAGGAGAACGAGGCTGAGGCACACAGAGGTACAAGCAGCGGCCGGCTCAGGTAAGCGCAGTGGGGCGGGGCACGCAGGGGGGAGCCTCAGGAGAACGAGGCTGAGGTACACAGAGGTACAAGCAGCGGCCGGCTCTGGTAAGCGCAGTGGGGCGGGGCACGCAGGGGGGAGCCTCAGGAGAACGAGGCTGAGGCACACAGAGGTACAAGCAGCGGCAGGCTCAGGTAAGTGTGGTGAGCGGGGCAGGGCATGCAGGGGGGGAAGCCTCAGGAGAAAGAGGCTGAGGCACACAGAGGCACAAGCAGCGGCCGGCTCAGGTAAGCGTGGTGGGGCAGGGCACAGCAGTGGGGGGGCCTCAGGAGAACGAGGCTGAGGCACACAGAGGTACAAGCAGCGGCCGGCTCAGGTAAGCGCAGTGGGGCGGGGCACGCAGGGGGGAGCCTCAGGAGAACGAGGCTGAGGCACACAGAGGTACAAGCAGCGGCCGGCTCAGGTAAGCGCAGTGGGGCGGGGCACGCAGGGGGGAGCCTCAGGAGAACGAGGCTGAGGTACACAGAGGTACAAGCAGCAGCCGGCTCAGGTAAGCGCAGTGGGGCGGGGCACGCAGGGGGGAGCCTCAGGAGAACGAGGCTGAGGTACACAGAGGCCCAAGCAGCGGCCGGCTTAGGTAAGAGTGGTGGGGTAGGGCACAGCAGGGGGGAGGAAGCCTCCGAAGAAGGAGGCTGAGGCACACAGAGGTACAAGCAGCGGCCGGCTTAGGTAAGTGCAGTAGGATGGGCACAGCAGGGTGGAAGCCTCAGGAGAAGGAGGCTGAGGCACCCGACCCGTTAGACGTTACGTGGGGGGCCCTATTGGCATTCCTCGGGGTCCCACAAGGCCTCACCATGGTCAGCCCTTTGAAGCATCTCAGGGGTCACCCTTCCATCTCCCTCGCCCCCCCCCCATGCATAGCACACATGGTCCAATCCATCCCCTCTCCGGACCGGCGGTGGCGCCTCGAGGACCCTGAGGATGTACTCTTGGCACTCCTCTTGCAGGGTGGGCAGTCTTTGCAAAGCCATCGATGGCTGGAATGTGCCCCCCCCCCCAACCCCCCATCAGCGACCTTCACTCTGGCCCCAGACCTGTAAATAATGAGGATTTGTTTCCAATCAAAGTAAACAAGTCCAGCTATCTCTGGTGGGGAATGTGCTGTCCGTGGGAAGGCCTGTCCCAGCGGTGGCTGGTATCAGGGGTCCTCTCTCCACACGTCATGGGGGGGAGGCCTCTACACAGGTCATGGAGGGGGGGGCCTCTACACACGTCATGGGGGGGCCTCTTACACACGTCATGGTAGAGGGGGTCCTCTCTCCACACGTCATGGTAGAGGGGGTCCTCTCTCCACACGTCATGGTAGAGGGGGACCTCTACACACGTCATGGTAGAGGGGGACCTCTACACACGTCATGGTAGAGGGGGTCCTCTCTCCACACGTCATGGAGGGGGTCCTCTACACACTTCATGGTAGAGGGGGGCCTCTACACATGTCATGGTATAGGGGGTCCTCTCTCCACACGTCATGGAGGGGGGGGCCTCTACACATGTCATGGTAGAGTGGGGGCCTCTACACACGTCATGGTAGAGGGGGTCCTCTCTCCACACATCATGGAGGTGGGGGGCCTCTACACACGTCATGTTAGAGGGGGTCCTCTCTCCACACGTCATGGAGGGGGGGCTCCCCTCTGCACTCCACTGTACCCCACAGCGATTCACTCTACTCCACTCTATGCCCCTCCATTCTATGGTACCGTGCGCCACACCACAATTCTCAAACAAAAGCCAAGAGCAACCCATATCTCCTTGCAAACTGGGTAGAGCTAAGCAGCCAAAATAACATTGTTCACAAGGAAGTCATTTAAACCAAACAAGGGGCATATTATCAAGAACAGCATTACAATTATTGCAATTTAGCAGCAGGAAACTGCCGCTAAAGCGGCGATAATGGGCTTGATAATGTGCCCTGGAGAATTCCAATAGAAGCCCAGGCTCACACCAGAACCTGGGCTTCTATTGGAATTCCATAGAGCATATTATCAAGCCAATTATCGCCCTTTTAGCTGCAGTTTTCTGCCGCTAAAGCGGCGATAATTGTATCACCTGTCTTGATAATATGCCCCATAGTGACCACTGCACACGCGCCCTGGAGACCCCGAGCGCACATAGAAGCAGTGTGGCTGCGCACTAAGCGCTATGCAAAGACGGAACCAAGCGTGTCATTATCTCAGAGATCTTAAGAATGTACTGCACATCAGTAAACTGGAAAACTCTGCAACTTTCAAAAAGGAAAAATGTGAAATCTCTCAAGACACATATGTGTAACCTGAGCCCTGCGTTGCATATTCCAGTCCTGTCGAGATAGTTTACTCGAGCAGCCGCTGACACGCGACCCCTGCAGCAGAAGATACTTAGGAATAAAAAGAAGAAACGTACAAAAAGGAAAATATAAGACCTGGTCTCGGGAAATGCACGAACTTCTACCCCGAGCCCTCTGAAGTTCGAACACCAGATGCGCCGTCATCCGCCTTGTCTACGCACACCCCTATGCTTACATCGACTCTTTCGTACACTTTGCATTTTTCAAAGCATATTTTTTTCTGAGTGAAAAAACTTTCTCCCGAATTCCCAACTTGCCAAACCTGCAGCCCGAAAACAGATGCATCTCCAGCCCCCCCGGGCCCGGCCGTAAATTGGGCCCTGACGCAAAGAACGCTCAGCTCAGCCGTGAAGTATGCAGACAGTACTCAGAGCACAGGGTTGAGACGAGCAGCACGCCGGGAGCTGCATCTGAGGGGGCGAGCCATCGGTGCGTAAACAAGTGTGAGAGGAGAGCCTTGTCATCCGTGCGTAAACAGGAGTGAGAAGAGAGCCTTGCCATCGGTGCGTAAACAAGAGTGAGAGGAGAGTCTTGCCATCCGTGTGTAAACAAGTGTGAGAGGAGAGCCTTGCTATCCGTGCGTAAACAAGTGTGAGAAGAGAGCCTTGCCATCTGTGCGTAAACAAGAGTGAGAAGAGAGCCTTGCCATCTGTGCGTAAACAAGAGTGAGAGGAGAGCCTTGCCATCCATGCGTAAACAAGAGTGAGAGGAGAGCCTTGCCATCCGTGCGTAAACAAGTGTGAGAAGAGAGCCTTGCCATCCGTGCGTAAACAAGAGTGAGAAGAGAGCCTTGCCATCCGTGCGTAAACAAGAGTGAGAGGAGAGCCTTGCCATCCGTGCGCAAACAAGTGTGAGAAGAGAGCCTTGCCATCGGTGCGTAAACAAGAGTGAGAGGAGAGCCTTGCCATCTGTGCGTAAACAAGAGTGAGAAGAGAGCCTTGCCATCGGTGCGTAAACAAGAGCGAGAAGAGAGCCTTGCCATCCGTGCGTAAACAAGAGTGAGAGGAGAGCCTTGCCATCGGTGCATAAACAAGAGTGAGAGGAGAGCCTTGCCATCGGTGCGTAAACAAGTGTGAGAGGAGAGCCTTGCCATCCGTGCGTAAACAAGAGTGAGAAGAGAGCCTTGCCATCCGTGCGTAAACAAGAGTGAGAGGAGAGTTTTGCCATCCGTGTGTAAACAAGTGTGAGAGGAGAGCCATGCCATCCGTGCGTAAACAAGTGTGAGAAGAGAGCCTTGCCATCCGTGTGTAAACAAGAGTGAGAAGAGAGCCTTGCCATCCGTGCGTAAACAAGAGTGAGAGGAGAGCCTTGCCATCCGTGCGTAAACAAGAGTGAGAAGAGAGCCTTGCCATCCGTGCGTAAACAAGAGTGAGAGGAGAGCCTTGCCATCCGTGCGTAAACAAGAGTGAGAGGAGAGCCTTGCCAACCATGCATAAACAAGAGTGAGAGGAGAGCCTTGCCATCCGTGCGTAAACAAGAGTGAGAAGAGAGCCTTGCCATCCGTGCGTAAACAAGTGTGAGAGGAGAGCCTTGCCATCCGTGCGTAAACAAACCAGGCCAAGAGAGCAAGGGACGCCGGGCCAGCATCTGTGTGTAAACAAAGCGTGCCAAGAGTGTGAGGAATGGCGTGCCATCCATACCTAAACAAACTAGAGAAGAACAATGCCATCATGCATAAACAAACCATGGCAAGAGCACGAGGGATGCTGTGCCATCTGTGCGTAAACAAACCGTACCGTCTGGTCATAAACAAACCAGGCCAAGAGTGCGAGGAACACCGTGCCATCATCTGTGCATGAAAAAAACGTGCCAAGAGCTTGAGGAATGCCGTGCCATAAGGGAGTAAACAAATCGTGCCAAGAGTGTGAGTAATGGCGTGCCATCATCTGGGAGTAAACAAACCAGGCCAAGAGTGCGAGGAGAGCTGTCATCCATGCGTAAACAAACCAGGCCAAGAGGGTGAAAAGAGCCGTGCCATCCGTGGGTAAATAAATGGGGCCCAAAGAGCGTCGTCATCTGTGTGTAAACAAACTGTGCCAAGAGCACTAAGATAGTGGTGCCATTCATATGTAAACATACCGGGCCAATAGCTCAAAGGTAGGGGTGCCATCCACACGAACCACGCCAAGAAGGAGCGGAGAGCCATGTCATCCATGTGCAAACAAACCATGCATAGAGTGCGAAAAGAGCCATGCCATCCATGTGTAAACAAACCGTATCATAGTGCAAGGAGAGCTCTGCCATCCATGTGTAAACAAACCATGCCAAGAGTGTGAGGAACACCGTGCCATCTGTGGATAAACAAACCAGGCCTTCAGAGTGATGGGAGCCTTGCCATCCATGCGTAAACAAACCATGCCAAGAGTCCTAAGAGAGCAGTGCCATCCATGCATAAAAAACTGGCTCAAGAGTGAGAGAAGAGCCTTGTCATCCATGCGTAACCAAAGCATGCTAAGGCTGTAAAGAGAACTGTGCCATTCGTGCACTAAACAAACCATGCCAAGAGCATAAAGATATCAGTACCTTCTGTACGTATACAATGTAAGCTAAGACTGCGAGGAGAGCTGTGCCATCCGTGGGTAAACAAACCGTGGAAATAGAGTGAAGTGAGCCATGCAATCTGTGCTCAAGCAAACCATGCTAAGAGAATAAAGAAAGCAGTGCCTTCTGTGCACAAAGAAAGTGGACCAAGAATGTGAGGAACACCATGCCATCTGTGCATAAACGAACCATGCCAAGAGTGTGAGGAGAGCCTTGCCATCAATGCGTAAACAAACTGTGTCAAGAGTGCGACGAGAGCCGTTCCAAGAGTGTGAGGAACACAGTGCCATCTGTGGATAAGCAAACCAGGCCTTCAGAGTGATGAGAGCCTTGCCATCCATGCGTAAACAAACCATGCCAAGAGTGCTAAGAGAGCAGTGCCATCCATGCATAAAAAACTGGCTCAAGAGTGGGAGAAGAGCCTGTCATCCATGCGTAACCAAAGCATGCTAAGGGTGTAAAGAGAACTGTGCCATTCATGCGTAAACAAATGGGGCCAAGAGTTCGAAGAATGCGTGCCATTCATGTATATAAAGGCTAACTGGGGGCCAGTGATCCCAAAAAACTGAGAAACAGCATAACCTGTGAGCAGGGTCAGACTGGCTTACAGTGCAACCAGGCAGTACCCGATGGGCTAGTGTTGGACAGGCCCCATGAAGGGCTCGCTCCCTCCCCGCACGACCAGGCCCGAGGCCGGCTCCTCAAGTGTTACACGCAACCACTACCCGTTTTCCGTCCCCTCTGGGACCCCTGCCTCTGAACATCTCAACCTCATGGGCCCGATCCCCTACCGGCCCTCTCGCCCGACCTGGGCGCCATCTTGGACACAGCATCACGAGGCCGCGTGGCCTCCGATCGACCCTAACCCTGGGCCTGGCTAGGCCCCGACATCCCGGCACCACCATCCACCCAGGAGGTGAGCGGACTACTTGGCAGGTCAATGGGAGAAAGAGGTGTCGATGGCTCTCCCCCGCCAAGTGCCGATCACCCCCAGCTCCCCCAGGCGCTGGCTCCACCCCCCTGCTGGGTGTCTGGACTCCCTCATCCTGGACCTCCCGACCTCCAAGTGCGAGGGTCCGGACATCAAAGGGCGCCAGACCTATAACTGGGGCAGCTCCAGAGCAGGAAGGCAGTTGTATCCTGGAGTCGAGAGACGCAGTGAAGAACTCATCCTTGACGGACTACTGGCGCTGCCGTAGCCCTGCCTTGCGAACTATCGTCCTGCCTGCTGGCGCTGCCGCAACCTTCTGAAACCTTCATCGTCGTCGGGACCTGCTGGCGTGGCCGCGGACCATTTGTAATCACCACCTTCATCGGGACCTGCTGGCTTCGCCGCGGACCGTCGCTACCTTCATCCATCTCGGGACCTGCTGGCTCCGCCGCGGCCCGATCATCTAGAACGCCGAGCTCGAGGATTGAGAGCTATTTCATCTACCAGATTGGTAACAAGACTGTCCCGCCACCCTTTTCCCAATCCAGAGACCAGAACCGAGGGGACCCCTGAGTCCAGACCTCCTTGTACCATTTTACCGTACTTAAAGAATTGCTCATAAAGTATCGTTGAACCTTATCCTTGTGTGGTGTAAGTCTGTGGGGGGGAAGTTACTTGTCTGTACGATCGCTGGAGACGGCTCTCCCCGGAGACCTCTCCCCCTATCCTCGGCCGACCCTCCCGGTCCGTCTAACATTGGTGGCCAGCGGCGCGATCCGAATCACCGCATAATCGTACAGAGAGTAGCTCACCCCACGACGAAATCACAATGACAACCAAAGAAAGCGGATCCACCGAGAAATTCCAGATGGAGAAATTGGAAGAATACAGCCATCGTGAGTTGAAACAATTCTGCATTGAACTAGGTATCGCTACCACCGGTCTAAGTACTAAAGACGATTTCAAGCACGCCCTTGAGTCTTGGGCAGAAACCGGGGCCGTCAGACCCCCGGACCAAAATGTCGCAGCAGCAGAAAAAGACACCAAGGCTCCCGAGGAGCAAAGAACGGGTCTCTCGCAAGACGAGATCCAAGAACGAGAAAGAACCCGACTACATGAACTAGAAATGGCCCGCCTCAAAATGGATGGTGAACTCAAGTTAGCCGAACAGAAACTGAACCTAGAACATCTGCGGCTCCGAGAAGAACGGGAAGAGAAACAGAGACAAAGAGAGCTCGAGGAAAAGAGACTGGCGTATGAACATGAGCGCAAACTAGCTGAGATAGACTTACGCAAGCAGAACAAAGAATTAGGGGTGCCCGAGCAACCGCGCACCCCAGGGGCAACAGAAAAAAAGGTACACATCCCCAAGGATGTCGTTCGAGAATATTTCCGAGAGGACGACATACAGCAATGGTTCAAGGCCTACGAGATCGCTATGACCTCCCACCGGATCGATCGAAGCGACTGGGGAGCCGGTCTATGGGGGAGGTTCCTCAATGAGGGCCGCGATGCCCTGCTACAGCTCCCAGACCATCTGATGACCTCCTATGACCACATGAAAGCTGCCCTCCTCACCCGCTATGGGCTCACACCCGAAATGTACCGCCAGAGGTTCCGAGACTGCACCCGGATCCCGGGTACGACTTGGGTGGAATACGTGAACTATTTCAGCCGGGCCTTCGAGGGTTGGATCAAAGGAAGCAACGTAACCACTTACGAACAACTCTTCAATCTCATGGTATGGGAGCATCTATCAAACAACTGCTTCGTCGAGCTCAGGCAGCACCTCCTCAACAGCAAATTGACTGATCCACGGCAGCTCGCCGCCGAGGCTGACCGGTGGGAAATCACCCGAGTAGGCCGAAATGGGTCCTATGAACAGAACCGGAACCACCACGGTCAGCACCGTCCCCGAGGAGGAGGAGGGGGCCAAGGACGAGGAAAGGACAACGCTCCGGCCGCCCCCGTTACCAGCACCCCACCCCCGGCCAACCGGGGCAACACCCCGGCGCGGCGGGGATACAGAGCCAATGTCACGTGTCACCGATGCCAGCGAGTCGGCCACTACGCAAACGACCCAAATTGTCCACAGAGCCAGACTCCGAGACCCCGCCAGATGGCTGCCGCCGCCCTGGGGGAAGAACAAATCTCCGAGGAACATGAAGCATGTGAGCAAGAACACCAAGAATGGGAGCCAGCCGCCATGGCTCTAGCATGCTTAGGGGGAAGAGACATGGTCCCGCGGGTCCCCCTACCCGCCAACACCCGGAAGTACAGTCAATGGGTGAACATTAATGGACGCCGGGCCGAAGCCCTACGTGACACCGGGGCCAGTGTAACAGCCGTCCGCTGTCACCTGGTGACCCCAGAACAGATCCTGCCGAACATTCTCTGCCCTGTCCGTTCAGCCGACAATTCGGAGAGTCTATGTCGGATGGCTTGCGTCCCCTTCGAGTGGGGAGGAGTCTCCGGCATGTTGAAAGTGACGGTCCGAGATGACGCCCCCGTAGACTGTCTCCTGGGGAATGACCTTGAAAGCTCCCCGTGGGCCGCCGTAGAAAGGAGAGAGCACCTGGGGATGTTGGGCATCCCGGACTGGGCGTGCGTCACCACCCGGTCCATGGCCGCCCGTGCCATCCCCCGACCCGAAGAACCTGAATGGCCGGCACCTCCTCCCCCGGTCGCTCCAGTAGAAGACGCCGACCGTGCCGTCCCCCCAGAACAAACTCCCGAGAGGCCCGTTCAGCCTCAGGACCTTTCCGGCCTGGATCAGTGGCGTCAAGAGGGGGGGCCCACCCAGGAACAGTTTCGCCAAGAACAGAAGACCTGTCCCTCCCTCGAGGGACTCCGCCAACAAGCCCTCGCTCAGAGCGCAGGGGATACTTCCGGAACCCATTGGGTCTATTGGGACAATGACCTGTTGTACAGCGAACAGAGAATCGCGGAGTTAGGGGCCAGTCGAGTGCTAGTGGTGCCCCTCCGCTTTAGAGACTTCTTGCTAAACCTGGCCCACGATGTCCCCCTGGCTGGCCACCTGGGTCAGGATAAAACCTACAGTCGCCTGGTGACCCACTTTTTCTGGCCTAAGATGAGGAACGATGTACTCCAGCACTGCCGATCTTGCCCCACGTGCCAAGCCAGTGGGAAGAGCGGCCGCAAGCTGAAAGCCCCCCTGCAACCATTTCCAGTGGTCACCACCCCGTTCGAGAGGGTGGGGATAGACATTGTGGGGCCCCTAGACCCCAACACAGCACAAGGACATCGGTTCATCCTGGTACTGGTGGACCACGCCACCCGCTACCCTGAGGCTGTTCCCCTGCGAACTGTGACAGCCCCAGTAGTCGGCCCGGCCCTGATGGGGATCTTCTCCCGTGTGGGCTTCCCCCGAGAAGTCGTCAGTGACCGGGGCACAAACTTTATTTCAAAATACATGAAGTCCCTCTGGCAACAGTGTGGGGTCACCTACCGATTCACGACCCCCTATCACCCTCAAGGAAACGGACTCGTTGAGCGGTTCAACCGCACGCTCAAAGGGATGATTGGGGGGTTGGAAGAGCCCCTCCGTCGCCAGTGGGATGTACTACTACCGTGCCTTCTCTTTGCCTACCGAGAAGTCCCCCAGAAGTCCCTCGGCTTCAGGCCGTTTGAACTCTTGTATGGACACCCGGTACGAGGGCCGCTCAGCCTAGTCAAAGAAGGCTGGGAAATGCCCCCTCTAAAGAACCCTCCAGATGTTTTCAAGTACCTCCTAACCCTCCGCAACCAGACCCGACGATTCAGAGAGATGGCAAAAGCAAACTTGGAGGCCAGTCAGGAGGACATGAAAAGGTGGTACGACCAAAATGCCTCCTCCATCGAATTTGAACCCGGCCAACAAGTATGGGTAATGTCCCCCACCGAACCATGCGCCCTGCAAGACAAATGGACGGGGCCCTTCAAAGTAATCGAGCGCAAGGGCCCTGTCACCTATCTCATCGATATGGAATCTTCACGGAACCCCCTCCAGGTTCTCCACGCTAATAGGCTGAAACCCCATTTTGTGCGTTCAGAACTCAGCCTCCTGATGGCAACAGACAATGGAGCCGAGGAGGACTCCGAACCCCTCCCTGACCTCCTACGGACTCGGGAGAAGGACGGCTCCGTGGACGGGGTCCGACTCTCGGAGGCCCTCACCCTGGAACAGCGCCAAGGATGCCGAGACCTCCTGCTGCAGTTCGCCAGCCTGTTCTCCCTCACCCCAGGGGTCACCCCCTGGTGCGTACACGACGTGGACACTGGAGACAGTCCCCCTATCCGCCACCGGGCCTACCGCGTACCAGATCGGGTACGGGCCTGCATCCAAGAGGAGGTGGCCAGGATGCTCACGCTCGGGGTCATCGAGCCCTCCGACAGCCCCTGGGCCAGCCCAGTAGTACTGGTCCCCAAAGCGGCCGCCCCCGGCGCCACACCAGAACTCCGGTTCTGCGTCGACTACCGGGGCTTGAATGCGGTCACCAGAACAGACGCACATCCCATTCCTCGGGCAGATGAACTAATCGACCGCATGGGAGCTGCCCGCTACCTCAGTATCTTCGACCTGACGGCGGGTTACTGGCAGATCGGCCTCACACCCCGGGCCCAAGAACGATCTGCATTTTCCACTCCTGATGGCCACTATCACTTCAAGGTCATGCCATTCGGCATGAAGAATGCCCCAGCAACGTTTCAGCGGCTAGTTAATCAGGTCCTGGCGGGGCTTGAAGAATTCAGCGCCGCCTACCTGGACGATATCGCTGTATACAGCCACCACTGGACCGACCACCTCCACCACCTCCGAGAGGTGCTACAGGCCCTTCAATGAGCTGGCCTCACGATCAAGGCCAGCAAATGCCAAATTGGCCAGGGGTCCGTGACTTATCTCGGACACCAGGTGGGAAGCGGTCTGGTGGCCCCTCTGCAACTCAAGATCGCTGCCATCCAGTCTTGGCAGCCCCCCATCACCCAGACCGAGGTACGCGCCTTTTTGGGACTCACAGGCTACTACCGGCGGTTCGTGAGAGACTATGGCAGTATTGTGGGGCCCCTCACGGAACTCACATCCAAAAACCAACCAAAGAAGGTCAACTGGACCCCAGACTGTCAAGCGGCCTTCGAGAAGCTGAAGACTGCCATGTGCTCCGCCCCTGTGCTCCAGGCCCCCGACTACAGTCGGGAATTTATCGTCCAGACGGATGCCTCCGACCATGGCATTGGGGCAGTCCTTTCCCAGTTGAACCCCGAAGGACTTGACCAGCCAGTGGCTTTCATCAGCAGGCGACTCCTGGCCCGGGAACAACGCTGGAGCACCATCGAGAGGGAGGCCTTCGCCGTGGTGTGGGCCCTCAAAAAGCTCCGGCCCTATCTCTTCGGCACCCACTTCCGGGTACAGACTGATCATCGGCCCCTGCAGTGGCTAATGCAGATGCGGGGGGAAAACCCGAAACTACTACGTTGGTCCATCTCCCTGCAGGGGATGGACTTCACTGTGGAACATCGACCTGGGCAAGACCACGCCAACGCAGATGGCCTGTCACGCTTTTTCCGCCTCGACGAGGAGAGTCCCCAAGAGGATGGGTGACTCTCCCCGCCTTCAGCTGGGGGGGACGCATGTTGGACAGGCCCCATGAAGGGCTCGCTCCCTCCCCGCACGACCAGGCCCGAGGCCGGCTCCTCAAGTGTTACACGCAACCACTACCCGTTTTCCGTCCCCTCTGGGACCCCTGCCTCTGAACATCTCGACCTCATGGGCCCGATCCCCTACCGGCCCTCTCGCCCGACCTGGGCGCCATCTTGGACACAGCACCACGAGGCCGCGTGGCCTCCGATCGACCCTAACCCTGGGCCTGGCTAGGCCCCGACATCCCGGCACCACCATCCACCCAGGAGGTGAGCGGACTACTTGGCAGGTCAATGGGAGAAAGAGGTGTCGATGGCTCTCCCCCGCCAAGTGCCGATCACCCCCAGCTCCCCCAGGCGCTGGCTCCACCCCCCTGCTGGGTGTCTGGACTCCCTCATCCCGGACCTCCCGACCTCCAAGTGCGAGGGTCCGGACATCAAAGGGCGCCAGACCTATAACTGGGGCAGCTCCAGAGCAGGAAGGCAGTTGTATCCTGGAGTCGAGAGACGCAGTGAAGAACTCATCCTTGACGGACTACTGGCGCTGCCGTAGCCCTGCCTTGCGAACTATCGTCCTGCCTGCTGGCGCTGCCGCAACCTTCTGAAACCTTCATCGTCGTCGGGACCTGCTGGCGTGGCCGTGGACCGTTTGTAATCACCACCTTCATCGGGACCTGCTGGCTTCGCCGCGGACCGTCGCTACCTTCATCCATCTCGGGACCTGCTGGCTCCGCCGCGGCCCGATCATCTAGAACGCCGAGCTCGAGGATTGAGAGCTATTTCATCTACCAGATTGGTAACAAGACTGTCCCGCCACCCTTTTCCCAATCCAGAGACCAGAACCGAGGGGACCCCTGAGTCCAGACCTCCTTGTACCATTTTACCGTACTTAAAGAATTGCTCATAAAGTATCGTTGAACCGTATCCTTGTGTGGTGTACGTCTGTGGGGGGGGAGTTACTTGTCTGTACGATCGCTGGAGACGGCTCTCCCCGGAGACCTCTCCCCCTATCCTCGGCCGACCCTCCCGGTCCGTCTAACAGCTAGTGTCACAGATCAGTGTGTGGGCTGTATTTTAGAAGCATGTGGGCCTGTTTTATGACCAGGTGTGCTGGATTTTGCTTTTGATTTCTCTGACATTAAAACAAACATTGCTTGCAGCAAACACAAATTCATGCAGTCTCCTGTGCCTTGCAAAATACCCATACAGTGTGTCTTTTACAAGTTCAAAACTGGAACTTGTTAGCTATCTGCTTCGCTGATGGGGCCACTATTATTTCAGTACTCAGGCTTATTTTTCTCCCAGTCTGGCCTTGCCTGAGAGAAACAACACACCGTCCCTGAACTGCCAGGAACTATAACAGCAACCCCCCCCCCCAAAATTGTCAGTCAGTGCACCCAATAAGTGCAAAAGCGCCCCAGGGACTGTGGGCAACTCAAACACTTCCCCCAGAATTACAAGACACTTTAACAGCACCTCAGTAATTCTGAGCAACTGAAACTGGAGAGAATGATTGTGGAGTGCGCCTGCGCGTAAACAAAGTTGCAAACCCGGCCCAATAGCATGAGCGGCCACGTGCCATATGTGCATAAAGAGACCAACGCTGGCCAAAACCACACACCCCACCCATGGAACTGTGAGCCATCCCGCCAGCGCCTTGTAGCTGGACCTGCTGAGTGGGTCGTGCAGTGTGTTCCAAGAGCAGTGCAAGCCATCTGTGTGCAAAAAGGCCAAGGCTGGCCAAAACCATGCACCCCATCCCTGGAACTGAGGGCCAGGGCACCCCAGAACTGAGAGCCACTGCAGCAAGACACTGTGGGCGATATTCTCAATAATGGGTGATAATTATCGCAAAATTAGCTTAACGCAACTTTGCACAACGCAGTCTATCGCAACAAAATAACACAGTGTTAACTTTGTGTTCCCAACCCTGTGGCACCATGCAATAGTCTCACGGTAAAGCGCCAAATGACGCCTAAAAATTAACACAACGCTGAAAAAATGCAAAACACAAATGCTGAAAAAGTTGCGATGCCCCAAATCGTGATACAAAAATCAGCAACAACCAGCAACAGGCCTGCAATTCCCACATGTCATGTGGGAAAGTGCACTATAAAAGCAACGAAAAAAACACCAAAACCAAATCAAACTGCGTAGCACCATGGATGCACTCGGACCGAGTGCAGAGGACAATTCGGACCCCACAAGCCCCATGGAGGACCAGCCAGGAACCCCATGTTCGGAGAAGGGCAAGGAGAAGAGGAAGAGGAAGACGGGGTTCAGTCTGCAGGAAGACCGGATCATCGTCATGGAGGTGATAGAACACTACCAACAAATGTTCGTCACCTCCACTACATCATTGGCAACACAAACGGAAATATGGCAGTCCATCGTGAACAACGTGAATGCAATTGGAGTGTTAAGGAGGTCAATGGAGATGGTCAAGTGGTGCTGGCATGATGTGGAAAGCGAAACCAAACAGTAACCCGCTGCCGAACATGAAGGCAGCAACGCGACTGGAGGTGGGAGTCCTGCGCCACAGGAGGAGCTGGATGAGCTGGAGGAAATGGTGGCCACAGTCATCAGAGTTCAGATGGTGCAAGGAGTCAGGGGTCTGGCCACAGCTCGATATGACCTGACCCAACAGCAACAGGGTGAGTAACGACTAGGGACTGGGGAGACAGAGGGAGATGGGCACAATGGCACACATGCACAATTATGTGTAGCACCCTGCACACCCACAATGATTGTGGAACATGTCCCGGATACTCTTGGCACACTGCAGCATACATAGAAACACCATGGAGGCCCCCGTCCACTATGTGCACAAAGGGGCCCCCCTCTCTATCGCTAATCCCACAACCTACTCATGCACATGTGCTGAATCCAACAAAGCTGCAGCTCTGTAAGCCACACTTGCAATTAAGCATGGGCCTAAAATCCATTCCGTTCGCAGAATTTGCGGATTTCCTGCAATGTCGCGGTCTGTGAATCTCGCGAAATCGCGTTCGGGGCGGATTTTCAAAAGTATGAAGTATGAAGTTCATGAAGCACTTACAGAGTTACAGCAGGTGCCCAAGTTGAAGCTAATTTCTTTGTAACCATTTACAAAATGGTTACAAAGAAATTAACTTCAACTTGGGCACCTGCTGTAACCCTGTAAGTGCTTCCTGAGCGGCGCCTCCAGAGTTGTTGCCTACTTGCAACTATTCTCTGACCCTGCTCTGACCCTCGAAGCAGGGTCAGAGAATAGTTATAAATATGGCACAATGTTCCAGGCTGTCACAAAAATTAAACCACAACAGGAAGCACTTACAGATAAGGAAGCAGGTGCCGGACTTGAAGCTCAAATTCAGTAACACATTACCAGCCCCCGGTTGAGGCTGGGCAGGTGTGCTTTCTCCCCATAATCTACAGTGGTGAACCAGAGGGTGCTGTGATGAACCAGAAGGTGCAGTTGTGAACCAGAGGGTGCTGTGATGAACCAGAGGGTGGCAGTGGTGAACCAGAGGATGGCAGTGGTGAACCAGAGGGTGCTGTGATGAGCCAGAGGGTGGCAGTGATGACCCAGAGGGTGGTAATGGTGAACCAGAGGGTGGCAGTGATGAACCAGAGGGTGGCAGTGGTGAACCAGAGGGTGGCAGTGGTGAACCAGAGGGTGCTGTGATGAACCAGAGGGTGCTGTGATGAACCAGAGGGTGGCAGTGATGAACTACTAGAGGGTGACAGTGATGAACCAGAGGGTGGCAGTGATGAACCAGAGGGGGACAGTAATGACCCTAAGGGTGGCAGTGGTGAACCAGAGGGTGGCAGTGATAAACTAGAGGGTGGTAGAGAAGAACCAGAGGGTGGCAGTGGTGAACCAGAGGGTGATGGTGGTGAACCAGAGGGTGCTGTGATGAACTAAAGGGTGGTAGTGATGAACCAGAGGGTGGCAGTGGTGATTCAGAGGGAGCTGTGATGAACCAGAGGGTGGCAGTGATGAACCAGAGGGTGGCAGTGGTGAACCAGAGGGTGCTGTGATGAACGAGAGGATGGCAGTGATCAACCAGAGGGTGGCAGTTGTGAACCAGAGGGTGTCAGTGATGAACCACACGGTGGCAGTGATGAACCAGAGGGTGGCACTGGTGAACCAGAGGGTTTTGTGGTGAACCAGAGGGTGGCAGTGATAAACCAGAGGGTGACAGTGATGATCCAGAGGGTGGCAGTGGCAAAGCAGAGGGTGGCAGTGATGAACCAGAGGGTGGCAGTGGCGAACCAGAGAGTGGCAGTAATGAACCAGAGGGTGGCAGTGATGAACCAGAGGGTGGCAGTGATGAACCAGAGGGTGGCAGTGATGAACCAGAGGGTGGCAGTGGTGAACCAGAGGGTGGCAGTGATGAACCAGAGGGTGACAGTGATGAACCAGATAGTGGCATTGGTGAACGTGAACCAGAGGGTGGCAGTGAAGAACCAGAGGGTGGCAGTGGTGAACCAGAGCATGGCAGTGATGAACCAGAGGGTGACAGTGATGAACCAGAGTGTGGCAGTGATGAACCAGCGGGTGGGGGTGGTGAACTAGAGGGTGCTGTGATGAACCAGAGGGTTGCATTGATGAACCAGAGGGTGACAGTGATGAACCAGAGGGTGGCAGTGGTGAACCAGAGGGTGCTGTGATGAACCAGACAGTGGCAGTGATGAACCAGAGGGTGACCATGATGAACCAGAGGGTGACAGTGGTGAACCAGAGGGTGACAGTGGTGAACCAGAGAGTGGCAGTGATGAACCAGAGAGTTGCAGTGGTGAACCAGAGGGTGGCAGTGATGAACCAGAGGGTGGCGCTACTAAACTTCCCAGGAGCCCTGTGGGTGTGAGCCCCTGTGCTGCTGAGCTGCCCAGGGGTTGTGAGCCCGTGCGCTACTGAACTGCCCCGGGGTCCAGTGGGTGTGAGCCCTGTGCTGCTGAACTGCCCCGGAATCCTCTCAGTGTGAAAATCATTTGTGCTCAATTGCCTGGAAGCCCTCTGGGTGTGAGCACACATTGTGCTAAGTGCCCCCCTGCCCCCAGTACATATATACCAGTACCGCACAGCACCATTATGCTCTTGCACCATGAAGTCTGGTGTCTGGATGCTCCTGATCCGTGTAGGTGGTACCACCATCTGGTGCAGTCAATATGTAAAGTCATAACTTGCTACACAGCACCAATAAATATGTGTCCCCCCTGGCACCGGTATGCGCATGTTCCAGGCATGGAGCACCCGCATGCCACTGCACCCTACTGCCCAGCGCCAGCATATGCCCGTACGGTGCAGTTTAGTATGAGATGGGACATTGTCCAGCAGCAACAGCTGCATGCACCTGAACCCACTGAGCAGGATCAGAATGGCTTTGTACCAACATGCATAGCAGAGCTATCTTGGACATCTGAAGGATTCTGGGGTCCTGTGCCAAATGTATTTTTGCATCCATGAGTTTCCCGAGCGCCATCCCCGTGTAGCTCCTGTGACCAGGAGGCTGCTTTCTCCTCATCTGCTGCTCTGCTCGGTCTCTGACCCTTTACAAACAAGATGCATGTTAACTCGCATAGAAGCCCCGCCCGTTTGGGCCCCATCCACAACACACTTGCGGTATGAAACGTCTTCCACCCCCTTCCCACTACAATGGCCAGCACACTCATGGGAATTCGGCGCCTTTTGACGTGCTGGCAAAATTACAGGCACACATGGTCACATATTTGTGCAAATGGCATAAAAATCTTCGAGTTTGCAGGAAAATTCGCAAACTCGCTGACTTTTTTTGCAATTTCGCAATTTCGTCCATACTTACTGACAATGCAAGTGACACTGCATGACCGATAGCATGGCTGCAGTCAAAATACAGGACATGGTGCACAATTCGACATTGAGTTGGCCCAGTGTGGATCACATCCTCAAAGGAGCAGGTCACACTTTGACACATCCACGTGCACATACAACCCCTGACATCAACAACACATCTGCAGACAAACATTGCACAAGACCACAAAATCCATCGAAGAGCACAAATGAGCCATGACGCCCACATCTCAGCACCGTAAAAGCACACAGGTCAAAGGCACACCGCCTCAAAGGGATAAGGATTCAGAAAAGGGGGTGGTGATGGATAGAGTATCTGAATTAAACAGAACACTCATACCCAGTCAAGAGATCAGGGCTTGATCCATCACCGTTTTTTAGCTCACTGCACCATCCCAGCTCAGAACCTGGCTACATGCAAATTTGTCTGTCCCTGGCCCAGTGCATCATGGGAACAGGGCAAACCAATCTACCAAGCCAATTCTTATACTGGGAAGGAAACAAGCTTCCGGGGACCGGTTTCTGGCATTACAGCCGTCTTCGGCCCGGCTTGCTTGAATCCTGATGGTGCAATGAGCAAGGGACTCACATCTGAGTATACCCTTCCACGCTTATGGTGGACAAAAGGATTCAGAAAAGGGGGTGGTGATGGACAGAGTATCTGAATTAAACAGAACACTCATACCCAGTCAAGAGATCAGGGCTTGATCCATCACCGTTTTTTAGCTCACTGCACCATCCCAGCTCAGCTGAATCGTTTTGTCCACCATAAGCGTGGAAGGGTATGCTCAGACATGAGTCCCTTGCTCACTGCACCATCAGGATTCAAGCAAGCCGGGCCGAAGACGGCTGTAATGCCAGAAACCGGTCCCCGGAAGCTTGTTTCCTTTCCAGTACAAGAATTGGCTGGGTAGTTTGGTCTGCCCTGTTCCCATGATGCACTGGGCCAGGGACAGACTAATTTGCATGTAGCCAGGTTCTGAGCTGGGATGGTGCAGTGAGCTAAAAAACGGTGATGGATAAAGCCCTGATCTGTTGACTGGGTAGGAGTGTTCTGCTTAATTCAGATATTCTGTCCATCACCACCCCCTTTTCTGAATCGTTTTGTCCACCATAAGCGTGGAAGGGTATGCTCAGACATGAGTCCCTTGCTCACTGCACCATCAGGATTCAAGCAAGCCGGGCCGAAGACGGCTGTAATGCCAGAAACCGGTCCCCGGAAGCTTGTTTCCTTTCCAGTACAAGAATTGGCTTGGTAGTTTGGTCTGCCCTGTTCCCATGATGCACTGGGCCAGGGACAGACTAATTTGCATGTAGCCAGGTTCTGAGCTGGGATGGTGCAGTGAGCTAAAAAACGGTGATGGATCAAGCCCTGATCTGTTGACTGGGTAGGAGTGTTCTGCTTAATTCAGATACTCTGTCCATCACCAACCCCTTTTCTGAATCGTTTTGTCCACCATAAGCGTGGAAGGGTATGCTCAGACATGAGTCCCTTGCTCACTGCACCATCAGGATTCAAGCAAGCCGGGCCGAAGACGGCTGTAATGCCAGAAACCGGTCCCTGGAAGCTTGTTTCCTTTCCAGTACAAGAATTGGCTTGGTAGTTTGGTCTGCCCTGTTCCCATGATGCACTGGGCCAGGGACAGACTAATTTGCATGTAGCCAGGTTCTGAGCTGGGATGGTGCAGTGAGCTAAAAAACGGTGATGGATAAAGCCCTGATCTGTTGACTGGGTAGGAGTGTTCTGCTTAATTCAGATATTCTGTCCATCACCACCCCCTTTTCTGAATCGTTTTGTCCACCATAAGCGTGGAAGGGTATGCTCAGACATGAGTCCCTTGCTCACTGCACCATCAGGATTCAAGCAAGCCGGGCCGAAGACGGCTGTAATGCCAGAAACCGGTCCCCGGAAGCTTGTTTCCTTTCCAGTACAAGAATTGGCTTGGTAGTTTGGTCTGCCCTGTTCCCATGATGCACTGGGCCAGGGACAGACTAATTTGCATGCAGCCAGGTTCTGAGCTGGGATGGTGCAGTGAGCTAAAAAACGGTGATGGATCAAGCCCTAATCTGTTGACTGGGTAGGAGTGTTCTGCTTAATTCAGATACTCTGTCCATCACCACCCCCTTTTCTGAATCAAAGGGATAAAGGGCTACAAAATCGGAGCTGCAGGGGGGACTCTTCCACAATGCAGCACACACACATAGCAATCATAGCACATCAAAATGTACGACAATGTGGTCGAAGTGCTACACTTTCTCTACAGGACAGAGGACATAACTGGTGCCGCTTGTGCGTAGAAACTTGCCAATCACAACTGGCATAGGAGGAAACTGTGAGGTGATAATGTATGGTTACAACCTCACATCCGTCATGTAGTCGAAATGTCTACTGTCTCCCATCAAATATCCAGTTCCTCCAAAACAGTCACAATGTACATTGTCATGCTGTCTGTCTGTAAACATGTACAATGCATCAACATACAAGAGACACACTGTTAACATGTAGGTAAAGGGTTAACCCCTTTTCATTGCAGAGGGACAATCAACACCTCCTGCATAGCAGACCAGACATCTCTTGAATGACTCCCTGGCCATCTGCTCCCACACCCTTCAACAGCTCGTGGACAGCCTCCACACCCCACCTCCAGGAGCAGGGCAGCCCAACTGCATCGAGGGGACCCCACCACCTGCACAGACCACACAACAGGAAGCACACACCACCACAGCTGGCTCACACCACCTCATGGAAAGACACATGGTCTTCCAACACCATGTGTTAGACTGCCAGAAGGAGCTTGCTGAACAGGTGCGGGTGGGTTTCGACCTCATGGCAGCCAAACTAGATGCCATACACTGGTGTAAAAGTCCCATCAGGGACCACTTACAGTCCCTAATGGACACCCACAGTCCGTTCCATGCTCTACAACAATCCTTGGTTGACCTCGCTGGGGCCATTACTCGGATACAAGAACTGTCTAGTCAGGCAGGCACCAGCGATGACAGCACAGAGTTGGCACAAATGCGGAGGACAATGGAGACCATGGTGCCGATGCAGGCTGGAAGGATGGCTGCCATGGCTGAACACCAGCGAGGTGTACTTGGGATATCCCATGCCCTGCAGATCCTCATCTTGCCATTGCTGCCACAGAGCCTGTCCCAGATGACTGCAGCGGGAACTTCAACACACACATCTCCACCCCCTGATGTGTCAGTGGCACACAGTGATGCAGCCATAACACCACCACGCACGACTTTCGTTGTAATCCCTGCGTTGTAATGGCAGCGCGGGGTAATCCCCGCATTGTCATGGCTGTTCACCCTCTGCATCATGCCCTGGAAAAAACCTCCCACTGTCCCCTGAATGACTCTGCGACATTAACCTGGACCCCGACATGGACTCTCATATCTGCTGTGGTTACCAATGGCACAGCAATCTGGCTGCGGACTGAACTCTTCCTCTTCCAATTAACCTTTTATTCCCCAAGGACTCTGGTTGGCCCTCCACTGGGCAACCATGTAATGTGGGGTTTGCATGGCCATGTACTGCTCCAGCTTTGACACTCCACAGAATGTGAATAAAACATTCCAAATCACACAGATGTATCATGTCTATGTTCAATCAAGTATAAAAGTATGGATGATTGTAGGGACAATGATCGCACTAAAAGGTACTCCCTGGTAATGCTATCAATGCGCATGGTTGACCCTGACCCACATGGCCAATTACTAATTAGGGGTGGGCAGAATTTGCGTAGTCGTGCTACACAAAGCTCTGGGAACCTGTAAAAAATCTCCGCGAGCATGTAGAGTTCCACGAACATGCGGAATTGCTTGTTCCTCCCATTCGCAATGCTTTTTTCCTGTTCGCGAATGCTGTTTGCATGCTTGAGGGAAATATCTCGCAAACACGCATTTTGAAAGCGCGAACAAGCAAAGAAGTCCGCGAAGGCGCAGATCGTGGGATTCTACCGCTCAGACATATCAATTAGATGACTGTGAAGGTGTGATCTAGCTGTGGCCTCATTGCTCATGAACAACAATCTCCCAACTCCCCAACGTAGCCCCACGTTCATGTATTAATTAAGGCTGTGTGCAGAAATGTCAAATTTGTTAACAGGCCTGAAGTAGTGTCCCCCATCACATGTGACAACAGAACATCTCTTCGCATACCTACTCACATTCAACTGTGTGGACACAGCCGGTATTCATGGATCACATTGATCCACATGGCAAGAAGTTGGACACCATACACCCATTGCTGAAGACACAGAAGAGCACAGGTCTACCATCAACTATCCCAACCACAGGGTCTGGCTCACAGATGTGGAGCTGCCAATAGGGACTCACCCCCAATGTGCATGCAGCAGTCTGTCCCTTCCTGTGTACGCCAGTGCTCATTGAGACACATGATTTGTCATTCTAATCAACATTCATCACAGTTGCGTAGACTTTATTAGCATGTGCATGTCAGTACGGGCAAGGCAAGGACCACAATATGCAGACAAATAATTCAGACACTAACAGCAAGCATGCGAACATGTCCGGTGTAAGAAATGGGGAGTCAAAAATGAACACCAATCATTGCGGATGGCAACGGTCTCAGCCCACCTTGCCTTGCTGGATGAGTCATGTGATGTTTGGCGTCTGCTCATTGCCCCGTGTTAGGGGACACTCTGGAGGGCGTGCAGGACTTCCCGGAGGTGGTGGAGGTGGTCTGCCCAGTGGCGACTGTACACAGCAATATCGTCCAGGTAGGCGGCGCTGAATTCTTCAAGGCCCGCCAGTACCTGGTTCACGAGTCTCTGGAAGGTAGCTGGGGCGTTTTTCATGCCGAAGGGCATCACCTTGAAGTGGTAGTGGCCATCCGGGGTAGAGAAGGCGGATCGCTCTTGGGCCCCTGGGGTGAGGCCGATTTGCCAGTAGACCGCTGTCAGGTCGAAGATGCTCAGGTAGCGGGCGGCCCCCATGCGGTCAACTAGCTCATCCGCCCGGGGGATAGGGTGAGCGTTGGTTCTGGTAACTGCGTTCAGGCCCCGGTAGTCCACACAGAACCGGAGCTCAGGGGCAACGCCCGGGGCGGCAGCCTTGGGGACCAGTACGACTGGGCTGGCCCAGGGGCTGTCAGATGGCTCGATCACTCCCAGAGCCAGCATTTTGGTGACTTCGTTCTGGATGCAGGCGCTTACCCGATCTGGCACTCGGTATGCCCTGTGTCGAATAGGCGGACTATCCCCGGTGTCCACGTCGTGGAGGCACCAGGGGGTGACCCCGGGGGTGAGGGAGAACAGGTTCGCAAATTGTAGCAGGAGAGCCCTACAGTCTTGGCGTTGCTCCGGGGACAAGGCATCGGAGAGTCTGACCCCTTCCACAGAGCCATCTTGTTCACGGGTCCTCAGTAGGTCAGGGAGGGGCTCGGAGTCTTCCTCTGTCCTACTATCAGTAGCCATCAGGAGATTGAGTTCCGAGCGTACAAAGTGGGGTTTGAGTCTGTTGGCGTGGAGGACCCGTAGGGGATTCCGGGAGGACTCCATGTCGATTAGGTAAGTGACGGGACCCTTGCGCTCTATCACCTTGAAGGGTCCTGTCCATTTGTCCTGTAGGGCGCAGGGTTCGACCGGGGACATCACCCAGACTTGTTGTCCCGGCTCGAACTCGATGGAGGAGGCATGCTGATCATACCATTTCTTCATGTCCTCCTGGCTGGCTTCAAGGTTGGCTTTGGCGAGCTCCCTGAATCGCCGGGTCTGGTTGCGAAGGGTCAGGAGATACTTATATATATCTGGAGGAGTCTTCTGGGGGGCCATCTCCCATCCTTCCTTGACCAGGCTGAGGGGACCCCGGACGGGGTGTCCGTACAGGAGCTCAAATGGGCTGAAGTCCAGGGATTTCTGGGGGACTTCTCGATAGGCGAACAGGAGGCACGGGAGCAGCACGTCCCATTGGCGACGTAGGGGTTCTTCTAGGCCCATGATCATTCCCTTGAGAGTGCGGTTAAACCGCTCGACCAGTCCATTTCCTTGCGGGTGATAGGGGGTTGTGAATTTGTAGGTGACCCCGCATTGTTGCCAGAGAGACCTCATGTACTTTGAGATAAAGTTCGTGCCCCTGTCGCTGACGACTTCCCGGGGGAAGCCCACCCGAGAGAAGATCCCCATCAGGGCTCGGCCTACCACGGGCACTATCACAGTCCGAAGAGGAATAGCCTCGGGATAGCGGGTGGCGTGGTCCACCAGGACCAGGATGAACCGGTGCCCTTGTGCCGTTCGGGGGTCCAGGGGCCCCACAATGTCTATTCCCATCCGTTCAAACGGGGTGGTGACGACGGGAAAGGGTTGTAAGGGTGCTTTGGTCTTTCGGCCGCTCTTCCCGCTGGCCTGGCAGGTGGGGCAGGTCCGGCAGTGGTTGGAGACATCATTCCGCATTTTGGGCCAGTAGAAGTGGGTCACCAGGCGGCTGTACGTTTTGTCCTGCCCCAGGTGTCCGGCGAGAGGCACATCGTGTGCCAAGTTTAAGAGGAAGTCTCTGAAGCGAAGGGGTACCACCAGCACCCGACTGGCCTCTAGCTCAGCAATCCTTTGCTCACTGTAGAGCAGGTCATTGTCCCAATAAATCCAGTGGGCCCCCGAGGTGTCTCCTGCGCTCTGGGCGAGGGCTTGCTGCCGGAGTCCCTCGAGGGAGGGACATGTCCTCTGCTCTTGTCGGAATTGTTCCTGGGTGGGTCCACCCTCTTGACGGCACTGGGCCAGTTCGGGAAGGTCCCGGAGCCGATCGAGTCCTTCTGCGTTTTGTTCTGGAGGACTGGCTTCTAGGGTGGCTCCCTCTGGGACAATCGGGGGAGGGGGCTCTGGCCATTCTGGCTCTTCGGAACTGGGGATGGCGCGGGCGCATTCAGGGAGGCCCAACATCCCCAGGTGCTCTCTTCTTTCGACGGCGGCCCAGGGGGAACGTTCGAGGTCGTTCCCCAGGAGGCAGTCCACGGGTGCATCATCGCGGACAGTTACTTTCAGCATTCCGGACACTCCTCCCCACTCGAAGGGGACGCAGGCCATCCGACACAGGCTTTCTGAGTTGTCGGCCGACCGTACTGGGCAAAGGATGTTAGGCAAGATTTGGTCCGGGGTCACCAGATGATAGCGGACTGCGGTCACACTGGCCCCGGTGTCGCGGAGGGCTTCAGCCCGGTGCCCATTAATGTTGAACCACTGGCTGTATTTCTGCGTGTTGGCGGGCAGGGGGGCCCGCGGGATCATGTCTCTTTCCCCTAGGCAGACCAGGGACATGGCGGCTGGTTCCCACTCGGGCTGGTCTGGCTCGTACTCTTCAGTGTCTTCTTGGGTTTGCTCTTCTCCCAGGGCGGCGGCAGCGACCTGGCGGGGCATAGGGCTCTGGTTCTTCGGGCAGTTGGGGTCATTGGCGTAGTGGCCGGGTCGCTGGCATCGGTGACAAGTAACATTGGCTCGGAAACCTGGACGCATCGGGGGGTTTCCCCTGCCGGCTGGGGGCGGGGCATTGCTGGCGGGAGCCACCGGGACGGTGTCCGTGCCCCGACCCTGGCCTCCTCCTCCCCCTCGGGGGCGATGGGGTCCTTGGGCGGCTCTGTTCGTGTCGCTGGGCCCGTTTCGGGCGACTCGGGTGCTTTCCCATCGGTCAGCTTCGGCGGCGAGTTGCCGAGGTTCAGTCAGTTTACTGTCGAGGAGGTGCTGCCTGAGCTCGACGAAGCAGTTGTTAGAAAGATGTTCCCACACAATAAGGTCGAAGAGTTGCTCATAAGTGGTCACTTTGCTGCCCTTGATCCACCCCTCGAAGGCTCTGCTAAAGAAGTTCACGTACTCCACCCAAGTCGTACCCGGGATCCGATTGCAGTCGCGGAACCGCTGGCGGTACATCTCGGGCGTGAGTCCGTATCGAGTGAGGAGGGCGGCTTTCATGTGGTCGTAGGATGTCATCTGATGATCCAGGAGTTGCAGCAGGGCGTCTCTCCCTTCGTTGACAAACCTCCCCCATAACCCGGCTCCCCAGTCGCTTCGGGGAATCCGGTGGGAGGTCATGGCTACCTCGTAGGCTTTGAACCATTGCTGGATATCATCGTTCCGGTAATACTCTCTGACGACATCCTTGGGGATGTGGACCTTTGGGTCTGTAGTGGCAGGAGTGTTCGGGCGCTCGGCGACCCCGAGATCTTTGTTCTGTTTCCGAATTTCTAGTTCCCTTAAGCCGCGCTCATGTTCGTAGGCTAGCCTTTTCTCTTCTAACTCTCTCTGTCTTTGTTTCTCTTCTCACTCCTCTTGGAGCCGCAAGTGTTCCAACGTTATTTTTTGTTCCGCCAATTTAAGTTCTCCATCTAGACGAAGTCGAGCCAGTTCTAATTCATGGAGCCTGCTCTTTTCCCGTTCTCGGACCTCCTCCGGGGAGAGACCCGATCTTTTTTCTTCCGTCGGAGTGGTGCTCGTTTCCGGTGCTTCGAGGCTTTGGTTTCGGGGTACGGCCGTACCCGTCTCCGCCCAAGATTCCAGGGCGTTTTTGAAGTCTTCTTTTGTGCTTAGTCCTGTGGTAGCAATGCCTAGTTCTATGTAGAATTGTTTTAGTTCTCTGTGGTTGTATTCTTCTAGTTTTTCCATCTGGAATTTTTCTGTGGTTCCGCTCTCTTTTGTTGACATTGTGGTTGTGTTGTGGGGTGAGTTACTCTCTGTACGATTATGCGTTGATTCGGATCGCGCCGCTGGCCACCAATGTTAGACGGAGACCCGGAGGGTCGGCCGAGTACAGGGGGGAGAGGCCTCCGGTGAGGGCCGTCTCCGGCGATCGTACAGACAAGTAACTTCCCCCCCACAGATGGACACCACACAAGGATGAAGTATACACACTTTATATAAGGTTCTTGAGGCAAGGTTATCAGCGATACAGTGGGGTCAGGACACGAGGGTCCTCTCAATTCTAGTCTCTGTAGGGAAAGGGGTAGCGGGACAGTCTTGGTACCGGTCTGGTACTGGGGGCGCAAGAATGAGCTCACAATCCTCGAGCTTAGGGGTCTGCAAGATCGTGCCGCGGCAGCGCCAGCAGGCTAGGATGATAGTTCTCGGCAAGGAGGGCCGCGGCAGCGCCAGCAGGCCTGGATGATAGTTCTCGGCAAGGAGGGCCGCGGCAGCGCCAGCAGGCCAGGATGAATGCTTTATGACGAGGAGGGCCACGGCAGCGCCAGCAGGCTAGGATGATGGTTCACATTGCAGAGGGGCCGCGGCAGCGCCAGCAGGCCAAGGCGATGGTTCACAAGGATGGGCCGCGGCAGCGCCAGCAGGCCAAGACGAAGGTGCATGTTGCAGAGGGCCGCGGCAGCACCAGCAGGCTTCAGAGATGGGTTCACAAGGCAGGGCTGCGGCAGCACCAGCAGTCCGTCAAGGATGAGTTCTTCTCGGTGTCTCTCGACTCCAGGATACAACTGCCCTCCTGCTCTGGAGCTGCCCCAGTTATAGGTCTGGTCTCCTTTGATGTCCGGACCCTCGCACTTGGAGGTCGGGAGGTCCGGGATGAGGGAGTCCAGACACCCAGCAGGGGGGTGGAGCCAGCACCCGGGGATGCCGGGGGCGATCGACACCTGGCGGGGGAGAGCCATCGACACTCCTTCTCCCATTGACCTGCCAAGTGGTCTCTTCACCTCCTGGGTGGATGGTGGTGCCTCGATGTCGGGGCCGGGCCAGGCCCAGGGTTGGGGTCGAGTCGAGGCCACGCGGCCTCGTGATGCAGTGTCCAAAGATGGCGGCTGGGCCGGGGCAATGGTGCTGACGGGGGCCCGGGCTAGCCAATACTGGGGTGTTCGGGAGCTGGGGTTCCGTTGTGGACGGGTTGCGGCTTGCCTTGGTGGGCTGCCGGGATGGTTCTTGTCGAGAATACAGGGGGAGCAGGGGTCCAGTCCCCGTCAGGCGGGGAGGGAGCGGGCCTTCCACGAGGCCTGTCCAACAGGGGTGATAGATTTATCGCCACTTTGGCTGTGATAATGTGCAGATAACTCGGTGATAAGTCCTTGAGAATATGCCCCTGTGTCCTCTAGCAGCTTCCATACTACCAAACAGTGCCCCAAAACTGTCAGCTAGTGCAACCAATAATTGTGAGAAACTGCAGCAATACCCCAAGAATCGTGAGCTGGACCTGTAGAGAGGGTCGTGCAGTGTGGTACAAGAGCAGTGCAAGCCATCTGTGCCCAAAACGGCCAAGGCTGACCAAAACCAAACACCCCATCCCTGGAACTGAGGGCCAGTGCATCCCAAGACTGAAAGCAATTCCAATACAACTCCAAAGTATTAGCAACTCACTTCCCAAACCCTCTCAATGCAAAGCATGTCGAGACATCCCCCACAGACCCCGTAGTGAGTGTGTGCAGTGTTGGCTGTGAGATGGCTCAGCAAGTTCTTCTGTTATCGGTACATACTGCAGGTCACAGCTTAGCATCCTCGCCAGGCCAACTACAGACGACTGCATCGGGCATTCATCACACCTGAGTCACACTTGTGACTCAAAGTGCTTAGAAATGTGCTGAATCCGAGGCATCACGAACTGTGCATCGCTGTTACACTGCAGCAGCAACGAGTACAGCGATAAAATAAAACTGGTCATAAAGGGCAAAACCACACATGCCACCCTGAGGGCCGTGGAGTGTTGCAACACCAGAGAGACAAGCCAAGACAGACAAATCCACAAAACCATTCCGAGAACTGTGAACAACACCAGCGCTGTCACAGCACTAGGAAGGGCTGGAGAAAACAGCCCAGGGTCACAGGAACATACCAAGAATTGCATGCACTCACACACACTCACAAACGCACTCACATAGGATGGATGGATGGATAGGTTTTTATATAGCGCAATATCACCACCAGGTCTCAAAGCGCTTTTGCATTGGGAACCCGTCCTGGTTTTTCCCTGTGAGATAGCCCCAAGGTGAAAGCCAGGCATCCCGCAGCGGGGGCCGTAGTGGAGATTAAGCAAGCTATTGCCCAGAGTTGCAGAGTGTGAACCTCTGATTCGAGTAGGCACCGAAGCGAGAATTACTGAGTCCATAGACATTTTGGGCTCAAGAGCCTGCCGCGTCGGGAATTGAACCCTGGTCCCGGGTCTGATCTCAGCATCCGGGTCTGCCTCCTCTAACCAGTGAGCCACACTTCTCCACTATCATACACACACGCTCTCACATACACACACACACTCACGCACACATACACACACACATACACTCACACACACTCACACATACACTCACAACCTATCATACACACATGCTCTCACATACACTCATGCACACACATACATGTCCCACATTCTCACATACACTCACACACTATCCTACGCACACGCTCTCACATACACTCATGCGCACACACATCTCACATACTAATGCACACACATGCATCACACACACTCTTCCCTACACTCACACACTATCATACATGCACACTCTCACATACACTCACATCCTATCATACACACACACTCTCAAATACACTCACACACTATCATACACACACACACTCTCACATACACTCACACACTATCCTACGCACACGCTCTCACATACACTCATGCGCACAATATCCCACACTCTCATATACACTCACACACACATCCCACAGACTTTCACATACACTCATGCACACACAAGCAACCCACACACTCACATACACTCATGTACATTCACTCACACTCACACAAACAAATGCTCTTGCATAAACTCATGCACACATTCTCACATACAGGCATTCACATATGTACATCACACACACTCATACATACGTTCATGCACACTCACACACACTCTCATATACCCTAACACACTCTCTTACACATGCTCTCAAATACACTCATGCACACACTTGCATCTCCCACTCTCACATACACTCAAGCACACACATATGCTCTCACATACACTCACACTCTCTCTTACACAAACTCTCCCATACACTCATGCACACACACACACATCTCCCAAATTTTCATATACATGCACACACACATCACACATACATGGATGTATCTCTCATACACACATCTCATACACATACATACAAACTCTTTTTCACCCATGCACACTCTCACATACACACATGCACACTCACAAACATCTGATATGCACAATCTCTTCTGCAAACACTATCATTTACCCTTACACGCACACATATTTCTCACATGCAATCACAAACATCTCTCACTCACATACTCACATACACTCATGTTCACACATGTATCATATCAGCTCAGACATGCAGCTCTCATACTCTCACATACACTCATATATCTCACACACATCTCTTTCTCACAATTACACACATCTTTCACAATCACATACATTGACGCTCACATATGCATCTCTCACTCACAGACACTCACATACACTGATGCACCCTGTCTACATGGTATCTCTCTCTCACACAAACACACACACACTCACGCATCTCTTGCATGTACACACACATCTCTAACACAAACGCATCTCTCATGCACACTCACATACACTCATGTACACTGTCTGCCGGGTATCTCTCTCTCACAAAAACACAGACACAATTTCTTGCTTTCTCACACTCTTACACACCTCTCTTTCTTACTCATAAATGCACTCACACACCTCTCTCTGTCTCACTCACACACATATGCATCTTTCTAACACACACACTCTCACACACCTCTTTCTCACTCATGTACTCCTCTCTTTCTCTCTCACACACACTCACATGCACGCACACACCTCCCTCTTTCTCACTCACACATGCACTCTTATACTGGACTTTCTGATCACACAAGCACTGCCATCCACCCCTTTCTCTCACCACTCACATATGCGTTCTCACAAACATCTGTTTCTCACTCGCGCTCTTGCACACCTATCTATATCCTAATCACAGGCTCACTCTAACACACACATCTCTCCCCATTTTCGTATTCACTCTCGCACACCTCTACACCTCACATACACCTCTCTTGCTCACTCACACACACACTCCCACACATCTCTTTCTTTCTTGCTCACACTTACAAACCTCACACACACATCATCCTGACTACTTGAAACAGCTACAGCTCCATCACCCTCTCAATACTGTCATTTTATTGGTGTTTGCAGCAGAGCCCACAGAGTTACTTACCAGGGAAGGCACACAAACTGTACCACAGAACCTACCTCCAGAGCTCAGGCTCCTCTAATACCTGGCAGGGGGTGTGTCCTCTCACACCAGTCAATACAAACACAGTCCCTTGGAGGGAGCTGGTTATCAGCCGGGGTCATAGACCTTCTGATAGGGGACAAACTGCAGACCTTCACTGAGTAGTTTGTAAAGTCCACTAAGATTAGAGCCTGTCCTCCCTCCATGATATGTGCACTGCTTGTTCTTTGTGGGTGTGTGGTGCATGAGTGTTGTGTGCATGGGAGATGGTGTGCTGGCCCTCACTCTCTCCATGATATGTGCACTGTGACCCTCACTCTATCCATGATATGTGTACTGTGATATTTTTCAATATCCTTCCAAAAATTCTGTATTTTTGAGCATTCCCATTCAATGTGTTTCCAGTTGCCTTTTTCCTCACATTGGAAGCACTTATCTTCTACTCGAGGATATATGTTGTGGGAAAAGAAGGTGTTCTATAAATCAGCCATTTTGAGAATAAATTGAATCTGTTTAAAATTAGCACCTCTGAGTATAGTTTTGTTATATTTATTTAATTTATCCCAGGTTGATCTATTAATCTCTATGTCTGCTCTTTTTCTCCATCTGTCCCTGATCTTTTCATACAGAGGGGGTGATTTGTCCTAGTTAAAGATTTTTTATCCAAGTACTAATCTTCCTCTGTAAGGGTCTGTTTAGGGCTTCGCTTATATAGGTTTTGTAAAATAAATTGCCCATATCTAATTTGGACAATATAACATGAAGTCTAATAAAGGACCATTTTAAAATTGTTTCAGAATGTTGAAGCCCCATTTCAATTTCTTCCCAGGTTTTCCAAATATTCCTGCAATGAAATCCTGGATTTTATCATGTCCGTTTTCTTTCCAAAGTCTCTGAGTATTTTTATCTAAAGTGCCCATCTCTCCTGTGTGTAAATTCACTAGTCTAGTTGAGCTATTTATTCTTAATATGTCATAATATGTCAGGAGCTGGGCTTTTTGTTTGAATAACCATTGTATGGTCTTATATCGTACCTTCTTAGGGTACTTGGTCACTCTTACTGGGTCAATAATATTGAGTTCTATTAAGATCTTTTTCATAAAAAAATTGTCTGCCTCTGGGTCATCTAAAAAAAAAAACTAAAACTGTGATGTGCAAATGTCGCATAGTAGTAGTCTCTAATATTTGGAAGAGACAATCCTCCCTCTGTGATCGAACAATTTAAAGGGCTAAATGCCAACATCTGTATCTTATTTGCTCATAGAAAGGAAGAAAACATACCATCTATTTGCCTAAAAAAGAAGCCTGTATTGCACAAGGAGCTGCTCTAAAGAGGAAGCTAAAAAGTGGAATAATAGACATTCGGATTAAGGCAGCACGTCCCATTATTGACAATGGGAGTTGATTCCACCGAGCTAACTGAGAACACACCCTCTTTAGTTGTGGCGTATAATTCACTAGATAAAGATCTTTCATTTTTTCTGTTATACAAATTCCTAAATACCTCTTAGGGTGGGTAATATATATCTGCCTAATCTCGGTTAATAAGGTGTCTACAGTGCAATTACATAAAATGATTTCCGTTTTGGTCTTATTTATTTTATAACCACCTAATTTTTGGAAATTTGAAAATATTTTTAAAATTTCCAACTGGCTGGTTAACTTTGGATTTAAGAATAAAACGATATCATCGGCACAACGTATTATGTTAGTCATTCCAGGTACTGTTACCTTATGAGCTCTTTTCCCCCTAATTTCAATAGCCAGCGGTTCAATAAATAAGGCGAATAAAATTGGAGAAAGGGGGCAGCCTTGCCAAGTGCCTCTGTTTATATGACATGTCCCTACATTTACTGAGTTAATTACGATCTGTGCCTGAGAGTGCCTATAAAGTTGTTTCAATAAAAATATAAATTCATTTGGGAAATCAAAACTCTCCAAAATCGCAAATAGGTAGTTCCATGAGACAAGATCAAAAGCCTTTTCGGCATCTAAAAACCAAATCTGTGCTTTAACCTTGTTAACGTTAAAAAAAAATCCAAAGCCTCCAGTTAAAAATTTGTATTGGTGTGAAGCTGTCTCCCTGCTATAAAACCACACTGGTCTGGTTCAATAAGTTATCCTACCATTTTATTCAATCGATGAGCAAGCAGTTCGGTAAAACTTTTGTAGTCTGTATTTAATAGGCTTATTGGCCTATATGAGTTTACGTTTTCTTTATCTTTTTCTTTCTTTAAAACACTGACTACGACTGCGGTGTGAAAGGATTCCGGCGGTAACCCTCCTTGTAACAAATAATTAGCAAGTTTTAAAAACTCGGTGTTTAGAGTTCCAGAAAATTCTTTTAAAAATTCCCCTGGGATACCATCCTCCCCGGTGGCTTTACCGCTAGGTAGGGAGCTTATTACCACATCTAGCTCTTTTTTTGTAAACTCAGCGAGAAGCAGCTTTTTATACTCATTTCCTAATTTTGGAATTTGTAATTCCTCTGAAAAATCATGACTTGTTTCGCTCGTAACCTGTTCAGTGGTCTGGTAAATCCCCTTATAATGATTGAAGAACATCTCACCTATAGACGATGTGGTCTTCATATGGGTTTTGATACTGTATCATATAAACAGTTTATTCTATTACGATATAAGACAGAATTATCTAAAACAATGTGATATGAACAGATTTTCAAATGTATTAGAAACAGAATCAGGTACAGAGATAATCAGATCTGAGATGTATGTACACTTGTATTTCACTCTGTATATTGATGCTATCATGCTTTATTGCACATGTAGAAAATATGAAAATGTGAGGTTGAATCTCCCTTATGAGATTGGGAGGTACTAATCATTTCGCAATTTCTTGGCAAATCTGCACGCATGGACACTCCTCTAATTACTCACCACTTATCATTGTATAATCAAGAACTGGGAAATGCCTTATACTGACTATCCTTTATGCATGGATGTTTTGGATACTTACTTTTTTCTACCACCCTTTTTTGCATGACTTTCCTGCCTTATGTAATAATTGAGTATAACACGGGTGTAGAGAGAGGGATTAGTCATATTATAATTTCGATACTTGTTTATCACAAGCGGATCTGACCATAGGACATAGGGGAAGACGCCCAGTCCAAGATGGCGCATAGTGAGACTTATTGGTCTGACTGGGAGGACGTGCCCAACTCCAGACAGTTGAGGATGACTTAATTGGATTATAGAATTTTGGATATAATCAGAAAACATGTTTGTGAAAGCGGCATTAATATTTACCCGTATATTAGGGGATCGATAACTCATAGATAACGGGAACGCAAAAATAGAATATATTGAGGTACTGAGTACATTTCAAGATGGCGGCCACGCTTTTTGAAAATAAAAAGACACTGCAAGATGGCACCCGTGCAGTACGCCGAAGGGAGTTGTGAGGATACGCGCTACCCGGGGAAAGGTATGAGTGTTTTAACTTGCTGCTAATATGGACCAGAACAGTTGTCATGTTAGTAAAAGTGCAGTCTTCCTCTAAGTCATCGTACTTCCTATTTTTCAGAGTGATGGTACAAGATTGAAATTGGGGCCACGAATGATGAGATAGAGATCATTAGGGTGAGTGGACTGTGATTTGGTATAATATGTGAGCGGTATGCTTCGGGTATAATATATTGAGACACATACGCTATTGTCTTTCAGTCATAATAACAGAAGTGATACGTATATGGAGACAAGGACCGCAATCCACAAGGTTACGATCCGTTAGGGTGAGTGCCTATGGTTTCGATATTTTGTGCGTTCTAAAAGTGATACTTGTTAGATACAAAGTAACAAGACCGGTATTCTATATCTTTACAGCATTGAAAATAGTGGTAATGTGCATATGAAGATAGTGACTTTACTATAGGGGATCGCGAGCAATAAGGGTGAGTGGAATTACACTTGTGGACTTTAGTAGATGGTAATTACGAGTGCGTTAGAGTGAGAGATATATATTTTCTGATTTCAGCTACATCGTCAGTGTGTATATCTATTTGAAAACTGGCGAACTGGAGGAAGCAGACTCTGTCCCCATGATGGACAAATAGAGGTAACAAATATGCTTGTGACATGTACAAAATGAGGTTTCGGAATAGTTAACAGATGCAGATTATGTGGGGAGGGTTAATGTGGGGTGGTGAAGACCTCAGTGAGGAATGTTGGATAATAATGGTGATTATACACAGATTGCTATGATTATTTTCGAGGTTGGTTTTTTAAGGCTGTGTCAGAGATGAGGTAAAACTAGAATGGATTTAATTTGATGATTACGTTTTAGATTTGCGAGACAGATCAAGAGTGAGAAGGAGATTACAAGAGAATGAACTTTGGAATTATAGGTGAATATTGGAATGTATTGCATGGAAATAGGCATTCTGTTCCTGTTGTTTCTCCTACCCTATCTGGCATGGCACTATATCCGTTCTCTCTCTCATATTAAGGGTGTAATGCGAGACAGGAGTGGTATTACTATCTCTCCATACTCTTCTCCACTAGGACCTATAACTTTGCGGATTATAATACACTTCTATTTCGGTGTGCTTCAATTTGTCACACTACTAATTTTAAGCAACACTAAAGATGTAATGACTTATAGGAAATATCTATTTGGTTACAGCCTTGAGGAAGTCATAGTGTTATATAACTACACGACGAAACACGTGTTGGCTGATGTATTGAGAACCCATGTTGTGGAAGAATATGAAAATAAACAAAGAAGAACCTTAATCTGGAGAGTTCTGGACTGATTGTTCATAGAAATTGGGACTGTGACATATGCCAATTGATTTGTGTCATAACTGTTATCGATCTAACAAATAGAGTGCTCGGAGGGACCTGGTTTAGAATTAGTTCTGCCCAAACGGAACATTGTGGGTGTTGGATCCGCACCCTCTCTCCTTGAAGCACCACATGTGATTGTGATTGTATACATACCCTGATAATATATTGGAGAGCGCCCATTTGTCTGTTGGTATCCATTTGTCTTTGATTCTATTACGAACCTGGTTTTCTTTGGCTTGCCAGGCTAGCAGTCTCCCTGTGTACTCACTCTCTTCGTAAAGCTTCTGTAAGTATAGACTGCTAGCTGCATCCCCTAGTTCATAATAGAATTCCCTCCTTTTCTTTTTTGCGTTCAATACATTTGCTTAGTAGCTAGGGACTTAATTCTATAGTGCTCTTGATTTGCGTGGGCCAGACTTGTCTGTAGAGCAATTTTCTCCTCCCTTTTAGCCTTCTGTTTCGGTATTTCTTTGGAGGTGATTATGCCTCTTAATGTAGCCTTAAAGGCGTCCCATACTACATTGATTTGGGCCGAGCTTCTGTTCAGATTAAAAAAAGCCTGTATCTCCTTCTCAATTTCTGTGCACCATTGACGTTCTGCAAGATTTCGTTTATTAAAAAACCCATCTTTTAGATCCTTCCTTTTCCAAATCGCCTATATTTATTTCCATCTTTATTAATGCATGATCTGAGATTGTGTTTGGGAAATGTTCGTAGCTACTAATTTCGAGACCATGTGAAATTAGATAAAAATCCAGCCTAGATGCTGAGTTATATTTTGCAGAGTGGCAGGAGTATTCACGTTTAAATGGATTTTGAAAACGCCAGCAATCAAAGAGGTCCAGATCTGTTTTGCAACTTTGTAGGGCAATAGCCACTTGTGGTTTGTTTTGGCTCCGGTCTTTTTTAGTCGAATCGATTGCAGGATTTTGTAAAAAGTTAAAATCGCCACCCCATATTATTTGACCTGGCATGCCCGTCAATGCTTGTTTTAATTGCAAAATAGGCACTGGGTCGTCTATAACTGGTGCATATATTGTGGCAAGTATTATATTTACCTGATTTATTTTCCTGTAGACAAACGCCCATCTACAACTCAGATCTGAATGTGGCCCTTCAATTTCAAACCTGACATGTTTTCCTATGAGAATACTCACCCCCCTCTGCGCCATCCCTGAAACTGACGAAAAACTGTAACCCACCCAATTCTTTAGAAATTTTCCGGAGTCTGCTAAGACCCTATGGTGCATTTCTTGTATAAAGATCACGTCTGGGCAGAGATATCTCAGAAATACAATAGATGCCGAAATCTCATTTAATGAATCTATTGCGGTTATCGGTTGTTCTTCTGTTACCCCTGTGCCGATTATGAAACCTTATTTATAGCAGCCCTTGTAGCAAGATCCCTTATCCTGCAACTGTGGAAAACAGATAAAGTACCGACTCCTAATGCATGGAAATTTAAAGTATCAAAGATCCAAGGGATGGAAAAGAAATATGCATTAAGATCAGGGGCAGTGAAATAATATGAGAAATATTGGAGTGTGTTTGAATGCTAGCCCTTCTGACATTATTATTTTTTACATTCTCTACTTTTTTAAGATAAGATCTTGGTTATAATCTGCTTGTCAAATCGCTTAGGGTCTCTTTTAATGTCTTATACAAATAATATCTGGTATATTGCACATTGCACTTTAAAGAATTTTTTTTTTAACGATCAGAAACTGTGTTTACATCACGGAATATTTGAAATCTGCCACGTATGTATTTTGTATATTTGGAATTCCATATGAGATTTATATGTACTCCATGTCCTATATTTGTGTCTATGAACTCTCAATAAAATAATTAAAAAAAAAAGATGTGTACTGTAACCGGGGCCCTCACTCTCTTCATGATATGTGCACTGTGACTGGGGCCCTCACTCTCTCCATGATATGTGCACTGTGACTAGTCCCTCACTCTCTTCATGATATGTGCACTGTGGCCCTCACTCGCTCCATGATATGTGCACTGTGACTGGTCCCTCACTCTCTTCATGATATGTGCACTGTGGCCCTCATTCTCTCCATAATATGTGCACTGTGACTGGGGCCCTCACTCTCTTCATGATATGTGCGCTGTGGCCCTCACTCTCTCCATGATATGTGCACTGTGAGTGGGGCTCTCACTCTCTTCATGATATGTGCACTGTGGCCCTCACTCTCTCCAGGATATATGCACTGTGACTGGTCCCTCACTCTTTCTATGTAATGTGCACTGTGACTGGTCCCTCACTCTCTCCGTGATATGCGCACTGTGACTGTGGCCCTCACTCTCTTCATGATATGTGCACTGTGACTGGTCCCTCACTTTCTTCATGATATGTGCACTGTGACTGGTCCCTCACTCTCTTCATGATATGTGCACTGTGACTGAGGCCTCACTCTCTTCATGATATGTGCACTGTGGCCCTCACTCTCTCCATGATATGTGCACTGTGACTGGTCCCTCACTCTCTTCATGATATGTGCACTGTGGCCCTCACTCTCTTCATGATATATGCACTGTGTCCGTGGCCCTCACTCTCTCCCTGATATGTGCACTGTGGACGGGCCCTCACTCTCTCCATGATATATGCACTGTGACTAGGGCCCTCACTCTCTCCATGATATGTGCACTGTGACTGGGCCCTCACTCTCTTCATGATATGTGCACTGTGGCCCTCACTCTCTTTATGATATGTGCACTGTGGCGTGCACTGTGACTGGGGCCTCACTCTCTCCCTGATATGTGCACTGTGTCTGGGGCCCTCACTCTCTCCCTGATATGTTCACTGTGACTGGGCCCTCACTCTCTCCATGATATGTGCACTGTGACTGGGCCCTCACTCTCTTCATGATATGTGCACTGTGACTGAGGCCTCACTCTCTTCATGATATGTGCACTGTGACTGTGGCCCTCACTCTCTCCATGATATGTGCACTGTGACTGGGCCCTCACTCTCTCCATGATATGTGCACTGTGGCCCTCACTCTCTCCATGATATGTGCACTGTGGCAGGGTGTTAGACGGGGACCTGGAGGGTCGGCCGAGGACAAGGGGAGAGGCCTCCGGTGAGGGCCGTCTCCAGCGATCGTACAGACAAGCAACTTCCCCCCCACAGATGGACACCACACGAGGATAAGGTCAACACTCTTTATATACGATTCTTGAAGCAAGGAGATCACGATACAGTGAGATCGGGACACGAGGGTCCTCTCAATTCTAGTCTCTGTAAGGGAAAGGGGGTATCGGTACAGTCTTGGTACCGGTCTGGTACTGAGGTGGTACGATGAATAGCTCACAATCCTCGAGCTCGGAGTTCTGGAAGGTCGGGCCGCAGCAGCGCCAGCAGGTCCCGACGACGATGTAGGTTGCAGAGGGCCGCGGCAGCGCCAGCAGGTCCCGACGAGGAGGAAGGTTGCAGAGGGCCGCGGCAGCGCCAATAGGTCCCGACGAGGATGAAGGTTGCAGAGGGCCGCGGCAGCGCCAGCAGGTCCCGACGAGGATGAAGGTTGCAGAGGGCCGCGGAAGCGCCAGCAGGCAGGACGATGATTCACAAGGCAGGGCTGCGGCAGCGCCAGCAGTCCGTCAAGGATGAGTTTGTCTAGGTGTCTCTCGACTCCAGGATACAACTGCCTTCCTGCTCTGGAGCTGCCCCAGTTATAGGTCTGGCCTCCTTTGATGTCCGGACCCTCGCTCTTGGAGGTCGGGAGGTCCGGGATGAGGGAGTCCAGACACCCAGCAGGGGGGTGGAGCCAGCGCCCGGGGAGGCTTGGGGCGATCGGCACCTGGCGGGGGAGAACCATCGACACTCCTCTCTCCCATTGACCTGGCAAGTGGTCTCCTCACCTCCTCGGTGGATGGTGGTGCCTCGATGTCGGGGCTGGCCAGGCCCAGGGTTGGGGTCGAGCTGAGGCCATGCGGCCTCGTGGTGAAGTGTCCAAGATGGCGGCTGGGCCCGGGCAATGGTGCTGACGGTGGCCCGGGTCCGCTGATGCTGGGATGTTCGGGGAGCAGGCGTCCCGTGGGGGACGGGTTGCGGGTTGCTTCTGTGGGTTGCCGGGGTAGTTCTTCTGGTGACACCGGGAGAGCTGGTGTCCGGGCCCTGTCATGCGGGGAGGGAGCGAGCCTTTCACGAGGCCTGTCCAACACAGGGCCCTCACTCTCTCCATGATATGTGCACTGTGGCTGGGCCCTCACTCTCTCCATGATATGTGCACTGTGGCCCTCACTCTCTCCATGATATGTGCACTGTGGCTGGGCCCTCACTCTCTCCATGATATGTGCACTGTGGTCCTCACTCTCTACATGATATGTGCACTGTGGCCCTCACTCTGTTCTGATACGTGCACTATGACTGGGCCCTCACTCTCTTCATGATATATGCACTGGGGCCCTCACTCTCTTCGTGATATATGCACTGTGTCTGGGGCCCTCACTCTCTCCATGATATGTGCACTGTGACTGGGAACCTCACCCTCTCCATGATATGTGCACTGTGAATGGTCCCTCACTCTTTCCATGATATGTGCACTATGGCTGGGCCCTCACTCTCTTCATGATATGTGCACTGTGAATGGTCCCTCACTCTTTCCATGATATGTGCACTATGGCTGGGCCCTGTTGGACAGGCCACAGGACGGGCCGCTCTCCCCCGGCTCAACCAGGCCCGAGCCCAGTCACGCAAGCACCACACACCACCATTGCACGTCCTACGTCCCCTCAGGGACCCCTGCCCTCGAACATGTTAACCTTGTGGGTCCGATCCACTGCCGGCCCACGCGCCCAGCCCGGGCCGCCATCTTGGACACTTCACCACGAGGCCGCCTGGCCCCCGATCGACCTCAACCCTGGGCCTAGCCCGGCCTCAGACATTCCGGCACCACCCTCCACCCAGGAGGTGAGCAGGCTACTTGGCAAGTCAATGGGAGAAAGAGGTGCCGATGGCTCTCCCCCGCCCAGTGCCGCTCGCCCATCGCCTCCCCGGGCGCTGGCTCCACCCCCTGCTGGGTGTCTGGACTCCCTCATCCCGGACCTCCCGACCTCCAAGTGCGAGGGTCCGGACATCAAAGCACGCCAGCCCTATAACTGGGGCAGCTCCAGAGCAGGAAGGCAGTTGTATCTTGGAGTCGAGAGACGTAAAGAGGAACTCATCCTGGACGGACTACTGGCGCTGCCGTAGCTCTGTCCTGTGCACCATCGTCCTGCCTGTTGGCGCTGCCACAGCCGTCGTAACCTTCATCCTTCATCGTCGTCGGGATCTGCTGGCGTGGCCGCGGACCGTTGTAACCGTCATCTTTCACCGGGACCTGCAGGCTCCGCCGCGGACCGTCGTCCTTCCTTCATCCATCTCGGGACCTGCTTGGCTCCTCCACGGCCCGATCAACTAAGAACGCCGAGCTCGAGGATTGAGAGCTATTTTAAACTCATTGGTAACTAAGACTGTCCCGCTACCCTTTTCCTCAACCAGAGATCAGAACCGAGGGGACCCCTGAGTCCAGACCTCCTTGTATCATATCAACGTAACCTAAGAATTGCATATAAAGTCTCGTTAACCTTCAATCTTGTGTGGTGTCCGTCTGTGGGGGGGAAGTTACTTGTCTGTACAGTCGTTGGAGACGGCTCTCCCTGGAGACCTCTCCCCGTAATCTCGGCCGACCCTCCCGGTCCGTCTAACATTGGTGGCAGCGGTGGGATCCCTGGACCCGCGTACAAGACAAGGCCATCGCTTCATCCTGGTACTAGTGGACCACGCCACCCGCTACCCTGAGGCTATTCCTCTCCGGACCGTGACAGCCCCAGTGGTCGGCCGGGCCCTGATGGGGATCTTCTCCCGTGTGGGGTTCCCCCGAGAAGTCGTCAGCGACAGAGGCACGAACTTTATCTCTAAATACATGAAGTCCCTCTGGCAACAGTGTGGGGTCACCTACCGCTTCACGACCCCCTATCACCCCCAAGGAAACGGACTTGTTGAGCGGTTCAATCGCACGCTAAAAGGGATGATCGGGGGATTGGAAGAGCCCCTCCGTCGCCAGTGGGACGTGCTGCTGCCGTGCCTCCTCTTCGCCTACCGGGAGGTCCCACAGAAGTCCCTAGGCTTCAGCCCATTCGAACTGCTCTATGGGCACCCAGTACGGGGGCCACTCAGCCTGATCAAAGAAGGCTGGGAGATGCCTCCGGCCAAGAGTCCTCCAGATGTCTTCCGGTACCTCCTCACCCTCCGCAACCAGTCCCGGCGGTTCAGAGACCTAGCAAAAGCCAACCTAGAGGCCAGTCAAGAGGACATGAAGAAATGGTATGACCAGAACGCCTCATCCATTGAATTCGAGCCGGGGCAACAGGTCTGGGTAATGTCCCCCACAGAGCCGTGCGCCCTCCAAGACAAATGGACGGGACCCTTCAAGGTAATCGAGCGCAAGGGTCCTGCCACCTATCTGATCGATATGGAGTCCTCCCGGAATCCACTCCGAGTCCTCCACACCAACAGACTGAAGCCCCACTTTGCACGAACAGAACTCAGCTTCTTGATGGCCACAGACAATGGGGTTGAAGACGACTCCGAGCCTCTCCCTGACCTCTTGCGGACCCAGGAGCAAGACGGTTCCGTGGATGGGGTCCGACTCTCGGAGACCCTCACCAGAGAACAACGCCAAGAGTGCCAAGCCCTCCTATCACGGTTCGCCAGTCTGTTCTCCCTCACCCCAGGTGTCACTTCCTGGTGTGTGCACGATGTAGACACCGGAGACAGCCCTCCTATCCGCCACCGGGCCTACCGCGTACCTGATCGGGTACGGGCCTGCATCCAGGCGGAAGTAGCTAAGATGCTCACGCTCGGGGTCATCGAGCCCTCAGACAGTCCATGGGCCAGCCCGGTCGTACTGGTCCCCAAAGCAGCCGCCCCCGGAACCACACCAGAACTCCGGTTCTGTGTCGACTACCGGGGCCTGAATGAAGTCACCAGAACGGACGCACACCCCATCCCCCGGGCAGATGAACTGGTCGACCGAATGGGCGCTGCCCGCTACCTCAGCATCTTCGACCTGACAGCAGGTTATTGGCAGATCGGCCTCACACCCCGAGCACAAGAACGTTCTGCTTTCTCCACCCCCGATGGCCACTATCATTTTACGGTCATGCCCTTCGGCATGAAAAATGCCCCAGCGACTTTCCAACGGCTCGTCAATCAGGTCCTGGCGGGGCTCGAAGAGTTCAGCGCCGCCTACCTGGACGACATCGCTGTGTACAGCCACCATTGGACCGAGCACCTCCACCACCTCCAAGCAGTGCTGCAAGCCCTTCAGCGAGCTGGCCTCACGATCAAGGCCAGCAAGTGCCAAATTGGGCAAGGGTCGGTGACCTACCTCGGACACCAGGTGGGAAGCGGCCTAGTGGCCCCTCTACAGCTGAAAATTGCCGCCATCCAGAACTGGCAGCCCCCTATCACTCAAACTGAGGTGCGAGCCTTCCTGGGCCTCACGGGCTACTACCGAAGGTTCGTGAAAGACTATGGTACCATAGTGGGGCCTCTCACCGAACTCACATCAAAAAATCAGCCCAAGAAGGTGAACTGGACCCCAGAGTGTCAAGCGGCATTCGAACAGTTAAAGGCCGCCATGTGTTCCGCTCCTGTGCTCCAGGCCCCAGACTACAGCCGGGAGTTCGTCGTCCAGACGGACGCCTCCGACCAGGGCATTGGGGCGGTCCTGTCTCAAGTGAACACCGAAGGCCTTGATCAACCGGTGGCCTTCATCAGCCGGAGACTCCTACCACGGGAGCAACGCTGGAGCACCATAGAGAGGGAAGCCTTCGCTGTGGTATGGGCCCTCAAGAAGCTCCGGCCCTACCTTTTTGGCACCCACTTTCGGGTGCAGACTGACCACCGACCCCTGCAGTGGTTGATGCATATGCGGGGGGAAAACCCAAAATTGCTACGCTGGTCCATCTCCTTGCAAGGTATGGACTTCACAGTCGAACACCGGCCTGGGTCCGACCACGCCAACGCGGATGGCCTGTCCCGGTTTTTCCGCCTCGACGAGGAGAGTCCCCAAGAGGATGGGTAACTCTCCCCGCCTTCAGCTGGGGGGGACGCATGTTGGACAGGCCACAGGACGGGCCGCTCTCCCCCGGCTCAACCAGGCCCGAGCCCAGTCACGCAAGCACCACACACCACCATTGCACGTCCTACGTCCCCTCAGGGACCCCTGCCCTCGAACATGTTAACCTCGTGGGTCCGATCCACTGCCGGCCCACGCGCCCAGCCCGGGCCGCCATCTTGGACACTTCACCACGAGGCCGCCTGGCCCCCGATCGACCTCAACCCTGGGCCTAGCCCGGCCTCAGACATTCCGGCACCACCCTCCACCCAGGAGGTGAGCAGGCTACTTGGCAAGTCAATGGGAGAAAGAGGTGCCGATGGCTCTCCCCCGCCCAGTGCCGCTCGCCCATCGCCTCCCCGGGCGCTGGCTCCACCCCCTGCTGGGTGTCTGGACTCCCTCATCCCGGACCTCCCGACCTCCAAGTGCGAGGGTCCGGACATCAAAGCACGCCAGCCCTATAACTGGGGCAGCTCCAGAGCAGGAAGGCAGTTGTATCTTGGAGTCGAGAGACGTAAAGAGGAACTCATCCTGGACGGACTACTGGCGCTGCCGTAGCTCTGTCCTGTGCACCATCGTCCTGCCTGTTGGCGCTGCCACAGCCGTCGTAACCTTCATCCTTCATCGTCGTCGGGATCTGCTGGCGTGGCCGCGGACCGTTGTAACCGTCATCTTTCACCGGGACCTGCAGGCTCCGCCGCGGACCGTCGTCCTTCCTTCATCCATCTCGGGACCTGCTTGGCTCCTCCACGGCCCGATCAACTAAGAACGCCGAGCTCGAGGATTGAGAGCTATTTTAAACTCATTGGTAACTAAGACTGTCCCGCTACCCTTTTCCTCAACCAGAGATCAGAACCGAGGGGACCCCTGAGTCCAGACCTCCTTGTATCATATCAACGTAACCTAAGAATTGCATATAAAGTCTCGTTAACCTTCAATCTTGTGTGGTGTCCGTCTGTGGGGGGGAAGTTACTTGTCTGTACAGTCGTTGGAGACGGCTCTCCCTGGAGACCTCTCCCCGTAATCTCGGCCGACCCTCCCGGTCCGTCTAACAGGCCCTCACTCTCTCCATGATATGTGCACTGTGAATGGTCCCTCACTCTTTCCATGATATGTGCACTATGGCTGGGCCCTCACTCTCTTCATGATATGTGCACTCTGGCTGGTCCCTCACTCATTCCATGATATGTGCACTGTGGCTGGGTCCTCACTCTCTTCGTGATATATGCACTGTGAGTGGGGCCCTCACTCTCTTCATGATATGTGCACTGTGACTGGTCCCTCACTCTCTCTATGATATGCGCACTGTGGCTGGGCCCTCACTCTCTTCATGATATGTGCACTGTGAGGGGGGCCCTCACTCTCTTCATGATACGTGCACTGTGGCCCTCACTCTCTCCATGATATGTGCACTGTGACTTGTCCCTCACTCTCTTCATGATATGTGCACTGTGACTGGTCCCTCACTCTCTTCATGATATTTGCACTGTGACTGGTCCCTCACTCTCTTCATGATATGTGCACTGTGGCCCTCACTCTCTCCGTGATATGTGCACTGTGACTGGGGCCCTCACTCTCTTCATGATATGTGCACTGTGGCCCTCACTTTCTCAATGATATGTGCACTGTGGCTGGGCCCTCACTCTCTCCATGATATGTGCACTGAGAGTGGGGCCCTCACTCTCTCCATGATATGTGCACTGTGAATGGGGCCCTCACTCTCTCCATGATATGTGCACTGTGACCGGGGCCCCTTACTCTCTCCATCATATGTGCACTGTGACCGGGGCCCTCACTATCTCCATGATATGTGCACTGGGCCCCTCACTCTCTCCATGATATGTGCTCTGTGACTGGGGCCCTCACTCTCTTCATGATATGTGCACTGTGACTGGGCCCCTCCCTCTCCATATGTGTACTGTTACTGGGGCCCTCACTCTCTCCATGAAATGTGCACTGTGACCGGGGCCCTCACTCTCTCCATGATATGTGCACTGTGGCCCTCACGCTCTCCATGATATGCGCATTGTGGCTGGGCCCTCACTCTCACCATGATATGTGCACTGTGACTGGGGCCCTCACTCTCTTCATGATATGTGCACTGTGACCGGGGCCCTCACTCTCTCCATGATATGTGCTCTGTGACTGTGGCCCTCACTCTCTCCCTGATATGTGCACTGAAAATGGGGCCCTCACTCTCTCCATGATATGTGTGTGAGAAGTTGGCCCGATATGCAACGTTCGCTATTCTAGCGACCGCTATGTATCGTTCCAACGACCCTTATGGTGTTTGGTTGTAAGTCAACCTATAGACCAGCTATCCTAGTAGCGTGGATACGAGCAGTCTAAGGCTAAAGACTCGAGAGGGCGCGTTAAGCCAGCTGTTTACCACACATGTACCCCTTGAACACCCAGTGAAAGGACACCACACAAGTGTTATGAAAATAAACAGTATATTTATTAAGAATCACAACAGCCCTGTACTCTTTATGAGGACAGGGTACTAAGCACAAACCAAATCTCTTTAGCAAATACTTCAAGTGCACAGTTTAAAGACAAGTGTCCGAGGACACGGAAAGGTTAAGGCAAGTCGGAAGCGAGGGACTCGGGACCCTAGAGTAAGGAGGCTATGCAGGCACCGAAATGCCGAGTTACCTAGCCACGAGGGCTGCGGCTGCACAAGTCTTACAGGCGTCGGGGTCTTCGCTGACGAGCCAGGAGCCGGAAGAAAAGGAGTTGCTGGCCGGCGACCAGTGATGAATAGTTCGTAGAGATCCAAGCCTGGATCGGAGATTGATGAAACCTGAAAGCAGAGGGGACCAAGTTCGTACTACTAGCCAGTAGTCAGAGGGTACCAGGAAGGCACCAGTTGGCCGTCACCTCGACCAGGTGAGTGGGCGACGCTAGGCTCTGCAGTCTCACGGACCAAGGGGCGTTGTCGGCGACCACGGTGGAGGTGCGAGCTGTCCCACGACGGATGTCGCTGTCGGCGTCTTGAGTGGACCAGGAGGGTCCGGGGTGCTTCTCAAAAGATGGAAGCAAGGGCCAGTCTGGAGCAACCAGACCGGCAGTGTTGATTCTTGGTCGTCGTCACAGAAGGGCACAAGCCAGCGGCTAGTGACCAGACAACGTGTTGAGCAGCGAGCAGAAGGGCCCCACGCAGATCGTGGAGATACTGGGAGGCTGCACTTCGGTGCTAGAGCGGCTCAGGGTCGGGGCTTCTCGGACCCCAGAGCACTCACCAGAGAGTTATCTCGATGGTCGTGCTGGTTTTTAAGAGCGTGCAGGTTCTGATGATGGCCGGTCCCTCGAGGTCTCGTCGCACCCACAGATCACAGCTGAGCTGATGACGTGGGTAGAGGTCAGAGGTGCCAGGGAAGCCGGTTCTCGTCGAGCTGGGCCGTCGGATTCCTTGAGGAAGGACTTACAGCAAACCGCAGAGTTCTTAGATGGTGCCCGCTGATGCAGGGTGACTACTCCTTAGTCACAAGGGAGAAATCTTAAGAAGAGTCTTGAAGTCCTTTCGTAGAAAGTATTCTTGATTCAAAGATGATCTAATTTGGAAGGGTCCCCGCTCCGGCCTTTATCCTAAAGAAAGGGGTGGGTACATGACTAGGTCCTGCCCTAAGGGTGGGACCAGGAAGGGGGGTAGTTACACCCCTCTCCCCTGCCGGACTTTCCCCAGGCCAGGGCTGTCGCCCCTGGAACTGGTTCTAACCGGCAGATGCGTAGTGAGCACCGGGGTGCCACTCCGCAGTCACCTTCTCGCAAAAGCCCTACCTACCCAGAATACACAAACCCTGTCTGGGACGGTGCGAACACCGCCCTCGACAGGAAACCCTTTGTCCAAGTGCTCCTCGCTGGAAGGACTCCCAGCAGCAGGAGGTCAGACTTGTGTCTGTGGTGGCAGCATCCATTTTGTGGAACTGAGGCCTTCGTTAACTTTAACCGGGGTTCACAGTTACGTACATGTCGTGTCCCTCTAGAAGGGCGGAATGCTAACCTCGTCGCCAAAGTTGGTGAGAGGACAGCATCCCGATTCGTATGACACCTTACTCGACATGTCTTGATAACGCGACACCGAAGTTACCGATATGGTACGCGTTATCATGGAACAGCCATTGGGTCTTGATTCCGCAAGCTGCAACCGGGCTCGGCTCGGGCCAGAGCTTAGTTCACGCGAGCCCATGCACTCTGCCTTCAGGATTGTCAAGGCCTGCCATAGGAGTGACTGATAGGGACTCGGGTGTCCATTGGAGGGTTAGATATAGGGCTACTATATCTAAAGCAAAGGGTGATTACACGACTTTGCCCCAGCTGTCATGCAGCCAGTTGTGTCAAATTTAGGAGGCCAGCCAGGGGTGGCATAATACATGCTTCAGCCCCTGGCGGCCCTGGGTACACCTATGCCCTGAGTTACAGGGTCTGATAAGGTGGCCCAGTACCAGTTGGAAATGTACCTAGGGTACATGGAATCCATTTTAAAGAGAGAGCAGTAGGCCTGGGGTCCTGATTGGCAGGGTCCCAGGTCGACTATGTCCAAAACCAGCTAAAACACAGGGCAAAAAGTTGGGGGCAACCATAGTCAGGATGTACCTTCCTACACAACCCCCCCCCAAACGAAAGGAGATAAGGCTATCCTTGTCCAGGTAAGCCTCTATTACCTAAGTGGCCATATAAGGAAGGACCAGCTCTGGCTTGGTTTCCCCCTGTGTCATGGTCCACTAGGCAACCCCTCACCCTAAGGGTATCTGAGGGTCTCCACCATAGGGAATCTCTGTCTCTGGTGTGTCTTGGGAAAGAAGAAGGCTGATGCCGGGATGGAGTACTGAAGTGAGGCTCCTCTACCTTTGGGCTCAACTTCCTCCAATCACCATTCATCATGTGGGCCTTTCTTTCTTTAGCTGAGATGCACTGAGCTCTCAGGGTCAGCCTCTGGCTACCTAAAGAAAGAGGCTGAGTCCCTCGGTTTGGCTTACTGGAGGGACAGGTCAGGTCTGGGGTTTTTAGGCCCCATGTTTGGCTGTGCCCTACAGTGTCCAGCTGTGGGAGTTCCCTAACTACTTTTAAGGGGGATCCCTCAGGAGTCTGTTCTATTTTCACTTGGCTAGGTTTACCAGCTTCAGTGATCCTAATCTGTTGATTAAGTGGTTCTTTTGGACAGGGGGCCCTTTGGGGTCCACCACTGGCCTCCCTGGTCTCTTCAGCCCTGGGCTGACTGAGGCAGGGTAGAGAGGTGCAGGTTACCTGCTCCAGACTGGGTCCCACCTGGGAAGGGTCCACTGCCATCAGGGGCTCTGCCAGGCTAGGCCTGACTACCTCTGGGGCAGTTCCTTCAGCAGGGGTAGAGTCAGTTCCCTGAGGAGGCTGGCTCTCACCTAGTGTCTGGGAGGGGGAAGACTCTTCTTCCTCCTCAATGCTCTCTGTTTGAGTGGAGTGATCCATTGTTTCAGGCTTCACAACCTCACTATCTGTCTGAGTAGAGGCTGAGACCATTTCAACCTTGCCAACCTTTTCAGGAGGGCACTCAGTCTGTGTTTGGGCTGTGACTGTCACAGCCCTCCTATCCTGTTCTGAAAAGTCTGTCTGAGCCTGGGCAGTGGCTACCACTGCCCTTCCAACCTTTTCAGGGAGGAATGGTGCTTGGACTGGGGCTGTAGCTATTACTGCCCCACTAACCTGTCTGGATAGGCCTATCATTCTGGAATGAGTTTCTTGTTCCACCTCAGCCCATGCTGAGAGTTCCAGGTCATTCCCCAGTAAGCAATCTACAGGTAGGTTATCTGTCACTGCCACTCTCATGGGCCCTGTGACATTACCCCAGCTGAGCTTGACTACTGCCATGGGATGCCTTCTCTTCATTCCATGAATGTCTGTCACCTGATAAGTAAAACCAGGGGTCAGTTGAGCAGAGGGGACCAGATGGTCACTCACCATGGTGAGGCTGGCCCCTGTGTCTCTGAATGCCTCAACTTTCTGACCATTCACTAGAACTTCTTGTCTATACTTGCCCAAAATGTGGGGTCCAGTAGTGAAGTTGGCAAACCCCATGCCAGTCTCACAGACAAGAGTGTGGTCAGGGAACCTGGCTAAGCCATAGTCCTCCTGATTGCCCAAAGTAATGCCCACCACATTCTTGGGGGCACTCCCACCACCTGGGGGATTACCACTAGTGGTAACAGGAGGTTTAGGAGTATTACTTGGGGGTAGGTTTTCCTTATTGCTATTTTTAGGGCACTTGGCATCACTTTTGTAATGGCCCACCTGTTTACAGGTATGGCAATAAGGTTTCTTCTGTTCTGAAGGAGTGTTCTGGGACCCACCACCCTTGTTGGAGTTTTGGGGCCCTTGGGAAGTCTTCTCTGTGGATTTATCCCCACCCTTCTCTTGAGGCTTGGTCGATTCCTTTTTCTGGTCACCACCCTGGTTTTTAGGCCTAACCCTGGTTCTGACCCATTTGTCTGCCCTCTTACCCAATTCCTGTGGAGAGGTCAACTCAGAGTCTACCAGGTGCTGATGTAATAGCTGGTTCTGACAATTATTTAAGATTTGCTCCCTCATAATTAGATTATACAATCCTTTAAAATCAGTAACCTTACTACCCAGTAACCAGCCCTCAAAAGCCTTAGTGGCACAATCGACAAAATCAGACCAATCTTGAGACTGCGTTTTCTGGGTATCCCTGAACAGCACCCTGTACTGCTCAGTGGTTAGGCCGAACCCTTCAACGAGTGTGTTAGACGGACCGGGAGGGTCGGCCGAGATTACGGGGAGAGGTCTCCAGGGAGAGCCGTCTCCAACGACTGTACAGGTAAGTAACTTCCCCCCCACAGACGGACACCACACAAGATTGAAGGTTAACGAGACTTTATATGCAATTCTTAGGTTACGTCGCTATGATACAAGGAGGTCTGGACTCAGGGGTCCCCTCGGTTCTGATCTCTGGTTTGAGGAGAAAGGGTAGCGGGACAGTCTTAGTTACCAATGAGTTAAATAGCTCTCAATCCTCGAGCTCGGCGTGGTTGCTGATCGGGCCGTGGAGGAGCCAAGCAGGTCCCGAGATGGATGAAGGATGGTCGACGGGCCGTGGAGAAGCCAAGCAGGTCCCGATGAAGATGATGGTTACAACGGTCCGCGGCCTCGCCAGCAGATCCGGACGACGGTGAAGAATGAAGGTTACGACGGCTGTGGCAGCGCCAACAGGCAGGACGATGGTGCACAGGACAGAGCTACGGCAGCGCCAGTAGTCCGTCCAGGATGAGTTCCTCTTACGTCTCTCGACTCCAAGATACAACTGACTTCCTGCTCTGGAGCTGTCCCAGTTATAGGGCTGGCGTGCTTTGATGTCCGGACCCTCGCACTTGGAGGTCGGGAGGTCCGGGATGAGGGAGTCCAGACACCCAGCAGGGGGGTGGAGCCAGCGCCCGGGGAGGCGATGGGCGAGCGGCACTGGGCGGGGGGAGAGCCATCGGCACCTCTCTCTCCCATTGACTTGCCAAGTAGCCCGCTTACCTCCTGGGTGGAGGGTGGTGCCGGATTGTCTGAGGCTGGGCTAGGCCCAGGGTTGAGGTCGATCGGGGGCCAGGCGGCCTCGTGGCGAGGCGTCCAAGATGGCGGCCCGGGCTGGGTGCATGGGCCGGCAGTGGATCGGACCCACGAGGTTATCATGTTCGAGGGCAGGGGTCCCTGAGGGGACGTAGGGCGTGCAATGGTGGTGTGTGGTGCTTGCGTGACTGGGCTCGGGCCTGGTCGAGCCGGGGGAGAGCGGCCCGTCATGTGGCCTGTCCAACATGCGTCCCCCCCAGCTGAAGGCGGGGAGAGTTACCCATCCTCTTGGGGACTCTCTTCGTCGAGGCGGAAAAACCGGGACAGGCCATCGGCGTTGGCGTGGTCGGACCCAGGCCGGTGTTCGACTGTGAAGTCCATACCTTGTAAGGAGATGGACCAGCGTAGCAATTTTGGGTTTTCCCCCCGCATATGCATCAACCACTGCAGGGGTCGGTGGTCAGTCTGCACCCGAAAGTGGGTGCCAAAAAGGTAGGGCCGGAGCTTCTTGAGGGCCCATACCACAGCGAAGGCTTCCCTCTCTATGGTGCTCCAGCGTTGTTCCCGGGGTAGGAGTCTCCGGCTGATGAAGGCCACCGGTTGATCGAGGCCTTCGGTGTTCACTTGGGACAGGACCGCCCCAATGCCCTGGTCGGAGGCGTCCGTCTGGACGACGAACTCCCGGCTGTAGTCTGGGGCCTGGAGCACAGGAGCGGAACACATGGCGGCCTTTAACTGTTCGAATGCCGCTTGACACTCTGGGGTCCAGTTCACCTTCTTGGGCTGATTTTTTGACGTGAGTTCGGTGAGAGGCCCCACGATGGTACCATAATCTTTCACGAACCTTCGGTAGTAGCCCGTGAGGCCCAGGAAGGCTCGCACCTCAGTTTGAGTGATAGGGGGTTGCCAGTTCTGGATGGCGGCAATTTTCAGCTGTAGGGGGGCCACTAGGCCGCTTCCCACCTGGTGTCCGAGGTAGGTCACCGACCCTTGTCCAATTTGGCATTTGCTGGCCTTGATCGTGAGGCCAGCTCGCTGAAGGGCTTGCAGCACTGCTTGGAGGTGGTGGAGGTGCTCGGTCCAATGGTGGCTGTACACAGCGATGTCGTCCAGGTAGGCGGCGCTGAACTCTTCGAGCCCCGCCAGGACCTGATTGACGAGCCGTTGGAACGTCGCTGGGGCGTTCTTCATGCCGAAGGGCATGACCGTAAAGTGATAGTGGCCATCGGGGGTGGAGAAGGCAGAGCGTTCTTGTGCTCGGGGTGTGAGGCCGATCTGCCAATAACCTGCCGTCAGGTCGAAGATGCTGAGGTAGCGGGCAGCGCCCATTCGGTCGACCAGTTCATCTGCCCGGGGGATGGGGTGTGCGTCCGTTCTGGTGACTTCATTCAGACCCCGGTAGTCGACACAGAACCGGAGTTCTGGTGTGGTCCCGGGGGCGGCTGCTTTGGGGACCAGTACGACCGGGCTGGCCCATGGACTGTCTGAGGGCTCGATGACCCCGAGCGTGAGCATCTTAGCTACTTCCGCCTGGATGCAGGCCCGTACCCGATCAGGTACGCGGTAGGCCCGGTGGCGGATAGGAGGGCTGTCTCCGGTGTCCACATCGTGCACACACCAGGAAGTGACACCCGGGGTGAGGGAGAACAGACTGGCGAACCGTGATAGGAGGGCTTGGCACTCTTGCCGTTGTTCTCTGGTGAGGGTCTCCGAGAGTCGGACCCCATCCACGGAGCCGTCTTGCTCCTGGGTCCGCAAGAGGTCAGGGAGAGGCTCGGAGTCGTCTTCAACCCCATTGTCTGTGGCCATCAAGAGGCTGAGTTCTGTTCGTGCAAAGTGGGGTTTCAGTCTGTTGGTGTGGAGGACTCGGAGCGGATTCCGGGCGGACTCCATATCGATCAGATAGGTGGCAGGACCCTTGCGCTCGATTACCTTGAAGGGTCCCGTCCATTTGTCTTGGAGAGCGCACGGTTCGGTGGGGGACATTACCCAGACCTGTTGCCCCGGCTCGAATTCAATGGATGAGGCGTTCTGGTCATACCATTTCTTCATGTCCTCTTGACTGGCCTCTAGGTTGGCTTTTGCGAGGTCTCTGAACCGCCGGGACTGGTTGCGGAGGGTGAGGAGGTACCGGAAGACATCTGGAGGACTCTTGGCCGGAGGCATCTCCCAGCCTTCTTTGATCAGGCTGAGTGGCCCCCGTACTGGGTGCCCATAGAGCAGCTCGAAGGGGCTGAAGCCTAGGGACTTCTGTGGGACCTCCCGGTAGGCGAAGAGGAGGCACGGCAGCAGCACGTCCCACTGGCGACGGAGGGGCTCTTCCAATCCCCCGATCATCCCTTTTAGCGTGCGATTGAACCGCTCAACAAGTCCGTTTCCTTGGGGGTGATAGGGGGTCGTGAAGCGGTAGGTGACCCCACACTGTTGCCAGAGGGACTTCATATATTTAGAAATGAAGTTCGTGCCTCTGTCACTGACGACTTCTCGGGGGAACCCCACACGGGAGAAGATCCCCATCAGGGCCCGGCCGACCACTGGGGCTGTCACGGTCCGGAGAGGAATAGCCTCAGGGTAGCGGGTGGCGTGGTCCACTAGTACCAGGATGAAGCGATGGCCTTGTCTTGTACGCGGGTCCAGGGGTCCCACAATGTCTATCCCGACCCTCTCAAATGGGGTTGTGACTACTGGAAAGGGTTGCAGGGGAGCCTTTAATTTGCGGCCGCTCTTCCCACTGGCTTGGCACGTGGGGCAAGATCGGCAATGCTGGTGCACATCGTTTCTCATTTTGGGCCAGAAGAAGTGGGTCACTAGGCGGCTGTAGGTTTTATCCTGTCCCAGGTGCCCTGCCAGGGGGGCATCGTGGGCCAGGTTTAGCAGGAAGTCTCTAAAGCGGAGGGGCACCACTAGTACTCGGTTGGCCCCCAGCTCGGCGATTCGTTGCTCGCTGTACAATAGATCATTGTCCCAGTAGACCCAATGAGTTCCGGAGGTATCCCCGGCGCTTTGGGCGAGCGCTTGTTGTCGGAGTCCCTCAAGGGAGGGACAGGTCTTCTGTTCCTGACGAAATTGTTCTTGTGTGGGTCCCCCTTCTTGAGCCCACTGATCAAGATTAGCGAGGTCGGAAGGTTGAGCAAGTTCGAGGGGGATGCCATGATCGGGGGTCTCGGCGGGGGCGACCGGAGGCGGTGGCGCCGGCCATTCTGGTTCTTCCGGGTGATGGTTGGCACGGGCGGCCATGGACCGGGTGGTGACGCACGCCCAGTCTGGGACGCCCAACATCCCCAAGTGTTCTTTTCGCTCCACGGCTGCCCACGGGGAGCTTTCCAGGTCATTTCCGAGGAGGCATTCCACGGGGGCGTCGTCTCGGACCGTTACCTTCAACATGCCGGAGACCCCTCCCCACTCAAAGGGGACGCAGGCCATCCGACACAGACTTTCCGAGTTGTCGGCTGATCGCACAGGGCAGAGAACGTTCGGTAGATATTGTTCTGGGGTCACCAGATGACAGCGGACGGCTGTCACACTGGCCCCGGTGTCTCGAAGGGCTTCGGCCCGTTGTCCATTGATGCTCACCCATTGGCTGTACTTCTGGGTGTTAGCGGGTAGGGGGACCCGCGGGACCATGTCTCTTCCCCCTAAGCACGCGAGAGTCATGGCGGCTGGCTCCCACTCTTGATACTCTTGCTCGCCTGTTTCTTGTTCCTCGGAGATCTGTTCTTCCCCTAGTGCCGCGGCGGCCACCTGGCGGGGTCTTGGACTCTGATACTGCGGGCAGCTTGGGTCGTTTGCATAGTGGCCGACTCGTTGGCATCGGTGACATGTAACATTGGCTCTGTATCCCGGTCGCGCCGGGGTGCTGCCCCGGTTGGCCGGGGGGGTGGTGCTGGTAGCGGGGGCGGCCGGAGTATTGTCTCTTCCTCGTCCTTGGCCCCCTCCTCCTCCTCTGGGTCGGTAGTGACCATTGTTGTTCCTGTTCTGCTCGTAGGACCCATTCCGGCCCACTCTGGTGATCTCCCACCGGTCAGCTTCGGCTGCGAGCTGCCGGGGATCGGTTAACTTGCTGTCGAGGAGGTGTTGGCGTAGTTCAATGAAGCAATTGTTGGACAGATGCTCCCATACCATCAGATTGAACAGCTGCTCGTAGGTCGTGACGTTGTTCCCTCTGATCCAGCCTTCGAAGGCTCGGCTAAAGTACGTTACATAGTCCACCCAAGTTGTACCTGGAATGCGTGTGCAGTCTCGGAACCTCTGACGGTACATCTCGGGCGTGAGGCCATAGCGGGTGAGGAGGGCCGCTTTCATATGGTCGTAGGAGGTCATCTGGTGGTCTGGGAGCTGTAACAGAGTATCGCGGCCCTCATTGAGGAATTTGCCCCATAGGCCGGCTCCCCAGTCGGTTCTATCGATCCGGTGCGCAGTCATCGCGATTTCATAGGCCTTAAACCATTGCTGGATGTCGTCTTCTCGAAAATATTCTCGGACCACATCCTTGGGGATGTGCACTTTTTTCTCCGCGGTCCCTGGGGTGGACGGTCTGTCGGGCACCCCTAACTCTTTATTTTGTTTGCGCAGGTTGATCTCGGCTAGGTTCCGTTCGTGCTCGTACGTTAGTCTTTTTTCCTCGAGCTCCCTTTGCCTCTGTTTCTCCTCTCTTTCTTCTCGGAGGCGAAGGTGCTCTAAGTTTATTTTTTGCTCGGCCAATTTGAGTTCTATGTCCATCTTGAGTCGGGCCATTTCGAGTTCGTGTAGTCGGGCTTTTTCTCTTTCTTGGATCTCGTCTTGCGAGAGACTGGTTCTTTGCCCCTCAGGGGCCGTGTTGGTATTTTTCGCGGTGCTTTGCTCAGGGGTTTCGACATCCCCGGTCTCTGCCCAAGATTCTAGGGCATGCTTAAAATCGTCCTTGGTACTTAGTCCGGTGGTAGCGATACCTAGTTCGATGCAGAACTGCTTTAGTTCACGATGGCTGTATTCCTCTAGTTTTTCCATTTGGAACTTCTCAGTTGATCCGCTCTCTTTAGTCGACATTGTTGTTCGTTGTGGGGTGAGCTACTCTCTGTACGTTATGCGGTGATTCGGATCGCGCCGCTGGCCACCAATGTTAGACGGACCGGGAGGGTCGGCCGAGATTACGGGGAGAGGTCTCCAGGGAGAGCCGTCTCCAACGACTGTACAGGTAAGTAACTTCCCCCCCACAGACGGACACCACACAAGATTGAAGGTTAACGAGACTTTATATGCAATTCTTAGGTTACGTCGCTATGATACAAGGAGGTCTGGACTCAGGGGTCCCCTCGGTTCTGATCTCTGGTTTGAGGAGAAAGGGTAGCGGGACAGTCTTAGTTACCAATGAGTTAAATAGCTCTCAATCCTCGAGCTCGGCGTGGTTGCTGATCGGGCCGTGGAGGAGCCAAGCAGGTCCCGAGATGGATGAAGGATGGTCGACGGGCCGTGGAGAAGCCAAGCAGGTCCCGATGAAGATGATGGTTACAACGGTCCGCGGCCTCGCCAGCAGATCCGGACGACGGTGAAGAATGAAGGTTACGACGGCTGTGGCAGCGCCAACAGGCAGGACGATGGTGCACAGGACAGAGCTACGGCAGCGCCAGTAGTCCGTCCAGGATGAGTTCCTCTTACGTCTCTCGACTCCAAGATACAACTGACTTCCTGCTCTGGAGCTGTCCCAGTTATAGGGCTGGCGTGCTTTGATGTCCGGACCCTCGCACTTGGAGGTCGGGAGGTCCGGGATGAGGGAGTCCAGACACCCAGCAGGGGGGTGGAGCCAGCGCCCGGGGAGGCGATGGGCGAGCGGCACTGGGCGGGGGGAGAGCCATCGGCACCTCTCTCTCCCATTGACTTGCCAAGTAGCCCGCTTACCTCCTGGGTGGAGGGTGGTGCCGGATTGTCTGAGGCTGGGCTAGGCCCAGGGTTGAGGTCGATCGGGGGCCAGGCGGCCTCGTGGCGAGGCGTCCAAGATGGCGGCCCGGGCTGGGTGCATGGGCCGGCAGTGGATCGGACCCACGAGGTTATCATGTTCGAGGGCAGGGGTCCCTGAGGGGACGTAGGGCGTGCAATGGTGGTGTGTGGTGCTTGCGTGACTGGGCTCGGGCCTGGTCGAGCCGGGGGAGAGCGGCCCGTCATGTGGCCTGTCCAACAGAGTGTATTCTTCAAGACTTGGTAATTGTTAGCGTCCTCTACCCTTGTGGTGAGGAGCTTGTCTCTTCCTTTACCTTCAAAGGAGAGCCACAAGATAGCTGCCCACTGACTCTGGGGAACGCCTTGCACAGTGCAGGCCCTCTCCAAAGCAGTAATCCATTTGTGGATGTCGTCCCCTTGTTTAAAGGGGGGCACTATCTTCCCAAGGTGTTTCGTATCGAAACTCTTTTCCCTATTACTAGGTACATTGCTGCCACCAGTGGGGACTGTCCCACTTAACTGTTGCTCTCTAGCGAAAGCAAGCTTTTCCTTGGCCAGGGCAAGTTCTTCCCTTTCGATCCGCAGATTAGCTGCCCTTTCTTTCGCTTCGTACACTCTCCTCTGAGGGGACGTCATCCCTCTTTGAGAAGAGTTGTGAGAGCCGTTGGTATGAAGGGATCTGCCAGAGCCTCTTGATAGAGATCTGGCTCGTCCATTCCCCATGTTAAGCTGACCTGATAGTGGCCCCAGGGGTCCCCCAGTACCGCTATCATGTTTGCTTAAGTTGGACCTGCTTAGTCTGACGACTTCTACCTGTCCCTTATCTGCCTCGTCCCCAGAGAGATCCTCATCCTCATCCTCCTCCACATCCTCGTTCTCGGTTGCGAGATGAATGAGGTCAGGATCGTCTCGGGTTCCCTCAAGGGGAGGCATGTCTCCTTCTGGATTAGAAGAGCTACGAAGTTTCTCAGCTCTCCTGGCATCATAAGTCTCCAAGAGACCAATCAGAAAGGACGTTGTGGGGTTAGACCCCTGCTGAATCTTCCGGGAGTGACACAATCGTCTTAACTCCTTGAAGCTCAGCACAGTATATCCTGAAGGGATGACCTGTGGAGGGTCAACTGACACAAGGGGAGACCCAGAGTTTCCTCCTTTGTCCGACATACTGTTTCTAGTGTGGTGTGAGTGATGCACCTACCTACACTACGTGTTTACCTACTGTACCCTTGCTAAGAGTTGTAGCCAAGGTGTGCTAAGCCTTGAGGAGCTACAACAGCTGGTTCAGTAGAACTCAGAGTATTCTAAGCTTTCGTTATATGTACTAACAGTACTTGTGCGATCTTTCAACAAGATATTCTTAGGATACGTGTGGTAAAACAACAGCAAGCTCAAATCCCAACCGCTGCTCACCAATGTGAGAAGTTGGCCCGATATGCAACGTTCGCTATTCTAGCGACCGCTATGTATCGTTCCAACGACCCTTATGGTGTTTGGTTGTAAGTCAACCTATAGACCAGCTATCCTAGTAGCGTGGATACGAGCAGTCTAAGGCTAAAGACTCGAGAGGGAGCGTTAAGCCAGCTGTTTACCACACATGTACCCCTTGAACACCCAGTGAAAGGACACCACACAAGTGTTATGAAAATAAACAGTATATTTATTAAGAATCACAACAGCCCTGTACTCTTTATGAGGACAGGGTACTAAGCACAAACCAAATCTCTTTAGCAAATACTTCAAGTGCACAGTTTAAAGACAAGTGTCCGAGGACACGGAAAGGTTAAGGCAAGTCGGAAGCGAGGGACTCGGGACCCTAGAGTAAGGAGGCTATGCAGGCACCGAAATGCCGAGTTACCTAGCCACGAGGGCTGCGGCTGCACAAGTCTTACAGGCGTCGGGGTCTTCGCTGACGAGCCAGGAGCCGGAAGAAAAGGAGTTGCTGGCCGGCGACCAGTGATGAATAGTTCGTAGAGATCCAAGCCTGGATCGGAGATTGATGAAACCTGAAAGCAGAGGGGACCAAGTTCGTACTACTAGCCAGTAGTCAGAGGGTACCAGGAAGGCACCAGTTGGCCGTCACCTCGACCAGGTGAGTGGGCGACGCTAGGCTCTGCAGTCTCACGGACCAAGGGGCGTTGTCGGCGACCACGGTGGAGGTGCGAGCTGTCCCACGACGGATGTCGCTGTCGGCGTCTTGAGTGGACCAGGAGGGTCCGGGGTGCTTCTCAAAAGATGGAAGCAAGGGCCAGTCTGGAGCAACCAGACCGGCAGTGTTGATTCTTGGTCGTCGTCACAGAAGGGCACAAGCCAGCGGCTAGTGACCAGACAACGTGTTGAGCAGCGAGCAGAAGGGCCCCACGCAGATCGTGGAGATACTGGGAGGCTGCACTTCGGTGCTAGAGCGGCTCAGGGTCGGGGCTTCTCGGACCCCAGAGCACTCACCAGAGAGTTATCTCGATGGTCGTGCTGGTTTTTAAGAGCGTGCAGGTTCTGATGATGGCCGGTCCCTCGAGGTCTCGTCGCACCCACAGATCACAGCTGAGCTGATGACGTGGGTAGAGGTCAGAGGTGCCAGGGAAGCCGGTTCTCGTCGAGCTGGGCCGTCGGATTCCTTGAGGAAGGACTTACAGCAAACCGCAGAGTTCTTAGATGGTGCCCGCTGATGCAGGGTGACTACTCCTTAGTCACAAGGGAGAAATCTTAAGAAGAGTCTTGAAGTCCTTTCGTAGAAAGTATTCTTGATTCAAAGATGATCTAATTTGGAAGGGTCCCCGCTCCGGCCTTTATCCTAAAGAAAGGGGTGGGTACATGACTAGGTCCTGCCCTAAGGGTGGGACCAGGAAGGGGGGTAGTTACACCCCTCTCCCCTGCCGGACTTTCCCCAGGCCAGGGCTGTCGCCCCTGGAACTGGTTCTAACCGGCAGATGCGTAGTGAGCACCGGGGTGCCACTCCGCAGTCACCTTCTCGCAAAAGCCCTACCTACCCAGAATACACAAACCCTGTCTGGGACGGTGCGAACACCGCCCTCGACAGGAAACCCTTTGTCCAAGTGCTCCTCGCTGGAAGGACTCCCAGCAGCAGGAGGTCAGACTTGTGTCTGTGGTGGCAGCATCCATTTTGTGGAACTGAGGCCTTCGTTAACTTTAACCGGGGTTCACAGTTACGTACATGTCGTGTCCCTCTAGAAGGGCGGAATGCTAACCTCGTCGCCAAAGTTGGTGAGAGGACAGCATCCCGATTCGTATGACACCTTACTCGACATGTCTTGATAACGCGACACCGAAGTTACCGATATGGTACGCGTTATCATGGAACAGCCATTGGGTCTTGATTCCGCAAGCTGCAACCGGGCTCGGCTCGGGCCAGAGCTTAGTTCACGCGAGCCCATGCACTCTGCCTTCAGGATTGTCAAGGCCTGCCATAGGAGTGACTGATAGGGACTCGGGTGTCCATTGGAGGGTTAGATATAGGGCTACTATATCTAAAGCAAAGGGTGATTACACGACTTTGCCCCAGCTGTCATGCAGCCAGTTGTGTCAAATTTAGGAGGCCAGCCAGGGGTGGCATAATACATGCTTCAGCCCCTGGCGGCCCTGGGTACACCTATGCCCTGAGTTACAGGGTCTGATAAGGTGGCCCAGTACCAGTTGGAAATGTACCTAGGGTACATGGAATCCATTTTAAAGAGAGAGCAGTAGGCCTGGGGTCCTGATTGGCAGGGTCCCAGGTCGACTATGTCCAAAACCAGCTAAAACACAGGGCAAAAAGTTGGGGGCAACCATAGTCAGGATGTACCTTCCTACAATGTGCACTGTAACCGGGGCCCCTTACTCTCTCCATGATATGTGCACTGTGACCGGGGCCCTCACTATCTCCATGATATGTGCACTGGGCCCCTCACTCTCTCCATGATATGTGCTCTGTGACTGGGGCCCTCACTCTCTTCATGATATGTGCACTGTGACTGAGGCCTCACTCTCTCCATGATATGTGCACTGTGGCCCTCTCTCTCTCTATGATATGTGCACTGTGACCTTGGCCCTCACTCTCTCCATGATATGTGCACTCTGACTGAGGCCTCACTCTCTTCATGATATGTGCACTGTGACTGTGGCCCTCACTCTCTCCATGATATGTGCACTGTGACTGGGCCCCTCCCTCTCCATGATATGTGCACTGTGACCGGGGCCCTCACTCTCTTCATGATATGTACACTGTGACTGGGTCCCTCACTCTCTCCATGATATGTGCACTGTGGCCCTCACTCTCTCCATGATATGTGCACTGCCGCCCTCACTCTCACCATGATATGTGCACTGTGACTGGGGCCCTCACTCTCTTCATGATATGTGCACTGTGACTGGTCCCTCACTCTCTTCATGATATGTGCACTGTGTCCCTCACTCGCTCCATGATATCGGCACTGTGACTGGGCCCCTCCCTCTCCATATGTGCACTGCGGCTGGGTCCCTCCCTCTCCATATGTGCACTGTGACTGGGGCCCTCACTCTTTCCATGATATGCGCACTCTGACTGGGCCCCTCCCTCTCCATATGCGTACTGTGACTGGGGCCCTCACTCTCTCTATGAAATGTGCACTGTGACTGGGGCCCTCACTCTCTCCATGATATGTGCACTGTGGCCCTCACTCTCTCCATATGTGCACTGTGTCTGGGGCCCTCACTCTCTTCATGATATGTGCACTGTGACCGGGGCCCTCACTATCTCCATGATATGTGCACTGGGTCCCTCACTCTCTCCATATGTGCTCTGTGACTGTGGCCCTCACTCTCTCCCTGATATGTGCACTGAGAATGGGGCCCTCACTCTCTCCATGATATGTGCACTGTGACTGGGTCCCTCACTCTCTCCATGATATGTGCACTGTGGCCCTCACTCTCTCCATGATATGTGCACTGCCGCCCTCACTCTCACCATGATATGTGCACTGTGACTGGGGCCCTCACTCTCTTCATGATATGTGCACTGTGACTGGTCCCTCACTCTCTTCATGATATGTGCACTGTGGCCCTCACTCGCTCCATGATATCGGCACTGTGACTGGGCCCCTCCCTCTCCATAAGTGCACTGCGGCTGGGTCCCTCCCTCTCCATATGTGCACTGTGTCTGGGGCCCTCACTCTTTCCATGATATGCGCACTCTGACTGGGCCCCTCCCTCTCCATATGCGTACTGTGACTGGGGCCCTCACTCTCTCTATGAAATGTGCACTGTGACTGGGGCCCTCACTCTCTCCATGAAATGTGCACTGTGACGGGCCCTCACTCTTTCCATGAAATGTGCACTGTCACCGGGCCCTCACTCTCTCCATGAAATGTGCACGGTGACTGGGGCCCTCACTCTCTCCATGATATATGCACTGAGAGTGGGGCCCTCACTCTCTCCATGAAATGTGCACGGTGACTGGGGCCCTCACTCTCTCCATGAAATGTGCACTGTGACTTGGGCCCTCACTCTTTCCATGATATGTGCACTGCGACTGAGGCCCTCACTCTCTTCATGATATGTGCACTGTGACTGGGGCCCTCACTTTCTTCATGATATGTGCACTGTGGCCCTCACTCTCTCCATGATATGTGCACTGTGACTGAGGCCCTCACTCTCTTCGTGATATGTGCACTGTGGCCCTCACTCTCTCCATAATATGTGCATTGTGGCTGGGCCCTCACTCTCTTCATGATATGTGCGCTGTGGCCCTCACTCTCTCCATGATATGTGCACTGTGACTGGGGCCCTCACTCTCTTCATGATATGTGCGCTGTGGCCCTCACTCTCTCCATGATATGTGCACTGTGACTGGGGCCCTCACTCTCTTCATGATATGTGCACTGTGGCCCTCACTCTCTCCATGATATGTGCACTGTGACTGGGGCCCTCACTCTCTTCATGATATGTGCACTGTGGCCCTCATTCTCTCCATAATATGTGCACTGAGAGTGGGGCCCTCACTCTCTCCATGAAATGTGCACTGTGACTGTGGCCCTCACTCTCTCCATGATATGTGCACTGTGACTGGGCCCCTCCCTCTCCATGATATGTGCACTGTGACTGGGCCCCTCCCTATCCATGATATGTGCACTGTGCACTGTGGCCCTCACTCTCTCCATGATATGTGCACTGTGACTGGTCCCTCACTCTCTTCATGATATGTGCACTGTGACTGGTCCCTCACTCTCTTCATGATATGTGCACTGTGACTGGTCCCTCAATCTCTCCATGATATGTGCACTGTGGCCCTCACGCTCTCCATGATATGCGCATTGTGGCTGGGCCCTCACTCTCACCATGATATGTGCACTGTGACTGGGGCCCTCACTCTCTTCATGATATGTGCACTGTGACCGGGGCCCTCACTCTCTCCATGTTATGTGCTCTGTGACTGTGGCCCTCACTCTCTCCCTGATATGTGCACTGAGAATGGGGCCCTCACTCTCTCCATGATATGTGCACTGTGACCGGGGCCCCTTACTCTCTCCATGATATGTGCACTGTGACCGGGGCCCTCACTATCTCCATGATATGTGCACTGGGCCCCTCACTCTCTCCATGATATGTGCTCTGTGACTGGGGCCCTCACTCTCTTCATGATATGTGCACTGTGACTGAGGCCTCACTCTCTCCATGATATGTGCACTGTGGCCCTCTCTCTCTCTATGATATGTGCACTGTGACCTTGGCCCTCACTCTCTCCATGATATGTGCACTCTGACTGAGGCCTCACTCTCTTCATGATATGTGCACTGTGACTGTGGCCCTCACTCTCTCCATGATATGTGCACTGTGACTGGGCCCCTCCCTCTCCATGATATGTGCACTGTGACCGGGGCCCTCACTCTCTTCATGATATGTACACTGTGACTGGGTCCCTCACTCTCTCCATGATATGTGCACTGTGGCCCTCACTCTCTCCATGATATGTGCACTGCCGCCCTCACTCTCACCATGATATGTGCACTCTCTTCATGATATGTGCACTGTGACTGGTCCCTCACTCTCTTCATGATATGTGCACTGTGTCCCTCACTCGCTCCATGATATCGGCACTGTGACTGGGCCCCTCCCTCTCCATATGTGCACTGCGGCTGGGTCCCTCCCTCTCCATATGTGCACTGTGACTGGGGCCCTCACTCTTTCCATGATATGCGCACTCTGACTGGGCCCCTCCCTCTCCATATGCGTCTTGTGACTGGGGCCCTCACTCGCTCTATGAAATGTGCACTGTGACTGGGGCCCTCACTCTCTCCATGATATGTGCACTGTGGCCCTCACTCTCTCCATATGTGCACTGTGTCTGGGGCCCTCACTCTCTTCATGATATGTGCACTGTGACCGGGGCCCTCACTATCTCCATGATATGTGCACTGGGTCCCTCACTCTCTCCATATGTGCTCTGTGACTGTGGCCCTCACTCTCTCCCTGATATGTGCACTGAGAATGGGGCCCTCACTCTCTCCATGATATGTGCACTGTGACTGGGTCCCTCACTCTCTCCATGATATGTGCACTGTGGCCCTCACTCTCTCCATGATATGTGCACTGCCGCCCTCACTCTCACCATGATATGTGCACTGTGACTGTGGCCCTCACTCTCTTCATGATATGTGCACTGTGACCGGGGCCCTCACTCTCTTCATGATATGTACACTGTGACTGGGTCCCTCACTCTCTCCATGATATGTGCACTGTGGCCCTCACTCTCTCCATGATATGTGCACTGCCGCCCTCACTCTCACCATGATATGTGCACTGTGACTGTGGCCCTCACTCTCTTCATGATATGTGCACTGTGACTGGTCCCTCACTCTCTTCATGATATGTGCACTGTGGCCCTCACTCGCTCCATGATATCGGCACTGTGACTGGGCCCCTCCCTCTCCATAAGTGCACTGCGGCTGGGTCCCTCCCTCTCCATATGTGCACTGTGTCTGGGGCCCTCACTCTTTCCATGATATGCGCACTCTGACTGGGCCCCTCCCTCTCCATATGCGTACTGTGACTGGGGCCCTCACTCTCTCTATGAAATGTGCACTGTGACTGGGGCCCTCATTCTCTCCATGAAATGTGCACTGTGACGGGCCCTCACTCTTTCCATGAAATGTGCACTGTCACCGGGGCCCTCACTCTCTCCATGAAATGTGCACGGTGACTGGGGCCCTCACTCTCTCCATGATATATGCACTGAGAGTGGGGCCCTCACTCTCTCCATGAAATGTGCACGGTGACTGGGGCCCTCACTCTCTCCATGAAATGTGCACTGTGACTTGGGCCCTCACTCTTTCCATGATATGTGCACTGCGACTGAGGCCCTCACTCTCTTCATGATATGTGCACTGTGACTGGGGCCCTCACTCTCTTCATGATATGTGCACTGTGGCCCTCACTCTCTCCATGATATGTGCACTGTGACTGGGGCCCTCACTCTCTTCGTGATATGTGCACTGTGGCCCTCACTCTCTCCATAATATGTGCATTGTGGCTGGGCCCTCACTGTCTTCATGATATGTGCGCTGTGGCCCTCACTCTCTCCATGATATGTGCACTGTGACTGGGGCCCTCACTCTCTTCATGATATGTGCGCTGTGGCCCTCACTCTCTCCATGATATGTGCACTGTGACTGGGGCCCTCACTCTCTTCATGATATGTGCACTGTGGCCCTCACTCTCTCCATGATATGTGCACTGTGACTGGGGCCCTCACTCTCTTCATGATATGTGCACTGTGGCCCTCATTCTCTCCATAATATGTGCACTGAGAGTGGGGCCCTCACTCTCTCCATGAAATGTGCACTGTGACTGTGGCCCTCACTCTCTCCATGATATGTGCACTGTGACTGGGCCCCTCCCTCTCCATGATATGTGCACTGTGACTGGTCCCTCACTCTCTTCATGATATGTGCACTGTGACTTGTCCCTCACTCTCTTCATGATATGTGCACTGTGACTGGTCCCTCAATCTCTTCATAATATGTGCACTGTGGCCCTCACTCTCTCCGTGATATGTGCACTTTGACTGGGGCCCTCACTCTCTTCATGATATGTGCACTGTGGCCCTCACTTTCTCAATGATATGTGCACTGTGGCTGGGCCCTCACTCTCTCCATGATATGTGCACTGAGAGTGGGGCCCTCACTCTCTCCATGATATGTGCACTGTGGCTGGGGCCCTCACTCTCCATGATATGTGCACTGTGGCCCTCACTCGCTCCATGATAATGTGCACTTTGACTGGTCGCTCACTTTCTTCATGATGTGTGCACTGTGGCCCTCACTCGCTCCATGATATGTGCACTGTGACTGGGCCCCTCCCTCTCCATATGTGTACTGTTACTTGGGCCCTCACTCTCTCCATGAAATGTGCACTGTGACCGGGGCCCTCACTCTCTCCATGATATGTGCACTGTGTCCCTCACTCGCTCCATGATATCGGCACTGTGACTGGGCCCCTCCCTCTCCATATGTGCACTGCGGCCTTCACTCTCACCATGATATGTGCACTGTGACAGGGGCCCTCACTCTCTTCATGATATGTGCACTGTGACCGGGGCCCTCACTATCTCCATGATATGTGCACTGGGTCCCTCACTCTCTCCATATGTGCTCTGTGACTGTGGCCCTCACTCTCTCCCTGATATGTGCACTGAGAATGGGGCCCTCACTCTCTCCATGGTATGTGCACTGTGAATGGGGCCCTCACTCTCTCCATGATATGTGCACTGTGACCGGGGCCCCTCACTCTCTCCATGATATGTGCACTGTGACCGGGGCCTTCACTATCTCCATGATATGTGCACTGGGCCCCTCACTCTCTCCATGATATGTGCTCTGTGACTGAGGCCCTCACTCTCTCCATGATATGTGCACTGTGACTGAGGCCCTCACTCTCTCCGTGATATGTGCACTGTGAGTGGGGCCCTCACTCTATCCATGAAATGTGCACTGTGTCTGGGGCCCTCACTCTCTTCATGATATGTGCACTGTGGCCCTCACTCTCTCCCTGATATGTGCACTGTGACTGGGGCCCTCACTCTCTCCATGATATGTGCACTGTGACTGGGCCCTCACTCTCTCCGTGATATGTGCACTGTGACTGGGCCCCTCCCTCTCCATGATATGTGCACTGTGACTGAGGCCCTCACTCTCTCCATGATATGTGCACTGTGAGTGGTGCCCTCACTATCTCCATGATATGTGCACTGGGCCCCTCACTCTCTCCATGATATGTGCTCTGTGACTGGGGCCCTCACTCTCTCCATGATATTAGCACTGTGACTGGTCCCTCACTCTCTCCATGATATGTGCACTGTGACTGGGCCCCTCCCTCTCCATGATATGTGCTCTGTGACTGGGGCCCTCACTCTCTCCATGATATGTGCACTGTGACTGGTCCCTCACTCTCTCCATGATATGTGCACTGTGACTGGGCCCCTCCCTCTCCATGATATGTGCACTGTGACTGAGGCCCTCACTCTCTCCATGATATGTGCACTGTGACTGAGGCCCTCACTCTCTCCATGATATGTGCACGGTGAGTGGGGCCCTCACTATCTCCATGATATGTGCACTGGACCCCTCACTCTCTCCATGATATGTGCTCTGTGACTGGGGCCCTCACTCTCTCCATGATATGTGCACTGTGACTGGGCCCTCACTCTCTCCATGATATGTGCACTGTGACTGGGCCCCTCCCTCTCCATGATATGTGCACTGTGACTGAGGCCCTCACTCTCTCCATGATATGTGCACTGTGAGTGGGGCCCTCACTATCTCCATGATATGTGCACTGGGCCCCTCACTCTCTCCATGATATGTGCTCTGTGACTGGGGCCCTCACTCTCTCCATGATATGTGCACTGTGACTGGTCCCTCACTCTCTTCATGATATGTGCACTGTGACTGGTCCCTCACTCTCTTCATGATATGTGCACTGTGACTGGTCCCTCAATCTCTTCATAATATGTGCACTGTGGCCCTCACTCTCTCCGTGATATGTGCACTTTGACTGGGGCCCTCACTCTCTTCATGATATGTGCACTGTGGCCCCCACTTTCTCAATGATATGTGCACTCTGGCTGGGCCCTCACTCTCTCCATGATATGTGCACTGAGATTGGGGCCCTCACTCTCTCCATGATATGTGCACTGTGGCTGGGGCCCTCACTCTCCATGATATGTGCACTGTGGCCCTCACTCGCTCCATGATAATGTGCACTTTGACTGGTCGCTCACTTTCTTCATGATGTGTGCACTGTGGCCCTCACTCGCTCCATGATATGTGCACTGTGACTGGGCCCCTCCCTCTCCATATGTGTACTGTTACTTGGGCCCTCACTCTCTCCATGAAATGTGCACTGTGACCGGGGCCCTCACTCTCTCCATGATATGTGCACTGTGGCCCTCACGCTCTCCATGATATGCGCATTGTGGCTGGGCCCTCACTCTCTCCATGATATGTGCACTGCGGCCCTCACTCTCACCATGATATGTGCACTGTGACTGGGGCCCTCACTCTCTTCATGATATGTGCACTGTGACCCTCACTCTCTCCATAATATGTGCACTGTGACTGGGGCCCTCATTCTCCATGATATGTGCTCTGTGACTGGGGCCCTCACTCTCTCCATGATATGTGCACTGTGACTGGTCCCTCACTCTCTCCATGATATGTGCACTGTGACTGGGGCCCTCACTCTCTCCATGATATGTGCACTGTGACTGAGGCCCTCACTCTCTCCATGATATGTGCACTGTGACTGAGGCCCTCACTCTCTCCATGATATGTGCACTGTGAGTGGGGCCCTCACTATCTCCATGATATGTGCACTGGGCCCCTCACTCTCTCCATGATATGTGCTCTGTGACTGGGGCCCTCACTCTCTCCATGATATGTGCACTGTGACTGGGCCCTCACTCTCTCCATGATATGTGCACTGTGACTGGGCCCCTCCCTCTCCATGATATGTGCACTATGACTGAGGCCCTCACTCTCTCCATGATATGTGCACTGTGAGTGGGGCCCTCACTATCTCCATGATATGTGCACTGGGCCCCTCACTCTCTCCATGATATGTGCTCTGTGACTGGGGCCCTCACTCTCTCCATGATATGTGCACTGTGACTGGTCCCTCACTCTCTTCATGATATGTGCACTGTGACTGGTCCCTCACTCTCTTCATGATATGTGCACTGTGACTGGTCCCTCAATCTCTTCATAATATGTGCACTGTGGCCCTCACTTTCTCAATGATATGTGCACTGTGGCTGGGCCCTCACTCTCTCCATGATATGTGCACTGAGAGTGGGGCCCTCACTCTCTCCATGATATGTGCACTGTGGCTGGGGCCCTCACTCTCCATGATATGTGCACTGTGGCCCTGTTAGACGGACCGGGAGGGTCGGCCGAGGATAAGGGGAGAGGTCTCCGGGGAGAGCCGTCTCCGACGATCGTACAGACAAGTAACTTCCCCCCCCACAGACGGACACCACACAAGGGTAAAGTTCAACGATACTTTATAGGCAATTCTTTAAGTACGATGAATGGTACAAGGAGGTCTGGACTCAGGGGTCCCCTCGATTCTGGTCTCTGGTTTGGGAGAAGGGTAGCGGGACAGTCTTGTTACCAAAAGATGGGAATAGCTCTCAATCCTCGAGCTCGGCGTTCTAGATGATCGGGCCGCGGCGGAGCCAGCAGGTCCCGAGATGGACGAAGGAAGCGACGGTCCGCGGCGGAGCCAGCAGGTCCCGATGAAGATGGTAGTTACAAACGGTCCGCGGCCACGCCAGCAGGTCCCGACGACGATGAAGGTTTACGAAGGTTACGAAGGTTGCGACAGCGCCAGCAGGCAGGACGATGATGCGCAAGGCAGAACTACGGCAGCGCCTGTTAGACGGACCGGGAGGGTCGGCCGAGATTACGGGGAGAGGTCTCCGGGGAGAGCCGTCTCCAACGACTGTACAGACAAGTAACTCCCCCCCCCACAGACGGACACCACACAAGACTGAAGGTTAACGAGACTTTATATGCAATTCTTAGGTTACGATGGTATGATACAAGGAGGTCTGGACTCAGGGGTCCCCTCGATTCTAGTCTTTGGCTGAGGAAGGGGGTAGCGGGACAGTCTTAGTTACCAATGAGTACAAAATAGCTCTCAATCCTCGAGCTCGGCGTTCTAGATGATCGGGCCGCGGCGGAGCCAGGCAGGTCCCGAGATGGACGAAGGAAAGACGACGGTCCGCGGCGGAGCCTGCAGGTCCCGGTGAAGGATGACGGTTACAACGGTCCGCGGCCACGCCAGCAGATCCCGACGACGATGAAGGATGAAGGTTACGACGGCTGTGGCAGCGCCAACAGGCAGGACGATGGTGCACAGGACAGAGCTACGGCAGCGCCAGTAGTCCGTCCAGGATGAGTTCCTCTTTACGTCTCTCGACTCCAAGATACAACTGCCTTCCTGCTCTGGAGCTGCCCCAGTTATAGGGCTGGTGTACTTTGATGTCCGGACCCTCGCACTTGGAGGTCGGGAGGTCCGGGATGAGGGAGTCCAGACACCCAGCAGGGGGGTGGAGCCAGCGCCCGGGGAGGCGATGGGCGAGCGGCCCTTGGCGGGGGAGAGCCATCGACACCTCTTTCTCCCATTGACTCGCCAAGTAGCCCGCTCACCTCCTGGGTGGAGGGTGGTGCCGGAATGTCTGAGGCCGGGCCAGGCCCAGGGTCGAGGTCGATCGGGGGCCAGGCGGCCTCGTGGTGGAGTGTCCAAGATGGCGCCCCAGGTTGGGCGCGTGGGCCAGCAGTGGATCGGACCCACGAGGTCGGCATGCTCGAGGGCAGGGGTCCCTGAGGGGACGGAGGACGGGCAATGGTGGTGTGTGGTACTTGCGTGACTGGACTCGGGCCTGGTTGGGCCGGGGGAGAGCGGCCCTTCATGTGGCCTGTCCAACATGCGTCCCCCCCAGCTGAAGGCGGGGAGAGTTACCCATCTTCTTGGGGACTCTCCTCGTCGAGGCGGAAAAACCGGGACAGGCCGTCCGCGTTGGCGTGATCTGGCCCAGGCCGGTGTTCAACAGTGAAGTCCATCCCCTGTAGGGAGATGGACCAACGTAGCAACTTTGGGTTTTCCCCCCGCATATGCATCAGCCACTGCAGGGGTCGGTGGTCGGTCTGCACCCGAAAGTGGGTGCCAAAAAGGTAGGGCCGGAGCTTCTTGAGGGCCCATACCACAGCGAAGGCCTCCCTCTCTATGGTGCTCCAGCGTTGCTCCCGTGGTAGGAGTCTCCGGCTGATGAAGGCCACCGGTTGATCAAGGCCTTCTGTGTTCACTTGAGACAGGACCACCCCAATTCCTTGGTCGGAGGCGTCCGTCTGAACGACGAATTCCCGGCTGTAGTCTGGGGCCTGGAGCACAGGGGCGGAACACATGGCTGCTTTCAACTGTTCGAAGGCAGTTTGACACTCTGGGGTCCAGTTGACTTTCTTGGGCTGATTCTTGGGCGTTAGTTCTGTGAGGGGCCCCACGATGGTACCATAGTCTTTCACAAACCGTCGGTAATAGCCCGTGAGGCCCAGGAAGGCTCGTACCTCGGTTTGGGTGATGGGGGGCTGCCAGTTCTGGATGGCGGCAATTTTCAGCTGTAGGGGGGCCACTAGGCCGCTTCCCACCTGGTGTCCGAGGTAGGTTACAGACCCTTGCCCAATTTGACACTTGCTGGCCTTGATCGTGAGGCCAGCTCGCTGAAGGGCTTGTAGCACTGCTCGGAGGTGGTGGAGGTGCTCGGTCCAATGGTGGCTGTACACAGCGATGTCGTCTAGGTAGGCGGCGCTGAACCCTTCGAGCCCCGCCAGGACCTGATTGACGAGCCGTTGGAAGGTCGCTGGGGCATTCTTCATGCCGAAGGGCATGACCGTAAAATGGTAATGGCCATCGGGGGTGGAGAAGGCAGAACGTTCTTGTGCTCGGGGTGTGAGGCCGATCTGCCAATAACCTGCTGTCAGGTCGAAGATGCTGAGGTAGCGGGCAGCTCCCATTCGGTCGACCAGTTCATCTGCCCGGGGGATGGGATGTGCGTCTGTTCTGGTGACTTCATTCAGGCCCCGGTAGTCGACGCAGAACCGGAGTTCTGGTGTGGTTCCGGGGGCAGCTGCTTTGGGGACCAGTACGACCGGGCTGGCCCATGGACTGTCTGAGGGCTCGATGACCCCGAGCGTGAGCATCTTGGCCACTTCCGCCTGGATGCAGGCCCGTACCCGATCAGGTACGCGGTAGGCCCGGTGGCGGATAGGGGGGCTGTCTCCGGTGTCCACATCGTGCACACACCAGGAAGTGACATCTGGGGTGAGGGAGAACAGACTGGCGAACTGTGACAGGAGGGCTTGGCACTCTTGGCGTTGTTCTCTGGTGAGGGTCTCCGAGAGTCGGACCCCATCCACGGAGCCGTCTTGCTCCTGAGTCCGCAGGAGGTCAGGGAGAGGCTCGGAGTCTTCTTCAACCCCATTGTCTGTGGCCATCAGGAGGCTGAGTTCTGTTCGTACAAAGTGGGGTTTCAGTCTGTTGGCGTGGAGGACCCGGAGTGGGTTCCGGGAGGATTCCATATCGATGAGATAGGTGGCAGGACCCTTGCGCTCGATTACCTTGAAGGGCCCCGTCCATTTGTCTTGGAGAGCGCATGGCTCCGTGGGGGACATTACCCATACCTGTTGCCCAGGTTCGAATTCAATGGATGAGGCGTTCTGGTCATACCATTTTTTCATGTCCTCTTGACTGGCCTCTAGGTTGGCTTTTGCTAGTTCTCTGAACCGCCGGGACTGGTTGCGGAGGGTGAGGAGGTACCGGAAGACATCTGGAGGGTTCTTGGCCGGAGGCATCTCCCAGCCCTCTTTGATCAGGCTGAGCGGCCCCCGCACTGGGTGCCCGTATAGCAGTTCAAATGGGCTGAAGCCTAGGGATTTCTGTGGGACCTCTCGGTAGGCGAAGAGGAGGCACGGCAGCAGCACATCCCACTGGCGACGGAGGGGCTCTTCCAATCCCCCGATCATCCCTTTTAGCGTGCGGTTGAACCGCTCAACAAGTCCGTTCCCTTGGGGGTGATAGGGGGTCGTGAATCGGTAGGTGACCCCACACTGTTGCCAGAGGGATTTCATGTATTTAGAGATAAAGTTCGTGCCTCTGTCGCTGACGACTTCTCGGGGGAACCCCACACGGGAGAAGATCCCCATCAGAGCCCGGCCGACTACTGGGGCTGTCACGGTCCGGAGAGGAACAGCCTCAGGGTAGCGGGTGGCGTGGTCCACTAGCACCAGGATGAAGCGATGGCCTTGTTTCGTGCGCGGGTCCAGGGGTCCCACAATGTCTATATCGACCCTCTCAAATGGGGTCGTGACTACTGGAAAAGGTTGCAAGGGGGCCTTTAGTTTGCGGCCGCTCTTCCCACTGGCTTGGCACGTGGGGCAAGATCGGCAATGCTGGTGCACATCGTTTCTCATTTTGGGCCAGAAGAAGTGGGTCACTAGGCGACTGTAGGTTTTATCTTGTCCCAGGTGCCCTGCCAGGGGGACATCGTGGGCCAGGTTTAGCAGAAAGTCTCTAAAGCGGAGGGGCACTACTAGTACTCGGTTGGCCCCCAGCTCGGCGATTCTTTGCTCGCTGTACAACAGATCATTGTCCCAGTAGACCCAATGAGTTCCGGAGGTATCCCCTGCGCTTTGGGCGAGCGCTTGCTGGCGGAGTCCCTCGAGGGAGGGACAGGTCTTCTGTTCCTGGCGAAATTGTTCTTGTGTGGGCCCCCCCTCTTGGGCCCACTGGTCAAGGTTAGCGAGGTCGGAAGGTTGAGCAGGTTCGAGGGGGGTGTCATGGTCGGTGGTCTCGGCTGGGGCGACCGGAGGCGGTGGCGCCGGCCATTCTGGTTCTTCCGGGTGATGGTTGGCACGGGCGGCCATGGACCGGGTGGTGACGCACGCCCAGTCCGGGACGCCTAACATCCCCAAGTGTTCTCTTTGCTCCACGGCTGCCCACGGGGAGCTCTCCAGATCGTTTCCGAGGAGGCAGTCCACGGGGGCGTCGTCTCGGACCGTTACCTTCAACATGCCGGAGACCCCTCCCCACTCGAAGGGGACGCAGGCCATCCGACACAGACTTTCCGAGTTGTCGGCTGATCGCACAGGGCAGAGAATGTTCGGTAGATACTGTTCTGGGGTCACCAGGTGACAGCGGACGGCTGTTACACTGGCCCCGGTGTCCCGAAGGGCTTCGGCCCGTCGTCCATTGATGCTCACCCATTGGCTGTACTTCTGGGTGTTAGCGGGTAGGGGGACCCGCGGGACCATGTCTCTTCCCCCTAAGCACGCGAGAGTCATGGCGGCTGGCTCCCACTCTTGATGCTCTTGTTCGTCTGTTTCCTGTTCCTCGGAGATCTGTTCTTCCCCTAGGGCCGCGGCGGCCACTTGGCGGGGTTTTGGACTCTGGTACTGCGGGCAGCTTGGGTCGTTTGCATAGTGGCCGACTCGTTGGCATCGGTGACACGTGACATTGGCTCTGTACCCCGGTCGCGCCGGGGTGCTGCCCCGGTTGGCCGGGGGGGTGGTGCTGGCAGCGGGGGCGGCCGGAGTGTTGTCTCTTCCTCGTCCTTGGCCCCCTCCTCCTCCTCTGGGTCGGTGGTGACCATTGTTGTTCCTGTTCTGCTCGTAGGACCCATTCCGGCCCACTCTGGTGATCTCCCACCGGTCAGCTTCGGCTGCGAGCTGCCGGGGATCGGTTAACTTGCTGTCGAGGAGGTGTTGGCGTAGTTCAATGAAGCAATTGTTGGACAGATGCTCCCATACCATCAGATTGAACAGTTGTTCATAGGTCGTGACGTTGTTTCCTCTGATCCAGCCTTCGAAAGCTCGGCTAAAGTACGTTACACAGTCCACCCAAGTCGTACCCGGGATGCGTGTGCAGTCTCGGAACCTCTGACGGTACATCTCGGGCGTGAGGCCATAGCGGGTGAGGAGTGCCGCTTTCATATGGTCGTAGGAGGTCATCTGGTGGTCTGGGAGCTGTAGCAGGGTATCGCGGCCCTCATTGAGGAATCTGCCCCATAGACCGGCTCCCCAATCGTTTCTATCGATCCGGTGCGCAGTCATAGCGATTTCATAGGCCTTAAACCATTGCTGGATGTCGTCCTCTCGGAAATATTCTCGGACAACATCCTTGGGGATGTGTACCTTTTTCTCCGTGGTCCCTGGGGTGTGGGGTCTCTCGGGCACCCCTAACTCTTTATTCTGCTTGCGCAGGTTGATCTCGGCTAGGTTCCGTTCGTGCTCATATGCCAGTTTCTTTTCCTCGAGCTCCCTTTGTCTCTGTTTCTCCTCTCTTTCTTCTCGGAGACGTAGGTGCTCTAAGTTGATTTTTTGTTCGGCCAACTTGAGTTCTACGTCCATCTTGAGTCGGGCCATTTCTAGCTCGTGTAGTCGGGTTTTTTCTCTTTCCTGGATCTCGTCTTGCGAGAGACCTGTTCTTTGCCCTTCAGGGGCCGTGGTGGTTTTTTTCGCGGTGCTTTGCTCAGGGGCTTCGGCATCCCCGGTCTCTGCCCAAGATTCTAGGGCATGCTTAAAATCGTCCTTGGTGCTTAGTCCGGTGGTAGCGATACCTAGTTCGATGCAGAACTGCTTTAGTTCACGATGGCTGTACTCCTCTAGTTTTTCCATTTGGAACTTCTCGGTTGATCCGCTTTCTTTAGTTGTCATTGTGGTTCGTTGTGGGGTGAGCTACTCTCAGTACGTTATGCGGTGATTCGGATCCCACCGCTGCCACCAATGTTAGACGGACCGGGAGGGTCGGCCGAGATTACGGGGAGAGGTCTCCGGGGAGAGCCGTCTCCAACGACTGTACAGACAAGTAACTTCCCCCCCCACAGACGGACACCACACAAGACTGAAGGTTAACGAGACTTTATATGCAATTCTTAGGTTACGATGGTATGATACAAGGAGGTCTGGACTCAGGGGTCCCCTCGATTCTAGTCTTTGGCTGAGGAAGGGGGTAGCGGGACAGTCTTAGTTACCAATGAGTACAAAATAGCTCTCAATCCTCGAGCTCGGCGTTCTAGATGATCGGGCCGCGGCGGAGCCAGGCAGGTCCCGAGATGGACGAAGGAAAGACGACGGTCCGCGGCGGAGCCTGCAGGTCCCGGTGAAGGATGACGGTTACAACGGTCCGCGGCCACGCCAGCAGATCCCGACGACGATGAAGGATGAAGGTTACGACGGCTGTGGCAGCGCCAACAGGCAGGACGATGGTGCACAGGACAGAGCTACGGCAGCGCCAGTAGTCCGTCCAGGATGAGTTCCTCTTTACGTCTCTCGACTCCAAGATACAACTGCCTTCCTGCTCTGGAGCTGCCCCAGTTATAGGGCTGGTGTACTTTGATGTCCGGACCCTCGCACTTGGAGGTCGGGAGGTCCGGGATGAGGGAGTCCAGACACCCAGCAGGGGGGTGGAGCCAGCGCCCGGGGAGGCGATGGGCGAGCGGCCCTTGGCGGGGGAGAGCCATCGACACCTCTTTCTCCCATTGACTCGCCAAGTAGCCCGCTCACCTCCTGGGTGGAGGGTGGTGCCGGAATGTCTGAGGCCGGGCCAGGCCCAGGGTCGAGGTCGATCGGGGGCCAGGCGGCCTCGTGGTGGAGTGTCCAAGATGGCGCCCCAGGTTGGGCGCGTGGGCCAGCAGTGGATCGGACCCACGAGGTCGGCATGCTCGAGGGCAGGGGTCCCTGAGGGGACGGAGGACGGGCAATGGTGGTGTGTGGTACTTGCGTGACTGGACTCGGGCCTGGTTGGGCCGGGGGAGAGCGGCCCTTCATGTGGCCTGTCCAACAGCGCCAGTAGTCCGTCAAGGATGAGTTCTTCTCTGCGTCTCTCGACTCCAGGATACAACTGCCTTCCTGCTCTGGAGCTGCCCCAGTTATAGGGCTGGTGCCCTTTGATGTCCGGACCCTCGCACTTGGAGGTCGGGAGGTCCGGGATGAGGGAGTCCAGACACCCAGCAGGGGGGTGGAGCCAGCGCCCGGGGAGGCGATGGGCGAGCGGCACTTGGCGGGGGAGAGCCATCGACGCCTCTTTCTCCCATTGACTTGCCAAGTAGCCCGCTCACCTCCTGGGTGGATGGTGGTGCCGGGATGTCTGAGGCCTGGCTAGGCCCAGGGTTGAGGTCGGCCGGGGGCCAGGCGGCCTCGTGGTGGAGTGTCCAAGATGGCGCCCAGGCTGGGCGCGCGGGCCAGTAGTGGGTCGGGCCCACGAGGTCGATATGTTCAGGGGCCGGGGTCCCGGAGGGGACGGAAGGCGAGCAGTGGTGGTGTGTGGCCCTTGTGTGTCCGGGCTCGGGCCTGGTCGGGCCGAGGGGGGAGCGGCCCTTCATGTGGCCTGTCCAACATGCGTCCCCCCCAGCTGAAGGCGGGGAGAGTCACCCATCCTCTTGGGGACTCTCCTCGTCGAGGCGGAAAAACCGGGACAGGCCATCCGCGTTGGCGTGATCTGGCCCAGGCCGGTGCTCAACAGTGAAGTCCATCCCTTGTAGGGAGATGGACCAACGTAGTAGTTTCGGGTTTTCCCCCCGCATCTGCATCAGCCACTGCAGGGGTCGATGGTCGGTCTGCACCCGGAAGTGTGTGCCAAAGAGGTAGGGCCGGAGCTTTTTGAGGGCCCATACCACAGCGAAGGCCTCCCTCTCTATGGTGCTCCAGCGTTGTTCTCGGGGTAGGAGTCGCCTGCTGATGAAGGCCACTGGCTGATCAAGGCCTTCGGTGTTCACTTGAGACAGGACTGCCCCAATGCCATGGTCGGAGGCATCCGTCTGGACGACGAACTCCCGGCTGTAGTCGGGGGCCTGGAGCACAGGGGCGGAGCACATGGCGGCCTTCAATTGTTCGAAGGCTGTTTGACAATCCGGGGTCCAGTTGACTTTCTTGGGTTGATTTTTGGACGTGAGTTCTGTGAGGGGCCCCACTATGGTACCATAGTCTTTCACGAACCTTCGGTAATAGCCCGTGAGGCCCAGGAAGGCACGTACCTCGGTCTGGGTGATGGGGGGCTGCCAGGACTGGATGGCGGCAATCTTGAGCTGCAAAGGGGCCACCAGGCCGCTTCCCACCTGGTGTCCGAGGTAGGTTACGGACCCCTGACCAATTTGGCATTTGCTGGCCTTAATCGTGAGGCCAGCCCGCTGGAGGGCCTGTAGCACCGCTCGGAGGTGGTGGAGGTGCTCGGGCCAATGGTGGCTGTATACAGCGATGTCGTCTAGGTAGGCGGCGCTGAATCCTTCGAGCCCTGCCAGGACCTGGTTGACGAGCCGCTGAAATGTTGCTGGAGCATTCTTCATGCCAAAGGGCATGACCTTGAAATGGTAATGGCCATCAGGGGTGGAGAAGGCAGAACGTTCTTGGGCCCGGGGTGTGAGGCCGATCAGCCAGTAGCCCGCCGTCAGGTCGAAAATACTGAGGTAGCGGGCAGCCCCCATGCGGTCGATTAGTTCGTCTGCCCGGGGGATAGGATGTGCGTCTGTTCGGGTGACCGCATTCAAGCCCCGGTAGTCGACGCAGAACCGGAGTTCTGGTGTGGTGCCGGGAGCGGCTGCTTTGGGGACCAGTACTACAGGGCTGGCCCAGGGGCTGTCTGAGGGCTCGATGACCCCGAGCGTGAGCATTTTGGTTACTTCTTCCTGGATGCAGGCCCGTACCCGATCTGGCACGCGGTAGGCCCGGTGGCGGATAGGGGGGTTGTCCCCCGTGTCCACGTCGTGCACACACCAGGAAGTGACACCTGGGGTGAGGGAAAACAGGCTGGCAAACTGCAACTGAAGGTCTCGACACTCCTGGCGTTGTTCCCGGGTGAGGGCCTCTGAGAGTCGGACCCCATCCACGGAGCCGTCTTTCTCCCGAGTCCGTAGGAGGTCAGGGAGGGGCTCGGAGTCTTCTTCGGCCCCATTGTCTGTGGCCATCAGGAGGCTGAGTTCTGAACGCACAAAGTGGGGTTTCAGACTATTAGCGTGGAGGACCCGGAGGGGGTTCCGGGCAGATTCCATGTCGATGAGATAGGTGGCAGGGCCCTTGCGCTCGACTACTTTGAAGGGCCCCGTCCACTTGTCTTGCAGGGCGCAGGGTTCGGTGGGGGACATCACCCATACCTGTTGCCCAGGTTCAAATTCGATGGAGGAGGCATTCCGGTCATACCACTTTTTCATGTCCTCTTGGCTGGCCTCTAGGTTGGCTTTTGCCAGCTCTCTGAACCGCCGGGTCTGGTTGCGGAGGGTTAGGAGGTACCGGAAGACATCTGGGGGGTTCTTTAGAGGGGGCATCTCCCAGCCTTCCTTGACTAGGCTGAGCGGCCCCCGTACTGGATGTCCATACAGCAGTTCAAACGGGCTGAAGCCGAGGGACTTCTGGGGGACCTCCCGATATGCGAAGAGGAGGCACGGCAGCAGCACATCCCACTGGCGACGGAGGGGCTCTTCCAACCCCCCAATCATCCCTTTGAGCGTGCGGTTGAACCGCTCAACGAGTCCGTTTCCTTGAGGGTGATAGGGGGTCGTGAATCGGTAGGTAACCCCACACTGTTGCCAGAGGGACTTCATATATTTGGAAATAAAGTTCGTGCCTCTGTCGCTGACGACTTCTCGGGGGAAGCCCACACGGGAGAAGATTCCCATCAGAGCCCGGCCGACTACCGGGGCTGTCACAGTCCGCAGGGGAACAGCCTCGGGGTAGCGGGTGGCGTGGTCCACTAGCACCAGGATGAACCGATGGCCTTGTTTTGTACGCGGGTCCAGGGGCCCCACAATGTCTATCCCGACCCTCTCGAACGGGGTGGTGACCACGGGAAAAGGTTGCAGGGGGGCTTTTAGTTTGCGGCCGCTCTTTCCACTGGCTTGGCACGTGGGGCAAGATCGGCAATGCTGGTGTACATCGTCCCTCATTTTGGGCCAGAAGAAGTGGGTCACCAGGCGGCTGTAGGTTTTATCTTGACCCAGGTGTCCAGCCAGGGGGACATCGTGGGCCAGGTTTAGCAGAAAGTCTCTGAAACGGAGGGGTACCACTAGCACTCGGCTGGCCCCCAACTCCGCGATTCTTTGTTCACTGTATAGCAAATCATTGTCCCAGTAGATCCAATGAGTTCCGGAGGTATCCCCTGCGCTTTGGGCGAGGGCTTGTTGGCGGAGTCCCTCGAGGGAGGGACAGGTCTTCTGTTCTTGGCGAAACTGTTCTTGCGTGGGCCCCCCCTCTTGAGGCCACTGGTCGAGGTTAGCAAGGTCTGGAGGTTGAGCTGGTTCTGGGGGGACGTCACGGTCGGTGGTTTCGGCTGGGGCAACCGGAGGCGGAGGCGCCGGCCATTCGGGTTCCTCGGGTCGGGGTTTGGCACGGGCGGCCATGGACCGGGTGGTGACGCATGCCCAGTCCGGGATGCCTAACATCCCCAGGTGTTCTCGTCGTTCTACGGCTGCCCACGGAGAGCTTTCAAGGTCATTCCCCAGGAGGCAGTCTACGGGGGCATCGTCTCGGACCGTTACTTTCAACATGCCGGAGACCCCTCCCCATTCGAAAGGGACGCAGGCCATCCGACACAGACTCTCCGAGTTATCGGCTGAACGGACAGGGCAGAGAATGTTTGGTAGGAACTGTTCTGGGGTCACCAGGTGACAGCGGACGGCTGTTACACTGGCCCCGGTGTCACGGAGGGCTTCGGCCCGGCGTCCATTGATGCTCACCCATTGGCTGTACTTCTGGGTGTTAGCGGGTAGGGGGACCCGCGGGACCATGTCTTTCCCCCCTAAGCATGCTAGAGCCATGGCGGCTGGCTCCCATTCTTGATGCTCTTGCTCATATTCTTCTTGTTCCTCTGAGATCTGTTCCTCCCCCAGAGCAGCAGCGGCTACTTGGCGGGGTCTTGGGCTCTGATACTGGGGGCAGTTTGGGTCGTTTGCATAGTGGCCGACTCGTTGGCATCGATGGCACGTAACATTGGCTCGATATCCCGGTCGCGCCGGGGTGCTGCCCCGGTTGGCCGGGGGGGTGGTGCTGGTAGCGGGGGCGACCGGAGCGTTGTCTCTTCCGCGTCCTTGGCCTCTTCCTCCTCCTCGGGGACGGTGCTGACCGTTGTTGTTCCGGCTCTGTTCATAGGACCCATTTCGGCCCACTCTGGTGATTTCCCACCGGTCAGCTTCGGCTGCGAGCTGCCGGGGATCGGTCAATTTGCTGTCGAGGAGGTGCTGGCGGAGCTCAATGAAGCAATTGTTCGATAGATGCTCCCATACCATGAGATTGAAGAGTTGTTCGTAAGTTGTGACCTTGCTTCCTTTGATCCAGCCCTCGAAGGCTCGGCTAAAATAGTTTACATAGTCCACCCAAGTTGTACCCGGGATGCGGGTGCAGTCTCGGAACCTCTGACGGTACATCTCGGGTGTGAGGCCATAGCGGGTGAGGAGTGCAGCTTTCATATGGTCATAGGAGGTCATCTGGTGGTCCGGGAGCTGTAGCAGGGCGTCACGGCCCTCATTGAGGAATCTCCCCCATAGACCGGCTCCCCAGTCGCTTCTATCGATCCGGTGGGCGGTCATAGCGATTTCGTAGGCCTTAAACCATTGCTGGATGTCGTCCTCTCGGAAGTATTCTCGAACGACATCCTTGGGGATGTGTACCTTTTTCTCTGTTGCCCCTGGGGTGTGGGGTTGCTCGGGCACCCCTACTTCTTTATGCTGCTTGCGTAGGTCGATCTCAGCTAATTTTCGCTCGTGTTCATATGCCAATTTCTTCTCCTCGAGCTCCCTTTGTCTCTGTTTTTCCTCTCTTTCTTCTCGGAGACGCAGGTGCTCTAAGTTTATTTTTTGTTCGGCCAACTTAAGTTCAACATCCATTTTGAGCCGGGCCATTTCCAGCTCGTGTAGTCGGGGTTTTTTCTCGTTCCTGGATCTCGTCTTGCGAGAGACCCGTTCTTCGCTCCTCAGGGGCTGTGGTGTTTTTTTCTATTGCTGCGATGTTTTGATCGGGGGTTCCGGCAGCCCCGGTTTCTGCCCAAGACTCTAGGGCATGCTTGAAATCGTCCTTGGTACTTAGACCGGTGGTAGCGATACCTAGTTCGATGCAGAATTGTTTTAATTCACGATGGCTGTACTCGTCCAATTTCTCCATCTGAAATTTCTCGGTGGATCCGCTTTCTTTGTTTGACATCGTGATTTCGTCGTGGGGTGAGCTACTCTCTGTACGATAATGCGGTGATTCGGATTGCGCCGCTGGCCACCAATGTTAGACGGACCGGGAGGGTCGGCCGAGGATAAGGGGAGAGGTCTCCGGGGAGAGCCGTCTCCGACGATCGTACAGACAAGTAACTTCCCCCCCCACAGACGGACACCACACAAGGGTAAAGTTCAGCGATACTTTATAGGCAATTCTTTAAGTACGATGAATGGTACAAGGAGGTCTGGACTCAGGGGTCCCCTCGATTCTGGTCTCTGGTTTGGGAGAAGGGTAGCGGGACAGTCTTGTTACCAAAAGATGGGAATAGCTCTCAATCCTCGAGCTCGGCGTTCTAGATGATCGGGCCGCGGCGGAGCCAGCAGGTCCCGAGATGGACGAAGGAAGCGACGGTCCGCGGCGGAGCCAGCAGGTCCCGATGAAGATGGTAGTTACAAACGGTCCGCGGCCACGCCAGCAGGTCCCGACGACGATGAAGGTTTACGAAGGTTACGAAGGTTGCGACAGCGCCAGCAGGCAGGACGATGATGCGCAAGGCAGAACTACGGCAGCGCCAGTAGTCCGTCAAGGATGAGTTCTTCTCTGCGTCTCTCGACTCCAGGATACAACTGCCTTCCTGCTCTGGAGCTGCCCCAGTTATAGGGCTGGTGCCCTTTGATGTCCGGACCCTCGCACTTGGAGGTCGGGAGGTCCGGGATGAGGGAGTCCAGACACCCAGCAGGGGGGTGGAGCCAGCGCCCGGGAGGCGATGGGCGATCGGCACTTGGCGGGGGAGAGCCATCGACGCCTCTTTCTCCCATTGACTTGCCAAGTAGCCCGCTCACCTCCTGGGTGGATGGTGGTGCCGGGATGTCTGAGGCCTGGCTAGGCCCAGGGTTGAGGTCGGCCGGGGGCCAGGCGGCCTCGTGGTGGAGTGTCCAAGATGGCGCCCAGGCTGGGCGCGCGGGCCAGTAGTGGGTCGGGCCCACGAGGTCGATATGTTCAGGGGCCGGGGTCCCGGAGGGGACGGAAGACGAGCAGTGGTGGTGTGTGGCCCTTGTGTGTCCGGGCTCGGGCCTGGTCGGGCCGAGGGGGGAGCGGCCCTTCATGTGGCCTGTCCAACAGGCCCTCACTCGCTCCATGATAATGTGCACTTTGACTGGTCCCTCACTTTCTTCATGATGTGTGCACTGTGGCCCTCACTCGCTCCATGATATGTGCACTGTGACTGGGCCCCTCCCTGTCCATATGTGTACTGTTACTTGGGCCCTCACTCTCTCCATGAAATGTGCACTGTGACCGGGGCCCTCACTCTCTCCATGATATGTGCACTGTGGCCCTCACGCTCTCCATGATATGCGCATTGTGGCTGGGCCCTCACTCTCTCCATGATATGTGCACTGCGGCCCTCACTCTCACCATGATATGTGCACTGTGACTGGGGCCCTCACTCTCTTCATGATATGTGCACTGTGACCGGGGCCCTCACTATCTCCATGATATCTGCACTGGGTCCCTCACTCTCTCCATATGTGCTCTGTGACTGTGGCCCTCACTCTCTCCCTGATATGTGCATTGAGAATGGGGCCCTCACTCTCTCCATGATATGTGCACTGTGAATGGGGCCCTCACTCTCTCCATGATATGTGCACTGTGACCGGGGCCCCTCACTCTCTCCATGATATGTGCACTGTGACCGGGGCCTTCACTATCTCCATGATATGTGCACTGGGCCCCTCACTCTCTCCATGATATGTGCTCTGTGACTGAGGCCCTCACTCTCTCCATGATATGTGCACTGTGACTGAGGCCCTCACTCTCTCCGTGATATGTGCACTGTGAGTGGGGCCCTCACTCTCTCCATGAAATGTGCACTGTGTCTGGGGCCCTCACTCTCTTCATGATATGTGCACTGTGGCCCTCACTCTCTCCCTGATATGTGCACTGTGACTGGGGCCCTCACTCTCTCCATGATATGTGCACTGTGACTGGGCCCTCACTCTCTCCATGATATGTGCACTGTGACTGGGCCCCTCCCTCTCCATGATATGTGCACTGTGACTGAGGCCCTCACTCTCTCCATGATATGTGCACTGTGAGTGGGGCCCTCACTATCTCCATGATATGTGCACTGGGCCCCTCACTCTCTCCATGATATGTGCTCTGTGACTGGGGCCCTCACTCTCTTCATGATATGTGCACTGTGACCTTGGCCCTCACTCTCTCCATGATATGTGCACTCTGACTGAGGCCTCACTCTCTTCATGATATGTGCACTGTGACCTTGGCCCTCACTCTCTCCATGATATGTGCACTGTGACTGGGCCCCTCCCTCTCCATGATATGTGCACTGTGACCGGGGCTGTAGGAAATGGGACCCCCGGCCGGCCAGGGCTTGCGCCACAGCCAGTCAGAGACCACCACTCCTATGTAAAGTCGACCCCTGCTCGCCCTCTAGGTAACGCGGCGCGGGCAGTCAGGCCTATCTCGGAGGACATGTGTGAAGCATTTGCGCACGCACCCACCAACAACAACCTCCCGGGCCCCCCCACAAAAGGAACTCCACACCAAATATATATATGAAAATAGTCTTTGTATTACGAAGGACACATAGGAACATACACCTTACAAGGGGCTCGAGGTACGGCAGGGGTTACAAGGGGAAAGAACAGGGCAGGGCCAAGGGGCCCCTGCCAGGAGTAGGCACATGATCGATCTAGCATTAGAACACATGTTCACTGGGAGCTTCCTCGGACTAGGACTAGGACACAATCACCAGGAGCTTAGCATAGAATACGTCCCGCCCCGGGGTCTCATAGAACCAGCAATAGAACTCACTCTAACCAGCATAGACATACATGAGGCAAGGTTATACAGGAGGGAAGGAATGGCAAGGTACATAACACAACAGAGGCCCCCATCAGCAGGGCAACACATAATCAGTCTCAGCAACACATTGATAATAGTCAGTAGCGCCCCCTAGGCCAGATGGCCTTCCTGGGGCGAGGGCGCCTTAGAGTCTCGGAGTCCTGAGTGGGCTGCAAGGGGCCCAGGGCAAACCTAAACGTGGCAGCGGCCCACTAAGTGCTGGGCCGCTGGGGGACTTGGACATAGCAGGGTCCGGGACACGTGGTGGGGCCACTCGGGGCCCAGGCAGGGCCAGGGACACGTGGTGGGGCCACTCGGGGCCCAGGCAGGGCTAGGGACAAGAACTGCAGGCAGGCGGGGCCCCCCTCGGGGGACCCGGCATCACTGGGGGCCCCAGGGGCCGTGACGGAGCCTCACGGGGCTCAGGGCAAGAACTGGGCAGGCGGGGCCCCCCCTCGGGGGACCCGGCATCAATGGGGGCCGTGACGGAGCCTCGCGGGCTCGGGATCAGAACTGGGCAGGCGGGGCCCCCCTCGGGGGACCCGGCATCACTGGGGGCCCTTCGGGCCTCGAGGCACACGCGTGCTCGCGCTGGAGGGGAGGGGCGAGCACCGACAATGTGCTCCGACGCCCCGCCTCCCCTCCGGCAGCACTCACCGTCGGCGGGCAGACGCGCCGGTCCTCCTCGCTCTCCGGGGCTCCCTCTCGCTCCTGGGGGCCCCCGGGGGGGGAAGCGGCAGTGGTTCGGGTGGAACGCAGGGGCGCGGAGTAGGCTCCCGCCGACCCCTGCCTTCGTGGCTCTCTCCGGTCGTCCCCCACAGCTCCCCGGGCCGCCGGCCAATCAGAGCGCGGCCCGGGGAAACGTCATCAGCACAGCCCGGGCCGACAGCCAATCAGAGCGCGGCCCGGGGGCGGGCTTCACGCAGGGTCCCGGGCTGCGGCGGTGAAACACAGGGGAAATTGACGAGGGCCCGGCGCCCTCGATAAGGCAGCCAGGAAGGCAATAACGCGAGGTAGGCACTCGCTGGGGGCTCGGGCCCCCTCCCACGACAGGCATATGCCGGGTGGGCACCGGCTGGAGGAATAGAGCGCTCCTAGCGCTGGGGGCAGAACGGCAGCGCCTCGAGGCGCTAGGACAGCCGGATGGCACCGCCCCAAGGCGCTAAGACGACAGGAAAGCGCTCCCAAGCGCTAGAAGCGGGAATGAGCGCCACCAGGCACTAGGATAGCAGGAGAACGCTCTCAAGCGCTAGGGCCATAGAAAGCAGGGTCCATAGGAAGTCCAGGAGTTCAGGGGGGAGCACATCAGCTTGTAGAAGGGAAAAAGGGACATCAGCAGTGCAGGAGCAGGGCAGGGCCCAGGGAGGCCAGCCAACCCTGAGCCCACGCAGCAGCACGACCCTGGGAGGGTTCCAGGCAGGACGAGCAGGAAGAGAAGAGAGAGAGAAGAGGGCCCACCCCCCTTTTATACAGGAGCTCCCTTTGTCTCCAAAAGGGGCAGGCAGGGAGAGAACCAGCCAGAACTGGTTATAAGGAATTTCATGCTACTGGCCAGGCCAGGGGCACTGGACGCACCCTAGGGGGTGGAGCCAGCCTGGTGGGGAAGGCCCAGCCGGCCTCAGCCAATCGTACACCAGCACACCTACTGCACACAGGCACCAAAGTCTAGAAGTGGCACTTCCCTTCTAGTCACACACATGCTGCATACATCATCTTGTAGCATTCAACCTCACGAGCGCACACATACCAAACACGACCCGGCACGCCCCCACGCATCAGGAACTACCAGGGCCACATACATTCCCCATGCATTCCTATGGGAGGCAGGTCTCTCTCACCACACACACACTCAGAGGGGGAATCACCATTCCCCGGACACATATACTAAGCACCAAACTTCAGGGGCGGACCTACCAGACAGGCCAAGTCCAACAGGGGCCCTCACTCTCTTCATGATATGTACACTGTGACTGGGTCCCTCACTCTCTCCATGATATGTGCACTGTGGCCCTCACTCTCTCCATGATATGTGCACTGCCGCCCTCACTCTCACCATGATATGTGCACTGTGACTGGGGCCCTCACTCTCTTCATGATATGTGCACTGTGACTGGTCCCTCACTCTCTTCATGATATGTGCACTGTGGCCCTCACTCGCTCCATGATATCGGCACTGTGACTGGGCCCCTCCCTCTCCATATGTGCACTGCGGCTGGGTCCCTCCCTCTCCATATGTGCACTGTGACTGGGGCCCTCACTCTTTCCATGATATGCGCACTCTGACTGGGCCCCTCCCTCTCCATATGCGTACTGTGACTGGGGCCCTCACTCTCTCTATGAAATGTGCACTGTGACTGGGGCCCTCACTCTCTCCATGATATGTGCACTGTGGCCCTCACTCTCTCCATATGTGCACTGTGTCTGGGGCCCTCACTCTCTTCATGATATGTGCACTGTGACCGGGGCCCTCACTATCTCCATGATATGTGCACTGGGTCCCTCACTCTCTCCATATGTGCTCTGTGACTGTGGCCCTCACTCTCTCCCTGATATGTGCACTGAGAATGGGGCCCTCACTCTCTCCATGATATGTGCACTGTGACTGGGTCCCTCACTCTCTCCATGATATGTGCACTGTGGCCCTCACTCTCTCCATGATATGTGCACTGCCGCCCTCACTCTCACCATGATATGTGCACTGTGACTGGGGCCCTCACTCTCTTCATGATATGTGCACTGTGACTGGTCCCTCACTCTCTTCATGATATGTGCACTGTGGCCCTCACTCGCTCCATGATATCGGCACTGTGACTGGGCCCCTCCCTCTCCATATGTGCACTGTGTCTGGGGCCCTCACTCTTTCCATGATATGCGCACTCTGACTGGGCCCCTCCCTCTCCATATGCGTACTGTGACTGGGGCCCTCACTCTCTCTATGAAATGTGCACTGTGACTGGGGCCCTCACTCTCTCCATGATATGTGCACTGTGGCCCTCACTCTCTCCATATGTGCACTGTGTCTGGGGCCCTCACTCTCTCCATGAAATGTGCACTGTGACGGGCCCTCACTCTTTCCATGAAATGTGCACTGTCACCGGGGCCCTCACTCTCTCCATGATATGTGCACAGTGACTGGGGCCCCACCATCTCCATGATATATGCACTGAGAGTGGGGCCCTCACTCTCTCCATGAAATGTGCACGGTGACTGGGGCCCTCACTCTCTCCATGAAATGTGCACTGTGACTTGGGCCCTCACTCTTTCCATGATATGTGCACTGCGACTGAGGCCCTCACTCTCTTCATGATATGTGCACTGTGACTGGGGCCCTCACTCTCTTCATGATATGTGCACTGTGGCCCTCACTCTCTCCATGATATGTGCACTGTGACTGGGGCCCTCACTCTCTTCGTGATATGTGCACTGTGGCCCTCACTCTCTCCATAATATGTGCATAGTGGCTGGGCCCTCACTCTCTTCATGATATGTGCACTGTGACTGGGGCCCTCACTCTCTTCATGATATGTGCGCTGTGGCCCTCACTCTCTCCATGATATGTGCACTGTGACTGGGCCCTCACTCTCTTCATGATATGTGCGCTGTGGCCCTCATTCTCTCCATAATATGTGCACTGTGACTGGGGCCCTCACTCTCTTCATGATATGTGCGCTGTGGCCCTCACTCTCTCCATGATATGTGCACTGTGACCCTCACTCTCTTCGTGATATGTGCACTGTGGCCCTCACTCTCTCCATAATATGTGCACTGTGACTGGGGCCCTCATTCTCTCTATGATATGTGCACTGAGAGTGGGGCCCTCACTCTCTCCATGAAATGTGCACTGTGACTGTGGCCCTCACTCTCTCCATGATATGTGCACTGTGACTGGGCCCCTCCCTCTCCATGATATGTGCACTGTGACTGGGCCCCTCCCTATCCATGATATGTGCACTGTGCACTGTGGCCCTCACTCTCTCCATGATATGTGCACTGTGACTGGTCCCTCACTCTCTTCATGATATGTGCACTGTGACTGGTCCCTCACTCTCTTCATGATATGTGCACTGTGACTGGTCCCTCAATCTCTTCATAATATGTGCACTGTGGCCCTCACTCTCTCCGTGATATGTGCACTGTGGCCCTCACTTTCTCAATGATATGTGCACTGTGGCTGGGACCTCACTCTCTCCATGATATGTGCACTGAGAGTGGGGCCCTCACTCTCCATGATATGTGCACTGTGGCCCTCACTCGCTCCATGATAATGTGCACTTTGACTGGTCGCTCACTTTCTTCATGATGTGTGCACTGTGGCCCTCACTCGCTCCATGATATGTGCACTGTGACTGAGGCCCTCACTCTCTCCATGAAATGTGCACTGTGACCGGGGCCCTCACTCTCTCCATGATATGTGCACTGTGGCCCTCACGCTCTCCATGATATGCGCATTGTGGCTGGGCCCTCACTCTCTCCATGATATGTGCACTGCGGCCCTCACTCTCACCATGATATGTGCACTGTGACTGGGGCCCTCACTCTCTTCATGATATGTGCACTGTGACCGGGGCCCTCACTATCTCCATGATATGTGCACTGGGTCCCTCACTCTCTCCATATGTGCTCTGTGACTGTGGCCCTCACTCTCTCCCTGATATGTGCACTGAGAATGGGGCCCTCACTCTCTCCATGATATGTGCACTGTGAATGGGGCCCTCACTCTCTCCATGATATGTGCACTGTGACTGAGGCCCTCACTCTCTCCATGATATGTGCACTGTGAGTGGGGCCCTCACTATCTCCATGATATGTGCACTGGGCCCCTCACTCTCTCCATGATATGTGCTCTGTGACTGGGGCCCTCACTCTCTTCATGATATGTGCACTGTGACCTTGGCCCTCACTCTCTCCATGATATGTGCACTCTGACTGAGGCCTCACTCTCTTCATGATATGTGCACTGTGACCTTGGCCCTCACTCTCTCCATGATATGTGCACTGTGACTGGGCCCCTCCCTCTCCATGATATGTGCACTGTGACCGGGGCCCTCACTCTCTTCATGATATGTACACTGTGACTGGGTCCCTCACTCTCTCCATGATATGTGCACTGTGGCCCTCACTCTCTCCATGATATGTGCACTGCCGCCCTCACTCTCACCATGATATGTGCACTGTGACTGGGGCCCTCACTCTCTTCATGATATGTGCACTGTGACTGGTCCCTCACTCTCTTCATGATATGTGCACTGTGGCCCTCACTCGCTCCATGATATCGGCACTGTGACTGGGCCCCTCCCTCTCCATATGTGCACTGCGGCTGGGTCCCTCCCTCTCCATATGTGCACTGTGACTGGGGCCCTCACTCTTTCCATGATATGCGCACTCTGACTGGGCCCCTCCCTCTCCATGATATGTGCACTGTGACTGAGGCCCTCACTCTCTCCATGATATGTGCACTGTGACTGGGCCCTCACTCTCTCCATGATATGTGCACTGTGACTGGGCCCCTCCCTCTCCATGATATGTGCACTGTGACTGAGGCCCTCACTCTCTCCATGATATGTGCACTGTGAGTGGGGCCCTCACTATCTCCATGATATGTGCACTGGGCCCCTCACTCTCTCCATGATATGTGCTCTGTGACTGGGGCCCTCACTCTCTTCATGATATGTGCACTGTGACCTTGGCCCTCACTCTCTCCATGATATGTGCACTCTGACTGAGGCCTCACTCTCTTCATGATATGTGCACTGTGACCTTGGCCCTCACTCTCTCCATGATATGTGCACTGTGACTGGGCCCCTCCCTCTCCATGATATGTGCACTGTGACCGGGGCCCTCACTCTCTTCATGATATGTACACTGTGACTGGGTCCCTCACTCTCTCCATGATATGTGCACTGTGGCCCTCACTCTCTCCATGATATGTGCACTGCCGCCCTCACTCTCACCATGATATGTGCACTGTGACTGGGGCCCTCACTCTCTTCATGATATGTGCACTGTGACTGGTCCCTCACTCTCTTCATGATATGTGCACTGTGGCCCTCACTCGCTCCATGATATCGGCACTGTGACTGGGCCCCTCCCTCTCCATATGTGCACTGCGGCTGGGTCCCTCCCTCTCCATATGTGCACTGTGACTGGGGCCCTCACTCTTTCCATGATATGCGCACTCTGACTGGGCCCCTCCCTCTCCATATGCGTACTGTGACTGGGGCCCTCACTCTCTCTATGAAATGTGCACTGTGACTGGGGCCCTCACTCTCTCCATGATATGTGCACTGTGGCCCTCACTCTCTCCATATGTGCACTGTGTCTGGGGCCCTCACTCTCTTCATGATATGTGCACTGTGACCGGGGCCCTCACTATCTCCATGATATGTGCACTGGGTCCCTCACTCTCTCCATATGTGCTCTGTGACTGTGGCCCTCACTCTCTCCCTGATATGTGCACTGAGAATGGGGCCCTCACTCTCTCCATGATATGTGCACTGTGACTGGGTCCCTCACTCTCTCCATGATATGTGCACTGTGGCCCTCACTCTCTCCATGATATGTGCACTGCCGCCCTCACTCTCACCATGATATGTGCACTGTGACTGGGGCCCTCACTCTCTTCATGATAGGTGCACTGTGACTGGTCCCTCACTCTCTTCATGATATGTGCACTGTGGCCCTCACTCGCTCCATGATATCGGCACTGTGACTGGGCCCCTCCCTCTCCATATGTGCACTGTGTCTGGGGCCCTCACTCTTTCCATGATATGCGCACTCTGACTGGGCCCCTCCCTCTCCATATGCGTACTGTGACTGGGGCCCTCACTCTCTCTATGAAATGTGCACTGTGACTGGGGCCCTCACTCTCTCCATGATATGTGCACTGTGGCCCTCACTCTCTCCATATGTGCACTGTGTCTGGGGCCCTCACTCTCTCCATGAAATGTGCACTGTGACGGGCCCTCACTCTTTCCATGAAATGTGCACTGTCACCGGGGCCCTCACTCTCTCCATGATATGTGCACAGTGACTGGGGCCCCACCATCTCCATGATATATGCACTGAGAGTGGGGCCCTCACTCTCTCCATGAAATGTGCACGGTGACTGGGGCCCTCACTCTCTCCATGAAATGTGCACTGTGACTTGGGCCCTCACTCTTTCCATGATATGTGCACTGCGACTGAGGCCCTCACTCTCTTCATGATATGTGCACTGTGACTGGGGCCCTCACTCTCTTCATGATATGTGCACTGTGGCCCTCACTCTCTCCATGATATGTGCACTGTGACTGGGGCCCTCACTCTCTTCGTGATATGTGCACTGTGGCCCTCACTCTCTCCATAATATGTGCATAGTGGCTGGGCCCTCACTCTCTTCATGATATGTGCACTGTGACTGGGGCCCTCACTCTCTTCATGATATGTGCGCTGTGGCCCTCACTCTCTCCATGATATGTGCACTGTGACTGGGCCCTCACTCTCTTCATGATATGTGCGCTGTGGCCCTCATTCTCTCCATAATATGTGCACTGTGACTGGGGCCCTCACTCTCTTCATGATATGTGCGCTGTGGCCCTCACTCTCTCCATGATATGTGCACTGTGACCCTCACTCTCTTCGTGATATGTGCACTGTGGCCCTCACTCTCTCCATAATATGTGCACTGTGACTGGGGCCCTCATTCTCTCTATGATATGTGCACTGAGAGTGGGGCCCTCACTCTCTCCATGAAATGTGCACTGTGACTGTGGCCCTCACTCTCTCCATGATATGTGCACTGTGACTGGGCCCCTCCCTCTCCATGATATGTGCACTGTGACTGGGCCCCTCCCTATCCATGATATGTGCACTGTGCACTGTGGCCCTCACTCTCTCCATGATATGTGCACTGTGACTGGTCCCTCACTCTCTTCATGATATGTGCACTGTGACTGGTCCCTCACTCTCTTCATGATATGTGCACTGTGACTGGTCCCTCAATCTCTTCATAATATGTGCACTGTGGCCCTCACTCTCTCCGTGATATGTGCACTGTGGCCCTCACTTTCTCAATGATATGTGCACTGTGGCTGGGACCTCACTCTCTCCATGATATGTGCACTGAGAGTGGGGCCCTCACTCTCCATGATATGTGCACTGTGGCCCTCACTCGCTCCATGATAATGTGCACTTTGACTGGTCGCTCACTTTCTTCATGATGTGTGCACTGTGGCCCTCACTCGCTCCATGATATGTGCACTGTGACTGAGGCCCTCACTCTCTCCATGAAATGTGCACTGTGACCGGGGCCCTCACTCTCTCCATGATATGTGCACTGTGGCCCTCACGCTCTCCATGATATGCGCATTGTGGCTGGGCCCTCACTCTCTCCATGATATGTGCACTGCGGCCCTCACTCTCACCATGATATGTGCACTGTGACTGGGGCCCTCACTCTCTTCATGATATGTGCACTGTGACCGGGGCCCTCACTATCTCCATGATATGTGCACTGGGTCCCTCACTCTCTCCATATGTGCTCTGTGACTGTGGCCCTCACTCTCTCCCTGATATGTGCACTGAGAATGGGGCCCTCACTCTCTCCATGATATGTGCACTGTGAATGGGGCCCTCACTCTCTCCATGATATGTGCACTGTGACTGGTCCCTCACTCTCTCCATGATATGTGCACTGTGACTGGGCCCCTCCCTCTCCATGATATGTGCTCTGTGACTGGGGCCCTCACTCTCTCCATGATATGTGCACTGTGACTGGGCCCCTCCCTCTCCATGATATGTGCTCTGTGACTGGGGCCCTCACTCTCTCCATGATATGTGCACTGTGACTGGTCCCTCACTCTCTCCATGATATGTGCACTGTGACTGGGCCCCTCCCTCTCCATGATATGTGCTCTGTGACTGGGGCCCTCACTCTCTCCATGATATGTGCTCTGTGACTGGGGCCCTCACTCTCTCCATGATATGTGCACTGTGACTGGTCCCTCACTCTCTCCATGATATGTGCACTGTGACTGGTCCCTCACTCTCTCCATGATATGTGCACTGTGACTGGGGTCCTCACTCTCTCCATGATATGTGCACTGTGACTGAGGCCCTCACTCTCTCCATGATATGTGCACTGTGACTGAGGCCCTCACTCTCTCCATGATATGTGCACTGTGAGTGGGGCCCTCACTATCTCCATGATATGTGCACTGGGCCCCTCACTCTCTCCATGATATGTGCTCTGTGACTGGGGCCCTCACTCTCTCCATGATATGTGCACTGTGACTGGTCCCTCACTCTCTCCATGATATGTGCACTGTGACTGGGCCCCTCCCTCTCCATGATATGTGCTCTGTGACTGGGGCCCTCACTCTCTCCATGATATGTGCACTGTGACTGGGCCCCTCCCTCTCCATGATATGTGCTCTGTGACTGGGGCCCTCACTCTCTCCATGATATGTGCACTGTGACTGGTCCCTCACTCTCTCCATGATATGTGCACTGTGACTGGGCCCCTCCCTCTCCATGATATGTGCTCTGTGACTGGGGCCCTCACTATCTCCATGATATGTGCACTGGGCCCCTCACTCTCTCCATGATATGTGCTCTGTGACTGGGGCCCTCACTCTCTTCATGATATGTGCACTGTGACCTTGGCCCTCACTCTCTCCATGATATGTGCACTCTGACTGAGGCCTCACTCTCTTCATGATATGTGCACTGTGACCTTGGCCCTCACTCTCTCCATGATATGTGCACTGTGACTGGGCCCCTCCCTCTCCATGATATGTGCACTGTGACCGGGGCCCTCACTCTCTTCATGATATGTACACTGTGACTGGGTCCCTCACTCTCTCCATGATATGTGCACTGTGGCCCTCACTCTCTCCATGATATGTGCACTGCCGCCCTCACTCTCACCATGATATGTGCACTGTGACTGGGGCCCTCACTCTCTTCATGATATGTGCACTGTGACTGGTCCCTCACTCTCTTCATGATATGTGCACTGTGGCCCTCACTCGCTCCATGATATCGGCACTGTGACTGGGCCCCTCCCTCTCCATATGTGCACTGCGGCTGGGTCCCTCCCTCTCCATATGTGCACTGTGACTGGGGCCCTCACTCTTTCCATGATATGCGCACTCTGACTGGGCCCCTCCCTCTCCATATGCGTACTGTGACTGGGGCCCTCACTCTCTCTATGAAATGTGCACTGTGACTGGGGCCCTCACTCTCTCCATGATATGTGCTCTGTGGCCCTCACTCTCTCCATATGTGCACTGTGTCTGGGGCCCTCACTCTCTTCATGATATGTGCACTGTGACCGGGGCCCTCACTATCTCCATGATATGTGCACTGGGTCCCTCACTCTCTCCATATGTGCTCTGTGACTGTGGCCCTCACTCTCTCCCTGATATGTGCACTGAGAATGGGGCCCTCACTCTCTCCATGATATGTGCACTGTGACTGGGTCCCTCACTCTCTCCATGATATGTGCACTGTGGCCCTCACTCTCTCCATGATATGTGCACTGCCGCCCTCACTCTCACCATGATATGTGCACTGTGACTGGGGCCCTCACTCTCTTCATGATATGTGCACTGTGACTGGTCCCTCACTCTCTTCATGATATGTGCACTGTGGCCCTCACTCGCTCCATGATATCGGCACTGTGACTGGGCCCCTCCCTCTCCATATGTGCACTGTGTCTGGGGCCCTCACTCTTTCCATGATATGCGCACTCTGACTGGGCCCCTCCCTCTCCATATGCGTACTGTGACTGGGGCCCTCACTCTCTCTATGAAATGTGCACTGTGACTGGGGCCCTCACTCTCTCCATGATATGTGCACTGTGGCCCTCACTCTCTCCATATGTGCACTGTGTCTGGGGCCCTCACTCTCTCCATGAAATGTGCACTGTGACGGGCCCTCACTCTTTCCATGAAATGTGCACTGTCACCGGGGCCCTCACTCTCTCCATGATATGTGCACAGTGACTGGGGCCCCACCATCTCCATGATATATGCACTGAGAGTGGGGCCCTCACTCTCTCCATGAAATGTGCACGGTGACTGGGGCCCTCACTCTCTCCATGAAATGTGCACTGTGACTTGGGCCCTCACTCTTTCCATGATATGTGCACTGCGACTGAGGCCCTCACTCTCTTCATGATATGTGCACTGTGACTGGGGCCCTCACTCTCTTCATGATATGTGCACTGTGGCCCTCACTCTCTCCATGATATGTGCACTGTGACTGGGGCCCTCACTCTCTTCGTGATATGTGCACTGTGGCCCTCACTCTCTCCATAATATGTGCATAGTGGCTGGGCCCTCACTCTCTTCATGATATGTGCACTGTGACTGGGGCCCTCACTCTCTTCATGATATGTGCGCTGTGGCCCTCACTCTCTCCATGATATGTGCACTGTGACTGGGCCCTCACTCTCTTCATGATATGTGCGCTGTGGCCCTCATTCTCTCCATAATATGTGCACTGTGACTGGGGCCCTCACTCTCTTCATGATATGTGCGCTGTGGCCCTCACTCTCTCCATGATATGTGCACTGTGACTGGGGCCCTCACTCTCTTCGTGATATGTGCACTGTGGCCCTCACTCTCTCCATAATATGTGCACTGTGACTGGGGCCCTAATTCTCTCTATGATATGTGCACTGAGAGTGGGGCCCTCACTCTCTCCATGAAATGTGCACTGTGACTGTGGCCCTCACTCTCTCCATGATATGTGCACTGTGACTGGGCCCCTCCCTCTCCATGATATGTGCACTGTGACTGGGCCCCTCCCTATCCATGATATGTGCACTGTGCACTGTGGCCCTCACTCTCTCCATGATATGTGCACTGTGACTGGTCCCTCACTCTCTTCATGATATGTGCACTGTGACTGGTCCCTCACTCTCTTCATGATATGTGCACTGTGACTGGTCCCTCAATCTCTTCATAATATGTGCACTGTGGCCCTCACTCTCTCCGTGATATGTGCACTGTGGCCCTCACTTTCTCAATGATATGTGCACTGTGGCTGGGACCTCACTCTCTCCATGATATGTGCACTGAGAGTGGGGCCCTCACTCTCCATGATATGTGCACTGTGGCCCTCACTCGCTCCATGATAATGTGCACTTTGACTGGTCGCTCACTTTCTTCATGATGTGTGCACTGTGGCCCTCACTCGCTCCATGATATGTGCACTGTGACTGAGGCCCTCACTCTCTCCATGAAATGTGCACTGTGACCGGGGCCCTCACTCTCTCCATGATATGTGCACTGTGGCCCTCACGCTCTCCATGATATGCGCATTGTGGCTGGGCCCTCACTCTCTCCATGATATGTGCACTGCGGCCCTCACTCTCACCATGATAATGTGCACTTTGACTGGTCGCTCACTTTCTTCATGATGTGTGCACTGTGGCCCTCACTCGCTCCATGATATGTGCACTGTGACTGGGGCCCTCACTCTCTTCATGATATGTGCACTGTGACCGGGGCCCTCACTATCTCCATGATATGTGCACTGGGTCCCTCACTCTCTCCATATGTGCTCTGTGACTGTGGCCCTCACTCTCTCCCTGATATGTGCACTGAGAATGGGGCCCTCACTCTCTCCATGATATGTGCACTGTGAATGGGGCCCTCACTCTCTCCATGATATGTGCACTGTGACTGGTCCCTCACTCTCTCCATGATATGTGCACTGTGACTGGGCCCCTCCCTCTCCATGATATGTGCTCTGTGACTGGGGCCCTCACTCTCTCCATGATATGTGCACTGTGACTGGGCCCCTCCCTCTCCATGATATGTGCTCTGTGACTGGGGCCCTCACTCTCTCCATGATATGTGCACTGTGACTGGTCCCTCACTCTCTCCATGATATGTGCACTGTGACTGGGCCCCTCCCTCTCCATGATATGTGCTCTGTGACTGGGGCCCTCACTCTCTCCATGATATGTGCTCTGTGACTGGGGCCCTCACTCTCTCCATGATATGTGCACTGTGACTGGTCCCTCACTCTCTCCATGATATGTGCACTGCGACTGGTCCCTCACTCTCTCCATGATATGTGCACTGTGACTGGGGCCCTCACTCTCTCCATGATATGTGCACTGTGACTGAGGCCCTCACTCTCTCCATGATATGTGCACTGTGACTGAGGCCCTCACTCTCTCCATGATATGTGCACTGTGAGTGGGGCCCTCACTATCTCCATGATATGTGCACTGGGCCCCTCACTCTCTCCATGATATGTGCTCTGTGACTGGGGCCCTCACTCTCTCCATGATATGTGCACTGTGACTGGTCCCTCACTCTCTCCATGATATGTGCACTGTGACTGGGCCCCTCCCTCTCCATGATATGTGCTCTGTGACTGGGGCCCTCACTCTCTCCATGATATGTGCACTGTGACTGGGCCCCTCCCTCTCCATGATATGTGCTCTGTGACTGGGGCCCTCACTCTCTCCATGATATGTGCACTGTGACTGGTCCCTCACTCTCTCCATGATATGTGCACTGTGACTGGGCCCCTCCCTCTCCATGATATGTGCTCTGTGACTGGGGCCCTCACTCTCTCCATGATATGTGCACTGTGAGTGGGGCCCTCACTATCTCCATGATATGTGCACTGGGCCCCTCACTCTCTCCATGATATGTGCTCTGTGACTGGGGCCCTCACTCTCTCCATGATATGTGCACTGTGACTGGGCCCTCACTCTCTCCATGATATGTGCTCTGTGACTGGTCCCTCACTCTCTTCATGATATGTGCACTGTGACTGGTCCCTCACTCTCTTCATGATATGTGCACTGTGACTGGTCCCTCAATCTCTTCATAATATGTGCACTGTGGCCCTCACTTTCTCAATGATATGTGCACTGTGGCTGGGCCCTCACTCTCTCCATGATATGTGCACTGAGAGTGGGGCCCTCACTCTCTCCATGATATGTGCACTGTGGCTGGGGCCCTCACTCTCCATGATATGTGCACTGTGGCCCTCACTCGCTCCATGATAATGTGCACTTTGACTGGTCGCTCACTTTCTTCATGATGTGTGCACTGTGGCCCTCACTCGCTCCATGATATGTGCACTGTGACTGGGCCCCTCCCTCTCCATATGTGTACTGTTACTTGGGCCCTCACTCTCTCCATGAAATGTGCACTGTGACCGGGGCCCTCACTCTCTCCATGATATGTGCACTGTGGCCCTCACGCTCTCCATGATATGCGCATTGTGGCTGGGCCCTCACTCTCTCCATGATATGTGCACTGCGGCCCTCACTCTCACCATGATATGTGCACTGTGACTGGGGCCCTCACTCTCTCCATGATATGTGCACTGTGACCGGGGCCCTCACTATCTCCATGATATCTGCACTGGGTCCCTCACTCTCTCCATATGTGCTCTGTGACTGTGGCCCTCACTCTCTCCCTGATATGTGCACTGAGAATGGGGCCCTCACTCTCTCCATGATATGTGCACTGTGACCGGGGCCCCTCACTCTCTCCATGATATGTGCACTGTGACCGGGGCCTTCACTATCTCCATGATATGTGCACTGGGCCCCTCACTCTCTCCATGATATGTGCTCTCTGACTGAGGCCCTCACTCTCTCCATGATATGTGCACTGTGACTGAGGCCCTCACTCTCTCCGTGATATGTGCACTGTGAGTGGGGCCCTCACTCTCTCCATGAAATGTGCACTGTGTCTGGGGCCCTCACTCTCTTCATGATATGTGCACTGTGGCCCTCACTCTCTCCCTGATATGTGCACTGTGACTGGGGCCCTCACTCTCTCCATGATATGTGCACTGTGACTGGGCCCTCACTCTCTCCATGATATGTGCACTGTGACTGGGCCCCTCCCTCTCCATGATATGTGCACTGTGACTGAGGCCCTCACTCTCTCCATGATATGTGCACTGTGAGTGGGGCCCTCACTATCTCCATGATATGTGCACTGGGCCCCTCACTCTCTCCATGATATGTGCTCTGTGACTGGGGCCCTCACTCTCTTCATGATATGTGCACTGTGACTGAGGCCTCACTCTCTCCATGATATGTGCACTGTGGCCCTCTCTCTCTCTATGATATGTGCACTGTGACCTTGGCCCTCACTCTCTCCATGATATGTGCACTGTGGCCCTCACTCTCTCCATGATATGTGCACTGCCGCCCTCACTCTCACCATGATATGTGCACTGTGACTGGGGCCCTCACTCTCTTCATGATATGTGCACTGTGACTGGTCCCTCACTCTCTTCATGATATGTGCACTGTGGCCCTCACTCGCTCCATGATATCGGCACTGTGACTGGGCCCCTCCCTCTCCATATGTGCACTGCGGCTGGGTCCCTCCCTCTCCATATGTGCACTGTGACTGGGGCCCTCACTCTTTCCATGATATGCGCACTCTGACTGGGCCCCTCCCTCTCCATATGCGTACTGTGACTGGGGCCCTCACTCTCTCTATGAAATGTGCACTGTGACTGGGGCCCTCACTCTCTCCATGATATGTGCACTGTGGCCCTCACTCTCTCCATATGTGCACTGTGTCTGGGGCCCTCACTCTCTTCATGATATGTGCACTGTGACCGGGGCCCTCACTATCTCCATGATATGTGCACTGGGTCCCTCACTCTCTCCATATGTGCTCTGTGACTGTGGCCCTCACTCTCTCCCTGATATGTGCACTGAGAATGGGGCCCTCACTCTCTCCATGATATGTGCACTGTGACTGGGTCCCTCACTCTCTCCATGATATGTGCACTGTGGCCCTCACTCTCTCCATGATATGTGCACTGCCGCCCTCACTCTCACCATGATATGTGCACTGTGACTGGGGCCCTCACTCTCTTCATGATATGTGCACTGTGACTGGTGCCTCACTCTCTTCATGATATGTGCACTGTTGCCCTCACTCGCTCCATGATATCGGCACTGTGACTGGGCCCCTCCCTCTCCATATGTGCACTGTGTCTGGGGCCCTCACTCTTTCCATGATATGTGCACTCTGACTGGGCCCCTCCCTCTCCATATGCGTACTGTGACTGGGGCCCTCACTCTCTCTATGAAATGTGCACTGTGACTGGGGCCCTCACTCTCTCCATGATATGTGCACTGTGGCCCTCACTCTCTCCATATGTGCACTGTGTCTGGGGCCCTCACTCTCTCCATGAAATGTGCACTGTGACGGGCCCTCACTCTTTCCATGAAATGTGCACTGTCACCGGGGCCCTCACTCTCTCCATGATATGTGCACAGTGACTGGGGCCCCACCATCTCCATGATATATGCACTGAGAGTGGGGCCCTCACTCTCTCCATGAAATGTGCACGGTGACTGGGGCCCTCACTCTCTCCATGAAATGTGCACTGTGACTTGGGCCCTCACTCTTTCCATGATATGTGCACTGCGACTGAGGCCCTCACTCTCTTCATGATATGTGCACTGTGACTGGGGCCCTCACTCTCTTCATGATATGTGCACTGTGGCCCTCACTCTCTCCATGATATGTGCACTGTGACTGGGGCCCTCACTCTCTTCGTGATATGTGCACTGTGGCCCTCACTCTCTCCATAATATGTGCATAGTGGCTGGGCCCTCACTCTCTTCATGATATGTGCACTGTGACTGGGGCCCTCACTCTCTTCATGATATGTGCGCTGTGGCCCTCACTCTCTCCATGATATGTGCACTGTGACTGGGCCCTCACTCTCTTCATGATATGTGCGCTGTGGCCCTCATTCTCTCCATAATATGTGCACTGTGACAGGGGCCCTCACTCTCTTCATGATATGTGCGCTGTGGCCCTCACTCTCTCCATGATATGTGCACTGTGACTGGGGCCCTCACTCTCTTCGTGATATGTGCACTGTGGCCCTCACTCTCTCCATAATATGTGCACTGTGACTGGGGCCCTCATTCTCTCTATGATATGTGCACTGAGAGTGGGGCCCTCACTCTCTCCATGAAATGTGCACTGTGACTGTGGCCCTCACTCTCTCCATGATATGTGCACTGTGACTGGGCCCCTCCCTCTCCATGATATGTGCACTGTGACTGGGCCCCTCCCTATCCATGATATGTGCACTGTGCACTGTGGCCCTCACTCTCTCCATGATATGTGCACTGTGACTGGTCCCTCACTCTCTTCATGATATGTGCACTGTGACTGGTCCCTCACTCTCTTCATGATATGTGCACTGTGACTGGTCCCTCAATCTCTTCATAATATGTGCACTGTGGCCCTCACTCTCTCCGTGATATGTGCACTGTGGCCCTCACTTTCTCAATGATATGTGCACTGTGGCTGGGACCTCACTCTCTCCATGATATGTGCACTGAGAGTGGGGCCCTCACTCTCCATGATATGTGCACTGTGGCCCTCACTCGCTCCATGATAATGTGCACTTTGACTGGTCACTCACTTTCTTCATGATGTGTGCACTGTGGCCCTCACTCGCTCCATGATATGTGCACTGTGACTGAGGCCCTCACTCTCTCCATGAAATGTGCACTGTGACCGGGGCCCTCACTCTCTCCATGATATGTGCACTGTGGCCCTCACGCTCTCCATGATATGCGCATTGTGGCTGGGCCCTCACTCTCTCCATGATATGTGCACTGCGGCCCTCACTCTCACCATGATATGTGCACTGTGACTGGGGCCCTCACTCTCTTCATGATATGTGCACTGTGACCGGGGCCCTCACTATCTCCATGATATGTGCACTGGGTCCCTCACTCTCTCCATATGTGCTCTGTGACTGTGGCCCTCACTCTCTCCCTGATATGTGCACTGAGAATGGGGCCCTCACTCTCTCCATGATATGTGCACTGTGAATGGGGCCCTCACTCTCTCCATGATATGTGCACTGTGACCGGGGCCCCTCACTCTCTCCATGATATGTGCACTGTGACCGGGGCCTTCACTATCTCCATGATATGTGCACTGTGAATGGGGCCCTCACTCTCTCCATGATATGTGCACTGTGACCGGGGCCCCTCACTCTCTCCATGATATGTGCTCTGTGACTGAGGCCCTCACTCTCTCCATGATATGTGCACTGTGACTGAGGCCCTCACTCTCTCCGTGATATGTGCACTGTGAGTGGGGCCCTCACTCTCTCCATGAAATGTGCACTGTGTCTGGGGCCCTCACTCTCTTCATGATATGTGCACTGTGGCCCTCACTCTCTCCCTGATATGTGCACTGTGACTGGGGCCCTCACTCTCTCCATGATATGTGCACTGTGACTGGGCCCCTCCCTCTCCATGATATGTGCACTGTGACTGAGGCCCTCACTCTCTCCATGATATGTGCACTGTGAGTGGGGCCCTCACTATCTCCATGATATGTGCACTGGGCCCCTCACTCTCTCCATGATATGTGCTCTGTGACTGGGGCCCTCACTCTCTCCATGATATGTGCACTGTGACTGGTCCCTCACTCTCTCCATGATATGTGCACTGTGACTGGGCCCCTCCCTCTCCATGATATGTGCTCTGTGACTGGGGCCCTCACTCTCTCCATGATATGTGCACTGTGACTGGGCCCCTCCCTCTCCATGATATGTGCTCTGTGACTGGGGCCCTCACTCTCTCCATGATATGTGCACTGTGACTGGTCCCTCACTCTCTCCATGATATGTGCACTGTGACTGGGCCCCTCCCTCTCCATGATATGTGCTCTGTGACTGGGGCCCTCACTCTCTCCATGATATGTGCTCTGTGACTGGGGCCCTCACTCTCTCCATGATATGTGCACTGTGACTGGTCCCTCACTCTCTCCATGATATGTGCACTGTGACTGGTCCCTCACTCTCTCCATGATATGTGCACTGTGACTGGGGCCCTCACTCTCTCCATGATATGTGCACTGTGACTGAGGCCCTCACTCTCTCCATGATATGTGCACTGTGACTGAGGCCCTCACTCTCTCCATGATATGTGCACTGTGAGTGGGGCCCTCACTATCTCCATGATATGTGCACTGGGCCCCTCACTCTCTCCATGATATGTGCTCTGTGACTGGGGCCCTCACTCTCTCCATGATATGTGCACTGTGACTGGTCCCTCACTCTCTCCATGATATGTGCACTGTGACTGGGCCCCTCCCTCTCCATGATATGTGCTCTGTGACTGGGGCCCTCACTCTCTCCATGATATGTGCACTGTGACTGGGCCCCTCCCTCTCCATGATATGTGCTCTGTGACTGGGGCCCTCACTCTCTCCATGATATGTGCACTGTGACTGGTCCCTCACTCTCTCCATGATATGTGCACTGTGACTGGGCCCCTCCCTCTCCATGATATGTGCTCTGTGACTGGGGCCCTCACTCTCTCCATGATATGTGCACTGTGAGTGGGGCCCTCACTATCTCCATGATATGTGCACTGGGCCCCTCACTCTCTCCATGATATGTGCTCTGTGACTGGGGCCCTCACTCTCTCCATGATATGTGCACTGTGACTGGGCCCTCACTCTCTCCATGATATGTGCTCTGTGACTGGTCCCTCACTCTCTTCATGATATGTGCACTGTGACTGGTCCCTCACTCTCTTCATGATATGTGCACTGTGACTGGTCCCTCAATCTCTTCATAATATGTGCACTGTGGCCCTCACTTTCTCAATGATATGTGCACTGTGGCTGGGCCCTCACTCTCTCCATGATATGTGCACTGAGAGTGGGGTCCTCACTCTCTCCATGATATGTGCACTGTGGCTGGGGCCCTCACTCTCCATGATATGTGCACTGTGGCCCTCACTCGCTCCATGATAATGTGCACTTTGACTGGTCGCTCACTTTCTTCATGATGTGTGCACTGTGGCCCTCACTCGCTCCATGATATGTGCACTGTGACTGGGCCCCTCCCTCTCCATATGTGTACTGTTACTTGGGCCCTCACTCTCTCCATGAAATGTGCACTGTGACCGGGGCCCTCACTCTCTCCATGATATGTGCACTGTGGCCCTCACGCTCTCCATGATATGCGCATTGTGGCTGGGCCCTCACTCTCTCCATGATATGTGCACTGCGGCCCTCACTCTCACCATGATATGTGCACTGTGACTGGGGCCCTCACTCTCTTCATGATATGTGCACTGTGACCGGGGCCCTCACTATCTCCATGATATGTGCACTGGGTCCCTCACTCTCTCCATATGTGCTCTGTGACTGTGGCCCTCACTCTCTCCCTGGTATGTGCACTGAGAATGGGGCCCTCACTCTCTCCATGATATGTGCACTGTGAATGGGGCCCTCACTCTCTCCATGATATGTGCACTGTGACCGGGGCCCCTCACTCTCTCCATGATATGTGCACTGTGACCGGGGCCTTCACTATCTCCATGATATGTGCACTGGGCCCCTCACTCTCTCCATGATATGTGCTCTGTGACTGAGGCCCTCACTCTCTCCATGATATGTGCACTGTGACTGAGGCCCTCACTCTCTCCGTGATATGTGCACTGTGAGTGGGGCCCTCACTCTCTCCATGAAATGTGCACTGTGTCTGGGGCCCTCACTCTCTTCATGATATGTGCACTGTGGCCCTCACTCTCTCCCTGATATGTGCACTGTGACTGGGGCCCTCACTCTCTCCATGATATGTGCACTGTGACTGGGCCCTCACTCTCTCCATGATATGTGCACTGTGACTGGGCCCCTCCCTCTCCATGATATGTGCACTGTGACTGAGGCCCTCACTCTCTCCATGATATGTGCACTGTGAGTGGGGCCCTCACTATCTCCATGATATGTGCACTGGGGCACTCACTCTCTCCATGATATGTGCTCTGTGACTGGGGCCCTCACTCTCTTCATGATATGTGCACTGTGACTGAGGCCTCACTCTCTCCATGATATGTGCACTGTGGCCCTCTCTCTCTCTATGATATGTGCACTGTGACCTTGGCCCTCACTCTCTCCATGATATGTGCACTCTGACTGAGGCCTCACTCTCTTCATGATATGTGCACTGTGACTGTGGCCCTCACTCTCTCCATGATATGTGCACTGTGACTGGGCCCCTCCCTCTCCATGATATGTGCACTGTGACCGGGGCCCTCACTCTCTTCATGATATGTACACTCTGACTGGGTCCCTCACTCTCTCCATGATATGTGCACTGTGGCCCTCACTCTCTCCATGATATGTGCACTGCCGCCCTCACTCTCACCATGATATGTGCACTGTGACTGGGGCCCTCACTCTCTTCATGATATGTGCACTGTGACTGGTCCCTCACTCTCTTCATGATATGTGCACTGTGACTGGGCCCCTCCCTCTCCATGTGTGCACTGCGGCTGGGTCCCTCCCTCTCCATATGTGCACTGTGACTGGGGCCCTCACTCTTTCCATGATATGCGCACTCTGACTGGGCCCCTCCCTCTCCATATGCGTACTGTGACTGGGGCCCTCACTCTCTCTATGAAATGTGCACTGTGACTGGGGCCCTCACTCTCTCCATGATATGTGCACGGTGGCCCTCACTCTCTCCATATGTGCACTGTGTCTGGGGCCCTCACTCTCTTCATGATATGTGCACTGTGACCGGGGCCCTCACTATCTCCATAATATGTGCACTGGGTCCCTCACTCTCTCCATATGTGCTCTGTGACTGTGGCCCTCACTCTCTCCCTGATATGTGCACTGAGAATGGGGCCCTCACTCTCTCCATGATATGTGCACTGTGACTGGGTCCCTCACTCTCTCCATGATATGTGCACTGTGGCCCTCACTCTCTCCATGATATGTGCACTGCCGCCCTCACTCTCACCATGATATGTGCACTGTGACTGGGGCCCTCACTCTCTTCATGATATGTGCACTGTGACTGGTCCCTCACTCTCTTCATGATATGTGCACTGTGGCCCTCACTTGCTCCATGATATCGGCACTGTGACTGGGCCCCTCCCTCTCCATATGTGCACTGCGGCTGGGTCCCTCCCTCTCCATATGTGCACTGTGTCTGGGGCCCTCACTCTTTCCATGATATGCGCACTCTGACTGGGCCCCTCCCTCTCCATATGTGCACTGCGGCTGGGCCCCTCCCTCTCCATATGTGCACTGTGACTGGGGCCCGCACTCTCTCCATGATATGTGCACTATGGCCCTCACTCTCTCCATATGTGCACTGTGTCTGGGGCCCTCACTCTCTCCATGAAATGTGCACTGTGACGGGCCCTCACTCTTTCCATGAAATGTGCACTGTCACCGGGGCCCTCACTCTCTCCATGATATGTGCACAGTGACTGGGGCCCCACCATCTCCATGATATATGCACTGAGAGTGGGGCCCTCACTCTCTCCATGAAATGTGCACGGTGACTGGGGCCCTCACTCTCTCCATGAAATGTGCACTGTGACTGAGGCCCTCACTCTCTCCATGATATGTGCACAGTGACTGGGGCCCCACCATCTCCATGATATATGCACTGAGAGTGGGGCCCTCACTCTCTCCATGAAATGTGCACGGTGACTGGGGCCCTCACTCTTTCCATGATATGTGCACTGCGACTGAGGCCCTCACTCTCTTCATGATATGTGCACTGTGACTGGGGCCCTCACTGTTAGACGGACCGGGAGGGTCGGACGAGTATAAGGGGAGAGGTCTCCAGGGAGAGCCGTCTCCAGCGATCGTACAGACAAGTAACTTCCCCCCCACAGACGGACACCACACAAGGATAAGGTTGAACGATACTTTATCAGCAATTCTTCGAGTACAGTTAAATGATACAAGGAGGTCTGGACTCAGGGGTCCCCTCGGTTCGGGTCTCTGGTGGGGAAAAGGGGTAGCGGGACAGTCTTGTTACCAGTTGGGTAGATGGATAGCTCTCAATCCTCGAGCTCGGCGTTCTAGATGATCGGGCCGCGGCGGAGCCAGCAGGTCCCGAGATGGTTGAAGGTAGCGACGGTCCGCGGCGGAGCCAGCAGGTCCCGATGAAGATGGAGGTACAAACGGTCCGCGGCCACGCCAGCAGGTCCCGACGACGATGAAGGTTTACGGAGGTTACGGCAACGCCAGCAGGCAAGACGATAGTTCACAAGGAGGGGCTACGGCAGCGCCGGTAGTCCGACAAGGATGAGTTCTTCTCTGCGTCTCTCGACTCCAGGATACAACTCCTTCCTGCTCTGGAGCTGCCTCAGTTATAGGGCTGGTGCCCTTTGATGTCCGGACCCTCGCACTTGGAGGTCGGGGGGTCCAGGATGTGGGAGTCCAGACACCCAGCAGGGGGGTGGAGCCAGCGCCCGGGGAGGCTGGGGGCGAGCGGTACCTGGCGGGGGAGAGCCATCGACACCTCTTTCTCCCATTGACCTGCCAAGTAGTCCGCTCACCTCCTGGGTGGATGGTGGTGCCGGGATGTCTGAGGCCTGGCCAGGCCCAGGGTTAGGGTCGATCGGAGGCCACGCGGCCTCGTGGTGCAGTGTCCAAGATGGCGCCCAGGTCGGGCGCGCGGGCCAGTAGTGGATCGGGCCCACAAGGTCGATATGTTCAGAGGCAGGGGTCCCGGAGGGGACGGAAAACGTGAAGTGGTGGTGTGTGACACTTGGGGGACCGGGCTCGGGCCTGGTCGGGCAGAGGGGGAGCGGGCCCTTCATGTGGCCTGTCCAACACTCACTCTCTCCATGATATGTGCACTGTGACTGGGGCCCTCACTCTCTTCGTGATATGTGCACTGTGGCCCTCACTCTCTCCATAATATGTGCATAGTGGCTGGGCCCTCACTCTCTTCATGATATGTGCACTGTGACTGGGGCCCTCACTCTCTTCATGATATGTGCGCTGTGGCCCTCACTCTCTCCATGATATGTGCACTGTGACTGGGGCCCTCACTCTCTTCATGATATGTGCCCTGTGGCCCTCACTCTCTCCATGATATGTGCACTGTGACTGGGGCCCTCACTCTCTTCATGATATGTGCGCTGTGGCCCTCATTCTCTCCATAATATGTGCACTGTGACTGGGGCCCTCACTCTCTTCGTGATATGTGCACTGTGGCCCTCACTCTCTCCATAATATGTGCACTGTGACTGGGGCCCTCATTCTCTCTATGATATGTGCACTGAGAGTGGGGCCCTCACTCTCTCCATGAAATGTGCACTGTGACTGTGGCCCTCACTCTCTCCATGATATGTGCACTGTGACTGGGCCCCTCCCTCTCCATGATATGTGCACTGTGACTGGGCCCCTCCCTATCCATGATATGTGCACTGTGCACTGTGGCCCTCACTCTCTCCATGATATGTGCACTGTGACTGGTCCCTCACTCTCTTCATGATATGTGCACTGTGACTGGTCCCTCAATCTCCTCATAATATGTGCACTGTGGCCCTCACTCTCTCCGTGATATGTGCACTTTGACTGGGGCCCTCACTCTCTTCATGATATGTGCACTGTGGCCCTCACTTTCTCAATGATATGTGCACTGTGGCTGGGCCCTCACTCTCTACATGATATGTGCACTGTGACTGGGCCCCTCCCTCTCCATGATATGTGCACTGTGACTGGGCCCCTCCCTATCCATGATATGTGCACTGTGCACTGTGGCCCTCACTCTCTCCATGATATGTGCACTGTGACTGGTCCCTCACTCTCTTCATGATATGTGCACTGTGACTGGTCCCTCAATCTCCTCATAATATGTGCACTGTGGCCCTCACTCTCTCCGTGATATGTGCACTTTGACTGGGGCCCTCACTCTCTTCATGATATGTGCACTGTGGCCCTCACTTTCTCAATGATATGTGCACTGTGGCTGGGCCCTCACTCTCTCCATGATATGTGCACTGAGAGTGGGGCCCTCACTCTCTCCATGATATGTGCACTGTGGCTGGGGCCCTCACTCTCCATGATATGTGCACTGTGGCCCTCACGCTCTCCATGATATGCGCATTGTGGCTGGGCCCTCACTCTCTCCATGATATGTGCACTGCGGCCCTCACTCTCACCATGATATGTGCACTGTGACTGGGGCCCTCACTCTCTTCATGATATGTGCACTGTGACCGGGGCCCTCACTATCTCCATGATATGTGCACTGGGTCCCTCACTCTCTCCATATGTGCTCTGTGACTGTGGCCCTCACTCGCTCCCTGATATGTGCACTGAGAATGGGGCCCTCACTCTCTCCATGATATGTGCACTGTGAATGGGGCCCTCACTCTCTCCATGATATGTGCACTGTGACCGGGGCCCCTCACTCTCTCCATGATATGTGCACTGTGACCGGGGCCTTCACTATCTCCATGATATGTGCACTGGGCCCCTCACTCTCTCCATGATATGTGCACTGTGTCTGGGGCCCTCACTCTCTCCGTGATATGTGCACTGTGACTGGGGCCCTCACTCTCTCCATGATATGTGCACTGTGACTGGGCCCTCACTCTCTCCATGATATGTGCACTGTGACTGGGCCCCTCCCTCTCCATGATATGTGCACTGTGACCGGGGCCATCACTCTCTCCATGATATGTGCACTGTGACTGAGGCCCTCACTCTCTCCATGATATGTGCACTGTGACTGAGGCTTCACTCTCTTCATGATATGTGCACTGTGGCTGGGCCCTCACTCTCTCCATGATATATGCACTGTGACTGGGGCCCTCACTCTCTCCATGATATGTGCACTGTGAGTGGGGCCATCACTCTCTCCATGATATGTGCACTGTGAGTGGGGCCATCACTCTCTCCATGATATGTGCACTGTGGCCCTCACTCTCTCCATGATATGTGCACTGTGAGTGGGCCCTCACTCTCTTCATGATATGTGCGCTGTGGCCCTCACTCTCTCCATGATATGTGCACTGTGACTGGGCCCTCACTCTCTCCATGATATGTGCACTGTGACTGGGGCCCTCACTCTCTTCATGATATGTGCACTGTGGCCCTCACTCTCTTTATGATATGTGCACTGTGGCGTGCACTGTGACTGGGGTCTCACTCTCTCCCTGATATGTGCACTGTGTCTGGGGCCCTCACTCTCTCCCTGATATGTGCACTGTGACTGGGGCCCTCACTCTCTCCATGATATGTGCACTGTGGCCCTCACTCTCTCCATGATATGTGCACTGTGACTGGGGCCCTGTTGGACAGGCCACATGGAAGGCCGCTCTCCCCCAGCCCGACCCGGCCTAGCCCGGTCCCGCAGGTACCACACACCACCCTTGCACGCCCTCCGTCCCCTCAGGGACCCCTGCCCTCGAGCATGTCAACCTCGTGGGCCCGATCCACTGCCAGTCTACGCGCCCATCCCGGGGCGCCATCTTGGACACTCCACCACGTGGCCGCCTGGCCTCCGGCCGACCTCAACCCTGGGCCTGGCCAGGCCTCAGACATCCCGGCACCACCCTCCACCCAGGAGGTGAGCGGGCTACTTGGCAAGTCAATGGGAGAAAGAGGTGTCGATGGCTCTCCCCCGCCAAGTGCCGCTCACCCATCGCCTCCCCGGGCACTGGCTCCACCCCCCTGCTGGGTGTCTGGACTCCCTCATCCCGGACCTCCCGACCTCCAAGTGCGAGGGTCCGGACATCAAAGCACACCAGCCCTATAACTGGGGCAGCTCCAGAGCAGGAAGGCAGTTGTATCTTGGAGTCGAGAGACGTAAAGAGGAACTCATCCTTGACGGACTACTGTCGCTGCCGTAGCTCTGTCTTGTGCACCATCGTCCTGCCTGTTGGCGCTGCCACAGCCTTCGCAACCTTCATCACCTTCATCGTCGTCGGGACCTGCTGGCGTGGCCGCGGACCGTTGTAACCGCCATCTTCACCGGGACCTGCAGGCTCCGCCGCGGACCGTCGTTTTCCTTCGTCCATCTCGGGACCTGCCTGGCTCCGCCGCGGCCCGATCATCTAGAACGCCGAGCTCGAGGATTGAGAGCTATTTTCCACTCATTGGTAACAAAGACTGTCCCGCTACCCCTTTCCTAAGCCAGAGACTAGAACCGAGGGGACCCCTGAGTCCAGACCTCCTTGTATCCATCATCGTAACCTAAGAATTGCATATAAAGTCTCGTTAACCTTCAAACTTGTGTGGTGTCCGTCTGTGGGGGGGAAGTTACTTGTCTGTACAGTCGTTGGAGACGGCTCTCCCTGGAGACCTCTCCCCGTAACCTCGGCCGACCCTCCCGGTCCGTCTAACAGGCCCTCACTCTCTCCATGATATGTGCACTGTGACTGGGGCCCTCACTCTCTCCATGATATGTGCACTGTGACTGGGCCCTCACTCTCTCCATGATATGTGCACTGTGACTGTGGCCCTCAATCTCTCCATGATATGTGCACTGTGACTGGGGCCCTCACTCGCTCCATGATATGTGCACTGTGACTGGGGCCCTCACTCGCTCCATGAAATGTGCACTGTGACTGGGGCCCTCACTCTTTCCATGATATGTGCACTGTGACTGGTCCCTCACTCTCTCCATGATATGTGCACTGCGACTGAGGCCCTCACTCTCTTCATGATATGTGCACTGTGGCCCTCACTCTCTCCATGATATGTGCACTGTGACTGAGGCTTCACTCTCTCCATGATATGTGCACTGTGACTGTGGCCCTCACTCTCTCCATGATATGTGCACTGTGACTGGGGCCCCCACTCTCTTCATGATATGTGCACTGTGACTGTGGCCCTCAATCTCTCCATGATATGTGCACTGTGACTGGGGCCCTCACTCGCTCCATGATATGTGCACTGTGACTGGGGCCCTCACTCGCTCCATGAAATGTGCACTGTGACTGGGGCCCTCACTCGCTCCATGATATGTGCACTGTGACTGGGGCCCTCACTCGCTCCATGAAATGTGCACTGTGACTGGGGCCCTCACTCTTTCCATGATATGTGCACTGTGACTGGTCCCTCACTCTCTCCATGATATGTGCACTGCGACTGAGGCCCTCACTCTCTTCATGATATGTGCACTGTGGCCCTCACTCTCTCCATGATATGTGCACTGTGACTGAGGCTTCACTCTCTCCATGATATGTGCACTGTGACTGTGGCCCTCACTCTCTCCATGATATGTGCACTGTGACTGGGGCCCCCACTCTCTTCATGATATGTGCACTGTGGCCCTCACTCTCACCATGATATGTGCACTGTGACCGGGGCCCTCACTGTCTCCATGATATGTGCACTGTGTTATGGCTCTCTTGATCCTGTGGGAAATAACAAAAAACATTATAGCATTATAGGGCTCGCCGGAACAATAAATGCAAAGGGAGAAATAACAAAAAATACAAAACGGCAAGAAGAAAAGGAAGAAAAACTAGCAGCCAAAAAACAAGGAGAAACCCCTGAAAATCTTTCATTCGTACCGGAATATCACATAACTGGTGGACAAGACAACTTGAACAGAGGGAATATTATGCGGCTTTTCAAAGTAATTCCAGAATTAGAGGAAATATCATCTCATGATCTTCTGTCTGTAGAATTCAAAACCAACGTAAAGAATCGGAATGCAGAAGAGTCGTTATCTACTTGGTCTTCAAAAGCCGTAGCAGACAGGATATTCTCTACGCTCCAAACCTTTGACGCATGGGGCATTAGACTGAGGCGTCATCAACGGGAAGAATACCCATTCCCCCTTTTGAAAGACATCAAAATGGAAAAGCCGGAAAAGGAAGCCGTAAATACCCAGAAATCATGCCTTAAGAGTGCATGTTCAGTAACCCCACAAAAATATCACAAGGAGCAAGGAGCAAGGCAACCACAGATGAACAAGGAAGCATGCTGGAAAAGAACACTGACTGGTCTCGGGTCCCAAAGGTGTTGAGTAATAAGAGTTCCCAGACAGCTCAAAAGGCCAAATGAGAACAAAAAATCACAGCTGCGGATAACACTTTATGATCAAAAGGAACCGGGGAAAATTCAAAAAGCTGGGGAGGACTCCATTGCGTTGAAACCACATACGATCAGCATTTGTTCCTCGAACGTCCATGGCTTCAACAGTATGGGGCAAGACCATGAAACCACGAAATTCTTGGAACAACATTACTTAATATTACTCCAAGAAACTTGGAATTTGAGCCAGGTATCTATCCCCGGTTACATAGAGTTTCACGTCCTAGCCGAAACATTCTCAAAATATGGGCACCCTAGAGAGGCCTAACAACATACATCACACAGCTGCATGGATGGCAAGTGGAAGAAATAGATACTGGGGTGTTGGACAGGCCACATGAAGGGCCGCTCTCCCCCGGCCCAACCAGGCCCGAGCCCGGTCACACAAGTACCACACACCACCATTGCACGTCCTCCGTCCCCTCAGGGACCCCTGCCCTCGAGCATGTCGACCTCGTGGGTCCTATCCACGGCCGGCCCACGCGCCCATCCTGGGGCGCCATCTTGGACACTCCACCACGAGGCCGCCTGGCCCCCGATCGACCTCAACCCTGGGCCTGGCCCGGCCTCAGACATCCCGGCACCACCATTGTTAGACGGACCGGGAGGGTCGGCCGAGATTACGGGGAGAGGTCTCCAGGGAGAGCCGTCTCCAACGACTGTACAGATAAGTAACTTCCCCCCCACAGACGGACACCACACAAGATTGAAGGTTAACGAGATTTTATATGCACTTCTTAGGTTACGTTGATATAATACAAGGAGGTCTGGACTCGGGGGTCCCCTCGGTTCTGATCTCTGGTTGAGGAAAAGGGTAGCGGGACAGTCTTAGTTACCAATGAGTTCAATAGCTCTCAATCCTCGAGCTCGGCGTGGTTGCTGATCGGGCCGTGGAGGAGCCAAGCAGGTCCCGAGATGGATGAAGGGTGGTCGGCGGGCCGTGGAGAAGCCAAGCAGGTCCCGATATGGATGAAGGATGGTCGACGGGCCGTGGAGAAGCCAAGCAGGTCCCGATGCAGATGACAGTTACAACGGTCCGTGGCCTCGCCAGCAGATCCGGACGACGGTGAAGGATGAAGGTTACGACGGCTGTGGCAGCGCCAACAGGCAGGATGATGGTGCACAGGACAGAGCTACGGCAGCGCCAGTAGTCCGTCCAGGATGAGTTCTTCTTTCGTCTCTCGACTCCAAGATACAACTGCCTTCCTGTTCTGGAGCTGCCCCAGTTATAGGGCTGGCGTGCTTTGATGTCCGGACCCTCGCACTTGGAGGTCGGGAGGTCCGGGATGAGGGAGTCCAGACACCCAGCAGGGGGGTGGAGCCAGCGCCCGGGGAGGCGATGGGCGAGCGGCACTGGCCGGGGGAGAACCATCGACACCTCTTTCTCCCATTGACTGGCCAAGTAGCTCGCTCGCCTCCTGGGTGGAGGGTGGTGCCGGAATGTCTGAGGCCGGGCTAGGCCCAGGGTTGAGGTCGATCGGGGGCCAGGCGGCCTCGTGGCGAAGTGTCCAAGATGGCGGCCCGGGCTGGGCGCGTGGGTCGGCCGTGGATCGGACCCACGAGGTTATCATGCTCGAGGGCAGGTGTCCCTGAGGGGACGTAGGACGTGCAATGGTGGTGTGTGGTGCTTGTATGACTGGCTCGGGCTTGGTCGAGCCGGGGGAGAGCGGCCCGTCATGTGGCCTGTCCAACATGCGTCCCCCCCAGCTGAAGGCGGGGAGAGTTACCCATCCTCTTGGGGACTCTCTTCGTCGAGGCGGAAAAACCGGGACAGGCCATCCGCGTTGGCGTGGTCAGACCCAGGCCGGTGTTCAACGGTAAAGTCCATACCTTGCAAGGAGATGGACCAGCGTAGCAGTTTTGGGTTTTCCCCCCGCATATGCATCAACCACTGCAGGGGTCGGTGGTCAGTCTGCACCCTGAAGTGGGTGCCAAAAAGGTAGGGTCGGAGCTTCTTGAGGGCCCATACCACAGCGAAGGCTTCCCTCTCTATGGTGCTCCAGCGTTGCTCCCGTGGTAGGAGTCTCCGGCTGATGAAGGCCACCGGTTGATCAAGGCCTTCGGTGTTCACCTGGGACAGGACCGCCCCAATGCCCTGGTCGGAGGCATCCGTCTGGACGACGAACTCCCGGCTGTAGTCTGGGGCCTGGAGTACAGGAGCGGAACACATGGCGGCCTTTAGCTGTTCGAAGGCCGCTTGACACTCTGGGGTCCAGTTCACCTTCTTGGGCTGATTTTTCGACGTGAGTTCGGTGAGAGGCCCCACGATGGTACCATAGTCTTTCACGAACCTTCGGTAGTAGCCCGTGAGGCCCAGGAAGGCTCGCACCTCAGTTTGAGTGTTAGGGGGTTGCCAGTTCTGGATGGCGGCAATTTTCAGTTGAAGAGGGGCCACTAGACCGCTTCCCACTTGGTGTCCGAGGTAGGTCACTGACCCTTGTCCAATTTGACATTTGCTGGCCTTGATCGTGAGGCCAGCTCGCTGAAGGGCTTGCAACACTGCTTGGAGGTGGTGGAGGTGCTCGGTCCAGTGGTGGCTGTACACAGCGATGTCGTCCAGGTAGGCGGCGCTGAACTCTTCGAGCCCCGCCAGGACCTGATTGACGAGCCGTTGGAACGTCGCTGGGGCATTTTTCATGCCGAAGGGCATGACCGTGAAGTGATAGTGGCCATCGGGGGTGGAGAAGGCAGAACGTTCTTGTGCTCGGGGTGTGAGGCCGATCTGCCAATATCCTGCCGTTAGATCGAAGATGCTGAGGTAGCGGGCAGCGCCCATTCGGTCGACCAGTTCATCTGCCCGGGGGATGGGGTGTGCGTCCGTTCTGGTGACTTCATTCAGGCCCCGGTAGTCGACACAGAACCGGAGTTCGGGTGTGGTTCCGGGGGCGGCTGCTTTGGGGACCAGTACGACCGGGCTGGCCCATGGACTGTCGGAGGGCTCGATGACCCCGAGCGTGAGCATCTTAGTTACTTCCGCCTGGATGCAGGCCCGTACCCGATCAGGTACGCGGTAGGCCCGGTGGCGGATAGGAGGGCTGTCTCCGGTGTCCACATCGTGCACACACCAGGAAGTGACACCTGGGGTGAGGGAGAACAGGCTGGCAAACCGTGATAGGAGGGCTTGGCACTCTTGGCGTTGTTCCTGGGAGAGGGTCTCCGAGAGTCGGACCCCATCCACGGAGCCGTCTTGCTCCTGGGTCCGCAAGAGGTCAGGGAGAGGCTCGGAGTCGTCCTCAACCCCGTTGTCTGTGGCCATCAAGAGGCTGAGTTCTGTTCGTGCAAAGTGGGGTTTCAGTCTGTTGGTGTGGAGGACTCGGAGCGGATTCCGGGCGGACTCCATATCGATCAGATAGGTGGCGGGTCCCTTGCGCTCGATTACTTTGAAGGGTCCCGTCCATTTGTCTTGGAGAGCGCACGGTTCTGTGGGGGACATTACCCAGACCTGTTGCCCCGGCTCGAATTCAATAGATGAGGCGTTCTGGTCATACCATCTCTTCATGTCCTCTTGACTGGCCTCTAGGTTGGCTTTCGCTAGGTCTCTGAACCGCTGGGACTGGTTGCGGAGGGTGAGGAGGTACCGGAAGACATCTGGAGGACTCTTGGCCGGAGGCAACTCCCAGCCTTCTTTGATCAGGCTGAGTGGCCCCCGTACTGGGTGCCCATAGAGCAGCTCGAATGGGCTGAAGCCTAGGGACTTCTGTGGGACCTCCCGGTAGGCGAAGAGGAGGCACGGCAGCAGCACGTCCCACTGGCGACGGAGGGGTTCTTCCAATCCCCCGATCATCCCTTTTAGAGTGCGATTGAACCGCTCAACAAGTCCGTTTCCTTGGGGGTGATAGGGGGTCGTGAAGCGGTAGGTGACCCCACACTGTTGCCAGAGGGACTTCATGTATTTGGAAATAAAGTTCGTGCCTCTGTCACTGACGACTTCTCGGGGGAACCCCACACGGGAGAAGATCCCCATCAGGGCCCTGCCGACCACTGGGGCTGTGACGGTCCGGAGAGGAATAGCCTCAGGGTAGCGGGTGGCGTGGTCCACTAGTACTAGGATGAAGCGATGGCCTTGTCTTGTACGTGGGTCTAGGGGTCCCACAATGTCTATTCCGACCCTCTCAAATGGGGTCGTGACTACGGGAAAGGGTTGCAGGGGGGCCTTTAATTTGCGGCCGCTCTTCCCACTGGCTTGGCACGTGGGGCAAGATCGGCAATGCTGGTGCACATCGTTTCTCATTTTTGGCCAGAAGAAGTGGGTCACTAGGCGGCTGTAGGTTTTATCTTGTCCCAGGTGCCCTGCCAGGGGGACATCGTGGGCCAGATTTAGCAGGAAGTCTCTAAAGCGGAGTGGCACCACTAGTACTCGGTTGGCCCCCAGCTCGGCGATTCGTTGCTCGCTGTACAGTAGGTCATTGTCCCAGTAGACCCAATGGGTTCCGGAGGTATCCCCTGCGCTTTGGGCGAGCGCTTGTTGTCGGAGTCCCTCAAGGGAGGGACAGGTCTTCTGCTCCTGACGAAATTGTTCTTGTGTGGGCCCCCCTTCTTGAGCCCACTGGTCGAGATTAGCAAGGTCGGAAGGTTGAGCAGGTTCGAGGGGGATGCCCTGGTCGGGGGTCTCGGCGGGGGCGACCGGAGGCGGAGGCGCCGGCCATTCTGGTTCTTCCGGGTGATGGTTGGCACGGGCGGCCATAGACCGGGTGGTGACGCACGCCCAGTCTGGGACGCCCAACATCCCCAAGTGTTCTTTTCGCTCCACGGCTGCCCACGGGGAACTTTCCAGGTCATTTCCGAGGAGGCAGTCCACGGGGGCGTCGTCTCGGACCGTTACTTTCAACATGCCGGAGACCCCTCCCCACTCAAAGGGGACGCAGGCCATCCGACACAGACTCTCCGAGTTGTCGGCTGATCGTACAGGGCAGAGAATGTTCGGTAGATATTGTTCTGGGGTCACCAGATGACAGCGGACGGCTGTCACACTGGCCCCGGTGTCTCGAAGGGCTTCGGCCCGTTGTCCATTGATGCTCACCCATTGGCTGTACTTCTGGGTGTTAGCGGGTAGGGGGACCCGCGGGACCATGTCTCTTCCCCCTAAGCACGCGAGAGTCATGGCGGCTGGCTCCCACCCTTGATACTCTTGCTCGTCTGTTTCTGGTTCCTCGGAGATCTGTTCTTCCCCTAGTGCCGCGGCGGCCACCTGGCGGGGTCTTGGGCTCGGATACTGCGGGCAGCTTGGGTCATTTGCATAGTGGCCTACTCGTTGGCATCGGTGACATGTAACATTGGCTCTGTATCCCGGTCGCGCCGGGGTGCTGCCCCGGTTGGCCGGGGGGGTGGTGCTGGTAGTGGGGGCGGCCGGAGTGTTGTCTCTTCCTCGTCCTTGGCCCCCTCCTCCTCCTCTGGATCGGTGGTGACCATTGTTGTTCCTGTTCTGCTCGTAGGACCCATTCCGGCCCACTCGGGTGATCTCCCACCGGTCAGCTTCGGCTGCGAGCTGCCGGGGATCGGTTAACTTGCTGTCGAGGAGGTGTTGGCGTAGTTCAATGAAGCAGTTGTTGGACAGATGCTCCCATACCATCAGATTGAACAACTGCTCGTAGGTCGTGACGTTGTTCCCTCTGATCCAGCCTTCGAAGGCTCGGCTGAAGTACGTTACATAGTCCACCCAAGTTGTACCTGGAATGCGTGTGCAGTCTCGGAACCTCTGACGGTACATCTCGGGCGTGAGGCCATAGCGAGTGAGGAGGGCCGCTTTCATATGGTCGTAGGAGGTCATCTGGTGGTCTGGGAGCTGTAACAGAGTATCGCGGCCCTCATTGAGGAATTTGCCCCATAGGCCGGCTCCCCAGTCGGCTCTATCGATCCGGTGCGCAGTCATCGCGATTTCATATGCCTTAAACCATTGCTGGATGTCGTCTTCTCGAAAATATTCTCGGACCACATCCTTGGGGATGTGCACTTTTTTGTCCGTGGTCCCGGGGGTGGACGGTCTGTCGGGCACCCCTAATTCTTTATTCTGTTTGCGCAGGTTGATCTCGGCTAGGTTCCGCTCGTGCTCGTACGTTAGTCTTTTTTCCTCGAGCTCCCTTTGCCTCTGTTTCTCCTCTCTTTCTTCTCGGAGGCGAAGGTGCTCTAAGTTTATTTTTTGCTCGGCCAATTTGAGTTCTATGTCCATCTTGAGTCGGGCCATTTCAAGTTCGTGTAGTCGGGCTTTTTCTCTTTCTTGGATCTCGTCTTGCGAGAGACCCGTTCTTTGCTCTTCAGGGGCCGTGTTGGTCTTTTTCGCGGTGCTTTGCTCGAGGGCTTCGACATCCCCGGTCTCTGCCCAAGATTCTAGGGCATGCTTAAAATCGTCCTTGGTACTTAGTCCGGTGGTAGCGATACCTAGTTCGATGCAGAACTGCTTTAGTTCACGATGGCTGTATTCCTCTAGCTTTTCCATTTGGAACTTCTCAGTTGATCCGCTCTCTTTAGTCGACATTGTTGTTCGTTGTGGGGTGAGCTACTCTCTGTACGTTATGCGGTGATTCGGATCGCGCCGCTGGCCACCAATGTTAGACGGACCGGGAGGGTCGGCCGAGATTACGGGGAGAGGTCTCCAGGGAGAGCCGTCTCCAACGACTGTACAGATAAGTAACTTCCCCCCCACAGACGGACACCACACAAGATTGAAGGTTAACGAGATTTTATATGCACTTCTTAGGTTACGTTGATATAATACAAGGAGGTCTGGACTCGGGGGTCCCCTCGGTTCTGATCTCTGGTTGAGGAAAAGGGTAGCGGGACAGTCTTAGTTACCAATGAGTTCAATAGCTCTCAATCCTCGAGCTCGGCGTGGTTGCTGATCGGGCCGTGGAGGAGCCAAGCAGGTCCCGAGATGGATGAAGGGTGGTCGGCGGGCCGTGGAGAAGCCAAGCAGGTCCCGATATGGATGAAGGATGGTCGACGGGCCGTGGAGAAGCCAAGCAGGTCCCGATGCAGATGACAGTTACAACGGTCCGTGGCCTCGCCAGCAGATCCGGACGACGGTGAAGGATGAAGGTTACGACGGCTGTGGCAGCGCCAACAGGCAGGATGATGGTGCACAGGACAGAGCTACGGCAGCGCCAGTAGTCCGTCCAGGATGAGTTCTTCTTTCGTCTCTCGACTCCAAGATACAACTGCCTTCCTGTTCTGGAGCTGCCCCAGTTATAGGGCTGGCGTGCTTTGATGTCCGGACCCTCGCACTTGGAGGTCGGGAGGTCCGGGATGAGGGAGTCCAGACACCCAGCAGGGGGGTGGAGCCAGCGCCCGGGGAGGCGATGGGCGAGCGGCACTGGCCGGGGGAGAACCATCGACACCTCTTTCTCCCATTGACTGGCCAAGTAGCTCGCTCGCCTCCTGGGTGGAGGGTGGTGCCGGAATGTCTGAGGCCGGGCTAGGCCCAGGGTTGAGGTCGATCGGGGGCCAGGCGGCCTCGTGGCGAAGTGTCCAAGATGGCGGCCCGGGCTGGGCGCGTGGGTCGGCCGTGGATCGGACCCACGAGGTTATCATGCTCGAGGGCAGGTGTCCCTGAGGGGACGTAGGACGTGCAATGGTGGTGTGTGGTGCTTGTATGACTGGCTCGGGCTTGGTCGAGCCGGGGGAGAGCGGCCCGTCATGTGGCCTGTCCAACAACCATCCACCCAGGAGGTGAGCGGACTACTTGGCAAGTCAATGGGAGAAAGAGGTGCCGATGGCTCTCCCCCACCAAGTGCCGCTCGCCCATCGCCTCCCCGGGCGCTGGCTCCACCCCCCTGCTGGGTGTCTGGACTCCCCCATCCCGGACCTCCCGACCTCCAAGTGCGAGGGTCCGGACATCAAAGCACACCAGCCCTATAACTGGGGCAGCTCCAGAGCAGGAAGGCAGTTGTATCTTGGAGTCGAGAGACGTAAAGAGGAACTCATCCTGGACGGACTACTGGCGCTGCCATAGCTCTGTCCTGTGCACCATCGTCCTGCCTGTTGGCGCTGCCACAGTCGTCGTAACCTTCATCCTTCATCGTCGTCGGGATCTGCTGGCGTGGCCGCGGACCGTTGTAACCGTCATCTTCCACCGGGACCTGCAGGCTCCGCCGCGGACCGTCGTCCTTCCTCCATCCATCTCGGGACCTGCTTGGCTCCTCCACGGCCCGATCATCTAGAACGCCGAGCTCGAGGATTGAGAGCTATTTTGTACTCATTGGTAACTAAGACTGTCCCGCTACCCCTTTCCTAAACCAGAGACTAGAACCGAGGGGACCCCTGAGTCCAGACCTCCTTGTATCCATCATCGTAACCTAAGAATTGCATATAAAGTCTCGTTAACCTTCAACCTTGTGTGGTGTCCGTCTGTGGGGGGGAAGTTACTTATCTGTACAGTCGTTGGAGACGGCTCTCCCTGGAGACCTCTCCCCGTAACCTCGGCCGACCCTCCCGGTCCGTCTAACATTGGTGGCCAGCGGCGCGATCCGAATCACCGCATAAACGTACAGAGAGTAGCTCACCCCACGACGGAGTCACAATGACCACGAAAGAGAGCGGATCAACCGAGAAATTCCAAATGGAGAAATTGGGGGAGTACAACCATCGTGAACTTAAACAATTCTGCATCGAACTGGGTATCGCTACCACCGGACTGAGTACCAAGGACGATTTTAAGCATGCCCTAGAATCTTGGGCAGAAACCGGGGCTGCCGGAACCCCTGATCAAAGCACCGTAGAAAAAACGACCACGGCCCCGGAAGAGCAAAGAACGGGTCTCTCGCAAGACGAGATCCAGGAAAGGGAAAGGACCCGACTACACGAACTAGAAATGGCCCGACTTAAAATGGACGTTGAACTTAAGTTGGCCGAACAAAAAATCAACTTAGAGCACCTGCGTCTCCGAGAAGAAAGAGAGGAGAAACAGAGACAAAGGGAGCTCGAGGAAAAAAAACTAGCGTACGAACACGAACGAAACCTAGCCGAGATCAACCTACGCAAGCAGAATAAAGAAGCAGGGGTGCCCGAGCGACCCCCCACCCCAGGGGCCACAGACAAAAAGGTACACATCCCCAAGGATGTTGTCCGAGAATACTTCAGAGAGGACGACATCCAGCAATGGTTTAAAGCCTATGAAATCGCTATGACTGCACACCGGATCGATAGAAGCGACTGGGGAGCCGGTCTCTGGGGAAGATTCCTCAATGAGGGCCGCGACACCCTACTACAGCTCCCGGACCACCAGATGACCTCCTACGACCATATGAAAGCGGCCCTCCTCACCCGCTATGGTCTCACACCCGAGATGTACCGTCAGAGGTTCCGAGACTGCACCCGCATCCCGGGTACAACTTGGGTGGACTATGTAACATACTTTAGCCGAGCCTTCGAGGGCTGGATCCGAGGAAGCAACGTCACGACCTACGAGCAACTATTTAACCTGATGGTATGGGAGCATCTGTCGAACAATTGCTTCATTGAACTCCGCCAACACCTCCTCGACAGCAAGTTAACGGATCCCCGGCAGCTCGCAGCCGAAGCTGACCGGTGGGAGATCACCAGAGTGGGCCGGAATGGGTCCTACGAACAGAACCGGAACAACAATGGTCAGCACCGACCCAGAGGAGGAGGAGGGGGCCAAGGGCGAGGAAGAGACAACGCCCCGGTCGCCCCCGCTACCAACACCACCCCCCCGGCCAACCGGGGCAGCACCCCAGCGCGACCGGGATACAGAGCCAATGTCACGTGTCACCGATGTCAACGAGTCGGCCACTATGCGAACGACCCAAACTGCCCGCAGTACCAGAGCCCAAGACCCCGCCAAGTGGCCGCTGCAGCCCTAGGGGAAGAACAGATCTCCGAGGAACAGGAATAGTACGAACAAGAGCATCAAGAGTGGGAGCCAGCCGCCATGACTCTAGCCTGCTTAGGGGGGAAAGACATGGTCCCGCGGGTCCCCCTACCCGCTAACACCCAGAAGTACAGCCAATGGGTGAGCATCAATGGACACCAGGCCGAAGCCCTTCGTGACACCGGGGCCAGTGTAACAGCCGTCCGCTGTCACCTGGTGGCCCCAGAACAGTATCTACCGAACATTCTCTGCCCTGTACGATCAGCCGATAACTCGGAGAGCCTGTGTCGGATGGCCTGCGTCCCCTTCGAATGGGGGGGGGTCTCCGGCATGTTGAAAGTGACGGTCCGAGACGATGCCCCCGTAGACTGCCTCCTGGGCAATGACCTGGAAAGCTCTCCATGGGCCGCCGTGGAGCGAAAGGAACACCTGGGGATGTTGGGCGTCCCAGACTGGGCGTGCGTCACCACCCGTTCCATGGCCGCCCGTGCCAACCACCAGCCAGAAGAACCCGAATGGCCGGCGCCACCGCCTCCGGTCGCCCCGGCCGAAAACACCGACCGTAACCTTCCCGCCGAACCAGCTCAATCTACCGACCTCGCTAACCTCGACCAGTGGCCTCAAGAAGGGGGGCCCACGCAAGAACAATTTCGCAAAGAACAGAAGACCTGTCCCTCCCTCGAGGGACTTCGCCAGCAAGCGCTCGCCCAAAGCGCAGGGGATACCCCCGGAACTCATTGGGTCTACTGGGACAATGATCTGCTGTACAGCGAGCAAAGAATCGCCGAGCTGGGGAGCAACCGAGTACTAGTGGTACCCCTCCGTTTCAGAGACTTCCTGTTAAACCTGGCCCACGATGTCCCCCTGGCAGGACATCTGGGACAAGATAAAACCTACAGTCGCCTAGTGACCCACTTCTTCTGGCCCAAAATGAGAAACGATGTGCACCAGCATTGCCGATCTTGCCCCACGTGCCAAGCCAGTGGGAAGAGCGGCCGCAAACTAAAGGCTCCCCTGCAACCTTTTCCCGTGGTCACTACCCCGTTTGAGAGAGTCGGAATAGACATTGTGGGGCCCTTGGACCCACGCACAAAACAAGGCCATCGATTCATCCTGGTGCTAGTGGACCACGCCACCCGCTACCCTGAGGCTGTTCCTCTGCGAACTGTGACAGCCCCGGTGGTCGGCCGGGCCCTGATGGGGATCTTCTCCCGTGTGGGCTTCCCCCGAGAAGTCGTCAGCGACAGAGGCACGAACTTTATTTCCAAATATATGAAGTCCCTCTGGCAACAGTGCGGGGTCACCTACAGATTCACAACCCCCTATCACCCTCAAGGGAACGGACTCGTTGAGCGGTTCAACCGCACGCTAAAGGGAATGATCGGGGGGTTGGAAGAGCCCCTCCGTCGCCAGTGGGAGGTGCTGCTGCCGTGCCTCCTCTTCGCGTATCGAGAAGTCCCCCAGAAATCCCTGGGCTTCAGCCCATTTGAACTGCTATATGGACACCCAGTGCGAGGGCCGCTCAGTCTCGTCAAAGAAGGCTGGGAGATGCCTCCGCTAAAGAACCCTCCAGATGTCTTCCGGTACCTCCTCACCCTCCGCAACCAGACCCGGCGGTTCAGAGAACTAGCGAAGGCCAACCTAGAGGCCAGTCAAGAGGACATGAAAAAATGGTATGACCAGAACGCCTCATCCATTGAATTCGAACCTGGCCAACAGGTATGGGTGATGTCCCCCACTGAGCCATGCGCCCTGCAAGACAAATGGACGGGGCCCTTCAAAGTAATAGAGCGCAAGGGTCCTGCCACTTATCTCATCGACATGGAATCCTCCCGGAACCCTCTCCGGGTCCTCCACGCTAACAGACTAAAGCCCCACTTTGTGCGAACAGAGCTCAGCCTCCTGATGGCCACAGACACTGGGGTTGAAGAAGACTCCGAGCCTCTCCCTGACCTCCTACGGACTCAAGAGCAAGACGGCTCCGTGGATGGGGTCCGGCTCTCAGAGGCCCTCACCAGAGAACAACGCCAGGAGTGTCAAGCCCTCCTATCACAGTTCGCCAGCCTGTTCTCCCTCACCCCGGGTGTCACTTCCTGGTGTGTGCACGATGTGGATACCGGGGACAGCCCCCCTATCCGCCACCGAGCCTACCGCGTGCCAGACCGGGTACGGGCCTGCATCCAGGAAGAAATAGCCAAGATGCTCACGATCGGGGTCATCGAGCCCTCAGACAGTCCCTGGGCCAGCCCTGTCGTACTGGTCCCCAAAGCAGCTGCCCCCGGCACCACACCAGAACTCCGGTTCTGCGTCGACTACCGGGGCTTGAATGCGGTCACCAGAACAGACGCGCACCCCATCCCCCGGGCAGATGAACTAGTCGACCGAATGGGAGCTGCCCGCTACCTCAGCATCTTCGACCTGACAGCAGGCTATTGGCAGATCGGCCTCACACCCCGGGCACAAGAACGCTCTGCCTTCTCCACCCCCGATGGCCATTACCATTTCACGGTCATGCCCTTCGGCATGAAGAATGCCCCAGCAACATTCCAACGGCTCGTCAATCAGGTCCTAGCGGGGCTCGAAGGATTCAGCGCCGCCTACCTAGACGACATCGCTGTATACAGCCACCATTGGACCGAGCACCTCCACCACCTCCGAGCAGTGCTGCAAGCCCTTCAGCGAGCTGGCCTCACGATCAAGGCCAGCAAGTGTCAAATTGGGCAAGGGTCTGTAACCTACCTCGGACACCAGGTGGGAAGCGGCCTAGTGGCCCCGCTACAGCTGAAGATTGCCGCCATCCAGGCCTGGCAGCCCCCCATCACCCAAACCGAGGTACGAGCCTTCCTGGGCCTCACGGGCTACTACCGAAGGTTCGTAAAAGACTATGGTACCATAGTGGGGCCCCTTACAGAACTCACGTCAAAGAACCAACCCAAGAAAGTCACCTGGACCCCAGAGTGTCAAACTGCATTTGAACAATTAAAGGCCGCCATGTGTTCCGCCCCTGTGCTCCAGGCCCCAGACTACAGCCGGGAGTTCGTCGTCCAGACGGACGCCTCCGACCAGGGCATTGGGGCAGTCCTGTCTCAAGTGAACACCGAAGGCCTTGATCAACCGGTGGCCTTCATCAGCCGGAGACTCCTACCACGGGAGCAACGCTGGAGCACCATAGAGAGGGAGGCCTTCGCTGTGGTATGGGCCCTCAAGAAACTCCGGCCCTACCTTTTCGGCACCCACTTTCGGGTGCAGACCGACCACCGACCCCTGCAGTGGCTGATGCAGATGCGGGGGGAAAACCCAAAGTTACTACGCTGGTCCATCTCCCTACAAGGTATGGACTTCACCGTTGAACACCGGCCTGGGCCAGATCACGCCAACGCGGATGGCCTGTCCCGGTTCTTCCGCCTCGACGAGGAGAGTCCCCAAGAGGATGGGTAACTCTCCCCGCCTTCAGCTGGGGGGGACGCATGTTGGACAGGCCACATGAAGGGCCGCTCTCCCCCGGCCCAACCAGGCCCGAGCCCGGTCACGCAAGTACCACACACCACCATTGCACGTCCTCCGTCCCCTCAGGGACCCCTGCCCTCGAGCATGTCGACCTCGTGGGTCCGATCCACGGCCGGCCCACGCGCCCATCCTGGGGCGCCATCTTGGACACTCCACCACGAGGCCGCCTGGCCCCCGATCGACCTCAACCCTGGGCCTGGCCCGGCCTCAGACATCCCGGCACCACCATCCACCCAGGAGGTGAGCGGACTACTTGGCAAGTCAATGGGAGAAAGAGGTGCCGATGGCTCTCCCCCACCAAGTGCCGCTCGCCCATCGCCTCCCCGGGCGCTGGCTCCACCCCCCTGCTGGGTGTCTGGACTCCCCCATCCCGGACCTCCCGACCTCCAAGTGCGAGGGTCCGGACATCAAAGCACACCAACCCTATAACTGGGGCAGCTCCAGAGCAGGAAGGCAGTTGTATCTTGGAGTCGAGAGACGTAAAGAGGAACTCATCCTGGACGGACTACTGGCGCTGCCATAGCTCTGTCCTGTGCACCATCGTCCTGCCTGTTGGCGCTGCCACAGTCGTCGTAACCTTCATCCTTCATCGTCGTCGGGATCTGCTGGCGTGGCCGCGGACCGTTGTAACCGTCATCTTCCACCGGGACCTGCAGGCTCCGCCGCGGACCGTCGTCCTTCCTCCATCCATCTCGGGACCTGCTTGGCTCCTCCACGGCCCGATCATCTAGAACGCCGAGCTCGAGGATTGAGAGCTATTTTGTACTCATTGGTAACTAAGACTGTCCCGCTACCCCTTTCCTAAACCAGAGACTAGAACCGAGGGGACCCCTGAGTCCAGACCTCCTTGTATCCATCATCGTAACCTAAGAATTGCATATAAAGTCTCGTTAACCTTCAACCTTGTGTGGTGTCCGTCTGTGGGGGGGAAGTTACTTATCTGTACAGTCGTTGGAGACGGCTCTCCCTGGAGACCTCTCCCCGTAACCTCGGCCGACCCTCCCGGTCCGTCTAACATGGGGCAAATTGGCTGCAAGCAATAAAACTCACAGAGAGGACCAACCAAAATGTGCACAATCATAATCTATTAGTGCTCAATGTCTGTGTACACCCAGAAAAGAAACAGAAGAAGGAAAGACTTACCACCTTACTGACCTTGAGCCAAGCACTACAAACCTCACAAAAATTGCATTCTCTGATTATCTCAGGAGATTTTAATAGTAATCTAGTAAAGGACAATTATATAACTCAAGAGCTCGGGGAGCTGGGCCTATCAATTTCGAATGGGAATGTAAACGGGGATAGACCTGCATCAATAACTTTCTAAAGCGGCAATCGGAAATCAACAATAGACTTCACAATAATGAGCAATAACCTGGTGCCGAAGGTAAGCACATTTTCGGTCGGGCAGCGCACAGAAAGTGACCACCTCCCATTAATTACTAAAATCAATATGCGCCAAAAACTTGGAGCACGCAAAAACTCTTTTAAGAACACAAAAGTCCCGCTGAAAGAAATCAGGGTGCCATCACAGGCCGAGGAGAATCGGCCCAAAGATAAATTGGTAACGAGATTTTCACACCTTCAAAACATCAGAAGAACTAATACCAGTCTTAGACACCCTCGTAACAACTAAACAGCTTAAAGGTATAATAAAACGCCTAAAAACAGAGGGTGCAGCAGTCCCTAATGGGCTCCCAAATGCTATTTTCAAACATTCCCCTGAGTTCTGGGCAGAATATTTAACACCACTCTTTAATTTGATTTATAGCCAGAACAAAATGCCCAAGTCCTGGAATGGGAACATAATACATCCTATTTTCAAGCAGGGCGATCACAATGACCCCGGGAACTACAGGCTGATATCGCTGATTGATGTGGAGGGGAAACTATACGGATCATGCTTGTGGCTGCGCCTCCAAGATTGGATGGAAGACACAAATATAATACCCATGTTCCAAACGGGTTTCAGGCCAAGGACGGGCACATTAACTAATTTGACAACCATGGCCCTCCTAAAGGAAAAAGCGGAAACAAGGAAGACCTGATTGTTTGCTTGTTTTATAGATCTACGAGCTGCCTTCGACAGGGTGAATCGAAACCGACTAAGGGAAAAATGAGGATCATGGGGGCTACCGAAGAACCTATTGGAGGCAATAATAAGCCTGTATAGTGACACCTGGGCAAGAGTTAAACTGGGAGACGGCAGCAGCATAGCTGCCGAAATTAGCACGCAACAGGGCCTAAAACAAGACTGCATCCTGGCCCAGAGTTTTTTCAATCTTTACATGGCGGACATCATCAAACATATGCAGGTGGGGGAAGGACATCCACCGAATTTGGCAAAAACCCCAATTCCCTTTCTGCAATATGCGGACGACATAGTTGTGTTGAGTCAAACCCCAATAGGGTTGCAAAGAATGATTAACAACCTTGTAACTTATTTGAGCACGAAGGCTTGGAATTAAACAAAGAAAAGACCAAAGTGGTCCGCTTAGTAGTCCCGAAAAAACCAACGTTTAAATGGTACGCTAATAGTACCCAAATAAAGGAGGAAGCATCCTATAAATACTTAGGTCCAAAACTGGGGCGAGGCCCAACCAATAAAGACCATAAAATAGGCCTAAAGGCAAAAACTCACTCCTTGATCTACGCACACCGGTTATTGCAGAAAAAATTGAGTTGCCCAAATTATTCACATCTGCTAAATGTGATGAAAGCACAGACCTTACCCACCTTGTCATACGCACTGGTCATCTGGTGTGGTAGAGACAGGGTTGTTAAATAACCTGCAAACGAAGGTATACAAAGCGGCTTTAAACCCACCAAAATCAGCCTCACCAGCACAGGTTCGTCTAGAATTTGGCCTACTGAATCAGAAGTTTTGCAGTATGGGCACTGTCGCGAAACTTTGCCATGAAATACGTCGGTCAGAGAAAGGCTCACTGGACAACCTGTGTTGGAAAGAAATTGAAAACCAGCAGAAACAGGTCACACTAAGTAGTAGGGGAGATTTCTTGACTCAATCCTTGAGGGGCTTAGGAATCCAATCGACATGGGATTCTATCCCAGATAGAACCAGCTTTGACAAAACAACAAATAATGCTGTCAAATGGGAATCCTTTCTGGAAGATAAGTCGATAATCTCGAAGCGACGACACGGGTGGACAGTGATAAATTCATACTCTGGGATAGAGCCGCAGCCTTATTTAGAAAGTCACTTTAAAGAGAAACTAAAACAGAGATATATAGAACACCGTCTGGGCTTAGAGCATTCGAAGGACTTGTTACCATCCTGGAAAGGTAGTTATATGGACCCTCGTTGTCGCCTATGCGGTTACCAAAATGAAACACTACCCCACCTGCTATGGGTTTGCCCAGCTCTTATGGACTTAAGGAGACGACTTTTAAAAAATATTTTCATTTTTAATAAATTGAACATTCGTACATGCAGGCAAGCTGTAATTAGATGGTTGGAGGGATCATCTACTGTTTTGGCTTGCAGGGGGGTTAAATATATGAGAAAAGTACAATCCCTCCTACAACACGCGGAGCTTGGGAGACAAGAGACGTTGATAACGGCATACCCAACACTTGACAGATGAAGCTTGGCATGGTCATAACGACCCATTAAAGTGTAGGAAAATGGACAGATTTGAGTTGATCAGCTAAGTAAGAAGAACACAACAGGAAATAAATAAAGAAACAATTAAATGACTTTATGTACCAGCGGAAGTTATAATGTACAAAACAAGCACATTTAACGAATGATTTTGTAATGTAAATGTAATATTGTAATAATTTTTCATAATTGGAAACAATAAAAAATGTTGACTTTGACTTTGATCCTGTGGGTAGAGGGACAGTCTCTGGGGGTCTGTGGTGGGCACTGGGCAGGTTGTGTAGTCTGCATGTTATGGCTCTCTTTATCCTGTTTGTAGAGGGGCCGTTTCTGGGGGTCTGTGGTGGGCAGGCTTTGGCTCTCTTGATCCTGTGGGTAGAGGGGCAGTCTCTGAGTGTCTGCGGTGGGCAGGTTTGGGCTCTCTTTATCCTGAGGGTAGAGGGGTTGCATCTGGGGGTCTGTGGTGGGCAGGTTTGGGCTCTCTTTATCCTGTGGGTAGAGGGGCAGTCTCCGGGGGTCTATGGTGGGCAGGCTTTGGCTCTCTTGATCCTGTGGGTAGAGGGGCAGTCTCTGAGGGTCTGCAGTGGGCAGGTTTGGGCTCTCTTTATCCTGAGGGTAGAGGGGTAGTCTCTGGGGGTCTGTGGTTGGCAGCCTTTAGCCCGCTTGAACCCGTGGCACGCGCAGGGACACCTTCACTCCACCCAGGCCAGCACGGGTTCTGTGGTCCTGTGGGCACAGGGGTCGGTCCCCTCCTTGCTGCCTGTGGCCTCCTCAGTTGCTGACCAGCGGCCAGCCCTTCCTGCCTTGGCCCAGGGACTGCATTTCTGAGGGTGTTAGTGGTAATCACTGAACTGCGCACATTGGTGCCACTGCTCACGTCTCCGGAGCCCCTAATCTCTCTGAGGACTCTGAAGTGGCGGCTGCATCTCAGGGCCGTCATCTGACCCTCTCTAAACCCTGGTGACCAGAGCCCTGGGACCAGAGCCCTGGTGATCAGAGCCCCAGTGATCAGAGCGCTGGTGACCAGAGCCCTGGGACCAGAGCCCTGGTGATCAGAGCCCTGGGACCAGAGCCCCAGTGATCAGAGCCCTGGTGATCAGAGCCCTGGTGATCAGAGCCCCAGGGATCAGAGCCCTGGTGACCAGAGCCCTGGTGATCAGAGCCCTGGTGATCAGAGCCCCGCAGATCAGAGCCCTGGTGACCAGAGCCCTGGGACCAGAGCCCCGGTGATCAGAGCCCTGGGACCAGAGCCCTGGGATCAGAGCCCTGGGACCAGAGCCCTGTTAATCAGAGCCCCGCAGAGCCCCGGTGACCAGAGCCCCGGTGATCAGAGCCCCGGTGATCAGAGCCTGATTACCAGAGCCCTGGTGACCAGAGCCCCGGTGATCAGAGCCCCTTTGACCAGAGCCCCGGTGATCCGAGCCTGATTACCAGAGCCCTGGTGATCAGAGCCCTGAGATCAGAACCCTGGAAATCAGAGCCCTGCAGATCAGAGCTCTGGTGACCAGAACCCTAAAGAGCCCTGGTGATCAGAGCCCTGGTGATCAGAGCACTGGGAATCAGAGATCTGGAGACCAGAGCCCTGGTCACCAGAGCCCTGCATAGCCCTGGTGATCAGAGCCCTGGGATCAGAGCCCTGGTAATCAGACCTCTGGTGATCAAAGCCCTACGGATGAGAGCCCTGGTAATCAGACCTCTGGTGATCAGAGACCTGGTGACCAGAACCCTGCAGAGCCCTGGTGATGAGAGCCCTGGTGATTAGAACCCTGGTGACCAGAGCACTGGTTAGCAGAGCCCTGGTTATCAGAGTCCTGGTGACCAGAGCCCTGAGTTCAGAGCCCTGGTGATCAGAGCCCGGGTGATCAGAGCTCTGGTGACCAGAGCCCTGGTGATCAGAGCCCTGAGTTCAGAGCCCTGCAGATCAGAGTTCTGGTGATCACAGCTCTGGTGATCAGAGCCCTGCAGATCAGAGCCCTGGTGATCAGAGCCCTGAGTTCAGAGCCCTGGTGATAAGAGCCCGTGTGATCAGAGCTCTGGTGACCAGAACCCTGCCGAGCCCTGGGGATCAGAGCCCTGGTGATCAGAGCCCTGGTGATCAGAGCCTTTCAGATCAGAGCCCTGATGATCAGAGCTTTGGTGATCACAGCTCTGGTGATCAGAGTCCTGGTGATCAGAGCCCTGCAGATCAGAACCCTGGTGGTGAGAGCCCTGGGAATCAGAGCCCTGGGGATTAGAGCCCTGCAGATCAGAACCCTGGTGGTCAGAGCCACGGTGATAAGAAACCCTGGTGATCAGAGCCCTGGTGACCACAGCCCTGGAGAGGCCTGGTGACCAGAGCAGTGGGGATCAGAGCCCTGGTGATCAGAGCCCTGGTGACCGGAGCCCTGCAGAGCCGTGGTGATCAGAGCCCTGGTGATGAGAGCCATGCAGATCAGAGCTCTGGTGATCAGTGCCCTGGTGACCAGAGCCCTGGTGATGAGAGCCCTGCTGATCAGAGTCCTGGTGACCAGAGCCCCTCAGAGCCCTGAGGATCAGAGCCCTGGTGATCAGAAACCCTGGGGATCAGAGCCCTGGTGACCGGAGCCCTGGTGATGAAAGCCATGCCGATCAGAGCTCTGGTGATCAGTGCCCTGGTGACCAGAGCCCTGGTGATCAGAGCCCTGGTGACCAGAGCCCTGCAGAGCCCTGGTGACCAGAGGCCCTCAGAGCCCTGGGGATCCGAGCCCTGGTGACCGGAGCCCTGCAGAGCCATGGTGATCAGAGCCCTGGTGATGAGAGCCATGCCGATCAGAGCTCTGGTGATCAGAGCCCTAGTGATCAGAGCCCTGCCGATCAGAGCTCTGGTGATCAGAGCCCTGGTTATACGAGCCCTGGTGATCAGAGCCCTGCAGATCAGAGCCCTGGTGATCAGAGCCCTGCAGAGCTCTGGTGATCAGAGTCCTGGTAATCAGAGCTCTGGTGATCAGAGCCCTGGTGATCCAAGCCCTGCAGATCAGAGCCCTGGGGATCAGTGCCCGGGTGAGCAGATCCCTGGTGACCATAGCCCTCGTTGACAGATTCTTGGGGATGAGAGCCCTGGTGGCCAGAGCCCTGGAGAGCCCTGGTGATCAGAGACCTGGTGATCAGAGCCCTGGGGATCAGTACCCCGGTGATCAGAAACCCTGGGATCAGATCCCTGGTGACCAGAGCCCTGCAGTGCCCTGGTGATAAGAGCCCTGTTGATCAGAGCCCTGGTGATAAGAGCCGTGGTGATCAGAACCCTGGTGACCAGAGCACTGGTTATCAGAGCCCTGGTTATCAGAGCCCTGGTGAACAGAGCCCTTGTGATCAGAGCCCTGAGTTCGGAGCTCTGGTGATCAGAGCCTGGGTGATCAGAGCTCTGGTGACCAGAACCCTGCCGAGCCCTCGGGATCAGAGATCTGGTGATCAGAGCCCTGGTGATCAGAGCCTTTCAGATCAGAGCCCTGATGATCAGAGCTTTGGTGATCACAGCTCTGGTGATCAGAGTCCTGGTGATCAGAGCCCTGCAGATCAGAGCCCTGGTGGTGAGAGCCCTGGGAATCAGAGCCCTGGGGATTAGAGCCATAGTGATCAGAGCCCCGGGGATCAGAGCCCTGGTGATCAGAGCCCTGGGGATCAGAGCCACTGTGATCAGAAACCCTGGTGATCAGAGCCCTGGTGACCACAGCCCTGCAGAGCCCTGGTGATCAGAGCCCTGCTGAGCCCTGGTGATCAGAGCCCTGCAGTCAGAGCTCTGGTGATCAGAGCCCTGGTGATCAGAGCCCCGGGGTTCAGAGTCCTGGTGATCAGAGCCCGGGGGATCAGAGCCCTGGTGATCAGAAACCCTGGTTATCAGATCCCTGGTGACCGGAGCCCTGCAGAGCCATGGTGATCAGAGCCCTGGTGATGAGAGCCATACAGATCAGAGCTCTGGTGATCAGTGCCCTGGTGACCAGAGCCCTGGTGATCAGAGCCCTGGTGATCAGAAACCCTGGTGATCAGAGCCCTGGGGATCACAGCCCTGGGGATCAGAGCACTGGTGACAAGAGCCCTGGTGATCAGAGATTTAGTGATCAGAGCCCTGGTGATCAGAGATTTAGTGATCAGAGCCCTGGTGATCAGAGATTTAGTGATCAGAGCCCTGGTTATCAGAGCCCTGGGGATTAGAGCCCTGGTGACCAGAGCTTTGGTGATCAGAGCCCTGATTTTTTAAAAAATTTTTTTATTAAGACCAATGGTCCCAAACTTTATTTAGTTTCACAGGTAATAAGGCAATTGATCACACAATGTCATAAAAAAGAATAATTACTACAAACGTTACCCAGCTAGTAGCATGTTTTGACATGTCGGTCATACATAAGTGAAAATAAACAGTAGCCAGGGGAGATGGATTAGTCCGCATACGGCAGTGCCAGGAAAAGTCTCGGGTTGCAGTGCTCGTAGCCCGCAGCACTGCAAAAGGACCAAGGTGGTCATGAAAGCCAACAACCATTGTCTTAGGCCGCTTTCCCTGGTCGGCACAGAAGCAGTCAAAGGCAGGATCCCATCCCACACTGGTATATGGGTCGCTGGGTTACAGTCTCCTGATCTTGGCAGTGTCCAACAGGCATTGCGTGAAGAGTAAACGGGGAGGGGAAATCAGACATCATCATGGGTACAGTAGAAACAATCTCACTGCCAACCAGGAGACACAACAGGGAATTAAAAGAAGGGGGAGGGAAAAACATTTCAACAACAGTCGGACTAGTATTTGCGTGTACAGTAATGTATCAGTGATCCTAGCTGTGTGTGTTGCACCCTATGTGGGTCGTGTGGGGGCGGGGGTGTGAGAAGTTGGCCCGATATGCAGCGTTCGCTATTCTAGCGACCGCTATGTATCGTTCCAAACGACCCTTATGGTGATTGGTTGTAAGTCAACCTATAGACCAGCTATCCTAGTAGCGTGGATACGAGCAGTCTAAGGCTAAAGACTCGAGAGGGCGTGTTAAGCCAGCTGTTTACCACACATGTACCCCTTGAACACCAAGTGAAAGGACACCACACAAGTGTTATGAAAATAAACAGGATATTAATTAAGATTCACAACAGTCCTGTACTCTTTATGAGGACCGGGTACTAAGCACAAACCAAATCTCTTAGGAAAATACTTCAAGTGCACAATTAAAACAAGTGTCCGAGGACACGGAAAGTTTAGTGGTCTCGGGCGGACCCGATAAGGCAAGTCGGAAGCGAGGGACTCAGGACCCTAGAGTAAGGAGGCTATGCAGGCACCGAAATGCCGAAGTTACCTAGCCACGAGGGCTGCGGCTGCACAAGTCTTACAGGCGTCGAGGTCTTCGCTGACGAGCCAGGAGCCGGAAGAAAAGGAGTTGCTGGCCGGCGACCAGTGGTGAATAGTTCGTAGAGATCCAAGCCTGGATCAGAGATCGATGATACCTGAAAGCAGAGGGGACCAAGTTCGTACTACTAGCCAGTAGTCAGAGGGTACCAGGAGGGCACCGGTTGGCCGTCACCTCGACCAGGTGAGTGGGCGACGCTAGGCTCTGCAGTCTCACGGACCGGGAGGCGTTGTCGGCGACCAGGATGGAGGTGCGAGCTGTCCCACGAAGGATGATGCTGCTGGCGTCGCTGGGCCCAGGATTGGGGCAACAAGCCTTGGCAGATCTCAGGGCCACGTGGTAGGCCTAAGATGGCGTCTTGAATGGACCAGGAGGGTCCGGGGTGCTCCTCTCGGAAAAGGGAGCAAGGGCCGGTCTGGAGCAACCAGACCAGCAGCGTTGTTTGTCGGGTGTCGTCAAGGAAGGGCACAAGCCAGCGGCTAGTGACCAGACAACGTGCTGAGCAGCGAGCAGAAAGGCCCCACGCAGATCGTGGAGATGCTGGGAGACTGCACTTCGGGGCTGGAGCGGCTCAGGGTCGGGGCTTCTCGGACCCCAGAGCACTCACCAGAGAATTGCTTCGATGGTCGTGCTGGTTAAGAAAGTGTGCAGGTTTTGATGATGGCCGGTCCCTCGAGGTCTCGTCGCACCCACAGATCACAGCTGAGCTGATGACGTGGGTAGAGGTCAGAGGTGCCAGGGAAGCCGGTTCTCGTCGAGCTGGGCCGTCGGATCCTTGAGGAAGGACTTGCAGCAAACCGCAGAGTTCTTAGATGGTGCCCGCTAATGCAGGGTGACTACTCCTTAGTCACAAGGGAGAAATCTTGAGAAGAGTCTCGAAGTCCTTTCGTAGAAAGTATTCTTGATTCAAAGATGATCTAATTTGGAAGGGTCCCTGCTCCGGCCTTTATTCTAAAGAAAGGGGTGGGTACATGACTAGGTCCTGCCCTAAGGGTGGGACCAGGAAGGGGGGTAGTTACACCCCTCTCCCCTGCCGGACTTTCCCCAGGCCAGGGCTGGCGCCCCTGGAACTGGTTCTGACCGGCAGATGCGTAGTGAGCACCGGGGTGCCACTCCGCAGTCACCTTCTCGCAAAAGCCCTACCTACCCAGAATACACAAACCCTGTCTGGGACGGTGCGAACACCGCCCTCGACAGGAAACCCTTTGTCCAAGCGCTCCTCGCTGGAAGGACTCCCAGCAGCAGGAGGTCAGACTCGTGTCTGTGGTGGCAGCATCCATTTTGTGGAGCTGAGGCTTTAGTTAACTTTAACCGGGGTTCACAGTTACGTACATGTCGTGTCCCTCTAGAAGGGCGGAATGCTAACCTCGTCGCCAGAATTGGTGAGAGGGCAGCATCCCGATTCATATGACACCTTACTCGACATGCCTTGATAACGCGACACCGAAGTTACCGATGTGGTACGCGTTATCATGGAACAGCCATTGGGTCTTGATTCCGCAAGCTGCAACCGGGCTCGGCTCGGGCCAGAACCTAGTTCACACGAGCCCACGCACTCTGCCTTCAGGATTGTCAAGGCCTGCCATAGGAGTGTCTGATAGGAACTCGGGTGTCCATTGTATGGTTAGATATAGAGCTACTATACCTAAAGCAAAGGGTGATTACACGACTTTGCCCCAGCTGTCATGCAGCCAGTTGTGTCAAATTTAGGAGGCCAGCCAGGGGTGGCATAATACATGCTGCAGCCCCTGGCGGCCCTGGGTACACCTATGCCCTGAGTTACAGGGTCTGATAAGGTGGCCCAGTACCAATTGGTAAATGCACCTAGGGTACATATCGTAATTTAGAAAGAGAACAGCCAGGCTGTGGGTCTGATTAGCAGGCCCACAGTCAGAGAAAGTCGTAAACCAGTGAAACAAAAGCAAAAAATCTGGGTGATCATAGGATTGCAGACCCTACTCTCCTACATGACCCCCCCCCAAACGTCGGAACAATAAGCTAACCTTGACCAGGTGAGTCTTCTTGTTCTAAGTGGAAATATCTGGAGAGCCCATCGGCATTGCCATGATCAGTACCAGGTCTATGTTCCACTGTAAAGTCCATCCCCTGTAGGGAAATGGACCACCTAAGTAGTTTGGGGTTTTCACCCTTCATCTGATTTAGCCACAAGAGGGGCTTATGGTCGGTCTGAATCTTGAAGTGAGTGCCAAACAAGTGTGGCCTCAGCTTCTTCAGGGCCCAAACCACAGCAAAGGCCTCCCTCTCAATAGCTGACCAATTCTTCTCTCTAGGGGTCAGCCTTCTGCTTATAAAAGCAATGGGCTGGTCTTGACCATCAAAATTCAGTTGAGAAAGAACAGCTCCCACACCCAACTCAGAAGCATCTGTTTGGACAATGAATGGTTTGGAGTAGTCCGGACTCTTAAGGATAGGCGCCGTGCACATGGCCTGCTTTAGGTCATCGAATGCTTTTTGACAGCTCGCTGTCCACTGAACCTTTTTTGGCATCTTCTTGCTTGTCAGTTCGTTTAATGGTGTCACGATGGAACCATAGTTCCTGACAAACTTCCGGTAGTATCCAGTCAGGCCCAAGAAAGCTCGAACCTGAGTCTGGGTGGTTGGAGGAGCCCAGTCCCTGATTGACTGTATTTTGCTCTCCAGTGGCTGAACCTGGCCTCCACCTACAAGGTGGCCCAGGTATACAACCTGTGTCTGCCCTATCTGGCACTTGGTGGCCTTGATAGTGAGGCCTGCGGCTTGCAGAGCCTCTAACGCTTTCCGCAGGTGGACCAGGTGATCCTCCCAGGTGGAGCTAAAGACAGCAATATCGTCTAGATACGCCGCACAGAAGTCATCCAGCCCAGTAAGGACTTGATTCACCAACCTTTGGAAGGTGGCAGGTGCATTTTTCAGACCAAAGGGCATCACCACGAACTGATAATGCCCACCAGGGGTAGAAAATGCGGTCTTAGGCTTGGCGTCCTCAGCTAACCTGATCTGCCAATACCCAGCTGTCAGGTCAAACGTACTTAGGTAGTTGGCCGAAGCCAATCTATCGATAAGCTCGTCTGCCCTTGGTATTGGGTGGGCGTCAGTCTTAGTGACTGCATTGAGACCCCTGTAGTCTACGCAGAACCTCATCTCCTTCTTACCGCCCGGGGTGTGAGGTTTCGGCACTAGAACTACGGGACTAGCCCAAGGGCTATCCGAGGGTTCAATGACTCCCAGCTCCAACATTTTCTGCACTTCACTCTTGATGCAGTCTCTAACGTGATCAGGCTGCCGGTAGATTTTACTCTTGACGGGCAAGCTGTCACCAGTGTCAACCTCATGGGTACACCAATTGATCTGACTGGGTGTTAGAGAGAACATATGTCTGAAAGACTGAAGAACCTGTTTACAGTCTTTCTGTTGATGTTCGGAGAGGCTGCCACAAAAGACAACACCATCTACCGATCCATCGTCAGGATTCTGAGTGAGCAGGTCGGGGAGAGGGTCACTCTCCTCCTCCTGTCCCTCATCTAGGGCCATGAGCAAACTCATGTCCTTCCTGTCGACATATGCCTTGAGCCTGTTGACATGAAGCACCCTGTGGGGGCTCCGGGGAGTTCCCAGGTCGACCAGGTAGGTGACCTCTCCCTTTTTCTCCAGGATGGTGTAGGGCCCGGACCATTTGTCCTTGAGTGCTGCTGGGGCCACTGGCTCCAACACCCACACCTTCTGTCCGGGCTGGTAAACAGTCAAGACAGCCTTTTGGTCATGCCAAGCTTTTTGGAGTTCTTGGCTGGCCTTAAGGTTTTCAGATGCCTTCTCCATGTATTCAGCCATCCGCGAGCGGAGGCCAAGCACATAGTCCACTATGTTGGCTGCAGGCTTTTTGAGAGGTCTCTCCCATCCTTCCTTCACCAAACACAGGGGTCCTCTTACAGGATGTCCGTACAAAAGTTCAAAAGGGCTGTAGCCAACCCCCTTCTGTGGGACTTCTCTGTAAGCGAATAAAAGGCAGGGGATCAGGACGTCCCATCTACGCCGAAGCTTTTCAGGTAGTCCATGAATCATCCCTTTTAGGGTCCTGTTGAATCTCTCAACAAGCCCATTGCATTGTGGATGATAGGGTGTAGTGAACTTGTAGTTGACACCACATTCCTTCCACATAGCAGTTAAGTAGCTCGACATAAAGTTTGCACCTCTGTCGGAGACGACCTCCTTAGGAAAGCCCACTCTGGAGAATACTCCAACTAGGGCTCTTGCCACAACAGGTGCTGTAGTGGTCCTAAGGGGAATAGCTTCAGGATACCTGGTGGCATGATCCACTACCACCAGTATAAACTTGTGCCCTGATGCTGTTGGTGGTTCCATGGGACCGACGATGTCAATCCCCACCCGTTCAAAGGGCACCCCCACCACAGGCATTGGTATAAGGGGGGCCTTTGTCGTGCCACCTGACTTACCACTGGCTTGGCAAGTGACACAGGAGCGGCAAAACTCCTTGGTATCTTCGTTCATATGAGGCCAGTGAAAGTGTGAGACAAGCCTGTCCCACGTCTTCGTCTGGCCTAAGTGACCTGCTAAGGGAATCTCGTGGGCCAAGGTAAGTAGGAAACCTCGCTGAGACAAGGGTACAACCAGCCTCCTGGTCATGCCAGGCTTGGGGTCTCTTGACTCAGTGTACAGGAGTCCATCTTCCCAGTATACCTTGTGGGTACCTGTGGCGTTCCCAGCAGCCTCAGCAGCAGCCTGCTGTCTGAGGGGTTCAAGAGAAGGGCAGTCTAACTGGTCCTTCCCCAGGTCTTCCCTTGAGGGTCCCCCTGAACCCAAGAATTCAACTTGATCAAGTTCGAACTCCTGTAGGTCAGTTTCCCTCAATTCCTGTAGGTCAGCCTCCTCTGAGACTTGATCCACGACCTGGGGCAAGGGGGAAGGCGCAGCCTTAACCCTACTGCTCTTTTTCTTGGGAGGTGTCTGGTCCGTTGTTCCAGGATCCAGCACCTGTTCAGTGGGGCATTTCCTGACCTGTGACCTGGTCACAGCGAACACATGTGCTGGCAAGCCTAACATTTTCATGTGAGTCCGGTGCTCCACTTCTGACCATTGTGATGACTCCAAATCATTGCCCAACAAACAATCCACTGGGAGGTCTGAACTAACTACAACCTTCTTTTGGCCAGTTACCCCTCCCCAGGAGAAAGCTACAATTGCCATACTGTGATTGGTAGTGACATTGCTTGCATTGGTCACCAGGAATTCTGTACCTGGCATGATCTGTCCAGGGTCCACAAAGTTAGGTGTCACCATGGTGACACTGGCACAAGTGTCCCTATAGGCCTGAGCCATTTTTCCATTTATGAAAGGCGTCTGTCTGTATTTGCCCAAAGTATTGGGACTTACGTCAGGGGATATATCCACATCCCCTGTACTGACAAGGACAGCCTGAGTGAGTGTACCAACTAAGTTGTCACGCCCCTCAGAACCCAGGGTTAACCCTACTAAACCCTTGGGAGGTGCACTACCACTGCTGGCTGTACTAGGGGGCACAGGTGCCTTAGGGGCTGCAGTGGCAGGAGTCTGCCCTCCTTTCTTGGTGCACTCACTAAACCAGTGAGATTTACTTTTACAGTATTGGCACCATCTTTTAGATTGGCCTTCTTTCTTCTTTTGGGGAGCCTGACCCCCACCCTCTTTGGGTTGTTGGGGACCTGTCGAAGACTTCTGGTCATTTTGTTCCCCCTTAGAATCTTTACCCTTCTGGTCTGCTTTCTTCTGACCACCTTGATTCTGGCCCTGGTTCTGTTTGACTCTTGTTCGAACCCATCTGTCTGCCTTCTTTCCCAATTCTTGGGGAGAGGTCAGATCCGAGTCGACAAGATGCTGATGCAACAACTGGTTCTGACAATTGTTTAAAATTTGTTCTCTCATCATCAAATTATACAATCCTTCATAATCAGTAACCTTACTGCCCAGCAACCAGCCCTCAAAAGCCTTAGTGGCACAATCGACAAAGTCAGACCAATCTTGAGACTGCGTTTTCTGGGTATCCCGGAACAGCACCCTGTACTGCTCAGTGGTTAGGCCAAACCCTTCAACCAGTGTACTCTTCAAGACGTGGTAATTATTAGCATCCTCTACCCTTGTGGTGAGGAGCTTGTCTCTACCTTTACCTTCAAAGGAGAGCCACAAGATAGCGGCCCACTGACTCTGGGGAACACCCTGCACCGTGCAGGCCCTCTCCAAAGCAGTAATCCATTTGTGGATGTCGTCCCCTTGTTTAAAGGGGGGCACTATCTTACCGAGGTGTTTCGTATCAAAACTCCTTTCCCTATTGCTAGGTACAATGCTGCCACCAGTGGGGACTGCCCCACTTAACTGTTGCTCTCTAGCAAAGGCAAGCCTCTCTTTGGCCAGGGCAGGTTCTTCCCTTTCAATCCTCAGATTAGCTGCCCTTTCTTTAGCTTCGTACACTCTCCTCTGAGGGGACGTCATCCCTCTTTGAGAAGAGTTGTGAGAGCCATTGGTTTGAAGGGATCTGCCAGAGTCTCTTGACAGAGATCTGGCTCGTCCATTCCCAATGTTAAGCTGACCTGATAGTGGCCCCAGGGGTCCCCCAGTACCACTGTCATGTTTGCTTAAGTTGGACCTGCTTAGTCTAACGACTTCTACCTGTCCCTTATCTGCCTCATCCCCAGAGGGATCCTCATTCTCATCATCCTCTACATCTTCAGTCTCAGTTGAGAGGTGGATGAGGTCAGGATCGCCTCTGGTTCCCTCAAGGGGAGGCATGTCTCCTTCTGGATTAGAAGAGCTAAGAAGGGTCTCAGCTTTTCTGGCATCATAAGTCTCCAAGAGACCAATCAGAAAGGACGTTGTGGGGTTAGACCCCTGCTTGATCTTCCTGGAGTGACACACTTGTCTTAACTCCTTGAAGCTCAGCACAGTATATCTTGAAGGGATGACCTGTGGAGGGTCAACTGACACAAGGGGAGACTCAGAGTTTCCTCCTTTGTCCGACATACTGTTTCTAGTGTGGTGTAAGTGATGCACCTACCTACACTATGTGTTTACCTACTGATCCCTTGCTAAGAGTTGCTGCCAAGGTGTGCTAAGCCTTGAGGAGCTACAACAGCTGGTTCAGTAGAACTCAGAGTATTCTAAGCTTAGTTATATGTACTAACAGTACTTATGTGATCTTTCAACAAGATATTCTTAGGATACGTGTGGTAAAACAACAGCAAGCTCAAATCCCAACCGCTGCTGACCAATGTGAGAAGTTGGCCCGATATGCAGCGTTCGCTATTCTAGCGACCGCTATGTATCGTTCCAAACGACCCTTATGGTGATTGGTTGTAAGTCAACCTATAGACCAGCTATCCTAGTAGCGTGGATACGAGCAGTCTAAGGCTAAAGACTCGAGAGGGCGTGTTAAGCCAGCTGTTTACCACACATGTACCCCTTGAACACCAAGTGAAAGGACACCACACAAGTGTTATGAAAATAAACAGGATATTTATTAAGATTCACAACAGCCCTGTACTCTTTATGAGGACCGGGTACTAAGCACAAACCAAATCTCTTAGGAAAATACTTCAAGTGCACAATTAAAACAAGTGTCCGAGGACACGGAAAGTTTAGTGGTCTCGGGCGGACCCGATAAGGCAAGTCGGAAGCGAGGGACTCAGGACCCTAGAGTAAGGAGGCTATGCAGGCACCGAAATGCCAAAGTTACCTAGCCACGAGGGCTGCGGCTGCACAAGTCTTACAGGCGTCGGGGTCTTCGCTGACGAGCCAGGAGCCGGAAGAAAAGGAGTTGCTGGCCGGCGACCAGTGATGAATAGTTCGTAGAGATCCAAGCCTGGATCAGAGATCGATGATACCTGAAAGCAGAGGGGACCAAGTTCGTACTACTAGCCAGTAGTCAGAGGGTACCAGGAGGGCACCGGTTGGCCGTCACCTCGACCAGGTGAGTGGGCGACGCTAGGCTCTGCAGTCTCACGGACCGGGAGGCGTTGTCGGCGACCAGGATGGAGGTGCGAGCTGTCCCACGAAGGATGATGCTGTTGGCGTCGCTGGGCCCAGGATTGGGGCAACAAGCCTTGGCAGATCTCAGGGCCACGTGGTAGGCCTAAGATGGCGTCTTGAATGGACCAGGAGGGTCCGGGGTGCTCCTCTCGGAAAAGGGAGCAAGGGCCGGTCTGGAGCAACCAGACCAGCAGCGTTGTTTGTCGGGTGTCGTCAAGGAAGGGCACAAGCCAGCGGCTAGTGACCAGACAACGTGCTGAGCAGCGAGCAGAAGGGCCCCACGCAGATCGTGGAGATGCTGGGAGACTGCACTTCGGGGCTGGAGCGGCTCAGGGTCGGTGCTTCTCAGACCCCAGAGCACTCACCAGAGAATTGCTTCGATGGTCGTGCTGGTTAAGAAAGTGTGCAGGTTTTGATGATGGCCGGTCCCTCGAGGTCTCGTCGCACCCACAGATCACAGCTGAGCTGATGACGTGGGTAGAGGTCAGAGGTGCCAGGGAAGCCGGTTCTCGTCGAGCTGGGCCGTCGGATCCTTGAGGAAGGACTTGCAGCAAACCGCAGAGTTCTTAGATGGTGCCCGCTAATGCAGGGTGACTACTCCTTAGTCACAAGGGAGAAATCTTGAGAAGAGTCTCGAAGTCCTTTCGTAGAAAGTATTCTTGATTCAAAGATGATCTAATTTGGAAGGGTCCCCGCTCCGGCCTTTATTCTAAAGAAAGGGGTGGGTACATGACTAGGTCCTGCCCTAAGGGTGGGACCAGGAAGGGGGGTAGTTACACCCCTCTCCCCTGCCGGACTTTCCCCAGGCCAGGGCTGGCGCCCCTGGAACTGGTTCTGACCGGCAGATGCGTAGTGAGCACCGGGGTGCCACTCCGCAGTCACCTTCTCGCAAAAGCCCTACCTACCCAGAATACACAAACCCTGTCTGGGACGGTGCGAACACCGCCCTCGACAGGAAACCCTTTGTCCAAGCGCTCCTCGCTGGAAGGACTCCCAGCAGCAGGAGGTCAGACTCGTGTCTGTGGTGGCAGCATCCATTTTGTGGAGCTGAGCCTTTAGTTAACTTTAACCGGGGTTCACAGTTACGTACATGTCGTGTCCGTCTAGAAGGGCGGAATGCTAACCTCGTCGCCAGAATTGGTGAGAGGGCAGCATCCCGATTCGTATGACACCTTACTCGACATGCCTTGATAACGCGACACCGAAGTTACCGATGTGGTACGCGTTATCATGGAACAGCCATTGGGTCTTGATTCCGCAAGCTGCAACTGGGCTCGGCTCGGGCCAGAACCTAGTTCACACGAGCCCACGCACTCTGCCTTCAGGATTGTCAAGGCCTGCCATAGGAGTGTCTGATAGGAACTCGGGTGTCCATTGTATGGTTAGATATAGAGCTACTATACCTAAAGCAAAGGGTGATTACACGACTTTGCCCCAGCTGTCATGCAGCCAGTTGTGTCAAATTTAGGAGGCCAGCCAGGGGTGGCATAATACATGCTGCAGCCCCTGGCGGCCCTGGGTACACCTATGCCCTGAGTTACAGGGTCTGATAAGGTGGCCCAGTACCAATTGGTAAATGCACCTAGGGTACATATCGTAATTTAGAAAGAGAACAGCCAGGCTGTGGGTCTGATTAGCAGGCCCACAGCCAGAGAAAGTCGTAAACCAGTGAAACAAAAGCAAAAAATCTTGGTGATCATATGATTGCAGACCCTACTCTCCTACAGGGGGCGGCTGAGGATGTAGGGTTGCTGCGATCGCGGGGCAGGGGGGGGCGAGAGGAAACGACAGGGGACTCCTCCCGCTGGGCAGGACTTCGTTGGCCGGGGGAGGGAAGGGGGGGGGGGGGGAGGGAGGGCTCGCTCCACAACCGGACGGCAGACGACAGGACCCTCACTGTGTCGTGTCGGGGTAGTGATCAGAGCCCTGATGACCAGAATCCTGGTGATTAGAGCCCTGGTGATCGGAACCCTGGGGATCAGAGCCCTAGAGATCAGAGCCCTGGGGATCAGAGCTATGGTGATCTGAGCCCAGCAGATCAGAGCCCTGCAGAGCTCTAGTGACCAAAGCCCTGGTTATTAGAGCCCTGGTGATAACAGCCCTGCAGATCAGAGCCCCGGGATCAGAGCCCTGGTGATCAGAGCCCTGGTGACCAGAGCCCAACAGAGCCCCGGGATCAGAGCCCTGGTGATCAGAGCCCTGGTGATCAGAGTCCTGCAGATCAGAGCCCCGGTGATCCGAGCCCCGCAGATCAGAGCTCTAGTGATCAGAGCCCTGGTGATCAGAGCCCTGGTGACCAGAGCCTTGCAGAGCCCTGGTGACCAGAGACCTGGTGATCAGGGCCCTGCAGATCAGAGCTCTGGTGATCAGATCCCTGTGGATCAAAGCTCTGGTGATCAGAGCTCTGGTGATCTGAGACCTGGTGATCAGAGCCCTGGTAATCAGAGCCCTGCAGATCAGAGCCCTGGTGATCAGAGATCCGGTGATCAGAGCCCTGAGGATTAGATCCCTGTAGATCAGAGCTCTGGTGATCAGAGATCCGGTGATCAGAGCCCTGAGGATTAGATCCCTGTAGATCAGAGCTCTGGTGATCAGAGCCCTGGAGATCAGAGCCCTGAGGATCAGAGATCTGGAGACCAGATCCCTGGTGATCAGCGGCTCAGGGATCAGAGCCCTGGTGATCAAAGACCTAGTGGTCACAGCCCTGCAGATCAGAGCCCTAGTGATCAGAGCCCTTGTCATCAGAGCCCTGGCAACTAGAGCCCTAGTGATCAGAGCCCTGGTGATCAGAGCTCTGGTGATCTGAGACCTGGTGATCAGAGCCCTGGTAATCAGAGCCCTGCAGATCAGAGCCCTGGTGATCAGAACTCTGGTGATCAGAGCCCCGCAGATCAGAGCCCTGGAGATCAGAGCCCTGGTGACCAGAGCCCTGGAGATCAGAACCCTGAGGATCAGAGATCTGGAGACCAGAGCACTGGTGATCAGAGGCCCGGGGTCAGAGCCTGCATGATGGGTTCTGGTACCGCCGCACCTGCCTGCATGATGAGTTCAGGTACCGCAGCACCGGCCTGCATGATGGGTGCCGGTACCGCCGCACCGGCCTGCATGATGGGTGCCGGTACCGCCGCACCGGCATGCATGATGGGTGCCGGTACCGCTGCCCCAGCCTGCATGATGTGTTCTGGTACCCCAGCATCGGCCTGCATGATGTGTTCCGGTACTGCTGCACCAGCCTGCATGATGTGTTCTGGTACCCCGGCATCGGCCTGCATGATGGTTTCCGGTACTGCAGCACCGGCCTGCATGATGGGTTCTGGTACCGCACCACCAGTCTGCTTGATGGGTGCTGGTACCGCTGCACCAGCCTGCATGGTGTGTTCTGGTACCGCAGCACCAGCCTGCATGATGGGTTCTGGTACCGCCGCACCGGCCTGCATGATGGGTGCCGGTACCGCTGCACCAGCCTGCATGATGGGTTCCTGTACCGCTGCACCAGCCTGCATGATGGGTTCCGGTTCCGCTGCACCAGCCTGCATGATGTGTTCTGGTACCCTGGAATCGGCCTGCATGATGGGTTCCGGTACTGCTGCACCAGCCTGCATGATGGGTTCCGGTACCCCGGCACCGGCCTGCATGATTGGTGCCGGTACCACCGCACCGGCCTGCATGATGGGTGCCGGTACCGCAGCACCAGCCTGCATGAGAGATTCTGGTACCGCGCACCCACAGTCCTCCCCCTCCACACATATATTCTGGGCAACCCGTAAGAGGGCCATTATGTTTCATTTGTAAAACTTTTTTATTGATAATAAGTGGTAAGCACAAACATCCTGTGTTAAAATCATGTTTGTTGTTTTCTTGGGTGAGACAGATGAAGGGATCTAAAGATCTGTACACATGTGTGTTGGACTTGGCCCTTTTCCCGGAAATTTTTCGCTTTTTGCTTCCCCTAATTCCAGATGTCCCCCCTTGTACTGTAATTGTATAGGCCCTGTGAGGTTAAAATGCCCTGGGTTATATTAAAGCCCATGCTAGATGCAGGTGCTTGACTTCCCTCAACATGGCTGCCGTAGGCCCCTGTAAATGCAGCGTGGTCTGGTTAAGGCGCATTCTAGCTGGCAGGGACCCCAAACATTGTTGCCATTCCAGCCTGCCAGCCTGCCCATAGCCAGAATGGTGGAACCTCCTAGAAGCTCCTGGAACCTTCCAGAATAGGGGAGGCACCAACTGCCACTGCCAACTGCCAACTGACACTATATAAGGAAAAGGAGGGAAACTTTCTAGTCAGTTGGGATATCACTGACCTGGGAAACCCACACAGGAGTTTTAGGCGGGAGGGCCTAGTGAGGAACCTATGCTACTGGGAGTGACAGGATTTAGGTGCTGCCTCTTAAGCTGGGTGGGGTGTCCCAAGCTAGCCCCCTGATCTGGCCCAGCGGTAGGGAACCCCAGGGTCCATCTGCAGTGACTGAGGAGAAATTCTTCAAGCCTTCAACTCAGAACCCCCCCCTCTCAACAACTTCAAGTAACCAGCAACCAAGGGCGCAGAACCATCCAAGCGCCAAGAAGTCTACTTCTCCTTGACCAGAGACTGCTGGGGTGATCGACCAGGTACTGGACTTGTGCTGCCCTGCGCATCCCCTGCTTTTAACTGGGCCCACCTTGCGCTACCTGCCTCCCCCTGACTGAACTGTTCTGCTGTCTTGGTTAAACTGTGTGGAAAGCGCTATATTCTGCTTCCCCTGTCCAGCGCTGTATTTAAGACTGCCTGCCCTGAGCTAACTGTGCCCCCGTGGTTCAAGCGCTGTGATCCTGAGGCGCTTCTCGCCTCAAGAAGCATCCTGCCCAGTGAGGCGCCGCAGTTGCCCCCACGCGCTCACCTGCTTTGGTGTAAAGCGCTGTGACTAGCCCCCAAAGCGCCTGAGGGGACCGCATCACCATCGCCGCATCGGCGCCGCCTTCGCGACACCTCCGAGGTGCCTCCGGCCTGTCCTGTGGCCGCCTGCCTTTGCGCAGTGTCCAGCGCTGAGATTACCCCCCTCGGCGGCCCCCGTACGCCAGGAGAGGGCCGCCGCCTTGAGTGAGCTGGGCCGTGGTAGGCCTGAAGTCAGTGCGCACCCCACGTGACAGGGGAGCTCCTTCGTCCCGCCCCGAGGGCCGCGCTACCATTGGTTCTTGCTGGCGCTCCCTGGAGGCGAAGCACGCCCGGCCCCTGCCTCGTCCCCAGCGCCGGTGCCCTGAAGCTGAGCCTGCACAGCCTGGGACGAGGGCAGCCACGAGAGGGTTGGAACCCACTCTCCTCCGCTGAACCCTACGCAAGGGCCCCGGAGCCGAAGAAGTGAGGTAACCCCCTGGGGAGGAGGGTGGTAGGCCGGGGGAGGCCCGAGGTTGCCCTTCCCCCGGGGTGCTCCGAGACTGGGCCCTGTTGGCCCCCTTCCCCCTGCAACTGTGCCTCAAGAGACCGTATTTACAAGCCTGAAGTGTTTAGCGTGCACCGTATCTACAAGCCTGAAGTGTTTAGCGTGCACCGTATTTACAAGCCTGAAGTGTTTAGCGTGCACCGTATTTACAAGCCTGAAATGCTATAAGAGCACTGTATCCACAAGCCTGATTTGCTCCTAGTGCACCATATGTACAAGCCGGAAATGAGAGGGAGATTCACTTCACTGTACTGAATTTTCTTGCAGAGGTGGGCTTCCATAGTATTCTGATGATCTGATCGAGGTCGCAAGCCGACCTGTATTCACAAGAAGAAAGGCTTGTCACAAATAAGTAAAGGTTGTGTTCTTTGGAGTTCCTTGTTGGACTGATAAGTACTTGCCGATATGTTGTATTACCTGTAAGGAAAAGCGTCCATGAGAGGTTCTGATGTGATATTTAAATGCATTACTATAGTCACTTCTTGTAGGATCCTCCAGGTTAATACAGTTACCCCGTTGCCTGTCAGAGAGTTTGATACGACAGGCGGGGTCAGTTAGTGTTTCACTGCTAGATGATCTGGTTATTAATCTAATGAAATGTTCACCCATTTATAGGAAATGTAACCGGAACGTGATTCATGAAATGTCTCAATGTAATGCTGACGAATTAATAATGCAACGCCCTATTTGAAAGCCTATATAAAAGATCTTGATTCTTTCAAATACAACTTCTGGTGTGGTCTCCATTATTTCGCCACTATGTGTTTCATTGGATGAGTGCGTTAAGTGGCTGCTTTACACGTAAGCCCCTGGCTGCCTTCCTGCTCGAGCCATGCTACCCCCTTGAGAGCTGGTGACCCCAGGTCTCACATTGCTGGCGAGCGGTGGGATCCAGGACCTGTAGCTACTTAACACCCTCCAGTGGGACAGGGTGTGCTGCAATTAATTGGACACCTGTCGTGCTTCAAGCAAACCCAATTGCTCACCACTGTCTAGCCTGCAACAAAGTGTGGTGGACCAGTAGTGTTGCCCACATCCTAGAATTTTTTCTTCCAGGATATCTAGGTCCTCACCTGACAGAATGGAGTTCCAGCTGGCTGACCTTGATAGGTACACGGTAGTGCAGTTAAGGGAGTTTTGTCAGGGGATGGGGGTGCCTGTGGGGATGAGAGCTGTTAAAGAAGAGATCCGTGCCGCCTTGAGGGCATGGGTTAGTGCCTACCCAGAAGAGGAGGAAGAGGATGGGGAACAGGTCACACACGGGGAGGTGGACACTCAGGAAGACCCAGGCCTACTCAACATTGACATGTCAGACAATGTATTGCCAGGAAGACGTTCTGGGGCAGGGAGTAGTGTATCTAGGGAGAGTATGTCACTGCAGGACTATGAGGACAGGAAGGAGGAGAGGCAATTAAGGTGGGAGCTTGCCAAGTTAGAGCACGAGAGGGAAAGAGAAAGGGAAGATAGAGAGTTTGCTTTGGAGAGAGAAAGATTAGCAATGGAGGAGAGGAGGATGGCGCACGAGCTTCAGCTCAAGGAGTTGGAGCTGAAAGCTTTACAATTAAGTGTGTCAGGAACTCCTAATGGTGGCAGCGTACCCGAGGTTCGGGGGAGTGATCCTGAAGGGAAGGGTGCAGGGATCTTCCGACCCAGCGAGGCGGGAGAGGTGAGGAGTAGCCCAGCTAGGTCCCAGGAAAGTGAGAGGGTTGTAGGGCCTCACATCCCATCTACAGGAGGGAGTGAGACGGGAAGGTGTCCCGAGGTGCCCCAACTGCAGTCACAGGGCCTGGAGAGTTCCATAAGGGGACCCCAGGTTGGGAGCCTAGGCTGTCCTGTTGTGCCTTCCAGTAAAGAGGATCCCCTCGTGCCAGAAGAACCCGGAGCATCAGTAACCGGAGCTCCAGTGGTTCAGGGTTCTGACCAGTCTCAGGGTTTAGATCCTGGACTGGGGGTTCAGGTTCAGGAGTTGCCTGACCTGGAGGGTGGGGTACCTGTAATCCAGGTCCCTACCGGTTTGACTTCCAGGGGTACTTCTCCCGGTGGGAGGGTGCGGAACTCTGGGAGGGGGTGCGGAGGGAAGAAGGACTCTCCTCCGTCACCGGCTCAGCCACAGGGCGCAGATCCCGGGTTGGGTGGCCAGGTTACGGATTTGCCGGACCTGGCGGGTGGGACCTCTGTAACCAGAGTCCCCCCGGATGTGAGTCTCAGGGGTACTTCTCTCGGTGGGAGGGTGTGGAACTCTGGGAGGGGGTGCAGGGGAAGGGAGGACTCGCCCCTGTCACCAGTGCAACCTAGGGGTCTAGACTTTAGGTTAGGGAGTGAGTGGTGTTCTGAGGGTGTCCCGCTTAGGAGGAATGGGTGGAACCCCAGAAGGAAAGTTAGGGGGAGGAGAGCCTCGCCCCTGGTTGCTGGTCAGCCTGAGGGTTCGGACTCCAGGTGGGATGACCAGTGGCCGTTTGGAACTGCAAGGAGGAGAAGGAGAGTGGTCAAATGGTACTACGGGCCTGGGGCTACTGCCCCCCACACTGTGTCTGTGAGAGAGCTAGGACCAGAGACTTTTGGACTGTCTAGAGGCCAGTCCTGGCCACATCCCACTAGGGAACACCAGTGGGGTGCTTTGAATGGTGAAGAGCTGGCAGATGCCATGGAAGTTCCGGGCCCGCGTCCACCTTTTTCCGCCCCAAGCAGGGAAGGCCATGACTGTGATGATTGGTCTACCCTGGCATTTGGCTGGGGGGAGTTGTGTTGGACTTGGCCCTTCTCCTGGAAATTTTTCGCTTTTTGCTTCCCCTAATTCCAGATGTCCCCCCTTGTACTGTAATTGTATAGGCCCTGTGAGGTTAAAATGCCCTGGGTTATATTAAAGCCCATGCTAGATGCAGGTGCTTGACTTCCCTCAACATGGCTGCCGTAGGCTCCTGTAAATGCAGCGTGGTCTGGTTAAGGCGCATTCTAGCTGGCAGGGACCCCAAACATTGTTGCCATTCCAGCCTGCCAGCCTGCCCATAGCCAGAATGGTGGAACCTCCTTGAAGCTCCTGGAACCTTCCAGAATAGGGGAGGCACCAACTGCAACTGCCAACTGACACTATATAAGGAAAAGGAGGGAAACTTTCTAGTCAGTTGGGGTATCACTGACCTGGGGAACCCACACCGGAGTTTTAGGCGGGAGGGCCTAGTGAGGAACCTATGCTACTGGGAGTGACCGGATTTAGGTGCTGCCTGTTAAGCTGGGTGAGGTGTCCCAAGCTAGCCCCCTGATCTGGCCCAGCGGTAGGGAACCCCAGGGTCCATCTGCAGAGACTGAGGAAAATTCTTCAAGCCTTCAACTCAGAAACCCCCCTCTCAACAACTTCAAGTAAACAGCAACTAAGGGCGCAGAACCATCCAAGCGCCAAGAAATCTACTTCTCCTTGAACAGAGACTGCTGGGGTGATCGGCCAGGTACTGGACTTGTGCTGCCCTGCACATCCCCTGCTTTTAACTGGGCCCACCTTGCCCTACCTGCCTCCCCCTGACTGAACTGTTCTGCTGTCCTGGTTAAACTGTGTGGAAAGGGCTATATTCTGCTTCCCCTGTCCAGTGCTGTATTTAAGACTGCCTGCCCTGAGCTAACTGTGCCCCGTGGTTCAAGCACTGTGATCCTGAGGCGCTTCTTGCCTCAAGAAGCATCCTGTCCTGTGAGGCGCCGCAGTTGCCCCCATGCGCTAACCTGCTTCGGTGTAAAGCGCTGTGACTAGCCTCCGAGGCGCCTGAGGGGACCGCGTCACCATCGCGGCATCGGCGCCGCTTCCCCACACCTCCGAGGTGCCTCCGGCCTGTCCTGTGGCCGCCTGCCTTTGCGCGGTGTCCAGCGCTGAGATTACCGCCCTCGGCGGCCCCCGTACGCCAGGAGAGGGCCGCCGCCCTGAGTGAGCTGGGCCGCGGTAGGCCCGAAGTCAGTGCGCACCCCACATGACAGGGGAGCTCCTTCGTCCAGCCATTGAGGGCCGCGCTACCATTGGTTCTGGCTGGCGCGCCCTCGAGGCGAAGCACGCCCGGCCCCTGCCTCGTCCCCGGCGCCGGTGCCATGAAGCTGAGCCTGCACCGCGCTGGGACGAGGGCAGCCACGAGAGGGTTGGAACCCCCTCTCCTCCGCTGAACCCTACGCAAGGGCCCTGGAGGGCCGAAGAAGTGAGGTAACCCCCTGGGGAGGAGGGCGGTAGGCCGGGAGAGGCCCGAGGTCGCCCCTCCCCCGGGGTGCTCTGAGACTGGGCCCTGTTGTCCCCTTTCCCCCTGCAACTGTGCCTCAAGAAACCGTATTTAGAAGCCTGAAGTGTTTAGCGTGCACCGGATCTAAAAGCCTGAAGTCTTTAGCGTGCACCGTATTTACAAGCCTGAAGTGTTTAGTGTGCGCCGTATTTACAAGCCTGAAGTGTTTAGCGTGCACCGTATTTACAAGCCTGAAATGCTATAAGAGCACTGTATCCACAAGCCTGATTTGCTCCTAGTGCACCATATGTACAAGCCGGAAATGAGAGGGAGATTCACTTCACTGTACTGAGTTTTCTTGCAGAGGTGGGCTTCCATAGTATTCTGAGGATCTGATCTAGGTCGCAAGCCGACCCGAATTCACAAGAAGAGCGGCGTGTCACAAATAAGTAAAGGTTGTGTTCTTTGGAGTTCCTTGTTGAACTGAAAGTACTTGCCGATATGTTGTATTACCTGTAAGGAAAAGCGTCCATGAGAGGTTCTGATGTAATATTTAAATGCATTACTATAGTCGCATCTTGTAGGATCCTCCAGGTTAATACAGTTACCCCGTTGCCTGTCAGAGAGTTTGATACGACAGGCGGGGTCAGCTAGTGTTTCACTGCTAGATGAGCTGGTTATTAATCTAATGAAATGTTCACCCAGTTATAGGAAATGTAACCGGAACGTGATTCATGAAATGTCTCAATGTAATGCTGACGAATTAATAATGCAACGTTCTTTTTGAAAGCTTATATAAAAGATCTTGATTCTTTCAAATACAACTTCTGGTGTGGTCTCCATTATTGCGCCACTGTGTGTTTCCTTGGATGTGTGCGTTAAGTAGCTGCTTTACACACAAGCCCCTGGCTGCCTTCCTGCTCGCGCCATGCTACCCCCTTAAGAGCTGGTGACCCCAGGTCTCACAATGTGTTTATATGTTCCATAATATCTTGTGGTTCTACGAGGCAGGGAGATCACCCCGCTCCCCAAGATGGAGCCTGGGTCAACAGTACAATCGACTCTTATCGTCCAGCACACGCTAAAATCAGCATACAACATGACAACAGTGCAACACACTTTCACAACTTCTTTGGCTCTTGCGTTCTTTAATTTGTTCTTAGATCTTTAGCCGACACGTGTTTCGTCGCCTCAGGAAATCACTCCTGTGACTTCTTCAGGGCTAAAATACATAGAAATATACATTGTTGTAACGTAGCCTTTCATGATTATTACTATGTGCACTTCAAACATGGTGACATCCGAGCCTTGTACTCTAATTTCTCTGTTTCACATGGTGACTTTCAAAAGAGAATGGTGCCCTGAAGGGGAAAGAAGTGATACTTCTGATGCGTACTTACATGTGGTATCCAAAAAGATGGAGGGACCCCTGTTGAATCTGACAGGGAGGGGATCTTGACAACAGAACGGAGTTAGCACCCTGTCTTTGTGATGATAGGTAGGATGTCCTTAAACCTATCACTGACGGAAATGCAGTATGGATTTTATCTAACCTGAGGACCAGGATGATATAGAGATAATGAAAAACAAGGCAGGGCAAAGTAGACAGAGGACTATACAATTACTAAGGGTTAATGACACTAGATAAACAACATTTTTAAAGGTCAAACTTAAAATTTATTACCTCCCGAACGGGTTACAATCTAAAAACTGTTAAAAACAAATTAATATGAGCCACCTTGAGTGGTCAATTCATACATCATTATACAATTAAAATCAAACAGTCATATGTGATCAGAAGTGAAAAGAGTCGACGCGGCGTTTCGGTGGTTTGTTATTCTTCACACCTTCTTCAGGACATTCACTAGACTTGATATCTAAGAAATCAAAACAAAGAATAATTACCCTACTAGTCTACACTTAAAATAACTGTTGCTCCTGCTTGGTTCGCTGTGTGGTAATTTTATCAATCACAATCTCTGATTCTTTTATACGGCACATATACATAGACTATGTATGCTACCTATGCGAATATCACCGATCAGAACTTTGTATTTCTGACCTCTTTTTCTTGCGGTCAGAACACACATTATGCCTTGACAGTTTGAGCATTTGAGTCGGGGTCACCAAATACTATAAAGTTGCTATCGCCTTGGGACCACATGTTTAAACTGTAAGACTAATTGGATGAAAAGCGTAGTGATGAATCTCACAAGTCTATACTGAATAACTTACGTCATTTCCCTGAACTATATCAAGGTATATAACTAAGATTTGATGTTCGTGCCGAAATCAACTTTTTATACCTTCAGTGTTTATCAGATGAACATATCAAGTTCTTTCTGCAGATTTATGAAGATTTATACACGATTCTGCTCTCACAGGAGCTGTGTGTGAAAAAGACAATATTCAATAGTCTATTTAATTATAGTTTTATGATGGCCTAAATAAGCAAATCATGCCGTGAGTTACCTTAAGTGTGAATACACCACTGTTCCATGTGCACGGAGGGGCCACCGATGATTCAAAAATGGGAGAATCCTACAAAAATATGGGTCCACAATTATGATAATATCCTATATCCGAGTCTTTACTGTTCCTGATTTGTAGATGGATGCTTATACTAACCTGTGGTAATTTCAGGTAGTTCACAATATTTTACTCGGTTCTTGATGATTACTGAATCTGGGTACTCTTCTTTGTGATTGAAGAGGCAGGATGGGGCTCTAAAAATCGAAATATATGAAGGACAATATTTTAGTATTAATATATTGGCTCCCTTGGTCTTTCTACCCCACTTTGTGCCTTAGAAAAGACTCTGGTACAAAAATCATGGTTCCTGTTATCGTACCCGTGTAGAGTCAGATATATTGCCTATGCAATATACACTCTTGTGTCTATGTTATTTGTTATAACAGGTAGAGTGATGGATGCCTTGTCTTACTAGCACGTGGAAATAATCTCCACTCGTGTTACTCATTAAAACCGGAAGGCAGAGATTGCCTGTTGCATGGACATCAGTTAGAGTCATGCAGTATATTTAGATTACAGTTTGAGCTTCAACAGTATAGATTAAGCTTGTAAGGCTCGTTCGTTTTTAAGTGGTCAAGCAAATGTTAAAAAGGACTATATTTTACACTAAGTCAAACGAGGTTACTGGGGGCCGACTTGCGGAGTGTCAGCATACCTGTTTTGGAAATTCCGGCCTCCCTGCTCCTCCGTGCTTGCGTGTACAACGCTGCCTTCGTGATGATGCGCGGTCTACAAGCTGTCATATGCGCTCGCGTTTAAATGCTGACGCTGTTCCCGATAACCCGGAAGTTGTGGGACGAGTTGTATCTGTTATAGTTGTAATGGGTGCCAGTTCAGCGCCAAAAAGTCTCAAAAATTGATGTTTGAGGAATATTTTTGCTACGGCTTATCTTTTCAGTTAAAGAATAAAAATTAAATAGAGGGCAATGAAGATACGAAGCGAATGACCCGGAAGTTAAAACCGGGGTACTCAAAAATAGGTACATGCGAACGCTAATGTCCCTGGTTGTTTTTAAAACATTTGATATTTAATATTCACATTGTTGCGAATTTAAACATTCATTTCTAAATAAGTATTCTATACTGATGCATTGCAGAAACATTATGTGTAGCGGTCGCCATCTTGGGTTGGGATCATTTCCATTTTAAGTGATGTGTGTATTTATTGCCGGAGGCGTAATTACGTCATTCACCAGCAAAAAGCACGAAGCAAATGCGGACACTGGTGTAAATAACCCATCTTTTGTTAAATTCTCACACTAGCCTGAGTCTGATGATTATTTTAGAAGATTGTAATGCAATACAAAGACTTCTATTACAGCGGTCCTATTGGGGTGGGAAAATTTCAAAGACTGTCTCATTATTTGTATCTTGTTTTCTAAAATATATGGACCCGTTGGAAAATTGCAAATGTTTGATGCTCTATTGCAATAAAACAGGTTGTCTGACCAAAAAAGAGAGCATGTCTCTGTCATTTTGCCTGACAATATTACTAATGCATTGTACCATGATGTTAGTCTAAATATCCTTAACTCCTATGTCATGGTCAAAACGCATATAGGCTATATAGCTGTTGTAGCAAACATTTATAAGCAGTTTTATGTTAAAAAAATATAAACAAAACCTGTTAACAATCTTGGAGATTGACATTAGTACATTTGTCGGACAATCTTCCTATACAATAACAGTACAGTCTAAACCATGAGAGAATTGACTTATGTTATAAGTGGATTGGTATCTCGCTTACATAAAAGAGGATACACAAACAACACATTATTTAAACAGATCCACGGTATCGGTTCAGAAACATAGAATTAGAATCCGTTTGTTCTTAATTAGGTCTCTACTTATTTACAGAATTAGTCGTTCCCACTCTTCTCTGTTGTTAAGTCCAGTGCGGAACGTATTGAATAGGGACATATAAAACTGTTCTCTTTTCTTCCTCTTACTATTCCAATTACCACCTCTGGTGCTGTGTGTTATTGTCTCTATGACGCACCACCTTAGATCTTCTAATTTGTGGTTATGGCTAATCCAGTGTTCCACAAGGGGGGCTGATTTCTTCTGTGTCCTGATGGCAGACTTATGTTCTGTTATCCTGTTTTTTATTTCTCTAGCGGTCTCACCAATGTATGCTTTTTTGCATGGACAGAGGTGGTAATTGGAATAGTAAGAGGAAGAAAAGAGAACAGTTTTATATGTCCCTATTCAATACGTTCCGCACTGGACTTAACAACAGAGAAGAGTGGGAACGACTAATTCTGTAAATAAGTAGAGACCTAATTAAGAACAAACGGATTCTAATTCTATGTTTCTGAACCGATACCGTGGATCTGTTTAAATAATGTGTTGTTTGTGTATCCTCTTTTATGTAAGCGAGATACCAATCCACTTATAACATAAGTCAATTCTCTCATGGTTTAGACTGTACTGTTATTGTATAGGAAGATTGTCCGACAAATGTACTAATGTCAATCTCCAAGATTGTTAACAGGTTTTGTTTATATTTTTTTAACATAAAACTGCGTATAAATGTTTGCTACAACAGCTATATAGCCTATATGCGTTTTGACCATGACATAGGAGTTAAGGATATTTAGACTAACATCATGGTACAATGCATTAGTAATATTGTTAGGCAAAATGACAGAGACATGCTCTCTTTTTTGGTCAGACAACCTGTTTTATTGCACTAGAGCATCAAACATTTGCAATTTTCCAACGGGTCCATATATTTTAGAAAACAAGATACAAATAATGAGACAGTCTTTGAAATTTTCCCACCCCAATAGGACCGCTGTAATAGAAGTCTTTGTATTGCATTACAATCTTCTAAAATAATCATCAGACTCAGGCTAGTGTGAGAATTTAACAAAAGATGGGTTATTTACACCAGTGTCCGCATTTGCTTCGTGCTTTTTGCTGGTGAATGACGTAATTACGCCTCCGGCAATAAATACACACATCACTTAAAATGGAAATGATCCCAACCCAAGATGGCGACCGCTACACATAATGTTTCTGCAATGCATCAGTATAGAATACTTATTTAGAAATGAATGTTTAAATTCGCAACAATGTGAATATTAAATATCAAATGTTTTAAAAACAACCAGGGACATTAGCGTTCGCATGTACCTATTTTTGAGTACCCCGGTTTTAACTTCCGGGTCATTCGCTTCGTATCTTCATTGCCCTCTATTTAATTTTTATTCTTTAACTGAAAAGATAAGCCGTAGCAAAAATATTCCTCAAACATCAATTTTTGAGACTTTTTGGCGCTGAACTGGCACCCATTACAACTATAACAGATACAACTCGTCCCACAACTTCCGGGTTATCGGGAACAGCGTCAGCATTTAAACGCGAGCGCATATGACAGCTTGTAGACCGCGCATCATCACGAAGGCAGCGTTGTACACGCAAGCACGGAGGAGCAGGGAGGCCGGAATTTCCAAAACAGGTATGCTGACACTCCGCAAGTCGGCCCCCAGTAACCTCGTTTGACTTAGTGTAAAATATAGTCCTTTTTAACATTTGCTTGACCACTTAAAAACGAACGAGCCTTACAAGCTTAATCTATACTGTTGAAGCTCAAACTGTAATCTAAATATACTGCATGACTCTAACTGATGTCCATGCAACAGGCAATCTCTGCCTTCCGGTTTTAATGAGTAACACGAGTGGAGATTATTTCCACGTGCTAGTAAGACAAGGCATCCATCACTCTACCTGTTATAACAAATAACATAGACACAAGAGTGTATATTGCATAGGCAATATATCTGACTCTACACGGGTACGATAACAGGAACCATGATTTTTGTACCAGAGTCTTTTCTAAGGCACAAAGTGGGGTAGAAAGACCAAGGGAGCCAATATATTAATACTAAAATATTGTCCTTCATATATTTCGATTTTTAGAGCCCCATCCTGCCTCTTCAATCACAAAGAAGAGTACCCAGATTCAGTAATCATCAAGAACCGAGTAAAATATTGTGAACTACCTGAAATTACCACAGGTTAGTATAAGCATCCATCTACAAATCAGGAACAGTAAAGACTCGGATATAGGATATTATCATAATTGTGGACCCATATTTTTGTAGGATTCTCCCATTTTTGAATCATCGGTGGCCCCTCCGTGCACATGGAACAGTGGTGTATTCACACTTAAGGTAACTCACGGCATGATTTGCTTATTTAGGCCATCATAAAACTATAATTAAATAGACTATTGAATATTGTCTTTTTCACACACAGCTCCTGTGAGAGCAGAATCGTGTATAAATCTTCATAAATCTGCAGAAAGAACTTGATATGTTCATCTGATAAACACTGAAGGTATAAAAAGTTGATTTTGGCACGAACATCAAATCTTAGTTATATACCTTGATATAGTTCAGGGAAATAACGTAGGTTATTCAGTATAGACTTGTGAGATTCATCACTACGCTTTTCATCCAATTAGTCTTACAGTTTAAACATGTGGTCCCAAGGCGATAGCAACTTTATAGTATTTGGTGACCCCGACTCAAATGCTCAAACTGTCAAGGCATAATGTGTGTTCTGACCGCAAGAAAAAGAGGTCAGAAATACAAAGTTCTGATCGGTGATATTCGCATAGGTAGCATACATAGTCTATGTATATGTGCCGTATAAAAGAATCAGAGATTGTGATTGATAAAATTACCAGACAGCGAACCAAGCAGGAGCAACAGTTATTTTAAGTGTAGACTAGTAGGGTAATTATTCTTTGTTTTGATTTCTTAGATATCAAGTCTAGTGAATGTCCTGAAGAAGGTGTGAAGAATAACAAAGCACCGAAACGCCGCGTCGACTCTTTTCACTTCTGATCACATATGACTGTTTGATTTTAATTGTATAATGATGTATGAATTGACCACTCAAGGTGGCTCATATTAATTTGTTTTTAACAGTTTTTAGATTGTAACCCGTTCGGGAGGTAATAAATTTTAAGTTTGACCTTTAAAAATTTTGTTTATCTAGTGTCATTAACCCTTAGTAATTGTATAGTCCTCCATCTACTTTGCCCTGCCTTGTTTTTCATTATCTCTATATCATCCTGGTCCTCAGGTTAGATAAAATCCATACTGCATTTCCGTCAGTGATAGGTTTAAGGACATCCTACCTATCATCACAAAGACAGGGTGCTAATTCCGTTCTGTTTACTTACATGTGGTGACAGCATTCTGAAAAACGCCTACTAAACAGATCAAACAACAAATAAAATCAAATGATGCTGTAGAGGTGACAGGTTTATCCATCAAGGAAAGGTAGATGGTGCTGCATGTTAAATGTTCTAACGACCCTATGAACCACATTCTCTGGCATTGACCAATGGGTGCATATTTATCAACAGGGCAGCATAGCTGTGCTGCGTTACAGGCAAAATGCAGGAATGCTTAAATACAGCACACACGCTGGTGCTCAATGGGCCCCCGAGCGTCAGCACAGGCACCCTTGCACAATGCTACGGTGCACCCTTGCACCATACCACAGTGCCCCTTGCACCATACCACTGTGCACCCTTGCACCATACCACGGTGCACCCTTGCACCATACCACGGTGCACCCTTGCACCATACCACGGTGCACCTTGCACCATACCACGGTGCACCCTTGCACCATACCACGGTGCACCCTTGCACCATACCACGGTGCACCCTTGCATCATACCACGGAGCATCCTTTCACCATACCATGGTGCAAGGGGGACGGTGGTGCATGCTGGATTGTTTTTGTGGGGCACCTTCCTGCATAAAAACAATTCCCTGAGGCATTTTCCTCTTTCTTTTTCTTTTTTTTAATTTTTATTTAAGTAACACAAGTTAATATATATAAAAAATAGACATATATATCAGCAAATAAATATATAAATACATTCATGATAAATGGATAAAGGCGTCAGTTCTGTACACAAATGCAGCATCAAAAGGAACCATAGGCAATCAAAGTAAACAATGACTTTAAAATATTTTAGAGACAGATCATTCATTAAGAAACATCATTAATAAACATATTTATACTAATGCGATATTCTTACGACCCTTTGCATCACTAATCCAGGCCGCAATTGGTGACCAGATCTTATAGCCACGCATTCTAGAATGTCTGCCTCTAGTGGAGTAGATGGCTTGTTCATGGTTATTCACTTCCAAAACCCTAGCTAACCACATTTGAAAGGTTGGGGGTCAGCATCCTTCCAATCAGCTGCCAGTAATATTCTATGTACAGCTGTCCCAACAAATAGACATGATTCCTCCTCCAAGCTTAGCCCTAGAGTGCTATCATAGCCAAGAATAAATAGTGTATATGATTCCGCCACGCTATGCCCAAATACCTCCTCCCAAAATCCAGACAGCATTGTTTTAAGTGATGTTAATTTAACACAGTCGTAAAACATATGGGGCAAGGTAGCTGGCCCTGATCCACACCTCGGGCAGGAGTCATTTATTCTTTTCCCCCATACAAACAACTTGGCAGGGGTAAAATATAGATTAAAGATAGTTTTATAAAGCTGGTTTTTAAGTTAGAGGATAGAAGTATTTTTGATGATAAAGATAGACTCAAATCAATGTCAATATTGGAATTAGCGAGTTTGCAGCCCAGGACGACTCTGTATGTTCCAAATATTCAGGGTGTTTTTCAAGGAGCAAGCCATGTACTGTTCCAATTCTGGTTGAATTCTTGACTAAGATATCAAAAAATAGAATTTTTTCAAGTGTGATCCTTGGAGTCTTTAGGCTAAGAATAGTATTGACCTGAATACATTTAAAATAATGACTATAAGGGATTTCAGAAGTTCTCTGTAAAGTCAAAAACCGAGAATCTGACTCTCCCCCCAAGAAGTCCCAAATTGTTCTTAAGCCCACACTTTCCCGTTTTTAGGCATATCTTCATTTGCCTGTGAGGGTATGAAAGAAGAACGCCAACGAGGAGTATACCTGTTAAGCTTCGGAATTGCCATGAATCTAGAAACCTTCCTCCAAACTTTCAAAGCACTGGCGATTACCTTGAATTTAACTTTTTTGTAGTAGCTTGGCTCAAGTTGTTTCATTAAGAGCCCTTGAGCCTTCTTTCCAATAGATAGCTCCTGTATGGAGGGTATTTCTGTGTCCGATCTATTATAATTTAGGGCCGAAGTATTAAAAAGAGGTGCCATTTGATGGAGAAGAGTCGCCCAGTAATATAGCATTATTTTAGGGATTGTTAGGCCACCTCTATTTTGTGGTAGGGATAGATATTTCAACAACCTCCTAATCTTCCCATATTGCCAAACAAAGTTTGACAATTGTGAGTCGAGTGATTTTATGATATTATCTTCTACAGTTAGAGGGATGGCTCGAAACAAATATAAAACCCTAGGGAGTACATTCATTTTTAAGAAGTTGCCCCTGCCGATGATTGACGCTACTGGACAACGGAGAAACAGTTGCCCTCATCCTACTCGACCTCTCCGCTGCCTTCGACACAGTCTGCCATAGCACCCTCATACAACGCCTCAGCAACGTCGGAATACAAGGAAAAGCCTTGGACTGGATCATCTCGTTCCTCGCCGGAAGAACCGAGAGAGTCCACCTCCCCCCTTTTAAATCAGAGGCCACCGAAGTCATCTGCGGAGTACCACAAGGATCATCACTCAGTCCCACCCTCTTCAACGTCTACATGAGTCCCCTCGCATCCATCGCTCGACAACACAACCTCAACATCATCTCCTACGCTGACGACACCCAGCTGATCCTTTCCCTCACCAAAGACCCTAACACCGCCAAAACCAATCTTCATGAAGGCATGAAAGAAGTAGCCGAATGGATGAAAAACAGCCGCCTAAAACTCAACTCAGACAAAACAGAAGTCCTCATCCTAGGATCTTCCCCCTCTGCCTGGGATGACTCATGGTGGCCACCGGCCCTAGGCACAGCTCCCATACCCACGGACCACGCACGCAACCTAGGCTTCATCCTTGACTCCTCCCTCTCGATGACCAGACAAGTTAACGCCGTCTCATCTTCCTTCTTCAACGTACTTCGTATGCTTACAAAAATCTTCCGCTGGATCCCCACCGAAACAAGAAAGACGGTCACCCACGCACTGGCCACTAGCCGACTGGACTATGGAAACACCCTCAACGCCGGAACCACAGCCAAATAACAGAATAAACTCCAACGCATCCAAAATGCATCAGCCAGACTCATACTGGACATCCCTCGCCAAGCTCACATTACCGGCCACCTGAAAGACCCCCACTGGATTCCCGTCAACAAGAGAATAACGTTCCGTCTCCTCACCCACGCACACAAGGCCCTCTACAAACTAGGACCCGATTGCCTCAACACACGACTGTCCTTCTACACACCCACCCGACAACTAAGATATTCTAACCAAGCGCTCGCCACAGTTCCGCGCATCCACAGATCCACCATGAGAGGAAGATCTTTCTCCTACCTGGCAGCCAAGACCTGGAATTCTCTCCCCACTCACCTCCGCCTCACACAGAACCACTTCTCTTTCAGAAAAGAACTTAACACCTGGCTATTCGATAAATAACGCTCCCCCTCCCAAAAGCGCCTTGAGACCCTCTGGGTGAGTAGTACGCTATACAAATTCCTGAACTTGAACTTGAACTATAAGTGCAAGCTATTAACTCTCCTAAGATCCTTTCCTATATTCTTATTTAGGGGTTAATTATTCAAATTGATAATATTTTCAATCTTTGGGCTTAAGCTTACCCCAAGGTACTTAGCCTTATCTGTTTTCCTGGGGTCCTGGGGTCATCAAAATCAATATTGTCAGTGCATAAGTTAACCGTTTTATCTTTATTGAGAGAATAGCCAGAGTACTGATCAAATTGCTGAGTAATTATCTCTATTTCTAAAATTGCCTCTGGGTGGTTTGATGTCAATACTGCCACATCATCGGCGCACCCTAGTATTTTGGTTTCATACATACCAAAAATAACTGGTTTAATTTTCTGGGTCTGTAACAGTTTAATAATCAATGGATTGATATACAGGGCTAACAATATCGGAGAACAGGGACATCCCTGTCTCGTTTCTCTTGATATATGAATAGTGCAAGATTCTATGTCCATTAATTGCAGCCTAGCTTTGGGTTGTTGGTACAAAGCTCTGATTGATTTAATAAGCCCGAGCACAAATCTGTTAAGTTCAAGCACTCCCCCTAGAAACTCCCATGATACCCGATTGAAGGCTTTCTCGGGCTCAAGGAGGATCATTGACATCTGGCCCCCTGTCCCGGACGTGATATCAAAAAGCTAGATGACTCTCCGGGTATGATCCGTTGTACCCTTACCAGGGATGAAACCATGTTGCCAGGGGGAGACCAGATGTTCAATGACCCTCCTGAGCCGATTAGCCAAGATTTTTGCGTAAAGCTTAGAATCAGAATTGATCAGGGATATTGGTCGGTATGAAGATGGATTCTTGACAGGTTTACCCTTTTTAGGAAAAATGATTATATTCGTCTCTTTCCAAGACTCTGGAGGGGTTCCACTTAATTGTATTCCAATGAACAAATCCAATAATAGGGGTAATATTTGTGTTCCTAATATTTTATAGAGTTCTAGGGGGATTTTGTCAGGGCCTGCAGCTTTCCCAGAGGCTAACCCAGACAGGGCTAATTGTACCTCTGTAATACTAATTTCTTTCTCAAGATCTTCTCTAGTTGTATCGTCTAGGGCCTTTTCCAATCCAGTATCTAATGTAGATTCCCTTAGAGCTTTCCTAATTTCATCAGGGTCGGCTAAGGTGTCATCTTGATATAGCTTTTGGTAACATTGTTGAAATACTTTAGCAATATCATATGTATTTGTGTATTTCTGTTCATCTATTTTAATAGAGGCTATCGTATTATATGAGATCTTCTGCCGAGTGCGTAAAGCTAACTGCTTGCCCACCCTCTCACCATTTTCATACATGCTGTGACGGTGCAACTGAAATGTCTCTGCTGCTTTTTGGGTCAGAGGGCTGTTAAGATCTGTTTTTAGGATCAATATACGGCGCAACGTATGTTCCCCATCCTTTCCCTGTGCTAGCAGTAAGACATGTTCTTCTTCAGCTTTGGCCAGATCTTGGATCAGTAGATGATTTTTAGTTTCATGCTGTTTTTTAGCTCTAGCCACATAGCTTATTGTTTACCCTCTAAGGGCAGCTTTAAACCAGTCCCAAACGTTATTATTTTTTTTAATATATCACATATTATCATTGTATCCAATTCAAAGGTATCATAAGCAAAAATATTTCTGAGCTAAACCTAGCTTAACCCATCGAGATACTCTTTGGCCTTTATTTCAGAGAGAAAAACTTAGTTTTCTCCCCCCAAATCACTTCAAAAACCGCCTGACGAATAAGCATGGGCGAATTTTGCGAATCTCGCGTTCGCGAATTTTGCGGATTTGCAAACTCGCAATCCGCAAAATCCGCGAATTCCCGCGAATTTGCGGATTTTTTTTTTTTGTGTTCGCCCGTGTTTCTGCCAGTTTGCGAGGGTTTTTACAATTTCGCAATTTGCGAACTTACCTGTCGGGTCGCAAGTTTTGCGAACTTGTTGTTTCTACGTGTCCAGCCTGTTTGGGACACTCTTCTTCATCACTGCCACTCTCTGTCACCACTGCCACTCTCTGACTACTCATGCCACCCTCTGGCCCACCCATGCCACCCTCTGTTTCATCACCACACCCTCTGGTTGTCCAGTGTACATTATTTTCGGCAAAGCAAAGCACACCTTCCGTGCCTCAAGTGACCTGAATTAATTTGGGGCTGATTAATGTGTCACAGAATATTTTTTTAGCTGGCACCTGCTTCCTTAGTGCGCCCTGATTAGTGATCTTTTGCACTTGCTAAGTGCTTTCATTGTTGCAAAATTAGTTACAACACCTGCCCTGCCCCAACTGACAATAATGAATTAGGGGCTGATTAATGGATTTTAACTTCCAGCCTGGCTCCTGCTTGTCTCCCTTAGCTGTAATTCAGGACCTTCGTGGCATATGTGTAACTATTCTGAGGTTCAGAGCAGGGTCACATAATAGTTGCAACTGGCAACTGAACTCTGGAGGGGCCCCTCAGGAAGCACTACAGGAAATGGCTACTAATGATGAGCCTGAACTTTTGAACCTGGTAAGTAGTTTCAGTTTTGCTAAGATCGTATTTCTGCAATTTAGCACTTATTCGCGGGGCGCGAAGTTGTACTGGGAAGCCGCGAACTCACGCGAACTGTGCGAGCAGTGCGAGCAAAATCCGCTGCTCGCGGATTTGCGGATTTTGCGGGAGATTCGCGAATCTCGCGGATTGCGAATTTCCCGAAGATCCGCAAAATCCGCGAGCGAAACGGATTTTCCGCCCATGCCTACTGACGAAGTAAAAAATTGCCAAAATAAACAAGAATGGCACGAGGATAGGCCCCGGGTTTCATTGGTTGCTTTAAAGTGAAGAGAAGACGGTGGGCACGTTGGACTTCTAAAGCCGAATTCCACCCAGTGAGTTCTGGCATAGTGTCACGAAAAAGGTCCATTGCATAGGAGCGAGCACCTTCCCCCTCAGGGACCCCTAGAACTCGCAAATTGCTCGTCCTCTGGCGGTTTTCAAACTCCTCTAACTTCCATCTGACATCTGCTACCTCAGCCTCATGGGAATCAACCCGTTCCTGCTTCACTGCAATCTCTGATTCATTGGAAACAATCCTTGATTCTAAGTCAGTCAATTTATCCCCAAATGTACTACAAGTCCTGGTTAGTTTGCGAATAACCCCCTGTACCTTGCGCAGAGCAGCTTGTGCTTTGCGCCCATCCTGGCATGTCTCCTCGCGATGCGACGCAATAGCCTGAAGAATAGTATCCAATGTTGGGGCAGCTGATCCTGGATATGCCAGCCGAACTGGTTGCTGTTCAGGATTTGATACACCAGGGGGAATAGTAAATTGATTAGTCGGAGTATAATCCCAAGCCAAATCCTTTATTCCGTGGCACATCTTTTTCTTCTTCAGAATGGTTTTAGGTTTAGGCCCAGGGTCTTCCATTTTTTTACTACCGCTCTCATCTGTGGTACAAGAAGAAATATCTTCGGACCATTCGCCTCTGTCGGAGAAGGAGAAGAAATCATTGGTATCCTTTTCCAGCTCTGGATCAACGCTGTTCTCATCATTCTCAGTAGCGAGGCCTATATTTTGTACCCTATTAGGATAATCCAACGTTGTTTGATGTACTTGGGGGGTGTTAACTAGGTTATCAGGCTGAGTCAATTGGATAATACCCGCAGATTTAGTCATATTGTTAGAGCATACTGCCCCATCAACATCAGTATCTATTATCATCAAGGAGGGTAGTGGTAAAGAGTAAGACATACCTTCATTTCCGCATGTATCAGCTCCAAGCTGGTCCCTCACACTCCGCTCAGGCATTGGCTTCAAACCATTGTTTTCTCCAGCCTGAGGTTCCGTGACAATTATAAGTGGTGCTTTCGACTCGCACGAATATGGTCGAGTCTGGTATCTACGAACCGCAAATGACGAGTTTAGTAAGTGTGCGCAGTTTCGCTGTGCTAACTTAAACCGTTCGTTTGTTACGTGGGTTTTTCATCTGTACCCACGGGTTCCATCTTAGATACGGCATCCATTTTGTCTCTTGCCCTCAAGTAGCCAGCGAACGGACGTTGTCCGCTTCGCGACCCTGGGACTCCCAAGATATTTGCGGAAGACACATGTTCTTTGTAAGTGTCTTTATGACGAGGGGGTTGCTGCTGTAAGGCAGGTGGCGCCGCTCGAGGCTCATCTTGCCGCACGGACTTATTGTCTCAGCCGTACATCTCATTAGGCACGTCCCTTTGATGCCTGTATCTCGTGCTTCTCGATACCTCCCCTTTTTACACCCTTTCCGATCTCCCCACTGTCTCCGTCTTCCTCTGCACCTGTCTTCGTTCCTATTTCGATCTACTTTACTGCTGATTGGAATTCGCTAATGGTGGGAAGATGGGTTTTTACAGTTGGGAACCGCCAAATGTTTCCGCACTTATGTTCCGGACCTTGTGTGTTTCAAAGTGACCAAAGCGACCCCTCTGGGGGCTAATTGTGGGAACCGGGTTGTAAACTTTTGTGTAACATGTTATCCTATGGGTAAAAACTGTATAAAAGGAGCGATCCACAGAACCAATTTGAAGCAGTCTCCCCGAACTACACTCGATGTACTTCCTGTGACTTCTGTGTTCCCTGCAGCAAATAAACCTTGAATCTTTGACGCCGAAGGAAGTGTCCCGTGTCTCTGTGATTTGTACGCCGGAGCAGGTTACCCACGAAGGTTTCAGGTGTTGTGCCCTGGCACCGCTGGGTCCAAAAGAACCCAGTCCTTCAGTTGGCGCCCCACGTGGGGCTGCATCAGTGGTACCGGTCCAAGCCCGACGATCGTGAGGAACTTCGTGTGAAATCTCCGAGGGAAGGTGCACTCCGCTTCATCGATCCTGTTGTCGAAATAAGTGGCCCGAAGACTTTTCCCGCGAAGATTCCCGCCTCCTGACGGCTGCGACGGACTGCTGCCCTGACTGTAGACCTGTTTTGGCGCCTGGCGTAGACCTTGGTATAGCGAGACGATTGACGGGCCTTCCTGAGGACGCCATCGATCTTTGAGTTAAGTATTTGTGGGTCGCTCCCAGAGTTCTTGGTTGTTGACACTTTAGCGAGTGTCTTTGTTGTAAACGCTGTGTGAGTGTTTTTTTTCGGTGACACTTTGCTAGCGTACTTTGTTGTTGTATTGTTTGACGACTGCAGCCGCCAAAAACCGAGGGTTTTGTTCTTTGCTGGGACTTGGTAAATCCCGTAACCCTTGAAGTTTGTGAAACTCGGCTAGTGTGCAAGATGCCTGGTCGCAGTACTTTGTTCAGTTGTTTTAGACCTTGTGGTGCGGATTCCCTGCTGGAGGACTCGTGTCCGATACCTCCGGTTGGAACTCCTACTTATGACTTATATAGCAAGCATGGGCTAGGCCCGATTGCCTTTAATGATTATTGGATTAAATATACAAAGAAAGACGGCGACCTTCGTTGGCCACCTCACGGTAGCTTCGAGGCGTCGATCTTAGACAATCTAGAAATAAAGTTGTTCGAACGTAAATCAAGGCCGGCCATGTTTGATGCCTTTCGGTTGTGGCGCAAAGAAGCCCGACAGAAAGAGATCAGACAAAATAAACGTAGTCAGCGAGATACTGTTGCTACCATAGTGAAGAAAGCTGAGCAGTTTCAGCGTGATAAGGAGGATAAGGATAAGGAAGTGTTTGAGAGGCTACAGCGTATGTCCATAGATAAATGCTATCCTGCTTTGCCTACGGAGTCGGATAAGAAGGAAGAGGCAGTTGAGGATCCTTTAATGTCCTATCTTATGAAGTCGCCACCTCCGTACGTACAGGGTACCGCAGCTCCCGTGGTCCCTGCCGTACCTGTTCTTCCACCTATTGTTCCTCCACCTGTTCCTCAACCTGCACCCGCTCTTCCGACTGTTCCTGCTCCTTTGTCTGTTTCTATTCCTACTGCTCCTCCGCTTCCACATACTCCTGTTCCCGCTACTGCTCCCGCTACTGCTCCTGTGTTGTTAACCCCTGTTGCTGCTACTGTTTCTACTCCTTCTCTTGTTAGTCCTGTGTCTTACTCTTCTCCCTCTACTCGTAATCGTAATTCTCCCCTTGCGACAAACTTCTTCCAGTCGCTCGGACCTGTTTTTGGGTCTGCTGGATCTGACGGTCCTCAGAGACGTAGTCAGCTTCCTGGAAACAGAGAACGCGTTGCGCTATATAATATGGCGATGGGTTGGATGGTAAACCCCCTTAGAAATCCACCTTGTGTTGTCCTCGAAACGTTTAATCAATTCAACATACCAACTCAGAGATACGTGTTTGATGAAATGTGCAAGTTCCTACATGATCAGATAGCGGCCGTTGCGCCTGACGAGGTGCTAACCGCCCTGTCTGAGCTTCGACTTCAGTTCGCAACTGGACTGATAGTCGATACTAATGTCCGACGTGCTATTGAGCGGTTACTATCTTTCCGTCCCGCTCCAATACCTCATGCATTGTTCGTTGAGGATATTGAAAAACAACAAGACGGGTCTGGCCAATACCCTATGCGGGAAGTTCCACCAGTGTGGATGCCCGGCGATGCTGCTGCTATTCCTATTGTTCCGCCGCATTTCCAGCGAGTATGGATACATCTCCCATGGAAAAGATCGGAAGTGTTACAGGTGAAGCAATCTTTGCCTGACCCTCGCAAAAATCCTACAGGGTATTACAAGGAATTATCGCAGCTCGTAGACGCTACGATAATGAATCTTGCCGATATCGACATGTTGTTTGGTAATGTTGTACCGCAACCGGTATGGGCTAAGATTCGTCACGAAGATCACGCAAATGAATTAGGTGGTGATTGGGCTGCCATTACAGCGGCAGACGCTGGACAAGTGGCTGCTACTAAACCCGATCAATTGATTGCTGCTCTTCCTCAGCGAATAATAACGTTAATGAAAACGCTTATGCCAGCCATGAGAGTCAATTGGGACAAGTTGTCAGCTTGCAAACAAAAGAAAGATGAGAGTGTTTCCGACTTCTTTACGAGGTTCGAGGAAGCATTCATTGATCATAGTGGACAGGATATGGGTACCGAGGGTGGACAGAGGTTGTTTGTGGATAAATTTGTGTCGAACTTGTTGCCTGATCTAAGCAATAAATTAAGGAATTCAGAGAGTGCATGGGCCGTTTCTACCTCAGCTCAGATATTGGCTACGGCACAATATTATGAGAATAGAGAGAAAGAGGAGAATGACCGTGCCGATAAAAAGACGAAAGAGCTAAAAACTAAAGTGTTGTTACAACAAGCGTATTCGCCACGTTCTAATCAGAATGCGCCCCAACAGAATAGATCGCAGTCGCAATCGAATAGATCGCAGCCGCGTAATGATTCCTCTTTCCAAAGATCCTCGTTAGGGTACAATCAATGTGCTTATTGTAGACAGGAAGGACATATTAAATTCAATTGCCCTGCCTTAAATGAACGTAATAGTGGTAATTCGTCTAAAGGAGGCCGTGGTGGTTCACAGCACGCATCACGTGGTAGAGGTCGTGGTGCTCAGAATGATCGCTCTGATAATTCATCAAATTCTAATAACTGTTTCGATCAACGTGGATCATCGCAAGGACGATCTGCGCAGTACAATGTAGATGATTATTACGTCGATCAGGGGACTGACGATAGTAATTACTAGGATAGCCAAAGACAAGGAGAGGGAGTGGTATCAGTTCCGGTTGATCAGAGAGGGCCTTACGTCGCAGTTGCTACATCGGGCGTCGTTGAGCCTTTTCTGTTGGACACTGGTGCAGTGAAAAGTTCTATCATGCATTCGAAACTCCCTGGCGCACCTTTGTCTGGCTTAACTAATGTTTCCGTTGGATTCTCTGGCGCCCCGTTAGCAATCCAGTTTCGCGCCCTTTGCCCCTTAAAATTGGGCCTCGTGAGCTCGAAGCTCCGCTGATTTTGACCACTGGTTGTGGCGAAAATCTTTTGGGTCTGGATTTGCTTAAACGTTTGTATGCAACTTTGTATTGTTCTCCTGCGGGTGTAAAGCTTACGTTAGGAGAGAGGGTAGTCTCTCCTATGTATTTGTCCCTCGATAAGCTTCCACCGGAATTGAGTTCTCTTCCTGCGTCTTTGTGGGCGACGGGTCCAAATGATGTGGGCCTACTTGATATCTCCCCTTATGTTGTTCAGCTGAAATCTAATGTGCGATTGCCACGTATTCCCCAATATCGTATCTCCCTTGATGGTGAACGAGCTTTGTTAGCGATCATCTATGATCTGATCGAGAAAGATGTTATTGAGGAGACTCTGGGAAACGTGTGCAATAGCCCTGTACTGCCCATTCTTAAACGTACTGATCCTACCAAACCGCCTGTTTATCGTTTTGTTATCGATTTACGGGAGGTAAATAAAATTGTGGTTCCTCAATTTCCTGTTGTGCCTGACATCACGGCGCTACTGACTCTGATTCCAGCTACTGCATCATGGTTTTCGGTGATTGATTTGAAAAATGCGTTTTTCAGCATCCCGATTGCCGAAGAGAGCAGGGACCTTTTCGGTTTCTCTCTTGGTGGACGTAGCTTCCGGTTCAAACGCGCTCCTCAGGGCTACTGTGAAAGTCCATCGATTTACAGTCAAGCCTTGAAGGGTCAACTGGATGCGTTTCGGTTGCCGGTTGGTGCGGCTTTAATCCAATACGTCGACGACTTATTGGTGGCTGCTGATACTCAGGACATTTGCAAAATTGCTACAGTGTCGTTGCTGCAACATCTCTGTGAGTTAAATCACAAGGTGTCACCTTCTAAACTCCAATATTGTTGTCAAGAAGTAACCTATCTAGGTCACTTATTGTCAAAGGAGGGAAGGAGATTGACCCCAGAGAGAATTGCAGCGATTGCGCGAATGGCTGTGCCACAAACCCAAAGAGATGTGCGTGCCTTTCTAGGTATCACGTCGTACTGCAGGCAGTGGATTCCTAATTTTTCATTGCTAGCGAAACCATTGGTGGCTCTTACGTGCAAGGATGTTTCAACTCCTTTACCATGGACGGAAGAATGTCAGAAAAGTTTTTCTGAACTGCGTGATTCATTGTGTTCGGCCCCTGTGTTAGGTACCCCTGATTACAGCAAGCCGTTCACGTTATATGTTCACCAGAGGGAAGGTTGTGCTTTGAGTGTTCTAACGCAACCTTTTGGTGGTAAGCAACGTCCATGTGCATATTTTTCCTCGACCTTAGACCCAGTAGCTAGAGCATTGCCGAGTTGTTTGAGAGCAACTGCGGCAGCTGCGGTCTCCATCCGACAATCAGCAGGATTGGTCATGGATAATATGCTTACAGTGATGGTTCCGCATGCAGTCGATACTCTTTTGAATCGAACGAAAACTCAGCACTTGACGAGTGCGAGGTTATCTGGGTACGAATTGACGCTCTTGGCAAGCCACATTCAGATAAAACGTTGTAATGTCCTAAATCCGGCAACTTTGTTACCAATTAGTGCAGAGTCAGATGAAGTAGCAGAACATGACTGTTACTTGCGGACAGAAGAGGAAACAAAAGGTCGAGTGGACCTTAAAAACACCCCATTGGAAAACCCGGATGGCATTCTGTATGTGGATGGGTCATGTTTTAAGTTGCCGAATGGCGATGTGACTACTGCTTATGCTGTTGTAACGTTGAATACTGTTGTTGAAACTGCAAGATTGAATCAGAATTCTGCCCAAGCTGCAGAGCTGATTGCTCTCACTAGAGCATGTGTGTTAGCAAAAGGGAAACGTGTGAATGTGTACACCGATAGCCAGTACGCTTTTGGTGTAGCGCATAGTTTTGGCCGATTGTGGCGAGAGCGTGGTTTCTTGACGTCGCATGGCACGAAAATACAGCATGGCCAGCTTGTAAACGATCTTTTGGATGCATTGACTTTGCCTGCACAAGTCGCGATTGTTAAGTGCAGTGCGCATCGTAAAGTGACGGATGATGTTGGTCGTGGTAATGCGTTTGCAGATGAGATTGCTAAGGAGACTGCCCGGAACCTTAGCACTCGAATGTATGTGACGAGTTCGGTTAGGTGGCTTGCAGAATCGAGTATGTGTGAGGACACTGTTGAGAGCGTGAAAGCAAATCAGAATGAGGCCACCGAGACTGAAAAAGCGAAGTGGAAAGAAAGTACGGGAAAGTTGGATGCGAATGGTTGCTGGATTGATTTGTCGGATCAGAAAAGATGGATGTTGCCTGATGCGTATGTGCTGGCCGTTGTGACAATGGCACATGGGTTAGCACATATCAGCGCGAAAGGCATTTGCAAGTTGTTGGCTGCTGTGTGGAAGAATGATGGCATTACGAAATGTGCTGAACGTCTGATGAATATCGAATATGATTCCGACTAGTGCTTGCCTACATGAGGGCAAAAGGAGCGTCTGAGGTTCCGTGACAATTATAAGTGGTGCTTTCGACTCGCACGAATATGGTCGAGTCTGGTATCTACGAACCGCAAATGACGAGTTTAGTAAGTGTGCGCAGTTTCGCTGTGCTAACTTAAACCGTTCGTTTGTTACGTGGGTTTTTCATCTGTACCCACGGGTTCCATCTTAGATACGGCATCCATTTTGTCTCTTGCCCTCAAGTAGCCAGCGAACGGACGTTGTCCGCTTCGCGACCCTGGGACTCCCAAGATATTTGCGGAAGACACATGTTCTTTGTAAGTGTCTTTATGACGAGGGGGTTGCTGCTGTAAGGCAGGTGGCGCCGCTCGAGGCTCATCTTGCCGCACGGACTTATTGTCTCAGCCGTACATCTCATTAGGCACGTCCCTTTGATGCCTGTATCTCGTGCTTCTCGATACCTCCCCTTTTTACACCCTTTCCGATCTCCCCACTGTCTCCGTCTTCCTCTGCACCTGTCTTCGTTCCTATTTCGATCTACTTTACTGCTGATTGGAATTCGCTAATGGTGGGAAGATGGGTTTTTACAGTTGGGAACCGCCAAATGTTTCCGCACTTATGTTCCGGACCTTGTGTGTTTCAAAGTGACCAAAGCGACCCCTCTGGGGGCTAATTGTGGGAACCGGGTTGTAAACTTTTGTGTAACATGTTATCCTATGGGTAAAAACTGTATAAAAGGAGCGATCCACAGAACCAATTTGAAGCAGTCTCCCCGAACTACACTCGATGTACTTCCTGTGACTTCTGTGTTCCCTGCAGCAAATAAACCTTGAATCTTTGACGCCGAAGGAAGTGTCCCGTGTCTCTGTGATTTGTACGCCGGAGCAGGTTACCCACGAAGGTTTCAGGTGTTGTGCCCTGGCACCGCTGGGTCCAAAAGAACCCAGTCCTTCAAGCCCTCGCCAGGAGCTGTCCTTTAGGGATACCAAGGGTGTCAGATACAGCGCTTACTGAGCCGGCTTGTCTGCGTTCGTTCTCAATTGTTACTGTTGCAGTTGCAGCAGTCTCCGTCACCTCGACGAGTCTGGCATTGCTCTTCCCTTCTTGACCCAGAACCGATCTTGCCGGTACTCTTTGGAGTAGATCGGCCACTTTAGGGCTGGCCGCAATCGCTTTCTGTGCCATGGCGTTTCCGCGTTTCGGCGTCATGGACGTTGGAGTAGCGGCTCCCTGCACCTCTGCCTCTTTTCGCCTTGCCTTGTCCCCCAGCTCGGTGGTCTCATGTTGCGCCTGCTTCACTGCCCTTGCCTTGGCAGCCGCAGATGCCGCTGCTGCTTTTGGAGCCATGGAGCCGTCTGCGACCATTGAAAGTAATTGATAAGCTTCAACTCCCGCTTTCCCTTTGCGATATTCTCTCCCCAGATAGCGTAGTACCGCAAGCCCGATTATTGCTCCTAATGTCAGCAGTTGATTTCTGGTGGGCTTTAAGTCCTCATGGCAGGTTTCTGCGATCATTTCATCTGTTCTTCATAAAAAAAAATCTTTAGCTCAGCATTACCGACATATTTCACTAGAGAGCTCTGGTCAAAGGCGTGCACTGCGGTTTCATACAACCGCCATCTTACCTCCTCATTTTCCTCTTTCTATATGAAAGAATGCAGCGCACATAGAAAGAGGAAGTAACAAGGAGAAAAAAAGATATTTTTCCTCTTTACGCCTCACCTGGGGAGGCGGAGCATTGTGGTGCATTCCCAGATCTAGCAGTGATGGTAAATCTAGCAAGATTAGGGGAATTAGGCGCTTGGGACACAGTGCACAAAGTATCGCAGCGTGCTGTATTGGTGCTGTTATAAAAGAGACGGGGCTTCAACCCTGCCTCTCTAACACAGAGGCAAGGTACTTGAAATCAAGTCTCCCAGCACACAAAATATTTCATAAACATAAAATAGGAATCATCTCATCCTCCTTATGCCCTTCAATCTTTTCTTTAATTGAATTGGGATTCTTCTGCCAGCCAACACGTGTTTCGTCAATGCGTGTGTCATCCTACGACTTCCTCAGGGCTGGAAAATGTAATTAAAGCCTATCTCACCCAATGATCCATTGCGTACAGTTTGGAACTTTGCACAGAGTGTTCCTCCCAACCAGTGGAGTGTTGGTGGAAAGGCGAATTTCTTACACTTCAACCGCTATTTCCACTTTATTCATCTCCACTAGGGTACATTTATTTGTGACATGCTTGCAGCTTAATCAGCACCCATCTCTATGATTGCCACTACACCCCGTGAGTGAGTCCTTATAATTTATTTAGTATAATAAAGTGGAAAAAAGCAGTACAAGTGTAAAAACATAGCATTTCCACCAACATTCCGCACCGTCTAATGCGAATCGGTGCAGAGGGACACTCTGTGTAAAGTTCCTAACTGTACGCAATGGATAATTTGTTGAGAAAGGCTTTAATTAGATTTTCCAGCCCTGAGGAAGTCATAGGATGACACACCCTTTGACGAAACACGTGTTGGCTGGCAGAAGAATCTGAATTCAATTAAAGAAATGATTGACGGGCATAAGGACTCTTATTTTGTGTTTATATAACATTTTGTGTGCTGGGAATCTTGCTTTCAAATCTAGTAATGCGTCAAAACCCAGGGGTGTTTCGTGGGAACACCCATGCAACGCTCATGGAACCCCTCCTTGGTCATAGTAAAGCACCACAGCAGTTTGCGCTGCGTTGCGTTACTCTGGATTTATCAAGCCAATCAGGACCACACAGAGTGACCTTGCGTGGTTTGATTACATCGCATTTTAAGGTTGCATCACACATGCAACACATTGCGTTGCGAACAAAGTGACGCAACTCCTACTTAAATATGGCCCATGGTGATTCAAATGAGGACATGTAATGGTAACAAGTCCTTACAGTGGGAAAGATTCTAACAGGTCCACCACCTTTCTGTTGGTGATGTTAACCCCTGTTCATCCAGCAGTGTAACTGTTGCTGGGGGTTGATAAAGAGGGTCCTTGAAGAGTGGCGGGATGCAGGACGAGGCATTGGTGGCAAAACTGAGCCCTGCGTGTAGGTAACCATGAAGAAATGATTCCTGTGAATGCGGTTACCTGATCCCAACACGGTGTCCTCTGCAGTCGGATCGAGGAATCCTCTGTGCCTAACTTGAGGAAAGGGCAGAGTGAGAGTGGGCTTGGTCCCTTTGAGTGGCGTAGAGTCTAGGCTGCTGGGGGTATGTGAAGTGGGGATATACTCATGGACAGGCCTGGGCGTAGTTCATAAAGTGACAAAAGAACTCTGCGGAGTTTGATATTCCTGACACTCGGGTAGGATTCCTACCCGAGCGACAGTTCGCGCTCGCCAACTTACAGTTTGCGAGTGGGGAAAAACTCTGCTGCACTACACGGAGTGGAGTTTTTTCTACACTCTGAAAGCTCAGCAAAGCACAGAGTTCAGAAAACTGTGCAAACTCCGCAAACGATGCGTAGTTCACTGCCCAGGCCTATTTGTAAGACCTGGAGTGCAGCAACGCGCGGGCGAGGACCAAGGGTGTTGAAGCTATGCAAGACCCTGGAGCCTGGAGGCCAGCAACTGGAAATGAGCGACACCTGGTGGGATGTGGCAGTGGAGGTGAACCCTGGCCCACCTGTAAGACGTCTGCAGATCGCACCCCCAATGGAGCCGCTCCTAAACACTGCCTGGGAGTGGGCACTGTGAGCTGGAGACCGAGCAAGTAACTGCGGGTATGTGTCCTGGAGGACCCTGAGTGCAGTTGAATGACTCAGGCCACCATGGACTGGGGTGCAAACTGGAGACTCACAAGCAGAGTACGTGGCTTCACATGAGGGATGCCTGTGGCATGGGTGAGAGAGCTGTCCGTGGTGCTCTGAATATGGACCTCCATAGCGTATTGAGAGGCCAGCATGCTTGAGGGATGGGAGAGAGCGTTTACAATGCTGGTAATACCACGCGTGTTGATAACAATGCAGACATTACATCGTTTGTGTTGTTACCATGCATGACATTACATTGCAAGTCATTTCAACGACTTGCGCTAGGTGGCGTGAAACACAAGGGAATGTATTGGAGTTTGAATCCAACACCTTTCCTGCTGTTGTGCTAACTGGAGTACGAATAGTAATTTATACTATTCCTAATTTATACTATTCCTAAATCCAGCGCACCATCTAGCTCAAGTCGATGAAAAGACTTGTGATGTAATGCCATGCGTGTTAACAACGCGGACGATGTAACAACCGCGTTGTTACCTACCGCATGGTAATACTACATGTTGTAACATCACATATTCTTGAGGGACGCCCCCCAAAAGTCCTTTGAGAGAAGGGGGAGAAAGGAAACGGACCTTGCTGAGGTCTCCACGGAGGGAAGGGGGACAAGTTCTGTGCTAAGTCATGTTGAAAAGCAGACAGTAGCTGACTGCTATAGGCGAATCCTTCATCTACATACCAATGGCCTTAGGGGGTTTATCAAAGGAGGACTAGCTCAGGGCACCTTGCCCTTTGCAGGACGGAGTGGACATGCAGCTTAGTGCATCGTTTGTGTGCAATAATGTTGCCACCTTTAGACCGTGCCGAAGACCCCAAGGGGGCAGGCCGAGCAGGGGTTTGTGGAGGACTCCCCTCAATCCTTTCTTCCACCGGCCATGCCACCGCCGGCTAGGCGCTGCCTGACCACATCCTGGACGCTGTTCACGGAACTCAAGAGGTCCTTGAGGCGGAAAATGAGACGGTAACCGTGGTCCTGGGCAGATGTCCTCAAGAAACTGGCCGATAAAGTTAGAAGCAAAGAAGCCACCATTGGTGACAAGCCCCTCAGGGCCTCTCAAATGACTTCAGATTGCATGAGCCACATTGGCTACCAGCACCCCCCACTCCCCCCGCGGCCCAGGCATGTTCAGTTGTGGCTTGACCGCTCCATTACCCTTTACTTGAACCTCATATTGCAGCATTCTTGAACCGCTGGCCACTTCCAACTTGAAAATGTTATGTGGGTATTTTCTATGAGTAAACAAAAAGAACAAACATGCAGGTTGTCCCTCCTGGATGTCCAGAGGGCCCTGAGGGCCCAGACACACCGTATTTGATTTTATTTCTGTCCAGATTCAAATTCATTGTTGATGACCCTACTTTTTCTTTGGTGGCCCCAAGGTGCCTGGGAGTGGTGGAAGGCTCCATCCCCAGGGCGGACTCAGTGCCCCGGGGAGGAGCGCAGTCCAAGCTGAAAGGATGCTGCGGCAGGACACGCACCCTGGGGAGAACTAAGAGCCCACCTCCAGGCGCTTGTTACGGTGACTTTCTTGCTGCTTGGTCTCCACTAGCATCTAGTTGACTTAACTTAGGATCGGCCCCAGGGAGGACCGCTCCAGGGCAGCACTTCAAGCTACATACAGCAGCGGTACTGTTACGCCGGAGGGGTGGAGAACATGCAGAGTGCGCATGATGGTTTGGCCGCCTGAGACAGCCGGACAGACCTCATGCACACTTAAGGTGCAGCCACCACTCCTCGCTCGCCCGCCCGCCTGGCTTCAACTGCAAGCTGAATACAAAAAACAAAATTATACCAACGGAGCGTAGCAGCCGCTGCCGCTGAGCCGAACCAATGACATTGACAGGGGGTGCAACCCCGCCAGCTGCTGCCTGGCCGCAGGTTCATTGGATGCCGGGTCTTTGGACTGTGCCGGAAGCAAAGAGCCCTGTACGCAGCCACCCTCAAAGCTGCGCTCAGGGGGGACTGTTCATACCTTTGCTTTGTCCTCTTGCTTTGCTGTGTTTGGACGGATGGTTGTTGCCGGATCCTCCAGACGTGGGAGTTTGGGACGCCAACACAGTGCAAGCCAGCACTTGACGTCCACAGGACAGCCAGGACCCCACACATGGATCCATGATTGGGCAGTGACCTTGGCCCAGTAAGACTGACAGCAGTACATTCCCTTGATTAAGGATGACGTCTGCAAGGAATGTGCAGGGCCTGGTGTCTGTCCATAAGTGCCACCAAATATTGTCCTACCCTAGAGGGAGGGTGTAAATGCAGCGCTCGTGCGGGAGACGCATCTGACCTTGCATCAATATTTGCAACTTCGTTGGGGTCACGCCCCTTATTCAGCATCACGTTGCTATCGATGTAGGTTCTCACTTGACAGATACCAACACATACATATATACAGTACATACATATATACAACACAGACATATAACCATACATATATTCAATACATACATATAACCATACATATATAGAACACATACATATATAGAACACATACATATATAGAACACATACATATATAGAACACATACATATATACAACACATACATATAACCATACATATATACAACACATACATATATACAACACATACATATAACCATACATATATAGAACACATACATATATACAACACATACATATAACCATACATATATTCAATACATACTTATAACCATACATATATAGAACACATACATATATAGAACACATACATATATAGAACACATACATATAACCATACATATATACAACACATACATATATACAACACATACATATAACCATAAATATATTCAATACATACTTATAACCATACATATATAGAACACATACATATATAGAACACATACATATATAGAACACATACATATAACCATACATATATACAACACATACATATATACAACACATACATATAACCATACATATATGCAATACATACTTATAACCATACATATATAGAACACACATATATAGAACACATACATATAACCATACACATATACAACACATACATATAACCATACATATATACAACACATGCATATAACCATACATATATAGAACACATACATATAACCATACATATATACAACACATACATATATACAACACATACATATAACCATACATATATGCAATACATACTTATAACCATACATATATAGAACACACATATATAGAACACATACATATAACCATACATATATAGAACACATACATATAACCATACATATATACAACACATACATATAACCATACATATATACAACACATACATATATAGAACACATACATATATAGAACACATACATATACAACACATACATATATACAACACATACTTATAACCATACATATATAGAACACATACATATATAGAACACATACATATATAGAACACATACATATATAGAACACATACATATAACCATACATATATACAACACATACATATATACAACACATACATATATCCATACATATATTCAATACATACTTATAACCATACATATATAGAACACATACATATATAGAACACATACATATAACCATACATATATTCAATACATACATATAACCATACATATATACAACACATACATATTACCATACATATATTCAATACATACTTATAACCATACATATATAGAACACATACATATATAGAACACATACATATATAGAACACATACATATATAGAAACCATACATATAACCATACATATATAGAACACATACATATACAACACATACATATAATCATACATATATTCAATATATACTTATAACCATACATATATAGAACACATACATATATAGAACACATACATATAACCATACATATATTCAAAACATACATATAATCATACATATATACAACACATACATATAACCAAACATATATACAACACATACATATAACCATACATATATTCAATACATACTTATAACCATACATATATAGAACACTTACATATATAGAACACATACATATAACCATACATATATTCAATACATACATATAACCATACATATATACAACACATACATATAACCATACATATATTCAATACATACTTATAACCATACATATATAGAACACATACATATATAGAACACATACATATAACCATACATATATACAACACATACATATATACAACACATACATATAACCATACATATATTCAATACATAATTATAACCATACATATATAGAACACATACATATATAGAACACATACATATAACCATACATATATTCAATACATACATATAACCATACATATATACAACACATACATATAACCATACATATATTCAATACATACTTATAACCATACATATATAGAACACATACATACATAGAACACATACATATATAGAACACATACATATAACCATACATATATACAACACATACATATATACAACACATACATATAACCATACATATATTCAATACATACTTATAACCATACATATATAGAACACATACATATATAGAACACATACATATAACCATACATATATTCAATACATACATATAACCATACATATATAGAACACATACATATAACCATACATATATTCAATACACACTTATAACCATACATATATAGAACACATACATATATAGAACACATACATATGTAGAACACATACATATATAGAACACATACATATAACCATACATATATACAACACATACATATAACCATACATATATTCAATACATACTTATAACCATACATATATAGAACACATACATATATAGAACACATACATATAACCATACATATATTCTTTTTTTTTTTGTCCTCATATATGCCACCAGTTAATGACTGCTCTAAAATAGGCGCTCTTCAAGCCACTGTCACAAACTATCCTTTCCAGCCCTCGTGTTTGTGGATAGCTATAGAAGATTGCCCAGAGGAATGGTCGTTACCCGTCCAACTTCCTTTCGGATTGGTTCTTGCAACTAAGGAAGGACAGGACCACTTACCTCTGGCATAATCATTGGACTATTGTTACTTTTCAATCCAGGCATTCAATGCTGACCACAACCTGACAGCTTTGTCACCCCCACATAAAATATCAAATTTACTCACCGCCACGATGTATTTAAGACAATCTGCGAATTTCGGGGGGATGCAGACTTCCATGCTTTGCAGATCTCTCTTCTAGCAATGGTCATAACATAAAAAATAAACTGTGACAAGTTACTGTTGAAGACATAATTAGGCAATAGACCAAAGAAAACCAATCTGGGTGAACATTGAATTGGAACCAACAATACCTCTTCTAAGAATTTACACAATTGTTCCCAAAAATTAGCTATATTTGGACATTCAAAGAACATGTGAATATCATTTGCGCTCATTAGATTGCACCTAGGACAAAGATATTGCACCACAGAGATCCTAGAGAGTTTCGCTGGGGTCCAATACACTCTGTGCAATGTATATAAATGATTCCTTCTTAAATTAGAAGGTTTAAAAATCTTTTGGGATAAAGAAAAGGAATCAATCCATAATTTCTCTACTTCCTCCGCTATCTGGACTGAGGAGGGGTCCCATATATTCTTAATTTCTGTTTCCAAATTGTCTTTATTGTTCAGTAATATATTATACCATTGTGCCGTTTCCCTTTTTATTTCTCTAGAATTACTATATAACTCTAAGAATGATTCCTCGTCATTTGAGACCCAATTTTGGCTTCCCCACCAGGCCGATAGTTGATAAAACTTGAACCTCGTTAATGTCCCTCCAGTTACACCCTCAAGAAATTCCCACTTTAAAACTTTCGATTCATCACATAAGTCCCCCCATTTCAAGAGACCTGCTCCTTTTTAAAGGGAGAGCCAGTTGATCCAATAAACACTCCGGGGTGCCTGGTGAGTCCCAAATTGGGGAGTATTGATGGTAATATTGAATACACAGCAACCTACACATCTGCGACCAATAGTATAAAGCAGCCTTTAAAACTTTCAGCCTGACTTTTTTGAAAAAATTTTTGTCACCAAATTTAAACAGAAAGTAATCAGTACCAAAAGGGAGATCCTGTAGCATAGCCTGGAATAGTAAACTATTTGAAGTAAAATCCAATCTATTAGCTAATATCCTAAAGTTTTTAAGCTGGAAAGCATAACAATAAAATAATAAGTCAGGGAGAGCTAAACCACCTAATTTTAGCCCTCTCCTTAGCTTCTTCCAAGCTATCCTTGGAGATTTTGTTGCCCAAATAAACGACCCTATTCTACCTTGTAAATTAAGAATATCTTTACTACTAAAAATGAAGGGAATAGAATTAAACAAAAACGTAACCTTAGGTAGAATGATCATTTTAACAAGATTCACTCTGCCGTAGATATTTAAGGGTAAAGCGTTCCACCTAGAGAGAAGTTTTTTGATCTCCTTTATCACAGTTTCCCAACTAACCTTCGGAGTGTCATCTATATTCTGGGTTAAATAAATACCTAGATATCTCATCTTGCATTTGGCTTCTGGAATAGGGAGTGGATTATTCCAACACATTACCTCGGTTTTCTCCTTATTAATAGTGTAACCTGAGACCAAGCCAAAGCTCTCCGCGAGCCAAAATAACCTCGGAATTGCTTCGAGGGGGTTTGAGGTATACAACAAAAGATCATCTGCGTATAACGCTGTCCTAATTGATAATTCCCCAATTTTAAACGAAGAAATAATAGTATCCTGCCTTAAAGAACAAACAAAAGGCTCAATGTAGACATCAAACAACAACGGAGACAAGGGACATCCTTGCCTTGTTCCTCTACCAACACTGAACCATTCTGACAGTCCTCCGTTGGCCCTGGGACTTCTATATAAAGCCACCACACTTTTAATATAAATTTCAGGAAAACCAAATTTCTTCATCGTTGACCATAGATATTTCCAGTTTACTTGGTCAAACGCTTTCGCAGCGTCTATTGCGACTATGGCCAAAGGTTTTTTGTTTTGAACTGCATAATCAATAGCTCCGATTGCCTGAAATGTAAGTTCATTCAGTTGTCTGCCCGGGATAAATCCGCGTTGATCCGGATGTATAATGGATTTGATCACCTTAGCGAGCCTGTTTGCCAAGATACCTGAATAAACTTTTAAGTCTGAGTTCAGTAAAGATATGGGTCGGTATGATTCTATCCTTTGTGGGTCTGAGGTTCCGTGACGATTTGAACCCGTGTTTTCAATATTGTCGGAAATACATAATATTGGTATCAGCGAACCGCAAATGATCCATTTAGCATATCCTGGTGTTTTCGCTATGCTACGAGCAAGAGTACTCTTGTAACCAACACATTTGTGATCTACCCATGGCATCCATCTTAGATCATGGCGGCCATTTTGTGTTTCTTGCCCTCACATACGCAATAACCTTTGATCACTTCATTTCGATTAAGGACACGTAGCCTTAACCGGAGATTCACCTCTTCAAGTGACACGTGCACCTTGGAACAGAACACGCTGTAGCTGCATGACTCGACAAAGGCTGTCTCCTCTGCCCGAGGCCAGCCCTACCGAACTGGTTCTCGTGTCCATTGTCCCGATCATGATTAGGCGTCCGAAGCCGGTAGCCTTGCCCATTTACAACCCACAAACATCCCTTATCCCACTTTTCTATCTTCCACACCTGGCTCCGTTCCTTTCTTTCTGAATCTTTATTAGGGGGAGGTAACGAAATTTACGATGAGGCGGTCCGGCTCTTGAATGCAATATTGACAAGGGATTGTGATGAACTAGTGGGAACCCCTCTTCGTAATGTTTGGCCTCAGATATTATCGACGGTTCCTGTGTAACGCCAAATATTTATTGTTTTAGACACAAAGGTTTTGGGAATGTATTACATGTAAAGAATTTGCCCCCAGCTTAAAATTCAGTATATAAGGAGCAACCCTCTTTGTACAAATCGAACAGGCTCCTAGATTCTGCCCGTGTGTAGTATCTGTGACTTCTGTGTCCCTGCAGTAATAAACCTTTGGTCTTTGACGCCACCATCGAGAAGCCCGTGTTTCTGTTCATTTGTGCACCAAGGCAGGTGGAACTCCGGGGTCTTTGGGTGTTGTTCCCTGACACCTCTGGACGGAACCAAAAAGTCCAGAACTCCAATTGGCGCCCAACGTAGGGCGACGTCATTCGGTACCGGTCCAAAAGCCTGAAGAGTTCGAGAAGCTTCGTGTGAAGATTCCTGAGGGAGGCGCCCCACTTCATCGATCCCGGCATATCGCAAAAGTGGCCCGAAGTTCTCTTCCACGAGGGTTCCCGTTCAGGACGGCTGCAGTGGGCCGTTGCCTTGACCGTCGCCCTGTCTTGGACCCGAGGTGCAGTCCTTAGTACAGCGAAACATGACGGGTTTCTCCTTGGTGACGTCTTCAGTGCCTCAGTTAAGTATTTAGTGGTTGCTAGTTGGTTACTTCGTGAGGGTTGTTAAAATCCTTTTTGGTTCTTGGTTTGGTTTGGTTTCGTAAGATTATCACTGGTTGTTCTGGTTACGATAATCTATTTGGTTTAGTTTGGGTATCGATACATCAGTTCGTTTTTGGTAGGCCTAAGTTCTTGGTTCAGGTGCACATATCTGTTTCGTGTTTTGTTTGTTCTGTGTTCTGGATTGCAAAATGGTAAGTCGGAGAAATTGTATGTTGTCTTGTTTTGGTTGCAACAGTGATTCACGATTGGAGGACTCATGTCTGGTTCCTCCGATTGGGACTCCCCTATATGACTTGTACTGTAAACATGGTGTGGGTCCTATATCTTATAATGAGGTGTGGGTCCGATATACGAAAAAAGATGGTGTCCTTAGTTGGCCACTGCATGGTAGTTTTGAACCCGAAATTCTTGACAATTTAGAAGCGAAATTGTTTAGGAAGAAAGCCCGGCCGGCAATGTTTGATTCTTTCCGTTACTGGCGAAAAGAATCTAAACAGAGAGAAATGAAAAGATTAAAGAAGGAACAGAAAGAGCAAGAAGAATTGACTCTAGAACAAGCGGCTAAGCAGCTGCAAGTTAACGAGTCTGAGAAGGCCATAGAGGTGGCCATTAGAGAGCATAGTTTGGCGATCGACAAGTGCTATCTTGCCTTGCCATCGAAAACAGCTAAGATACTGGAGGACCCCGAAAACGATCCTCTGTTGTCTTATCTGTTACGGTCACCTCCACCGTATGCACAAGGTGCTACGGCTCCACTTGTACCGAATGTTCAATTGCCGGTTGCTGGACAACCTGGTATTCCTGCTCCTCAGAATCAAGCTCCTGTACCTCCTGTGGTCAATGTGAATGTCCCTACGGCTCCTCCTCCTCCTGGATTGCCGACTTCTATACCTGTATCTGTGTCGCTTACACCTACTGTTCCACAAACTATTTTCCTCGATACTCCTACTGTCCCGCTATCTGTTCCTACCTCTACTGTGTTCTCTGCGTCTGCTAGTGTGTTGACTCCACTTTCTGTTCGTCGAAGAATCACTGATTCTGTTTCTAGCATTCTGACTCCTTTCTATAAAACTTTAATCAAGACTCCTACTTCTGACTCTGTTCAAAGACGTAGTCAGCTTCCGAGTACTGAGGAACGGGGAATTTTAGATTCCACGGCTCTCAGATGGATTTCGAAAAGTAGGAGATATAGTACGAAAGATGTGCTAGATACATTTATGCAGTGGAATGAACCAACGCAACGGTATGTCTTTGATGAGATGTGCTCGCTGTTACGTGAGGAGATAGAAGAAGATGATGTTGAATCGAATTTAGAAGACTTAATTAAGGTTCAGAAAGAGTTTGCTGCAGGAATGATAGTAGGTCAAAATATAGAAGAAGCGATGGAACTGATTTTAAGTTATAGAAATGACCCATCACTTCGTTCACCAAGAGATTTAGAGAAAAGTAAGACGAAGCTAAGTCGCCAATATCCAATGAGGGAGGTTCCTCCAATTTGGCGCGATGCTGTGCAAGCTGATGCAGTCCGTGGTATTGCAGCCGCTCCGGCCCAATTCCAAAGAGTGTGGATACACATTCCATGGAAACGAGCTGAAGTGCTAGCAGTGAAGCAGGCCTTGCCAGACCCGCATAAGAATCCTGCTGGATACTATAAGGAATTAACACAGACAGTTGAGGCTTGTGTAATGAATCTGGCGGACATCGATATGTTATTTGGTAATGTAGTTCCGCAACCAATTTGGGCTAAAATTCGTAAAGAGAATCATCCAGTTGCCCTAGGTGGTGATTGGGCAGCTATCATTGCAGCGGATGGTCAGCAAGTAGGTGGTGCAAAACCCGAACCCCTAATTGCTAATCTTCCAGGTAGGATAATCGACTTAATGAAGACTCTGATGCCCGCATCGCGTGTTAATTGGGACAAGTTGTCCGCATGCAGGCAAAAGAAAGACGAAAGTGTCTCCGACTTTTTCACGAGGTTCGAAGAGACTTTCGTAGATCATAGTGGTCAGGATATGAGCACAGAAGGAGGACAGAGACTGTTTGTGGATAAGTTCGTGCATAATTTGTTACCTGAGTTATGCAATAAATTAAAGGATTCCGAGAGTGCGTGGGCTGTCTCTACAACTGCGCAAATACTTGCAACTGCACAGTATTATGAAAATAGGGATAAAGAGGAGAAAGAGAAATCAGATAAGAAAACGAAAGACTTAAAGACTAAAGTTCTCTTGCAACAGGCGTATCCGCCTCGCATGAATCAGACTAATACGCAACAGGGTTCGTATCAAAGAACAGACTATAGCTCACCTAGGCCTCAATATCAGTGGAATCAGTGTGCGTACTGTAAGAAAGAGGGTCACTACAAGAATGAATGTCCAGTTTTAGCGCAAAATAATGCAGCAGCAGCTCAGAGAGGTCGTGGTGGTTTTGTGCAAAATCCTAGAGGTCGAGGGCGAGGTGCTATGCCTCCACAGACGAATGATCGTCCTTCCAATCACTTTGATCAACGAAATGGACAGTCTGCTCAGCAAAATAGATCTCAACAGTATCTTGTTGAAGACTATTGTGAAGTGGATGAGGGATTTCAGCAAAATGGGTACTAGGACAGCCATGGACAGAGAGAGGGAGTAGTATCAGTTCCAGTGGATCAGAGTGGGCCTTATGTCGCAGTAGCAACATCAGGTGTAGTCGAACCGTTTCTGTTGGATACTGGTGCAGCAAAAAGTTCTATCATTCATGCGAAACTCCCTGGCGCACCTTTGTCCGGCTTAACAAATGTTTCTGTAGGTTTTTCAGGCGCCCCTGTTTACAACCCCATATCTGGTCCTTTGTCTATTTCTGTTGGACCGTGTCAATTGAAAGCACCTCTAATTTTGACGACAGGTTGTAATGAAAATCTGCTTGGTTTAGACTTGTTAAAACGACTATATGCGACATTGTACTGTTCTCCGGAAGGAGTACAGCTTACATTGGGTAAAATAATCACCTCTCCGATGTACTTGTCAATGGATGCACTCCCGCCAGAGCTGCGTTCACTCCCTGATTCTCTTTGGGCGACTGGTCCTAATGATGTAGGCCTTTTAGAAATACCACCATATGTAGTCACTTTGAAAGCGAATGTAAAATTTCCACGAATTCCTCAATATAAAATATCTAGTGAAGGTGAGCGTGCACTTTTATTGATTGTACAAGATTTGATTAAGAAAGGTGTGGTTGAAGAAACTAGAGGAAATGTTTGTAACAGCCCTGTATTACCGATCTTGAAACGAACTGATCCTACAAAGCCTCCAGTGTATAGGTTTGTCATCGACCTCAGAGAAGTTAATAAGATTGTGGTCCCGCAGTTTCCTGTAGTTCCAGACATTACTGCCTTGTTAACATTGATTCCTGCTACAGCTACTTGGTTTTCAGTCATCGACTTGAAGAATGCCTTTTTCAGCATTCCGATAGCCGAAGAAAGCAGAGATATTTTCGGCTTCTGTCTAGGAGGTCGAAGTTTCAGATTTAAACGCGCTCCACAAGGCTATTGTGAGAGCCCATCTATTTACAGTCAAGCATTAAAAAGTCAGTTAGATACCTTTGTCCTTCCTCCAGGTTCTGCTCTAGTACAGTATGTAGATGATCTTCTAGTGGCTGCCGATGACAAAGAAACTTGCAAAGCAGCTACAATTTCGTTATTGCATCATTTGTCTAATTTGAATCACAAGGTGTCACCTTCGAAAATGCAATACTGCTGCCAAGAAGTGACCTACCTAGGTCATCTCTTGTCAAAGGAGGGAAGGAAGTTGACCCCAGAGAGAATAAAAGCAATTACGCAGATGAGTGTTCCTCGCACGCAGAGAGAAGTGCGTGCCTTTCTAGGTATTACCTCTTACTGTAGGCAGTGGATCCCAAATTTTTCTCTTTTAGCAAAACCATTGGTAGCTTTGACTGGGAAAAATGTTCCGAGTCCGGTGCCATGGTCTGATGAATGTCAGGAGAGCTTTTCTGAGTTACGAAATGCACTGTGTTCAGCTCCTGTATTAGGTACACCTGATTACAGTAAGCCATTCACGCTCTATGTTCACGAGAGAGAAGGTTGCGCGTTGAGTGTTCTGACACAGACATTTGGTGATAAACAACGCCCTTGTGCGTATTTTTCATCAACATTAGATCCGGTAGCTAGAGCGTTACCTAGTTGTTTGAGAGCTACAGCGGCAGCTGCGGCTTCCATTCGGCAATCTGCTGGTTTGGTGATGAACAACATGCTAGTGGTCATGGTTCCTCATGCAGTGGACACACTCATGAATCGAACTAAGACACAACACCTTACCAGTGCGAGATTATCTGGTTATGAGCTGACATTATTAGCGAGTCATATACAGATCAAAAGATGTAATGTATTGAATCCAGCAACGTTGTTGCCGGCTAATCAAGAGTCGAGTGATTCCGAGCCCCATGATTGTTGTTTTAGAACGGAGGAAGAGACAAAAGGACGTATTGATTTAAAAGACACTCCATTATCAGATCCAGATGGCACGCTGTATGTGGATGGGTCATGTTTTAAATTGGAGAATGGTGATGTGACTGCTGCCTATGCGGTAACGACTCTAAGAACGATTGTGGAGACTGCAAGAGTGAGTCAGAATTCTGCCCAAGCTGCAGAATTAATAGCTCTAACAAGAGCGTGTGTTTTAGCTAAGGGAAAGAGAGTGAATGTGTTCACAGATAGTCAGTACGCGTTCGGCGTGGCCCATAGTTTTGGCCGTTTGTGGAAAGAAAGAGGTTTCATTACGTCCCATGGGACTAAGATTCAACATGGTCAGCTAGTTAACGACCTGTTGGAATCTCTAACCTTGCCGACTGAAGTTGCGATTGTAAAGTGCAGTGCTCATAAAGCAATCACGGATGATGTTGGTCGTGGGAATGCTTTTGCTGATGAAACTGCTAAAAAGACCGCTAGAGACATGATGAGCAGAATGTATGTTGCTACGTCTGCAAGATGGATTGCTGAGTCTGGAATGTGTGAGGATACAATGGAAAGTGTGAAAGAGATTCAGAAAGAGGCAACTGAGGAGGAAAAACGTGTATGGAGAGAAAGTACGGGCAAGTTGGATTCGAGTGGGTGTTGGATTGATTTGTCAGAACAACAGCGTTGGATGTTGCCTGATGCGTATGTGCTTGCAGTGGTGACAATGGCGCATGGAGTAGCGCATATAAGTTCTAAGGGAATCTGTAAGATGTTGGCTCCAGTCTGGAAGAATGATGGGATCAGTAAATGTGCAGAGAGAGTGGTGAAAAATTGTATGATATGCCTGATGCATAATCCTGGCAAGGGAACTCCAACTCCTGCTGGTCACTTCGCTCCTCCTTCCTGCCCCTTTGAAGTGATTCAGTTAGACTTCATTCACATGGATCGGTGTAATAATCTGAAATACGTCCTGGTGGTAGTCTGTGCTTTTTCCAGATGGATCGAAGCATATCCACTAAAGGACAATACTGCCCTATTAACTGCCAAAATTCTTCTCAAAGAATATTTCCCTAGATATGGTATGCCACGGATTGTATGGTCAGATAACGGAAGTGAGTTCATAGGGAAAGTTATGCAGAGTGTGTGTGCCGGTCTGAGCATTAAACAGAAGTTCCACAGTGCGAACCACCCCCAGTCTGCTGGTTTAGTTGAGGGTTACAATGGCACCCTCAAACTAAAACTAGCCAAAATTCAAGCATCCACGGGTTTGTCCTGGCCAGACGCACTTCCCTTGGCTTTGTTATCAACGAGAGCAACTGTACATTCTAGAGTAGGGCTTAGCCCCTATGAGATTGTCTTTGGCCGCCCGGCAAATGTATGGGGTGTGCCTAGGCCAAAGGAGTTTTGTTCTCTAGAATATCCTATGTTGATTGACTACCTTTACGACTTGACTGCTAAATTGAGTCTTATTCACCAACAGGTTTTCGATGCATTGCCAAAGCCTCCGGAGAGTCCAGGGCATCAGCTGAAACCCGGCGATCAAGTCGTGATCAGAAACTTCGCGAGGACGAAGAACCTTCAGCCCAGATACGTCGGCCCCTTCCAGGTCCTGCTTGCAACGAGAACAGCAGTTCGTGTAGCTGGTCGCAAGCACTGGGTGCACGCGTCTCATGTCAAACGTGTACCTTTGCCACTTCCTTACGACGACTGGGTGAAGAAGGGAATTGGTGCCTCCGAATTTGAAAAAACGCCAAAGTTCATACCTTTCAGCGATGCCGAATTGATTACCGACACTCCGAAATCTGACTCTCCTCCTGAAAAGACTCCTTTGAACTCCGAACATTTGTCCTCTGCATCAGAAAAAACTCTGTCATCTGCGAACTTGAACACTGCAACAACTACTAGTGATACGCTATTTGCCGATCAAACAGTACCTGCAAAGCAAAGATACAATTTACGACCTCGTAATATGGACAAATAAAGCAGGCAACTGCCCATTGTGATATTTTGAAATTTTGAACTTTTGCCTCCAGCCAGGAAGTTTGCTATTGTTTTATTGTTTTTAAAATTGCCTTGCCGTCTGGGTAGCCGTAGGGTCGTGGCTGTGTGCCTAGTTGAATCTGCGGGGGTCTGACACAAGGTCGATCTTTCTGTTGGTTCTGGGAACTCCCAGGGCTGATAGAGGCATTTTCATCTACGTACACATCATCAGTGGTCGCGAGCGGATTGTAGAAGATGGAGCTTCCTGCGCTGCAACGAGAAAATGTGATTTATGTTCGCAGAAACAGACTTTACAGAATTCTTCACAGCAAATGCTTTTTAATACAATGTGCCATTACATTTTTGATTGTTTTTATAACGTTGGTGGGTGGAATCGTCTTCGGTATGAGTTTGATTTTTGTGCCAGTAACCACAGTACCTCCCCTTGATCCTGCTACTTCTACTGTTTCTTCTATACACTCTTTTCACTCGTTTCCTGAACATGAGCAAGCTCGACGCTCAGAATTCATTAATAACACTTTTGTACAGCTCTTGCACCAACACCAACTGGTAGTTAACACTACAGACTGCTGGGTGTGTGGCTTGATACCCCACACTATGGATAAAGGTATTCCCTATCTGGTTTTGCCTTTCAGCTATAATGGATCATTTCAGGCCCTTCAAACCATCTTTGCTTATGCCCTTGAAACCTATCCTCCGCGTCCACCACGTTCCACTAAATATAACTCTGCCAACAAAGCTTTAGTCCAGGGAATTATTGACATGATCAAGGACGTCAATAATACTCCATCTTACCCTAGAGACGAATTGCGAGTATATTTAAGTTGGAATTCTTCAGAGTATCGCCTTAGTTTGGGAGAAAGCAAGCGTAAAAGCTCAACTCCAATCTGGGTCGTACCTCACCGAGGTCAAGTCTGTTTGCAAGGTAATGGGAGAAATCCGAGAGCTCAGCTAGGGAGGAGTGAGTGCGTAGAGACTTACGTATTTCCGTCTAACTCTTCCCCTGCCTTTCTTACTGCTAGGGGTACCTACTTCATCTGTCGAGACAGAGCTTATACATGGTTGCCTGCAGACTTTTCAGGATCATGCTATATTGCTCGATTGTTGCCTCCAACATACACTGCTTCATCTGACTACCACAGGACCAGAGTAGCGAGAGGTGTCTTCAGCAAGGAAGATACTGCTGGTCAGGAAGCTGGAGACTTCTTCAAAGGCTTCCTTCCGTTCTGGGGGCCTATGGCCAATAGTAGAAACATACGTCAGCTAACACGGGTAGTTGAATCTACTATTACCGAAACTGCTGGTGCCCTTAGCAATCTGACAGCTGAGCTTCAGGCGGATAGACTCATGACGTTGCAGAACCGTATGGTTCTAGACGTTATACTTGCAGATCGAGGTGGGGTATGCAGAATGATCCAATCGAGCTGCTGTGTCTTTATTCCTAATAATGCTCCAACAGTCTACGAGGCGATCTCGAAGCTACACAAGATTTCCGACTCTATTCATGTAGACAAGGGAAACTGGTCCTTCATGGAGTGGTTTTGGACTCTGATATCAGCGTGGGGATGGAAGGTTCTAATGGTCATTGGTGTCATCTTAGTATTCCTCTTCTCATGCTGCCTGATTATCCAGTGTGGTCCTGCTCTGTGTAGTCTTTGTGCTGCAACCTGTTTTAGGAAACCACCTGCGTTTGGAGAAAAGGCGCGAGAAAGGATGATGATACAACAGCATGTCACTGACCTGATGAGCATAGAATTAGACTCTGACATAGACTGAGTAATTGCCTATGTAAGGGCAAAAGGAGGGTCTGAGGTTCCGTGACGATTTGAACCCGTGTTTTCAATATTGTCGGAAATACATAATATTGGTATCAGCGAACCGCAAATGATCCATTTAGCATATCCTGGTGTTTTCGCTATGCTACGAGCAAGAGTACTCTTGTAACCAACACATTTGTGATCTACCCATGGCATCCATCTTAGATCATGGCGGCCATTTTGTGTTTCTTGCCCTCACATACGCAATAACCTTTGATCACTTCATTTCGATTAAGGACACGTAGCCTTAACCGGAGATTCACCTCTTCAAGTGACACGTGCACCTTGGAACAGAACACGCTGTAGCTGCATGACTCGACAAAGGCTGTCTCCTCTGCCCGAGGCCAGCCCTACCGAACTGGTTCTCGTGTCCATTGTCCCGATCATGATTAGGCGGCCGAAGCCGGTAGCCTTGCCCATTTACAACCCACAAACATCCCTTATCCCACTTTTCTATCTTCCACACCTGGCTCCGTTCCTTTCTTTCTGAATCTTTATTAGGGGGAGGTAACGAAATTTACGATGAGGCGGTCCGGCTCTTGAATGCAATATTGACAAGGGATTGTGATGAACTAGTGGGAACCCCTCTTCGTAATGTTTGGCCTCAGATATTATCGACGGTTCCTGTGTAACGCCAAATATTTATTGTTTTAGACACAAAGGTTTTGGGAATGTATTACATGTAAAGAATTTGCCCCCAGCTTAAAATTCAGTATATAAGGAGCAACCCTCTTTGTACAAATCGAACAGGCTCCTAGATTCTGCCCGTGTGTAGTATCTGTGACTTCTGTGTCCCTGCAGTAATAAACCTTTGGTCTTTGACGCCACCATCGAGAAGCCCGTGTTTCTGTTCATTTGTGCACCAAGGCAGGTGGAACTCCGGGGTCTTTGGGTGTTGTTCCCTGACACCTCTGGACGGAACCAAAAAGTCCAGAACTCCAGGTCTTTGTTTGGCTTCGCAATTAATGAGATGGTTGCGTCCAGCCAAGAAGATGGAATTTGCTGACCTTGGATGAAAATTTCATTGAAAAGTTTAAGCATTGGAACAATAAATTCATCCAAATTATCCTTATAGATTTCAGTTGGGAGCCCATCTGGACCCGCAGCTTTCTTTCTTGCCATTCTTTCGACTAAGAAGGCTACTTCTTCATTACTTAAACGAGTTAGATTCCTCAGAATGTCTAAATTATCTATTTCTTCCGATGAAGTATTCACTCTTTCACGATAAAGATCTTCATAGAAAGATCTGGCCTCCTCTTTAATGTCTTCATCCTCAGATAGAACTGCACCAGTTCCTCGTTGTATTAAAGTTTTAATGTTGTTTCTGGACCTGTCAGCTCTGGCTTTCCAGGCAAGTAATGATCCACATTTCTCCCCATATTCAAAATTACGCAACTTGCTTACCTCCCATTTATCTCTTAGTATCTTTTCAGAACATAGTCTGTGATTAGTTTGTAAGTCATTTAATTCTTTTTCCAGCCTCGATATTTCTGTTCGATCATTAGAGATAGCATGGAGAAGTTGCTGCTCTTTTATTTTAATTAGATTGAGATTGTTTACATCTTTTTCTTTAATTAGCTTTCTATTTAGGGCCATTTGGGAGCCATATATTCCTCTTAAGAAAGATTTAAGGGCGTCCCATATGGTTCGATTTGGGGCTGAATCGTTATTAAATAGGAAAAACTCTCTTATACTTTTCTTGGTGCTAGTATTGAAATCAGCTTTCAATAAAATAGTCCTATCCAGAGTCCACCTATACTCTAGTGGGTTCCTTTTTTGAATGCTAATGCACAACTTAACCACTTAGTGATCTGATAATCCATTCAGGATATATACAATAGAATGAATATTTGATAACATCGTTTGATCCAGCAGAAAATAATCTATCCTGGAGAACTGATGATTTTTTTTGCTGTAAAACGAATACTCTCTCTGGGAGCCATGTTTGACTCTCCAGGCATCGCACAATGCATACTCCTTAATAATATTTTGCAGCGTACAAATCGATTTTTTTGGGCAGTTGTATCTAGCCTTTGAAGTGTGGTCAAGTTCTACATCCAGTAGCAAGTTAAAGTCTCCCCCTAGCACTATAGGAATAGGAAATTGTAATAAATATCTTGCTAGTTTATGAAGGAAGCATGGATTATCCTCATTTGGGCCATAATAAACCCCACATAAGAGTTTGACAGGGCCCACTGATACCACTACCGCCAACCACCGCCCTGACTGATCTGTAGCCCAATCATGGACAACAATTCCTTTATTGGCACGAATAATAATTGCCACCCCCCTAGTGGTACCCGATTGTTTGGAACAAAAGATTTCCTGAACCCACTTAAGTTTTATAAAAACATCCCTGCATTTATTTGCTTCCAAATGAGTCTCCTGCTCCGGCATTTTCTAAGAAATGGGAAACATTAAATTGTTTCTTATAACTCCCTAATCCATTCACATTCCAGGAGAGGATTATTGTTTGGCTAGCTTGCATACTCTAGTTTTAAATTTTGAATGTGGCAGATAACATACCTTAATACCTTATAAGAATGATAAGTAATCAAAAGAAAAAACTTTTTTATGGTGTCTGAGGACATTTTTTGTTTTTTTTTTCCCCTTCCCCTGAAACACCCACCCACCCACCCTGCAGGGAACCCTTCCCTCCTAATTGGCGAAAACGCCCTAGGAGGCCCTGTTCCCTGATCCCTGATTGCCCCACTCTAAAGTAAAGAAAAACATATATATGGGTCTCATTCCCCTATCTTTACTGTTCATTTCATGCAAAACTCTCTAAAAGAATTTCTTAACTAAATATGTGTGATGAAAAAAAGTAAAAAGAAAAAGGTGCACATTTTTATTTATTTTTTTTATGTTCCCTTTTATTTATATATTTTTTTTATTATTTTGTTTTTTTTATATTTCTTCACCTTCCTCCTCTCTCTTTTTATTATTATTTTTTTTTCCCCCTTCCCTTCTTCCCTTCCCCCTTTTTTTTTTTTTTTCTCTTTTACCTTTTTCCCCGCCCTTCCCCCCGCACCCCGCTCACAAACTTACTCTTCCCTACACTAAATACAGAGGAAATAAATTCATCTAGCCACCTCTACCTATGCTATTCCTCCTGAGCCTCATTCTCCTGAGCCTTCATTCTATCGAGAACAGCATCTACTTCTTCTGGAAATTGGCACGTGTACATTTTATTGTTCCACATGATTTTAAGAAGTGCTGGAAATTTCATCTGTACATTTGCCCCCATTGAACGCAATTCTGGCATTCTAGACCCTAACTCCCACTGCCTTTTAGCAGTTTTACCACCTATATCAGATCTGATGTGATATGGATTAGCTCGAAAGTGTAAGGAAGTGCGTGATAAACATCTATTCAGGATCAGTTCTTTCACACTGTATGTTTGGAAGTACACCAAAATCTTCCTGGGGGCTTTCCTGTCCGGGTGCAGCCTATACGGGTCTCTATGTACCCTCTGAATTTCCGCTTCTAGGTCTATATCTGGGCGATCTTTAAGAATATCTTCACGCAATAATCGGCAGACAAAACCTTTTATGTCCTCCACCTCGGCCCCTTCCGGAATTTTCAAAATCCTCAGATTATTCCGGCGAGATTGGGTTTCCAGTCTCTCCAGATCCATAGCCAGAGATCGATTCTGGGCCTTCAGGGCTGTTATTTCTTTAGAAGTAGTGTTTGAGGTCTCTGAGAGTGTTGAAACCTTACCTTCCAGTGCACTAGTTCTAATATTGATACCATCAATTTTTGTCTCTAGTAGGTCAAATCTATCATGCAGACGCTGTTGGTTTTTTTCAGAAGTCTCAAATTTACTTAGTAGATCTCCTCTTAAGGACTGCAGTAGAGATCCAAGGCTTTTATCTGAAAAATCGCTACCTCCGCAAGCTCCTTCTTCCTCTGTGCGGAGAAGTTGGAGTTCAACATCCTGCGTAATGTTTTCTGACAACTCACTTCCATGACTTATTTCTTGATTAGTGGCCCTTGGAAGACTAACTGAAGATTGTGCAATTTCATCGATTACCTTGGTTGCGGAGACCACTTCAACCGTTATCACTGGAGTGTTAGCTGATTCCAAAGCCCCATATTTATTACTCAAGGGAAAGGAAGCTAAAAGCGGGGAAACTGTTACCTGAGTTGGATTATTTAAACTCGGTTCCCCTCCACCCCCTCCATCCATACCTGTGCTGTCCGCCTTAGAAGACAATGCATGCTCCATTATCTTAAAGTAGCTCTTAAGTGAGGGAGTACCTTTAAGCAGGTTAGATTTAGATTGCTTTGAGCTTTTAGCCTTACCCCTCTTCGCTCCCCCTTTTCTGCTCTGTTTGCCTGGTGAAATTGGCTCCGGACCCTTACTACCAGCTTCGGCCAAATCTGCAGTATTTAGGACCCCCTTTATCTTAAGTTCCTTTCGTGAGCGAAGTTGGTATCTATTTTTGATGGCGCTTTTCTGCTCGCCAATAGCTACTCCCACCTTGGAAGGTAGATCAGGTACCTTAGCTGAAAAGAGCCCTTTCGCTGTGTCTTCCTTCCTGGGGGGGCTTGTGTTTCCCAGGTTAAATTGCTGTATTACAGGAGTTCCCCTGTCTGCATCCATACAAACTGTAGAATCCCAACAAGATGCAAAGGCAGGGAAATGAGAGCGGTTTGTGACTCCTGTTAACCGATACCATAGGGCAGCTTTCACGCGAAGCCCGATGTTGTAGCCGCCTACCCAAGGTTTTACAAGGACTGCCTGGGGTCGTACATCACAACCGCAGCGCCCGTTCTCAAAACGCTGAAATCTCACACCAGATACTGACGGTAACACTTCACCTGAAACCCGATACAGCTGGCCGGTGGACGACTCCCTGGCGTACCGCCGTTCGTGAGTCCAGTCGTGTTGCTCTTTCATCCGGCCTGCCAAGTGGTCCGCGTAGGTCCTAGTGCCTTCTCCTTCCTTCCGTCTCCCTATTCGTGGTCTCGACGTCTGCCTCAGCTGTCACTCTCGGTCCGTGAGCGCGGGGAGAGCCCGGGAGAAAGGCGAGAGAGAGAACTGAGTTGCCGTGCATCCGAAAGGGAAAATAAAGTATGGCTTCTCACTCACCTATACAACCAGCATGGCCCGTTTTAATTTCCGCTTGCAAAGTAAAGGAGGAGACCCATATTGATTCGAACTAGGGCTTCAGGGTCGGAGCCTCGCAGCAGCCGCTAGCCTGCCGCCGCCATGTTCCCCCGGCCCCCGGGAATGTAGGTTATGCTAAGGTAAATATGAAATGAAGCAATCCAACCCCAACCATACATATATTCAATACATACATATAACCATACATATATAGAACACATACATATAACCATACATATATTCAATACATACTTATAACCATACATATATAGAACACATACATATATAGAACACATACATATATAGAACACATACATGTAACCATACATATATACAACACATACATATATACAACACATACATATAACCATACATATATTCAATACATACTTATAACCATACATATATAGAACACATACATATATAGAACACAAACATATATAGAACACATACATATATAGAACACATACATATAACCATACATGTATACAACACATACATATATACAACACACACATATAACCATACATATATTCAATACATACTTATAACCATACATATATAGAACACATACATATATAGAACACATACATATATAGAACACATACATATAACTATACATATATACAACACATACATATATACAACACATACATATAACCATACATATATTCAATACATACTTATAACCATACATATATACAACACATACATATATAGAACACATACATATAACCATACATATATACAACACATACATATAACCAAACATATATACAACACATACATATATACAACACATACATGCAATCACACGTATGACGCCGGTTACGACAAGAGGCGCACGAGAGATCCTGCCACTAACATTTAGCTTGAAGTGACATTTACTGAATATCTTGACAACAGGGAGAGCTACACAATGTCCTGGCGCCTGGAGCAGCTGCTGTGTGACCAGCTTACACAACAAAGGAGGGTCTGTTCCAAGGAGGCGCTGAGGTAGTAATCTCTCCTCCGGCCTAGGAAAGAATGAGCGCTGCCGCACTCAATGGACCTATTGTGAGCCACAAACTTACGTCATGGCATTGTGTCCATGTGACATTTGCGCACTCCGTACCACCATCACCCACAGCCTCCGCCAGCGCGTGTCGCAGCTTTCATGGCTGGTCACAGACTGGACCAGGCCCACCACCCACCAAAGAGTGGAGTGGGGTGATTTAGGGTCTTTGCGCTGGTGGATATATTTATTTTCAGATTTCACAGGTCCAAAAAACAAACGGAGTGAGTTTTGGTCATTTGTACTTTTCACCTCTGACTGAAATATTGTGCATTGCTTGTAGGTTGTTGTAGATCCTGATCCCCGTGAAGGTGTGAACTAACAGAGTGGTAGGATACTGATGAGAAGGTGCATGCCATTATGTGGTGACAAATATTCATGGAGGTGGCATCTGCTGCCCTAGGCTCAATGAAGCCCACAGCACCAGCTGTCCATGCCAAACACCACCCTATGGCACCTGGGGCAGGATTATACAGAGTGTCCCGGGGAGCAACGGCAATCTGCACCCCTTTTGGTGCCCCAGGCACTATGGTATCACACAAGGGGTCGGAGACGCTTGTGCGTCCCCTTCTATGATACCGATAGCGCTGGCGCGTATAAACTGCCCGTGCTACGCGGCAGAAGTGTCAATGCCGCAGAGTCCAACTATATGCGGCGGAAATGTGTATGATGCCGATGTGAGAAGTTGGCCTGATATATAGTGCTCACTATTCTAGTGATCACTGTGTATCATTCCAAACGACCCTTATTGATGATTGGTTGTACGTCAACCGTAGACCAGCTATCCTAGTAGCATGGACAAGAGCAGTCTTTAGGCTAAACTCTAGAGGGCGTGTTAAGCCAGCTGTTTTACCATCATATATACCCCTTGAACACCAAGTGAAAGGACACCACACAAGTTGTTATGAAAATAAAAGGATATTTATTTATAACAAGTCTACCCTGATCTCTTTATGAGTCAGGGAGCTAAGCACACAACAAAACTCTTAAGAAAATACTTTAAGTCGTACAATTTACACAAATGCCTGCGGGGCACGAAAAACCATATACTACAAAAGTGGAATGCAAAATACTAGCAGGAAAGTAACAAGATCCAGAGGCTTCAGGATCGCTAGGACTACACTACTGAACCCTGAGGTTAGGAGCAGGAGGCCTAGGGAGATCGGGTGCAGAGTGTGCACTCTCATGCGGGATGCGGGACAAAGTCTATGGATGCTAGATTTCGTAAAGTTAGTGTTATTGGACGAATCCGACTAGGTAGGCTGAAAACGAAAAAGGATCTGGACACTTGGATAGTGAACCTACATTGGAGCATCAAAATGCTCAAGTTACCTAGCCCAGGGGCTGCGGCTGCATAGGGTTTAAAAGACGTCGGGAATCCTCGTTGTAGTCTATGGAGCCTGAAAGAAGAAGTTGCTGGCAGGCGACCAGTGAAGAAGTTCGGTGTGATCCAAGCCTGGATCGGTGATGGAGACGACCTGAAAGCAGAGGGGACTCAATTCTTGATCACTAGCCAGTGATCAGATGGGCACCAGGATGGCACCGGATGAAGTCATCTCGACCAGGTGAGTGGGTGACGCTGGGCTCTGCAGTCTCTCGGACCAGAAGGCGTTGTCGGCGACCAGGATGGAGGTGCGAGCTGTCCCACGAAGGTGTCTGCTGTCGGCGATGCTGGACCCAGGATTGGAAACAAAACAGGTGCTGGACCGAATGTGGATCAATGTCACACATTCATCCCAGTCCAAAGATCTGGGCCCAAATCCATCGTTTTTTTGCACTCCACACCACCCTGGGTTAGACAATGGTGATATGCAAATCAGCTCTGACCCTGTGCCCCATGGGAACAGTCCAGTCCGAACTACAAAAGCCATGTCCTTCCCAGAACGGAATCAAGCATCCGAGGACCGGACCGGTTTCGAGGTAACACCTCTCATCAGCCCGGCTAGCTTGACTCCAGTGGTGTGGAGTGCCTGGGACCCACGTCTGAGCATCCCCAGCGCACTTATGGCGGTATTGCAAACAAAACAGGTGATGAACCGAATGTGGATCAATGTCACACATTCATCCCAGTCCAAAGATCTGGGCCCAAATCCATTGTTTTTTTGCACTCCACACCCCCCTGGGTTAGACAATGGCGGTATGCAAATCAGCTCTGACCCTGTGCCCCATGGGAACAGTCCAGTCCGAACTACAAAAGCTATGTCCTTCCCAGAACGGAATCAAGCATCCGAGGACCGGACCGGTTTCGAGGTAACACCTCTCATCAGCCCGGCTAGCTTGACTCCAGTGGTGTGGAGTGCCTGGGACCCACGTCTGAGCATCCCCAGCGCACTTATGGCGGTATTGCAAACAAAACAGGTGATGGACCGAATGTGGATCAATGTCACACATTCATCCCAGTCCAAAGATCTGGGCCCAAATCCATCGTTTTTTTGCACTCCACACCACCCTGGGTTAGACAATGTCGATAACCAAATCAGCTCTGACCCTGTGCCCCATGGGAACAGTCCTGTCCGAACTACAAAAGCCATGTCCTTCCCAGAACGGAATCAAACATCCGAGGACCGGACCGGTTTCGAGGTAACACCTCTCATCAGCCCGGCTAGCTTGACTCCAGTGGTGTGGAGTGCCTGGGACCCACGTCTGAGCATCCCCAGCGCACTTATGGCGGTATTGCAAGCAAAACAGGTGATGGACCGAATGTGGATCAATGTCACACATTCATCCCAGTCCAAAGATCTGGGCCCAAATCCATCGTTTTTTTGCACTCCAGACCACCCTGGGTTAGACAATGGCGATATGCAAATCAGCTCTGACCCTGTGCCCCATGGGAACAGTCCAGTCCGAACTACTTGATTGCTTGATGCTTGATTCCGTTCTGGGAAGGACATGGCTTTTGTAGTTCGGACTGGACTGTTCCCATGGGGCACAGGGTCAGAGCTGATTTGCATATCGCCATTGTCTAACCCAGGGTGGTGTGGAGTGCAAAATAACGATGGATTTGGGCCCAGATCTTTGGACTGGGTTGAGTGTGTGACATTGATCCACATTCGGTCCATCACCTGTTGTGTTTGCATATTGGACCCAGGATTGGGGCAAAAAAACCTTGGCAAAGGCAAACCCACGCGGTGGACTCAAAATGGCGTCTGGAGTGGACCAGGAGGGTCCGGGGTAATCCTCTGTTGGAGGGGAGCAAGGGCCAGTCTGGAGCAACCAGACCAGCGATGGAAGTGTCGTGGTTCGTCGTCAGGAGGGCTACAAGCCAGCAGGCAAGTGGCCGGACAACGCGGTGAGCAGCAAAGAGCAGAAGGGCCCCACGCAGATCTTGTGGATGCTGGGGGGCTGGACTTCGGTGCTGGAGCTGCTCAGGGTTAGGGCTTCTCAAACCCCAAAGCACTCACTCGAGGATCCCTCGGCGGTCGTGCTGGATAAGCGTCGTGCAGTTTTGAAGATGGCCGGTCCCTTCAGGTCTCGTCACACCCACGAATCTCAGCGTGGCTGATGATGCAGGTAGAGGTCAGAGGTGCCAGGGAATCCGGGTCTCGTCGAGCTGGGCAGTCTTGATCCGGAGGATGGACTTGCAGCAAACCGCATGCGCTTAGATGGTGCCCGCTGGTGCAGGGTGGCTACTCCTTAGCCACAAGGGAGAGTCTTCAGAAATGTTCAAGCGTTCTTTCGTGGAAAGTAGTCAAGATTCAGAATTATCTAATTTGGGAAGGGGGCCCGCTCCTACCTTTATACTAAAGAAAGGGGCTGGCACGCGACTAAGCCCTGGAACTGGTTCAAGCCGGCATATGCACAGTGAGCACCGGGGTGCCACTTGCAGTCACCTTCCTCTCAGCCCTGCCTACCTGGGATACACAAAACCCTGTCTGGGATGGTGCTAGCACCGCCCCTGACAGGAAACCCTTTGTCCAAGCTCTCCTCGCTGGAAGGACTCCCAGCAGCAGGAGGTCAGACTTGTGTCTGTGGTGGCAGCATCCATTTTGTGGAGCTGAGGCTGTGTTAAGCTTTAACCGGGGTTCACAGTTACATACATGTTGTGTCCCTCTAGAAGGGTGGAATGCTAACCCCGTCGCCAGAATTGGCGAGGTGTTAGTATTCCAATTCGTATGACACCTTACTCGACATGTTTTGATAAAGCGATACCAAAGTTGGCAAATAACCGCGAGGATTATAAGGCACTTAAGAGTATATGGTACGCGTTATCATGGAACAGCTATTAGGACTTGGTTCCGCAAGCTGCAGACGGGCTCAGCTCATGCCAGAGCACCATCTCACATAATTCCAAGCACTCTGCCTTCAGGATTGATAAGGCTTGCCATAGGAGTGACTGATAGAAATACATGTGTCCATTTTAGGGTTAGATATAGGTATACTATATCTAAAGCAAAGGGTGATTACACCTCCTTGCCCCAGCTGTCGTGCAGCCAGTTGTGCCAGATTTAGATGGCCAGCCAGGGGTGGCATAATACATGCTGCAGCCCCTGGTAGGCCCTGGGTACCTATGCCCTGGGTACCTAAGGTACACTGTACAGGGACTGATAAGGTGACTCAGTATCCAATTAGATATGCACCTAAGGTACATGGAATCCATTTTACAGAGAGAGCAGTAGGCCTGGGGCCCTGAATAGCAGGGTCCCAGGTCAACTAAGTCGGAAAACCAGCAAAACACCAGGCAAAAAGTTGGGGGCAACCATAGTCAGGTATCCACCTTCCTACATAACCTCCCCCCCAAACGAAAGGAGATAAGGCTATCCTTGACCAGGTACGCCTATATTGCCTGAGTGGCCATATGAGGTGGTATATGCACTGGCATGGTTACCCCCTATATCATGGTCCACTAAGCAATCCCTCACCCTAAGGGTATCTGAGGGTCTCCACCATAGGGAATCTCAACCTGTGGTGTGTTTTGGCAAAGTGAAAGGCTGGTGTGGGAATGGAGTACTGAAGTGAGGCTCCACTAATGTTGGGCTCAACTTCCTCCAATCACTATCCACCATATGTGCCTTTCTTCCCAGGACTGAGTTGCTGTGAGCTCTCAGGGTCAACCTCTGGCTACCTAAATCTGGAGGCTGAGTCCATCTGTTTGGCTTACTGGAGGGACAGGTCAGGTTTGGGGCCCTCGGGTCCCAGGTTTGGCTGTGCCCAACAGTGTCCATCTGTGGAAGGTCCCTAGCTAATTTTAAGGGGGATCCCTCAGAAGTTTGTTTTATTTTCACTTGGCTAGGACTACTAGCTTCAGTGCCCTTAATCTGCTGATTGGGGAGTTCTTTTGGACAGGGGGCCCTTTGGGGTCCACCACTGGCCTCCCTGACTTCTACAGCCCTGGGCTGACTGGGGCAGGGTAGAGAGGGGCAGGTTACCTGCTCCAGACTGGGTCCCACCTTGGAAGGGTCCACTGACATCAGGGGCTCTGCCAGGCTAGGCCTGACTACCTCTGGGGCAGTTCCTTCACAAGGGGTCAGATCAGTTCCCTGAGGAGGCTGATCCTTTCCTAAAGTCTGGTGGGAGGGAGATTTCTCTTCCTCCTCAATACTCTCTGTCTGAGTGGAGTGATCCATAGTTTCAGGTTTCACAACACTATTATCTGTCTGAGTTTGAGCTGTGGCCATCACAACTCCACCACCCTTTTCAGGAAGGGACTCAGTTTGGGTATGGGCTGTTACCATCACAGCCTTGCCAACATGTTCAGGGACGGAATCTGTCTGAGATTGGGCTGTGACTGGCACAGCCCTCCTGACCTGTTCAGGGAGGACATCTTGGACTGGGGCTGTGGCTATCACTGCCCCACTAACCTTACCAAGGAGGTTTACCATTTTAAAATGGGTTTCTTGCTCTACCTCAGCCCAGGCTGAGATCTCTAAATCATTCCCCAGTAGGCAATCTACAGGCAAGTTTGATGACACTGCCACTCTCTTGCGGCCAGTGACACCTCCCCAGCTGAGATTTACCACTGCCATGGGATGATCTTTCTGCACTCCATCAATGTTGGTCACCTGGTATGTGGCTCCAGGTAAACGTTGCCTTGAGGGGACTAGGCTCACAGTCACCATAGTGAGGCTAGTCCCTGTGTCTCTATAGGCCTCAACTTTTGACCCATTGATGAGGGGCTCCTGTCTGTACTTGTCCAAAGTGTTGGGACAATCAGTGAAGATGGCAAACCCCATGCCAGTCTCACAGACAAGAGTATCTAAGTGTGGGGACCTGGTTAGGCCAGAGTCCCCAGGAACTCCCAAAGTAAATGCACCCAGATTCTTGGGGGCACTCCCACCACCTGGGGGATTACTACTAGTAGTAACAGGAGGCTGGGAAGTTTTACTTGGGGGTATGTTCTCCTTATTGTCGTTGGCCCTTGGGCAACTGCTGTCAGTTTTGTAATGGCCTACCTGTTTGCAGGTATGACAATAAGGTTTCTTTTGGGTATTGGAAGGATTTTGGGACCCACCCTTTTCAGAGGATTTTTGGGGCCCTGGGGTTTGATCAGAGGATTTATTCCCACCCTTCTCTTGAGGCTTGGTTGATTCCTTCTTTTGGTCACCACCCTGGTTCTTAGGCCTAATCCTGGTTCTGACCCATTTGTCTGCCCTCTTACCCAATTCTTGTGGAGAGGTCAGATCAGAGTCTACCAGGTGCTGGTGTAATAACTGGTTCTGACAATTATTTAAGACTTGCTCTCTCATAATAATATTATACAATCCTGTGAAGTCAGTAACTTTACTACCCAATAGCCAGCCTTCTAGAGCCTTAGTGGCACAGTCAACAAAGTCAGTCCAATCCTGAGACTGAGTTTTCTGGGTGTCCCTGAACAGCAACCTGTACTGCTCAGTTGTTAAGCCAAACCCATCAACCAGTGTATTCTTCAGGACTTGGTAATTGTTAGCATCCTCAGCTCTAGTAGTGAGGAGCTTATCTCTACCTTTGCCTTCAAAGGAGAGCCACAAGATAGCTGCCCACTGACTCTGGGGGATGCACTGGACAGTGCAGGCCCTCTCCAAAGCAGTCATCCATTTGTGGATGTCATCCCCTTGTTTAAAGGGGGGCGCTATCTTACTCAGGTGTCTAGTGTCTAAACTCCTGTCTTTTTCTCTAGGTAAAATGCTGCCACCAGTGGGGTCTGCCCCACTCAATTTCTGCTCTTTAGGAAAGGCAAGTCTATCTTTGGCCAGGGCAAGTTCTTCCCTTTCAATCTTCAGATTGACTTCCCTCATCTTTGCCTCATGCTCTCTCCTCTGAGGGGATCTCATCCCTCTGTGAGAAGAGGTCTGAGAGCCATTGGTTCGAATGGATCTCGTCCACTCCCAATGTTAAGCCTGCCTGAGAGTGGGCCTGGGGGTCCCCCAAGTCCATGTTCATGCCTGTTTAAGTTGGTCCTGGTGAGTCTACTGACTTCTACCTGACCCTTGTCTGCCTCATCCCCTGACAACTCCTGATCCTCTTCCTCTCCTTCACTCACTGTTCCATTGAGGTTGAGGTCAGGGTCCCCAAGGGTTCCCTCTAAGGGGGGCATGCTCCCATCTGGATTAGAAGGGGCTGGGTTAGAAGCCCTCCTCGCATCATAAGTCTCTAAGAGACCAATCAGGAATTGGATGGTAGGGTTAGAACCCTGTTTTAGCTTCCTGGAGGTAAACACTTGTCTCATCTCCTGGAAGCTAAGAGCTGCATATCTTGATATGACCTGTGGAGGGTCAACTGACACAAGGGGGGCCTCTGAGTTCCCTCCTTTGTCTGACATGCTTTTCTAGTGAGGTGTAAGTGGTGCACTTACCTACACTATTTGTTTGCCTACTGATCCCTTGCTAAGAGTTGTAGTCAGGGTGTGCTAAGCCCTGTTGAACTACAACAGCTGGTTCAGTAGAACTCAGAGTATTCTAAGCTAAGTTATATGTACCTTGGTACTTATGTGATCTTTCAAATGATATTCTTAGGATACGTGTGGTAAAACAACAGCAAGCTCAAATCCCAACCACTGCTCACCAATGTGAGAAGTTGGCCTGATATGTAGTGCTCACTATTCTAGTGATCACTGTATATCATTCCAAACGACCCTTATTGATGATTGGTTGTAAGTCAACCTTATAGACCAGCTATCCTAGTAGCATGGACAAGAGCAGTCTTTAGGCTAAACTCTAGAGGGCGTGTAAGCCAGCTGTTATACCATCACATATACCCCTTGAACACCAAGTGAAAGGACACCACACAAGTTGTTATGAAAATAAAAGGATATTTATTTATAACAAGTCTACCCTGAACTCTTTATGAGTCAGGGAGCTAAGCACACAACAAAACTCTTAAGAAAATACTTTAAGTCGCACAATTTACACAAATGCCCGAGGGGCACGAAAAGCCATATACTACAAAAGTGGAATGCGAAATACTAGCAGGTAAGTAACAAGATCCAGAGGCTTTAGGATCGCTGGGACTACACTACAGAACCTTCAGTTTAGGAGCAGGAGGCCTAGGGAGATCGGGTGCAGAGTGTGCACTCTCACGCGGGATGCGGGACAAAGTCTCTGGATGCTAGATTTCGTAAAGTTAGTGTTATCGGACGAATCTAACTAGGTAGGCTGAAAACGAAAAAGGATCTGGACACTTGGATAGTGAACCTATGTTGGAGCACCGAAATGCTCAAGTTACCTAGCCCAGGGGCTGCGGCTGCATAGGGTTCAAAAGACGTCGGGAATCCTCGTTACAGTCTATGGAGCCTGAAAGAAGAAGTTGCTGGCAGGCGACCAGTGATGATGTTCGATGTGATCCAAGCCTGGATCGGTGATGGAGACGACCTGAAAGCAGAGGGGACTCAGTTCTTAATCACTAGCCAGTGATTAGGTGGGCACCAGGATGGCACCGGATGAAGTCACCTCGACCAGGTGAGTGGGCGACGCTGGGCTCTGCAGTCTCTTAGACCTGGAGGCGTTGTCGGCGATCAGGATGGAGGTGCGAGCTGTCCCACGAAGGTGTCTGCTGTCGGCAATGCTGGACCCAGGATTGGGGCAACAAACCTTGGCAAAGGGAAGCCCACGCGGTGGACTCAAAATGGCGTCTGGAGTGGACCAGGAGGGTCCGGGGTGCTCCTCTGTTGGAGGGGAGCAAGGGCCAGTCTGGAGCAACCAGACCAGCGATGGAAGTGTTGTGGTTCGTCGTCAGGAGGGCCACAAGCCAGCAGGCAAGTGGCCGGACAATGCGGTGAGCAGAAAAGAGCAGAAGGGCCCCACGCAGATCTCGTGGATGCTGGGGGGCTGGACTTCGGTGCTGGAGCTGCTCAGGGTTAGGGCTTCTCAAACCCCAAAGCACTCACTCGAGGATCCCTCGGCGGTCGTGCTGGATAAGCGTTGTGCAGTTTTGAAGATGGCCGGTCCCTTCAGGTCTCGTCACACCCACGAATCTCAGCGTGGCTGATGATGCAGGTATAGGTCAGAGGTGCCAGGGAATCCGGGTCTCGTCGAGCTGGGCAGTCTTGATCCGGAGGATGGACTTGCAGCAAACCGCATGCGCTTAGATGGTGCCCGCTGGTGCAGGGTGGCTACTCCTTAGCCACAAGGGAGAGTCTTCAGAAATGTTCAAGCGTTCTTTCGTGGAAAGTAGTCAAGATTCAGAATTATCTAATTTGGGAAGGGGGCCCGCTCCTACCTTTATACTAAAGAAAGGGTCTGGTACGCGACTAGGTCCTGGCCATGGGTGGGAGCAGGAAGGGGGGTGGTTACACCCCTCTCCCCTGTCCGGACTTTCCCCAGCTCAGGGGCTGGTGTGCCCCTGGGACTGGTTCAAGCCGGCATATGCACAGCGAGCACCGGGGTGCCACTTGCAGTCACCTTCCTCTCAGCCCTGCCTACCTGGGATACACAAAACCCTGTCTGGGATTGTGCTAGCACCGCTCCTGACAGGAAACCCTTTGTCCAAGCTCTCCTTCCTGGAAGGACTCCCAGCAGCAGGAGGTCAGACTTGTGTCTGTGGTGGCAGCATCCATTTTGTGGAGCTGAGGCTGTGTGGGTCTCAAGGCGCTAAGGGCGGGGGGACGAGGACAGCAGATACTGGTCGAACAGCCATGTCTTGAGGCGTCTTCTGAAGGTCAGCAGGTCCTGGGTGTTGAGTAGGTGGGCGGGGAGGGTAATCCATGTCTATGCGGCGAGGTAGGAGAAGGATCTGCCACCGGTGGTCGTTCGACGGATTCATGGGCCGGTGGCAAGGGCGAGGTCGGCGGAGCGCAGTTGGTGGTTCTGGGTGTAGAATGACAGGCTTTCGTTTAGGTATGCTGGTCCGGCATTGTGGAGTGCTTTGTGCGCATGGGTGAGGAGCCAGAAGGTGATCCTCTCGTTGACCAGGAGCCAATGCAGGTCTCATAGGTGGGTGGTAATGTGGCTGTGGGTGGAGAGTCTGAGGACGAGGCGAGTGGAGGCATTTTGTATGCATTGGAGTCTCTTCTGGAGTGTAGCTATGGTTCCTGCTTAGAGTGCGTTTCTATAGTCCAGCCTACTGCTGACAAGCGCCTGGGTGACCGTTCTGGTTTCAGTGGGGATCCATCTGTAGATTTTCCAGAGCATTCAGAGGGTGTTGAAGCAGGATAAGGAGACGGCGTTAACTTGCTGGTCATGGTGAGCGTTAAGTCCAGGATGAAACACAGATTACGTGCGTGGTTTGTAGGTTTCAGGGGAGCTCCCAGCCCGGTAGGCCACAAGGAGTCATCCCATGCAGTAGGGGTGGATCCGAAAATGAGGACCTCCGTCTTACTCAAGTTCAGTTTCAGGCGGCTAGTCTTCATCCATTCTGCGACAGCCTTCATTCCCACTTGGAGGATGGATTTGGCGATGGCCGGGTCTTTGATGAGGGAGAGGATCAGCTGTGTGTCGTCGTCGTACGAGACGATGTTGAGGTGGTGTTGTCTGACAATGTTGGTGAGCGGAACTATGTGGATGTTAAAGAGGGTTGGGCTGAGGGATGATCCTTGGGGTATGCCGCAGGTGATCGTGGTGGCTTTGGAATGGTATGGGGGAGGCGGACTCTCTGGGTTCTGCCCGTGAGGATGGAGGTGATCCAGTCCAGGATTTTGCTCCGGATCCCTGTGCCATGGAGGCGTGTGCAAAGGGTGTGGTGGGATATGGTGTCGAAGGCGGCCAAGGGGTCCAGGAGGATGAGGGCCACGGTCTCGCCCTTGTCAGCTATGGTCATGATGTCATCATTGGCGGCGATGAGGGCGGTCTCGGTGATGTGGTCGCTGTGGAAGCCGGATTGGGATGAATCCAGTATTTTGTTCTTCTCCAGGAAGAGGGTCAGTTGTCTGTTAGCGGTCTTTTCAATGACTTTAGCCAGAAACGGGAGCAGGGAGATGGGTCGGAAGTTCTTGAGGTCCTTAGGGTCCCCCTTGGGTTTCTTGAGGAGGGCGTTGATTTTGGCGTGCTTCAGCTCTCTGGAAAGGTGGAGGTCTCAAAGGAGTTGTTGATGATCTTTCAAAGTTGGGTTGCGATTGTGGTGCTTGCCTTGTTGAAGATGTGGTGGGGGCAGAGGTCGAAAGGTGAGCCGGAGTGGATGGTGGTCATGATTTTGGTGGTTTCTTCTTCGTTGACGTTGTTCCAGGAGAGTATAAGGTTGGTGCATTCGGTGGGTGTTGATTCTGGGGTGTCAGTGTTTGCTGTTTGCGTCTGGGTGTCGAAGCTGTAGATGTCTGTGATCTTGTGGTGGAAGAAGGTAGCCAGGGAGTCCCAGAGTTCTGGTGATGGTGGAATGTTGTTGGAGCTGGAGCTGGGGGTGGCGAGTTCTTTCAGGATTTTGAAGAGCTCTTTACTGTTGTGTGCATTGTTGTCTATGCGTTCCTTGAAGGAAGATTTTTGGGAGGATCTGATGAGCTGGTGGTGTCTGCGTCTGGCGTTCATGAGGGCTGCATGGTTGTCAGGTGTCTGGTTCTTGTGCCATTGCTTCTCGAGTTTTCTGCAGGTATGTTTGGAGTTCTGGAGGTCGTTGTTGAAACAGATTGCTCTGGTGTTGGTGTGTCTGTTGGAGGGTTTCCTGGTGGGGGCGAGGGTGTTGACGCAGGCGTCTATCCATGTTCTGAAGTTGTTAGCTGCTGCGTTGGTATCAGAGGACTCGGGGGGAGGGTCTCGGGCGAGAGCAGTGGTGAGCTGGTCTTCGGTGACTTTTTTCCAGCTGCGGTGTGGAATGCGTTGCGGTTTGTTGTGTGCGGTGTGTTTCTCGAAGGAAAAGTGGACGCAGTGGTGGTCGATCCAGTTGAGTTCGGTGGAATGGCTGAAGGTGACATGGTCCCTGGTGGAGAAGATGGGGTCGAGCGTGTGTCCAGCGGAGTGGGTGGGAGTCGTGACGAGTTGTTTGAGTCTAAGGTTGGCAAGATTGTCGATCAGTGTTGTGGAGTTGTTGTCGTTGGTGTTCTCAAGATGGAAGTTCAGGTCTATGAGGAGGATGTAGTCTGTGGAGACGAGGGCGTGCATGCTTATGAGGTCGGCGAATGATTCGCTGAACTGTGTTTGGGGACCCAGGGGTCCGTAGACTAGGGTTCCTCTGAGGGTGGTGTTGTTGTTGACGTGGATCTGGAAGTGTAGGTGTCCGGCTATGTTGAGGGCGTCTTTGGTGCTGGTTGAGACTCTGATGTTGTCCTTGTGGATGATGGTGATTCCTCCTCCAGGTTTGTTGTTGTTCAGGTCTCTGCACGCGATCTTGTAGCTGTCGGGTATGGCTATGGCTATGTCTGGTGCCGAGGAGGTGTTTATCCAGGTTTCTGTCAGGAAGGCGATGTCCTGGGTGGAGGAGTCGAGCAGGTCCCAGAGTCTGACAGCATGCTTGTTGACTGAGCGGGTGTTGAGCAGTATGCAGCTGCAGTATTGGGATGGGCAGTGCATGCTGGTGTGCGCTGGGGAAGCTGCAGCAACGGCAGGTGAAGGGTCCGTGGGTGCTGTTCGGGGAGGCCTGGAAGCGGGTGGATTTTTACCTTCGTTGAGTGCATGGAGGGTTATTGCGTCGTAGTGGCGACGGGTCCTGTGGAGCTCCCGGGGGCCAGGTGGTCTGGCGCTGGGTGCGGTCCAGGCGCAGACGGGTTTGCCTTAGGTGTGCCTTCGGCCTGCCAGCTGCCCGACTGCGCAGAGGTCTGCATGTGTGGGGGAGGGGGAGGGAGGAGCAGCTGGGAAGCGGGAGCAGGGGGGAGGGGGAGGGTTAACGTTGGGTAACAATGGTGGGAAAAATACTGTGGTACAGCGGAGCAGGAGTGGGGGCAAGAGCGGGTAAAAAAACAGCAGTAAAAGAAGCACAGTGGTCAAGCGATAAGGAGAAAAATCAGGGCAGAGAAAGCAGGAAAGGCAACAAAAACACAACTTGGGCAGCCTCGAACCCTGCATGGCGGTGCTGGCTGGCTTCCAAGCGAAGCTGAGCACCACGGAGCTGCCGGGGAGAGGGATGTTCTGGGACCGAGGTCTTGTGACATCATTTTGCTTTTTATAGAATTGAAATGCGGCACACGGTGAACCAGATGCAAGCATGTCTGTCCTTACTTGTTTATCTGACAGGAGTTACCCTCTGAAAGTTTAACTATTGCTCTGAGCAGGCTGGGAAAGGTAGGGACTGCTTCTTGTAAATAATGCTGATCCCAGGATATGAATCATAAAAACATGTCAAGCAAAGCACCCAGCCCTGTTTGTGCAATACTCTGTGTCTTCTGTTTAATCGAAATGGACATTTTGGGCGCATAGCCGGTGTTACGACTTTTGCTTCATATCGTGATATCTTGTACAGGCCGGATGCGAGTTAGGACTCTGCGAGCAATGAAGTGCAGAAGTTTCGTCTCCCGCTCCCATCTTTGCACCCTGAATGGCTGCCAAAGGTGTGCACAAGGGTGCGAACGAAGGCGAGACCACACAGGAGGGAGACCACAGCTCGTGACCTGTGCCCTGGCCAGCCTTGAGTCTCATCTGTCTGGACTCTGAGGCCAAGCCTTGCTGTCACATTGTGTGCAGTGGCGGCCCCCACATACAAGAAGAGGTGGGGTGAGGGAGCACAGGAGGGGGCGCGCAGGAGGGGAGGGCAACTTATCTGCTGCTGGCCGCCTCCCGCGTCGCGCCACGGTCCTGGGACTTTCTTGTCCCGCAGACACTGGGACTACGTCTCAGACTCCCTGTCCCGTGCTGCAGAGCGGCGCCTGGACTGGCCTGAGAGTGCTGAAAAGACATAGTGCAAATATCGGCCCACTCACCAGCCAGCGCACAGTAACATGCATGTCGCAGAAATAAGCAAACAAGACAACTTTTTTGTTGGAGAAAAGTAGCTGCAGGTTTATTAGCATATACACGTGCCAACAAGGTGGGTTATCTTACAGGCGATCCAAAGGCAAGCCGCCCCTCGCGACCTACCACCTGATGGGCCAATTTGCAATGTGGCCTTAGCCAATCGTTGCTTAGCGGTTGTGGTGAGGTGATAGCCCCTCCCAATTCCGGTGAACCATTGGTCCACCCTCTTGCTCACGCCCTCCCCCTACGAGGGGCGGAGCGTTCAAGCGACCCCCGGTTGTACAGGTTTCCAACCGCCCGTAGGATAGCGGGGCGCCGTCGCACCCCCAGCGTCCACCGCACAGACTTCCTGGGGATATTAGGCCTCAGCATCCTTTGTGCTCCTGAAGAGGGTACTCCCGGGTACCTTTCCGCCTCTGGATCGCCCTGTAACTCCTCCTGCAACACAAAAGAGAAGATTAGAAGACATTTCCCCCCCACCCTGAGAGCGCTGGGTATGCGGTAGGGAGGGAAACGGCGTCAGGGTGAGGGGACAGTGGACAAAAGGGTGCTCGGTGGGCGGGGGAGGAAATATATACTCTCCCACGCCAGACCGGAAGTGACGCGCGGTACCCACTTGGATCTCGTAGCGCTGGGCTGCCCCGTGTGCCATCTTGTGGCACGAAGGGGGCGGCCCTCTTATTAGTGTCCCCTGCTGGGACGTGTCGGTCGACCGCATAGTGCCAATATCGGCCCACTCACCAGCCCGCGCACAGTAACATGCATGTCGCAGAAATAAGCAGACAAGACAACTTTTTTTGTTGGAGAAAAGTAGCTGCAGGTTTATTAGCATACATATGCCAACAAGGTGGGTTATCTTACAGGCGATCCAAAAGCAAGCCGCCCCTCGCGACCTACCACCTGATGGGCCAATTTGCAACGTGGCCTTAGCCAATTGTTGCTTAGCGGTTGTGGTGAGGAGATAGCCCCTCCCAATTCCGGTGAACCATTGGTCCACCCTCTTGCTCACGCCCCCCCCCCCCCTATGAGGGGCAGAGCGTTCAAGTGACCCCCGGTTGTACAGGTTTCCAACCGCCCGTAGGATAGCGGGGTGCAGTCGCACCCCCAGGGTCCACCGCACAGACATCCTGGGGATATAAGGCCTCAGCATCCTTTGTGCTCTTGAAGAGGGTACTCCCGGGTACCTTTCCGCCTCTGGATCGCCCTGTAACTCCTCCACAGCCCTGGGTGTGGCGACCGTCGCAGCCAGGGCCCCCCACCAAGGCTGGCATTCCTCCTACTATTTCTAGCTCGTTCTCTCTCGGGCCTCTTCCCCTAACCAGCCTGAACCAGTCAACGTTAAATAGGGCAGGAGGGCCAAGAAATCCTCCCAAAGCCCCTTGCGCTAGGCATACGGTCTCCCAGGTCTAATGACATCCTGTCTCCACTGTCCTTTGAATATACGCAGCGCAGGACTTCCTGCGCATTGGCTCCAGCGCCTCCCTGGCGAGCGCCTTGCCTACAGAGATAGTGACAAGGAAGACCACTGAAATTACCTTACCCCCACTGGTGGCAGGAACCCCGCCGTGAGTAAAAAGTGGTCATTCTCTCCGGTGCATAGCATGCCGAGATGGCCAGCGCAAAATTCGTAAAAAGTGTCAACCTACACTGCTTGCTGACCAGGGACTGGTCACATATGCCAGGACCCTGTTAACCGCTAAAGACCCTGATGTACACAACAAGAAGGTGTAGCCTAGAAAGCTAGTGAGTCGACAAGGTTCCCAATCTGGTGGACAAGGAGCGTCCCCTGGAACCCGTCTGAACGTGAAATACAGTGACACGCACATCAGTCCATAAAACCCATGCCTGATCCACAAAGGCACCTATCGCCCGCTGCCCCCCGCAGCGCATGGCGAGGGAAAAGTGGCCCAGAACCCCAAGACTGAGTGTCGCACACTATCACCCTCACAGGATCTAGCTGCAGATGCGCTACCCCTGAACTGGCAAGGCCTGGCGGAGGCCAGCCCCTCGCCCCTAGTTGACTACCTACCCCGGGGAAAGAAACTTGCAGGAAACCCGCAGGGGGGTCAATGACCGAAAGCATGCCAGAAAAGAGAGCAGAGAGGCGCCCCTCCAGCCTACTTCCAGCAAAGTGTGCCAAACAAAGTTCTCCCCCATTGTTCCCCTCAACATAATGCAACCCAAGCAAGCAAGACAGTAGGTCCCGTTAGCCAAAAACTGTCAAAAGGGGAGGACATTTGGACTGTCTAGGCTGATCTAGTTGAACCCTCTCGTGGAGAATGCCTGTTCCTCCATCAGCCCATATGAGACATATATAATGCGGCTTAGTTGCACAAAATACAGAAGCCACACTTAAAGCTTTCATGCCTAGCCGACCACGAGCTGGCCACCCTTTGACGAGGCTCACAGGTTCAATTGCTATGTGTGACATTTTCATTAGATCAGTGCACAAAGGGGGGGCCTTGGATGTGTCAGCCGCAAGGTTACCTAAGCCCTTGAGGGAATCACCTACCCGACCAGGCTGCCTCCCTTGTGATCCCGTCCCTACACCACCAGGCTTACCTCCTAGGCATGTCACTAATTGTCTCTAACATGCGTATAGGGCTAGTTGGGACCTACATATGCAATCTTCCTTCTAGACACCGTGCAGAGAAACAATTAATGACTGTCTCTCGACCAGTCACCCCGATAGGGCACTCGTTGGACCCAAAGCGGCTATTAACCAATGTAAATATCAAGTTGGGCAACTGGGGACACTATTACCTTCTCACTGTGTACTCCCCGCGTGGGGATCGTACCTACGATCTCCCTTCTTGGGGTCCTGCATAAAGACCAAATAAATCTGACTCATGCCGAACGAATACTAGTGCACCTAGCCAAAGGCCCTACACTGCGTGAGAACCCCTGCAGTATCTTTTAAGACTGTTGTTAATACCTGCCCACATCTGGACCCTACAAGCAAAAACCTAGCCAAATCGATTGCAGGCCCTCCTGCTGAGACGCAACCCTATCTGGGTGTAAACGTGCCAATAGTGGTGTTAAAGGTTACCCGATTGACAAGTGTGTACCCCTGCAACTAACTAAGCGGGGAAAATTGTGAGGGCCCCTCCCCCTTGTGCGACAATTAAAGGAGTTTCACAATAGCAGATTAGAAGATGTCCAATAGCTTATTGACACAATTCTACTTGCTGCGTATATAACGTAATACACTCCTACTAGCCCTGTCAGGTGGATGTATAAGCGTCGCCTGTTAGTAACATGTGCTTGAGATAATTTGCCACTTGTAAACATTTAATTACCCTTAGTACATATAAAAGGAGCCAGCCCCATAATACTTTCATGCGATCAGCTTGACTCCCGCCATCGCTGTGAGGCTTCCTGGTACATCCGGGTCAAAGCAATGAAATATTTTGCTATCCAGGAGGCTGAAATTGACATGCATGTTTCAAGGCCCAAAGTGTGGATTGCTGGGTCTTACTAAGGCCGCGGTAAAGTATGATTGGGTCTCTCTCCTGCCCCATTCAAGTGGCAAGCAAGGTCCAAAGGGTGTTACCTGAATAAAATCCTTGTCCTGTATACACAATGTACCAAAGTCGATATGGTCAGAGGAAGTCACTGCATCCCCTGTGGGGTGACCCATAAAAATCCCCTCAAGCTTAAATACTAAAGTCCTATCCCAGGAAACCCTACCTGTTACCCAAAAGTGACCCTTGGTGTCGAACCGTCCATGCCCTTGTTCGCTTGGTAGCCCCCGGAATTGCTAGCCCTCCACCGGAGAGTGTGAAATGGCCATGCCTGTATCTAGTAGGTACAGGTGGATGAATGTAATATGCAGTTCATGTGATATACCATGCCCTAACTACACATGCATGAAATTTGCGCGCTGACTACAGCCCCTTACTTGCGCACCAGTTGCTGTGCAAAAGAACATGTTCCCTTATTGCGCATGTGCTGAAAGATATGCCCAGACACATCACATGAGTAAAAGAAAACGCGCGTCAAATAGTCACAGGGCATGCATGATTTCCCCCACAGTCTCCCACTGTTTCGACAGAAAATCGCCAATTATTGTCCAGTAAATCAACCAATTGCCCATGTTCATCCGATTTTTCACAAGAGAATCATCCAATTATTGTACAGGAGCTCAGATTCCCCAGTTGGCTATGAATGTCATACTTCCCTGGGGTGTAACCTGTGTGCCCCACAACAGGGAGACTCCTGACACCTGGCGAGGACCTGGGGGTCCCAGACCCTAGCACACTGCCCCCAGTTTATACCTGTTATATAGTTCAGGTGGACCCCCTATTGCGGAGGGCTGTTCTCCAGCGCGGTTCCTGCATTTGAGACATAAAACATCCATTAGAACCCTGCCCCCCTCAGTATAACAATACGAATGTTTGCAATAAGACGGGCCCTCAATGTCCCCCCCCATGCCCTTGCGGCTAAGCTAGTTTGTCGGTTTATCTTCCCCGGCCATCAAAACTGACCTCCAAGCTTTCCTCCTGCAGAGATACCTCCCAATTTAATTCATGACCTCTATTATCTGGCGGAAGACCTTTTAAATATAACATTCTATTCTCCTACACTATGGAAGTGCCTCCCGGAGTGTTCTTGTGGCTAAGAGTCTGCCATTTATGAAGTAATGTCCTTCTCCCTGAGATTGGTACTCAATGGTAACAAGCACATGCCACTTTTCACTTGTAACAGACTTAATGCTACCTCTTACATTGTGCTTGGTTCTGGTACATGCTCAAGTTCCACCATGGCCTGTGTTTGTGCCCCCCATTTATTGCAGTATTATACCTCTACTTATACTTACCTGCAGGGCTGTAAGCGCGCCTCCTGTGCACCAAGGACATAATCAAATGATGCCATCTGCGCAAGCGCAACCTTGCAATCTCCATGAGAGCTGCTCCCCATAGAGACACCCAAGAACTGTCCTCCCCGGCACGCACACCGGACGGTAATGGTGCGCTGGCGTTCCCCTTCTCCTTCCCCTTAAAGACCAGGAAAAAGTCCGGGAGATGAGGACACGTCCCGAGACTGCGGGACTGCAGTTGCCTAGCGCGTACTCGGCCCGCTGGGCTTGGGCGAAAGAGAAGCTCGAAGGATGCATACATACTAGTGTGGCAGGCGCCACAAAAGGCTGCTGCCTTACGAAGGGCCAGAGCGGTAAAACTGGCCAGTACGGGGAACAAACACGCGATCTAGGCGTTGCTAGCGCCACATTCAATACAAGTGAACTAACCGGCCGGCACATGCACCCTCCGAGCTATCCTTGCCGACAAGAAGCACCTACAACCCTACCATTATCCGACCCGGATCTAATAGGAGAAGGTAACGAAAAGGAAAAAGCAATAAGAGGCTCAGAATAACATATCACAACAAGCTAAAAGATGAGGCCAGAACAATCTCGACCTAACACCTTACTGCCACAGCGCGCTAAAGCCAGACCAAAATTACAATTGTCGCGTTGCTCGGCCAAACAAGTGGACGCTTATATTGGAGCACTTTAGCATGGGGACTGATGGTGAGGGGACAGTGGACAAAGAGGCCGCTCGGTGGGCGGGGGAGGAAATATATACTCTCCCCCGCCCACCCCAGACCGGAAGTGACGCGCGGGACCCACTTGGATCTCGTAGCGCTGGGCTGCCCCGTGTGCCATCTTGTGGCACTAAGGGGGCCGCCCTCTTACTAGTGTCCCCTGCGGGGAGGTGTCGGTCGGCCGCACTCCATTCAGGTCAGGGAGTCTGTGGGGTTTCTCCGACCCAGATGTTTAACACAGCTGGGTTAGAGAAACCCAAAGTGCGCATGTGTGTTGGGCTGGCCTGGGATGGCCGGCCAAACACACACCCGCACTCTGGGGCAGATCTACAAGCCCCTTGCGTCACTTTTACTCTGCTGGTGCGTCACTTTTGTGACGCAGCTGCTTCGTAAAGAATGTGCCACTGTGCTACATATTTACAACGTGACACATCTAGTGAGATGTGTCACGTTGTAAAGCCCTGTGCTACAATATACCTGCGTCAGGTGTAATGTATGCAGGGTGGGTGTTCCATCGCAAGGAAGCCCCATAAAAGTGACGCAGTGAAACCTACAAGATTTCACGGAGTCACTTTTACATTTCTACTGCGTCAAATCCTTACGCCTGCTTGTAGCAGACGTAAGGCATGACGCAGCATGGTAGGTATGGGCAGCCCCTGAGCATTTCTGGAGTTGCGTCGCACTTGAGAGACGACTCCAGCAATGCACTGCTCTTACGCCAACAGATGCGTCACGCATCTGTCTATCCCTGCGCCACGGTGCGCCGCATTGTAAATGAGGCGCATCCATGGTGGCGCAAGGTTTTTTTTGAGTCACACACAATAACTGCTGCATCCCTACTGATATGCAGGTATGCGCCAGTTATTGTAAATGTGCCCCTTAGAGCGTGCACATAGGACCCCCCTCCCATGCCCCGGCACGCCCCTCCCTGCAGAAACTGGCTCAGCCACTTTCTGAAAACGATAATGAAATATTATTTTATTTTCTGCTGGCTCCGAGCCAGTGGGACGGCGCCCCTCCGCCATTGCAGACGAGCCGCCCCTGGCTGTGTGATCCCCGGGACAAATGGGGCGGCTCTGACGGGCACGACATGAAAAGACAACCGTCCCGACAGGAGAAATGCTTCAGCCGAAGTGTAAGGCAGGAGTCTCCTGTGCTGTGAATCCGAGGGAGGGGCAGACAGCTAAACAAGCCTTCCTGCCAGGGTGCTGCTTCCCAGAAAGAAATGTAAATCTGCGCACCTGGTCAGTCTGCGAATGCAAAGGGTTTTTGAAGCCGGTATTGGCTTTAATTGATGGAATCATTTGAAGCTTCCTAAAGTCTCTTTATTGATGTCATAACTACATTTTCACAAGGGCTTTATTAACCTTGCTTTCTTAAATATGCCTGAAAATGCATCATTTGCCCCCCCACACCTGCCCGGAGCCTCCTTATGACAGTAGGGTTTGCCCAGCTCACTGTGTTCGCTCGCCACAGGGCACTCATTGCAAACCTTTATGCCCTACCCCTTTAAAATGTCAGCAGCCGCCACTGGCACCTTTCTGCACAAAAACAATCCATAGAGGTGTTGATCTCTTTCTATGTGTCCTACAGAAGGCATGGCACTTAGGAAGAGGGAAAGGGGGGGAAATAAAGACCTTTCTCCTGGTTACGCCTGACCGTGAGAGGCGCAGCAGCCGCCCATTCCACCTTCCCTCTCCGTGCCCTCACGTCTCATGCCAGGAAGCCTCCTGGCACCCCGTGCCCATGCTGCCTCCAGCTGCCACCAGCGGGTGCCACTGCCCTTGTGCTGCCACAAGCGGGTGCCACTGCCTGCGTGGTGCCACCAGCGGGAGCCACTGCCCTCCTGCTGACACCAGCAGGTGCCAATGCCCGCGTGCTGCCATCAGCGGCTGCCACTGTCCTCCTGCTGACACCAGCGGGTGCCACTGCCCTCCTGCTGACACCAGCAGGTGCCACTTCCCTCCTGCTGACACCAGCGGGTGCCACTGCCCTCCTGCTGCCACCAGCAGGTGCCAATGCCCGCGTGCTGCAACCAGTGGCTGCCACTGTCCGCGTGCTGACACCAGCGGGTGTCACTGCCCTCCTGCTGCCACCAGCAGGAGCCAATGTCCGCGTGCTGCAACCAGTGGCTGCCACTGTCCACGTGCTGACACCAGCGGGTGTCACTGCCCTCCTGCTCACACCAGCGGGTGCCACTGCCCACGTGCTGACACCAGCGGGTGCCACTGCCTGCGTGCTGACACCAGCGGGTGCCACTGCCTGCGTGCTGCCACCAGCGCCTGCCACTGCCCTCCTGCTGCCACCAGCGGGTGCCAGTGCCCTTCTGCTGACACCAGCGGGTGCCACTGTCCGCGTGCTGACACCAGCGGGTGCCACTGCCCTCCTGCTGACAACAGCGCATGCCACTGCCCTCCTGCTGCCACCAGCGCCTGCCACTGCCCTCCTGCTGCCACCAGCGGGTGCCAGTGCCCTTCTGCTGACACCAGCGGGTGCCACTGCCTGCGTGCTGACACCAGCGGGTGTCACTGCCCTCCTGCTGACACCAGCGGGTGCCACTGCCCACGTACTGACACCAGCGGGTGCCACTGCCTGCGTGCTGCCACCAGCACCTGCCACTGCCCTCCTGCTGCCACCAGCGGGTGTCACTGCCCTCCTGCTGACACCAGCGGGTGCCACTGCCCACGTGCTGACACCAGCGGGTGCCACTGCCTGCGTGCTGCCACCAGCGCCTGCCACTGCCCTCCTGCTGACACCAGCGGGTGCCACTGCCTGCGTGCTGCCACCAGCGCATGCCACTGCCCTCCTGCTGCCACCAGCGGGGGCCAGTGCCCTCCTGCTGACACCAGCGGGTGCCACTGTCCGCGTGCTGACACCAGCGGGTGCCACTGCCCACGTGCTGACACCAGCGGGTGCCACTGCCTGCGTGCTGCCACCAGTTGGTGATGGTCGTCTTTGGTAGGACAGTGAGCGCGTGGCAACCTCTGACCTTCTCACTGGTGGAACTGGTCCAGGACACCCCCAGGGTGGAGTGATGGCGCCTGCAGGCTGCAGACATCACCCACACTCCAGGAATGCCTCTGCCACCCTGCCATGGGCAGAGCCTGCTTTCTTCTCCAGAAAGGTGACCAGAATAACTTTCCTCAACCACAGACACAAACAAGATGTCCGTCCAGACCCGCAGGCAGAAGTGCCAGTGTGTGTGCCAGTGTGAGGTACCCGGGGCACGGCCATTGCCAAAGCGAAACCACATGCCACCGGCATGCAATGCCAGTCCGCTCAGATCGCCTTCCAGTCTCTTCTGGGGAAGGGTGTGTGCCCAGGGCTCGCCTTCACGCGCACGGTCTGTGCAGGGGGGTCGAAAGAGGACGAAAACAAACCCCCTTTGTCTGGACCGAAGCCAGAGTCAGCATCGAACCCAGGCGCAGGGTGGGTAAAGGTGGCAACCAGCATGGGGGAGGGAGGTGAGCCCGGGGAAAAGGGCACCCGGGAGCTGGCAACCATGTGCCAATGGCGGAAGGCAGCTGACAGTGACCCTGAGGGTTGGGGGTACTTGGGAGCTGAGGGCAGCTGGCAGTGTCCCTGAGGGTGGAGGGCACCTGGGGGCTAGCAGCCATGTGCCAAGGGTGGAGGGCAGCTGGCAGCCATGTGCCAGGGACGGAGGGCAGCTTGCAGCCATGTGCCAGGGACGGAGGGCAGCTGGCAGCCATGTGCCACGGGCGGAGGGCAGCTGGCAGTGACCCTGAGGGTGGAGGGCACCTGGGAAAGGGCAGACATGTGCCACGGGCGGAGGGCAGCTGGCAGTGGCCCTGAGGGTGGAGGGCACCTGGGGTCTAGCAGCCATGTGCCAGGGACGGAGGGCAGCTGACAGCCAGTGCCCCTAGGAAGGGGGGCCCCAGAGCTCACAGTCGGAGGGCGCCTTTGGACTGGGGTCTTCGGAGCAGAGTCAAGTTCCTGCGACAGGGAATCCATCGAAGGACCCGGCAGAGCTGACAAAGTATGCCAAAGAACAACCTCAGGACTGGCAGCAGAGTGCCCCTGGGATCCTCAGGGCTGACAGTAGAGTGCCCGTGGGACCCTCAGTGCTGGCAGCAGAGTGCCCGTGGGACCCTCACGGCCGGCAGCAGAGTGCCCGTGGGACCCTCAGGGCTGGCAGCAGAGTGCCCGTGGGACCCTCAGGGCTGGCAGTAGAGTGCCCGTGGGACCTTCAGGGCTGGCAGCAGAGTGCCCATGGGACACCCAGGGCTGACAGTAGAGTGCCCGTGGGACCCTCAGGGCTGGCAGCAGAGTGCCCGTGGGACCCTCAGGGCTGGCAGCAGAGTGCCCGTGGGACCCTCAGGGCTGGCAGCAGAGTGCCCTTAGACCCCCAGGGCTGGCAGTAGAGTGCTCATGGGACCCTCAGGGCTGGCAGCAGCGTGCCCATGGGACCCTCAGGGCTGGCAGCAGAGTGCCCTTGGGACCCTCAGGGCTGGCAGCAGAGTGCCCGTGGGACCCTCAGGGCTGGCAGCAGAGTGCCCGTGGGACCCTCAGGGCTGGCAGCAGAGTGCCCTTAGACCCCCAGGGCTGGCAGTAGAGTGCTCATGGGACCCTCAGGGCTGGCAGCAGAGTGCCCGTGGGACCCTCAGGACTGGCAGCAGAGTGCCCTTGGGACCCTCAGGTCTAGCAGCAGAGTGCCCGTAGGACCCTCAGGGCTGGCAGCAGAGTGCCCGTGGGACCCTCAGGGCTGGCAGCAGAGTGCCCATGGGTCCCTCAGGGCTGGCAGCAGAGTGCCCGCACTAGTCACTACTTTGCGGATCTTGTTATCAGCTGCGGGTGCGGCGGGGTGGCCGCCTTTAAGCCCCGTCCCAGGGTTCTCGTGAATGCACGCCTCGGACCGCTACAGCTGGGAGCTGTGGCCGCTGCGAGTCCGTCTGTCATCACTGTGGCTTCCTTGTGAGGCTGTGTGCCGGGCCCCTTTAAATCTCAGGTACATTGTGCATCACCGGGTCGCGTGGACCCCGGTCTCGAACTAAGTTCGTTCCACGCGCTTTTTGAGGGCTTTTATTGCTCTTGAAGTGGCACCTTGAGCGCTTTTAAGTCTTGTGTTCAGTCTATATAAAGATAACTATTTTCTATAACTACTTGTGTGGTGTCCGTTTGTAGCGTCTTCCCTGCGTTGTTGTGTGTGGTCATAAATGCTTCACACTCTGCCTCTGAGATAGGTCTGTCTGCTCGTGCTACGTTACCACGGGGTTGAGCAGGGGTTATCACAGGGAGTAGCCCCCGTACTCTGACTTAAGAAGAAGGATCCCTATTTGGACCTCAGTGCCAGCCGCTGCCAACTAGAGATCCCCATTTCTAACATGGGTACCCACCATAAGGGCATAGATGGGTACACACTGGTATGAGCATAGATGGGCACATATCGTATGGGCATAGATGGGCACACACCACAATCCGGCCTACAACACGACACCCTTGGATCCTGGTGCAGCGATACCGGCATTGGCGCCAGGCACCGTATTGTATGCCGGCACCGGCTATAAGGACGGGAAGGCACGGTATCTCGTAAATATGGTACATTCCTGCCCTTTCCCATTGTTGTAGGGAAGCCATGGCTATATCCTGCTGAGGTCACTGCCCCCCTCCCCCGAGCACACTCTGCCCTGCTCTGCACTCAGTGGCGGCTGCTGGAGAGATGAGTCCAGCTGCCCCAGACCCTTACTCCTGCAGACAAACACCTACTCCCTCTGGTCTGCCAGAAACGAGAGCACATTCCGTTGAGGTTTGTTTATCTGCGAGTCTGGGCATTTGTGCATGGCCCTGGCTATATTGACTTTGAAAGAGTCCACCGCCTCTTGTGGGCTGAGATGAATGAATTGCCAGGGCTCCCAGAAGTGATGTCCTAATGCCAGGAGCATGAAAGGATTGCTGTTTGGTCTGTGGTCTAGTGTTCCTCATCGCAGACGGTCTTCAGCAGTGGCTTCGATAGTTTTAACACCCTCTTCTTCAGAGGGTCATATTCCATGAAGCCAGGACGTTCTGATGAGATCCGATGTCACCACAGCTTCGCCTGTCCAGTTCCGGTACCAGGAAGGCGCACATTGCATCTCATCACAGACAAAGCATTTCTCGCAGAAATTTATAGCGTCAACCTGCTTACTGTTACTGGATGACTTCCTCAGGAGATACCGGCCAGTGGCACATGTGTGCCCATCTATGCGCTTTCTGGTGTGTGCCCAACTATGCCCAAACAGTGTGTGCCCACCTAAGCCCATACCAGTGTTGCCCATCTATGCCTGTATGATGTGTGCCCATTCATGCTTGTATCAGTGTGTGCCCATCTAAGGCTGTTTCAGTGTGTGCCCATCTATGCCCATACCAGTGTGTGCCCATCTATGCCCATACGGTGTGTGCCCATCTATGCCCATACCAGTGTGTGCCCTCTATGCCCATACCGGTGTGTGCCCATCCATGCCCATATGGTGTGTGTCCATCTATGCTCATACCAGTGTGTGCCCATCTATGCCCATACCAGTGTGTGCCCTCTATGCCCATACCGGTGTGTGCCCATCCATGCCCATATGGTGTGTGTCCATCTATGCTCATACCAGTGTGTGCCCATCAATGCTCAAATGGTGTGTGTCCATCTATGCTCATACCGGTGTGTGCCCATCCATGCCCATATGGTGTGTGTCCATCTATGCTCATACCAGTGTGTGCCCATCAATGCTCAAATGGTGTGTGCCATCTATGCCAATACCGTTGTTGCTCATCTATGCTTATACCAGTGTGTGACTGTGAATCCAACATGGGTAATCGAAGAACTAGTGTACATAACACATTGACACATGCCTCTACTAAGCAACCACCATTGTTTATCACAAGACAGCAGACCAGTGCTACCTCTACCCTCGTCTCTTTTTTCACGACAGGATCCCCCCATACCCGATGATCCAGACTGGGCAAGCAAAGAAACAGAAACACCACTGATTCGACGACCTTAAAAAGATAAACCAAAACCACTAAAGTTAATGCAAGTAGAGCTTGTGATTAACATCTCCTCTCACCCATGGAGGCCTCTGGAATCAATACCCTCCAAAAGGGCCCATCATGTGCCCTGACTTATCATTCCAATCCGCCTGAACTGGAAGAGAGTTCCTTTAAATTCATGCCCACTCTTCACCTCAAACATAATGGACAATCAACCTCACCAGGAAGAAGGCGCATTAGGGGATTGAACCCCAATAGTACTCACATGCCTCCAGTTAGTTATAAAATATTGGACTCTTTTGAAATTCTCATCAAAGAAGATGTGCAAAAACTGTTTAAATGTAGGAGGTCTCAACAGTCAAACCTTACTGTTAAGGAACGTGGAATTTTGGTAAAGATTGGCAACAATCCAGAAATAACCCGCAGCAAAGCCGACAAAGGAGGAGCATTAGCGATCATGGATTCATCACTTTATCCACAAAATGTTCAAAAACTCATTTATGACCCTCTAACATACAAGAGCCCGGATAAAGATCAAAACAGTGAATTTAGTAAAATCTATGCCTGGGAGGTGACCTCCGTTCTGTTTGCGGAATTTGGGAGTTTTCTGCACTCCGTGGAGTTCACGTAGTGCAGAAAACTCTTTTCTGGCCCTAGCCATTTAGTGCCTGCAGCCTGTCTCTGGGTCACATGACTGGGTGTAGCTGACAGTTGGGATTTGTGTATTTCTCCTAGGCAGTCACAAACAATAGACCTTAGGTGTGCCTGGATGGGCCAGCCCTGGAAGGATGGGGGGGGGGGGGGCGGAGCTGGGCACAGCCTCACTTACATTTGAAGAAACTGTGTCCTGACTCCACACAAAGGGTGGTGTACCCGCTGAAGTTAGTCTGGAGTCAGGGCAGGGGAGGCAGGAGGCTTGGGGACTTCAAGGGGAAACCTCTAGAAGCTTCTCCCCTCTTCAAAGGAAGGCCAAGGTATAAATACTGGACCCCAGACATGAACTCATCGGTACACTTCTAGACCTGTGGATACTCTGCCAGGAAGAAGGACTGATGGGCTGCTGAAAGCTCTGCTGCTCTGAAGGACGGCTGCTTTGCTGAACCGCTGCTTGTTGCCCTCCTTTCAGAGTGAGGAGTGCTGGACCTGCATCTGTTGAACCTAGGACCTCATCGTGACTCCAGTGGCTAGTTGGCTAGCCTCCTGATTAGAGGCTGAGGGACAGAAAGCTCACACAACCTTGACCCAGCACCAGGACTCTGCAATCTGTGAGCCTTCCCTGCCAAGTTGTGACACCCCTGTCCTGGACCCTTGGAGGTGAACTCTGCCAGGGGATCTGTAGACCCAGCACAACTGACGCCATCCCTCTGCTGCACGGCGCAGTCCTGAGCAGAACCGATGCACTGCCTCTACTGTGAAGATTTTCTCAGGGCAAGGACTCCAGATTGACCTCCCAGCCCGCATCCAAATCGCCGCAGTGCATAGCTTCGTTGATGACAGCCTCAACGGTGATGCAAGTTCATGGATCGTAGCCTCGCAGCTCTTCAGAACCGTCACATTGCCTCGACTGTGCGCCACATCCTCGATGCCAGGCTTTGCATTGCAATCCCTCATCAAGGAGATACTCAACAGCAAGGTAGGACCTCGCAGTGCAGCTTTGCAACTCCTCAGAACCAGTGGCGTAGCAAGCAGGGTGCGGGGGTGCGGAACACATCGGGCAGTATGATTTTTGGGGGTAGCAGCCTTCCCCAGCTGTCACCTGCTGTCTTGGGGCAGTATTTTCCAGCATCCCCTAGCCCTTCCTCTTCAGTGTGGTGCCGTCGCAGGGTGGCAATCTATGGATTTGCCGCCACACCCTGCTCTTCAATGAGTCCTGTCATGGAGCGGCAAACGAGGGCTCCGCCCGGGCAGACTCAGGTCTAGCTACGCCACTGCTCAGAACTGATTCATCGCCTTAGCTGTGCGACGCGTCCTTGACGTGGGACTTTGCAATGCTCCACTACCAGGATTGAACATACTCTTGTCCAGCAGGCCTCACTGGGTCTCTGTAGCATTCCATCACCGTCGGCCGGATCTTGTGGCTTTGTGCCGGATATCCACAGTTGGGGCTTTGTGCTTCCTAGTGCTATATTCACGGAAATCTTTAAAAATGTCTATCTCTGGTACTGCTGATTGGAATTTATCATTTTGATCTTGTTTTATTTATAAAAGAGTAATCTATTATTCTTAATCTGGTGTGGGGTCCGTTTGTGGTGTGTGTTCACTGTGTTACTGTTTGAAGTGTTGCACAAATACTTTACATGTTGCCTCTAAGTTACACCTGCCTGATCTGTGCCGCGCTACCAGAGGGGTGAGCACAGATTAATTTAGGGTGTTTTTGTGACAAGGATTGGGGTTCCTGCTTGAGTAGGGGTTTTCACTCTCAACCAAAAACTCCCATTTCAACAGGGTTGTTTGGTAGTACCAAGGGTTCCAGGAGGGGGTTGTTAACTGGTAGGGGGGTTCAGGTGTGGTTGTCCAGTGGCCCTGGGATGGCTCTCATGAGGCCACTTCCATTCACCAATATCTTGGCTGGTTCCGCACCAAAGGCGTTAAATGTGGAGACATTTGTGCCAAGGCTGTAAATGGGCACACATCACCTCATTCCTGGAGCACAAGCCCCTCTTTGGGTGTCAATCCAAGAGTGAATTCAACCCCAGACTCGCAGCTGGTTTAGGACTTTGTGGGCCCAGGATGGTGTCCTGTCTGCTCCATGTATCCGGCCGCTGGCCCCAACACCCGGCTCGTAATGGAGAGGAGGCGGCCAGCTTTGGCAGCGGTCACTGAGCCCTGAGTAATGTCTTTTTCATCATCTTCGATTAGATTCCACAGGGTTAAGTCATGATCTGGAGGAGAAAGGACCAGCCTGGGCCAAAGTCAATGTTTTCCTGTCGGGGATCAGAAGTGAGCGTTCAGTAGCGCTGGGCTTGGCTGAGATACACTGAGTACAAGATGAGGCTACACTCTGCGGAGAAAGACATCAAGAGCTGAGAGCCACCAGGCATGTGGGGAGGCAGGCGGGGATTATCAGATCCACCCGGCATGTGGGGAGGAAGGGGGGCTTATCAGATCCACCCGGCATGTGGGGAGGAAGGGGGGGCTTATCACATCCACCTGGCATGTAGGGAGGAAGGGGGGCTTACCACATCCACCCGGCATGTGGAGAGGAAGGGGGGATTATCAGATCCACCCGACATGTGGGGAGGCAGGCGGGGCTTACCACATCCACCCAGCATGTGGAGAGGAAGGGGGGCTTATCAGATCCACCCGGCATGTGGGGAGGAAGGGGGGTATTATCAGATCCACCCGGCATGTGGGGAGGAAGGGGGGCTTATCAGATCCACCCGGCATGTGGAAGGAAGGCGGGCTTATCAGACCCACCCGGCATGTGGAAGGAAGGCGGGCTTATCAGACCCACCCGGCATGTGGAAGGAAGGCGGGCTTATCAGACCCACCCGGCATGTGGAAGGAAGGCGGGCTTATCAGACCCACCCGGCATGAGGGGAGGAAGGGGGGCTTATCAGACCCACCGCGCATATGGGGAGGAAGGTACTTATCAGACCCACCCAACATGTAGGAGGAAGGGGGGCTTATCAGACCCACCCAGCATGTGGGAAGGGAGGTAGGGCTTATGATATCCAAGGGGAGGGAGGGGGGCTTATCAGATCCACCCCGCATGTGGGGAGGAAGGGGGGCTTATCACATCCACCCGGCATGTGGGGAGGAAGGGGGGCTTACCACATCCACCCGGCATGTGGGGAGGAAGGGGGGCTTACCACATCCACCCGGCATGTGGGGAGGAAGGGGGGCTTACCACATCCACCCGGCATGTGGGGAGGAAGGGGGGCTTATCACATCCACCCGGCATGTGGGGAGGCAGGCAGGACTTACCAGATCCGTGGGGAGTAATGTGGGGCTTATCAGATCCAGTAAAGACGAAACTGAGGTGCACTCACTAGTATTGCCCAGTGTAATCTATGAATCAACCTGATAGTCTTAAGGGTGCTGCACTACTGTATTGTACTGGCTAATCAATAAGAAAACAAGAGAAAGATGCAGATGGCAATCTGCATGAGTGCGCACTGTTCCAATGGAAACTGATTTCCAATATATCAACAATATAAATCACACAACACAACTTTAACTTAAATGCAATTAGCCAATTTTTAGTGGCAAATTTTCTTCAATGATCATAAAAAATTCCATCATTGTTTACAGTTACATCCTGTTTACATGTATGGTACACAAAATGCAAATGTGTCATTCTCTTTTTCAGGGAAAGGCATATGTAACATCAAATATAACAAAAAAATGTCAATGATATTTCACAATTTTCATGTCATTGGAACATTAATACATTATCTCAACATTTCCAGAGCCCAATGCATTTCTGGAAATATTCTTCTCTTCATCAGGGGCAGTATCCTGTATTCTGGCTTTAGGGAATATTAAAAAAACTTAGTAAAAATGCCACGTGTCATGAACGTATACTGCAGTGATGGAATGAAGAAAGTGTTTAGCTTCAAGCAGCTGTCCTTCACCCAGGCTGCCACTTTCTGCATTCCTTCCTGGAAACAGAGTGTGGTATCTTTGGGATTATTTGTGAGTGAGAGGATGAGGTGGCTGTCATTGGCGTAGGAGACGATGCTGAGCCCATGCTGTCTGACGATGGCATTGAGGGGGGCCATGTAGATGTTGAAGAGCGTGGGGTTGAGTGAGGATCCCTGGGGTACTCCGCAGTTGATTTCCGTGGGTTGGGAGAGGAAGGGAGGGAATCGAATCCTCTGGGTTCTGCTGCAGAGGAAAGATTGGATCCAGTCGAGGGTATCCTCTCTGTCAGAAAATATAGGGTGTCCTGCTCTATCAGGTCTAAGAACCTGTTCTACAGTGGAAGTACACTATGTACTTCTGTGTATAGTAGGATCTCAAAGGACCCGGGATCAATCTATATTTTGGGGTTTGCGACAGAAGGCAGAAGACAACAGATATGTAACCAATGCACAAACCATGAATATGTGTGGCAGGAATGTTCGTAATAACAAAAAATGTCTATTATAAACAAAGAATGACAGTAATATAAACTAATACAAATAAGTTTTGATAAAAAAGTATACAAATTAATTGTTATTCCATACAGTCTGAATCATTTGATGATATTAAAAACAACGATAAAAAGCAAACATAGAGGTAATCATTCAACATAATTTTGTACAATTCATCTTAGTTAAAACAAAATACATTAAAACAAGAATCACAGGTTTAGTGACTGAACCTGTGATTCTTGTTTTAATCAAATGATTCAGACTGTATGGAATACTGTATGGAATAACAATACATTTGTATACTTTTTTATCAAAACTTATTTGTATTAGTTTATATTACCGTCATTCTTTGTTTATAATAGACATTTTTTGTAATTACGAACATTCCTGCCACACATATTCATGGTTTGTGCATTGGTTACATATCTGTTGTCTTCTGCCTTCTGTCACAAACCCCAAAATATAGATTGATCCCGGGTCCTCTGAGATCCTACTACACACAGAAGTACATAGTGTACTTCCACTGTAGAACAGGTTCTTAGACCTGATTAAGCATGGGCGAATTTTGCGAATCTCGCGTTCGCGAATTTTGCGGATTTGCGAACTTGCAATCTGCAAAATCCGCGAATTCTCGCGAATTTGCGGATTTTTTTTTTGTGTTCGCACGGGTTTCTGCCAGTTCGCGAGGGTTTTGTACAATTTCGCAAACGCGAACTTACCTGTCGGGTCGCAAGTTTTGCGAACTTGTTGTTTCTACGTGTCCAGCCTGTTTGGGACACTCTTCTTCATCACTGCCACCCTCTGTCACCACTGCCACTCTCTGACTACTCATGCCACCCTCTGGCCCACCCATGCCACCCTCTGTTTCATCACAGCACCCTCTGGTTGTCCAGTGTACATTATTGTGGCAAAGCAAAGCACACCTTCCCTGCCTCAAGTGACCTGAATTAATTTGGGGCTGATTAATGTGTCACAGAATATTTTTTTAGCTGGCACCTGCTTCCTTAGTGCTTCCTGATTAGTGATCTTTTGCATTGCTAAGTGCTTTCATTGTTGCAAAATTAGTTACAACACCTGCCCTGCCCCAACTGACAATAATGAATTAGGGGCTGATTAATGGATTTGAACTTCCAGCCTGGCTCCTGCTTGTCTCCCTTAGCTGTAATTCAGGACCTTTGTGACATATGTGTAACTATTCTGAGGGTCAGAGCAGGGTCACATAATAGTTGCAACTGGCAACTGAACTCTGGAGGGGCCCCTCAGGAAGCACTACAGGAAATGGCTACTAATGATGAGCTTGAACTTTTGAACCTGGTAAGTAGTTTCAGTTTTGCTAAGATTGTATTTCTGCAATTTAGCGCTTATTCGCGGGGCGCGAAGTTGAACTGGGCATCCGCGAACTCACGCGAACAGTGCGAGCAAGCCATAAAATCCGCTGCTCGCTGATTTGCGGATTTTGCTGGAAATTCGCGAATCTCGCGGATTGCGAATTTACCGAAAATCCGCAAAATCCGCGAGCGGAACGGATTTTCCGCCCATACTTAGACCTGATAGAGCAGGACACCCTGTATTTTCTTACTAAATTTCCCCCCGGTCCCATATAACTACCAAGAGGGGTCCTCCTTATACAATTATCCTCTCTGTCAGTCATCCTCTGGCTAAGGCGGGCCGGGCCAAAGTCAATGTTTTCACATCTTCCTGGAGGGACGTGAGGGGGCTGCTGGTGCGGAGCGCAGGGCTCACCTGTGGCTTGCGAAACCCTGGTCCACAAGAGCCTTATGCAAGACTTGGTGCTGTAGGGTTCAAGCAGGGCACAAGTCCTTTAAAAAGAAGTTGGGGGACTGACTAACTTAGGCAGTATGTAGTGAAAGTGCGTCCAGGACTCACCCATGCTCAAGAGAGGGACTTGCTGTCCCAGGAATCAAGGCAGCAGCAGGAGGAGAGGAGGCAGAGCCTCCCCCTCTGTGCTCAGGTGACCGCCAGGGGCGGGCCCGTCCATGCTCTTCAGAGCCCGGAGGAGGCTGGTTCAAGGGCGGGCCCATCTGCGCCTTTCAGAGCCCAGGGGAGGCTGGTCCAGTGGCAGGCCCGTCCACGCCCTTCAGAGACCGGAGGAGGCTGGTCCAAGGGTGGGCCCGTCTGTGCCTCTCAGAGCCCGGAGGAGGCTGGTCCAAGGGCGGGCCTGTCCGCACCCTTCAGAGCCTCAGAGCCTGGAGGAGGCTATTCCAAGGGCGGGCCCATCCGCGCCATTCAGAGCCCAGAGGAGGCTAGTTCAAGAGCAGGCCCATCCACGCCCTTCAGAGTCCGGAGTAGGCTGGTCTAAGGGCGGACCCGTCCACGCCCTTCCGAGTCCAGAGGAGGTTGGGCCAAGGGTGGACCCATCCGCAGCCCTTCAGAGCTTGGAGGAGGCTGGTCCAAGGGCGGGCCCTTTGGCACCCTTCAGAGCCCAGAGGATGCTGGTCCAAGGGCGGGCCCATCCTCGTCCTTCAGAGCCAGGAGGAGGCTGGTCCAAGGGCGGGCCCGTCCACACTCTCAGAGCCAGGAGGATGCTGGGCCAAAGGCGAGCCCGTCCGTGCCCATCAAAGCCCGGAGGAGGCTGGTCTAAGGTCAGGCCTGTCTGCGTCCTTCAGAGCCCGGAGGAGGCTGGTCCAAGGGCGGGCCTGTCCGCGCCCTTCAGAGCCCAGAGGAGGCTGGTCCAGGGGCGGGCCCTTCGGCACCCTTCAGAGGTGGAGGAGGCTGGGCCAAGGGCGGGCCTGTCCGCGCCCTTCAGAGCCCGGAGGAGGCTGGTCCAAGGGCGGGTCCCTCCGTGCCCTTCAGATCCCGGAGGAGGCTGGTCCAGGGGCGGGCCCTTCCGCGCCCCTCAGAGCCGGAGGAGGCTAGTCCAAGGGGGCCCATCTGCGCCCTTCTGAGTCCAGAGGAGGCTAGTCCAAGGGCAGGCCCATCAACGCCCCTCAGAGCCCGGAGGAGGCTGGTCCAAGGGCGATTCCATCCTCGCCCTTCAGAGCCCGGAGGAGGCTGGTCCAAGGGGTATGCAACATTTATAACGCAAGCGTTACAACGCCATACCTTTACAACGCGGTCGTAACAACGAAAGTTGTTACCACGCATTGCGCTGGGGGGCGCTCAAGGATAGTAAATGATTTAATTTACTATCCCAACACCTTCCCTACTATCCACGGGGACTGGTGTTGGAATAGTAAATTAAATTATTTAATTTTGCGCCCCCCCAGCGCAATGCGTGGTAACAACTTTCGTTGTTACGACCGCGTTGTAATGGAACGCGTGGTAAACGTATGCGTTCTAACGTCATACATCCAGTCCAAGGTAATTAGATAATTACCCACTTACCCGGAGGCATCTCGGCGCTTGTACGAATACCGTTGAGGAACCCTTCCTGGCCTTTCCCTGTGAGGAGCACACTCCTGGGCACCCCCAAGGTGAAGTCAGGCATCCTCAGCGTTGTTGGGGCCGTTGTAGAGATTGAGCAAGCTATTGCCCAGACGTGCAGAGTGGGGATCATGATCAGAATAGGCACCGAGGCGAGAATTATCAGGTCCGAGGAAATTGAGCCCTAGATCCGCCGAGGCAGGAATTGAACCCTGGTCCCAGCCAGACTACTGCATCAGGGTCTGCCGCTCTAACCATTGAGCCCATCCTCGCCCTTCAGAGCCTGGAGGAGGCTGGTCCAAGGGCGAGCCCCTCCGCGCCTTTCAGAGCCCAGAGGAGGCTGGTCCCAGGGTGGGCCCCTCAGCGCCCTTCAGAGCCCAGAGGAGGCTGGTCCAAGGGCGGGCCTGTCCGCACCCTTCAGAGCCTCAGAGCCTGGAGGAGGCTGGTCCAAGGGCAGGCCCGTCTGCGCTCTTCAGGTCCCGGAGGAGCCAGGTCCAAGAGCAGGCCTGTCTGTGCCCTTCAGAGCCCAGAAACGGCTGGTTCAAGGGCAGGCCCAACGCACCCTTCAGAGCCCGGAGGAGGCTGGTCCAAGGGTGGGTCCTTCTGCGCCATTCAGAGCCCGGATGAGGCTGGTCCAAGGGTGGGCCCGTCCGCGCCCCTCAGAGCCCGGAGGAGGCCGGTCCAAGGGGGTGCCCTTCCTCGCCCTTCAGTGCATGGAGGAGGCTGGTCCAGGGGCGGGCCCGTCCACGTCCTTCAGATCCCCTGAGGAGGCTGGTCCAAGGGCGGGCCCGTCCACACCCCTCAGAGCCAGGAGGATGCTGGGCCAAAGGCGAGCCCGTCTGTGCCCATCAAAGCCCGGAGGAGGCTGGTCCAAGGGCGGGCCCGTCCCCGCCCTTCAGAGCCCAGAGGAGGCTGGTCCAAGGTCGGGCCTGTCTGTGCCCTTCAGAACCTGCAGGTGGCTGGGCCAGGGGGTGGGGGGGGGGCAGTCCGTGCTCTTCAGAGCCTGGAGGAGGCTGGTCCAAGGGTAAGCCCATCCGCGCCTTTCAGAGCCCAGAGGAGGCTGGTCCAAGGGCGGGCCCGACCGCGCCCCTCCGAGCCGGAGGAGGTTGGTCCAATGGAGGGCCCGTCTGCGCCCTTCAGAGCCCGGAGGAGGCTGGTCCAAGGGCGGGCCTGTATGCGCCCTCCAGAGCCCGGAGGAGGCTGGTCCAAGGGTGGGCCCGACTGCGCACCTCAGAGCCCGGAGGAGGCTGGTCCAAGGGCGGGCTCCTCGGCGCGCTTCAGAGCCCAGAGGAGGCTGGTCCAAGGGCGGGCCTGTCCGCGTCCTTCAGAGCCCAGAGGAGGCTGGTCCAAGGGCAGGCCCGTCCACGCCCTTCAGAGCCTGGAGGAGGCTGGTCCAAGGGTGGGCCTGTATGCGCCCTCCAGAGCCCAGAGGAGGCTGGTCCAAGGGTGGCCCAGACTGCGCACCTCAGAGCCCGGAGGTGGCTGGTCCAAGGGCGGGCTCCTCGGCGCCCTTCAGAACCCAGAGGAGGCTGGTCCAAGGGCAGGCCCGTCCACGCCCTTCAGAGCCCGGAGGAGGCTGGTCCAAGAGCGGGACTGTATGCGCACTCCAGAGCCGAGAGGAGGCTGGTCCAAGCGGGGCCCGACTGCGCAACTCAGAGCCCGGAGGAGGCTGGTCCAAGGGCGGGCTCCTTGGCGCTCTTCAGAGCTCGGAGGAGGCTGGTCTAAGGGCGGGCCCGTCCACGCCCTTCAGAGCCTGGAGGAGGCTGGTCCAGGGGCAGGCCCGTCCACGCCCTTCAGAGCCCGGAGGAGGCTGGTCCAAGGGCGGGCCTGTCCGTGCCCTTCAGAGCCCAGAGGAGGCTGGGCCACCCCTCCTGGACACTCAATTGCATGTATTTACCTAATCGATTGGCTTGCCTGGGTTGCTGGAAACCGACTGCATCACTCAAGTATTACCGCGTAGTGAGGTTAAAGACAGTGGGGGCCTTGTGTCCAGCTAAGCGCGACAACTTGGGTGAAGGTAGAGATGACGGTGCGTGTTACATCCTGTTACCAAGTATCATTCCTGGTTTTGCCCCGTGATCAGATGTTTTGACCCCAATCAAATTCAGTGGTTATATTGGACATGTTAAAACATTTCTACGTCCCCCTCAACGTTCTGCATCAGTAGTAGTGGTTTCTGCCACTGCCTTAGTAGGCACAGTAGGAGAATGCAGAGCGGACAGTGCTCCCCTTTCGACCATCAGGGGGAAACGAAGGGCGGCGCAGTTACCTGGGAAGGCCACAACGAACACCGTAATTACCATGGAGTCCTTGACAAGGAGATGGAGATGGAGATGGAGATGGAGAAGGAGATGGAGATGGAGACGGAGACGGAGATGGAGAAGGAGATGGAGATAGACATGGAGAAGGAGATGGAGATGGAGGTGGAGATGGAGATGGAGATGGAGATGGAGATGGAGATGGAGATGGAGATGGAGATGGAGATGGAGATGGAGAAGGAGATGGAGATGGAGAAGGAGATGGAGATGGAGGTGGAGATGGAGGTGGAGATGGAGAAGGAGATGGAGATGGAGATGGAGATGGAGATGGAGATGGAGAAGGAGAAGGAGATGGAGATGGAGATAGAGATGATTATTATTGGGTTTTGTAAAGCGCGTAGTCACCCGTAAGTATTCCAGCGCTCAGATCCGATCAGTCCAGAGGGGAGCTAAGGGGGGGGGGGGGGGGGAGGGGAGGGAGGGTGAAGGACTGGGTTCTTTAAGACCCAGCGGTGCCAGGGCACAACACCTGAAACCTTCGTGGGTAACCTGCTCCGGCGTACGAATGACAGAGACACGGGACACTTCCTTCGGCGTCAAAGATTCAAGGTTTATTTACTGCAGGGAACACAGAAGTCACGACAAGTACAACACGTGCAACTTGGGGAGACTGCTTCAAATTGGTTCTGTGGATCGCTCCTTTTATACAAATTTTACCCATAGGACAACATGGTACACAAAGGTTTACAACCCGGTTCCCACAATTATCCCCCAGAGGGGTCGCTTTGGTCACTTTGATACACATAAGGTCCGGAACATAAGTGCGGAAACATTTGGCGGTTCCCAACTGTAAAAACCCATCTTCCCAACATTAGCGCATTCCAATCGGCAGTAAAACAGATCGAAATAGGAACAAAGACAGGTGCAGAGGAAGACGGAGACAGTGGGGAGATCGAAAAGAGTGTAAAAGGGGAGGTATCGGGAAACACGAGATACAGGCATCAAAGGGACGTGCCTAATGAGATGCACGGCTGAGACAATAAACCGGCACGGCAAGATGAGCCTCGAGCGGGGCCATCTGCCTTACAGTATCATCCCCCTCGTCATAAAGACACTTACAAAGAACATGTGTCTTCCGCAAATATCTTGGGAGTCCCAGGGTCGCGAAGCGGACAGCGTCCGTTCGCTGGCTACTTGAGGGCAAGAGACAAAATGGATGCCGTATCTAAGATGGAACCCGTGGGTACAGATATAAAACCCACATAACAAACGAACGGTTTAAGTTAGCACAGCGAAACTGCGCACACTCACTAAACTCGTCATTTGCGGTTCATAGATACCAGACTCGACCATATTCGTGCGAGTCGAAAACACCACTTACAATTGTCACGGAACCTCAGACGCTCCTTTTGCCCTCATGTAGGCAAGCACTAGTCGGAATCATATTCGATATTCATCAGACCATCGAGATGTTGCTGTAGCATAGCTCTGTCCAACCGAGTCCCCTTGGTAACAGGTGGCTGTCTCATACACGTTGTAGCACAAAGGCCACATAAGGCAGGACCGCACTGCACACAAAAGCAACACGTGAACAGGAACGCCACAACGACTCCGATGATCATCAGAATCTTCCAACCCCAAGTCGACATCAGGCCCCAAAACCACCCAAGTAGCGTCCAATCCCCTACATCCACGTGTATGGATTCGGAGATCTTATGCAACTTCGAGATGGCTTGATAGACAGTCGGAGCGTTATCAGGAATGAAAATACAGCAGCTCGAATGGATCACCTTACATACCCCACCTCGATCTGCTAAGATCACGTCTAAAACCATACGGTTTTGTAACGTCATAAGTCTATCCGCCTGAAGTTCAGTGGTGATATTACCAAGGGCACTGGCAGTAATATTAGCTGTCGATTCTACCACTCGAGTCAACTGTCTCAGGTTCCTACTGTTAACCATAGGTCCCCAAAACGGGAGGAAACCCTTGAAAAAGTCTCCTGCCTCTTGACCGGCAGTATCCTCTTCGCTAATTACGCCTCTCACAACTCTAGTCTTGTGATAATCTGCATCTACAGTGAACGTCGGAGGCAACAAGTTTGCGATGAAGCATGAGCCCATGAAGTCAGAGGGCAACCATGCATATGCACGATCATGACAGATAAAGTATGTACCCTTGGCGGCCAGGAACACAGGGGACGAGACCATCGGCAGAATGTAATTTTCAGTGCAAGCACTCTCTCCAAGTCGGGCTTTCGATCTTCGGCCGCGACCTATGAGACAAAAATTACCAATATGGGGTACGACCCATATCGGGGGCGAGCTTTTAAGCTGCTTTTCACTGGTGAACACACTATATTCGCCTCTACTTAGGACCCTATAGGCTTGTACCTCTTCTTCGGGAATAAGCGAAGGATCATAGATATCGCTATCTAAATCCTCTATTGCTATAGACAAAGGTTTTTGATACGAGGTAGGACCAGAGTAGGGGGAACGTGGTTCTCGAATGGGGTGGAAACCCAGTGCGCTTCGAAACATCGTCTGGAATGCTCGAGCAGACCCTTGGGAACTATACGGTAACACCAGATATGGAATTCCCTTATCCGTAGTATGTGGCATCAACCCACACACCCAACAATTAGTAGTGTTAACCACTAACTGATGCTGATGGAGGAGCTGAATAAAGGAATTATTGCGGAATTCTGCACGTCTAGCCTGCTCGTGTTCAGGTAAGATATGGAAAGAATGAGGAGAAGCAGTAGAGGTAAGTTTAGGGTCAGGGGTAGGAGTAGGTGTAGCAGTAGGTAAGAAGTAAAACATCGTGTAATACACCCCACCCGCCAATAGTGCAGAAACAGCCAAAAACAATACGAATATTTGGAATATAAAACATTTGGTACGACTGAGTTGCTGCAGCTTGAATCTATGAGCCTGAGCTCCTTCCAAATCCGTCAGCTTCGAAAATGCCATTCCCTATGACCGTCCGCAACGTTTCTTGACGCACTTCGTTCTGTGTAGCAATAGTCAATCCCTAGGAGTTCCCAGGAACCGACGGTCTTTAACCTAGCGTCAAGACCTACTAACCAGAAGGAAGTACGCGCGCGGCCCTACGGCCTTTATTTCACAAGTGTATATGCAAAAACAATGTCTCTCAGCTGTGGAAGCAAAAAGTGTAAGGAACGAAGCTCAATGAATATGTACAAAATAATTACAATGATACGAATGTTCAAACTGATCGTGGAAAACGGGATAATGCAATTTTCAAGGGACAGAACAGGATCTTTTATTAGTCTTTAGTGCTGGATCGCAAAAAGTATCGGGTTTTCCCAGGACGTGTCTGTTCGTCAAACAAAGGATCCGTTGAAGGGACAACGTCCTGTTGATCAGCTGAATGTTTTAGTCTTGAGTCTTTTGCTGACAAATGTTCAACAATGTCTTTCTTCTGCGCTGAGGATTCTCCGACAGGTTGTGCGTCGCTGAAAGGTACAAACGCCGGCAATCCTTCGGTTTCAGTTGATGCAATGCCTCTCCTCACCCACGAGTCTGCTGGCAACGGAATAGGGACTTTTTTCGTATGGGTGGCATGCACCCAATTCTTCCGCCCCTCAAGACGAACTGCAGTTCTCGTGGCAAGGAGGACCTGGTAGGGTCCAGTGAACCTGGGATCCAAGTTATTCTTGCGCGAGGAGTTGCGCGTCACCACCCAATCTCCGGGCTGGAGCTGGTGGCCTGGACCCTCCGTCTGCGTCGGCAATGCTTCGTGAACCTGTTGGTGAATTAACCTCAGTTTAGCAGTCAAGTCATGAAGATAATCGATCAACATTGGATATTCAAGATCACAGAAAATACCTGGCCTAGGAACCCCCCAAACATTCGCAGGACGACCGAACACTATTTCGTAGGGGCTAAGCCCTACTCGGGAGTGTACAGTCGCCCTAGTTGACAGTAATGCTAAGGGTAAAGCGTCAGGCCACGAAAGACCAGTCGTAGCCTGAATCTTCGCTAGCTTTAGTTTAAGGGTGCCGTTATACCCTTCAACCAAACCAGCTGACTGGGGATGGTTGGCGCTATGGAATTTCTGATTAATTCCAAGGCCCTTGCATACACTCTTCATCACACTCCCCACGAACTCACTTCCGTTATCTGACCACACGATTCTAGGCATTCCATACCGAGGAAAGTATTCCTTCAGTAGGATTTTCGCAGTAGACAAAGCAGTATTGTCTTTGAGAGGATAGGCCTCGATCCATCGGGAGAATGTGCAAACCACAACTAAAACGTATTTCAGGTTATTGCATCGCTCCATATGGATGAAGTCCAATTGAATCACCTCAAAGGGACATGAAGGGGGAGCAAAACTGCCAGGAGGAGTTGGGGTTCCCTTGCCAGGATTGTACATCATACACACCATACAGTTCTTAACCAAGCGTTCAGCACATTTCGTAATACCATCATTCTTCCACACAGGGGACAGCAATTTGCAAATACCTTTCGCGCTAATATGTGCTAACCCATGCGCCATTGTCACAACGGCCAGCACATACGCATCCGGTAACATCCATCTTTTCTGTTCCGACAAATCAATCCAACAACCATTCGCATCTAACTTTCCCGTACTCTCTTTCCACTTCGTCTTTTCAGTCTCGGTGGCCTCATTCTGAATTACCTTTACACTTTCGATAGTGTCCTCACACATACTCGATTCTGTAGGCCACCTAACCGAACTCGTCACATACATTCGAGTGCTAAGGTTCCGGGCAGTCTCCTTAGCAGTCTCATCCGCAAACGCATTACCACGACCCACATCATCCGTCACCTTACGATGCGCACTACATTTAACAATCGCTACTTGCTTAGGCAACGTAAGTGCATCCAAAAGATCATTCACAAGCTGGCCATGCTGAATCTTCGTACCATGCGATGTTAGAAAGCCTCTCTCTCTCCACAACCGTCCAAAACTATGGGCGACGCCAAATGCATATTGGCTGTCGGTAAACACATTCACACGTTTCCCTTTCGCTAACACACACGCTCTAGTAAGAGCGATCAGCTCTGCAGCTTGGGCAGAATTCTGATTTAATCTTGCAGTCTCAACAACAGTATTCAATGTTACAACAGCATAAGCAGTAGTCACATCGCCATTCGGCAACTTGAAACATGAACCATCCACATACAATGTACCATCTGGGTCTTCCAATGGGGTGTTTTTAAGGTCCACTCGACCTTTCGTTTCCTCCTCTGTCCTCAAATAACAGTCGTGTTCTGTTATTTCATCTGACTCTGAGCTAATTGGTAACAAAGTTGCCGGGTTCAGGACATTACAACGTTTTATTTGAATGTGGCTTGCCAACAGCGTCAACTCGTACCCAGACAACCTCGCACTCGTCAAGTGCTGAGTTTTCGTACGATTCAAAAGAGTATCGACTGCATGCGGAACCATCACCGTAAGCATATTATCCATGACCAATCCTGCTGATTGTCGGATAGAGACCGCGGCTGCCGCCGTTGCTCTCAAACAACTCGGCAATGCTCTAGCTACCGGGTCCAAGGTCGAGGAAAAGTATGCACATGGACGTTGCTTACCACCAAAAGGTTGCGTTAAGACGCTCAAAGCACAACCTTCTCTCTCGTGAACATATAATGTAAACGGCTTGCTGTAGTCAGGAGTACCTAACACAGGAGCCGAACACAATGAATCACGTAATTCAGAAAAACTTTTCTGACATTCTTCCGTCCATGGTAAAGGAGTTGAAACATCCTTGCACGTAAGAGCCACTAATGGTTTCGCTAGCAATGAAAAATTTGGAATCCATTGCCTGCAGTACGACGTGATACCTAAAAAGGCACGCACATCTCTTTGGGTTGTTGGCACAGCCATTCGCGCAATTGCTGCAATTCTCTCTGGGGTCAACCGCTTTCCCTCCTTTGACAATAAGTGACCTAGATAGGTTACTTCTTGACAACAATATTGGAGTTTAGAAGGTGACACCTTGTGATTTAACTCGCAGAGATGTTGCAGCAGCGATACCGTAGCAATTTTGCAAATGTCCTGAGTATCTGCAGCTACCAATAGGTCATCAACGTATTGGATTAAGGCCGCACCAGCCGGCAACCTAAACGCATCCAGTTGACCCTTCAAGGCTTGACTGTAAATCGATGGACTTTCACAGTAGCCCTGAGGAGCGCGTTTAAACCGGAAGCTGCGTCCACCAAGAGAGAAACCGAAAAGGTCTCTGCTCTCTTCTGCAATAGGGATGCTGAAGAACGCATTCTTCAAATCAATCACCGAAAACCACGATGCAGAAGCTGGAATCAGAGTCAGTAGCGCCGTGATGTCAGGCACAATGGGGAACTGAGGAATCACAATTTTATTCACCTCCCGTAAATCGATAACAAAACGATAAACAGGTGGTTTCGAAGGATCAGTACGTTTTAGAATGGGCAGTACAGGGCTGTTGCACACGTTTCCCCGTGTTTCCTCAATAACGTCTTTCTCGATCAAATCATAGATGATCGCTAACAATGCTCGTTCACCATCAAGGGAGATACGATATTGGGGAATACGTGGCAATCGCACATTGGATTTCAACTGAACAACATAAGGTGAGATATCAAGTAGGCCTACATCGTTGGGACCTGTTGCCCACAAAGACGCAGGAAGGGAACTCAATTCCGGTGGAAGCTTATCGAGAGACAAGTACATGGGAGAGACAACCCTCTCTCCCAACGTAAGCTTTACACCCGCAGGAGAACAATACAAAGTTGCATACAAACGTTTAAGCAAATCCAGGCCCAAAAGATTTTCACCACAACCCGTGGTCAAAATCAACGGAGCTTCTAGCTCACGAGGCCCAATTGTAAGGGGCAAAGGGCGCAAAACTGGATTGCTAACGGGGGCGCCAGAGAATCCAACGGAATCATTTGTTAAGCCAGACAAAGGTGCGCCAGGGAGTTTCGAATGCTTAATGGAACTTTTCGCTGCACCATTGTCCAACAGAAAAGGCTCAACGACGCCCGATGTAGCAACTGCGACGTAAGGCCCTCTCTGATCAACCGGAACTGATACCACTCCCTCTCCTTGTCTATGGCTGTCCTAGTAATTACTGTCGTCAGTTCCCTGATCGACGTAATAATCGTCTACATTGTACTGCGCAGATCGTCCTTGCGACGATCCACGTTGATCAAAACAATTATCGGAATTTGATGAGTTATCTGAGCGATCGTTCTGGGCACCACGACCTCTACCACGTGGTGCCTGCTGCGAACCACCACGACCTCCTCTAGATGAGTTACCACTATTACGTTCATTTAAAACAGGACAATTGAATTTGATATGACCCTCCTGTCTACAATAGGCACATTGATTGTACCCTAACGATGATCTTTGGGAAGAGGAGTCATTACGAGATTGTGATCTATTCGATTGCGGCTGTGATCTATTTTGTTGCGAATTATTCTGATTCGAACGTGGAGGATACGCTTGCTGAAGCAGCACTTTAGTTTTAAGCTCTTTCGTCTTTTTATCGGCACGGTCGTTCTCTTCTTTCTCTCTATTCTCATAATATTGTGCCGTAGCCAATATCTGAGCTGAAGTAGAAACGGCCCATGCACTTTCTGAATTCTTTAATTTATTGCTCAAATCGGGCAATAAGTTCGAAACAAATTTATCCACGAACAACCTTTGACCACCCTCAGTGCTCATATCCTGACCACTATGATCGATGAATGCCTCCTCAAACCTCGTAAAGAAGTCGGAGACACTCTCGTCCTTTTTCTGCTTACAAGCTGACAATTTGTCCCAATTTACCCTCATAGCTGGCATAAGAGTTTTCATTAACGTGATTATCCTTTGAGGAAGATCAACAATCAGCTGGTCGGGTTTAGCACCACCAGTTTGTCCGGCATCTGCCGCTACAATGGCAGCCCAAGCACCACCTAATTCATTCGGATGATTTTCCTGACGAATCTTAGCCCATACCGGTTGCGGTACGACATTACCGAACAACATATCAATATCGGCAAGATTCATTATCGTAGCGTCTACGAGCTGCGATAATTCTTTGTAATACCCTGCAGGATTTTTGCGAGGGTCAGGCAAAGATTGCTTTACCTGTAACACTTCCGAGCGTTTCCATGGGAGATGTATCCATACTCTCTGGAAATGCCCCAGTGTCGGAGGAGCAGCATTAGGATTAGGTGGCATCCAAACCGGAGGAACTTCGCGCATAGGAAATTGACCAGACTCATCTGGCTGTCTTTCGACGTCCTCAACAAACAAGGCTTGAGGTATAGGAGTGGGACGAAAAGATAGCAACCGTTCAACAGCACGTCGAACATTGGTATCCACTATCAGTCCAGCCGAGAACTGAAGCTGTAGATCAGACAAAGCGGTCAGCACCTCGTCAGGCGCGTCGGCCGATATCTGATCGCGAAGGACCGTACACATTTCCTCGAACACAAATCTTTGGGTTGGTATATTGAATTGACAAAACGTGTCGAGTACAACACGTGGTGGATTTCTAAGGGGGTGCGTCATCCAACCCATCGCCATATTATATAGCGAAGCATGTTCCCTGTTACCAGGAAGCTGACTACGTCTCTGATGACCATCGGAACCAGCGGACCCAAGAACAGGTCCGAGCGAATGAAAGAAACTAGCTGCAAGAGGAGAATTACGACTACGAGTAGAGGGAGAAGTATAGGACACAGGACTAACAAGTGAAGGGGTAGAGACAGAAACAACAGCAGGAGTTAACAAAGCAGGAGCAGTAGCGTGAGCAGGAGTATGTGGAAGCGGAGGAGCAGTAGGAATAGCAACAGACGAAGGAGCAGGAACAGTCGGAAGAACGGGTACAGGTTGAGGAACAGGCAAAGGAAGAATAGGTTCAGGAACAGGTACAGGGGGAATCACAGGAGCTGTGGTACCCTGTACGTACGGAGGTGGCGATTTCATAAGATAGGACATTAAAGGATCCTCAACTGACTCATCCTTCTTTTCCGACTCCGTAGGCAAAGCAGGATAGCATTTATCTATAGTCATACGCTGTAATCTATCAAACATTTCCTTTTCCTTAACCTCCTTATCATGCTGAAACTGCTCTGCTTTCTTTACAATGGTAGCGACATTATCTCTCTGATTTCGTTTAGTCTGTCTGATTTCTTTCTGTCGGGCTTCCTTACGCCACAACCGAAAGGCATCAAACATGGCCGGCCTTGACTTTCTTTCGAACAACTTAACCTCTAGATTATCTAAGATCGGGGCCTCGAAGCTACCATGTGGTGGCCAGCGAAGGTCACCGTCCTTCTTCGTGTATTTGATCCAGTACTCATTAAAAGTAATCGGGCCTAGCCCATGTTTACTGTACAGTTCATAAGTCGGAGTTCCAACCGGAGGTATCGGACACGAGTCCTCCAGTCGGGAATCCACACCACAAGGTCTGAAACAACTGAACAAAGTACTGCGACCAGGCATCTCGCACACTAGCCGAGTTTCACAAACTTCAAGGGTTACGGGATTTACCAAGTCCCAGCAAAGAACAAAAACCCTCGGTTTTTGGCGGCTGCAGTCGTCAAATAACACAACAAAGTACGCTAGCAAAGTGTCACCGACAAAAACACTCACACAGCGTCAACAACAAAAACACTCGCTAAAGTGTCAACAACCAAGAACTCTGGGAGCGACCCACAAATACTTAACTCAAAGATCGATGGCGTCTCCAGGAAGGCCCGTCAATCGTCTCGCTATACCAAGGTCTACGCCAGGCGTCAAAACAGGTCTACAGTCAGGGCAGCAGTCCGTCGCAGCCGTCAGGAGGCGGGAATCTTCGCGGGAAAAGTCTTCGGGCCACTTATTTCGACAACAGGATCGATGAAGCGGAGTGCACCTTCCCTCGGAGATTTCACACGAAGTTCCTCACGATCGTCGGGCTTGGACCGGTACCACTGATGCAGCCCCACCTGGGGGGCCAACTGAAGGACTGGGTTCTTTAAGACCCAGCGGTGCCAGGGCACAACACCTGAAACCTTCATGGGTAACCTGCTCCGGCGTACGAATGACAGAGACACGGGACACTTCCTTCGGCGTCAAAGATTCAAGGTTTATTTACTGCAGGGAACACAGAAGTCACGACAAGTACAACACGTGCAACTTGGGGAGACTGCTTCAAATTGGTTCTGTGGATCGCTCCTTTTATACAAATTTTACCCATAGGACAACATGGTACACAAAGGTTTACAACCCGGTTCCCACAATTATCCCCCAGAGGGGTCGCTTTGGTCACTTTGATACACATAAGGTCCGGAACATAAGTGCGGAAACATTTGGCGGTTCCCAACTGTAAAAACCCATCTTCCCAACATTAGCGCATTCCAATCGGCAGTAAAACAGATCGAAATAGGAACAAAGACAGGTGCAGAGGAAGACGGAGACAGTGGGGAGATCGAAAAGGGTGTAAAAGGGGAGGTATCGGGAAACACGAGATACAGGCATCAAAGGGACGTGCCTAATGAGATGCACGGCTGAGACAATAAACCGGCATGGCAAGATGAGCCTCGAGCGGGGCCATCTGCCTTACAGTATCATCCCCCTCGTCATAAAGACACTTACAAAGAACATGTGTCTTCCGCAAATATCTTGGGAGTCCCAGGGTCGCGAAGCGGACAGCGTCCGTTCGCTGGCTACTTGAGGGCAAGAGGCAAAATGGATGCCGTATCTAAGATGGAACCCGTGGGTACAGATGAAAAACCCACATAACAAACGAACGGTTTAAGTTAGCACAGCGAAACTGCGCACACTCACTAAACTCGTCATTTGCGGTTCATAGATACCAGACTCGACCATATTCGTGCGAGTCGAAAACACCACTTACAATTGTCACGGAACCTCAAGGGGGGGGAGAAATCAGGGGAACAGGTGTGTCTTCAGCCGTTTCCTAAAACGGAGATAATCTGGTTCCATCCTGAGGTCCCGGGGGAGGGAGTTCCAAAGACGGGCCGTATTGACGGAGAAACGTCGTCCACCCGTGCGCACCTTCTTCACTCTGGGGATAGTGACCAGATTTTCATGGTCCGAACGGAGGGCTCTCAAGGCTTTGTAGGGCCTGATGAATTTTTTTCGAATAGGGGGTCCTTTGTCCTGTAAAAGTTTGTGTGACAGGCAAAGAGCTTTGAATGCCACTCTCTCTCTCACTGGGAGCCAGTGGAGCTGTCTCAGGGCTGGTTTAGCGGAGGATCTGGCCGGGGTGTTAGTGAGAATCCTTGCTGCAGCGTTCTGGATTCTCTGCAGTTTATTTAAAGTTGCCTCGGGAGCTCCAAGGTATATGGCGTTACTAAATCCAGCCTTGATATAATAAGGCCCTGGATTAGTAATTTCTGGGAAATAAAAGGGAGCAAGGGCAGAATCTTCCTGATAGCTTTAAGGAGCCCAAAACAGGTCCCAGCGATCTTTATGGCTTGTGTCCTGAAGGTCAGGTCTTTTTCAATCCATATTCCCAAGCTTTTAATCTCAGACTTGGGGGTAGGGGGTTCACCCAAACTGGGGGGCCAGATGTTCTGGGGGAGAGAGAGCCCTTTCTGGCCAAGGAGGAGAATGTCCGTCTTTGAACCGTTAAGTTTCAAAGATGACCTATTCATCCATCCTTGAATTTCTACCAGACAGTTGTACAAGTCTGATGGTTCCTGGTTAGGGTGAGATAGAGACACCAATAATTGTGTATCATTGGCATAGCTGATGATTCTCACTCCGAACGGGGTGACAACCTCCTCCAAAGGGGACATGTAGATATTAAACAATGTCGGGCTTAATTATGAACCCTGGGGTACACCACATTGGAGGAGAGTTTCGGGGGAGCGGGCGTCATTCTCCCAGACCTGAAAGGAGCGGTGGTCGAGAAATGATTTGAACCAGTTCAGAGCCGTGCCCTTAACACCATTGTTCTTAAGTCGCTCGATCAACACCCGATGGTTGACAGTATCAAAGGCCGCACTGAGGTCCAGGAGGATCACTGCCACTGATCCTCCTGCATCTAACAGGGCTCTGGCCTCCTCCACTGCTGCGAGCAGGGTGATGTCGGTGCCCTGCCCTGGGCGTAATCCAGTTTGTGAACATCTGAGCAAGTTGTTGGTTTCCCGGTATTGCGATAGTTTTTTGTTTACTAGTTTTTCCGCGATTTTGCTGGTGCCGGGGAGAAGAGAAATTGGCCTATAATTGGTAAGCTCTGAAGGGTCCAGAGAAGGTTTTTTCAGTAACGCCTTCATGACCGCTGCCTTCCAGCCTGTAGGGACTTTACCCTGAAGCAGTGAGGCGTTGATGAGGTGCGTGAGAGGAGGGGCGATGGTGAGGGCCACTTTTTTCAAAATGCGTAGAGGGACAGGGTCCTTAGGAGAACCGCTTTTGATATAATCTAAAGTGGCTAAAACCTCTTCAATGGTTACTGGACCAAGAGAGCTTAAATGGGGAGTGGTGTAGTTTAAGTTTGTGCCGATATCCTCTGCAGTGCTAAAGTCAACGGCCGGGAGGGAAGCGAGGATATTCTGAATCTTCTCCTCGAAAAATTTGGCCAGTTTGGTACATTTCTCTTCGTCTGCCTTGGGATCAGGCAGTTGTTTTGGAGCCAAGTCTGGGACCTTCGACAGTTATTTTAGAATGGTGAAGGTTTCTTTAGCGGAACAGGAAGAATTAGCTATTCTTTCCTGAAAGAAAGTACTCTTGGTGTTGCGCAGAGCGATTTTATAGTTTTTTAGGCAGGTGCGGAGTGCGGCTTTTTTAACAGTTGCTTTATCTTTTCTCCAGGATCGTTCTGCTCTTTTGCACTCCTTCCGGAGGAGATTAAGCTCGGGAGTGTACCAGGGAGCCGGGGTCACTCTTTTAATTCGCTTAAGGGTGGTGGTTTTGGGAAGGAGTTCGTCCAGTGACGAGGTGAGCCAAGAGTTGAACTGATTGTCTGCAGTGGCTGGGTCGGAGGTTTGGGTAGGGGAGGACGCCAAAAGAGTAGATGCCCATGCATCAGGTAAGAGTTTATTCCATCGTCTGTCTGTGATCTGAGTTATGATTTGTTGGGTGGGTGGGGTAGACAGGTGCCAAAAGATGGGTACTAGGAAGTGATCAGTCCAGGGAAGGGGTAGAGGAGGGCCAGAGGTGAGGGTTGCTATGGTAGTGAATACGGGGTCCAGGAGGTGTCCTTTGTCATGAGTGGGTTCAGAATTAACTAATCGTATCTCAAATGACGTGAGATCAGCCAAAGGTTCGGATACAATCGAGTCACTGGGGTCTAAAAAATGAAGGTTGAGGTCTCCCACAATGAGAAAATTGGGAGCGATAGTTGCTGTTTGGGTAATAGTGTCCACAAAGGCACTGGGGAATTTTCCTGGGGTTCCCGGCGGACGATAAATCAGCAACCCCGATAAGGAGTGCAGGGGGGATGTTTGCAACGTGAAGTGGCAGCTTTCTCAGTCGGTGATGTTAGCATCAGTTGTTCTGCATGAAAACCGTTCTCTATAAATTATGGCCAGACCACCTCCTCTGCCGAGGGGTCTATTTTGATATTGAATTTGGTACCCTGGAGGTAGGGCGTCGATGATGTCAGACTCAGACCAAGAGGTAAGCCACGTTTCCGTGAGGAACAAAACGTCGAACTCATGGTCACTGATCAGAAAATTGATTTCATGGGAGTGTTTGGGAAGGGACCGGCAGTTGAGAAGGCCAAGCTGTGTGCTGTTCTCGCCTGAAATGATGGTGGGGGCAGGATAACACATATCACACTTGGTGAAGGGTATTCCCCCCGGATGGAGGTAGTCGCACGCAGGGTTTTTGGAGGTGTTGAGTGCAAGGAGACTGTCTCTAGTGTAGATTAATCGGCCATCAGGGGATTTGGGCAGAGTGGCTAGGCCTGGGTCCGGTCGGGCCCGGACGGGCCCAGACGGGCTAGCCTTAGGCGCGCCTTCGGCGAGCAAACTGCGCGCCCGCTGCGCCCGTCCGCTGCGCGTACGTGTGATGCACATGTTTTATAGGCGGAATAGGGGGGCGTGGCCTCGTCGGAGGTGGGCGTGTCAGCAAGACAGGCTCTCTCGCTAATGGCGGCAAAGAGCAACAAAATACAAACCCGGCGCAGCGTTAAGATCGGCTGCGCGGGTGTCCCTGGATGCAGTAAGCTGTCCCACCAGAGTGTGAGCGAGTGAAGACAGGTAGGGGTTAAAATAGCACCAAAATACGTTTTTTTAAAAAATACAATTTACACACAGAGCTCCCGGCTGCGCCTCAGGAGTAGAAGGATCTGCACTGAGCTAGTGATCAGCTCGATTATGTAGAATGGGGGGCGTGGCCTCGTCGGAGGTGGGCGTGTCAGCAAGACAGGCTCTCTCGCTAATGGCGGCAAAGAGCAACAAAATACAAACCCGCTGCAGCGTTAAGATCGGCTGCGCGGGTGTCCCTGGATGCAGTAAGCTGTCCCACCAGAGTGTGAGCGAGTGAAGACAGGTAGGGTTTAAAATAGCACCAAAATACGTTTAAAAAAAAAAATACAATTTACACACAGAGCTCCCGGCTGCGCCTCAGGAGTAAAAGGATCTGCACTGAGCTAGTGATCAGCTCGATTATGTAGAATGGGGGGCGTGGCCTCGTCGGAGGTGGGCGTGTCAGCAAGACAGGCTCTCTCTCTAATGGCGGCAAAGAGCAACAAAATACAAACCCGCCGCAGCGTTAAGATCGGCTGCGCGGGTGTCCCTGGATGCAGTAAGCTGTCCCACCAGAGTGTGAGCGAGTGAAGACAGGTAGGGTTTAAAATAGCACCAAAATACATTTTTTTAAAAAAATACAATTTACACACAGAGCTCCCGGCTGCGCCTCAGGAGTAGAAGGATCTGCACTGAGCTAGTGATCAGCTCGATTATGTAGGAGATGGAGATGGAGAAGGAGATGGAGAAGGAGATGGAGGTGGAGATGGAGAAGGAGGTGGAGATGGAGATGGAGAAGGAAGTGGAGATGGAGAAGGAGATGGAGAAGGAGGTGGAGGTGGAGATGGAGATGGAGATGGAGATGGAGATGGAGGTGGAGATGGAGATGGAGATGGAGATGGAGATGGAGATGGAGAAGGAGATGGAGATGGAGATGGAGGTGGAGATGGAGATGGAGATGGAGATGGAGATGAAGAAGGAGATGGAGAAGGAGGTGGAGGTGGAGATGGAGATGGAGATGGAGATGGAGATGGAGATGGAGATGGAGATGGAGATGGAGAAGGAGATGGAGATGGAGATGGAGATGGAGATGGAGATGGAAAAGGAGATGGAGATGGAGATGGAGAAGAAGATGGAGATGGAGATGGAGATGGAGATGGAGAAGGAGATGGAGAAGGAGATGGAGATGGAGATGGAGAAGGAGATGGAGATGGAGATGGAGATGGAGATTGAGATGGAGATGGAGATGGGCTCAAGGCGTCTTTCCTGCTCCTCTATTAGCCGCCTCCTTATCAATCCGCCTACGGAGCAGGTGACTCCTGAACCCACGTTAGTATTACCTAATGTATCTCCTACGCTGGAATCTGAGGGCATTGGTAGCCAGGGAGTCATTCAATCTATACCCCTCTCTCCCACTACATTGGTCTCTAACATAAGGGGGGCAACTTACCCCTACCCAGGAGGCAGCTAATCGCCGCCCAGATAAGAAGTTAGCGATGATGGATGCTCTGGGGCTATCACAGGGACCAGTGAGGGCTACTCTGGACACAACATTTGACCCTTTTACTCTCTGAACTTAAACAACGTGCTTTATCGAGGGGGGAGGTACTCGAAACGGGACCAGGGTCATCGATGGGCCACATTGCAAAAGAGGGGTCCACTCTAGTGGACCCACAAATAGACCACAGGGAGCAGCAATTGTTACCCCCAAGGGTTGCAACTGGGGCAAATAGTCCCTGCCCTCTGAATCCCCAGTAATTGTCGTTGCCCCTGCACAAATCCAGATGGGTCCCTGAACAGAGTCTGCGTGCAGGGCTCCCACCCAGGATCAGTTGCACCCCAGGCATTCGAATAAGGGTGCAACCTCAAATGAAGGAGCGAGGAGCCCCATCCAGACTTTAGTTAACTTTCATCTCCCGCCAGAATCAACGCCATATGTTGTGGTTTTGGGGAATGTGCCAACCCTTTCACCAGGTGTCAAGGAAGATTTTTTCCAAATGAAGCACAATGTCATGCACTGGCGGTCCCAAAATTCCACCTTGGGTTGAAGGGAGGGAAAATATATAAAGATGGTGCGTAGGGTGAACTGGGTAGGGGAGTCTATGAAGTCCTATATCGGTGTCTGTGTTGTCATTAACTTTAATACACTGCATGTTGCAGAAAGGATTCTGGCCCCGTTCTTTTCTCACATGGATATTCCTTTGGCCCGCGGTCATCTATCAAGGCCCCCCTTGGCTTATTTATAAACCTGAACCCCCGGACTGGATCACCACACTTCCTAACAGAGAGGTCCTACCTGGAAGACAGATGCAGATCCCCACTCCATAAAGGCATTTTAACATCACAGGGCTCCGAAATAACTCGCCTCCACTTCATCAGGACTTATAAGGAGGGCGGAGGATCGCCCATCCCCCTGGTTTTATCGAACAGTTCTGCACCTTTGGGCGCCTGTGATTGACTGAGTGAGGCAGTTCTTCAGGAACCGAGGATACCTACCTGCAAACAGGACATTTCCTTGCCAGACTGTAGTAAAAAAGGTGTAAAGGGCTGTAATCTTATCTCATGGAATATCGCAGGATTGGCCAATAAGTTTTGTGATACTTCATGGCTTCTTTTTATACAAAAGTTCAATATTATCTGCTTACAGGATAATGGGGGAACTACAAATGGTTTCCATTTGGACAGTTACAAGTCCTTCTTTGGCCCGGCTGTCCCCTCGGGGTTCAGGCAGATCCACGGGTGGCCTCTTAACTTATGTTTCTATAGCATTAGATTGCGCTGCATCAGCGTTGCCTATAGATAATCCCTGCTTACAATCAGTGATATTTCGCACAGGGTCTACAAATTGGGACTTGTGAATTTTTATAACTCAATTTTATGTCTCTCAGAAGTTTGTTATATATCTTTTTGGGCTCCTTTTTAGGAGATAAACTTAAAGCATTATCATAGCTGGGGATTTTAATATTCACCCATGTGGGGAACCAAGGAAAACGAATCTCACTGATGTCGGTGGTTTACGAGTGAAGGATATTAATTTTGAGCACAAGGCACAAAGAGCCAGATGTAGGTATCCAAATTAAGCATGGGCGTAAAATCCATTTTGCGGGCGAATTTGCGGATTTTCGGCAATTTCGCGATCCGCGAATCGCGCGAATTTGCCCAAAAATCCGCAAATTCGCAAGCTGCGAATTATTTTGCTTGGTCGCGCTTGAAAAATACAATATTGCGCCTGCGGCGTTGACTTACCATGATTCTGAGTCCGCCGAGTTGTTTTTCTCCCGGTTTGCGTGTGCTGCGAAATTTTCGATCTTGCTGCGTGATAGCGCGAGAGTTTGTCGAACGCAATTACGTTATCGCGGCTTGCCATCTTGCTCAGCGAGAGTTTGACAACGCGAGTACATCATAAAGGCCTGCGATCACACATTGCGGGAGTAAACAACGCCGAACAGGTAGATGCGGCGTGCAGCTGAATTCCGGCGGTAGATTTGAATGGCTCGCGTTCCCGAAATTGCAAAAATTGCAATTCTGCACAAGAAATCCACCGCAGGAAGCATAAACTTTGTGAAAATGATGATTTTGATCAGAATAACTCCTCAGATTGACAGTGCTTTTTCCATGTCCTGGTCACTTTTCATTTGGATCTGGAGCTGGAGGGATTACTTTTTGTGGCTGCTGCTGGATATTTGTATTTGTTTGAGGACTTTTTGGACTTTGGAGTTTGGATCACTTTTGGACTTGAGATTTTACAAGTAAGTTGGTGTAGTTTGGGGCATTGCAGTTGAGGCAACTACAGTTCTAAAACTGTTTTCACAACTTTAACAAAATATATATTGTGGGTAGCCAGTGCCACAGTATCCAGTAGGCCCAGGGTTAGTCATGGGTGCATGACACAACTGTTTCTGTCATTTTCTTTAAACTTAATTCTCATTTATGTCATGGAATTTTAGCTCACTGTTATATGTTGATTTTTTAAAAATTTTGGGGTGCCTGATAAAGCTTCACTAGCCAGTAGGCCTAGGTGTAGTGAGTGGTGCATTCCCATTGACCTAGTCTTTCTGTGGGGTGTCTTGAATTTAAACATCATTGAGGGCATGGATGGCATTGGATTGTGGTGATTTTTGTGTGTTTTTCGACTTTTTGGGGTGGTGTTGGGGCCTGGCCATGTGGGTGGGGGCCATTTTGAGGCCTTGTACAGGCATGGTCTGGCCATGTGGTGGGGGTCAAGGGGCCATTTTGAAGGCAGGCAGTGTGCTCCGGCCTGCACCAATTTTGCCTTGTTTTCAACCATTATGCCCAGGGGTACTCAGTGGTGCATGGACCTAGTCTTTCTGTGGGTTGTCTTGAATGTAAACATCATTGAGGGCATGGATGGCATTGGATTGTGGTGCTTTTTGTGTGTTTTCGACTTTTTGGGGTGGTGTTGGGGCCTGACAATGTGGGTGGGGGCCATTTTGAGGCCTGGGACAGGCAGGGCCTGGCCATGTGGTGGGGGTCAAGGGGACATTTTGAAGCCAGGCCGTGTGCTCAGGCCTGCACACAGTTTGCCTTGCTTTCAACCATTATGCCCAGGGGTACTCAGTGGTGCATGGGCCTAGTCTTTCTGTGGGGTGTCTTGAATTTAAACATCATTAAGGGCATGTATGGCATTGGATTGTGGTGTTTTTGTGTGTTTTTCAAATTTTTGGGGTGTTGTTGGGGCCTGGTCATGTGGGTGGTGGCCATTTTGAGGCCTTGGACAGGCAGGGCCTGGCCATGTGGTGGGGGTCAAGGGGCCATTTTGAAGCAAGGCAGTGTGCTCAGGCCTGCACCCTGTATGCCTAGCTTTCAACCATTATGCCCAGGGGTACTCAGTGGTGCATGGGCCTAGTCTTTTTGTGGGGTGTCTTGAATTTAAACATCATTGAGGGCATGGATGGCATTGGATTGTGGTGATTTTTGTGTGTTTTCGACTTTTTGGGGTGGTGTTGGGTCATGGCCATGTGGGTGGGGGCCATTTTGAGGCCTGATTCAGGCAGGGCCTGGCAATGTGGTGGGGATCAAGTGGCCATTTTGAAGCCAGGCAGTGTGCTCAGGCCTGCACCCAGTTTGCCTTGCTTTTAACCATTATGCCCAGGGGTACTCAGTGGTGCATGGGCCTAGTCTTTCTGTGGGGTGTCTTGAATTTAAACATCATTGAGGGCATGGATGGAATTGGATTGTGGTGATTTTTGTTCCTTTTTCGACTTTTTGGGATGGTGTTGGGGCCTGCCATGTGGGTGGGGGCCATTTTGTGGCCTGGTACAGGCAGGGCCTGGCCAGGCCTGCACCCAGTTTGCCTTGCTTTCAACCATTATGCCCTGGGGTACTCAGTGGTGCATGGGTCTAGTCTTTCTGTGGAGTGTCTTGAATTTAAACATCATTGAGGGCATAGATGGCATTGGATTGTGGTGTTTTTGAGTGTTTTTCGATTTTTTGGGGTGTTGTTGGGGCCTGGTCATGTGGGTGGTGGCCATTTTGAGGCCAGGGACAGGCAGGGCCTGGCCATGTGGTGGGGGTCAAGGGGCAATTTTGAAGCAAGGCAGTGTGGTCAGGCCTGCACCCAGTATGCCTAGCTTTCAACCATTATGCCCAGGGGTACTCAGTGGTGCATGGGCCTAGTCTTTTTGTGGGGTGTCTTGAATTTAAACATCATTGAGGGCATGGATGGCATTGGATTGTGGTGATTTTGTGTGTTTTTGACTTTTTGGGGTGGTGTTGGGGCCTGGCCATGTGGGTGGGGGCCATTTTGAGGCCTGATTCAGGCAGGGCCTGGCCATGTGGTGTGGGTCAAGGGGCCATTTTGAAGCCAGGCAGTGTGCTCAGGGCTGCACGCAGGTTGCCTTGCTTTCATCCATTAGGGCCAGTGGTAGTGATTGGTGCATGGGCCAAGTCTGTCTGTGGGATGTCTTGAATTTAAACATCATTGAGGGCATGGACAGCATTGGATTGTGGTGAAATTTGTGTGTTTTTCGACTTTTTGGGGTGTTGTTCGGGCCTGGCCATGTGGGTGGGGGCCATTTTGAGGCCTGGTACAGGCAGGGCCTCGCCATGTGGTGGGGGTCAAGGGGCCATTTTGAATCCAGGCAGTGTGCTCAGGCCTGCACCCAGTTTGCCTTGCTTTCAACCATTATGCCCAGGGGTACTCAGTGGTGCATGGACCTAGTCTTTCTGTGAGGTGTCTTGAATTTAAACATCCTTGAGGGCATGGATGGCATTGGATTGTGGTGTTTTTGTGTGCTTTTTGACTTTTTGGGGTGTTGTTGGGGCCTGGCCATGTGGGTAGGGGCCATTTTGAGGCCTGGGACAGGCAGGGCCTGGCCATGTGGTGGGGGTCAAGGGGCCATTTTGAAGCCAGGCAGTGTGCTCAGGCCTGCACCCAGTTTGCCTTGCTTTCAACCATTATGCCCTGGGGTACTCAGTGGTGCATGGGTCTAGTCTTTCTGTGGAGTGTTTTGAATTTAAACATCATTGAGGGCATAGATGGCATTGGATTGTGGTGTTTTTGTGTGTTTTTCGACTTTTTGGGGTGTTGTTGGGGCCTGGTCATGTGGGTGGTGGCCATTTTGAGGCCAGGGACAGGCAGGGCCTGGCCATGTGGTGGGGGTCAAGGGGCAATTTTGAAGCAAGGCAGTGTGCTCAGGCCTGCACCCAGTATGCCTAGCTTTCAACCATTATGCCCAGGGGTACTCAGTGGTGCATGGGCCTAGTCTTTTTGTGGGGTGTCTTGAATTTAAACATCATTGAGGGCATGGATGGCATTGGATTGTGGTGATTTTTGTGTGTTTTTGACTTTTTGGGGTGGTGTTGGGGCCTGGCCATGTGGGTGGGGGCCATTTTGAGGCCTGATTCAGGCAGGGCCTGGCCATGTGGTGGGGGTCAAGGGGCCATTTTGAAGCCAGGCAGTGTGCTCAGGGCTGCACGCAGGTTGCCTTGCTTTCATCCATTAGGGCCAGTGGTAGTGATTGGTGCATGGGCCAAGTCTGTCTGTGTGGTGTCTTGAATTTAAACATCATTGAGGGCATGGACAGCATTGGATTGTGGTGAAATTGGGGCCTGGCCATGTGGGTGGGGGCCATTTTGAGGCCTGGGACAGGCAGGGCCTGGCCATGTGGTGGGGGTCAAGGGGCCATTTTGAAGCCAGGCAGTGTGCTCAGGCCTGCACCCAGTTTGCCTTGCTTTCAACCATTATGCCCAGGGACACTCAGTGGTGCATGGACCTAGTCTTTCTGTGAGGTGTCTTGAATTTAAACATCCTTGAGGGCATGGATGGCATTGGATAGTGGTGATTTTGTGTGTGTTTTTCGACTTTTTGGGGTGTATAACAGATGTTCCTCTGGCTTCCATTGCTTTTAGGTGCACAAGAGAACCACCAGTGCCAGGAAGAAGTCCTGCAGCGGTGTGTGCAGCACAACGTCACGTTACATCACGTGTGGCCACAGACAAGACAACTCTGCAACTCGTGCAACTGTGGCCTGCTGTTCTGACATCTGAAGAAGGTGGCCCCAAAGAAAGGTGGCTGTAGCGCCTCAGCGAAATTTGCCAGTGCCACTGCCAGTAAGAAGGAGCAGAAGAAGCAAGTGGCACCACCTATCAAGGAGACTGGTGTGCCCACCGACACCTTTTTTGGGGAAAAAGACTATGCCTGCAGCAGCAGCGGTATCCGCCGGGGGGCCAAGCTGGAAGCAGCACCTCCGCTTCATTGGGCTCAGTGCCACCACGCCAAGTTAGGTCCAAGACCAAGAGTGCTGCTGCGGCAGCCACTTTGGTTGTTCAATCACCATCGACCAGTGATCTTGGCTCATCACAAGAAAGTACCATCCAATCAACGCCGGGTGTAATTCAGCTGATGAGTGTTCAACAACCACAGCCGCAACGACAACCACAGGTGCAACTAGTACAAGCGCAAGTACATGGGCAAGGAGAGGCACAATTAGAGCCGCTAGGAGAGGCGCAAGTAGAGGCGCAAGGAGAGGCACATGGACAGGTGCAGGGAGAGGTTCAACTAGAGGTTCATGGAGTGGCACAACTGCCTACAGTGCTTGTTCCTCTAGAAGTAGGGGCACATAAGGAAATTGATATTCAAGAGGAGGTGTCATCCGAGGAAGCCACTCCTTCAGATGATGATCCATTGTCTTCCAGATCCCGAGCAAGAAAAAGGTCAAGGAGGACTACTACTACTAGTACAAGTTCTTCTTCAAGCCCCCTTCATTCTGATGACCTTGATCGTGATTGGAACCCAGCAATGCAGTCTGAGAGTGAGTCACGCCATGAGCAGACAAAAGTACCTTAGCCTAAAAAAAAGGCTCCCGCAAGGCTTCGACTTATGGGTGATGATGACAAACAAGAAGTGGTGTCTTCTGCTGCTGATGAACAGTCTGAGGATGACCCAGTCATCACAGTCGTCACTCCAGCCCCAGCGGGCATGCAGCATACAGACATTTTGACCCTATCCCGAATGGCTGCTGAGAGGGATATGGACGGCGTGGCACTGGTACCACTACAACACCAACACAACCTACAGCTTCCATACTTCCATATTTTTTTGTCAGAAGGGCCGGCAGGGACCTCCATCCAGCTCGACCTCAAGTAGTGGTGCTGTAAGTGAACAACAGAAACAAATTCAGCCACGCCCATCCTCCACATCATCCAGCATTGAAAGTCAAAGTAGCACCTCCACCACCAGCAGACATTTCCATTCCCCAGTTTGGGACTGCTTTACTGTTAGCCAAAGTGCGGAAAACATGGTCGTTTGTTTGATTTGTAAAACATCAGTTAGTCTGGGTAAGCTTGGTACCAACTATGGTACCGAAGGCCAGAGAGGTCATCTCAAGAAACACCACACTATTATTTGGGAAGCACACAAAAGGAAGATCGAGGAAGGCAAAAGAAAAATAAATCCAAATGTATCCCTTGATATTGCATCTGATGATGACGAGAGGCTGATCGTGCAGGGGGGAAGTGAAGAAGCAACAGACATTTTTTCTGGTACACCCAGTACCGCTGGCAGCAGCACTGCAGTGGTATCGCCCACACCCTCTACCCCTGAAACATCTATGAGGCACACAAAGAGTCTGGGAGAGACACCAATGCGAAAAACTACATCACTGGGCCTAACTGGTTTGAAGACGTCATCATCATCATCACATAAAATGATCCAGCCCACCATTCGCGGAATGTTGTGGTCGGAGGCGCCATTTGAACGCAACCACCCAACGGTACGTCTGTATAACGCAAAGCTGGCTAAATTGCTAGCGCTGGACCTTCCCCCTTTTCCTTTCATGGAAGGGGTGGGGTTTCTATAATTAGAGGCAACAGTCTGCCCTAAATGGAAGGTTCCTAGTCGGTCCTATTTTACCAGAGTTGCGGTTCCAGCACTACATCAAGATGTGCTGGAGGTGATTGGGGCAGCTTTGCAGAAGAGTGCTGTTCACACTATCCACTTGACAACAGACATGTGGACCAGTTGCCAAGCCCTTGATTACATGTGCATCACTGCACACTGGGTCTCTTTTGGAGGGGTTAGAGACAAGTCAAGTGCAGGTGTTGACCCGGACACACCTTTTCAAGCTACTCGGAAACATGCAACATTAGCCATGTTTGCCATGGAGAAATCTCATACTGCAAAAAACATTTTGGAGGAGTTTAACAGTAAGGTCTCTGAATGGCTGCATCCAAAAAATTGCATAGTTGGTTATGTTTCCATGGATAATGGCAGTAATATAGTTAAGGCCATGCAGCAAGGTGACTATTTCAGAGTGCCGTGTTTGACGCACAGTATTAACATTGTGGTGCAAAATTTCCTGAAAAATGAAAACACAGTCAGGAAGTTACTGACCACCTGCCGAAGAATCAGCACACATTTCTTCCATTCTTTTAAGGCCCGGAAGCAGCTGAGGGACATTCAACATGAACGTAAAGGGCCAGTCGAAGGACTCATCCAGGAGGTGGCAGCACGTTGGAACTCAACCTTTTACATGCTTGAGCGTCTCTCTGAGCAGTGCATGGTATGTCTTTCGACTGGGTTCTACTATGAAAGACATGAGGCTAGAGTTGGAGGAATGGAAGCTAGTTAAAAGCCTGACAGACATGCTTCGTCCTTTTGAGGTCTTCACGCATGAAGTCAGCAGAGAGGACTGTTCTTTGGGCAAAGTTATCCCATTGTTGGTCATGCTAGAGCACCAACTGAAGGCGGTGTCTTCAACGTTCAGAGATGATGGTGAAAAGCAAGACGCATATCAGTTGGCGGAGAGTTTATTAAGCCGCCTAGTTGACAATGAAAGGCTTAAAAACATACATACAGATCAACATTACATTTGTGCCACTATTCTGGATCCACGGTACAAAAAGGCATTGGCCAGCAAAGCATTCATTTCTTTTGATGAAGCAGATGTTTCAAAGTACAAACATTGGCTAGCTGTGTCAGCCTCTCGGTTCGAAAAAGATCGGCTGAAAATTCAAGGAGCCGGCAGAAGTCCAACTGTATAAGCAGGCCATCCGGCGTCAAGTTCCACTTCTGAATCTGTGGGCGAAGAGAGTCACTTTCCTTCACAGCCGTTAACGACACCAGCAGCAACCGTATCATCATCCTCACCTGCACCAGGCCCAGCCATAATATTGTCGGAAGCGGATTGGCTAACTCATCAAGGGTTTGCTAGTTCAGTGATGCAAAGGCCACAGATGGTACGTAAAGTGGAGCAACCCTGGAGAACCTTGAGTCGAGGGTGCAGGCCTATCTGGATGACCCAACAGAGGTTTTTGTTAATCAGAACCCATTGCTGTATTGGTACAGGAAAATGCCTCTATGGCCCCTGATCACCAACCTGGCTCTAAATTATTTGTCTTGCCCACTCGCAAGCATGTCTTCTGAACGTGTTTTCAGTGCTGCTGATGCCATTGTAACTTCAAAAAGGACCCGCCGCTCGGCCAAAAATGTGGAGAGGTTAACACTGATCAAGATGAATCAGCACTTCATACCACCAGATTACAAAGTACCTGAATGCACGCAGGAAGAAGAGGATACCGACTCAGGTGACGGAAGTTCTTCTCTGTTACCTGACCTACTCCCGTTTTAATTCATGGAGTTTGAGGACGAGCTCTACTTCCCTGACACCGAGGCCTGAAAATGACTTCCTTTTTTTCATCCTTATTCGCTTTTATACCTGTGTGTCTTTCTTTGTTTTGTAACTTTTACCACAACAAAACTCTAATCACCTAATCCCAACAAGTCCATCAGCAGCACTGTCTTCATCTTATATTCCTTATTGATTTAAAGGTGTCGCAGTCTGCATTCCTGAGGTTCACAAGTTCACAACTCAATCATGCACCTCTATCCTCCTCCTCCAGACTCTCCCTATCCATTTCCCTCAAGGCAGATGGCTGGATTACGCAGAATCAAGAAACTTTGTCTTCGTAGACGAGTCCCCTCAAGTGGTCTGGAATTACTGACTACATGCTGATTGCTGACAGTTACTTCTGAAATTAACAGGAGAGGCTGCCCTGTGGGCTTTTACTTTCAGAAGAAGATGCAGACAAAAAGTGGAACAGGTTATGAATAATGAGAAGATGGCATGCAGTGGGCACCAATGGCTGTCTGGCTCTGATTAGACCAATTGCTATTTGTTTTTTGTGCATGAAATGATGAATCATATGTCTTGTTTTAGTTATTATTTGATCTTTTACACAGTAATTGTAACTCATGTCAACAACTCTGTTTTTTTTTACCTTGTTTAATTGAAATTGTACTTCAAATTCAGGGGCCACTATGTTGCATTTCACAATATGCAAAATGTCCTTGGAGCGGACTCACTTTCCAATATACCATGATGATTGATTAAATAATATATCTTTTTTCTTTACAGTCACTCACTGGGATGGATGGATCATCAGCGTCCATTTACGGAACAACTATGGCCAATTTGTGAGTTACAAACAGGTAAACCAGTCTACAACAAATACTACAGCAGGACTACATGTCTGTCTATTCGTGGTATGTAGTGGTCGAGGGCGAGGCAGTGCACTGTTGTTGTTATGCCAGGCAGAGTCCACTCCAGACAGCATTTCATGCAAAATTGGGGCTATGTGGCTTGCTGCATACAATTAGATATGCTGTGTCTGTCTGACAAAGAACCTAGGTATGCTACATCAGGTTGCTTCACTCAGTGGTGCCAGCCTTGACCGTCTGCATGGCACTGCCTCAAGCTTGGGCCAAACATTCGTTATGTTTGGAAAATTTGCCGTTTTTCGGTATTTCGCAAATCTCCCGAAATTACCGAAAAATCGCAAATTCTTGAGCAGAACATATTTTTGGCCCATGCTTGTGGCAGGGCCATGCAGACAGTCAAGGCAGGCACCACTGAGTGAAGCATCCTCCTGATGTAGCATACCTAGGCTCTTTGACACAGACAGACAAAGCATATCTAGGGTTTAGGGTTCAGTGCGATTTACTAGGGTTTTTGGGTTTAAGTTGGTATGGTTCACGCTGAGTCAAGGGCTCGGGCCCGATGCAGGCTCATTCATAATGATGTTGGCAAGGTTTTAGGGGGGTTTGGTGTTCTTTGGTCCAGAATTGGCAGAATTTTGGCCTTTTTGGGTGTTTTGCGGGCGCGTGTGTTTGGGTGAAAACTAGTCATAGACCTTCTTCTTCTTCTTCTTCTTCTTCTTCTTCTTCAAAGAGCGCAGTGGTTCGATTTTGTTCTGCCTTGCTGAGATTCTTGGGAATCGCTGGAACAAGTGACTATCCAGGTAAGTTTCAAGAGGATCGAAGTAGTGGAAGAGCTGAAAACAGCAATGTTTTGTGAACAGCGCAATTTGCCATGTTTTGAATATATCAGAATTGCATGTTTTTGAGGGGCTGTTTGGGGGTGTTTTAGATTTGTGGGGGTGGGTTGGGGGGGCTGGAAGCACTGCTGGGATAGTCTAATTTTGATTGCGAGTGGTTTGAAGAAAATCCATGGTGGAAAAGGGGGATTTGGGCCTAGTTGCAGACAGCGTTTTGGCACAATTTAAACTGAGGCCTAGTAGTATTGCATGTATTTGGGGGGCTGTTTGGGGTGTTCTAGATTTGTGTGGGAGGGTCTGGGGGTCTGGGAGTGCTGCTGGGATAGCATTATTTTGATTGCATTTGTTTTTTAGAAAATCCATGGTGGAAAAGGGGAGTTAGGGCCTAGCTGCAGAGCGCATTTGAACTGAATTGAAGGTAGGCCCATTTTGGCTTTTTGCCTGTTTGGGGGTGTTGTGCTATTTTGCGGGTGGCTGCAGGGTCTGGGGGCATAGCTGTGAAGGTCTAATATCGGAATCAAGTGTTTTGGACAAAATCCATGGTGAAAAAGTTTTTCAGTTTTCAGACTTTTCGCTCATTTTGGTGTTTTCGGGGTGCTGTTTGGGGGGGTTCCTGGTGTTTGGGGGGTTGGGGGGTCTTGGAGCAATGCTGGGCATGCCTCATTTTGGTTGCAAGTGGTTTAGAGAAAATCCATGGTGGAAAAGGGGAGTTAGGGCCTAGCTGCGGATCGCGCACGTGAAGGACTGGGTTCTTTTGGACCCAGCGGTGCCAGGGCACAACACCTGAAACCTTCGTGGGTAACCTGCTCCGGCGTACAAGTCACAGAGACACGGGACACTTCCTTCGGCGTCAAAGATTCAAGGTTTATTTGCTGCAGGGAACACAGAAGTCACAGGAAGTACATCGAGTGTAGTTCGGGGAGACTGCTTCAAATTGGTTCTGTGGATCGCTCCTTTTATACAGTTTTTACCCATAGAGTTACATTGAACACAAAAGTTTACAACCCGGTTCCCACATTTAGCTCCCAGAGGGGTCGCTTTGGCCACTTTGAAACTCACAAGGTCCGGAACATAAGTGCGGAAACATTTGGCGGTTCCCAACTGTAAAAACCCATCTTCCCACCATTAACGAATTCCAATCAACAGTAAAGTAGATCGAAATAGGAACAAAGACAGGTGCAGAGGAAGACGGAGACAGTGGGGAGATCGGAAAGGGTGTAAAAGGGGAGGTATCGGGAAACACGAGATACAGGCATCAAAGGGACGTGCCTAATGAGATGCACGGCTGAGACAATAAGTCCGTGCGGCAAGATGAGCCTCGAGCGGCGCCATCTGCCTTACAGCAGCAACCCCCTCGTCATAAAGACACTTTCAAAGAACATGTGTCTTCCGCAAATATCTTGGGAGTCCCAGGGTCGCGAAGCGGACAGCGTCCGTTCGCTGGCTACTTGAGGGCAAGAGACAAAATGGATGCCGTATCTAAGATGGAACCCGTGGGTACAGACGAAAAACCCACGTAACAAACGAACGGTTTAAGTTAGCACAGCGAAACTGCGCACACTTACTAAACTCGTCATTTGCGGTTCATAGATACCAGACTCGACCATATTCGTGCGAGTCGAAAACACCACTTACAATTGTCACGGAACCTCAGACGCTCCTTTTGCCCTCATGTAGGCAAGCACTAGTCGGAATCATAATCGATATTCATCAGACCATCAAGATGTCGTTGTAGCATAGCTCTGTCCAACCGAGTCCCCTTGGTAACAGATGGTTGTCTCATACACGTTGTAGCACAGAGGCCACATAAGGCAGGACCACACTGCACGCAAAGGCAACACGTGAACAGGAACACTACCACAACTCCGATGATCATCAGAATCTTCCAACCCCAAGTCGACATCAGGCCCCAAAACCATCCAAGTAGCGTCCAATCCCCTACATCCACGTGTATGGATTCGGAGATCTTATGCAACTTCGAGATGGCTTGATAGACGGTAGGAGCATTATCTGGAATGAAAATGCAGCAGCTCGAATGGATCACCTTACATACCCCACCGCGATCTGCTAAGACGACATCTAAAACCATACGGTTTTGTAACGTCATAAGTCTCTCCGCCTGCAGTTCTGTGGTGATATTACCAAGGGCACTGGCAGTAATATTAGCTGTCGATTCTACCACTCGAGTCAAATGTCTCAGGTTCCTACTATTAACCATAGGTCCCCAAAACGGGAGGAAACCCTTGAAAAAGTCTCCTGCCTCTTGACCGGCAGTATCCTCTTCGCTAATTACGCCTCGTACAACTCTAGTCTTATGATAATCGGCATCTACAGTGAACGTCGGAGGCAACAGATTTGCAATGAAACATGAGCCCATGAAGTCTGCGGGCAACCATGTGTATGCACGATCATAACAGATAAAGTAGGTACCCTTGGCAGCCAGAAACACAGGGGACGGAGACATTGGCACAATGTAGGTTTCAGCGCAAGCACTTTCTCCAAGTCGGGCTTGCGGACTTCGACCACGACCCATAAGACACAAATTACCAGTGTGGGGTACGACCCATATTGGAGGCGAGCTTTTAAGCTGCTTTTCACTAGTGAACATACTGTATTCCCCTCTACTCAGGACCCTATAAGCTTGTACCTCTTCTTCAGGGATAAGAAAAGGATCATGGATCTCATCTTCCATATCCTCTTTTGCCATTGATAGCAGCTTCTGATACGAGGTAGGACCAGAGTTGGGGGAACGTGGTTCTCGAATGGGGTGGAAACCCAGTGCGCTTCGAAACATTGTTTGGAATGCTCGAGCTGACCCTTGGGAACTATACGGTAACACCAGATATGGAATTCCCTTACCCGCAGTATGTGGCATCAACCCACACACCCAACAATTAGTAGTGTTAACCACTAACTGATGCTGATGGAGGAGCTGAATAAAGGAATTGTTGCGGAATTCTACACGTCTAGCCTGCTCGTGTTCCGGTAAAATATGAAAGGAATGAGGAGAAGCAGTCGAAGTAAGGTTAGGGTAAGGAGTAGGAGTAGGGGTAGCAGGTAAGAAGTAAGACATAGTGTAATACACCCCACCCGCCAAAAATGCAGAAGCAGTCAGAAACAACACAAACAATTGAAATATGAAACATTTGGTACGACTGAGTTGCTGCAGCTTGAATCTGTATGCCTGAGCTCCTTCCAACTCATTCAGCTTCGAAAATGCCATTCCCTACGACCGTCCGCAACGTTTCTTGACGCACTTCGTTCTGTGCAGCAATAGTCAATCCCCAGGAGTTCCTAGGAACCGACGGCCTTTAACCTAGCGTCAAGACCTACTGTCCAGAAGGAAGTACGCGCGCGGCCCTACGGCCTTCAATACACAATATGTATATATATTAGCACAGTGTTTCTCAGCTGAGGAAGGAAAAAGATACAAGAAAGAAGCTCGGTATATGTACAAAAAATTTTCAATGATACGAGTGTTCAAAGTAGATCATGGGAAACGAGGATATTGCAGTTGTCAATTTCAGCAAAGCAAGAAAATTTTATTTGTCCTTAGTGTGAGATCGCAAAGAATATCGATGTTTCCCGGGACGTGTCTGCTCGTCGAACAAAGGATTCGTTGAAGAGACAGCGTCCTGCTGATCAGTTGATTGCTTTGGTCTTGAGTCTTTTGCTGACAATGTTCCAACAGTGGCTTTCTGCTGCGCTGAGGGTTCCCCAACAAGCTGTGCGTCGCTAAAAGGTACAAACGCCGGCAATGTTTCTGTTTCTGTTGACGCAATGCCTTTCCTTACCCACGGGTCTGCCGGCAGAGGAATAGGGACTCGCTTACAATGGGTAACATGTACCCAATTTTTCCGCCCCTCAAGACGAACGGCAGTCCTCGTGGCCAGGAGTACCTGGTAAGGTCCGGTGAATCGGGGGTCCAGATTGTTCTTGCGTGAGAAGTTACGAGTAACCACCCAGTCCCCGGGCTGGAGCTGGTGGCCTGGACCCTCCGTCTGCGTCGGCAAGGCGTCGTAAACCTGTTGATGAATTAACCTCAGTTTAGCAGTCAAGTCATGTAAGTAGTCAACCAACATCGGATACTCAAGATCAGAGAATATTCCTGGCCTAGGAACCCCCCACACATTCGCAGGACGGCCGAACACTATCTCATAGGGACTAAGCCCTATTCGGGAGTGTACAGTCGCCCTAGTTGACAGTAATGCTAGAGGCAAAGCATCAGTCCACGAAAGTCCAGTCGTAGCCTGAATCTTCGCTAGCTTTAGTTTAAGGGTGCCATTGTACCCCTCAACCAATCCAGCTGACTGGGGATGATTGGCGCTATGGAATTTTTGATCAATTCCAAGGCCCTTACACACACTCTTCATCACACTTCCAACAAACTCACTTCCGTTGTCTGACCACACGACTCTAGGCATTCCATACCGAGGAAAGTATTCCTTCAGTAGGATTTTCGCAGTAGACAAAGCAGTATTGTCTTTGAGGGGATAGGCCTCGATCCATCGGGAGAATGCGCAAACCACAACCAAAACGTACTTTAGGTTATTGCATCGCTCCATATGGATGAAGTCCAATTGAATCACCTCAAAGGGATACAAAGGAGGAGCAAAACTGCCAGGGGGAGTTGGGGTTCCCTTGCCAGGATTGTACATTATACACACCATACAATTCTTCACCAGACGTTCAGCACACCTTGTAATGCCATCATTCTTCCATACATCAGCCAGCAACTTACAAATGCCTTTCGCGCTAATATGTGCTAACCCATGTGCCATTGTCACAACGGCCAGCACATACGCATCAGGCAACATCCATCTTTTCTGATCCGACAAATCAATCCAACAGCCATTCGCATCCAACTTTCCCGTACTCTCTTTCCACTTCGTCTTTTCAGTCTCAGTGGCCTCATCCTGAATTGCTTTCACGCTCTCAACAGTATCTACACACATATTTGATTCTGCAGGCCACCTAACCGAACTCGTCACATACATTCGAGTGCTAAGGTTCCGGGCAGTCTCCTTAGCAATCTCATCTGCAAACGCATTACCACGACCAACATCATCCGTTACTTTACGATGCGCACTACACTTAACAATTGCAACTTGTTCAGGCAAAGTCAATGCATCCAAAAGATCGTTCACAAGTTGGCCATGCTGTATTTTCGTGCCATGTGACGTCAAGAAACCACGCTCTCGCCACAATCGGCCAAAACTATGCGCTACACCGAAAGCGTACTGGCTATCGGTGTACACATTCACACGTTTCCCTTTTGCTAACACGCATGCTCTAGTAAGAGCAATCAGCTCTGCAGCTTGGGCAGAATTCTGATTCAATCTTGCAGTCTCAACAACAGTATTCAATGTTACAACAGCATAAGCAGTAGTCACATCACCATTCGGCAACTTAAAACATGACCCATCCACATACAGGATGCCATCCGGGTCTTCCAATGGGGTGTTTTTGAGGTCCACACGACCTTTTGTTTCCTCTTCTGTCCGCAAGTAACAGTCATGTTCTGTTACTTCATCTGACTCTGTACTAATTGGTAACAAAGTTGCCGGATTTAGGACATTACAACGTTTTATCTGAATATGGCTTGCCAAGAGCGTCAATTCGTACCCAGACAACCTTGCACTCGTCAAATGCTGAGTTTTCGTTCGATTCAAAAGAGTATCGACTGCATGCGGAACCATCACCGTAAGCATATTATCCATGACCAATCCTGCTGATTGTCGGATGGAGACCGCAGCTGCCGCAGTTGCTCTCAAACAACTCGGCAATGCTCTAGCTACCGGGTCTAAGGTCGAGGAAAAATATGCACATGGACGTTGCTTACCACCAAAAGGTTGCGTTAGAACACTCAAAGCACAACCTTCCCTCTCGTGAACATATAACGTGAACGGTTTGCTGTAATCAGGGGTACCTAACACAGGAGCCGAACACAATGAATCACGTAATTCAGAAAAACTTTTCTGACATTCCTCCGTCCATGGTAAAGGAGTTGAAACATCCTTGCACGTAAGAGCCACCAATGGTTTCGCTAGCAATGAAAAATTTGGAATCCACTGCCTGCAGTACGACGTGATACCTAGAAAGGCACGCACATCTCTTTGGGTTTGTGGCACAGCCATTCGCGCAATCGCTGCAATTCTCTCTGGGGTCAATCTCCTTCCCTCCTTTGACAATAAGTGACCTAGATAGGTTACTTCTTGACAACAATATTGGAGTTTAGAAGGTGACACCTTGTGATTTAACTCACAGAGATGTTGCAGCAACGACACTGTAGCAATTTTGCAAATGTCCAGAGTATCGGCAGCCACCAATAGGTCGTCGACGTATTGGATTAAAGCCGCACCAACCGGCAACCTAAACGCATCCAGTTGACCCTTCAAGGCTTGACTGTAAATCGATGGACTTTCACAGTAGCCCTGAGGAGCGCGTTTGAACCGGAAACTACGTCCACCGAGAGAGAAACCGAAAAGGTCCCTGCTCTCTTCGGCAATCGGGATGCTGAAAAACGCATTTTTCAAATCAATCACCGAAAACCATGAAGCAGTAGCTGGAATCAGAGTCAGTAGCGCCGTGATGTCAGGCACAACAGGAAATTGAGGAACCACAATTTTATTAACCTCCCGTAAATCGATAACAAAACGATAAACAGGCGGTTTAGTAGGATCAGTACGTTTAAGAATGGGCAGTACAGGGCTGTTGCACACGTTTCCCCGAGTCTCCTCAATAACATCTTTCTCGATCAAATCATAGATGATCGCTAACAAAGCTCGTTCACCATCAAGGGAGATACGGTATTGGGGAATACGTGGCAACCGCACATTAGATTTCAACTGAACAACATAAGGGGAGATATCAAGTAGGCCCACATCATTTGGACCCGTCGCCCACAAAGACGCAGGAAGAGAACTCAATTCCGGTGGAAGCTTATCAATGGACAAATACATGGGAGAGACTACCCTCTCTCCTAACGTAAGCTTTACACCCGCAGGAGAACAATACAAAGTTGCATACAAACGTTTAAGCAAATCCAGACCCAAAAGGTTTTCGCCACAACCAGTGGTCAAAATCAACGGAGCTTCGAGCTCACGAGGCCCAATTTGAAGGGGCAAAGGGCGCGAAACTGGATTGCTAACGGGGGCGCCAGAGAATCCAACGGATACATTTGTTAAGCCAGACAAAGGTGCGCCAGGGAGTTTCGAATGCATGATAGAACTTTTCGCTGCACCAGTGTCCAACAGAAAAGGCTCAACGACGCCCGATGTAGCAACTGCGACGTAAGGCCCTCTCTGATCAACCGGAACTGATACCACTCCCTCTCCTTGTCTTTGGCTGTCCTAGTAATTACTATCGTCAGTTCCCTGATCGACGTAATAATCGTCTACATTGTACTGCGCAGATCGTCCTTGCGATGATCCACGTTGATCGAAACAGTTATTAGAATTTGATGAATTGTCAGAACGATCATTCTGAGCACCACGACCTCTACCACGTGATGCGTGCTGTGAACCACCACGACCTCCTTTGGATGAATTACCACTATTACGTTCATTTAAAGCAGGGCAATTGAATTTAATGTGTCCTTCCTGTCTACAATAAGCACATTGATTGTACCCTAACGAAGATCTTTGAAAAGAGGAATCATTACGCGGCTGCGATCGATTCGATTGCGACTGTGATCTATTCTGCTGAGACACATTCTGATTAGAACGTGGCGGATACGCTTGTTGTAACAGCACTTTAGTTTTTAGTTCTTTCGTCTTTTTATCAACACGGTCATTTTCTTCTTTCTCTCTATTTTCGTAATATTGTGCCGTAGCCAATATCTGAGCTGAGGTAGAAACGGCCCATGCACTTTCCGAATTCTTTAATTTATTGCTCAAATCGGGCAACAAGTTCGACACGAATTTATCCACAAACAACCTCTGTCCACCCTCAGTACTCATATCCTGTCCACTATGGTCAATGAATGCTTCTTCAAACCTCGTAAAGAAGTCTGATACACTCTCATCTTTCTTCTGCTTACAGGCTGACAACTTGTCCCAATTGACTCTCATGGCTGGCATAAGCGTTTTCATTAACGTTATGATTCGTTGAGGAAGAGCAGTAATCAGCTGCTCAGGTTTACCGCCACCAGCTTGCAACCCATCTGCCGCTACAATGGCCGCCCAATCACCACCTAGTTCGTTTGTGTGATTTTCCTGACGAATCTTAGCCCATACCGGTTGCGGTACGACGTTGCCAAACAACATGTCGATATCGGCTAGATTCATTACCGTAGCATCTACGAGCTGCGATAATTCTTTGTAATACCCTGCAGGATTTTTGCGAGGGTCAGGCAAAGATTGCTTCACCTGTAATACTTCTGATCTTTTCCATGGGAGGTGTATCCATACTCTCTGGAAAAATGGCGGAACCGGGGGGTTTGCCCCAGGATTACCTGGCATCCAGACTGGCGGAACTTCACGCATAGGGTATTGGCCAGATTCGTCCTGTTTTTCGATGTCCTCAACGAACAATGCATGAGGAATAGGAGCGGGACGAAGAGATAGCAACCGCTCAATAGCACGTCGGACATTAGTATCGACTATCAGCCCATTTGCGAACTGAAGCCGAAGCTCAGACAGGGCAGTCAGCACCTCGTCAGGCGCATCGGCCATTATCTGTTCATATAGGAACTTGCACATTTCGTCAAACACATATCTCTGAGTTGGTATGTTGAATTGATTAAACGTTTCGAGGACAACACGGGGTGGATTTCTCTGAGGATTTACCATCCAACCCATTGCCATATTATATAGCGCAACACGTTCTCTGTTTCCAGGAAGCTGACTACGTCTCTGAGGACCATCAGATCCAGCAGACCCAAAAACAGGTCCGAGCGACTGAAAGAAATTTGTCGCAAGGGGAGAATTACGATTACGAGTGGAGGGAGAAGAGTAAGACACAGGACTAACAAGAGAAGGAGTAGAGACAGTAGCAACAACAGGGGTTAACAATACAGGAGCAGCAGCGGGAGGAGGAGTATGTGGAAGCGGAGGAGCAGTAGGAATAGAAACAGACAAAGGAGCAGGAATAGTCGGAAGAACGGGTGCAGGTTGAGGAACAGGCGGAGGAACAATAGGTGGAAGAACAGGTACGGCAGGGACCACAGGAGCTGCGGTACCCTGTACGTACGGAGGTGGCGACTTCATAAGATAGGACATTAAAGGATCCTCAACTGCCTCTTCCTTCTTATCCGACTCCGTAGGCAAAGCGGGATAGCATTTATCTATGGTCATACGCTGTAGCCTCTCAAACACTTCCTTATCCTTATCCTCCTTATCACGCTGAAACTGCTCAGCTTTCTTCACTATGGTAGCAACATTATCTCGCTGACTACGTTTATTCTGTCTGATTTCTTTCTGTCGGGCTTCTTTGCGCCACAACCGAAAGGCATCAAACATGGCCGGCCTTGATTTACGTTCGAACAATTTTATTTCCAAGTTATCTAAGATCGACGCCTCGAAGCTACCGTGAGGTGGCCAACGAAGGTCGCCATCTTTCTTTGTATATTTAATCCAATAATCGTTAAAAGCAATCGGGCCTAGCCCATGTTTGCTATATAAGTCATAAGTAGGAGTTCCAACCGGAGGTATCGGACATGAGTCCTCCAGCAGGGAATCCACACCACAAGGTCTAAAACAACTGAACAAAGTACTACGACCAGGCATCTTGCACACTAGCCGAGTTTCACAAACTTCAAGGGTTACGGGATTTACCAAGTCCCAGCAAAGAACAAAACCCTCGGTTTTTGGCGGCTGCAGTCGTCAAACAATACAACAACAAAGTACGCTTAGCAAAGTGTCACCGACAAAAACACTCACACAGCGTTTACAACAAAAGACACTCGCTAAAGTGTCAACAACCAAGAACTCTGGGAGCGACCCACAAATACTTAACTCAAAGATCGATGGCGTCCTCAGGAAGGCCCGTCAATCGTCTCGCTATACCAAGGTCTACGCCAGGCGCCAAAACAGGTCTACAGTCAGGGCAGCAGTCCGTCGCAGCCGTCAGGAGGCGGGAATCTTCGCGGGAAAAGTCTTCGGGCCACTTATTTCGACAACAGGATCGATGAAGCGGGGTGCACCTTCCCTCGGAGATTTCACACGAAGTTCCTCACGATCGTCGGGCTTGGACCGGTACCACTGATGCAGCCCCACGTTGGGCGCCAACTGAAGGACTGGGTTCTTTTGGACCCAGCGGTGCCAGGGCACAACACCTGAAACCTTCGTGGGTAACCTGCTCCGGCGTACAAGTCACAGAGACACGGGACACTTCCTTCGGCGTCAAAGATTCAAGGTTTATTTGCTGCAGGGAACACAGAAGTCACAGGAAGTACATCGAGTGTAGTTCGGGGAGACTGCTTCAAATTGGTTCTGTGGATCGCTCCTTTTATACAGTTTTTACCCATAGAGTTACATTGAACACAAAAGTTTACAACCCGGTTCCCACATTTAGCTCCCAGAGGGGTCGCTTTGGCCACTTTGAAACTCACAAGGTCCGGAACATAAGTGCGGAAACATTTGGCGGTTCCCAACTGTAAAAACCCATCTTCCCACCATTAACGAATTCCAATCAACAGTAAAGTAGATCGAAATAGGAACAAAGACAGGTGCAGAGGAAGACGGAGACAGTGGGGAGATCGGAAAGGGTGTAAAAGGGGAGGTATCGGGAAACACGAGATACAGGCATCAAAGGGACGTGCCTAATGAGATGCACGGCTGAGACAATAAGTCCGTGCGGCAAGATGAGCCTCGAGCGGCGCCATCTGCCTTACAGCAGCAACCCCCTCGTCATAAAGACACTTTCAAAGAACATGTGTCTTCCGCAAATATCTTGGGAGTCCCAGGGTCGCGAAGCGGACAGCGTCCGTTCGCTGGCTACTTGAGGGCAAGAGACAAAATGGATGCCGTATCTAAGATGGAACCCGTGGGTACAGACGAAAAACCCACGTAACAAACGAACGGTTTAAGTTAGCACAGCGAAACTGCGCACACTTACTAAACTCGTCATTTGCGGTTCATAGATACCAGACTCGACCATATTCGTGCGAGTCGAAAACACCACTTACAATTGTCACGGAACCTCACACGGAGTGATCTGGGAAGTAGGCCAACATTTGTCTAAGTCCCCGTTTTTGCATTTTTGCTTTTTGCCTGTATGGGGGTGTTCTGCTTTTTTACCGCTGGCTGCAGGGATCTGGGGGCGTAGCTGGGAAGGTCTAATATCGGAATCAAGTGTCTTGGACAAAATCCATGGTGAAAAAGTTTTTCCGTTTTCAGACTTTTCGCTCACTTTTGTGTTTTTGGGGGGCTGTTTGGGGGGTTCCTAATGTTTGGAGGGGGTTGGGGGGTCTTGAAGCAATGCTGGGCATGCCTAATTTTGGTTGCAAGTGGTTTGGAGAAAATCCATGGTGGAAAAGGGGAGTTAGGACCTAGTGCAGAGCGCGCACGGAGTGATCTGGGAACTAGGCCTAAATTTGTCTAAGTCCACGTTTTTGAATTTTTGCTTTTTACCTGTTTGGAGATGTTCTGCTTTTTTGCCGGTGGCTGCAGGGGTCTGGGGGCATAGCTGGGAAGGTCTAATATCGGAATCAAGTGGTTTGGACAAAATCCATGGTGAAAAAGTTTTTCAGTTTTTGCTCACTTCCTTGTTTTCGGGGGGCTGTTTGGGGGGGTTCCTGGTGTTTGGGGGGTTTGGGGGGTCTTGGAGCAATGCTGGGCATGCCTAACTTTGGTTGCAAGTGGTTTGGAGAAAATCCATGGTGAGAAAGGGGAGTTAGGGCCTGGCTGCAGAGCGCGCTTGGAGTGATTTGGGAATGAGGCCTACATTTTTCTGTCACTTTTTCCGGTTTTGCTTTTTGGCTGTTTGGGGGTGTTAAACTTGTTTTCGCCTGGGTTGACGGGTCTGGGGGCATTGCTGGGAAGGTCTAATACCGGATAAAAGTGTTTTGGAGAAAATCCATGGTGAAAACGTTTTTCACTTTTGAGAGTTTTTGCTCACTTTTGTGTTTTCGGGGGCCTGCTTGGGGGGGGGTTCCTGGTGTTTGGGGGGGGGGGGGTTGGGGGGTCTTGGAGCAACGCTGGGTATGGATAGTTTTGCTTGCAAGTGGTTTGAAGAAAATCCATGGTGGCAAAGGGGAGTTAGGGCCTAGCTGCAGAGCGCGCATGGAGTGATTTTGGAATGAGGCTTTTTGAGAAAATCCATGGCGAAATTTTTTTCCACTTTTCAGCGATTTTGCTCACTTTCGTGTTTTCGGGGGGCTGCTTGGGGGGGTCCTGGTGTTTGGGGGGTCTTGGAGCAATGCAGGGCATGCCTAGTTTTGGCTGCATGTGGTTTGAAGAAAATCCATGGTGGAAAAGGGGCATTTGGGCCTACGTTTCTTGCAAAGTATGTTTTGTCACCATTTTCCACTAGGCCTCAGACAGGTAGCAGTATCGCACGTTTTTGGGGGTCTGATTGGGGGTCTTCTACATTTTTGCGACTGGGTTTAAAGGTCTAGGAGCACTGCTGGGAAGGTCTAATTTTGTTCTAAAATCGCAGTTTACAGTACACCTAGCTTGAGGGGAAAGATCCGCAAAATTCACCCATACTTATTTATCCTTCAAAAGGAGACTCAGAGTACGCCCTTTCGAAACTATTGTACTGTTGATTCTGAAACTGAAAGTGTGACTTTTTGCACTACACAGCGTACGTACCTTATATTTTTTTCTTATTGGTGTTTTAATATTACTTCCTGTGTTTCCATCAACATTTACAGGGCGGCTTTCACCCTGTGCAATGGGAAAAAGGATGAAGTCAGGCTTCACATTAGCGAGCCGCAATTCAGCATCCGCCAGACAGGAAGTGGACAGGGTGTCTTCTGGTCACCAACATTGATTGACAGAGCGTCAGATGGAATGGAGGAGTACCACAAATAAGAGGAATGGCTGGATGCATGCAACTTCCCAAATTCAACAGGACAACTACAACAACATACAGTAACAGTATCCATTCATTTCTACTTATCTTTTAAGTAATGTTATTGCTGTGAACTTCTATGAGTGTGACTCTGCATTTCTTTGCTCTCTGCTTCTAAATTCATCCCTCCAGCCATTGTATAGGTTTTACTTTGCTATTTTTGCAAACTAATTTAATGTACGAATTGTGTCTATGAGTGCAGAGATAGGCAAGTGAAAACGCATAATTACTGCAGCCCTGTACTGTCGCATTCTTTCATTCATAGTTAGTACGTTGTAGAAAGTACTACTTACTTCACAGTAACCTATCCATTTAGCAAACAACTTGATGCATGCAGTAGTGCATGCACTTCCTTTATATCACTTAAAAGATTTATGGATAGCTTCTTATCCAAAGATTTGTTTATCTTCATTTGTTGTTTGTCCATGCTGTGCTTTTTTTTCATTCTCTCAACAAAACTTTCCCAAAAAACCCCATTCCTATCCAATTTCCAAACCCTAACCCTCTTCCCCCGGGCTGTGTGGTTTTCATTGATGTGTGAGTTAATGACAGCAATAATTCCACACACTTGCTGGGGAGGATAAGGTCATAGCAACAGAAAATGAATTACATTTCAAGGCTGGTGAAGGAATCTGAGGAAATATTCTTACTCAGCTTGACAGAGACCCATGACTATTGGCAAATCAAAGCAGATTTTCATGGGCGCCATCAACTGGATTGATCATCAAGAACATCCTCCACCTACACGTGGCAAATGATTACGATGCTGTGTCCTTCACCTTCAGTACTATTTCTTGTAGTAGTAGCCAATGTCAAATTCCACGCAAGTAGTCGTTATGCTTTCACTACTTTAGCATTTGTAAGGCTACATTATGGCACTGTTCTAGTGTACTGTCACGTGCTATAGTATCTATCGTACCGTTCTAATGCTCCGCTCAGGCCAATCAAGGTTTCATTTTCTTTTTTTTCATATGCTGCAACTGCCACTGTGTACCACCACTAGTACCACCGCAATGATGCCATTTCATCCGCCCAGGATTGCCAACCTTAATCGCCATTTGCCATGCAGCCAGCCCTGTGCCTAGCCCTATTTTCAAATACGAATTACAGGTAAGATAAGCCTTTGGGGGGAGGAAGAATAATGGAGTAGTAGGAGAGACAAGAGACTGACGGTAGTACTAGTAAAGTCCTAGGACAATTGAATTCACTAACTCTGTAAGAGGCACTTAGTTTTGTAAACATTTGGGCAATTACTTCCACAATTTGAATCAAGAAGCCACTTAAGTTTCAGGAAAACAAACTTACAGTTAAACACCCCCCCCCCAGCCTCAACTGCAGTAAAAACACGTATGCTATGTATAAGTTGAAAGTAATAATTATTTATATCCCTAACAAAAATAAAATATCCTGCAAGATCCAGAAACCCCCCCCTCCCTAACCCCAAAGAATGTCCCAAAAGTCCAATAAACCCAACTCCCAATTCCCACCCAACAAAAGTCTTTAAAAAAGGGGCAAGGGACAGTCTCTCCTCCTCTAATGCCGCCGGCGGTGTACTTTTTTGGCCAGGTGGTCATGCTCCTTGCGGAGGTTCTTGAGCAGGAGTTTCATTTTCTTCTGCTCCTGCTCAAGGTAGGACACCCTGAGGGTTAGGTGGTGCATGCATGCCTTTGAAGTGCTGTGGGGGGGGGGGGGCAGCTGATTTTTTGGCTGCTTGGTTGGCGGTGGCGGGTGGCTGCGGTACCACAGCTCCGTACCGCTGGAGGCTTGCACTGACTGGCTGACCCAGGGAGCCCGGAGAAGGATGCAGCTGTCGCTGTGGATGTTGTAGAGGTCGACTGTATGTCCTCCTGGGCCACCAGCCACCGATATTTGGCGACAGTCGCCTCCAGCTTCCGTTGCCGGCCCGTCTAGCCAGCTCCTTCCATGACAGTTTTGAAGGAGCATCTATATGAAAAAAGAAAGACATAGTCTGTAACCAATGCTCTTTAAGATTAACACAAAATAATTCAGCAGAAAGTTGTGTCACAGTAGAACTACCAACTTGCAAGCACAGTACATAACATTTGTGGCCTGTATCTATCTAACCTCCCACTTCCTCAGCCTTGCTCTAACATTAGTGAGAGTTTCAGGAATCAATTCTACGAGCACTATGGACTTACTACATTAGAGTCGACTATAACAGTACACCAGTCTTATTCTTCTTCTTCTTTCTTGTTTAGCGAAATTTGTACGTAAACTTCTAGAAGCCGGCATAATGCCAGCGCAGTCAACTTGCACCCGAGAAAAACAGACGCACGCCATGATGACACAGGCTTGCGTTACTGTACCAGTCCAGTACAAGCAGGTGGTGAAGCTCTTACTTTTCTATTATGGGTGGCACTGAGAATACTCTGTTACAAGGGCTACTGCTTAATTAATTTAACTTTCACCCTACAGTGCCAATGACTACTAGAAAAGGAAAATGACGAAGATAAGTAATATGATTATCTATCCCTTCACAGGATATGTATTTGCTTGCATATGGGATGACTTTAGGTGCTTTGTTTTTTTTGAGTGAACACTGATAGGCCACACATGAATGACAGAGTTGTACTAAAATTATTAACAGAGGTAGTGAGTGGCCCCCGTAATCGCCGGATATATGCTGTGCTTGCAATACAAACTACTGCTACCATTCATGGTAGTATTCGGAAAAATTACAACTTCTTTTCCTTGCCTTTCCTACACTGGAACGGACGTCCGGGTGCGGTGTTACATGCTCTTCAAAGTAACACTTAGATCATCCGGTGACCGTCTACTCTCTCTACATACACATATGCTATCTATGAGTCAAATAGTACCATGATCCAGGCATCCATCCATTCAAAGTAAACTCTTCTTAATGTCTCAACTGGAAAAACCTTACTTTTTCCCACGGGAAAACAACATTTTCATTTTATTTTGGAAACCGCAAGCCATGCATCCGTGCTTGACTTGCATTTGAATTTCAACCAAATGATGTATTGCGCACACATACAGTTTCTGTTTCACCCACCCAGGCAGTCCCCTTCCCTTTCTCCTTCCACCCATTCTTGCTTCATACTTCAACTGGCCATGCATCATATTCCCAGCCACCTCGGGCAGCAATCAAACATGTATCATTCTTTGCCAGTCATCCTTACTTTTAACTTGCTCGTCCTACCACACTTACTTACACCCTTCCTTCCCTTTTCGTTCATCCCATCCATCAAGTTCATCTCTGATCTGACTTGGATTCTCGAAAAAACTTTCACAGCTGAGTTGCATCAATTTAGAGGAGGCTACTACCTGGTTGATAAAAACTTAGGGGCATATTACCGAGGTGTGCGTTGCAAAACGCACAACGCACATCTCCGTGTCGCCGGCTATCGCTGGATTTCATTGCCTAATTAGCACGCAATTATCAATGCGCATCAGGCAGGCGATTAGCAATCCGGCAATAGTCGGCGATATGGCACATTAGCGCATGAAAACAAACGTTGTTTTCATGCGCTAATGTGGGTCTTGATAATATGGGGGGGTGGATTCAGCTTTATGATCCACACCCCCATGTTAACAATGCATAACTCCTGGTCGGAGCAGGATTTGGGAGACCTGCGATAAATAAATTTATTGCAGGTTTTTGTCTCCCAACGCCTGCCTTGGTAATAGGGTGTTCCCACCTCCAACTACATTTTACATGTGGTTGGACAGGGGAACGCCCACTTCGCATGTCTTTAGCGATGTTTATTGCCGACATGCAAAGTGGGCTTGGCCCAGGCTTTAAAGTGCCCTTGGTAATAGGGCTCGAGCTGTATCGCCGCTTTCTCGGCACAATTCTCTGAGAAAGCGGCGATACTAGCCCTTGGTAATATGCCCCCAGGTTCTAAATTTGTAAGTCTTCTTAACAGTATAGTATACTTGTACTGTACAACATATACACCCGTGCAGAGAGCACACTCTGCAGTCTGCAATCTCAATAAGTAAGGAATATAATAGCTTACCACTGTCCGCCACTACCGTGGCATCCCCCACAGCAGTTTCCTCTGGCTGTTGCACCGCCTCCGCCCCAGGAGTGCCCACCTCCGTGCTGGCCCCGGCACCGGTGGATGGTTGTGCCGATGTTCCGCCTAGAAAATACATTTCAGATTCTTAGATGCCATATACACCACTCCCTAGTATTTTGTCTAGGAATGAAAAAATGTCACTACGACTACAAAAACAAATTTAATAATTTGTGACTGTCTAGTCAAAACTAAAAATTGCCCTTTTTTCAGGGAAGGGTGTTGTCTTTCTACACTTTTTGGCACAACTGATGAATGCTTGCTTTTTAACACGCACCATTTTTCTCATAACAGATAGAAGCTTCCCTTCTAAGAACAAGAGCAAGATCAGATCATCATCACTCGGACGGAGTCAGCAATGATTCAGCACCACAAAGAGGATTTGAAGTTCCAACCAGGTGAGGGCTCGCCCACAATTAATGTGTGAAATCACTAACCAATTTTCCATTTTCAATCCACTGTTTATGTTGTATTATGAACTTGATTTTAATAAATGTTTTTACTTTTAATAAAGCTTTAAAACTTACATAGACTCTATGGTTTTTGGTCATGAGTGAGTGAGAAAAAGGGTTTGCAATTTGCAAGCATGAGTCCGTGGGAGTGAGTGTTTATTTTGGTCCTGTATTATTCTTTTTCCACAGACCCCTGATGAAGGGTCCTTGCTATAGACCCGAAATGCATTGGGTATTTGAAAACTACGTTAATTGATCAAGTCATTAATTGATCTCAAGGCAATGTGAATGAAAACATTGAAATAAATTTCATAAGAACTTCTGGATTATGATTTGATTACTTCACATGAACTTGGTGTTGAAATGTTAAGAAATTTGCAAGCTCAGTAAAACAGTGGATTGGAAGAATCTCAACAATTGTTCATCTTGGAACTGATGCAATTTACGTTATATCATAGCTACTTCGAATGGCAAAATACATTTTTCAACCAATGCAATGGTACTTCGATGGGCTTTGGGGGGGCTTCCTCATATGCCAACATTTTCATGCATAAATTCGAGTCAGACCATATTTTGAACAATCCTGCCTGGATCACCAATCTTATGATGTTTAAACGTTACATCGACAACATCTTTTTAATCTGGAACAGAGAAAAAAACATTCTAGAAGAGAACTTCGTTTCATTGAATTCACAGAATGATCGGATAAAATTCACTTATACCATAGAGAAATCCACTATTGCATTTCTAGATGTTCAAGTGTTGCTTGAAAACAATGTGCTGACTACTACTGTGCATATCAAAAAGACTGACAGAAACTCAAGTCTCTTGTTCCACAGTTTTCATCCAGAAACTTTAAAAAAACATTTGCCAACATCACAATATACCAGACTGAAAAGGATTATTACTCATGATGCCGATCTGCATGAAGCATGGGAAACACTCACCAATAAATATCGTTTAAGAGGTTACCCAGAAGAAATGTTGAAAGTTGCCTTTGATAAAGTTGAAGCCAAACCAAGAGAGATGTTACTGAACGAAAAGCCACCTCTTAAATCCAAACAAACTGTTTGTGTGTTGAAATATTCCACAGAAGCGTTAAGAATCAAAAACATCATTAAAAAACACTGGAACTTAATACAAATGGAACCTGATCTCAAAGATCTTTATAATGAAAAGATCACTTTTGCATTCCAAAGACCTAGGAATTTAAAAGAAATATTAAACACACCTAAAAACGATAAACGCAATTTCAAGGGTATGTCCAGATGTCAAAACTGTGTACATTGCAGCAACGTCATTGTTGGGAATAGTTTTGCTCACCCTACAAAAGGGTATCCAATTCAACTACACCACTCTAGTACATGTGACACTAAAAACATTGTTTATGCCATTAAATGCCCGTGTGTCAAAGTGTATGTTGGGCAATCTGAGCGAAAACTGAAAGTGCGCATTACTGAACATAAAAGTAATATTAGACTCTTCAACACTAAATCTACGGTGGCCAACCACTTGAAAGAAGCAGGTCATCAAATTTCACAATTGCGTTGTACGATCCTGGAGGCTATTCCACAACGCAAAGACATGGATCCTGTTAAACAGAGACTACAAGCAGAGTATTTTTGGATTAACAAACGTAACTCTCTCCAACCAATGGGGATGAATGATAGGATTGAATATGCTTGTTTTCTCTAATCTGCATTGGTGATTCGAACTGTTCTGAGTCCAATCAATTTGATCTAGCTGTCGATTTAATGTATTAGTGTATTTCAGACATGTTAGTTGTTATTCTAATGCTCTATAATTGTTTTATCAACATTTAGTATGCTCGTCGTGATTAGCTTTCTCTTTATACCTCTGTTTATCTAGTTTACTCTTTTTCACACAATGTCATCCTTATCACTTCGCCCTTTTCTGTCTCTTCTTTCCTGTATTGCTTTTGTTTACTTTTGTGTCCGTTTTTAGTTTCCGCTATTTTTCACTTTCCCGATCACGTGACTTACGTTGCACGTCACACGCTAGACCCGCGGTCCCATTTTATTTTATTTCACCAAACGTCCCCGATGATTGTTACACGCTGACACTGAGACGATTCGCGTCCAGCTCCAATGTAAGTTTCCCGGTTTGTTTTTGAACGTGTTACACCTTGGTGGTGGGTCTATTTCCGTGGTTTCAGACACGTAACAAATTGGTTTCCTTGTGAAGGACTTTCGTATATATGTCTCCTTTGTTTGATTTTTTAGCTTGTTTTTCCGTTTTTGCACATTTTCAGGTTTAGGGCATGAGCCAGTTCACTTCCCAACCTGGCACTTTTCCTGTTTCAATTCCAGCACGCTTCTGTTTTTAGCACTAATTTGCCTTCAGGTTTGCTGCACATATTCGTTGTTGTTTCATGCTAGTCACAAGCTGATTCTACTGTTGAACAGACTTTATTGGGAGTGAGTATTTATTTTGGTCCTGTATTATTCTTTTTCCGCAGACCCCTGATGAAGGGTCCTTGCTATAGACCCGAAATGCATTGGGTATTTGAAAACTACGTTAATTGATCAAGTCATTAATTGATCTCAAGGCAATGTGAATGAAAACATTGAAATACATTTCATGAGAACTTCTGGATTATGATTTGATTACTTCACATGAACTTGGTGTTGAAATGTTAAGAAACCACATGGTTTCCAGTATACCTGAGCGCACACCCTTGTGAGAAGTTCCCCTTCACACTCCACGTTGACCTGATAAGGAGAAGAAGGCATTATTCAGAGCTTGTGCTACCTGTTCAATGAAGAAGCTATGCATTGAGGACAAGCATAAAGACTGTATATACTGCTCTTACCCAGATCACAAGGCCACAGATTGTAAGTTCTGCAGAACTTTCTCTACGAAGACCTTGAGAGACAGGGAAGGCCGCTTGTTAATCTGGTTGCAGAAAATGAAGTCTCGTAAGGAGGTTCTATCATCCGACATTGACGATTCTTCCATAGCTGCGTCCTCCAGAAGTTCCAAGAAAAGGGGTCCCGTCGACGTTCCCGACGACGACGGAGTCGTCGACGTTTCCGTCGACGACGAGCTCGTCGACGACGTCATCGACGATTCAAAGGGTCCACATTTCTATAAAGAGACAGCAGATTACTCCAGAGATGACATCTCCTCGCAGAGCAACACCCTTGCCTCGAACTTTGCTTTTGGAGGAGGAATCAGATGATGAGGATGACCCTTATGATGATGCTTACAGCCCATCCCAACTTTAAGCGAAATACCAAGATTCAGACTCTGACGACTACTATACAGAGGAACGCCATTTTATTCAGCAAGAGAGGCCTCAACAACAAAAAGACATGGTGGCAATGCCTTCCTCTCTCATAACGGCCTTGCAGATGATGCTACAGGACTACAAGAGAAGGTTTCCGTCTCAAGCTTCGGACCAGCAAGTGCAGCCTCCTCCTCCATCAATTCCTCCTACTCCTCCAGTTACAGTGGCACCAAATGTTTCTCGAGCTACGGAGCCAGAACCAAGAGAAAGCCATCGGGAAGTTATTGCTATTCAGGATGATGATGACTCAACTGATGAAGATTATCAGGTAGATCAAACCCCAGACCCGGATAGAGATTGGGACGAGTATGTTATTCAAGATACAGCCTCACCATTGCCGGATCCTGCTACCTCTCCTCCAGCAGACATTGGAGGTTTCCATAACCTTATGGAGAGGGCGTCCAAGAGGTTTGGTCTTCCTATTACTACAGTACAGTCAGACTGTTTCCTTTACCATTTTAAGGAGCCTTACAGAAAATCCATCCGTTCAATACCGATAGTTGAACATGTGTGGTCGGAAGGTACTAAGGTGATGCAGAATCCTGCTACAGTCATTCCTGTTCTTCCCCTGCTGGAGAAAATATATAAAGCTCCAGAAAACAGTCCCGCTTGCCTGACTGGTCAACCGAAGCCGGACTCAGTTATTTCCCAGGCAGCGCAAAGAAAGTCCAAAAATCCATCAGCGCCCCTTACGACACCGTCAGACAAAGAAGGGAGACGCCTGGACAATGTGAGAAAAAGGTTCTCCTCAATGTCTAGCCTTCTAGTTCTAGCTGCTAATGCTCTTGCAATCCTGGGTAGATATGATCGCCAAATGTGGTGCGATTTATCGGCGTTTGTTGACCAACTTCCGGATGGTGCAAAGGAAGAGGCCAGGAAGATACTGGAGGAAGGAGAACGTTCATCTTCGGAAGTGATAGATTGTGATACGGACATAGCAACCGCCGCTTTCCAAGCTCTAGCGGGATCAGCAGTTTTAAGGCGTCAGGGCTGGCTTCGGGCAACCTGGTTTCGCCAGGAAGTTCAAAATAAGATCTTAGACTTATCTTATGATGGAGAAATGCTTTTTGGAAAGCATATAGATGATGCCCTTCAAGACATCAAGAAGGACACGGACACGGCAATGTACTTGGGGACATTGCATTACCGCAAGGTTCCTTTCAGGGGTGCGAAAGGGAGAGGTTTTTCATCGTACAGAGGTGGCAACCAACAACGTTACTCTTCTTACTCACAGTCCTCTCAGTCACACAAGCCCCAATACTCACAGTGCCAAGGTCAATTGACGTCTTTCTCTCGCCAACCATCAAGTGGACGACAGGGACGTCAGGGGAGAGATACTTCTAAACCAAAATAGCGGCTTCATGGCTCTGTCTACTGTTCATCCCCCTCTAGTAACATCAGTGGGGGGCAGGATATCAGAATACCTCCACAACTGGAAAATTATTATATCGGATCGGTGGGTCCTCAACATCATACAATTCGGCCACACACTGGAGTTTCTTGTATTTCCACCATCCAGAGCTCCTCGCGCCACGGAATCGAAACATCTAAATCTTCTGCGTCTCAAAGTTCAACAGCTGCTCATCAAAGCAGCGATACAATCAGTTCCTCAGACCCAACAAGGGAAAGGATTCTATTCCAGGTGTTTCCTGGTTCGCAAGACAGAAGAAAAGTGGTGCCCAATTCTAGACCTGAGAGCTTAACACCTATCTCATAAAACTGTCTTTTCGGATGGTTTCTCTCCAGGATATATTGTGTCTCCTAAATCCTAGCGATTATATGGCAACTCTAGATCTAGAGGACGCATATTTTCATGTTCCCATTCATCCGGCCCACAGGAGGGATCTTCGCTTCACAGTAGCCAAGAGCCACTTTCAGTTCAAAGTCCTACCTTTCGGACTAAGATCTGCACCGCGGATATTTACAAAGGTATTGGCACCAGTGGCAGCTTTTCTCAGAAGGCAGTCTCTGCAGGTGTTTCCCTACTTGGACGACTGGCTGATAAAAGCTCCATCCTCTCAAGCAGCCTCAAAAGCAGTTGAGGATTGTATTCAACGTTTCAGTCATCTGTGTCTAGGTCTAAACAGAAGCAAGTCTGTCCTTCTTCCGTCCAGGTCGGCAAGATTTCTGGGTACCTTTCTGGATACAACTATTTGCAAAGCTTTCCCTGCAGAGGAGCGACAGAACAGACTGATTCTTTCTGCCAACCGATTTCCAAGGAAACGAACTCTTTCAGTCCATCAGTACAAATCCCTTCTAGGATCGATGTCATCTTGCATTGCGTTGATTCCGCACTGCAGGCTTCACATGCGTCCCCTAAAGGAACAACTAGACTTGCAATGGCGTCAAGCAGAGGGGACTTTCGAGGACAGGAGAAAGATTACTCCTGTCATGAAGAAGGCAATCAGGTGATGGACTTTAACAAGCAATATCGAGGAAGGTCTCTCCTTCACGGTTCCTCCCTCTCCGTTAGTCCTGACCACAGACGCTTCTTTAGAAGGCTGGGGAGCTGCATTACAGGATCTTCAAGTGAGCGATCACTGGTCTCCAGAGCTTCGCACCTCTCACATCAACCTACTAGAACTGAGAGCAATTTGTTTAGCTCTACAAGCTTTCCTTCCAAAAATTCGAAATTCTACAGTCCTGGTGCGTACAGACAACACAACGGCCATGCATTATGTGAACAAGCAGGGCGGATCAAAATCCAAACTTCTTTCAAAAGAAGCACAGGAGATCTGGGAATGGGTTATTCATCACCAGATATCTCTCTCAGCAGGTTCCCTCAATGTGGAGGCGGATTCATTGAGCCACCTAAGGTCAGTCTCCCACGAATGGGAATTGGATCAGAGAACTCTCGACAGAATATTCTCTCGGTGGGGCACTCCTCTTATAGAGCTGTTTGCGACTCCACAGAACAAGAAATGCCAATTCAACTCAAGCAGGTATCACCATCGAGGGCCATTGGGGAATGCCCTTTCGATAGCCTGGTCAGGCGCATTTCTTTACGCCTTTCCACCGATTCCTTTGATACCAAGGATACGCAACCATGCACCATGATTTTAATAGCCCCAGCTTGGCCCCGCCAATTTTGGTTCACAGAGCTCCTCCTTCTATCTCAGGATCAACAAATTCTCCTGTGTCCCATTCCTACCCTGCTGACGATGTCCCAGGGCCAAGTAATGCACCCGGACCCGAGCTCTCTGCATTTGACAGCTTGGCTCCGGAGCACCGGGAGTTCAATACTTTAGATATCCCTCAAGATTGCAAGGACATTTTAGCTCAAGCTCGGGCTCCTAGTACAAACAGGACCTATTGTGCAAAATGGAAGCGTTTTTGTGCATGGTGCCAAAAGGAAAATATTCATCCTTTTACTTTGGCTTATCTTATCTTATCTTATGCTGTATTTATAAAGCGCGCTGACACCAGAGGTTTCCTGGCGCTGGCTCCTCATAAAATCTTACCGTGCATATTGTCTTTGGCCAAATCTGGTCTTCAACACTCTTCCATTAAGGTGCATCTGGAAGCGATCTCTAGGTTCAGACGAACAACCTCTGGCCCTTCTCTTTAGTCCACGAGGGTGATCAAGCAAATCCTGAAGGGTCTACTCAGGGCTTTCCCTCCGGTGAGCCCACCTCCTCCAATTTGGCAACTCAACCTGGTCCTTGCCTATCTCATGAGGGCTCCTTTTGAACCAATACATAAAGCTGACATGTGTCCTGGAAGATTGCTTTTCTTCTGGCGATAACGTCAGCAAGGAGGGTTGGAGAACTTCAAGCTCTCACAATTGTTGAGCCTTTCTTACAGTTCAAAAAGGAATCTTTGATCTTATGGACAAATGCAAAATTTATCCCAAAAGTCCCTTTGGATTTTCACCTAAATGAGCCTATAGTGCTAAAGTCTTTCTTTCCTCGACTTTCATCTCTGGCGGAGAGATCTCTCCACACTTTGGATGCCCAAAGATGCCTGAAGTTCAATCTTCTATGAACAAAAGAATTCAGGAAGACTTTGCAACTATTTGTCGCTTTTAGCGCTCCATGGAAAGGTTTGCCCCTGTCAAAGCAGGGGATGTCACGTTGGATTGCCAGCACAATTTATTTCTGTCATCAAGCGGCAGGGAAGCCACTGAAGGGACGGATCAAAGCTCATTCTACGAGATCAGTGTCATCATCTATGGCTCTGTTCTCTGGTGTCCCTATCAAGGACATTTGTAGGGCAGCTACATGGAGCAGTGCCCATTCATTCACAAAACACTACTGTTAGGATTCTTCCACAAGGAGTGATACAGTAGTCGGACAAGCAGTCCTGAGGAATTTATTCCAGTGAGCGGTGAGCTTTCCCTTCTATCCCTCCTTCCTTTATTGCACATTTTGTATTTGATAATATTGCCTATCTATTGTTACAAAGTTTATTGACTAATTATGATAATACTTATACTGTGTTACGCTGATATGTATGTAACAAAATGTGCATTTGTGGCTTACTGTTAGCTACTCTGATACAAAGCATGGGAATCTATGAAAGTCCAATACTGGGGCAAGAAAACAAGTTACTTACCTGTAACTTTGGTTCCCCACTATTGGTACTTTCATAGATTCCCATGCGCCAACCCGCCTCCCCTGGGAAAGCTCAGCCTTCAGCAAATGTAATTACTTTTACACAACGGCTACGAAAATCTGAGGCTCTGAGGCTCTCTCAGGAGGGTTCAATGGGGTGAGGCTACTCTGATTGGTTGTTGCAATTTTTTGGTCTCTTTTACAAAAAGAGGTGGATAGGCTACAAAATGAGATGAGGCCTAGGCCTGTCTTTCACTTTTGTACCTACTGCTATGGTATTTCTTTCTATTACCGAGGCTCCCATTCCGACGACGGGGGAATGATACAAAGCATGGGAATCTATGAAAGTACCAATACTGGGGAACCAAAGTTACAGGTAAGTAACTTATTTTCTTCCAGCGGCGACACCCTCCTTCAGAGTGGCGACGGCAGGCAGAGCGACGGCGACGCGCTCAGACCTCGTTGCGAGATTCTTATCCTGATGCAATACAGTGCAGCAACTACAGCGGCAACACCCTCCTTCGGAGTTGCGATGGCAGCAGCAGCGACGGCGACACACTTCCTCTTCGTTGCGGCACGCTTCTCTCTGATGTGGTGCAGGTTGACAGTTCCAGCTGTGACACCCTCCTTTGGAGTTGCGACGGCAGGTCCAGCAACGGCGACACGCTTCTTCGTGTTGAGCCACACTTCCAGCTCCTTGGGACACGCAGTTCCTCAGAAGGCCCAAAACAGCAGCAGGCAATTCCACAAGAATTCTGGAGAGCTGGATGGGTGAAGTCTGTTGTCCCTGAGACTTCAGCAGGAGGCATGCTCTTTTCCAAGCTCTTGGAGAACCTTCACAAGTTGAAAGCAAAGTACACAAAGTTTCTTTCTCCTTCCTTTGGCAGTAAGGCAACCACTGCAGGCCAATACCCCAAGCAGCACTGCAGCTTGGGTATAGTCTCTCCTCAGTTTCTTCAGGTTCCTCTCCTCAGTAAAGGTTTCTTCTAGTAGTCCAAAAGTGATCTAATTTCATGGGCTCACGGCCCCAATATTTATAGAGAAAAACCAAAGGGGGTGATAGACGGAGCTTTGACAATACAAACACTCACCCCCAGTCAACTGATCTGGGTTTAATCCATCACCGTTCTTTAGCTCACTCCGCCACCCCAGTTCAGACATGGCCATATGCAAATCAGTCTGACCCTGTGCCTCATGGGAACAGTCCAGCCCGAACTGCCATGCCAGGTCCTCGGTAGCTTGTTTCCGGTCCAGGAAAGGCACGGCTTGGTTGTTCGGGCTGGACTGCTCCCATGAGGCACAGGGTCAGACTGATTTGCATATGGCCATGTCTGAACTGGGGTGGCAGAGTGGGCTAAAGAAAGGTGATGGATTAAACCCAGATCAGTCGACTGGGGGTGAGTGCTTGTATTGTCAACGCTCCGTCCATCATTTCCTTTGGTTTTTCTCTGGGGTTTCCCAATATTTATACCCCAAAATACTTTGTTCTCTGAGGGGAGAGGGGCCTTTGCCCAGTCCAAACCAGTTCTCAAGCACTCTGTTTACCATACTTCTCCTTTCCTTTCACAGTGCAGGGCATGCACATCAGACGCCCCACAGGAGGTGTAGCCAGCATTGTGGAGGGCAAGTACAGTCCTGGAGCACTTTGTTTACAGGACTCCTTCTCTTCTTTCAGTGTGCAGGGCAGAGACATCAGCCGCTCCCCAGGAGGTGGAACCAGTATTGTGGAAGGCAGGCACAGCCCTATTCAAGGTTCAGGTGCAACTCCTCCCTCCCATCAAGACGCTGATCTCTCTATTCTCCACCGGGTGACTCAGCCTGTCGCTTGGAATCCCCCAGCCCTGTCACTCACAAAACCATGCAAAGGAATACACAACCTAGCAGAGGCAGGTTTGAATGGTTAGACAAGCAAATTCCTACTTTCTAAAAGTGGTATTTGCAAACACAGAATATTAAAATAAACTTTACTAAAAGATGTATTTTATCATTCTAAGTTCAGGCATACTAAACTTGAGTTTCTACCATGCTCTCTGAGACAGTTAGGATTATAAAATGTAATAACTCTACAGCCCATTCTGGCCTATGGAGAACAGGTAGCCTTGCAATAGTGAAAAACGGAAATGGCTGTAATTCACTATTAGGACATGCCACACACACCAGGGCTTGCCCTACCTTATACTTACAATGCACCTTGCCCTTGGGCCTACCATAGGGGTGACTGATATGAAGAAAGGGGAAGGTTTAGGGACTGGCAAGTGGGTGCACTTGCCCAGTCAGCATGACAGGACCAGACTGCACGTAGGCTCTGTAATGGCAAGCTTTAAACATATTTTATAAGGCTGCTTCTGTGGGTGGCACAACCAGTGCTGCAGGCCCACCAGCAGCATTTGGATTTACACACCCTGGGCACACTCAGTGCACTAAACTAGGGTCTGACAAGTAAATCAAATAGCCAAACATGGAACCACTGATTAATACATCAATTTACCAAAGGGAGCACTTGCACTGTGGAACTGGATAGCAGTGGCACAGTGCACAAAGCATCTAACACCAGCAAAAACACATGAGGCAACAGCAAAAATGGAAGGGAGACCCACGCAAATGGTGTCAGGTCTAACAGGCGATTTTTAAGAAATATTTGTAAGTTTCAAAAATCGACACTTAGAAACTTTTCTGGTGAAAACCAGACAATGGATTCCTAAGGAGGAAAACTGAGTTACCAGAAAATCACGGTAATAGTTACTTTTCAGGTTCAGTGCTGGGATGAAAGGTACAGCACTGGGGTCTCTCCTGATAACAGGTGAGTAAATCGGAATTTGTTGTTCTGCTGATTTTAGAGGAATATTTTAAAGTTTCAAAACTCCAGACTTAGAAGAATTTCCAAGTGAAATGTATTTATTTATAAGATTTCTATAGCACACAAATACCTTCCGGTGTCTCGGCGCTGGAGTTTACAGATTGCAAGGGGTTCCTATTGAAAGTTTACTGATTAAAAAGCCAGGTTTTAAGATGCCTTCGGAATGTTAGCAGTGATGGGCTAAGTTTGATATAGGGAGGGAGCAGGTTCCACAGTTTAGAAGCAGCAACCACAAAGCGTTTGTCTCCCCATGTCGCTTTTTTTGTGCGTGGGATTTGGAGCTGTTTGGCTGAAGATGAGCGTAACGTTCGACTAGGTGTGTAAACACTAATGGCCTTTTTAAAGAATTCTAGTCCAATGTTGTTCAATGCCTTATATGTGATACACAAGGCCTTAAACTTTGTGCGGCTTCTAACCGCCAACCAATGTAGTTGACGAATGATCGGAGAAATAGATGAATATTTAGGTATGCCGGTTAGAATCCTTGCGGCAGCATTTTGAACAAGCTGTAATTTGTTCAAAACTTGCTCTTGCGCGTTCAACAGTAGGCCATTGCAGTAGTCAACCTTAGACAATACCAAGGTGGACATTAGGGTCTTGCCTGCATTTGGGGGAAGAAAAGGAAGCAATTTCTTTACCATTCTTAGGGTAAAAAAAGGAGGCTGAGACCACTGCATTGGCATGGCTGACAAAAGCTAGTTTGTTGTTGAATAGAACTCCTAGATTTGTAACTTTGTACACTGGTGATGGGTGAAACCAGTCAATGTTACCCTATAGAGGAAAAGTGAGTTATCGGCTTTTAGGTAAGTACTCGACTGGCAGAGTTAAGGTTCTAGGCATAGACTCAAGGGTATCCCAGGGTTAGGTAGGAACAGTTGTTACACCCTCAGTGGCACAGGGGCAGCCGGGTGCAGAGGAAGTTAGGTCCGATGTTATCCCATGGAGGCAGGGGGCCTTTGGTTGGTGGCTGCTGGCAAGCAGGCCACACGGCTGTGGGAGCTGGGCTCCTGGTCACTTGCGCAGGGCAAATGAGGAAGTAGATTAGGACCAAGGTTGCACTGCCAGGGGCACTCGGGCGGCTGGGTGCAGGGTGTTTTTGAGCCGTCGGGCGCTCAATGTTATTCAATGGAAAACTTGGAAGATGAACAAAGGCTGCAGGCTCGGGACGGACATTCTGCAGGAGAGAACAAAACTTCGAAGGAAAATTTGGGATCTTGGAGGATAGGTAGGCACCCAGGAGTTGAGCACAGGGGGCAGTCGGGCACCGGGTGCAGGGGTGTCTTTTGAAGTCGGGAAATCGTACCCCCTGCTGGTCGTGGTTGGAGGGGTCTCTTGTTGTGAAGCTGCAGGCGCCATCTGGGTCGTCGTGGAGGGTCCGTGGGCACTGGATTTCAGGTCACAATTGCCGGGGGGACGTCCTCAGGGTATTTTTCCACTCAGGCACCCGGCGGGCTCGGCGGGTGAAGGGTGTGCTGGATTCACGGTTCCTGGCTGGCACCAGAGGTGTTGCTTTTTGAGCAGAACCACTGCTCATGGGAGTCCAAGTCTTGGTAGAGTTTCAAGGAAGTCTTTGATTTTTGAGGTTGCTGACCACTGAAGGTGCCAGAGTTTCACAGGAGCAGGTTCAAGGATCAACAGGCCAGTAGGGCTGGGGCCAAGTCAGTTGGTGTTGTCCTCTTGTTAGCAGCTGCACAGCAGGTCTTCTGGTTTCTTGCTCTTCCTGCTTGTTTCAAATTGGGATCTGAGGAAGGAAGGTTCAGGGTGCCCCTAAATACTACATTTAGGGGAGTTACAGGTAGGGCAAGGGCAGGGACCATGGGCCCCTGTCCTGGGGTGAGTACACCGCCTAGCCTGTTCCTCTCCTGTGGGAGGGGGAGCAGGAGCCTATCTCTGATTGTGCATTGCTTCCCATCCTCAAGATGGCGAGAGCCCAGAGTTGCGCTTTACCTCGCCTCCCCCACTTGAGGGGTGGTGTTGGCACAGGCTGGCACTCCCCCTTCCCTTCCTTTGTTTTTCTTGCCTGTCTTCCTGCCAGAGTGGGCGTCAGAAGCGGTGGGGACCAGTTGCTGAGTACAGCAAGAGGCCTGAGGAAGCTCACAAAGGCGGCATGCCTTTGAAGCTCCCCCTGCCCATCCTGGGGGAGGAGGCTTGGCACCTCATCCCAGGATGTGCATTGTTGCAGGTCCAGGAGAGCAGATGGCTCTCTACCCAAGGGTCCAGCAACATGTCGCTGTGTGGCAGCCTAGGCAGCCTCTCAGTCAGGGCAGTTGGTTAGATTTCAGGGGGCATCTCAAAGATGCCCTCTGTGGTGCATCTTACATTAAATCTCACACTGGCATCAGTGTGGGTTTAATGTGCTGAGAAGTTTGACACCAAACTTCTCAGCTTTTAGTGTAGCCATTATTGTGCTGTGGGGTTCGTAATGACAACCTCCCAGCACCATATACTCTTTAATGGCCTCACTGCAGTTACAGTGCCCAGGAATGGCCCTGGGTACTGTAGGGGCACAGGGCTCATGCACCTGTGCCCACACCACTAGCATAGTGCACCCAGCTAGAGCGGTGACTGATGTATGCTATGGCAGTGTGTTTATCGGCATGGCACACAGGGGTGTGTGCCAGGTAGACTCTCTCTTTAGTTCTGTACCAAGACATTCAGCCTGCAAAGGCAGTATATGTGTGTCAGGGTAGAGGACCCCTAAGGGTGGCACAATAAGTTCTGCAGCCCTTAGGGGTCTTCTCTGGTCACAGTGCCCTGGGTACCTAGGGTACCATTTATCAGGGGCATACCTGTGGCCAGAGATGCCAATTGGGTTCAGGCTTTAGTACAGTTTTTAGGTAAGGAACACAGGCCCTGGGTACCTGATTGGCAGGGACCCAGGCACACCAAGGACAAGTGTATCAGTTATCAGGCAAAAAGTGGGGGGTTACTACAACAGAAACCCACTTCCCTACAGCACTACAAAAGGACACCACACCAGTTTAGATAAATATCCAATTTTTTTTATATATTCAAGACAAGACCAAAAACGATAACAATCCACAATTCAGTACTAAAAAATCTTCAATTATCAAAATATGCTTGAAAAATAGTTCCTTGATGTCGATAGCTCCGTCCGGGGCTATCACTGTGTATTAAACATACAAATCTAAACAGTTCTGGCTGACCGCGGTGTCGCAGGCCAGCTACGGTGTCGGGGAGACCCACAAACAGTACCTTATAGAAATGCGGGGCGTTGGGGACCTCTTGTTGAGCTTCCGAAAGCACAGTGTCCCCAGGCATCAGTTCCAGGGATCAGTGCAGGAGTCGTCAGGGCCCTTGAAGTCACACTTGTTGCAGGTCGCACTCCCCTCTGTTGAAGTCAGGAGCTCTGGCGTTGGAAGGCGTCGGGTGTTGCTGTGTGAAGTGCAGGGGTGTGGGTTGCAGTGCCCTCAGGTCGCGGTGCGAGCTGTAGCTTGGTGGCGGAGTAAGACGCATTATTATGAGATCAGGGTTGCGGTGCAAGGTGAAGGTGGTGCTTGTCGCGGTACTCGCAGGTCAGGGTACAAGCAGCGTCGTGATCATGGCTGAAGCACTGTTGTCGGCTGATGAACTGGAGTCAATGGTGCCGGCGTCAGTAGTCCGAGGCTTCGGTGCGGGATGAGGGTGGTACGTTGTGTAACTTTATGAGCGGTGCCCTCGAACCACAGTGCAAGCAGAGGCGTAAATTTCATTGTGGACCGTCGTCGTCGGGGATACCAAGGTATCGCCGTGAAGCAAGGAAGTGCGGATTGCGGCGCTCACAGGTCACTGTGCGAGCAGCGGCTCTGTAGCAGAGTCAGCAGGCGATGTCGGTGCGACCAGGGTCATGGTGTGGCGTTGCGGTGGTGCCCTCTGCGGTGCCATCCGGACACAGAGTCAGAAGCGATGTCGTAGACAGCAACAGGTTGCTTTCTCCTCTGTTGCAGCACTAAACACACAGTCCCCAGTGCTGAGGGCAGAAGAGCTTGATATCTTTGCTGTTCCTGAGACTTCTTGAACAGGGGGCATGCTCTACCTCAAGCCCTTGGAGAAACGCACAAATGTAGATTGCAGAAAGTTCTGTCCAGTCCTTTCACTGCACAAGACAGAAGCAGCCACTGCAGGCCAACACATTAAAGCACACAGCAAAGTGGCAGGTCCCCCTCACAGCTTTTCCAGCTGTTCTTCTTGGCAGTCTTCTTGATCCAAAAGAGTTTTAAAGTTCAGGGGTCTGGGTCCCAATATTTATATCCCAAAATCCTTTGATTGCTTAGTCAGTGGGTGTCTGTGCCCAGCCAGAATCAGTTCTGCCTTCTCTGTTGTGACTTTCTGGCAGGAGGTGGAGGCGGGATTGTCAGAGGCAGACCAGGCCCTTTGAGGTGCAAGGAAATCTCCTCCCCCTTACCCAATTGCAGCCCAGGTCTATTCAGCCCATTCCTGACCTTACCTAGACTATCTGGAGCCCCTCCTGCTCCCCAGCCTTCTGTTATGCAAAACCCATCCAGGCAATCCACATTCCAGCAGAGGCACAAGGGATGACGGAGCAAGAAAATACCTACTTTCTAAAAGTGGTATTTTCATTTTTCAAACACATAATGTAAAAATCACCTTCACTAAAAGATACATCTTTAGATACCGAGTTCAGGCATACTAAACTTTACTTTCCTACCTATTTCCCTGGGCCAGTTCAGTTTATAAGCTGTTATAATCAGACTCCCCATTCTGTCATATGAGGAACAGGTAGCCTTGCAATGGCGAAAAACGAAATTGGCCGTAGTTCATTATCAGGACATGCCACACATACACACCACGGCATGCCCTACCTTTCACATACACTGCACCCAGCCCACATGGGTACCTTGGGCCTACCTTAGGGGTGGTTGACATGTAAGAAAAGAGAAGGTGAGGGACCGGCAAGTGTGTGCACTGGCCACGGTGACATGGCAGTTACAAACTGCACGCAGACTCCGCAATGGTGGGTATGAGTTACCTTTTACGGGCTGTTCGTGTGGATGGCACAATCCTGTGCTGCAGCCCACCAACAGCATTCGATTCACAGGCCCTGACTCACGCAGTGCACTTTACTAGGTACTGACACATACATCAAACAGGCCAATCATGGAAACACCAATCCATAATACCATTTACCACAGGAGCACTTGCACTTTACCTCTGATCAGCAGTGAGAAAAGTGTGCAGAAACACTACGCCAGCAAAAACAGAGTCAAAACCGGGAGGTCAGAAAGCAAAAACTCAGGGGAAACACGCCAAAAGATGCCAAGTCTAACAGTTGTGCAGAGAGGCATTTGTGTTGTTGCCTGCTAATGGCTTCTAGGCTCTTGGCTACCAGAGCTGTTTGCTGTTTTGTGTCCTTTGTTGAAGCTGCTTCTTCAAAGAGCTGACACTGTTGTTCTTGACTCCTTCCTTCTTTCATCTCAGCATGTTTTAGTTTGTTTCCCTGTAGTCTTTGGTGCTTCCAGTGTTGCCCCATAGCGCTGCATGCTGCCTCTCTCTGCACCTCTCGCATTCCTCTGCACTCTTTGTGGTGAGGTGACACGTTTCTCTTTGTGTATTTAGCTGCTCTGCATCTGGTTTCTGCTCTCAGGGCTCCATGTTGTGCAGGACACCGGTCTGTGCCCTGGAGCTCAGCGGGATCTGCGACAAGCGTTTGAAGCACGGAATGTGGCAGCTTCTTTCCAAGGAGGTCTGGGGTTGCTTGAGGTCCATTCTTGGGGGTCGTTCTGGACAGAGTGTTCCCACGAGGAGCAGGGTCAAAGCTGATTTGCATAAGGCGGGCCTTGTCTAGAGTGGCATAGTGGGTGGGGTCAAGCGCTCTTCCCATCACATCATTTCAAAGGCATGTACACAGGGCCGCTTCAGGGCGCTGTGACCGGTGCCTCTGGCAGGGCGCTGACCGCCATGGGCGCGGAGTGTTTATATCTGTAATGTGTATTTAACACCATCAGTGCTGGAGCAATTCCCCCTCTGTGCTGACTCTCATTTACTCCCATTGTTCATGACGAGCTCAGCTCGTCATGAGCACACGAGCAGTGTACTGCATAACGAGCTGAGCTCGTCATGAGCATCGAAGGGGTTCAAAGCTCTGCTGCACAGCCCCATGGCTTCAAGAAAGTTTAGGATAACCGGGGATCAATGTTCCTTCTGGAGAGGGATAGGAGTCCTGTCTAGCGGACGTTTTACCTCATCTAAGGTAGCGCAGATGGTTAATACGCCTGCTGCAAAGAAATGTCTCACACAGATCGCAAAAGAACGTGCAATGTAGATAGCTCAGTGGGTAATGCTTTTGTCAGAGAGATGCGTTTCTTACTTACAGTTTATAAATTACAAACTGCACAATGTAGATTACAAGTTGTTTTTTAAAAAGTCTTTCATTATCCTAACGTTGCGAAAAAAGTGTTTGTTTGGGTAGAAATACATTCTTATTAGTAAAGCCATCCCCAACCTCTGCGCTTTTTGTCAATCCTGAGTTTGTGCTTCCCCAGACCAACTACTCTTAAAATATACTGCCTACTAGTAGTGATGACGTGTGTCTGATTCCTTCACCTTGTAACCCTCACTGTCTTATGTAACATTTCCTATGGACTGATTTACACACGCCTGATTCACTGCCTCTGTGTAATGTGTGTGTGATGTAGAATGAATACCCTGACACCCTACACTGGTAGGAGCAGCGCTGGAAACAAATGGAATACATGTGAGGGGGCTGTGGAAAGATGAGGGGCACTGATGGGGGCGGGAGTGAGGGAATCAGTAGAGAAGGAGGTCATTGGGTGCAGGGCCTAAAAGATTGTTGCACCGGGTACCGCCAGTGCTAAAGCTGGACCTGGGCACAGATACTGCGCAGGAGCGTAACTAAGAACCCCGCAGCGCGGAGGGGGGCCCACACCTTCCACCTCAAAGGAGGCCCCTTGACACTCAGAAGAAGCAAGGCAGGTAGGAAATGGGTAATGCCACTCCCCCACCACAAAGGTTTTGTGATACCACTGATTCTGCCATGCGCCCCATGTGTTCACACACCCTGACCATGTGGGGTAAGACTGCACAATATGTATCACACAAGAAGCACATTGTGAGAAAGTGCCCTATTTATGCATGGTTGTCCCTATTTTTGCTGAATTGCGGATGTGCTTTGACTGAGTGTGCACTGGGCTCCTGCTATTCAGGTACCCAGGGTCTGTGTTCTGTCCCTAAAACTGCATTGAAGCCTAAACCCATCTGGCATCTCTGGCCCCAGGTCAGTCCCTGGTAAATGGTACCACAGGTACCCATGGCACTGTGACCAGGGAGTCCTCAAAGGGCTGCAGCACTTATTGTGCCATCTTTAGAGGTCCTGTACCAGTACACTCACCTTTGCAGGCTGTGTGTTTTGGTGCAAAACAAAGTGAAGAGTCGACATGGATCACATCCCTGTGTGCCATCCCAACAACCCACTGCCCTGGTATAGATCAGTCACCCCTCCAACTGGGTGCACTATACCAGTGGTGAGGGTACAGGTGCATGAGCCCTGTACCCCTACAGTGCCCAAGTCAATTCTTAGACATTGTAAGTGCAGTGATGCCACTAAGAGTATATGGTGCTGGGAGTTTGTCATTACAATAGCCACAGTTCCATCATGGTTTCACTGAAAACTGAGAAGTTTGGTATCAAACCTCTCAGCACATTAAACCCACACTGATGCCAGTGTGGGATTGAATGAAAAATGCACACAGAGGGCATCTTAGGGATGCCCCCTGAAAAATGACCCACAGCTTGTGTCCAGGCTGAGTGGCTACTTTCAGCTGCCACCACCAGACATGTTTCTGGTCCCCTGGGCCGAGAGCCTGCTGCTCTCTGGGGCCTGAAACAAGGCACATCCTGACACGAGGTGCAAGCCTCCTCTCCAAGGATGGGCAGGGTTCACGAAGGGAAAGATTCAAAGGCCTCCTTTGTGAGCTTCCCCGGGCCACTTGATGCTTTCAGCAACTGGTCCTCACTGGTTCTGACCCCCACTTTGGGCGGGAGAACTGGTGGGAAAAACAAGTGAGGTAGAGGTGTGTCCACCTCTGCCAACTGCACCCCTCAGGTGGGTGGAGGCAAGGTGAAGCACAACTCTGAGTCATCTTGCAGATGGGGGACTTAGCCAACCAGGGAAAGGCTTATGCCCCCCTCCCACTGCAGGGTTGTATAATAGGGGGTGTACCCACCCCAGGGAAGGGACCCATTGGTCCCTGCCTTTTACCTACCTGTAACACCCTTAAATCTAGTATTTAGGGGCACCCTGAACCTTGCTTCCTCAAACCAGAACAAACTACAAGAAAAGAAGAAGAAGGACTGAACAGCTGTGCTGCAGCTAACAAGAGGAAAACGCCCACTGACTTGGCCCAAGCCCTACTGGCCTGTTTCCACCTCGAACCTGCTCCTGCAAAATCCCTGTGTGTCCTGCAGCCAGCAACCTTAAACACCCTGGAGGATCTGCCTGCCTTCAAACCACAAAGACTGTGTCTCCTGTGAACATATGATTTATTCATCTCCAACCTTTAGCTCCGGTCAGACACTGAGATTCCGCACCACTCTGCACCCACCGTCCACCGGCCACGGCCCGGGCTCGAGTGGGTAAACACCATGAGAGGTCTCCCCTGTAATCCTAACCCGAGATCTGGTAACCCCTGACCTGCCTCAAACCTCCAGCCGACGACTGCAGCCTAAATCCGGAAGGTCCCAAGAACCGTAACCAGGAGCTGGTAAGAAGATCCGAGCTAAAAAAGGCACCCCTGCACCCGATGCCCCAGGGACTTGGGTGGCCCAACCAACTGTTGCTAACCAACCCTCAGCATCCCAACTTACCTCTCGAAGTGGTGGTCACACCCAGAAGACTTTCGTCCCCAAGCCTGCAGTGCCTTCTCAAACCGGAGGTTCCCCATTAAAAACAACTGGGCGCCCGACGTCGAAACTGCACCCTGCACCCGGCCGCCCTAGTGACGCTGATGGTGCATCTTTGATGCTACTTTGTTTCCCCATTTGCCCTGAGTTTAAGTCCAGGAGCTTTGCTCCCACAACCAAGTGGCCTGCTCGTCAGCAGCCACCAACCGAACGACCCCTATTGGATAACATTGGGTATCATCACTCTGCACCTGGCCACCCTGGTGCCACTGAGGGTGTAACAAGAGTGTATCCCTGACCCTGGGGGACCCCTGAGTCTGCCCCCCTGAAACTCAACTCCTACTACTGAATACTTACCCTAAAACCGCCAACACTATTTTCCTCCATAGGATAACACTGACTGTTTTTCTTGGAAACGTGTTGAGTTTGAAAACCTAAAGAAATACTTTACAATTGCACTAACTAACAAAAACTATTTCACTTACTTGTTTACAGGAAATGTCCCAGTGTAGTATCCAGGTATACGACACTGTGTAAGAAAAGGAATCTCAAAAGGAACTTAACTGTAATTTTGTTGAAAATGCTATACAACGTATACGTACTCTATTCACAAAGCATTGCATTTCTCAGAAACAATACTGTACATCAAAGCAAAGTGGATTTACAATTACAATCCAAACTGTATCACAACTGTATATTTACTGCAAAGTATCTATCACTTACCTGTGCCAGGCTTGCTTGGTTCTAGAAAATAAAGTAACTAAAAGAATATTTTTATACAAAAACAATTGGCCTGAAGTTCAGTCTTTGAGTGAGTGAATTCATTTCTTGCGTACAAGTGTGTACAACAAATGCATTAACACTGTCCTCTGATACTGCCTTACTGCTCGACCACACTGCCACAAATAGAGAGTAAGGTGATATCTACTTTTACCTCTGCCTACCTTTGGGGTTCCACTTGACTCTGTGCACACTATACCTGACTTTGGTATGGTATATACCGAGCCAGCTTCCTACACACATGCATTGTAAGAACACCACACAAAGGAGCGCGGAGCAGAATGTACGTGACTGTGAGGGTGCCTTGTACGTGACAGAGAAAGCAATAGCTGGGACTTTTCTAAGAAAAACAAACATAATGTAAATGTCACATTCATGCTGACTGACAAGAGCATTCAAACCCAGTCAGCAATCATTGCTAGAAACACAGAAAGGAAAATACGGACCTAAACATGCTTAATGGTCGGGTCTCTCTGCAAATTGCTTGAAACTCAATTCTAGCAAAACGGAGGTCATTATATTTGGCAATAAAATGAACCTCTGGCCGCTAGACTGGTGGCCGGAGGAATTAGGAACCCTCCCTGAGCCGACTAAGAAAGCAAAGAACCTGGGGGTTATAATGGACAACAGACTCACGTTCGGGGGCCAAGTAAATGGGGTGGTCACAGCAAGCTTTTACCTTCTTAGAATTATAAGGAAGATAAAGTCCTTTATACCAGTAGACAGCAACAGGACAGGGGTCATGGCCCTCAGTCTTTATCTAAATATCCAAATAAAACACCTAAACAGTCTCCAACTCGTGCAAAATGCGGCAGCCAGATTGCTGACTGGGACACTCAAGTTTGTCTCGGTTAAGAAAGAACTAAAACAGCTTCATTGGCTCCCAGTCAAACAACAAACTCGATTTAAAAGCCCTCTGCACTGTTTTAAGACCCTCCAGGGAGCAGGCCCAACTATCAGCGTTTTCAATGGTATGTTCCCAGAAGAGCCCTTTGACTGATCAAACCCCCAGTCAAAAAAGATAACTGGGGAATCAGGAGTTTTATTACAGGTGCCACAAGGGCCTGGAAAGAACTTCCATTCCACCTTAGAAACTCAAACGAGCTCCTCTCGCTTAGGAACTGTCTGAAAACGTGGCTCTTCACCATACAGTCTCCTTTCACATCAGCAAATCGATAAGCAGTGACAAGCGCCAGGACCCCCTCGGGTAACCGTTGCGCTTAAGAAATTAAATTAACATAACATAACAGGATGCAGAGTTGTCACCCACCTGAAAGGAGGCACACTTCATCATTGGGTCCTTCTGGCACCGGTCATCCGGATACGTAAGAGATATTGTGGGTTGTTTTTGGGTTTCGCCTGCACAGAGCTTGCTTCATGCTAGTGAACTTCAGACCAGTCTCTAGTCTTCCCTTTCTAGCCAAAATCCTAGAAAAATGTGTGCTCCGCCAACTAAACAACCAGATCGAGAACATTAATCTACTAGACCATCCCCAATCAGGCTTTAGAAAAGGCTATAGCACCAAAACCGCAATCCTCAACATAGTGGATGACAACAGCAACTCCCTTGATTCAGATCATTGTTGCCTACTCATCCTCCGAGACCTGTCAGCAGCCTTTGACACGGTAGACCACAGGCTGCTCATCAAGGCCCTCAAAGAGCGAGTAGGTGCGGACGATGTGATCCTTCAAAGGTTCTCCTCCTTCTTTCAGAATTGCTTCCAAAGAGGTAAAATCAAATCCTTCACATCTGACCCTCTCCCCCATGACCAGAGGTGTCCCCCAAGGATCAGTTCTCTCTCCTCAACTGTTCAACATATAAATGGTACCCCTCACCACCATACTGAAAGAAGCCAACATCCCTTTCCATCTCTGTGCAGACGACACACAGATCTACCTGGAAACCTCCTCCTTTAATGACATTCTAAGGCTCAACAACACTCTTAGAAAAGTCCAAGACTGGCTAGCAACGAATCACCTTAAACTCAATCAATGAAAAACCGAGATCCTCCTCATCTCTAACAAGGAGGATAACCCGCAAATCATTGAATGGGTGAAAGCAATCGATGCCCTCAATGGGAATCTCACTCTGACTAACTCAGTAAAATCACTTGGAATCACCCTTGACCACAAACTATCAATGACGAACCACATCAAGAACTCCGCAAGGAGCGCCTTCCTCAATCTGAAGCTCCTCAATAAAATCAAACCGCACATTCCGCAGAGAGATCTCAAACAAGCCACCCAATCACTGGTGCTGTCCAGACTGGACTATGGGATCGCAACCCTCTCCGGCACAGCTCTCACCCACCTAGCGCCACTCAAAACTACCCTCAATGCAGCTGCCAGAATGGTCTCCGGTGCAAATAAATTCGACCACATATCTCCCGCACCCAGAGATCTAAAATGGCCCCCAGTGGAAATGCGCGCTAGCTTCAGAACGGCCTGCCTTACACACAAAGCCCTACACACAGGGAAACCGGAATACCTAGCCTCTAAGCTCAAGAAAACTGGTCAGTCCAGAAGTCTAAGAATTTCAAACTCCCTCCTACTCATCCCCCTGAAAACCCGTAAACAAAAAACTGCAACCCGCTCTTTTGCAGGCAACGCTCCTAAAACTTGGAACTCCATCTCCGTGGACATCAGAACTACCCGTTCCTTTCCAGAATTCAAGAGCCGACTAAAAATCCTCTACCTCAACCATGCATTCCCAAACTCAATTACGTAACTTACACGCCTCTGCCTGGCAGCCACCTGTCATCACGCACCGACTCCCTCACGCGTCCCCCCCCCTCTCTAACCCGCAACCCTGGCTCTTCACCGCTAGGAAAGTAGTCCAATAATAACTTTGACTTTGCATCGAGAATACTATGAATCGAAAACGTCTCCGGACCGCTCTACCTCAACAGCACAGCCTGAACCTCTGACCGCGCTACCTCAACGTCGCACCTTAGGCGCTACACAATATCTAATCTCTGAACATGTATGATTCTACTTTTCTTTATTGTTCTATGCTTGTCTTCTCTCCATCCTCTGTAAAGCGCTCCGATACCCTCAGGTCTGGCCAGCGCTATAGAAAACTTCTAAATAAATAATAATAAATAAATATCCTGTAAACCAAAAAAATAAATCGGCTTAGAGCCCACTCATTACTTAACTATGGTTGGTTTCCACATCGTGGTTTCCTTGCTTCTTATTAGCCAGCACCTCGTCCTCGCCTCCAGCTTTCTCCTGGGACTTCATACCGGTCCTTCCATGGAGCATGGACCAAGTACAGCTTTCTGTCTGTGGCTTGTGTCCTTCCACTGGCTGCAGGTACTCTTTTTTAATTGTTGTATATGCACTTTTATTGAGTCCATGCGTCTGCGGACTCTCAACCCGGCCCACCTCTTGTTATTATTGTTTCCTTCTGCATGTTTCATTCCCCCGCCCTCCTCCCGCTGACCTTTCTTTCCCATCCACCTCCTCTTGCTGTTTCACTACCTCCGCTGTCCGCTGTTTTGCCACGCTCCTTCTCCTTGTGCTACAGGGCAAGGGTGCCTGCATTATGATCAGGATCGTCTTTTGGCCGGAAGGGGTACCTTCCTGCACAAACACTATCTTTGTATGTGTTCTGCAGCACACACAGCAAGAGGAAGTAGGAGGAAAAAAAAATTATTGTTTCATTTGGTGATCCAGCCGCAGGCAGGCGCATTATTGTGGTACAAACCCATGGTTATATCTCTTGGTAAATATGAATTTGCATTAAAACCCGTGGGTGGATGCACAATGGATCGCCTTCCTGATGCAAAGTTACACAATGTCTTGTGTTAGTTTTCTTGTGAAGCAACACACATTGATATTTGGTGGCCTTTAAATATCAAAAAGGGCTTTGCTTCGGGTTGTGTAAAAAGTGACGTAACCCTCATAAAAATCTTTGTCAATCTGGGCGCTGGAGAGAAGCCGTGATGGTTCACTGACAAAATATTGCACAAGAAAACATCGACACAAAAAAATATTGACTACAAAATCTGAAATGTACAAATATTGACTCCCTATGCTTATAATTAAAATTACAACAATATTGGGAAAACATATTGTTTTTACTGGGTTGTAGCTGGGTTCAGAGTCGCACATCTCTTCAAAGTAATCTGAGGGGCCAAGAGTATCAATTTGTATCCAGTCAAATGGCCATTAGTCAAGTGTTGCATTTTAGTCTGGTTCAAAAGGGCATCTACTGCATGGGGTACTAGCACCAACAATTTGTGTGACAAAACTATCCCTTCACTCTGTCGTATAGACATGGCTGCTGCAACCGAACGGAAGCGCCCAGGCAATGCACGAGCAACGGGATCAAGAACAGCTGAAAAATATGCACAGGGACGCTGCTTATCACCGTGTGCCTGTACTAAAACTGACAATGCACACCCATCTTTCTCGTGTACATAGAGTGGAAAAGCCTTCGTGTAATCTGGAGTACCTAACACTGGTGCCGAACAAAGAGCTTGACGTAACTGCTGAAAAGCATTCTGGCATTCAGTTGTCCATGGAAGGGGCACTGGAGTGTCTTTGGTCAAAAGTGCTAATAAGGGTTTAACAATGTGTGAAAAGCCTAATATCCATTGCCTATGAAAAGAAGTAAGATCAATAAATGCATGGACATCTTTCCGAGAAGAAGGCACTGGTGTGTCTAAAATTGCTTGAATGCGATCTGGTGTAAGTGCCAGCCCTTCCTTAGACAGAAGGTGACCTAAGTAGGTAACTTTCGGTCTACAATATTGTAATTTCTTCCGTGACTCTTTGTGGCTGTGCAATGCAAGAAAGGAAAGCAAAGACAAAGTACATTTTTCACACTGTTCAGGCGTATCGGCTGCCAACAAGATGACATCGACATATTGTATGAGAGCCACTCCTTCAGGCAAAACGAAAGAATCACGCTGTCTTTTCAATCCTTGGCTATAAATACTAGGACTCTCAGTGTACCTTTGAGGATTTCTACAAAATCTGTACGATCACTTATTCAAAGTGAAGCCGAACAAATATCAGCTATCAGGATGAATAGGAATCGAAAAGAAGGCATTTTTGAGATTGATTACAGTGAAAGCAGTCGCTATCGGAGGAAGCAAAGTAAGGAGTGTCGTAATGTCAGAAGCCACTGGGTATTGCAGCACTACACTCTTATTTACTTCTCGCAAATCAATGATAAATCTGTAAATCCTAGTGTCAGTATCTTTTTTCAAAATGGGAAGAATAGGACTGTTGCAAATATTGTAAGGAACTTCTTCCACAACCCCCTTCAATTAAATCATGAACAATGCGTACAAGTGCCTCTTCGCCTTCTTGAGAAATTTTGTATTGAGGCAAGCGTGGCAATGAAGTGCCCTCCTTGACATTAATATGCACTAGTGGAATGACCATTTGCCCTACATCGGTGTCTGGAGTGGCCCACAAAGTACTAGGTAATGAAGCTAATGCAATGCCCTCTTTTACAAGACAAGATCTCTCAATCACGGGGTAGTTGTCATTCAGAATAACACGCACACCTTCTGGAGAACAATATATCGTAGCCCTGAAACACTTGAGCATATCAAGACCCACAATATTGTCCGGAGTGTTCGGAGAAAGCAAAAATAGACATGGAGCAGTAAATTTGTCAACATGAAATGCAAGTGGTTGTGATAGTGGGCTAAGGGAAGGTGTTCCATTAAGCCAGACAGGGGAGCCCTTGGAACCAATTGTTTCGATAAGGCGCTATGAGTGGCTCCTGTGCCAACCAAAAACTGATCAGTAGAACCCAAAACATGTGCTGTAACATAGGGACCCTTCTGATCTACTGGAACTTCAACTGATTCCTTACCCCATCCCAGGCAGTCCTATGCATAAGCAGAATCTTGGAAATCAGATGGCAAATAGTCACACATTTTATATTGGTTCCGTCTATCAAAAGCGTTAAAACCATTCTGTCCAAATGTATTACTATCAAATCTAGCACGATCGTCCATGCTTCCTCTAGGCCCTGAATATCCTGAACGATTTCTCATCTGACCCCGTCCCCGCGGATACTGCTGAGCACGCAATACCGGACAATCAGCATCCCAATGTCCACATTTCTTATACTACGCACACTGGTCAGAAGATAAAGTCGGACAAGCATAAGGAGGAAAAGACGGACCATAAGACAAGCGTCCACCTCTGTTACCACCTCTAGAAGGCGGGCCATAAGCCTGAGCTATCATAATCTTCATTTTTAACTCCTTAGTTTTCTTATCCTCATTACCCTTAACCACCAATTCCTGCCGTTCATAATACCGGAAAAGAAGTAGTCCATGAGCTCTCGCTGGCCTTTAGGCGACGAGGTATTCCTGGCAACAGGTTGGCGACATATTATCGACAAACAGATGCCTGCCCGTGTCATCTGTCAATGACTGGCCACTAAAATTGTGAAATGCCTCCTCAAAACTTGTAAAGAAGTCAGAGACTGATTCACCTATCTTTCGCTTGCAAGATGGTAATACAGTCCAGTCTATCTTTTTAGGAGGAATAATAGTCTTTAACTTAACTAATATAGCTGCGGGAAGGTCTAAAATTAGCTGGCACGGTTTCTTTGCTGGTTCCCTTTCTACATCCATCTGTTCTAGATCTGTCCATAACGCCCCAAAAGTCGCACGATCATCAACTTTACGAACAGTTCTCCACATATCAGGAGGGAATAATAATCCAAAAAACATGTCAATATCAGGCAGAGTCATAGTACAAGAACTAATGGCTCCCTTAACTCCCTCATAAAAAGCGGCTGGAGTTTTCCGCGGATCGGGCAATTGCAGTTTTAAGAGCCATAACATCCGCACTATTCCAAGGAGTGTAAACCCAAATATAAATAAAGTAACCCTTCACATCAGTGGAGGTCCTATCATCATTTGTTCCAGTACTTTTAGGAGGGATGTACAATGGTGCGGCTTCCTGCATAGGTTTTGCATGAACTACCATATTCGTATCTGTTTCAGAAGTAGAACCCTGTATCATGCCAGTCTGAGATGTTTGTGCAGCTGCGTCTGCTGCCTTTTTCTCCTCTTGCAAACGGACTGCTTCAGCACGCAGTTTAACCAAACGTCTAATTGAGTTAGCCACCTAAGAGAAGACAGAAAGACCATCACGCCTTTGCTTACAGTCATCTGCTATATCACTGGGTTCCAACTCATCAGAATGTTTCCTAAACCGTTCAACGACCTCTGTGGCAAATACCTCGGTAAAATATATTTGCTACCTTTCCTGACAGTTTTTCATATCTTCTATACGTTCAGAAGCAGGAGCAGTACTATGAACAGTTTTGCGAGCAATGGATCTAAGCTCAGACGCACGGTCAGCAGTCAACATAGAACGAGTTTCCTGTGATTTCTCTTGCTCTGTAGAAGAGTCGTCATCCGAATCATGGTTAGGAGCAGAGGGAAAAGTATATGGAGGCGGAGAACGGTCTAGCAAAAGGGAATCATCTTGTAGTTTATTAAGGATAGGATAGAGGGGCTGCCGAACAGCGTATTGGCCAGTTACCTGCAAATGACGCTCCCCATCTTCTTTCTCTTTCATTTCTTTATTCTTCAATTCTAGTGCATTCGCATGAATACTTTTTCACTGTTCTTTTTCGATCAAGACTTGCACTCCCTTCATTCATTCGCGCACTTCTTTCTCACACATTCATACACAGTCAAACATATCTTGCCTCGACTTTCGCTTAAACATACATTGTTCCACATACTGAATCTTTCGTAAATAAAATGACCCATGCATAGGCCAACGCAACTCAGGATCCTTACTAGTATATTTCTTCCATAACATGCTGTACATTATAGAAGAAATACCATGCTTAATATACATATCCTTATTAGGCATCCCCCCGGGGGGGCCGGTTGTGTCTCATCAAGTCTCAAATAGGTACAACTACAAAAGCAACACATTCTACGAAGTGTGCTAGAAACAGGCATGCCGAAAATAGTGCAAAATATGCAGAATTATACGCAAAGTAGCACTTAAATCATGTTGTGCGTTCAAATCTTATACACAGTAGAGAAAAGTCTCCTCATTACCTGCCTATATAAATTGCAATTTATATATTACCAAATCCAAATCCCAAAATTGGGCAATACTAATACCAAACCAAACAGCAAGCGTTGCATCAACGACCTTACCTATCCCAAATGTCCAGATTCCAACTGCCAAGTTCTTGAATGATATCCAATTCCCTTTGGAGTCAGACAATGTCACAATTAATTTCTTCGACATACAAATAAAGGCTGACTCGGGTTGTCTTTGTACTAGTTTATACAGAAAGAGCAGTGAACGGAACACGCTTCTTAGATACTCAAGTCATCATCCCGCAACCTCAGAGATAATTTGCCTTTTGGGCAATTTCTGAGGTTGCGGAGAAACTGCACCAAGAAAGAGGACTTTTTTGATGAATGCTCACTTCTCATTGCAAGGTTAAGTGAACGAGGGTATCCAATGCGCCTGCTAAAAAAGGCACGTAAACGTGCTTGGTACAATCACCGAGAAAATTAGCTAAAGGTGCAAGAAAAGGGACCCGACGAGGAAAGATTGGTGTGTGTTACTACCTTTAACACCAAAAGCAATGCAATTAAAAAAGCGATAAATCGACATTGGCGTCTGGTAAAAGATGAAATAGGGGGACTGCCGCCCCCACTTCATGCATTCCTGAAGGGTAAGAACATTAGGGACCACCTGATAAAATCCCTTTTACCGACAGTGGTTACAGTTACCCAAACCACATTATGGGGTCTCCCCCCAGTGATAGGCCACCCTAAATGTGGTTCGTGCAAAGCATGTTCCCTCACCACAGAATGCACTACATTCAACTATAACAATCAGGTACATACGTTGAAGGAACACAGTAATTGTAACACCACAGGGGTGATCAATGCCATCTTATGCCCCTGTGGGTTCAGGTATGTCGGCCAGACTATCCAAAAAGCCAAATGCCGCATCCTCCAACATACTAGCCGTATACGCTATAAAACTGTAGGAGCCCCCTTAGTGGAGCATTTCACCACCTTTGAACATGAGCCCAATAGTCTAAGGTGGTGGATCATTGAAAAGGTGACAGCCAATCCAAGAGGTGGTGACCTAAACAGTACATTGAGTAGAAGGGAATGTAAATGGATACACCATCTAGACACGGTCAATAAGGGGCTGAATGAATTAGAAGAAATTAGCAGACAGGTGGCATCTTATGAATGCTGGATCAGCTGAGATAGAGCCTTCGCCTGAACCATTTATTGTTTATTGTTATGATTGACTGTAATTGAATGTGGATTAATGTTTTATGTCAGTATCACGTCAAATGTATATATGTATATAAAGTTTTGCCTGAGAGGTAAACTCCACCTCATGTTGCCTTGGTTCGTGATGCACGGAATTGAGGTGACTACAATCAAATATGGCTTTTTATGACTTTTTCAATGGGGGATCGTGATTTTTAGCAAAATAATGGCTCTTTAAGACCTTGTTTAACGATGCCAAAGTTTTTGGGATTGATTGCTTTTTGCCCCAATGTAAGAGGGTTATGACCAACTCCACCATGGTTTACTCTAATTCTATGTAAATAATGTGATATATGCAAAATGATGACTTTAGTTATCACTGACATTCTGGATATAATGTAACAATTCCATGTGTGCATAATTTAGTATAACCATGGACACAATTGGACTGACCTAATTTGCACCTTTCCAAGATGGCCGCTATCAAAGGACCATCTGGATATGCCTCATGATTGGGTATAAGCGATTGTTTGTCCATAAGCGCGCTAATTATCTAATTGGATCGACATCAGTGACATAACGTGTGAGTACTATAGTCCGGCTGTGTATGGACAAGTACACTTAATATATTCTGATTCAAGGTTATTGCCCCAATCTAAGATGGCTGACATGGTGATGACTCTCTGAAAAGGCGTCTATAACCACATTAAGTTTTTTTGGTATTAAATATAACTGTTTATCATACTACAGTACGTGTAGTCTTTTATGTATAGCGAGTTTATGAAAACAATAATTGATGTGGCATAGATCTGACGGGACATGCGTGTAGTCCTTCATCGGTTTCTACTTTCTCGATCAGCGTCTTAGTAGCCCTTCGTTTCAGGTGCTTGCTGTTTCTGAACTATTGTGGACTGACCGCAAGCAGACGAAAACGGTGAGCGTTAGGTGGAGGATAATCCTCTCTTGACTGGCCTTCTTTAAAAGTATGCCAGTGTTTTGAATATTTTCCCTTGCTTTTTAAATATTCCAGCTGCTTGGTGTTTGGAATTTGTATTCACCAACACTTACTAGGATGGGCTACTAATAGTGAAGAAGAGGGTAATTCCTTAACATTTGGACTAAACAGGTAACACTCACTTTAGTTCCCCTCAAGAAACTCTCTTAGCTCTCTTACGAATGATAGTGGGGACATGGGTCCTAATATACGTTTTTTACTAATATCTTACAGATAAATACTTTTTAACAACAGGACATTGATGCCCGTACTCCTATATGAGAACTCAAGGTATTTACCTTTGGTCTTTATTGAAAAAATTCAACAGCCATTAGATCCTTGTTTTGAATTTTGATGAGACCCCATTGTTCGTTGTTTTATAGGATTAGAAACTATCCGTTTTACGTGGGAATTATCACCACCTTTACTCTTTTGAGGTAAGCAATTTAGATACTTTTGGGCATTACCTTTAGACATACATGCCCGGCAACAGCCTAAATAATTATTCATCTCCTTTGTAGGGTCATCTATAATCCCTGGTTGCCCTGGTTCTATTATCCTGATGAAGTCTCGCATGGCCCAGGCATAAATGACCGCAAGGCCCTAAGACGAGTCGAAACGTCGACACTCTGTATATAAAAAACCTGGACCACTTTGCTTTCTATATTGATGAGCAAATATTAATAATATATATTTGTCTTGAGAAACTCATGAGAAAGTTTGTTTAATTAATTTAGCGGCCAGGTCGGACAGGACGGATGAATGTGGATCCGTTACTGTTTTGTATAATCAATTTGAATATTTTCTGTCACTACTTCTTGAATTTCTTTTTTCCTCTCTAATCACTACACAAATCTTACTGCACCCCTTTGCTAAGTTGCACGCTCCGTTCGGGGCAACCAATATGATTCGTATTGATTTATAGCCAGGAAATATGTGGCTTGTTTGACCCAGAGACAATGGATTAAAATATTGCTCTTGGTCTGATGTTGATGCTGTTGCCTTTTTTATGTTTCTTAGGAATATATACATACACTGGATAGAGCTGATTAATGTGTACATGCTCCTAAATTTGTATAATTATTGATTGATTACTGATTAATTCCGTTTTTCTAACTATAGAGGTCTTGGACCATTGTTTTCAATACCAAGTTCTTGAATCGAGCAAATGGTCACTTCACGGCGAATCAACAGAAGAGATCTCAGTCGAGGACCAACACCACCTGGAGGGTCAGATCAGAAAGAGAGAAATAACACTGTGGTTTCCAAGACACGGGTCTCCTCGGGCAGCGATCGTCCGTAGCGAGATTCCAATCCTTCGTTTTGACCACTCCTTCGGGCATCTGAGTCGCCAATGAGCTCCACGCTGGGCGCCAATTTGTCGTGGTGAGTCTCAGATAGGCCTACCAGTGCTAGGGGTTCGTCATTCTCTGCACAAGTCCTGCGACCAATAGAATAGAAGGTGGCATGGAAACTGAAATATAAAACAAAGCTCTTTTATTAAACCTCGTGAGGTGGGACTACCTTCACACAACACCCTTTGGTAGTGTATAAAGTAGCACACTGAAAAAAAGGAACATGGACCTTTTATACCCATGCAGGGACTCAAAAGAAGGTGGTACAAGTACAGAAGTGAAGAGTTTACATTAGGCCTGGGCAAAGCACTACGCTACGCTCGCGTAGTTTGCGAAGTTTGTGCTACTTTGCACTACGCGAACTGCACCTAGCACAGTGCAAACACGCGTAGTGTAGCGTAGTGCAGCAGTCATTTTTTGCTTGCTCACGGTCCTCAACATCAAGTTGGCGACTACGAGCAAGCAAAATGACATATCGGTGAGACTTTTTCCTCATTTGCGATCTGTAACATCAAGTTGCTGAATGCAAGCGGGGAAAATAAACCTCCCGGTGAGATTCTCAACGGTCATGTTTCTCATTGCGAATGGTCGCGTATGCTTGCGACCGCTCGCAATGAGAAACTACCAGTCCGCGTTCAGAAAGCTGCCGCTCGAGTCAAAATCTGCTCGAGCGGCAGAAAACTACAGCTCACAATGTGCAAGATGCCGTTTTCAATAATTGCACAGTGCCGGATGCTTGTCCGCACTGTGCCATCATTGAAAATGGCATCTTGCACAGTCCGAACAGGCTACTAAACAGTTCGCGTAGTGTTACGCGTAGCTCGCATAGTGCGAAGTGCAGTATGCGTAGCTTTGCGAATTGCTACTTCGCAAAATACGTCCACCCCTAGTTTACATACATAAAAGGTGTTGGACATGGCCCTTCTGGCAGGTTCATCCCTAAACTTTTTGCTTTGATAGGTGACCTGGTGTTAGTTATTTTTGGCTTCTGCGCACTTTACCACTGTGTCCCAGTGTAAAGTGCGTGCGTGTGGTGAGGTTGGCCTGCCCTCTCATAGGAATGCATGAGGAATGTGATGCGTGGGGAGTGCAGGGTCGAGTTTGGTATATGCGGACTCGTGTGATTAAATGCTGCGCGATTATGTGTGCGGCTTTACTTTGTCTAGTGTGGAAGTGCCACTTCTAGAAGCTGGCATGTCTGTGTAATAAAGGTGAAATGACTGTCTGGCTTGTGATTGGCTGGAGCTGGCTGGTGTGCCTGGCTCCAGGAGTCAGGATGGGTCAGCCCCTGTGGTGAGTGGAGAGATCTGCATATTGATGGCAGGGAAGAGTGCACCTGGGACCTGAATAGGGCTGGGATATCCCTACACAATGCTGGCTCCGCTCCCTGTGGTGCGCCTGATGTCCCTAGCCTGGCCAGTGAATGGGGAGAGGGGCTGAGCACAACAGAGTGCTCCAGAACCAGCTGCGTCTGGTTTTCTCCCACCCTGCACCCTAAGACAAAGGATTTATGTGTATAAAAAGGGGCTGTGACCCCATGCAAAATGTTCTCTTTCCTGATCCGAACTTGAGGGGGGCCTGCTGCTGCTGGGCGCCAGGAGGAACCGCCACTGCAGGCTTCCTCCCTGCCTGGAGGGCCCTGTAAGCTGGCCCCTGGGCCCAGCCTTTGACCCCCCTGCCTTCATTCCTAAAAGACTTTGTCCCTGGACCTTTGGGACTTTGGTGACCTTCCAGCGCCTGGGAAGTGCTGGCCTCCCCCACACAAAAATAGTGCATTGTGCCGCTGGTGCGACGATCCCTATCTTGTGGGATTCCCCGGCGTGGGGATCCCCCCCTTTTCTTCATCGTCGGCGCGGGTGCCCACCCCGCTTATTTGCCGTACTTCTTAAACCGTTGGCAGGTGCCCACCCTGCATGGGGTGCCTAGCGGGTGCCTACCCCACGTGATATTGCGATTTCTGAGGGTGCCTACCCCTCATTTGCACCGAGAAACTTCACCGCCGCCGGCCCGGTGGCTCCCGGGCAGGGTGCTGTGCCCGCTTCCTAGTCACGCTAGGATTGGTCCCCAGCTTTCAGGGTTCCCGCCGTGTCATCCAGGGGCCGCGCAGGGATTGGTCCGACCTCATGGGCTTCCCCACGCGCACCCAGGAAGCAGCGCGGGCCCCGGAGAAGAAGAAGGAAGCATTCTACCTCTCCAGCGAGGCTCTCCCGAGGGAGAGAGCCCCGCCCACCACTGACCAGAGAAGCCCAGCCATCCTGCCACCGCAGAGAGAGGAAACGTCCGGCCAGAGCACCCCGGTGAGTGTCGTCGGGCTGAGGGGAGCTGCGGGCAGTTTCGGAGTGTCGGAGAGAGGCACCGAATCCTGCTGTGTGTCGAGCGGCCCTGTCTGGTCAGCGGGCCGCTCAAACGGGAGACACCTTTGCCCCACGAGTCCCCCGAGCGGGACTCTAACGTAGTGGGGTATTCCTTTGTATCTCAAGTCCCCAGAGAGGGACTCCAATGCTAAAGGGACCATTGTTTTCCGGAGTCCCCCGAGCGGGACTCCACCTGATTTGGGGGCATTGTATTGTTTTAGTTAGAGCCCAAGAGGCTCCAACATCCAAGGGGGCAACTGTATTTCGAGTGCACGAGGCTCCAGGGGGCATTTTATATCTCGAGCCCACGAGGCCCCAACATATGGCCACAGTTGTTTGTGGTAGAGCCCCCGTGGCTCCCACGTCGTGTTTGACCGCATTGTTGCATTCAGAGCCCTAGAGAAGAGCCAGGAGGCACGGTGGTGCCAGGCTCAGTTCCCCCGCTGCTCAGCACTTAGTGGGCAGCTGCTTCATTTAGCCCCTTGCGCATCTTCTTTGGCTGCCTGCGCAGCCAGCCCAGACATTCTAGACATTGGGCCTGTAAGCCCCTGAGAGGCCAGGTTGGCCTGGGGTCAGTTCTGTGATTTATGGCGCAAATGTGATACTTGCCTAATGTGATTTATGCAATGCTTTATGCCTATACCTCTGAATGTGTTCTTCCTGCCTAGGAGGCGGCTTGGCCTAGTATAGTTATACTAGTGAGATTGTGTCCCTGCGTGATATATGCCTAAGGTGTTTAGGGTTGCGTAGTGTGTACCTACCGTTTTCCAGTAGTTACTGGTTGTGTTCTAAAAGTGCTATTTTATGCTACAATTTTCCAATGTTCTAAGTGCTAATTTCTACCAAGTGCTATTCCTAACAGTGGTCCACGTGGCCCTGTCCCATGTATATAATCCCCTGTAAATATTGCCCAGTGCCAGTTGGCACAGTGTACCTGTGTGATGATTATCTAATGTGTTTATGGTAATACAAAGGCTATTTTTATATATAACCTTGCGTGGAGTTCCTTTTGTGGGGGCCTGGGATGCTGTTGTTGGTGGGTGCGTGCACAAATACTTAACTTACATTGCCTCGGGGATCAGCCTTGCTGCTCGTGTCACGTTGCTAAGGGGGTGAGCAGGGGTTATCTTTGGAGTGTAACTTCCTTGCCCTAACTAGAGTGGTGGTTTCTGCCTGACTTTGGCGCAAGCCTCAATCAACCAGAAATCAAATTTCTAACAAAAGGTCATACAGAAATGGACAGTCAACAGTAGGGAGGAGCTTAGCAGTATACTAATTACGGTAAAAATACCCTGACAGTTACGGACTAAAACATATGATAACAGTTACAGTGTCTTCTGCGCAAGAGCAGAGTAGAAGAGCCTAAATATAGTCTGTCCATAAGCAGAGTACAATAGTAAACGACAGCAAGGAAGGACAGAACACATGGTGAGCACATGGCAGACAAGATGGCTACCGAAAACAAGATGGCTTCAGCTAAATGCTCACACTGATCGCTGCCAAATGACAACAAACGCAGCAGTGCAAATTAAAAGTAAAGCAAACACAAGGATATGGACGGAGCACTGAATCTTTTTAGACATTCACCTCCAGTCACAGATCGGGGTTGAATCCTTCATCGTTCTTTAGCTCACTTTGCCACCTCAGTTCAGACGCAGCCACATAAACATCAGTCATGACCCTGGTTCTCATGGAAAAAGTCCAACACAAACTGCCAAGCCAGGTCCTCCCTGGACTGGACACAAACATCCTGGAACTGGTTTCTGGATAACACCCTTCATCAGCCAGGCTAGCTTAAATCCAGTGGAAAAGTGACCAAGGGACCCACGTCTGGGCATACCCTGCCAACATAGGGCTAACAAATGATGGACGAGGCGCTGAAACTTTTCAGACACAAACCCCCAGTCACATATATGGGTTGAAACCATCACCATTGTTTAGCTCACTTCACCACCTCAGTTCAGACACAGCTATAGGCAAATCAGTCTTGACCCTGTGCCTCATGGGATCAGTCCAGCCCGAACTGCCAAGCCAGGTCTTCCCTGGACCGAAAACAAACATCCTGGGACCGGTGTCGGGGTAACACCACAGGCACTGAGAGGAAGGAACAGCACCACTGATATTGCCCAGTACCGCCCTCTCCTGGACCTGAAGGAAGAGAAGCCTCGACACCCGGTGCACTGAGGGGAAAGAACAGCACAACTGATACTGCCCAGTACTGCCCACTTGGGGCAATGAGTAGCAACAACCGTACAAAATACTGACGCCTTCCGTTCTCAACCTGAGAACGTGGAGAGATGGGTTGACCCATGAGACAGAGATAGCAAAGATGATTGCCAGTTGTTCTGTCCATTCCCCACCCCAAGGGTCTGGAGAGAACGGCTGACCCGTGGGACAATGAGAGGAAAGAAAGTCTGTCCGTTCCCCGCCCCCAGGGTCTGGGGAGAAGGGCTGACCCCTGGGACATAGTACCATCATGGCGACAGGCCCCCCGCCCCAACTTAGCATGCATCCCGCAAATAAATACACGCCACACAAGTATTAACTTGGGAGAAAATGCTACAGGTTTATTACATACAACGTTATTTAATCTTGTGGGTTAGCTTACGGGCGATCCAAGGGCAGGCAGCATTCTCTCCACCTGCCCGCCTGATGAGCCAAGCAGTACCGTGGCAAACCACCTATGTACTGCCCCTTCTGGTAATCCCCTTCCAGGATCACATGACCATTGGTCCCTTATACTCACGCCCCTTTCGGGGCAGAGTGTAGCTAGGCAAGCCCCCGGTTGCTTAGGCCCACAACCACCCGAAGGACTAACGGGGCACCAACACAGGTTCCAGGAACCTCCCATGAGGCCCCTGGGGTTAGGCTCTGGCACGCCTATGTGCCGTGCCGAGGTATCCTTCTGTACCCAAATGCTTCCAGATCGCCCTGTAACTCCGCCTGCAACGATAAAATAAAACATTACAAAGTTCATGCCATATCCCTTACGCCAACACGCTGGGTACGCGGTAGGGTGGGAGACAGCATGTCCACCCCCCAGGTGTCCACGGCACGTCCGGTGCATCAAGAGGCAGAAAACATGGCGAGGGGGACTTATGTACCCCTCGCCCTGCCTGTTGCACCAGACGTGACGTAGCCCGCCCCTGACCCACAAAGAGACTCCTTCGTTCGCCAGCCCCCCCTTGGGGACAAAGGGGGGAAGGGGGAGGGGTTGAAGCCCAATGGCACTAGAGGGCCGCCCTCCCGAGTGGCCCCTACGGTGGCCTCGGGCAGCCACAGTGAGTGGAAGGGCAGTCTGTCCGCTCCCCACCCCCAATGGTCTGGAGAGAAGGGCTGACCCCTGGGACAGTGAGAGGACGGCGTTCCCTGCGCCCAGGGTCTGGAGAAGGTCTCACGCACCTTCACGCTCCTCTGAGCTCACTGCCCGGACACGTCAGGAACATTCCTGCCGCCGAGTTTCTGTTGTACTTCCGCGCATTCGGCTATTTTCAGCGGCAATCACGGAGGAATGCAGGAACATTGAACTTTGGAAAATATGACCCATCCGAGAAACAGAACATCCTTCATGGAACCGCAGCTGGTTATTTCTTTATTTTTGGCTCGGCCCAGGTGGGATGAGAAGCACAGGCAGGTGTGACTCAAAACGAGCAGCTTCGAGATTTTATTTATTTATTTATTTATGTGTTTTTATATAGCGTGGACTTTACCCGAAGGTGTCAGAGGCTTCACAAAAGGAACAGAACTGAAACATGAGAGCATCACAAGTGAACAAATTACAAAAGCAAACGCTAAGTTACATGAGGCAAAAGTGACAATTGTGAACAAACAAAGGGGCAGATTTATGTTAACTGGCGCATCCCCAGGGATGCGCCAGTTAGCGTGCGCCACAGTGCGCCACAGCTCCGCCACCCATGGTGCGCCGCATTCATAATGCGGCGCACCATGGTGCAAAAACGGCACAGATGCGTGACGCATCTGTGCCGGAAATGTGGCGCATTGCTGGAGTTGCGTCGCAAGCGCGACGCAGCTCCAGCAAGGCTCGGGGTTGCCCCATCTACACAATGCTGCGTCAAGACCTACGCCTGCTTCAAGCAGGCGCAGGGTTTTGACGCAGCATTGGCCTGAAAGTGACTGATTGAAATCTCATAGATTTCACTCAGCCACTTTCAGGAGGCGTTCCTGCGGAGGAATGCCCCCCCCTGCGCAGGAACGCCTCCTTATGGCGCAGGGCTGTACAACGTGACGCATCTCCTAGATGCGTCACGTTGTAAATAGGGAGCATTGTTTGCGTCACAGTTGCGTCAAATAAAGTGACGCAATTGCGGCGCAAAGGCATCATAAATCTGCCCCAAAATGTAAGAGGTAGCAAACAGTGTGTTACAAGAGAAAAGTGACGTGTGCATGTTACAAAAGAGAACCAAACACAGATACAAGGATAATACCGCAATAAATGGCAGACACTCAAACCACAAGAACACACTGGGATGGCACTTCCATAGTCATTGAGAAAAGAAATTTTCTATACTAAAAGGTCTTCCTTCAGATAATAGAGAGGGCGTGAATTAACTTTGGAAGTGTCTTTGAAGGAGGAGGGCTTTGAGGCCAGTTTTGAAGGCCTGGGAGGAGGCGGTGATCCGGAGCTGAGGCGGGAGTGAGTTCCAGATTCTCACCGCGTTACCTGAAAAGGATTGGGCCATCGATCTTTCCTTCTTGAAAGTGGGAGGTTCAAGCAGTAGATTTTCCGCATTTCGTGAAGGTTTAGAGCCTCCAGAGAGTTTCAGTTTATTCGCCAGGTAGCGAGGAGAGGAGGAGTGCAAGGCATTGTGGGTGATGCAGGCAGTCTTGTAGATAGATCTTGCCTCGATGGGATATCGAGATATATGTCACGACAGTGAACCAGTCGGTATCACCAGCACTGCGCAATCTGTAAATATCCGAGAAGAGGAATGTCAGAATGAAGGAAGAGCACACAGATCCCAGGGTGGAGGGGGTCTCCATGAGAAGAGACATGAACCCCTACCAGTCCATGCCCAGCTATGCCCACACAACCATACCAGTCCATGCCCAGCTATGCCCATGTACCCCTCGCACCCATACCTGTCCATGCCCAGCTATGCCCATGTACCCCTCACACCCTTACCAGTCCATGCCCAGCTATGCCCATGTACCCCTCGCACCCTTACCAGTCCATGCCCAGCTATGCCCACGCACCTCTACCAGTCCATGCCCAGCTATGCCCATGTACCCTTCGCACCCTTACCAGTCCATGCCCAGCTATGCCCATGTACCCCACTCACCCTTATCAGTCCATGCCCAGCTAAGCCCATGTACCCCTCGCACCCTTACCAGTCCATGCCCAGCTATGCCCATGCACCCCTACCAGTCTGTGCCCAGCTATGCCCATGTACCCCTCACACCCTTACCAGTCCATGCCCAGCTATGCCCATGTACCCCTCACAACCTTACCACTCCATGCCCAGCTATGCCCATGCACCCCTCGCACCCTTACCAGTCCATGCCCAGCTATGCCCATGTACCCCTCGCACCCTTACCAGTCCATGCCCAGCTATGCCCATGTACCCCTCGCACCCTTACCAGTCCATGCCCAGCTATGCCCATGCACCCTTGCCAGTCCATGCCAAGCTATGCCCATGTACCCCTTGCACCCTTACCAGTCCATGCCCAGCTATGCCAATGTACCCCTCGTACCCTTACTAGTCCATGCCCAGCTATGCCCATGTACCCCTCGCACCCTTACTAGTCCATGCCCAGCTATGCCCACGCACCCCTACCAGTCTATGCCCAGCTATGCCCATGTACCCCTCGCACCCTTACTAGTCCATGCCCAGCTATGCCCATGTACCCCTCACACCCTTACCAGTCCATGCCCAGCTATGCCCATGCACCCCTCGCACCCTTACCAGTCCATGCCCAGCTATGCCCATGTACCCCTCGCACCCTTACCAGTCCATTCCCAGTTGTGCCTATGTACCCCTCGCACCCTTACCAGTCCATGCCCAGCTAAGCCCACGCACCCCTCACACCCTTACCAGTCCATGCCCAGCTATGCCCATGTACCCCTCGCACCCTTACCAGTCCATGCCCAGCTATGCCCATGTACCCCTCGCACCCTTACCAGTCCATGCCCAGCTATGCCCATGTACCCCTTGCACCCCTACCAGTCCATGCCCAGCTATGCCCATGTACCAGTACCAGTCCATGCCCAGCTATGCCCACGCACCCCTCACACCCTTACCAGTCCATGCCCAGCTATGCCCATGTACCCCTCGCACCCCTACCAGTCCATGCCCAGCTATGCCACGCACCCGTACCAGTCTATGCCCAGCTATGCCCACGCACCTCTCACACCCTTACCAGTCCATGCCCAGCTATGCCCATGTACCCCTCGCACCCTTACCAGTCTATGCCCAGCTATGACCATGTACCCCTCACACCCTTACCAGTCCATGCCCAGCTATGCCCATGTAGCCCTCGCACCCCTACCAGTCCATGCCCAGCTATGCCCATGCACACTTACCAGTCTATGCCCAGCTATGCCCACGCACCCCTCCTAGTCCATGCCCAGCTATGCCCACGCACCCCTACCAGTCCATGCCCAGCTATGCCCATGCACCCCTACCAGTCTATGCCCGACTATGCCCATGCACCCCTACTAGTCCATGCACAGCTATGCCCACGCACCCCTACCAGTCCATGCCCAGCTATGCGCATGCATCGCTACCAGTCCATGCCCAGCTATGCCCACTCACTTCCAGTCCATGCCCAGCTATGCTCATGCAACTGTACCAGTCTATGCCCAGCTATGTTCTTGCACCCTTACCAGTCCATGCCCAGCTATGCCCATGCACCTACAGTCTATGCGCAGCTATCCTCATGCACCCCTACCATTTATGTCCAGGTATGCCCAGATACCCCACGCACCCCTACCAGTCCATGTCCAACAATGCCCAGCACCTACAGTCCATGGCCAGCTATACCCATGCACCCCTACCAGTCTTTGCCCAGGTATGCCCACGCACCCCTACCAGTCCATGCCCAGCTATGCCCACGCACCCCTACCAGTCTATGCCCATTTACCAAACGCACCCCTACAAGTTATGTCCAGCTATGCCCATGTGCCCCACGCACCCCGACGATCTTATTCCCGGCTACATCCATTGGTATGTTCCATATAGATACCCAAATGTTAGGTGACTAACCCTAGTCACCTACCCCTTCACCTATATTCTCCCTACCATTGCACTATATAGCGGTTCTTAGTGTTGACCTTTTTCCTAGATACAGTGATATCGAGAGATGACGTGGGGTTTTCTCTGAAAAGCTTAAGCCTCATTCATTATGCATGAGGATTCTTGGAATCAGAGCAAGACAGTAGGCCTACCATCTCTTGCATAAAAGGGTTATTCCCTCCATCATCCCAGTCCAACATGACACAGCAAAGGTATATCCCCTGAGGGTACCACTTAGGGTATTTATGTACATCATCTCTTGCTGAGATAGTCGGAGGAGAAAAGAACTTCCATGCCGACACACTGACTTGGTCATCTCGCTGCCATGATTTGGTTGGACTCATGGTCTGTGCTGGGTCATATCTCCGCCATGGTTTGCTTGGACTTGTGGTCTGCGCTGGGTTATCTCTCTGCCATGGTTTGGTTTGACTCATGGTCTGTGCTGGGTCGTCTCTCCACCATGATTTGGTTGGACTTGTGGTGTGACGCTTGAGTCATCTCTCCGCCATGGTTTGGTTGGACTTGAGGTGTGACGCTTGGGTCATTTCTCAGCAATGCTTTGGTTGGACTTGTGGTGTGACACTTGGGTCATCTCTCAGCCATATTCGTTGGACTTGTGGTCTGTGCTGGGTCATATCTCCGCCATGGTTTGCTTGGACTTGTGGTCTGCGCTGGGTCATCTCTCAGCCATGGTTTGGTTGGACTTGTGGTGTGACGCTTGAGTCATCTCTCAGCCATGATGCTTGGGTCATCTCTCAGCCATGGTTTGGTTGGACTTGTGGTGTGACGCTTGGGTCATCTCTCTGTCATGGTTTGGTTGGACTCATGGTCTGTGCTGGGTCATCTCTCCGCCATGGTTTGGTTGGACTTGTGGTCTGTGCTGGGTCATCTCTCCGCCATGGTTTGGTTGGACTTGTGGTCTGTGCTGGGTCATCTCTCCGCCATGGTTTGGTTGGCCTTGTGGTGTGACGCTTGGGTCATCTCTCAGCCATGGGTTGGTTAGACTTGTGGTGTGACGCGTGGGTCATCTCTCAGCCATGGGTTGGTTGAACTTGTGGTGTGACGCTTGGGTCATCTCTCCGCCATGGTTTGGTTGGACTTGTGGTCTGCGCTGGGTCATCTCTCTGCCCTGGTTTGGTTGGACTCGTGGTGTGACGCTTGGGTCATCTCTCAGCCATGATGCTTGGGTCATTTCTTTGCCATGGTTTAGTTGGATCATTCAAAATCAAAAGGAGGGAGGTAGAATTTGTAGATCCACTCAGCTTCCAGGCTATATAATCAAAAAATCAAATGGGGAGTGGAACACTTGATACTACAGCACCAGGGTTCTTTGGAGACCTTCTTAAAAACCCTCATACACGCATGTAAGCAGTGTGGTGGTATATCTTGATTCTCCACCATTATACGTAGCGTGGGTGCATCATCATAGGGTCTTTGTATAGTAGTATGCAACCTCCACCTGAAGGTAAGCACTGGCTATGTAATAGTGTTCAGAAATAGTGCTCAAAAAAGATGTGTAAGTGAATATAAAAAATCCTTGGATCAACAAATTTTTTTTTTTAATAAAGACACATGATTCAAGAATTATTAAAAAAAAGTTTTTTTTTAATAGATTGAGATCATGTTACTAGATCTACTATACATTAGATTTGGTCAGATGGTCGACATGTTTCAGCGCCACTATGCCCAGCCGGGTCTGGGGGGCTTTCTTCAGGATCTAAAAGTAAGTTAAAATACTTGCACAATTTGTGTAGCACAACAGTGGTTATATTTTCCACCTTCTGTTTGGTGCAGTTAGTAGTACCTACAACCAAAGAAAGACATAAAGGTAATATGTTGATATCTATTATTCAATGTGACCCTATATAAATAACTTTAAATACTGATTTAGTGATGAAATAAATACTTTAAACACTAATTTCGTGATATGTTCTAAAAGTAAAAATTCAAACAAGTGAAGCTAAATTGAAGACAGTAGTTCATATATCAGTATACAAAAAAAGATTGGAAGAAATAAATAAGGAAATGGAAGAGACAAGAGAATTCATTACTCAAAGTAAAATACAAAAATTAGGAAAGGACCTAAAACGTTTCACACAAGAGAAGATGCAACCATACTCCAAAGAAAATTACATCCTGCCTGAGCAGGCTACCGATAACGAATCCACAGGAGGAAACTGCTCTGATAATTCAGAGTGGAGTGGAGATGATTACACCCCACGAAGGAGTCGAAATCAATACCGGAATCAATCACGGAGGAGAATTGACAGATGGCCAAGATCAAATTATCACAATCAACAAATGCCATTTTTTCAGCCTTATATACCAAGCTATGAAAGTTGGATGAACCCATATAATCATGGAATGCCACCGCCTCCACAAATGATGGGTCCCCCAATGATGGGGCAAGAGAACACACAACCACAGCCTTTTTTAGGAAGAGGCCAAAATCTACCGAGAGGAAGACGAAGAAGAATAACGTGGAACGAACAACCACCCCGGATGATGGCACAGAGCAAGACCAAAGAGAAGGCAGGACCGAGTGAAATGAATCACGAATAGTGAACTTGACGAATATAGTGCTCTCAGATGATCAAAAACGAGTATTAAATAAAGGTTTGCGGTTTGTCCCCACACCTACTTTAGACACCTTCAAACTGAGATGCGAACTATCAGAGTTCTGCAGAAAGCTAAAACTTAGAGCCTTCTTTGAAGGGAAGGAAGACACCAGATACAAACCTTAGGGAAAAATCCACATTCAACCCCCCAAACAGCTTGGCACCAATGGAGATATTAACGTTTGAACAAGCTATCATGAAAGAAGCAAAGGATATTGAAAGTCTGACAATAAAAAACATTTGTCAACCTTACAATAGTGGAACAAAAGACACTAAATGAACTGAAGAACAATGACACTCTCATAATCAAACCCGCCGATAAGGGGGGAGGCATAGTACTCCTTGACAAGAAGGGATATGATGAACAATGCCTCAGTCTTCTTTCAGACACAAAGTTTTACGAAAAGATCTCCAGAGACCCAACCACAAGATTAGAAAACACCATTAGAATAATGGTTAATGAAGCAGAAGTGAATGCATGGATGACAAAAAATGAAGCGGAATATCTAGTTGTACAAAAACCTAAAACACCATATTTCTACTCGTTACTAAAAACACATAAGAATCGAGTACCACCACCTGGGAGGCCGGTTGTTTCAGGCATAGGTTCAGTACTTGAACCTCTGTCAAAATTTGCAGATTCATTTCTGAAACCACTAGTACAGAAGACTCACACCTATTTGAAAGACACCAGAGATCTACTGAACCAACTGATGGATTTACATTTTAATGAAGAAGAAATGCTTCTCGTTGGACTAGACGTAGAAAGTCTATATACGAGTTCCCACAGCAAAAGACCTTGGAGACTCTAAAAACTATTCATTTTTCTGATAGAAGGGAGCACAGAACACCGAAACACTTCGTACTAGAGTGTTGTAAATTGGCCTTAATGGAAAATTACTTTGAGGATGATGGCCAATTATTTGTACAAAAACATGGTACATCCATGGGGAGCGCCTTCGCGCCTTTGGTAGCAGGGCTCTATGTAAGTGACTTTGAAACCAAATACATTTTGAATAGCAGCAATCCTTTTTTTGTCTAAATTTTATTTTGGAAAAGATTCATAGACAACATCATTGTCATCTGGCAGAATAACAAAAATAATTTGCAAGAATTAATCAAATGGATGAATGAAGGAGATGAATGTTTGAAATTCACATTTACTGCAAATAAAAGGGAATTCGACTTCTTAGACATATCCCTGTATGTAGAACAAAATAAGATCCAAACAAGCACTTACTATAAGCCTACAGCAAAGGACAGTCTATTATCTTATAATAGCTTTCATCCCAAACCATTAAGAGAAAACCTGTTATAAGGCCAATTCTTAAGATTAAAACGCAATTGCAGTAAGTTAGAAGATTATAAAATTCAGGTGAAAGAATTAACAACTAAATTGACAAATAGAGACTATCCAAGGAAGATTGTAGAAAAATGTCAAAAGAGAGCAAGACACCAACCACGAGAATGTCTTTTAGATGCCACTCCCAAAAAAAATGAAGACAAATCAAATACGTGCGTGACAACCTATAACACATTACATAAGTAATGAAGTAAAGAAGATAATCAACAAGAAGTGGAAGATTATCACATGCGGAAATTTGGAATGGCAAAAACCGAGGTTTGCTAATCGCAGAACCAAAAATTTGAGAGATCGACTGGTTCACACTCAACCACAAAGAAGATCTGAAGTCGGGAGCATTACGAGATCTTGGAACATGGTCCTGATAACTGGACACTACCCGTGTGGTGCATGTACAGTATGCAAACTAACATCAGCATCAAAAAGTCTATCATTATCTGAGAACCTACTTTGGACTCAACGCCAACACACTAACTGCAATTCGTCCTGTATAATCTATATGATTACCTGTCCATGTGGACTCAAATATATTAGGATGACATGCCACAAAGCAAAAGTGAGGATTGGCGAGCATAGGAGTAACATAAATACAAAAAAAGAAGCAACTAAAATGAGCAAACATTTTCTGGAGTCCAATCATAAAGCAGATGAATTAAAATGGACAATAATAGAGATGTTAACTAATAAGGACAACAATGCGGATAGAATTCTATTTGAAAGAGAACAGAGGTGGGTGGATCGCCTAAAAACCAACAGCCAGGGACTGAACGATGACATACCTTGGTCCCAACTCTCTTGATTCTTATGATCCAAAACCCTTTAATCTCGATTCAGGTCAGTGCACAATTGAATATAACATATACCTAGTTACCTTTTTTTTAAATGCCCCCAAGATCCTGTAACCTTTGGTAAATATACTATATACCATTGCTTGTGCAGAGGTATAATCTCCTCCAAAACGTTATTGGCACTTACCCTTCCGGTTAGTACAAAACGTATGATTATAACAAACGGTCTTTTTGTTAAAGTGCCATCAAGACTAAATATATAAAATGATTACTTGTGCAGAGATATCACCACCTCATTATCAATATTGATACTTACTGTTATGTCCTGATTTAGGCCAAAACGTAACCACATGAATGTCACCAAGATTCAACAGCGTAAGGATGCAGGCGCCAGCCGGCAAGCGGTGTGCACTGTTCCTAGGAATCCTTAATTCCACTTGTTACTTACGAATTTTTAAATAATAAAATCTGTTGCTTGCTTCTTCAAACGTTCATTCATCTCAAAAAACATTTGACTATACCATGTAAGGTAAACAATTACATCATTGTTACTTTTAGATATGGTACATGTTTGTGTACATATGTCTTGATACAATATATCGCCATTTAAGATTTATACATGGTATAACTTAACAATCATTAATACGTGTTTCCAATGATACAAAATTTCACAGAAAAAAACGAATAATTAAATAACATGTAGCTTTGATTTCTGGAAGTCCGACGCCCAATGCCTTTCTGGAATTTGCTTTCCCTTCGTCAGGGGCAGTTTCCTGTACTCAGTCTTCAAAGCAAGTCTTCAACTACGACGTGATCAAGCAAGAAACGGTTCATGAAGCAACGTTCGCCTCATGAGTAATGAAGAATAAGGGTCCACGAAGAACAATTATGCACTGCGTCACATCAACGAGAATGTCCTAGCTTTATCACCATCTGTGGGCGTTAGTAGTGGGAAGAAGTCACGGGTTTCTGTGTGGTCTATCTTATTTCAGTCAGTACTATTAACGTACCTGAAGATCAATAAACACGGGGTATCCTCGATGCGGGCAACTTATTGGCGTTAAGGTTCTTGTTCTGGTAACCGCGGAAGGATACCGTACTGAAATACCAAGATTAAATAACCATCGGTAATGATATGTGTACCGATGCCTGCACAGAGATACCATCATCTCAAAAAACGATATTAGTACTGACTTTGTGTCCTGATTGAGGCCACCATAACTGCAAATCAATATAACACCTTGTTGTTAACGGCTTCTTGAAAATGCCCCAACTTAATGCTTGTGTAGTAACAACATCTCCCGACAACGATATTAGTACTTATTTTCACAATTATTATATAACTGGCCAAATAGGTATAACCATGGTATATATCGTTACAAAAATTTTGTTTCACAAATTTCACACTTCATTGATAAAAATCGGCGATATCATACGGAAGGCTTTCTTCCGTATAGTCTTTTCTTAGTTTCCCATAGGCTTTGACAATAGAAAAAGGCCCGGAGACCCGCTCCAGTCACTTCCGGGTGTAGTGGCAGCACAAGCAAGGGACTTCCAAAGAGCAGGTGAGGAACCACCATGCTGCCGCAAACACGTGGCGAAAACCAAGCATGACCGTTCCTTTAACAATGCATTCCCTTTTTACACAGGCGACGGAGAACACTATGGGGCCGATTATGATAGCGGTTTTCCCGCATCCTCCGGGCCGGCGGAAGCCACCGCCGGCCTGGAGAATGCGGGAAAACCGCTGCGGAGCCTTGAAAACCCACCGCCATATTAGGATGGCGGTGGGTCTTTAAATCCGTCCGCAGCTTTTCCGCAGCGGTCGCCTTCCGACCGCGGCGGAAAAGCTTTAACATGGCTGGCGGTGTCTATCAGACACCGCCAGCCATATTAGGATGGTGTAAAATCTATGCTTTTCCGCGGCAGCTTTTCTGCTGTGGAAAAGCATACTGACCTTCACTTTGGGGTCCCGTTGCGGGCCCCCTGGGTGAAAGGGGCGTGGGGGGTGCACATGGGGGGTACCATTTGCGTGAACAAAGCAGCAGGCACTGCGCGGTGCATGCCGTTTTGTGCACATAAATGCGGTGCATGCATTTTTAACATTGCGGCGGGTGCAGCTTGAAGCTGCACCCGCCGCAATGTTAAAGATAGAGGATGTGACCGCCACCCTGGCGGTCACATCCTAATCTGCACGGAGGGAACGCCACTGGCCATGCGGATGTTCCCTCCTACTCTGGGGTCGTGGAAGGACTCAAGTCCGTCCGCGATCCTAATGTCCCCCTATGTCGTGAACCCCGAAGGAAGTATTATTTTAGACTTGAGAGGTACGGCTAGAATTACAATAGCTCATTGGGCACGAATGTTACTAATTATTGCGAAGTCAATTTTTGGCATAACAACTGTCGTAAGAGGGGCAAATACTTTTGAATTATGATAATGCCAAATGCGATTGTCACACATTACTGATTCTCTGCGCAGGGAACGTTTTTGACATACTATGAGTCCACTATACAATTATAAATAAAGCGCTTTAGACTCCATCTTCATTTATAAAAATTTGAATATAAGATAAACCTTTATAAAAAATGGTGACAGATATGACTAACTTTCCATTCTCAGTAACATGTTCACAGTATCCCTCCTATCACAAAATTAGGCCTCCATTAGGATGGCGGGCGGGCTTTGCCCGCCCGCCACCCTTGCGGTAAACGGGACATCCCACCTCAAGGGCGGGGGTCCCGATGTGTGCATTAGGATGCGTCCGCCACAGTGGCGGACGCATCCCCACATTTTTAACATTGTGGCGGGCATTGCTCACTGCACCGCCCGCCACAATGTTAAAAATGTATGCGTGCATTTGCATAAACAAAGCGGCAGGCACCGCGTGGTGCCTGCCGCTTTGTTTATGTAAATGCTGGGGGGTACCACAGGTACCCCCGTGTGCAGCCCCCCCACCCCTCCTTCACTCTGGGGGCCCGCAGTGGGCCCCCAGAGTGAAGACTGCATGCCGAAAGACATCCGATTTGGCCCATCATAATATTGCTGGCAGTGTCTATTAGACACCGCCACCATATTAATCCTTTTCCGCCCCGGCCGCAAGGTGACCGGGGCGGAAAAGTCTAAAACTCCAAAGAGTGCAACAGTAGGGAAAGCGTTGGATAGCGTAGGGGTAAAAATTACTATTCCCACTCCAGTGAGTGCAACAGTAGGGAAAGCGTTGGATAGCGGGAGGGTAAAATTTACTATTCCCACTCCAGAGAGTGCAACAGTAGGGAAAGCATTGGATAGCGTAGGGGTAAAAACTTACTGTTTCCACTCCAGAAAATGCAACAGTAGGGAAAGCGTTGGATAGCGTAGGGTTAAAAATTACTATTCCCACTCTATTGAGCTTAACAGTAGGGAAAGTAAATATTTAATATATTAATAACAATAAATTAGATACCAATACCAATACAAAATAAATTAAAAGTAAATACCAATTTAATATAATATAATAATTAATCAATTAAAAAAATAATATTAAATATTAAAATTTATTAACTATTAATACAAATTAATTACCAATTTACAATTAATAAATTAATAAATAAAATGTAATTACCAATTAATTCAAAATAAATACCAATAAATAAATAAAAACATTTAATTAATTACAAATAAGTAACTTCCCACCCTATTCCCCCTATAAACACACAACCCGCTATGGAAAATAAATTAATAAAATTCACATATTTATCAATTAATCAATTAATAAAAATTAATTACCTTAATCAACTACCAAATAAAAATCAATTAACAATGTATTCAAAATAAATACCAATATATAAATAAAAATATGTAATTAATTATAATTACATTACTTCCAACCCTATTCCTCTATAAACCCACAACCCGCTACTGAAAACAAATTAATAAAATTCACATAATTATCAATTAATCAATTAATACAAATCAATTACCAATTAAAAGTTAATTAACAATTTATTCAAAATAAATACCAATAAATAAATTAAAATATTTAATTAATTACAATTAAATTACTTCCCACCCTATTCCCCTATAAACCCACAACCCGCTACATAACTAAAATGCAAAATTAAATTAAAAATAATTAATACTTTCTAAAAATTAATATATTTTTTAATATAATTACAGTTCTTCCCACCCTATTCCCCTATAAAACCACAACCCGCTACAGAATTAAATTACGCAAAAATTAAATAACATAAAATTCATTACTTAAAATAAATTACAAAAAAATATATAAACTTTTCACACACATGCTAACATACAAAACACTTTAAAAAACTACAATATTATTAAAAATTCGATATATTTTAATAACCTATATTATATACTTCGATATTTTGACTTTCTATATTTATAAAAAGGTATCAGATATTTTGTCCATTCTATCTATATTTTGGAGTCGATATTTATGTAATTCGATATTTTTTACTATATATTTTGTCTGTATACCCTCTCTGCCATGGTTTGGTTAGACTCATGGTCTGTGCTGGGTCATCTCTCTTCCATGGTTTGATTGGACTCGTGGTCTGTGCTGGGTCATCTCTCTTCCATGGTTTGGTTGGACTTGTGGTGTGACGCTTGGGTCATCTCTCATCCATGGTGCTTTAGTCATATCGCCACCATGGTTTCGTTGGACTCATGGTCTGCGCTGGGTCATCTCTCAGCCATGGTTTGGTTGGACTCGTGGTGTGACGGTTGGGTCATCTCTCTGCCATGGTTTAGTTGGACTTGTGGTGTGACGCTTGGGTCACCTCTCTGCCCTGGTTTGGTTGGACTCGTGGTCTGTGCTGGGTCATCTCTCTTCCATGGTTTGGTTGGACTCGTGGTCTGTGCTGGGTCATCTCTCTGCCATCGTTTGGATGGACTCATGGTCTGCGCTGGGTCATCTCTCCGCCATGGTTTGGTGTGACTCATGGTCTGTGCTGGGTCATCTCTCTTCCATGGTTTGATTGGACTCGTGGTCTGTGCTGGGTCATCTCTCTTCCATGGTTTGGTTGGACTTGTGGTGTGACGCTTGGGTCATCTCTCAGCCATGGGTTGGTTGGACTTGTGGTGTGACGCTTGGGTCATCTGTCAGCCATGGTTTGGTTGGACTTGTGGTGTGACGCTTGGGTCATCTCTCTGCTATGGTTTGGTTGGACTTGTGGTGTGACGCTTGGGTCATCTCTCTGCTATGGTTTGGTTGGACTCGTGGTCTGTGCTGGGTCATCTCTCTTCCATGGTTTGGTTGGACTTGTGATCAGTGCTGGGTCATCTCTCTTCCATTGTTTGGTTGGACTCCTGGTCTGCGCTGGGTCATCTCTCTTCCATGGTTTGGTTGGACTTGTGGTCTGCGCTGGGTCATATCTCTGCCATGATATGGTTGGACTTGTGGTCTGTGCTGGGTCATCTTTCTGCCATTGTTTGGTTGGACTTGTGGTCTGCGCTGGGTCATCTCTCTGCCATTGTTTGGTTGGACTTGTGGTGTGACGCTTGGGTCATCTCTCCGCCATGGTTTGGTTGGACTTGTGGTGTGACGCTTGGGTCATCTCTCAGCCATGGTTTGGTTGGACTTGTGGTGTGACGCTTGGGTCATCTCTCAGCCATGGTTTGGTTGGACTCATGGTGTGACGCTTTGGTCATCTCTCTGCCTTGGTTTGCTTGGACTTGTGATCTGTGCTTGGGTCATCGCTCTGCTATGGTTTGCTTGGACTCGTGGTCTGTGCTGGGTCATCTCTCTTCCATGGTTGGGTTGGACTTATGGTCTGTGCTGGGTCATATCTCCGCCATGGTTTGGTTGGACTTGTGGTCTGCGCTGGGTCATCTCTCAGCCATGGTTTGGTTGGACTCATGGTCTGTGCTGGGTCATATATCTTCCATTGTTTGGTTGGACTCCTGGTCTGCGCTGGGTCATCTCTCTTCCATGGTTTGGTTGAACTTGTGGTCTGTGCTGGGTCATCTCTCAGCCATGGTTTGGTTGGACTCATGGTCTGTGCTGGGTCATATCTCTGCCATGGTTTGGTTGGACTTGTGGTCTGCGCTGGGTCATCTCTCTGCCATTGTTTGGTTGGACTCATGGTCAGCGCTGGGTCATCTCTCCGCCATGGTTTGGTTGGACTTGTGGTGTGACGCTTGGGTCATCTCTCAGCCATGGTTTGGTTGGAATTGTGGTGTGACGCTTGGCTCATCTCTCTGCTATGGTTTGGTTGGACTCAAGGTCTGGGCTCGGTCATGAGTGCTGGTGCTTCTTTCCCTTGATTCTTCCATGGTCCACGCATGCTCTGACCTGGACTAGGTGCGGACTGCACCTGGGCTTCTGCCCCTGCTCTGTTCCCTTCTCAGATTGAGGCTGCCCCCAACACACACAGTGGGTACCTTAGGAGGGCGGCCACCTTATTGCCACTTCTGGCACCCCAACTGGACTAGTTGTTGGGCCTAAATTCCGGCGCGAGCTACACTTCACTTCCAATGTGGCAAGTAGGGCTGGGGCAAGGTACCCACCCCGTCCATCCGACGTTCGTTTTGTGCCAACTAACTACACCTTCACCCTTCCTACAGCAAACCCGGCGTGTCAGCGGGGATGGGTAGCTGGGGTAGGAATGAAAATAACTTGTTAATTTGTGTTGCAGGTGGAGTTACAGGCAATTCAGAGGCGGAATGGTACAGAGGGGTATCCTCTTCAGGGTGTGTGAGACGTTGACCTGGCATATTCTGTCCACTATTCTACTGGGCACCTTGCACCAGTCCAAACAACCTTTATTGATGATAGGTTGAAGACAACCTTTATTGAAAGCTATCCTAGTGGTACCTATGAAGAGCAGCCTTCAGGCTAAGTCTTGGAGGATTGTAAAGCAGTTTGTTTTACCAGTCTATAATCTTGTGAATGACCAAATGAAAGGAGAACCACACCAGGTATATATATGAGATATATGTATTTATTCTAAACACATCCCTCCAGTCTCTTTATGAGGCTAGAGGCAAAAGTACATACAGAAAACTTAATAGCACACCGTAAATTAGCACAATAGACGTTGAGCCCTACGGGCGTACCAAACCATATATTAAGAATGTGGTATAAGAATCACGACTTGACTAGACACAAGGCTTAGAGCCGATAGAATCGCTGGGGCCAGAAGGAACCACACAAGGTGGTAACACAGGGGGCCCACAGGGGACGCCTGCAGTGTGAGAACACAGCTGCAAATCACCATTAGCTTCTATGGGGAAAGTCGCAGTTGGAACTTTAACCCGTTCAGCGCGGCGCAAATTCCTGCGCTGTGCTAAACGTTCCATTGGGCCTATGGAACCATGACGGAACGGTTCCGTCACGAGCGCAGGCCAACCGACGCTCATGACGGAACCGTTCCATCATGAGCATGGAAGGGGTTAAAGATAAAGGAAACTTAGAAGAGGCCTTTGAGCAAACCCCTTTAGACTTAAGGGGTTCTAGGGCCAACACCCACGGGAGCACTGGAGTACTCCAGTTACCTCAACCCTTTATAGTCGCTCCTTCTGGAGGTGTAAGGACGAGGGATGGTATGTTTCATCGGTATTGTCTCTTCCCCTAGCAGAGACAGAACATGGGACAGTGTGTTTCATGGTTATAGTCCCTCTCTCTGGCGGTGACAGGATGTGGGATGGTGTGTTTCACCTTTATAGTCCCTCCCTCTGGCGGTGACAGGAAGTGGGATGGTTTGTTTCATCTTTATAGTAACCCTGGGCGAAGTACTACGCTACGTTCGTGGAGTTTGCAAAGTTTGCGCTACTTCGCACTACCGGAATTGCACGTAGCACAGTACAAACACGCGTAGCGAAGCAGTCATTTTTGCTTGCTCGCGGTCCTCAACGTCAATTTGGCGACCGCAAGCAGAAAAAATGATATCCCGGCAAGACTTTTTCCTCATTCGCTTATCAGCAACATCAAGTTGCTGATCTCGAGCGTGGAAAATAAACCTTCTGGCGAGATTCTCAACGCAGGGAGGTCAGGTTTCTCATTACGAGTGGTCGCGTATGCTCGCGACGGCTCGCGATAAGCAACTACCAGTCCATGTTGAGAAAGCTGCTGCTCGAGTAGAAATCTACTCAAGCGGCAGAAAACGACTACTTGCACTGTGCAAGATTCGATTTGCATTGATTGCAAAGTGCGGACAAGCATCCGGCACTGTGCAATCAGTGCGAACATCATTTTGCACAGTGCACTACGCAGTTCGCGTAGCTACGCATAGCTCGCTAGTGTGAAGTGCACTTCGTGTAGCTACGCATAGCGCTACTATGCGAACTACGCCCAGGGTTACTTTATAGCCAGTCCCTCCCTTGGGCAGTGACAGGACGTGGGATGGTGTGTTTCATCTTTATAGTCCCTCCCTCTGGCAGTGACAGGACGTGTGATGGTGTGTTTCATCTTTATAGACCCTCCCTCTGGCGGTGACAGGACGTAGGATGATGTGTTTCATCTTTATAGTCCCTCCCTCTGGCGGTGACAAGACGTGGGATGGTGTGTTTCATTTTATAGTCCCTCCCTCAGGCGGTGACAGAAGGTGGGATAGTGTGTTTCATCCTTATAGTCCCTCCCTCTGGCGGTGACAAGACGTGGGATGGTGTGTTTCATTTTATGGTCCCTCCCTCTGGTGGTGACTGGATGTGGGATGGTGTGTTTCATGGTTATAGTCTCTCCCTCTGGCGGTGACAGAACGTGGGATGGTGTGTTTCATGGTTATACTCCCTCCCTCTGGTGGAGACAGGACGTGGGATGGTGTGTTTCATTGCATAGTCCCTCACTCTGGCGGTGACAAGACGTGGGATGGTGTGTTTCATTTTATAGTCCCTCCTCTGGTGGTGACAAGACGTGGGATGATGTGTTTCATGGTTATAGTCCCTCCCTCAGGCGGTGACAGGAGGTGGGATGGTGTGTTTCATCTTTATAGACCCTCCCTCTGGCGGTGACAGGACGTAGGATGATGTGTTTCATCTTTATGGTCCCTCCCTCTGGCGGTGACAAGACGTGGGATGGTTTGTTTCATTTTATAGTCCCTCCCTCAGGCGGTGACAGGAGGTGGGATAGTGTGTTTCATCCTTATAGTCCCTCCCTCTGGAGGTGACAAGACGTGGGATGGTGTGTTTCATTTTATGGTCCCTCCCTCTGGTGGTGACAGGCTGTGGGATGGTGTGTTTCATTGTATAGTCCCTCACTCTGGCGGTGACAAGACGTGGGATGGTGTGTTTCATTTTATAGTCCCTCCTCTGTTGGTGACAGGACGTTGGATGGTGTGTTTCATGGTTAAAGACCCTCCCTCTGGCGGTGACAGGAAGGGGATGGTGTGTTTCATTGTATTGTCCCTCCCTCTGGCGGTGGCAGGACCGGGATGGTGTGTTTCATTGTATAGTCCCTCTCTCTGGCGGTCACAGGATGTGGGATGGTGTGTTTCATTTTATAGTCCCTTCCTCTGGTGGGTGAAAGACATGGGATGGTGCGTTTCATGGTTAAAGTCCCTCCCTCTGGTGGTGACAGGACAGGGATGGTGTGTTTCATTGTATAGTCCCTCACTCTGGCGGTGACAGGATGTGGGATGGTGTGTTTCATTTTATAGTCCCTTCCTCTGGTGGTTGAAGGACATGGGATGGTGTGTTTCATTTTATAGTCCCTCCCTCTGGCGGTGACAGGACGTGGGATGGTGTGTTTCATGGTTATAGTCCCTCGATCTGGCGGTGACAGGACGTGGAATGGCGTGTTTCATGGTTATAGTCCCTCCCTCTGGCGGTGACAGGACGTGGGATGGTGTGTTTCATTTTATAGTCCCTTCCTCTGGTGGTTGAAGGACATGGGATGGTGTGTTTCATTTTATAGTCCCTCCTCTGGTGGTGACAGGACGTGGGATGGTGTGTTTCATTTTATAGTCCCTTCCTCTGGTAGTTGCAGGACGTGGGATGGTGTGTTTCATTGTATAGTCCCTCCCTCTGGCGGTGACAGGACGTGGAATGGTGTGTTTCATTGTATAGTCCCTCCCTCTGGCGGTGACAGGACGTGGGATGGTGTGTTTCATTGTATAGTCCCTCCCTCTGGCGGTGACAGGACGTGGGATGGTGTGTTTCATTTTATAGTCCCTCCTCTGGCGGTGACAGGACGTGGGATGGTGGGTTTCTTTGTATAGTCCCTCACTCTGGTGGTGACAGGACGTGGGATGGTGTGTTTCATTGTATAGTCCCTCCCTCTGGCGGTGACAGGACGTGGGATGGTGTGTTTCATGGTTATAGTCCCTCCCTCTGCCGGTGACAGGACGTGGAATGGCGCGTTTCATGGTTATAGTCCCTCCCTCTGGCGGTGACAGGATGTGGGATGGTGTATTTCATTTTATAGTCCCTCCCTCTGGCGGTGACAGGACGTGGGATGGTGTGTTTCATTTTATAGTCCCTTCCTCTGGTGGTTGAAGGACATGGGATGGTGTGTTTCATGGTTATAGTCCCTCCCTCTGGCGGTGACAGGACGTCGGATGGTGTGTTTCATGGTTATAGTCCCTCCCTCTGGCGGTGACAGGACGTGGGATGGTGTGTTTCATTTTATAGTCCCTTCCTCCGGTGGTTGCAGGATGTGGAATGGTGTGTTTCATTGTTATAGTCCCTCCCTCTGCCGGTGACAGGACGTGGGATGGTGTGTTTCATGGTTATAGTCCCTCCCTCTGGCGGTGACAGGACGTGGGATGGTGTGTTTCATTGTATAGTCCCTCCCTCTGGCGGTGACAGTACGTGGGATGGTGTATTTCATTTTATAGTCCCTTCCTCTGGTGGTTGCAGGACTTGGGATGGTGCGTTTCATGGTTATAGTCCCTCCCTCTGGCGGTGACAGGACGTGGGATGGTGTGTTTCATTTTATAGTGCCTTCCTCTGGTGGTTGAAGGACATGGGATGGTGTGTTTCATGGTTATAGTCCCTCCCTCTGGCGGTGACAGGACGTCGGATGGTGTGTTTCATGGTTATAGTCCCTCCCTCTGGCGGTGACAGGACGTGGGATGGTGTGTTTCATTTTATAGTCCCTTCCTCCGGTGGTTGCAGGATGTGGAATGGTGTGTTTCATGGTTGTAGTCCCTCCCTCTGCCGGTGACAGGACGTGGGATGGTGTGTTTCATGGTTATAGTCCCTCCCTCTGGCGGTGACAGGACGTGGGATGGTGTGTTTCATTGTATAGTCCCTCCCTCTGGCGGTGACAGTACGTGGGATGGTGTATTTCATTTTATAGTCCCTTCCTCTGGTGGTTGCAGGACGTGGGATGGTGTGTTTCATGGTTATAGTCCCTCCCTCTGCCGGTGACAGGACGTGGGATGGTGTGTTTCATGGTTATAGTCCCTCCCTCTGGCGGTGACAGGACGTGGGATGGTGTGTTTCATTGTATAGTCCCTCCCTCTGGCGGTGACAGTACGTGGGATGGTGTATTTCATTTTATAGTCCCTTCCTCTGTTGGTTGCAGGACGTGGGATGGTGCGTTTCATGGTTATAGTCCCTCCCTCTGCCGGTGACAGGACGTGGGATGGTGTGTTTCATTGTATAGTCCCTCCCTCTGGCGGTGACAGGACGTGGGATGGTGTGTTTCATTTTATAGTCCCTTCCTCTGGTGGTTGCAGGACGTGGGATGGTGCGTTTCATGGTTATAGTCCCTCCCTCTGGCGGTGACAGGATGTGGGATGGTGTGTTTCATTTTATAGTCCCTTCCTCTGGTGGTTGAAGGACATGGGATGGTGTGTTTCATTGTATAGTCCCTCACTCTGGCGGGGCAGGATGTGGGATGGTGTGTTTCATTTTATAGTCCCTCCCTCTGGCGGTGACAGGACGTGGGATGGTGCGTTTCATGGTTATAGTCCCGCCCTCTGCCAGTGACAGGACGTGGAATGGCGTGTTTCATGGTTATAGTCCCTCCCTCTGGCGGTGACAGGACGTGGGATGGTGTGTTTCATTTTATAGTCCCTCCCTCTGGTGGTGACAGGACGTGGGATGGTGTGTTTCATTTTATAGTCCCTCCCTCTGGCGGTGACAGGACGTGGGATGGTGTGTTTCATTGTATAGTCCCTCACTCTGGCGGGGCAGGATGTGGGATGGTGTGTTTCATTTTATAGTCCCTCCCTCTGGCGGTGACAGGACGTGGGATGGTGCGTTTCATGGTTATAGTCCCTCCCTCTGGCAGTGACAGGACAGGGATGGTGTGTTTCATTTTATAGTCCCTTCCTCTTGTGGTTGAAGGACGTGGGATGGTGCGTTTCATGGTTATAGTCCCTCCCTCTGGCGGTGACAGGACGGGGATGGTGTGTTTCATTTTATAGTCCCTTCCTCTTGTGGTTGAAGGACGTTGGATGGTGCGTTTCATGGTTATAGTCCCTCCCTCTGGCGGTGACAGGACATGGGATGGCGTGTTTCATTTTATAGTCCCTCCTCTGGTGGTTGCAGGACGTGGGATGGTGCGTTTCATGGTTATAGTCCCTCAATCTGGCGGTGACAGGACGTGGGATGGCGTGTTTCATTTTATAGTCCCTCCCTCTGGCGGTGACAGGACGGGGATGGTGTGTTGCATTTTATAGTCCCTTCCTCCGGTGGTTGCAGGACGTGGGATGGTGTGTTTCATTTTATAGTCCCTTCCTCCGGTGGTTGCAGGACGTGGGATGGTGTGTTTCATTTTATAGTCCCTCCCTCTGGCGGTGACAGGACGTGGAATGGCGTGTTTCATGGTTATAGTCCCTCCCTCTGGCGGTGACAGGATGTGGGATGGTGTGTTTCATGGTTATAGTCCCTTCCTCTGGTAGTTGCAGGACGTGGGATGGTGCGTTTCATGGTTATAGTCCCTCCCTCTGGCTGGGGCCTGCAGGAAGGACAGTGATGGGGGTGGGAGCGGTAGTGTTTTTGTCACCTAGTGCCTGTAGGGAGCTGGCTTCACCTCAAGGCACAGGGACGAGGAAGAGATATCAGAGTAATGAAGATTACTGGTAATTATTCAGGGTGTTTATCATTCCTTCTGGATGCTGCTCCCTCACCTCATCCCCCCCTCCTCTCCCTCCCCTCGCTCCCCCCCCCCCCCCCGCTCCATGACTCCTTGTCCTGCACCTTGGCAGGCTCCCTGAATATTTTACAAAGATGAACGTGTCCTCCTGGAAACTGAAAACGTTTCTCTTTCCTTGAAACAACAGGAACATTCATAACTTCTTAGGCCAGGAGTCGAGGGCAGGGGGGGCTTCTGCATTGAGCCGCCCCCCCCCCCCCCAAGCAAATTGGGCTCTTCCTGCCCCCCTGCGCCAAACTGAAGATGAGAGGCAGGTAGGGCGGGGCCCTTTCCTTTGCCAGGGTGTAGGAGAGTAGGGTCTGCTTCCTATGGTTACTTCCACTTTTTGCTGTGCTTCACTGGTTTTTCGACTTTAGTCTGGCTGTGGCCATGCTAATCAGGCCCACAGCCCAGCTGTTCTCTCTCTAAATTGATACCATGTACTTTAAGTACATACCAGATTGGTGACTGAGTCACCCTTGTGAGCCGCTGTATATGGTACCATGTGTACTCAGGGTATAGGGATCCCAGAGGCCTACCAGGGGCTGAAGCATGTATTGTGCCACCCCTGGTTAGCCTTCCAAACTGACACCACAGGTCTGTACTGGCTGCCTGGGTAAGGTGGTGTAAGCACCCCTTACTTAGATATAGAATACTTATATCTACCTATATATATAGACACATATTAACCTATAGGTCACTCCTATGGCAGGCCTTGACAATCCTGGAGGCAGAGTGCTTGGTTTTGTGTGAGAGGGTTCCCTAGCATAGACTGAGCACCTCTGCAGCTTTCGGAACCATCTCCTTATAGCTGTTCTATGAAATAGCCATACCATCTACTCTTAAGTGCATTATAATCCTCATTGGTAATGCTAACTTTGGTTTGGCTTTATCAAAACATGTTTTGTAAGGTGTCAAACACTACTACCCCCCCAGTTCTGGAGGTGGGGGTAGCATTCCAACCTTCTAGAGGGAGAAGACATGTACACACTCGTAAACCCGGTTAAAGTTAAACAGAGCACCAGCATCACAAAATGGATGCTGCTGCCACAGACATGAGTCTGCCCTCCTGCTGCTGGATTAAACTCCGTCAGGGGAGGCCTGGACAATAGGTTTCCTGTCCAGGAAGGTGCCAGCACCTCCCCAGACAGGCGTTAGTGTATTGGGACAGAGTGGCTTGCATTCAGTGAATGCTTTTCAGACACTGCCTGGGGCACAGAAGGTGCTCCATGCAGTTCCCAGTTCAAACCGGTTACTGGGGCACTCAGCCCCAGTTCTGGCCCAAAACTGGACAAAGGGGAAGGGGTGTAACCACCCCCTCCCCAGGCCCACCCATAGGAGGGACCTTAAAGTTAGTCCAACCACTAAACTTATTATAAGTATAGAACCCCAGTCCTAAGGACTTTAGATTACCCTGGACCAAACTCTGCAACATATATCTTGGACCTTCGACATTCCATTTCGACTGGAAGACGGAAGAAATCTCCCTTATGGTCAAGGAGTGATCACCCTGTTCAAACAGGCACCAACTGCATCTTTGCCGGTCTGCATTTTCGAGGCTCCCGCCAGATCACGAAGAATCTGTGACACAGGACATAGACTTCCAGACATCTCTAAAGCTGACCCGAGCTCCCAGCAAAGCTGAGACCCATAGCTAACACGAGAGACGTGGGACCAGAACTCCTGGACAGCCTGCATTTTGGCGACTGCACCTACTTCCCGAGGTATCCCGAAGTTGTGCATTGGGGTATTTGAAGCCCTTGCCTCGAGCTCCTTTTACACCAAAGTACAGAGGCCAGCACTCCGCAAGTGACCCATGAGTCCCTTTTCTTAACCATAGCTCAAGGCACCTTTGCGGTTCCTAATCCATTGGCTAGTGAGCCCCCACAAAGGCCAATCCTTTGTTTCTTGAGCTTTCCTGGTTGCTCCAGACATGCTCCCACTCCTCTCCAAAGGAGGAGTCCCTCAGACCTTGCTGGTCTGCACCGAAGCCAATCTTGTCATATTGCATGAGTTGATGTTGCCAAGGCTTGTGGGGTCCAATCCGGATTCCAACATCGCAGTCAGCTGGATCCTTTGTGGGACAGCTCGAATCCAGCTGCTGGTTGTCATCGACACCTCCAGATCCTCATGGCTGAAGAGTCAAGCTTCATTTCTTTCACCTGAAATGATCCGACATCGGCTGGCATCTTCTCCTCGCTATTCCGGTTACTGGCTAGTAAACCCAGACTCTGTCCCTTCTGCTTGCAGGTTCTTCACATCTCCGATCCACCCTTGGATCCACCCGGAAACTTTTCCTCTGGTCGCCTGCAGCATTTCTTCTCAGTGCTCCATAGGAATCGACGACGAAACCTGACACCAAAAGACACCTATGCACCCGGCTTTCCTGGGTGAGGTAACACGAGTAATCCTGTGCTCCCATGGGTCTTGCCTCTCGAAGTGTCCTAGTCTAAAAGGGTTCCATCGTAGTTTACCTCTAAGTGCCCTTAATATTTAAAATTGTAACTTGTTCGTTCTCCATAGAAAGTCAATGGTGATCCGCGGGGATGTATGTCAGTACAACGCAATCTTTTAGATTGTGGTACTTTACAACGCGGGTATTACAATGCAAGTCGTTACAACCACTTGCTTTGGAGGGCGCGGATTGAGGAATATTATAATTTTATATTCCAACACCAGTCCACGTAACAGTAGGGAAGGTGTTGGAATATAACATTACAATATTCCTTAACCAACAGCGCCATCCAGCGCAAGTCATAGTAATGACCTGCGTTGTAATGGCAGCGTGGTAAAGGTCGTGTGGTGTAAACACCGCGTTGTAAAAGACGTTTACCGATCCGCGGCTGTGTTTAGACACTGCACGCATCCCCCGTGGGCATCCTGCATCTTAACCTTCGGTGTTTATAGGTAGCTGTTATAAAAATGGGGGGAAGGGGTTTAGGATGGGGTAATGGTAGGTCCAGCGTACTTGCCCTGAACACAGTTATGACAAAAAGTGTACGCAGTTCCTTGGTGATGTAGTATTCACCGGAATGATCCAAGACAGGGTTGTCCGGCCATTTAGAAGGGGGTAGAGGGGGAACGAAGAAGAAACAGGGGTCAAGAAAAAGAAAAGAAGGGGGAAGGAGAATTCCTCCTTTCGGAACTAGTGCTCTCACACACCCAGCTAGCTAGGTGTCATGCTTCATCATATGAGCATGCTCCTCGTTGGGCCGGTGCTGCAATGCCCAACGGGCACCCTTAAAGGGGGTATTTGTCAGAGATATTTTGTTCCTCACCGTAAGGGTGCGGTGGGGGTGAGGGGCCTAGTAAAGCATCGATGTAGGTGCTGTGGTTTTAAAATAAGTCAGGGATTCCACTGGTGAAATCTTTATTTTATTGGGTACCCTGCCTAAAGTAAAAAACTAAGGGAGGGATATTATATCCTGTTAACAATGCGACAGAGTGTACATTCAACTCCCTGGAGGTCAACATGTTTCTCGCCTGGTGTTTGTCATAAGAGATCAGTGGCGATTCTTCAGGACCATGTGTGAGACAAAATGTGAAATGGAACTATCAACGTAAAAAGTGGTAAGAATACTATACCACTAACAGTCGTCTAGGGGAGTTCCTCCTAACGACGGGAGACCACCTGAAATCAAAAGAAAAAAAGAGGGGAGGAAAAAGCAACAGTATAGCAGCTCAAAGTGAACATGTCCGATCATGGCTTGCTATCCATACAAAAGTCATGGGCGAATGACAGATCCCGGTCATAAAACATAAATTAAAAGACAATCATGTGTCGCCATCACCACCCATTGCATTGTGGCCACCTGGTGCTCACCATGCTATAAGAGGGGAACTACAGGTAGAGCAGGCGAACACATCATGTACTAACAGTCGATGGAGCCCAACGGGCGGTTTAAGGATGCAAGGACTCACCTAAAACATTGTCAGATGTGGCCTCCTCTGGTGCAGCGGTTTCGAAATGACACTCAAGAGTAGTGCCACTAAAAAATGAGAGGAGATTAGATTGGAAGGTTACAATATGTAGCAAGCACACTAGCGAGTATTACGACTGCTTAGCTAGAGGAAGCTTTGTGTAGTAACGGAGAAGATCATAGTTACCGATTACAGAGAGCCAAATTGGTTAGATAGAAACCTAGTCCACAGGCGCAGAGGGTTGTATGGTAGGCGTACTCCACAATCGAGGTATCTCACCCGTGGACCACATTCAGAGAAAACAGCCGGTGCACGAAGGCGCCAGGATAACCATTGGGGGCAACGTTAGGCTTACCGATGGTATCCAGGTGGCACGCCCCGGCCCCTAGCTGACTCAAGGATGGTCGCGCAATAGTTGCCAAAGTGAGGATAGCCATCAAGGCGAGTGGCCCCATAACGTCTCCCCCACCGAGTGTGGTCTAAGTTTGGAAAGACGAACAGCGGCTGGGTCTTGAAACGAGAACTAATGCACACCAACCGCCCTTACAAACAGCGAGCCGTCGGCACAGTTTGCAAACCTGTAAACAGTGCGCGTTGCTTACCTGTGTCCATTTGGAACCAGTCGTTATGACCTACCCCAGCCGCTGCTCTCCAGGAAGGTGCGCATGTCTCTGTGAGGGCTGCATAAGTAGGTGCAGCGAGATTGCCATTACCCGGCGTGGACCTCGAGGAGAAAGAGATGACGGATGGCGTGAATGTCAGTATTGCACAAAAGTGTGGCGGCCATCTTGGAGTGTAGTTAAAGATAACAACTAAGGTGTGGGCAGTGTCACCGCTTGTGGGGTAAAGATAGGTCAGGGACACTTTTTGGTCAGAAAAGTTAACAAAGTGAAAGGCCTAAGTCAACATATTCTCTGTGTATGTCAGAAACCTATGGAAATGCCATGTGTGTAACGCGCCATGCGTTGCATGACGACTGGTGGCCATCTTGGGGTGGTAGAATAACTCATGTGTCACAGCAATGGAGATGGTCTACAGGGTATAAGCACGGTGTGTACTTATCAGGGTAGTGGGTACGCTCATAGTGTTTGTAACTCAAGGTTCTGGGCTGTTAGTGGTTTAATGTGGTCCACGGAATGTCATCATTGAGACCAATTTGCGCAGTATTCAGACGGTGGACTCATCTTTGTTCAAGCCTGAACAGGGCTGATTGTGTTATCGGGGGTGTGCCTCTAGGATGAGCCATTTGATGCTTTCTGGTGTATGTTTCATCTCAATGTAGTGTGTGTACAGTTTAGTTGTGGTTCTACCACACCTGATATTACTCCTGTGTTCGGTAATCCTGATTTTTGCTGCTCTCATTGTCATGCCTACATAGAATTTCTTACTAGGGCATATGAGTAGGTAAATGCAGCGACTAGTGTGGCAATTAGTGTGTTTAGTCATGACTCATGTGAAGGTGTCGGTTAACGGAATCTCCTTCATGGTTTGTGTTTGTGGACACACTGCGCAGGAACCACAGGGGTAGTGGCCCGTAACGGGGGGAAGACCCCACAGGTAACTTTGCGTAGTGGTGGGTTTGGTTTTTGGTCTAGTGTGGATAAGTAGATCTTTTAGGTTGCTAGACCTTTTAAATGCAAATCGTGGTTGCGTAATTGTCAGCTCACCCGTACTCAGGATTACCATCGGTAAGCCTAACGTTGCCCCCATGGTTATCCTGGCGCCTTCGTGCACCGGCTGTTCTCGCTGAATGAGGTCCACGGGTGAGATACCTCGATTGTGGAGTACGCCTACCATACAACCCTCTGCGCCTGTGGACTAGGTTTCTATCTGACCAATTTGGCTCTCTGTAATCGGTAAGTATGACCTTCTCCATTACTACACAAACCTTCCTCTAGCTAAGCAGCCGTAATACTCGCTAGTCTGCTTGCTACATATTGTAACCTTCCAACCTAACCTCCTCTCGTTTTTTAGCAACACTACTCTTGAGTGTCATTTCTAAACCGCTGCACCAGATGAGGCCACATCTGACAATGTTTTAGGTGAGTCCTTGCATCCTTAAACCGCCCGTTGGGCTCCATCGACTGTTAGTACATGATGTGTTCGCCTGCTCTACCTGTAGTTCCCCTCTTATAGCATGGTGAGCACCAGGTGGCCACAATGCAATGGGTGGTGATGGCGACACATGATTGTCTTTTAATTTATATTTTATGACCGGGATCTGTCATTCGCCCATGACTATTGTATGGATAGCAAGCCATGATCGGACATGTTCACTTTGAGCTGCTATACTGTTGCTTTTTCCTCCCCTCTTTTTTTCTTTTGATTTCAGGTGGTCTCCCGTCGTTAGGAGGAACTCCCCTAGACGACTGTTAGTGGTATAGTATTCTTACCACTTTTTACGTTGATAGTTCCATTTCACATTTTGTCTCACACATGGTCCTGAAGAATCGCCACTGATCTCTTATGACAAACACCAGGCGAGAAACATGTTGACCTCCAGGGAGTTGAATGTACACTCTGTCGCATTGTTAACAGGATATAATATCCCTCCCTTAGTTTTTTACTTTAGGCAGGGTACCCAATAGAATAAAGATTTCACCAATGGAATCCCTGACTTATTTTAAAACCACAGCACCTACATCGACGCTTTACTAGGCCCCTCACCCCCACCGCACCCTTACGGTGAGGAACAAAATATCTCTGACAAATACCCCCTTTAAGGGTGCCCGTTGGGCATTGCAGCACCGGCCCAACGAGGGGCATGCTCATATGATGAAGCATGACACCTAGCTAGCTGGGTGTGTGAGAGCACTAGTTCCGAAAGGAGGAATTCTCCTTCCCCCTTCTTTTCTTTTTCTTGACCCCTGTTTCTTCTTCCTTCCCCCTTTACCCCCTTCAAAATGGCCGGACAACCCTGTCTTGGATCATTCTGGTGAATACTACGTCACCAAGGAACTGCGTACACTTCTTTGTCATAACTGGTTATAGGTAGCCCCAGCGATTCCACAGGCCCTAGGCCTGCTTTCTAACTCTCACGTGGTTCTTATACCACTATTTTAGTATATGGTTTGTGAGACCCCTAGGGCATAACGTATACTGTGCAACATATTGTATGCTAATTAAGTTCCTTGTATTGTACTTTTACCTCTGACCTCATAAAGAGTCCGGAGGGGGTGTGTTTAGAATAAATATATATATATATATTTGATGTATACCTGGTGTGATGTGCTTTCATTTGATCATTCAAGAGATTATAATTGGTAAAACAACTTGCTTAACTCGCCTCTAAGTCTCAGCCCGAAGGCTGCTCTCCACAGCTACCACTAGGATAGCTTTCTATAAGGTTGACTTTAAACCTACCATCAATAAGGGTCGTTTGGACTGGTGCAAGGTGTCCCCTAGAATAGTAGACATCATATGCCAGGCCAACTTCTCACATTGGTGTGCAGTGTGTGGGATTAGAGCTTGCATTGTTTTACCAAATAATCTTGAGAATATCATTTGAAAAATCACATTAAAGTACCAGTAGGTACATATAAATCAAGCTTATATTACATAAGTTCTACTGAACTTAGCAGTTGTAGGTGTTAAGGGCTTAGCACACCCGGACTACAACTACTAGAGAGGTGTAGTAGGGAACCAAATAGTGTAGGTAGGTGCACACACCACACCTCACTAGTCATGGCTTTAAGGGCAGGAGCTAGTGTGTCTCTGCCAGATGTCAGCCAAGTGCAGACATCTAAGTATGACACATTCTCCTTCCAAGAGTTAAGGGTTTTGTGTGCCATAATGAAATTAAAGCAAGGACAAAGTCCCACCACCCAACGCCTGATAGATATCTTAGTGGCAGATGACTTATAAAAAGCATCAGATCCTGATAGACAAGGTAATGGGGTGGGGTGCATCCATCAGCATAAGAGGATAACGGTGCGGTGCCTCACCAGACCTCTGATGATGATGAGTAAGATGCACACCAGGATGATGCCAATAGGCTCAACCTGGGAAACACAGGGCTACCGGAGATGAGGTAGGTCAGAATGGGCCCCCCTCCATCCCCCCAGGTAGACCTGTAGGGTGCCTAGAAGGGTAAGATCACCTTCAGTGGAATCTCACCATTCTGGTACATCTGTAGAGTCCTCTGCCTCTGCTCATAGAAGGAGAACCTCCCCTGAGAAGAGGGAACATGAAGCAAGAATGAAAGAAGTCAAGCTTAGGATAAGAAGGCAAGAAATTGCCTTGGAGAAAGATACCCCAGCTCTTGAGAGAGAGAGAAAAAAGATGGGGCTAGAGCCCCATGGTGGCAGCAATATCCTTAGTGGTAGGGATAGGTCTTATGACCATAGACACCTAAACAAGATTATCCCTCCCGATCACACTGGGGATGGCATCCACAAATGGATCACTGCACTGGAAAGGGCCTGCAGAGTACAGAAGGTCCCCCAGGAGCAGTGGTCAGCAATCTTGTGGCTCTCCTTTGCAGACAAAGGTAGAGATTAGCTCCTCACTGTCAGAGAAGAGGATGCTGATGATTACAATGTTCTGAAAAGTGCTCTGATAGATGGTTTTGGCTTAACCACTGAACACTATAGGTTGCAGTTCAGAGATACCCAGAAGACACAGACTCAGGACTGGACTGACTTTGTAGATTGTGCTATTAAGGCTCTGGAGGGTTGGTTACTGGGCAGTAAAGTGTGTGACTATACAGGATTGTATAATCTAATCATGAGAGAACAGATTCTTAATAACTGTCATAACCAGTTGCATCAGCACTTGGTTGACTCTGGTATGACCTCTCCCCAAGAATTGGGAAAAAAGGCAGACAAATGGGTCAGAACCAGGGTGAAGCAGACGGTACAGAACCAAGGTGGTGACCAGAAGAAGCAAGACCAAAAGGGTGGGGAGAAAGCTAAAGACCAGAAGTCTTCATAAGGTCCCCAAAAAGCTTCTAATGGTGGGGGTCCCCAATCCAAAAAGAAAGAAGGTCCTAGAAAACCATGGTGCAAAGTTTGTAAAAATAATACCCACTGAACTAGTGAGTGCACAATAAAGGAGACAACTACAGCCACCATTGCACCTAAGGCAAATGTCCCCCCTAGTTCAGCTCCAAGTGGTGGTTCTCAACAAAAGGGTGTAGTGGGGTTAGCTCTGGGAACTGAGATGGACTCTGGCCTAGTCAGAACACCAACTCAAGCTGTTTTGATCTGTGATGGGGGCATGGGCATGACCTCCTCTGTGAGTCACAGTAACCTGGGCAAGTACAGACAAACTCGTTTAGTCAATGAGAAAAAGGTTCAGGCCTACAGGGACACAGGTGCAAGTGTAACAATGGTGATACCTGACTTTGTGGACTCTGGACAAGTGAAACTTGGTGAAACTTACCAAGTGACCAATGCTAGCAATGTCACTACCACACATAGCATGACACTTGTTAATTTCTCCAGGGGGGGGGGGTAACTGGCCTTAAGAATGTTGTTCGTTAGCTCAGACCTCCCTGTAGAATGTTTGTTTGGCAATGACCTGGATACTTCAGCCTGGTCTGAAGTAGAGTTTAGGACACATGCAGAAATGTTAGGAATCTCTCACATGTTCTTGCAGTGACTAGGTCACAGGTCAGAAAGTCTAACACTGAACAGGCACTGGATTCTGAAATAATGGACCAGTTGCCTACCAGGAAATGGAGCAATAGGGTTAAGGCAGTACATTCCCCCAGACTCATAGTGAGAATCAGCTTTCTGAGGAAGCTGATTGTGAGCCTGAAGAACGAACTGTCCCAGAGGAGCTTGAACCTGATCAGGTAGAGTTCTTGGGGACAGGGGGCCTATTCCCCTAGCAGGACACCTGGGCCAGAACAAGATTTGGGACAGAATTGTCCATTACTTTCACTGGCCCCACATGTCCGAAGACACAAAGGAGTTTTGTCGCTCCTGTGTCACCTGCCAAGCCAGTGGCAAATCAGGTGGCGCTACAAAGGCCCCCTTTATACAACTACCTGTGGTGGGGGTACCCTTTGAACGTGTAGGGATTGACATTGTTGGACCAATGGATACCCAAATGGCATCTGGGCACAGGTTTATCCTGGTGATAGTGGACCATGCCACCAGGTACCCAGAGGCAATTCCACTTAGGCCCACTACAGCACCTGCTGTGGCAAGAGCCCTCTTGGGAGGTTTCTCAAGAGTGGGTTTCCCTAAGGAGGTAGTTTGTGACAGAGGTGCAAACTTTATGTCAAGTTACTTAACTGCAATGTGGAAGAAATGTGGAGTGTACTACAAGGTCACCACACCCTATCATCCACAGTGCAATGGTCTAGTTGAGAGATTTAACAAGACCTTAAAGGGTATCCTCAAGGGTCTCTCAGAAAAGCACAGGCGGAGATGGGATATCCTGCTACCCTGCCTTTTGTTTACATACAGGAAAGTTCCACAGAAGGGGGTTGGCTACAGCCCATTTGAACTTGTGTTTGGACATCCTGTTAGAGGACCACTTTGTCTAGTGAAGGAGGGATGGGAGTTACCTCTCAAACCCCCTAAACAGGATATTGCGGCCTATGTACGTGGTCTCCGCTCCAAGATGGCTGAGTACATGAAAAAGGCAACCAAACTCCTGGGGGCTAGCCAGGAATTACAGAAAGCCTGGCATGACCAAAAGGCTGTGCTGACTGTTTACCATACCGGGCAGAAAGTGTGGATGTTGGAGCCTGTATCCCCAGCAGCTCTCCAAGACAAGTGGAGTGGACCCCACACTATTTTTGAACAGAAGGGAGAGGTTACCTATTTGGTAGATCTAGGAACTCCCAGGAGCCCCCATAGGGTGCTTCATGTCAACAGACTGAAACCATATGTTGACAGGGCAGACATGGGCTTGCTCATGGCTACTGATGAGGGACAGGAGGAAGAGAGATCCCCTCTCACAGACCTGCTCTCTCAGAACCCTGAGGATGGGTCAGTTGATGGTGTGGCCTTGGCAGGCAACCTCACTGACCAGCTGCAAACTGACTGCAGACAAGTTCTGCAGCAATACAGACATATGTTTTCACTGACTCCAGGTCAGACTACCTGGTGCACTCATGAAGTGGACACTGGGGGCAGTCTACCTGTTAAACATAAGATTTACAGGCAATCTGATCATGGCAGGTACTGTATCAGGACAGAAGTCCAGAAAATGTTGGAATTGGGAGTTATTGAACCTTCAGATAGCCCTTGGGCTAGTCCAGTAGTCCTGTTGCCAACACCTCACACCCATGGTGGTAAGGAAGAGATGAGGTGATGTGTAGACTACAGAGGTCTCAATGCTGTCACTAAGACTGATGTCCATCCAATACCCAGAGCAGTTGAGCTCATAGATAAGTTGGCATCTGCCAAATTCTGACCACATTTGATCTTACAGCTGGCTACTGGCAGATCAGGGTAGCTGATGATGCAAAGCTAAAGACAGCATTTTCAACCCCTAGTGGACATTATCAATTTGTGGTAATGCCCTTTGGTCTGAAAAATGCATCTGCCACATTTCAAAGGTTGGTGAATAAAGTCCTCACAGGCCTGGAAGACTACTGTGCAGCCTATCTAGATGAAATTGCTGTCTTTAGCTCCACCTGGGAAGAACACCTGATCCACCTGAAAAATGTTTTGGAGGCCCTGCAAAAAGCAGGCCTAACTATCAAGGCTGCTAAGTGCCAGATAGGTTGTGTACCTGGGCCACTTTTTAGGTGGAGGCCAGGTTCAACCATTGCGGAGCAAAATCCAGACCATAATGGACTGGGTTGCTCCAACCACCAAGACTCAGGTGAGAGCTTTCTTGGGCCTGACTGGGTACTATGGGATATTTGTCAAGGGGTATGGTTCCATAATGACACCCTGAATGACTTAACTTTTAAAAGAATGCCTAAGAAAGTTCAGTGGACAGTCAGCGGTCAAAAGGCATTTGATGACCTGAAACAGGCAATGTGCACTGCACCAATTCTGCAAAGTCCTAACTACTCCAAAGAATTCAGTTTTCAAACAGATGCTTCTGAGTTGGAGGTAGGGGCTGTGCTGTCACAATTGAATGATGAATGTCAGGACCAGCCAGTAGCTTTTATTAGCAGAAGGCTGAACCTAGAGAGAAACGTTGGTCAGCTGTTGAGAGGGAGGCCTTTGCTGTGGTTTGGGCTCTGAAGAAGCTGAGGCCATACTTGTTTGGCACTCACTTCACTGTTCAGACAGACCATAAGCCCCTCTTGTGGCTAATACAGATGAGGGGTGAAAGCACAAACTTTTGAGGTGGTCCATTTCCCTACAGGGGATGGACTATACAGTGGGACATAGACCTGGGAGTAACCATGCCAATGAAGATGGACTCTCCAGATATTTCCACTTAGAACATGAAGACTCAACTGGTCAAGGTTAGTTTAATGTTCCTGCGTTTGGGGGAAGGGGGGGTGTGTAGAAGAGTAGGGTCTGCTTCCTATGCTTACCTCCTCTTTTTACTCTGTTTCACTGTTTTTTTTTTAACTTTAGTGTGTCTGTGGGCCTGCTAATCAGGCCCACAGCCCAGCTGTTCTCTCTCTAAATTGATACAATGTACTTTAGGTACATACCAGATTGGTTACTGGGTCACCCTTGTGAGCCCCCGTATATGATACCATAGGTACCCAGGGCATAGGGACCACAGAGGCCTACTAGGGGCTGAAGCATGTACTGTGCCACCCCTGGTTAGCCTTTCAAAATGGCACCACAGGCCTGCACTTGCAGCCTGGGTAAGGTGGTGTAAGCACCCCTTACTAAGATATAGTATATCTATATCTACCTTATATATAAACACATAGTAACCTATAAGTCACTCCTATGGCAGGCCTTGACAATCCTGAAGGCAGAGGGCTTGTTTTTGTGTGAGAGGGTGCCCTAGCATGAGCTAAGTCCCTCTGCATCTTTCGGAACCATCTCCTTATAGCTGTTCTATGATACAGCAATACCATATACTCTTAAGTGCATTATAATCCTCGTTGTTAATGCTAACTTTGGTTTGGCTGTATCAAAACATGTCGTGTTTGGTGCCAAACACTTTGGGATCCTACCCCCCCCTCCAGTTCTGGTGGTGGGGGTAGCATTCCACCCTTCTAGAGGGAGAAGACATGTACCCACTGGTAAACCCAGTTAAAGTTAAACAGAGCACCAGCATCACAAAATGGATGTTGCGGCCACAGACATGAGTCTGACCTCCTGCTGCTGGACTAAACTCCGGCAGGGGAGGCCTGGACAATAGGTTTCCTGTCCAGGGAGGTGCTAGCACCTCCCCAGACAGCCTTTAGTGTATTGGGGCAGGGTTGGTTGTTCAGTGAATGCTTTTCAGACACTGCCTGGGGCACACAAGGTGCTCCATGCATTTCCTAGTTCAAACCGGTTGCTGGGGCACTCAGCCCCAGCTCTGGCATGAAACTGGACAAAGGGGAAGGGGTGTAACCACCCCCTCCCCAGGTCCGCCCATAGGAGGGATCTTAGAGTTAGTCCAACTGCTAAACTTACTATAAGTATAGAACCCCTAGTCCCTAGGACTTTAGATTACCCTGGACAAAACTCTGCAACATATATCTTGGACCTTCGACATTCCATATCGACTGGAAGAAATCTCCCTTGTGGTCAAGGCGTGATCACCCTGCTCAAACAGGCACCAACTGCATCTTTGCCGGTCTGCATTTTCAAGGCTCCCGCTGGATCGCAAAGAATCTGCGACACAGGACATGGACTTCCAGACATCTCTAAAGCTGACCCGAGCTCCCAGCAAAGCTGAGACCCGTAGCTGCCGCGAGAGACGTGGGACCTGAATTCCTGATCATCCTGCATTTTTGCGACTGCATCTACTTCCCGAGGTATCCCGAAGTTGTGCATTGGGGTATTTGAAGCCCCTGCCCGAGCTCCTTTTGCACCGAAGTACAGAGGCCCACACTCCACAAGTGAACTATGAGTCCTCTTTCTTCACCGCAGCTCAAGGCACCTTTGCGGTTCCGAGTCCATTGGCTAGTGAGCCCCCACAAAGGCCAATCCTTTGTTTCTTGAGCTTTCTTGGTTGCTCCAGACGTGCTCCCACTCCTCTCCAAAGGAGGAGTCCCTCAGACCTTGCTGGTCTGCACCGAAGCCAATCTTGTCATCTTGCGTGGATTCATGTCGCCAAGGCTTGTTGGGTCCAATCAGGATTCCGACACTACAGTCAGCTAGATCCTTCATGGGACATCTCAAATCCAGCTCCTGGTTGTCGTTGACGCCTCCTAGTCCTCGTGGCTGAAGAGTCAAGATTCACCTCTTTTACCTGAAATCACCCGACATCGGCTGCCATCTTCTCCTCGCAATCCTGGTCACTGGCAAGTGACCCAGACTCTGTCCCCGCTGCTTTCAGGTTCTTCACATCTCTGATCCACCCTTGTATCCACCCGGACTCTTTTCCTCTGGTCGCCTGCAGCATTTCTTCGCAGCTCTCCTTAGGAATCGACGACGAAACCCGACAAAAAAAAATTATGCACCCGGCTTCCCTGGGAGAGGTAACACAAGTACTCCAGTGCTCCCATGGGTCTTGCCTCTCGAAGTGTCCTAGTCTAAAAGGGTTCCATCGTAGTTCACCTCTAAGTGCCCTTAATCATTAAACTTGTAACTTGTTTGTTCTCCATAGAAAGTCAATGGTGATCCTCAGCTGTGTTTAGACACTGCAAGCGTCCCCCGTGGGCCTCCTGCATCCTAACCTTTGGTGGTTCTAGGCAGCCACAGTGATTCCACAGGCCCTAGGCCTGCTTTCCATCTCTCACGTGGTTCTTATACCACTATTTTAGTATATAGTTTTTTGAGGCCCCTAGGACATAACGTATACTGTGCAACTTATCGTATGCTAATTAAGTTCCTTGTATTGTCCTTTTACCTCTGACCTCATAAAGAGTCCAGAGGGGTTGTGTTTAGAATAAATACATATCTATTTGATGTATACCTTGTGTGGTGTGCTGTCATTTGATCATTCAAGAGATTATAATTTGCAAAACAACTTGCTTAACTCACCTCTAAGTCTTAGCCTGAAGGTTGCTCTCCACAGCTACCACTAGGATAGCTTTCTATAAGGTTGACTTTACAACCGCCATCAATAACGGTCGATTAGACTGGTGCAAGGTGCCCACTAGAACTAGTGGACATCATATGCCAGGCTAACTTCTCACACAGGGTACACAGGTCCATGTGCAACTTTAGGGTGCAACCGTCCGTAAATTTCACCGACGGTCTGTAATTTGGGCCTCATGTCCATTGTCCATGAGGATCCCTTATACGGACGCCTTTTGTACGTAATGTTTGCCATCAGAGGGAGCAGCGCTGCTCCCCTGTGAGAAGCCTTAGCCCCTTGATGGGGGCGCCTCGCACCCTTCCTCGGGCACAAGAGCAGCCCCACCCGCCCGATGTCATTCTGTATGGGACTGATGATTGCCACATACAGAATGACAATGGGGCAGTCTGGGGTGTGGCAGCATGTGGCGGCCTCCTCCTGCCTCAGTGTACAGCAGGGCATTCTGTTAGAGAAAAGGTAAAACGCCCATGCTGCAACGTTAGAAATCAGTTTACATCAAGAAGCCTGTAAAGCAAGTTAAAAAGAACGGGTTCTCGTTCTTTCACTGTCTCATCATTTTAGAACTGAAGTATTTTCAATATTATATTCAACAAAGCCAAAGGTTACTGCTTTTTTATTTTAAGCAAACAACAACAATTGACAAAGCCAATAGTCCTCGCTTGTTGTTGGTGTAATGATACTTGCTGTATTTTATATATGGATTCAATGACAGAAACAGCACAGTACCAGTCGGGTGGAACACTGTGCTAAGCACAGATTTTTAGCCTAGTTGTTTTAAAACACGCCCTTAATTATATCGAAAACCCCCTTTGAAGAGACCCCCCAGTTTGTTTACTGCACTTAAAGCCCTGGAAGCAACACAATGCCACAGTCACCTCACATCCTGGCACTGTGCATCATGCATGACTCATGACATCTATATTTTCAGACTGCCTATGTGCAGGGGCATAATGAACCGTCCCCCACCCGACCCCACCCCACCCCTTGCTTTAGGAACCTCAGCAGGGTGAAGTTCTTGATTGGCCTCTTCTGTCTGCAACTCTGAAGACAAAGGCTCAGATCATAATGTAAAAAGGTGGGTGAGTAATTAAGTGAAGATATGTGTGAATGGCTGGATGGATTACTGAAAGGATGAATGGATGAATGAAATGGTGAATGGATAGATAATAAATGAAAGGATGGATGGATGAGTGAATGAGTGGAAGTATGGATGGGAGAAAAGGTAAATAGATGGATGTATGGGTGGACGGGTAGATGAATTGATAAAAGGGTGGATAGCTGTATGAAAGGAAGGATGGATGGATGAGTGAAAGCGTAGATGATTTGGCGAGTGAATGGGTGAATGGATGAGTGAAAGGATGGATGGATAATTTAAAGGGTAGGTGTAAGGATTGATGAGTGAGTGAAAGGGCGTAGATGGACAAAACGATGGATAGATGAGTGAAGAAGTGAAAGGGTGGATGGATGAGAGAACAGATAGATGAATAATAGAGTCAATGGATGGATTCATGAATGGATGATTAGATGGGTGGGTGGGTGGAAAAAAGGATAAGTGAAAGGGGGGTGGAGAGAGAAAGGGAGGATGAATGACTAAAAGGGTGAATGGGTGGATGGATGAGTAAGTGAAAGGATGGCTGGATGGGTGAAAAGGTAAATGGCTCGATGGATGAGTGAATAGATGGATGGGTGGAAGAGTAGATGGATGACTGTACGGATGGATGGTGTGAAAGGGTGGGTAGATGAATAATGGATGGATGAGTGAAAGGGTGGGTGGAGGGATGGATGAGTGAAATGATGGTGGACAGGTTTGCAAATGGTTGAATATGTTTGGCTATAGATGGGCACATAGATGGAAGGATAGAATGAATGGTGAAAGACTGAATGACGGATGAAAGAATGATTATACCTTGTAGCAACCATTATCTTAAGTAACATTTCCTATACATTGACTTTCGCGTTTATATGAGTCCTTGTCTCTACATAATGTGTGTGTGATGTAACGCACTCTGACACCCTGCCCTAAATACTTGAGATGAGTAACACTATAAGAGAAATTAAATACACATGCGAGACGGTCTAAGTAAAGATGAGGGGCACCATTGGAGGGTGGTAGCAAGGCCGGACTGGCCAACCGGGTATCAGGTGTTTCCCTGGGAGGCTGGAAAGGGGGGGGAGCGGTTTAGTTACTGGGGGCTGGCACTGCCAAGTTCCTTATATATCCTGTGGTTTTCAATGAACAATAAAAGCAGCCTCACTTATAATCAGGTGTGGTTCACCATCGTCTGGTGACTAATGTACCTGGTGGAGCGAGATGCCAGTTTTGAATCGTTTAAGGTAGCAAGCAGCGGCCATACTGAAAAACTGTGATGTGCACGATTGTCTCAACCTAATATAAACTTATTTTGACTTGTACTTAAGTGCTTGTCTATTTACTTACTTATATACTTTTGGGCGACCTCCTGTGATGCGTCTGGGAAACTTACCTTTCGTCCCGAAGTTTTGTTGTGAATTTTGATTTTTTGTCCTGAATTTTTGTCCTGAATTTTGACCCTTTGTCCTGAATTTTTACACTCGCCGTCCTAAATTTGCACCCATGCCAGTTGGTCACCTTATGCGCAATCCGCTGATCCAGCGTGGATTTTTTATTCTTAACATCCTTGTAGTCCTGTATTATAATGGCCCAAACCAAAGGACAAGTCAGAGAATTTAAATAAAAAACCTAGATTGGAGCAGCGTATTGCGTATGGACCTGGGAAACTTGAAAGGGCTGTCCAAGCCTGAAGTCTACTCTGGCTCACAACGCAGATGGAGTCCATCCCGCCCGCTGCGCCACCACCACTCTACTGCGCTTACCTGAACCGGCCACCTCTGGAAGTCTGCCCTGGCTCAGAATGCGTGTGGGGTTCATCCCGCCACGCTAACCCACCCCGCTTATCTGAATTGGCCGCCAGTGGAATTTTGCCCCGGCTTACGATGTCAGCATGTTCCAACCAGCCTCAGGCGGGCTGCCCTCTGCCCCCAGGCTCCCAACCATTTCGCCAATCACTGACCCCACCCCCTCCACGGCAGCAACGTAAAGGATCCCAGGTCTTCGGGTGGTGGTAAAAGGACACAGTTCATCAGCACTATGTATCATGATCAGGCGCGCAACACCCATTGGGCTCACTGGGTTTCAGCCCCCCTCATCGTGTGTGCCAGCCCTGGCTGGGACAGCTTTGCGGGCTTGCGACCGTATAGTTGCAGCCGCACTCGAGTACCTCACAGGTCTTTAAAAGACCATTTACTTGTTAATGAGGCTTAAGTTGTGTTTTCGCCCCTTCTTAGAGCCACTCTGCTTATGGCTGGAAGAATTAGCCCCCTAAAATCTTTTTCAGCCCTCCCCCTCCGAAATTTGGCTCTAGTTGCCCGCCTGATCATGATCGAAGAATGGACGTAAAGCATCACACTCACAACCATAAAACATCAACAACCGTAGCTCAGCGCTCCTTTGAGACTCTACCGTCAAACCAGCACCACTGAGACAGCTCATTGTGCTGTGTGGCACAGACCTAGACTTGCCTTGCTCGTGATGTGGGCATCCAAGGCCTTCTACCGTCGTGCCCGGGCTACCCTTGCTACCAATGTGTGGCACCCGAGGCCTTCTACCATCTGCCCTGGCTACCCTTGCTACCGATGCGTGGCACCCAAGGCCTTCCACCGTCATGCCCGGGCTACCCTTGCTTCCAATGTGGGGCACCCGAGGCCTTCTACCGTCATGCCCGGGCTACCCTTGCTACCGATGTGTGGCACCCGAGGCCTTCTACCATCGAGCCCGTGCTACCCTTGCTACCGATGTGCGGCATCTGAGGCCTTCTATGACCATACCTGGGCTGCAAGTAGAGTATCCCCTTTGCCAATCTCCCTTTGCCTCCTTTTTGCCCCTCAGTGTCCTTGGGTTGAGGCAGCCCAAGGACCACCTGTCTGGCGCCCTTCAGAGTTTCTTGGTCTAGTATAAATGGCGCTGACCCGCAATGCTGCTGCCACGCCCGTCTGGATTAGTGGTGTGGGTGGGTGGACAGTGAAGGCGAAGCAGCATCAACAGACACAGCTCTCCGGCCCTTCTGAATTGGGGGCTTCAACCCTCCAGCAGGGCTCCAATTCGCCCATCTCACCCGGGCCCTTATGCTGCATGTGCCGAGGCTCAACTCTACAAGATGGCGGGAAGGGGCAAGTGAGTGAGGGTAGGACCCCCTTCCATCCCCGCTGCCTCCCTCTGCCCACCACGGTGGGCACCTTGGGTGTACGGCAGCACACTGGCACGTTAAGAGCCCGCTGCACCTCCCCAGCCCTTGTCTTCTCGCAGGTACTCACAAGCCATCGGGCTCTGGGTTGGATTCAACATTTGTGGGCTCAGCCTACTTTAGATGGACTGTACCCGTCACCTTACAAAATTCTGTGTGAAGAGGGGGCAGGGTCTTGTGTCGACTGTTGAGAGCTACGTAAGACACACTGTGCTCCTTACCAAGCCCCCCACCCCAAGGAAAAAAAGGTTTATTGAGGCTGATTCCGATGTCCTGAGGTATTTTCACACCTTTTAATGGCCATCAGCTGCCTACAGCCTCTGAAAAGCCCCTGTATAAAGTGGTCTTCAGCTGCTTTCCCTGCCACTGCGTGATTTCGGCTCCTCAATGGGTGACCGTGAGTTGCCCGGTATGCATGGACTGGTGATCGAGAACCAACGTCAAGAGTTATCAAAATCACTACTAGGATGCACATTATATTTTCTAAACTCAGAGAAGACCAAAATTCTCACCCTGGGCTCCACCCCCTCTGCCTCCGACGACTCCTGGTGGCCTCAGACCTTGGACCCCACAGACCACGCACACAATCTGGCCATGATCCTGGACTCGGTTCTGACCATGAACCGCTAGATCAAGGCCCTCGTCCTCCTGATTCTGCACATTATGCCGGCTCCAAAAAATCTTCAAGTGGATTCCCACCGAGTCCAGAAAGACATTCACCCATGCACTCATCAGCAGCAGACTTGACTACGGCAACGCACTCTACGCCAACATCACCCAGAAACTCCTCAAGAAACTGCAAAGCATTCAGAACGCCTCCACCCGACTCATCCTCAATATCCCCTGCCGCAGCCACCCGAGAGACCTGCGCTGGCTCCCAGTCAACAAAAGAATCACCTTCAAGCTCCTCACACACGCCTATAGAGCCCCATATGACCTGGGACCGGCATACCTCAACCACCGCCTCCCATTCCACACACCCGCCAGATACCTTCATTCGCCCATCTGGCCCTGGCTACGGTTCCACGTACCCTCAAGACCACGACTGGTGGAAGGTCCTTCTCCTGCCTCGCTGCACAGACCTGGAGCTCCCTGCTCCTCCTCCTCCGGCAATCACCGTCACTGCCTCGATTCAGGAAGGACCTCGAGAGCTGGCTCCACGACTGACCCACAGCGCCTCTGGTGGACCAGCAGCCCGAGCGCCTTGAGACCCTCACGGGTGAGTAGTCACGCTTTACAAGTCTCTTGATTGATCGATCGTGTGGTCATGCATAGTGCAGGGTGCATCGAGCGGATGCTTCAGGGCGCTAGAGAGCGGCACCATAGTCTGAGGGTCATGTTCTAAAGTACGGTGTGCACAGATGCACGCGTCATGTCTGCGTGACCTGGTTCCGTGACCTTGATATGTGCGGCCTCACCAGGTGCCAGGGCCGTAGCTTCAGGGGGGCTTGGGGTTTTAAACTCCCCTAACAAGTGTCTATTGAATGAATAGTTGGGGAGAGGAGCTGTTAGTTGTCTGGTAAGGTGTCTGTCGCATTTCAGCTGGGACTTTTAAATGCTCACTCACACTCTGGCCTCTGATTGAAGTACTTAACCCTGGTTACTTCGCAGGGTAGTTTCAAGCCCCTCACAGTCACACCCTGCTCTCCTCTGCCTTTCCACTGCCCCCCCCCCCCCCACAACCCCTCGGGGCTGCTCCTCAGATAGTGAATGACAGGATATGCTGGGGTGACATCTGAACTGAGGACCCTCAGTCTTACTGACCGAGCTGCCCCAGAGCCCAGGAGCTTCTGCCTTCCCTCTCCCCCTCCAGAGTGACCCCCCTTCTCTCCACAGACCCCCCTCCCCCCTCCGAGGGGACCCGCCGTCCAAACACTGAAATCGGAAATCAAAACACCTCGAACAGGAAACCACAGAACAACAGCTTTTGGAAGCGAACCTGGAATATTCCAGACTCCTCCAGGTAATGGCAACTGTTTTTTATTCAAACTCAGGGAAAATATTTTGACTTTATTTAAATAGTCATCCTGACCTGTTAGAGATTCCATTCCTCACTCACTGACAGGAACTTTCCAAGGAGAGGGGGGGGGGGGTCAGTAGAGGGTGTCTGTGGGTTTGTGGTCAGGAGAGGGGGGCTGGAGGGCCTTTGAAGGTTGCTCAACGCCGGAGCTGTCCAATGTGTGAGTGGGCAGGCCTGGGGAACCAAACCTGAAGGGATTAGAGAAACATTGACAATTCTACTGTTGGACTCACTTCCAAAGTGTGACACCTGGGACTGGAGGCAAAATCAAACTGCAAGAGGCCACTGAGGCTGGAGAGAAGTGAGACTGACTTCTGTCATGTGAGACTCTCTCCCATTGAGTGACACCTGAGACAGGAGGCAAAATCAAACTGCACGAGGCCTCTGAGACTGGTGAGGAGTGACACTGTCTTTTGACGTGTGAGACTCACTCCCAATGAGTGACACCTGGGACTGGAGGCAAAATCAAACTGCAAGAGGCCACTGAGGCTGGCGAGGAGTGAGACTGTCCTTTGACGTGTGGGACTCACTTCCAAAGAGTGACACCTAGGACAGGAGGCAAAATCAAACTGCAAGAGGCCACTGAGGCTGGCGAGGAGTGAGACTGTCCTTTGACGTGTGGGACTCACTCCCAATGAGTGACACCTGGGACTGGAGGCAAAATCAAACTGCACGAGGCCTCTGAGACTGGTGAGGAGTGACACTGTCTTTTGACATGTGAGACTCACTCCCAATGAGTGACACCTGGGACTGGAGGCAAAATCAAACTGCACGAGGCATCTGAGACTGGTGAGGAGTGACACTGTCTTTTGACGTGTGAGACTCACTCCCAATGAGTGACACCTGGGACTGGAGGCAAAATCAAACTGCAAGAGGCCACTGAGGCTGGCAAGGAGTGAGACTGTCCTTTGACGTGTGGGACTCACTCCCAATGAGTGACACCTGGGGCTGGAGGCAAAATCAAACTGCAAGAGGCCTCTGAGACTGGCGAGGAGTGACACTGTCTTTTGACGTGTGAGACTCACTCCCAATGAGTGATACCTGGGACTGGAGGCAAAATCAAACTGCAAGAGGCCGCTGAGGCTGGCTCATAATAAGACTGACTTCTGATGTGTCAGACTCACTCCCAATGAGTGACACCTGGGACTGGAGGCAAAATCAAACTGCAAGAGGCCACTGAGGCTGGCGAGGAGTAAGACTGTCCTTTGACGTGTGGGACTCACTCCCAATGAGTGACACCTGGGACTGAAGGCAAAATCAAACTGCAAGAGGCCTCTGAGACTGGTGAGGAGTGAGACTGTCCTTTGACGTGTGGGACTCACTCCCAATGAGTGACACCTGGGACTGGAGGCAAAATCAAACTGCACGAGGCCTCTGAGACTGGTGAGAAGTGACACTGTCTTTTGACGTGTGAGACTCACTCCCAATGAGTGACACCTGGGACTGGAGGCAAAATCAAACTGCAAGAGGCCACTGAGGCTGGCGAGGAGTGAGACTGTCCTTTGACGTGTGAGACTCACTCCCAATGAGTGACACCTGGGACTGGAGGCAAAATCAAACTGCACGAGGCCTCTGAGACTGGTGAGGAGTGACACTGTCTTTTGACGTGTGAGACTCACTCCCAATGAGTGACACCTGGGACTGGAGGCAAAATCAAACTGCAAGAGGCCACTGAGGCTGGCGAGGAGTGAGACTGTCCTTTGACGTGTGGGACTCACTCCCAATGAGTGACACCTGGGGCTGGAGGCAAAATCAAACTGCAAGAGGCCTCTGAGACTGGCGAGGAGTGACACTGTCTTTTGACGTCTGAGACTCACTCCCAATGAGTGATACATGGGACTGGAGGCAAAATCAAACTGCAAGAGGCCGCTGAGGCTGGCTCATAATAAGACTGACTTCTGATGTGTCAGACTCACTCCCAATGAGTGACACCTGGGACAGGAGGAAAAATCTAACTGCAAGAGGCCGCTGAGGCTGGAGAGGAGTGACACTGACTTCTGACATGTGAGATTCTCTCCCATTGAGTGACACCTGAGACAGGAGGCAAAATCAAACTGCAAGAGACCACTGAGGCTGGCTAGGAATAAGACTGACTTCTGATATGTGAAACTCACTCCCAGTGAGTGACAGCTCGATCCAGAGTCAAAATCAAACTCAAGAGGCCTCTGAGACTGGCGAGGAGTGAGACTGCCCTTTGACATGTGAGACTCACTCACAATGAGTGATAACTGGGACCGGAGGCAAAATCAAACTTCAAGAGGTCTCTGAGACTGGCGAGGAGTGAGACCGTCCTTTGATGTGTGAGACTCACTTCCAATGAGTGACACCTGTGACCAGAGGCAAATTAAACTGCAAGAGGCCGGTAAGACTGGCGAGGAGTGAGACTGTGCTTTGACGTGTGAGACTCACTCCCAATGAGTGACACCTGGGACCGGCGACAAAATCAAACTGCAAGAGGCCGCGGAGACTGACAAGGAGTGACACTGTCCTTCGATGTGTGAGACTCACTCCCAATGAGTGAGACCTGGGACCGGAGGCATAATCATAACTCAAGAGGCCTCTGAGACTGGTGAGGAGTGACACTGTCCTTTGACCTGTGGGACTCACTCCCAATGAGTGACACCTGTGACCGGAGGCAAAATCAAACTGCAAGAGGCCGCTGAGACTGGCGTGGAGTGAGACTATTCTTTAACATGTGACACTCACTTCCAATAAGAGACACATGGGATGGGAGGCACAAACAAAGTGCAAGAGACTGCGGAGGCTGACTGGCAGGGACACTGACCTCTGATGCGTGAGACGTGCTCCAGGTGAGTGAGACCTGGGTCCAGATTACAGGAAGTGTTGAAAGCACTCAGTGGGGCTCTCCTTCGTCCCTTTGGCAGTACAAGATTTCACTCAGCCACTTTTAAGGCCATGCTGCGTCAAAACCTTGCAGGCGTGACGCACCATGTAGAAGATAGGCCGGTTTGGCACAGTGCTGGAGTTGCGTCATGCCTGCAACACAACTCCAGCACTGCGCCTACCTTATGCTGACAGATGTGACACTCATCTGCCTATCCTTGCGCCATGGGGCGCTACATTGTAAATGAGGCCCATCCGTGGTGGCACAACAATGGCTTTGGGTGTCACATGTTTCTTGGTTTATCCCTGCTGATTTGCAGGGATGCGCAAGGTAACGTAAATCTGTCCCATAATTATTATTTTCTCCCCAGGCCATTCCAGTTTAAGCCCAGCCATATGCAAATCAGTCTTGAACCTGTGCCCAATGGACATAGTCCAGCGAGATGGACTGTTCCCATGAGGGACGGCTGATTGGCAAATGACTGGGTTTAAACTGGAGTGGCTCTGGGGCAGATTTACAAGCCCCTTGCGCCTCTTTTACACTGCCGTTGTGTCACTTTTGTGATGCAGCGGCCGCGCAAAGCCAGCGCCATGCTTCAGGGTATTTACAACATGACGCATCTGGGAGATGCATCACGTTGTAAAGCCCTGCGCCACATTTAGGCGTTTTTGCTCAGGGGGCGTTCCGGCGCAGGAACGCCTCCTAAAAATGGCTGAGTGAAATCTACAAGATTTCACTCAGTCACTTTTAGGGTCATGCTGCGTCAAATCCCTGCGCCTGCTTGAAGCAGGCGTAAGGATTGATGCATAGTTAGAGATAGGGCACCCTCGAGCCTTGCTGGAGCTGCGTCACGCATTTGTCCATTCGAGCGCCACTGTGCGCTGCATTGTAAATACGGTGCATCAGCGGTGGCGCACGGGTGGGCAGATGCGTTGCAACTCTTCTGGCGCATCTCTGCTGATTAGCGTGGGCCGTGAATGGGGGCCCCCAGCGTGGGCCGTGAACGGGCTCCCCAGTGTGAGCCGTGAATGGGGGCCCCCAATGTGGGCCATGAATTGAGTCCCCAGCGGGGGCCTTGAACGGGGTCCACAGTGTGGGCCGTGAACGGGGGCCCCCAGCGTGGGCCATGAATTGGGTCCCCAGCGTGGGCCGTGAACGGGGTCCCCATTGAAGGCTGTGAACGGGGGCCCCCAGCATAGGCCATGATCGGGGGCCCCCAGAACCTTCTTGTGGATAGGTGGCCAATGCAACTCTCTGGTGCTTTGCACTCAGAACAGCGGGCCTCATTTATTAGGTTTTGCCGCAGAGCATCTCCACAGGCCTTCCCGCTGCGCTTCCCTACGGCAAAAGAAAAGGGCAGGAAGGTGCCGTATCTATAAGATACGGCACATTCCTGTCCATTTTTCCCTGCGCCGGCGCACAATGGGCTGCCTGCACCAACGCAGGCACCTTTGCACCATGGAGCAAGGGTGCCTTCGTTGCGGGGATGATTATTTTTGTACAGAAAAGGAATCCTTTCTGTACAAAAATAATCACAAGATGTATTTCCTCTTTCTATGTGTGCTGCAAAATGCAGAACACATAGAAAAAGAAAAAAAACAAGGAGAGATAAAGATATTTCTCCCCGTTGCGCCTCCCCTGGGGAGGCCCAAGCTTTTGGCACTGCCTCAGATGTGCGATTTCTCATAGATTTTGGGTGGTGTCTAAAGGCCATGGATGCTGCTGGGAACGCCCCCAGCAACACCCATTGCAGCCCCTTTAACGCAGAACACTGGGTTAAAGGGACTGATATTTATCAGGCAGCATTGAGCCAGAAAAAGTGGCTGAGTGCTGCCTGATAAAGATCACACAGGCTTCTGCGCCACCGAACGACACAAAAAGTGACGTTAAAATGGCCAAGGGGCCTTATAAATGAGGCCTTATGTCTGGGAAGTCTGCGCACGAGTCTAGTGGCCGAAGCGTGTAGGACGAGGGCCCTGTGAAGCCGTTACAGTAATCCAGTGTAGAGGTTATGAGTACAAACACCAGTTTAAGATATGTAATCAGGGTGAAGCACATGTCAGCAACTGGCTCTACTTGTGGCCGAAAGGACGGAGCAACATCAGATTTTACGCCTCGGTTTCCGACCACTTCAACTGGAGATGGAGGAGGGGCCAAAAATTCCAACTCCTGATGGGGGGGGGGAACAGGGTCTGCTTCCAAACAGGAGTGTTTCTGTTTTGTCTGTTTTGCCCCTCAGGAGGTTATTTTTCATCCATCGAATCACGGGCCTTGTTAACAAGCCCATTGAGACGCCGTGCCTCACTTATATTGATGCACCGGCAGCTCAATAGCCTGGCTCATATTTACAAGGCCACATGAAGTCACCCTTTGTGGCTTTTCATGGTCTTGTAAATATGGTGCTCTTTCAGGCGTTATTCTGCATGAAAGGGGCGTTCCAGGTGTGTTTCCGTGGGTGTTCCAACGCAGCATCCATGGAGCCCAACTCATTGCCAGGTATATGACGTTTTGCAAAGCTGGGAATGCGTCGGAATCCTGCGCCTCCCCAGGGGCAGCAAAGGAGTAGTGCAATGAGGAGAAATACTTTTCTTTCTCCTCGTTTTTTCCTCTCTCTGTGCATTCTGCATTCTTCAGCAAGCATAGGAAGAGGAAAACACCATTAATAATTGTTTTTGTTGAACATGTCCCTACCCGCTCAAAAGCAATCATCCCTGCAACACAGGTACCCTTGCACCGTGGCGCAAGGGTGTCTGGTTGACAAACGACTGCTGTTTGTCCGCCGGCGAAGGGGAGAAGGACAGGAAAGCGCCCTATCTTGTAGATGCACTGCGTTCCAGCCCTTTTATTTTGATGCACAACAGCTCAGCAGGAATGCTTCTTGCGCTGCTGTCCATCAAAATCTTGTAAATGAGAAACCAAAGCAGCTGACCAGTGATACCAAAAGGACTGAGAAAAGAGCGGGCGTACACCAAATGTTAATAATTTCTCTTCCTACGAGAACTTCTCAATAGATACCAACTGTCGCCCGTCGGCATGAAGGATCTGAACCAGGACCACGCCTTGCTAGTGATACCGCCGGAGTATTGAGTGTGAGATGGTATCAAACGTTGCCGATAAGTCCGGAAGGATCAGGACCGCGCTCTATGGCCAGTGTCCAGCGTCATTCTTATTGTATCGGGAACCTCCAGCCTGGCTGACTCCATGGCGTGTCTGGGCCGAAAGCCAGATTGGCACGGGTGAAGATCCAGGGAGTTTTCAAAAAAGGAAGTCAGTTGATCATTTACAATTGTTTCCAAGATTTTGGTTAAGACAGGAAGAAGCGAGAAGGACCTAAAGTTGTCCAGAACCGAAAGGGAGGTTTAACCACTGACACTTTCCGAGGAGCTGGAACTAGAGGCAGAGAAAGGGAGGCATTTAAGATGGGATTAATGCTCGGATTCATTACAGTCATGCTGTGTTACGTTATGTTATGTCATTTTTTATGTTATGGTATATTATATGTTCTGTTATGTCATATGTTATGCTCTGTTATGTCATGTCATAGTTTTATGCTATGCTGTGTGAAGGTATGTTATGTTACATCAATTCATGTCATGTTAGGTTATGTCATGGACAGCATGTGACTCCCACCTCTGATTATGGTAGATTGCGCAAGCCTTGAGCCGTGTCACAGGCGTGGACTGTCTGTGTGTGCATTCTTACATGCCTGTTGGTTGCCTGGGTGTGTGAAAAGGCACGGTGGGTTGTACTGGTTTAGTTTGGTTTACTCTTATTTAGCAGAGTTACCATTGCTACAAACAAGTTATTGCAAGTTCCAAAGTTAAGATCGATTAAAAAACATTATAATATTGCAGTCCGTTAATAAAAATGATTATTCTAGCAGCGTCAGTCTCTTTCTTTGTCAGCTGCAATGCTGATCTGATTTAACATTTTCTTCTCCACTTTTCCCAAAAATGTCACAAGCCTGCAGTTAAGCTGCGTGTCCCCAGGTGAAAAGCACGCTAACACGGCCTGTCTCCGTGTGCGGATGCCTCTCTGATTGAAAAGTGGTTTTAAACGCGGTCTCCTTTCCTCTGTTAGGTCTTTGCACGTACAGATGAGATGCAACATATCTTTCTCCGCTATCCCACACAGACGGCAGTTACAATCAGGTGGGTTTTTCAGCCAATATGGAAAGTGCCTTGTGCATGGCAGCACGCCTAGTCTGTATTTTAAAATTTTAATTTTTAAATGTTTGGTAAAGCCGGAAGCTAAGTACTTTTGTGCAGCCTGAGTAGAGTAAGTGCCCAGGGTCAACCAGCCATGCGACCTCTCTGCTAGGGCTGCCTTATCTTCAATCCAAGATTCAATTTTTACAATTTTCTTTGTAGCTTTTTTGAAAAGACAGTGGCTTGTCGGGGTTGCCCAAAGGCCGGTTAGGCCCAGGATTGACACACTAGTACCTAAATATTTTGCTGCTGGAGATGACTGTTTCTGTTGTAACTCAGTCCATAAGTGCCAGTTTAAGGTGCCTGGTTTAGATTTCCTGACTCTGTCCCAGAAAATAACGGTTGCACCTTTCCTTGCAACAGTCTGTTTTTGCACACCAAACTCAAGCCTGATTTGTGCTGGAGAGAGTCGTGTAGGGAGACCTAAGACCATTCTGTATACTTTAGCAACCACGGTGTCCGAAAGCTTGGAATCCCTTCCTCTCTGTGCCTCGCTCCCGTAAGTTATTGTCGTATTGTCGGAAGAAGTTGTGCTCGTATAACTTCGACCAAAGGGGAGAGTGAGGGGCCCGTTAATCTGGAGTTTAGGTTTCTCATTGACACGGCTAAGGCTATGCCTTTCCTTTTGATTACATCTTTTTGGGTTACAAAATGCCCGCCTTTATCAATAACCCCCCCAGATATTTATACTCTGAGACTGAATCTATTTGGATCTTATCCCAAAACCAGACAGGTATTTTTTTCAGGTTCTTTTTGATTGTCATGGTTTTGGTTTTCTCCAGGTTGATGGTTAAGTTATTAGCCTCAGAGTATTGGGATGTGATGTCTAGAAGACGCTGCAGACCCACCTTCGTTTGACTAATCAATACTAGGTCATCAGCGTAAATGAGACATGGTAGTGGTAAATTCCCAATCTTTGGGGAGTGTGAGTTGCAGGCATTTAATAACGGAATAAGATCTGCAAAAAACAGGTTGAATAGTGTTGGGGCCAGTACACAGCCTTGCTTAAGGCCTTTTGTTGTTGGAATTTTCCTAGATAGCGTTGACCCATTGCTAAGCTTTACTTGCAAGTTGATTAACTGGTTCAATAAATCCTGGGGAATGCCCCAGCCTGCCAGTTTCAACCAGAGTTTCTGTCGGTTCACATAGTCAAAGGCTGCCCGGTAATCGATAAAGCATAAATGTAGTGGTGTTCATGTTGCCTCAGCCTTATCAATTAACAAAGCCATTGTTGTTATGTTTGTCGAGGTCCCCACGGATTTAGAGAAGCCTGTTTGATTTAGTGGAATGATTGAGTTATCTTCCACCCAAAGTTGCAGTTCATCCAGCAGTGTCCCAGCAAAGTATTTTGCATCATTGTCCAAGAGGGCGACTAACTGATAACTTTTGGGGAGGGACTTGTCACTTGATTTGTAGATTGGTGAAATTATCGAGATCCTTCAAGATGGAGGGAGTCGGCCTCTTGTTCTTATTTCCCAGAACAAAGGACTTTCTTATTTCCCAGAACGAAGGACTAAGAGCCTTTGCCCAGTATTCTACGTTTTGTTTATAGAGCACGGGTGAGATTCCGTTAGGCCCCAGAGCCACTGCTTTCCTTCCCTTCTTGATGTACTTATTAATTGTATAGTGGAGAAGTGTGGCTCAGGGGTTAGAGCCGGCAGACCCGGAAGCTGAGATCGGTTCTGGACCAGGGTTCAATTCCCCGCCTCGGCGGGTCTTGGGCTCAAAAATTCCACGGACTTGATAATTCTCGTTCCGGTGCCTACTCGACTCACGGGTTCACACTCTGCGACTCTGGGCAATAGCTTGCTTAATCTCCACTACGGCCCCTCACGGCGGGATGCCTGGCTTTCACCTTGTGGATACCCTGCTGGAGTTATCTCACAGGGGAATACCAGGACGGGTTCCCAAGGCAAGCGCCTTGATGCCTTCGGGTGATACGTGCGCTATATAAATCGCAATACATTTACATTTACATTGATTTTGTATAAACACTTAAGGGAATTAGACCCGATGATTCTCCTTCAAACAGTTCCTCAGAAATTACATTTCCCTGATTGACTTGATGCTTTGAGATCCTATGCCACTTTGTAGAATCTATGCTGGTTTCAGCGTGCGAAGCAGACCTTCCTTGCTTAAAGTGGTTTCCAAGGAAAGTGGCCCAGTCATCTTCAGATATATTTGAAGACAGGCCCTCGTGCGTTGGGTGAGTAAATCTTTTTATAGTTTCCCAAAATCTCGCACTGTTTTTTAGTTTGGTGTCGGCATGCAGTTTTGCCCATAGGGTATCCTCGTTGTTGTGCCTGGCTTCCCAGATCGCTCGCTTTAAGCATGCTTTCTGTTGCCGCACGTCAACAAGTTTTATGATGTCAGTTGATCCTGGCGCACATGCCGCAAAGAGTAATTAATGCCTTTTTTATGGATTTCATCTTACTCTTTTGTTGCATGGTAAAGTTAGCTAGTCCCTGCTTTGTATTAGATTTAATTGGGGCGGAGTAAGTCGTAGCCAAGGCGTGAGTAAAGCTTATCCATTTCTCTATTTCATTGTCCCCAACCCGTGATTCAAATAGACTTTTAACATTTTCCTGAAAGTTATCTTGCGATGCCAGCGTGAATTTTATTTTCCTGAGGTTATTAGTTGCAGTTGTGCTGGGTAAGCCCTTTCATTTTGTAAATCCAGGAATATTTGTAAGCAAAGTAAGTTCCTGGGGCCGGTGATCGCTGTCAGCTTTATCTCCCATATTCAATGAAAACATTTCTTTGAAGAGAGTGAGGGACTCAAAGGTGTAATCCAGCGTTGAATTTTTTGTTAAGGAATGATGAGTAAATGCAGGGTCGTATAGCCTGTGATTCTTCCATTTGTTGCTCGCAGCATAAGATGTTCAAGATCCTCTATAAGAAGCTGACCAACTTTGGAGGGAACTGCTGCTGAATTACTTCCCTGATGCGGTATGTCCCATAACTGGTTATGTCAAGGGACTTCCTCTGCTTTTGATGAGCCAAGTAGATGTAGATTAAAGCCTCCTGTCAGTATCATGTCCGATGTATTGATTTCACTCAAACAAGACTCTACGAAGTTGACCAATTGCCTTGCGTCATCAGATTTTCTCTTAGGATGTATGTATTTATTTATGATTATTATCTCGTTGTGCCTATATTGTCATATGGTTACTACGTTTCTATATATTGTGTTAAGTTAGCATGTGCTTATTAAATGTTTAAACGCCATATTTTCTTTCTGCTTCGGTTTGCACACGACACCTAATTGTTATTGTAGCTTTCAACCTAGACGAAAGATGTGATTTATTTGAGAATAATATGTTATTGCCCTGGTATCAGTCGTGCTTGGTACACTTGGTACAACTGTCTGCACACTGAGAACTGCACACTCTAAGAATAACCTAACACAAGGTTGCTGAAGGCCTCATCCTCGCACCACGTTAGTCATAACACAAATAATGAGGCTGTCAACATTGGGCTCTACGTGGGTTTAAGATAGAGTTACAGAGAATGAAACAACACACTTGATGCTTCGCATGCTGAGAGCTGGTAGCGGTTGATGTGATCTCCTCCTACTGAGAATTAGAGGTATGGGTCCGCCCTGCTAAGAACCCAGATGAGACCTTCTTAGATATAATATAATATGCTAATTAGGGTGCGCGAAATAGAGGTGATACAGAATTCTATAGATCTTTGCATCATAACATGCTATCACCTTTTGCTTATTATGGATTAGTGACTATGCTGCTAACTCTGATTTTTATAATATGTATGTTGATATTATATAAGATACTGCGTTTGAGAATGTTGCATTGAAAAATAAACATTTCAAACTTGCACGTGTGTTCTCTGCCTCCCAGTTTCGGTTTGTAATGATTATATAACGAAAGAGTGTTCATGTGTTCCACGATACCTGAGGTATTCTAAGTTCATGTTCTGGATTGTCTAAGTCATTGGGAAGTATTTACTACCGATGAGACACTGTAGCTAGCTTGGTAAGGGGATTTCTGAAACAATGGTGAGTTCTGGGTCACCCTGGCTCACCCAGGTTCTAGATCTCTGTGCACAGTTCTGTGGGAGAACGGAAACCCTGCTACATGGCGCCCGTACGTTGGTTGGCCTTATATCATGACACTCGAGTAGTATAACATTCAAACCCTAACGCCTTCATTCCCGTTTCCGGAAAACGGCGGTGTCGGAAAAACCTACCTATTTTTGAAATAGGTCTTTTTCAAGCTTGAATCTATCTGTAAAAGGTTTCTTTGAATTACTATCCAGTTGTGCTACAAAGTAATCTTTGTGTTTTCACTTTTCTGTGCTGGCATGGCACAAGCCGTGGACATCCCGCAGCAAGTCGCATTGCGGTGCGTGACCATTTGCGGATGTATGATGTTCCTGTGGAAGGCTTGGCTGTTGTTCTGGTAGTGAGTGCGGAACATGCTTACCCGTACGAACTGTTTTATTCATGGGTGACGTTTCCGCCAGTGGACGCTAATTCTGGAGTGTTCCATTCATACACTGCTACAGCTGTACCGGCTGCGTATGCTCCGTACAGAGCACTGGAAGTTCCTATTGATGCATGGCAGCATGGAGTTTGGTTTGGTGGCGCCCTACCACACTCATTATCGGCTTCGAGGTTAGGTCCTTTGTCCATCCCGGGCACACCTTGGCCCGCTTTGGCTGGGTTCACTCCTCACCCTCAACGCGCCACTTGTAACGTGGCTGATCTGCGGCGGCTTCATGAAGTCGCAGTGGCAGTGATTAGAGCGCTTGTTCATTACACTAGCCGTAATGTTCAAGACGCTGCCCCACGGGGCGCACAGCTTAGGGCAGAACATGCTGGTCTGAAAATCAATCCGGTCATGGTAAATTCCGTGATGGGTAAAAAGCCCCAGGAAAAGGATGATTTTCCTTTCTGGCTTGCTGAGAAATTCGGCCAGCTGGAAGCTGTGTTTCCCAACACGAGTCCGGGTGATAAACACCGGATTCTTACACTAAGTTTGCCGAAGGATTTGGCTCCTGAACTTGTTGACTGTGAGACCTGGGGCAAGACTTTTGCAGCGGTCTATTCGAGGTGCTATGGCTCCCCGTCTGTGACCAATCTAGGTGGGGTCCTTAAACGTGTTCAAGACGAACACGGACCGGAGTCGGCTGTTGAATTGGGTATGCGCCTGTGTGGCTCCTTTGATGTAGTTTGCGATCTGATCCTTGCGAATGTCAAGGGGGATGCAGTGAACTTTCAGGTTGTTAACGCATTGGCGTTGGTTCCCGAGGCCGAACGACCCCGACGGTTGGCAAGGATAATTGTAGCTGCTTACAAAATGGTTGGCCGCAATGCAATGGGGGTTAAAGCTTTTCCTGATAAGGAGAAGAAACAGCCCCAGGGTCAAACTTCGGAAACTAGTGGTCAACAAAAGTCCAAGAAGCAAAATTGGCCTAAAAAGCAGAATCAGGGTAAGCAACAACAACAACAAACACAGGTTTCTGCTCCTGCGTCTCCGTTGCCTGCGCAGTCGGATCGTGTTTATGATTTGCGCGACCGCGCGATGATTAAATCGCCTGAGAGGTTTCAGGCTTCTGACCAACGCTCTCCTCGTTCCTTTCAGGACTCATCGGCTCCATCAACCGGTGGTGGAGGGGGCGGCAGGGGCCGGGGTGGCCAGCAAGGACGTGGTCACCCCCGCCCGCGAAACAGTGGAGAGCAGCAGGAAGGCTCTACGCCCAAGAGACCACAGTTTGCCACGAAGAAAGTCGCCGCCCTGACAGCGCATCGTTATGCCCCAGATAGTGAGAACGCGGCTTCGGAATCTGACGTGGGCTCTGACCTTGCTGGACAGCGCAGCAGAGATTACCATAGTGAGAGAGGCCCTCCGTCCACTGTTGAAGGTGACAGCGACTGATACTTATGTTGTGATTGAAACTGCTGACACGCATGTTGCTCCCCCTGAACGACTTTTTGAAATTGTCCTGTTAATTGAAGGTGACATGCAGCGAACTGTAAAAGGGGTATTTTGGGAAAATCTCTCGTCTACGTATGACATTTTGCTTTCGGAGGCGGACTGGCCCCCACCTTTTGTTCTCGCAGCTCCGCGAGGGGAGGAGGTAATCCTGCCCAGTTTCGCGCACACTGTACCGAGAATGGAAGCGCTGCATTTTGCAGAAGAGTGGGCTCTGGCGCTTGCGCCAGCTGTGTACCGCAATCAGTGTGGCTGGGATAAATTGTCTCCGAGCCACGAGATTCCTTTACGGTCTCAACCACAGCCTCAGCCTCAATATCCCATACGGCGTGAAGCCAAAGCTTCAGTCGCGGCTATCCTTGAACAATTGGAATATCAAGGTGTAATTGAAACGTATGTGTCACCGATGAATAACCCCCTTTTTACTGCAAACAAGCCGGACGGCTCATATCGTTTGGTTTTGGATTATAGGCATTTGAACTCGCATTGCCGTAACTGCGCAGTACAGAATACTCATGGCTCTGCGTTAGTGAATAGTCTTGAGCGTAAACGGTTCAAAACCACGCTTGACATTTCCAATGGTTTTTATGCCCATAGATTAGACGGTCTAAGTTCCCAATGGACCAGTTTTACATGCGGCGGTGTGCAAAAAATGTTTCGGCGTCTTCCAATGGGCTATAAGAACAGTCCTGGAGTATTCTCCGCCCGCATTGTCTCTCTTCTGGAGAGCTTCGACCCAGTTGCTTGTTCGTATGTGGATGACATTTATCTCACAGACGACGATCTTTGGGAGCATCTGTGTCGAGTAAATAGCATAATTTGTAACTTTGCAGACATTGGTTACAAGTTTAACTTTGCAAAGTCGCACATTGCAGAGTACACAGTGTTGTTCCTCGGTTACGAGCTTAACAACGAGGGAAAAGGGTTAGCCCCTCACTTCCTGGAGAAATGCGCACAATTGCGCTCTCCGACAACACTGAAAAAATTACAGTCTTTGCTGGGATTTTTGAATTTCGGGAGAACATACATTCCGGAATATGCCCAGCGTATCAAGCCTTTGTATGCTTTGATACAACCATCTTTTTCCAAATCATGCTGGCTGCCTGAGCATTCGGCCATTCTGCAGTCTTTGCAGGCTGATTTGCTCGCTTCTGAATACTTACAAACTCGTGATAACCAGACCAACCTGGTGATAAGGATTATCCTTGGGGCGGTGGGTTTCACGTACCTGACTTTTAATGAAGGAGATACAGTACCTATTGCTTACAAGTCACACTTGTACACTTCGGCTGAACTGCGATTTTCCACTGTAGAAAAAATTTTAACGGCTGTGCAGATGGCGATTCTTAAAGAAGGTGCCCTGTCACAAGGAAAACGCATGTTGGTTGTTACCCCGTGTCCTGCCTTAGAGGCGGTTACGAAAGCCAGTGTACCTAATTCCAAAGCTTTGCACCCTCGGTGGATTCAATGGGCTGCATCCTTGACGTCCCAGGATGTCACGTTTATTTTTGACGCCACTTTACGGTCGCAGGAGTATTTACAGTATGAATTTGTTCATCCTGCTCCGTTAGCAATGCGGCCGTTGGAGGATTTCCATTGCATCATTTACACTGATGGTTCGGCGCAGGTTGCGCATGGCTCTAAACATGCCTACGTTTCCGCTTGCGCCATTGTGGTCGGTGCCATGGTGAACAATGAGTTCAAGTCCAGTGTCGTGCAGACGCTTGGGGACTGCACCGCACAATTAGCAGAGCTTCGTGCTCTGATGCTTGCATTGGAGTACGCAGATCCTAGTGTGACGACTTTGATCCTAAGTGACTCATACTACTGTGTCCAGTCTTACAATGAAAACTTGTTCTTTTGGACTCAGAATGAATTTCGTGATTCCAAAGGTAGCACAATAAAACATAAAATGATCTGGGTCCGAGTGGCGGAACTTAAAGAGAAGTTGCCACTCGTGTTTGTGATTCATACTCTCGGTCATCAGCGCGTGGGGGTCCACGCTGTTGGCAATTCGCTTGCTGATGAAGCAGCGAAGTCAGCAGTATCGAAATACTTAGTTGCAGCAGTCACAAGGTCCAAAAGCAAAATAGATGATGACATCTTGGCAGCAGTTGCTGCAACAGTGAAGGGAAGTAAATATCCTGCGGGGTTCCCTTCTAAATACACATACCACTTAAGTCCCGATAAGGTTCCTTATGTGAAAATCCCTGATGTTGGCGAACGTCTAGTTCCCAACTCAGATCGCAGGGCTGCTTTGATTACAGCGGCTCATGAAGGTGTGGCGTCTGCGCATGCGGGCGTCTCAGCCACTGTAACTCAGCTACAACAGAGGTTCTGGTGGCGGGGACTGTACAAACAGACGCGCGATTATGTCCTTCAATGTGACATTTGCCAGCAGATTAAGCCTTCAACTGCTGCGCGTCCGCCTCAGACACAGTTGTACATCTCGAATAAACCACTTGGATGCGTTTATTTGGATCACTGCGGTCCATTTTCTTCTGATACTGCGTATAAGTACATCTTAGTAGCAGTTGATTCATGCACACGCTTTGTGTGGGTTTGGCCTCATCGGAGCGCTGATTCACGTACTGTCATTAAGGATTTGCGAGTCTTTGTGGGAATTTTTGCCTGTGGTACTTTCCATTCGGATCAGGGTCCGGCTTTCGCCTCTAAGGCGTATAAGGATGCTATGGTTTCGATGGGGGTCCAAGTCAAGTTTTCGAGCCCCTACAGACCTGAGTGTAATAGTGTAGTTGAACGAATGAACCGCGACTTAAAGCAATCTTTGACAGCTCGAGTTATAGGCACTGTCAGAAACTGGTTAGCCCACCTCATGGGCGTGCAGCGTGCGCTTAATAATCTCCCTAGAAGGTCTCTGGGTGGGCGGACCCCATACGAAATGCTCTTTGGTATCAAGATGTATGTACCTGACCTCGATGGGCTAGACTCCAAGGCCCAGGCCACGGCCTTTGACGTAGATGAACATTGCAATGTTTTACAGAATCTACAAAAGACCAGAGACAGTCTTGCAAAGGAACATTTGCCCTCCACATCGGATGATGCGCTGCAGATCCCGGTAGTTGGCTGGCTACCCCAAGTTGGAGAACTGGTTCGAGAGAAGATCGATAACAAGAAAGAGTTTGGTCCCTCATATCGAGCACCGGTTCGAGTTCTTGGAGTGAAGGGCACAAGAACAGTCATTTTGCCACCACTTCCTGGTCGTAAGGAAAACAGATTTATTTCTATTGACAATGTCAAGACACACAGGGTGGCCGATTCTTCATAGCATGACACCGGCTGTATCCTGTCCTTCCATGGTGAGGCACTCTGTACTAGCAATAACATCTGGCGCAGAACAGGAGGTGTCCCTCGAGATGCCTGCCATATCCAGTCCTTTATTAAATACTATTCCTGTTACTGACATTGATGAGTTGAACTACACTTATACTGCTGATTTATCGATGCCTGATTTGCAGACCCGTTTGGCCAACCAGTCCAGATTCTCTTTTGACTCTGTTTCGGAACCTTCAAAGAAACCCTCAAACATTGCAAGATATGCCACGTTGTTTAAAAAACTTTTTTTAATTCCCCCTTGGACATACATTTGGTTGATCCTATTTTCATTTTATCTTTTTATGTCAATTGGTTTTGTGTTTTATTTTTTCCGTCTGATTGATGGTCACTACGTTAAAGAAAGAACAGGAATTCGGTACCTTAATGGAACATTGGCCCCTCTTTCCTCTTCACATTCAGCGCACAGACTGAAACGAAACTTAAATACAGTTAACATTACTGCTTGGCCTGTCCTTGATGGGATTGGGTGGGATGCGTTTAGGTTTCAGATACATGGGCCCACTGAAGTGATTAATGTTCCAAATGTGCTTAGAGTAAACATGGGAGATGTGATTAAACAAAATATACGTTCTGATGATTGGGATATTCAGGCCGTAGAAGCATTATTCTCTGATTTGAAGTATTATGCTGCCTTCGATGCTGAGGATCTGTATACAGATTCTATTAATTATGGCGATTTGTTTTGTTTTCAACACTATGGTAATCATTTTTTACATAAAACAAATTCCAGGAGGGTTGCTGTAAATTATACACAATGGGAACATTGCCCTGCTCCATTAGGTGGCAGCTCCAATACGTTTCTGAAAAAATACACCTATTTTACAGACTTTAATCAATCAAATCCCGAGTCATTCTATTTTAAAATGACACAAAAGCCCATGTCCAAAGTTAAACTTACAGATACAAAAATGCTGTATTCGGCGTCCTTTCTAGACAAGTTGGCTGTAGATGGCTACGAGTTTTGGAAAGGAACAATTGACCTGAAATCGGTTTGGGGTACCAAAGATTGGCAGGTACAAGGCACTGAGGCTTTGCACCGTGCATGTCTCATCCCGTATCACATGTTGTTTTTAAATTCAACCATTTTCCAAACAACATGCTTTGGATTGGCTACTTCAAAAAAATTAAATACACCGCCCATCCCAGATTTAGAGGAATATACCGGTTGGGGAAATTTTACTGATTTGTCCATTCATGAGTTGCAAACTCTTTTACACAATTCGTCCTTTAACATTTCCAGTTTGGATTCCAAGGGTTGGCTGGTGTGGCATAGGAGTGCTGATTCTTGCCAACGCTGTTTTCTGGGTTTGGCTGAGGGGTTCACAGAAGTCAGACTCGATCCCCGTTTTGAAGAAGACTATACTGTCACGACTTATTCTGTGGGGAAGCTGTGTCAGAATTGGTTACAACATTCCACATTAGCTGCAGTTAAACTACATCTGTCTCTATTGAATGATAATGTGGATTTGAACGATTTTATAAAAGGCCCAGCTAAAGGTAGATCTAAACGATGGCTGTATGCGATTTACAATGAAATTTGGAAAGTCACCCAGGTTGAGGCTGCTAAACGCCTGAGAGCTATTGATCAAGCAAATTTAGAAAAGGTGCTTGCAGTTGTTGATAACAGTATTAACACGCTTTCTTCCCGGATTTACACGTTAAACAATATTGTGTCTTCTGTTGTTGACATTGTACATGATGAAGTGTCCGTGTTATATCATGGTCAAAATCAATTACGTTCTGTGATGCAGTTTGCTTAGACACTACAAACTCTTAAGTCTGGTCGAGTGCCTTGGAATTTTATGAACGTCTCATCACTATTTGCCCCATTTAATCTGACTGAAAAACAGCGCATGCTATCAATGAGAGATGCGACATTTTCTATGTTACACATTGAAAAATTAGAATCCTTGCCTTTTTCTGTGGCTGAGGTGACCGCTGCTACATGGCTTATCCATGGTGTCATTACCTTACCTTTTGCTTTGTATAAATTTACAAATTGTATGAAATATATAGCCATAGGGAGATATGAACCATTAGGCAGTGCTTTTCTCCATGAGACGTGGTCTTTACCATACACTTATAGATGCCTAAAAGAGGGAAATGAACTGAATCTGAATGGTGAAGAATGTACACAGTCGCCTGACCGCTCACTAATATGCAGACACATCCAGTTGCATGGTTCTTGTAATCAGGACAAACCTAATTTGGCCTGTGTTTTGAAAGGGACACCAGTTCCTGCAATAGTTCCCACGTTCACTTTGTTGTCCAACGGTAGTTATTTACTTTTGAATAACGAATTTTGTTGTGGGTTAGAGGCCGGTATCGCATATGTGGTTACCGTGTCAGAAAGGGTGGTTTGCTGCAAGAATGTGTTATATCCACCCACGCATGGGAATTCAGATGTTTTAATTTGGCCAAGAATACCAACCTTGAAAGCTGAGTTCAATGGGTTAAGCTGTATAAGAGCCCTATTGTCTCAAAAGCAGGTGGCCCTGAGCTCTGCCCGCGAAACTTATGTCCTTCACATAGCAAACACACGCACAGAAGTACAGGCACTTTTAAGTACTGATTTGCCGTTTCATTTCTGCGAGCTGGTTCATCAAATCTTCAATGCCTCCTCCACAACGAGCCTGGCTCATTTTTTTAAAATGGTTAGCAGTGGTCTCGTGAGTACATTTGAAAAAGTATTTGGTATTATCCCTGCGTTCTTTCATTCTATATTCGCAAGCCTGTTTGGCGGATTTCCTGTTTTGCTGGCTTTGGCTGCAGGCGTTCTGGTGATATTTTGCTTTCTAAAACATGGATGCCCGTCCTGCACAAGGAAACGCTCAGCACCTACTGATGCAGTTTCGCAACCGGATGCTTGATTACTATGGCTCCCTGCCGCTTGCGACTTTAAGCACGGCTTTTGGATTATCCTTCAGATTTTCCTATTTCACATGTGTCCAGCCCGTGTTTCATTGCCTGAGCTGTGATTTCGACTGGGCCATTGATTTGTGTCTCTGTTTACCGACTTCTCCTGACGTCAACTTTGATCAGCTGATGTACCCCGTAGTGGCTCACGAGTTGGTCTGTGCTGGCGAAAGGGTTATGGCTGTGGCAGCGATGCATGGACTAATGGGTCAGTGGGACATATTCGCAGCGGCGCATGACTTTCTGGCACAGAGCGTTCTTGAGAACCCACTGAGTTGTCCTCTGATGTTGCTAGAGGAATCGGTGTTGGAGGAGCACGTATGTTCTTTCCCATTGCTTAATTGGATGGCTGAACTGTTTTCGGATGATGACAGTGATTTCATGTTGGAAGCTGTGGCTACCTATTTTGCATATTTATTCAACGAGGAATGACTCTGAATACTTCCATCATTATGGCACGTGACTTTTTAGTAATTCTGAATGGTGCCTCTTTCAATACGAACATTCGATTCTTTCATATGTTCTAGGCCTATTAACTGAGAGTAGGCCTTAAGTTCAACTTTTTATATTTTGTGTGGCCACTATAGGGATTTATACATATATTTTGTTTTTAAATTTTACATACTTTTGCATACATTTAGCTTGGCTCAATATCATTGAACTCTGCTTTCATGTCCTGCCTCTCATAGAGTATTGGCTTATATTTTTCTTTTCTAACCGTCCTCGGATCATTGGGGGGGTGTCATATAGTTACTACGTTTCTATATATTGTGTTAAGTTAGCATGTGCTTATTAAATGTTTAAACGCCATATTTTCTTTCTGCTTCAGTTTGCACACGACACCTAATTGTTATTGTAGCTTTCAACCTAGACGAAAGATGTGATTTATTTGAGAATAATATGTTATTGCCCTGGTATCAGTCGTGCTTGGTACACTTGGTACAACTGTCTGCACACTGAGAACTGCACACTCTAAGAATAACCTAACACAAGGTTTCTGAAGGCCTGATCCTCGCACCACGTTAGTCATAACACAAATAATGAGGCTGCCAACATTGGGCTCTACGTGAGTTTAAGATAGAGTTACAGAGAATGAAACAACACACTTGATGCTTCGCATGCTGAGAGCTGGTAGCGGTTGATGTGATCTCCTCCTACTGAGAATTAGAGGTATGGGTCCGCCCTGCTAAGAACCCAGATGAGACCTTCTTAGATATAATATAATATGCTAATTAGGGTGCGCGAAATAGAGGTGATACAGAATTCTATAGATCTTTGCATCATAACATGCTATCACCTTTTGCTTATTATGGATTAGTGACTATGCTGCTAACTCTGATTTTTATAATATGTATGTTGATATTATATAAGATACTGCGTTTGAGAATGTTGCATTGAAAAATAAACATTTCAAACTTGCACGTGTGTTCTCTGCCTCCCAGTTTCGGTTTGTAATGATTATATAACGAAAGAGTGTTCATGTGTTCCACGATACCTGAGGTATTCTAAGTTCATGTTCTGGATTGTCTAAGTCATTGGGAAGTATTTACTACCGATGAGAGACTGTAGCTAGCTTGGTAAGGGGATTTCTGAAACAAAGGTGAGTTCTGGGTCACCCTGACTCACCCAGGTTCTAGATCTCTGTGCACAGTTCTGTGGGAGAACGGAAACCCTGCTACAATATGATGGCCTTTTTATGGATGAGATTTTAATAGCGTTAGTTTCCAGAGTTAGAGCAACTTGATGGGCTGAATTTGTGCAGTAGTTGCTTACATAAGCCACCAGACCACCCTGGAGGTGACCGAATTTTGCTCTTCTAAGAGCTTGGGCAAAGAACCTTAGATATCCTTGTCGGTGAGGTGGATCCGTTAACCATGTCTCCTGGAGGGCATTGATGTGGAACGACTTTCGATAACTCATGGTGGCGCAGTCTGGCAACTTGCTGTTTAAGCCATTGATGTTCCAGGAGCATATCCGTAATAGATTTATTTCACCTTCTAAGAGATTATGCCTGCTATCCTGTCATTTACTTATTTCATGCTTGGAGACTGCCACTCCCATGGGCCATCTTGGTCTTCGTAGCAGAGGTCTCGATAGGAGTGATTCTGACGGTGGCTGCCATTGTCCTGAGACTGCCTCAGGTTGATCGGTGAGGGACCCCTTGCCCCTCTCAATATTGATTTAGAGGCGTTAGGTCGTTCGGACGCCCGACCATCCCCTTGATTTTGTAATAGAGGTGCTGGATAACCAGAAGAGGTGAAGGGTTTTAGTTCTATGCCCCAATTTTCAAATATCTATGATTCCAACAAGATTTTTTGGGCAATGAGTTCCGACCCCCATGTTGTCCGTGTGGACTCACCCCCACTTAATAATAATAATAATAAAGGGGTTTATAAAGCGCCTGGTGACGCCCTCCCGGTGTGTCCCCGCGCTGTGGAGAGAGATTCAGAGCAAGGTGAAAAAAAGAGGCAGGAACTTAAAGAGAAAATAGGTAGGTCTTCAAGAGTTTTCTGAATTTGGTTTCAGTGTCCGCTAGCCTAATGATCATAGGGAGAGAGTTCCATTTGTTGGCTGCCAACACACGAAAGGAACGACCTCCCATTCTGGCTTTTTTTATGCGGGGGATTATGAGTAGGCCTGTTCCCCTAGAGCGAAGGGTTCTATTAGGCTCGTAGGGGAAGGCCAGATCTGTCAGGTAGGAAGGAGCTTTGTGCGTGATGATCCTATAGCACATGAGGAGCGCTTTAAATAGGATTCTCTTTTTTATAGGCAGCCAATGGAGAGTGGCCAGGGTAGGTTTTGAGGCAGCTCTTTTAGGGAGTCTAAGGACTAGACGTGCTGCCGTGTTTTGGAGCACCTGCAGTCTCCTGATGTTCTTTTCAGTAGTTCCTAGAAGTAGCACATTGCCGTAGTCTATTCGTGAGGTTACTAGGGCTTGAGTCATGGTACGTCTGGCCTCAAGAGGAAGGAGGTCCAGAGTGCGGTTGAGGGTTTTCATAACCCCGAAGCATTTCCCTACAACTTTATGGACATGGCTGTCGAAAGAAAGTTTGGGATCAACCCAGATACCCAGGTTCTTAGCTTCCCTACAAGGAGTGGGTAGGGGCCCAAGACAGGATGGCCACCATTCTTTAGTCCAGCTAGTATCCTTGCCTCCTATCACCTCAGTTTTAGAGCCATTTAGCTTGAGGCAGTGTTGGGTCATCCAACCTGCAAGATGCTGCATACAGGTTTTAAAGTTGTCAGCAGCTGTGGAGGGAGCTTGAGACAGAGAGATAAGCAGTTGGGTATCGTTGGCGTAGGAGACTAATTCTACGCCGTACGATTGAACCACCTCTGCCAGCGGAGCCATATAGAGGTTGAACAGGGTGGGACTCAGGGCAGAGCCCTGAGGCACCCCTTGTTTTAAGGCTATGCTGTCCGAGAGGAGAGTGCCTCTCTGAACCTGAAAGCAGCGGTCGGTGAGAAATGCTTTCAACCAACCCAGTGCCGCCTTGGTGACCCCGGCTTTGTTTAGACACTGTAGCAAGATGGAGTGAGCTACAGTGTCAAACGCGGCACTGAGGTCCAGCATAATAAGTGCCATAGTGTGACCCTCATCTGCTCCTGCCCGTAGAGTTTCGGTCGCTCTTAAGAGAGCTGTCTCGGTGGAGTAGCCCGACCTAAAACCATATTGCGAGCTATGGAGAGCATTGTTGGATTCAAGATGAGCCATAAGTTAATTATTGGCTATTTTGTCCGCCACTTTTGCCAGGTAAGGTAGCAGAAAGATGGGTCGCAAGTTTTCCAAGGTGTCCTGGCTCACATTGGGCTTCTTTTTTATAGGGAGTACAATAGCCTTCTCCCATTCTTCAGGAAGACAAGCTGAAGCAAAGGAAACTTGGAGCACATGTCTAAAGTATGGCTCCAATACCGTTAGACTTGCACCTAGTACCTTAGGAGGAGCAGGATCCCGGGGGGAGCCCGATGTAATACTTTTGCAGATGTTCGTGAGTATTGCAGGAGGAGGGACCGAGAAACATCGTAGGCGTGACTCTGTGAGAGCGGAACCTTCACTCTCTTCAAAGCCATGACCAGATGTCAGATTACCAGAGAAATTGGCATATATGTCAGTTATCTTACCAGCAAAGTATTTGGCAATTTTGTTGCACGTTTCCACCGAATCACTGTGGGACATGTTATCAGTAGTTACCACAGATTGATTGATAAACTCAACTTAGTCCAAATCTTTTGAGTTTACTTCCCTTAGTGAGGGTATATGTGAAAATAAGCGAAGAATATTACCGCGATTCAGTTTGTCATGAGCCCCTCTAGATCTATTTACTGGAACAAATTCAATTTTTTTCATATTCCTAATGTTTTTTTTTTACTGGATTATCACTTTGTGGTCTGTTGATACACTCATGGGTGTTTGTACTTGGGTTAAATGACTTTACAATAGTTCCTTGCCTGCTCTGAGTATCTGAAGACGTATTTATGGCAGCCTCAGCATAGAGCTGCCTCGTAGATTCCACGCAGGTAGACTCAGTTCTGAAAATCTCATCTTTAGGTTCTATATGTTCATCTTCTCCAATTTTGGGAGCAGAGACCGGCAGATAGGTTGGCGTCCTTCCTAATTGCTGGTCAGGCTGGGTACCAGAGATGGTGATTGTAGAAAGTTTGCTGTCTTTAACTGTACTTCCTGCAAATGATCGATGGAAAATAAGATCCTGTGCAATAGGATCTTTTATCTTCATTCCATGTGGTAATAGTTGATATTCAGCTTCTTCCCTGGGTAAATCGCAGTCCTTGGGAGTTCGGGTTCTTCCGATTCCCCCTGATGAATTTTGTTGCGTGCAGCCCGCTAAAGCCGGCTCTTGTTTGAAGTTTGAGAGCAACCCTGACCCGGTGCTCGATGTCCTCAGATGTAGATTGCCCTTCTCCTCTAAAGGACTTTGATTAACTAAGTCAGGTTTAGGAGATGGAAGATGATTGAAAAGACGAGCAAAATCCTCCTTTTTTGTGATTATTTTTTGGTTCCTGCCTTTTCTCCTCTGAGTCCGCCTTCGTTTGGCATTAGAGGTTGCCCTTGTTTCTGCTGGCTTTTCTTCCAGACCCCAAGAGAGTCCTGTTGCTAGTTCCAGCTTCTTAATGTCCTTGTCTTTAATTGGAGATCCTGTGCTTACAGGGTTTGCGAAGGCTTTATCAGACATTGGTCTTTCATGTTATTTATGATTGTTCCATGCTTGACTTCCACCGGGTAGGAGGCCTTTTTGCTGTGCTCGGTGTTATTCCGTGCGGACTCTTTAACTTCGGCGCACATGTCCTCCAATATCAGGGGGAGAGAAGTACGTTTGTCAACTATTGGGCCGCAGCCGCAGTTTATTTCCCACGAGAGCTCTGGAAGAGTAGGTTCCGTGCGCCGAGTTTTTCGTAAATTGCCACCACAAACACAGCCAATGTGTTTAAAAAGTTAACTGGGCGTCCATTTTGTCCGACTGGTATTGGAGTGCTTCTACCAACAGTTGCGCTGTCTTTAGTAAGCTGGCCCAGGCGTTTTCAGAGTTCAGCTGCTGGTGAGCTTTGGTTCCTAACTCGGGTGTTAGTGAGAGGGCCTCCCTGCCCCGAGGCTCTTTCAGTTTTATGTTCTCTGCTGGAGTTTTTACCACTGAAGGGGAATTATGGGTATTTAACTTGAGTTTCTCCGGGGTTTGTTGTATGTGGTTTATCAATGAGTTATCCCAATCCCCCTCATCCAACTTCTGTATTTCCTTCACGTTTTCAGGCTTATGTCCAAGTACAGGTTCACTGATGTGCGGCGTTGATGACAATAATTGACAAAACTTTGGCGATGGCGTCAAGCTGACCCTAGGTTTTTTAATACTAATGGGTGGAGAACCTATTTCTATTATGGACTGATCCTGGTTTGCTATGCAGTTACTCCCCAAACCCCTGCTGTAGGTTCTCGCTGCGTCCTTCTCCTTGTTATGTCCTTGAGGTGTTACCGTCTTGTTTGATGTTTCTAATTCGCTTGATGAAATTGCTTTTGATATATCGGCTTCTAGGTCATCCTGCGGAGCCTGCTGTAGTGGCAATAGTTTCATTTTGCGTTGTGCAGCTGATCTTAGGTCCAAAGTGCTCTGTGGATTGTGAGTTGGTTTATTTGATCCGGGGATACCTTTCATGCCAATTGTTGCTCTTTGGTCTTTGGCTGGAGGCATTTTCCCCCTATTATCTGAGAATATGAACGGTGAAATCAGAGTTTTAAGGCCTTGTGCTGCGATTGAACTTGATAAAAGAGCATCCCCCGGATTTTTTAGGAACTGAAATTGTGTGTAGATTTTGGGCTGTGACCATTTTTGACACTTTGGGGTGTGTCCTTCCTCCAGGATAATGCCACTTCTTATATTCAAACCCACGTCTGGGGATAGTCTGCTGGTTCCAGATGTGTTTTGGGTAAGTGACTCGGCCAAGCTATCCTTAGATGACAGTGGTTCCCTTTTGCGCTTGCTCATTTTTTCTCTTTTTTTGTTCCAGATGAGCACCCCTAACCCTACCAGATCTCATTTCTTTGTTAGGGGTGATGACAGAAATGTTGGTTGGCCTCCCTGACTTTGGCCTTTATTCAGTTTTTCACACACACAGATCTCATAGTGCAATTTCAAGTCGTCAACACGCTAAACTTCTCCCCCTGATCGAAAAGCCTACGGCTGATCCACTGCTCCCTTCAAACTATCGCCCCATTTCCCTTCTCCCAGCTCTTGCTAAGGTCTGCAAGAAGGTGGCGTTTAGACAACTGGAGAAATTTGTGGAAGCATCATAGGCCCTGCACCCTGCGCAATCTGGGTTCAGATCATCTTTTAGCACGGAGACAGCGCTTGTAGAGGTCTCAGAGGCTATTAAAAAATGCCTTGATGGGGGCGGCAGAGCGGCTCTAATTTTATTGGACCTCTCTGCCGCGTTCGACACTGTTCCCCATCTCAAGCTCCTCTCCAGGTTGTCGAACATCGGCATTGAAGACTTGGCACCAAGATGGGTGGAATCATTTCTTAAAGATCGCTTCTAACAAGTATGGTTGCCCCCATTCCACTCGTCTGATAATAAAGTGGAAACTGGGGTCCCACAGGGCTCAACACTCAGCCCTCTACTTTTTAATATTTATATGACCCCTCTGATTTATCTAGCTAAGAGTTTGGGTGCAAAAATTATGGCATACGCCGATGACACCCAACTTCTCTTCACCTGGAAAGGCAATGATCTACAGACTGAGCAAGACCAGCACTGTTTGTCATCAGTATTTGCCTGGCTGGCCCAGGCCAGTCTGAAAAGTAATGAGGAGAAATCTGAAATACTCCTTTACGGACAATTCCCCATAGGTTTCAAAGAATCATTGTGGCCCACAGGATCACCCTGCCCCAAAGGTGACTGTGGGTTAGCAAAAAACTTGGGGATTTGGTTTGGGGCAGATATGTGCTTCCGTGAACAGATCACAAGATTGGCGAAAATCTGTTTTGGCACCCTCACAACCCTAAGACAATTCCTTCCCCTCCTACCTAGAGCTACTAGAGAGGCTGTGGTCAGAGCTCTCATACTCTCGTGCCTGGATTACGCCAATGCCCTCTATATTGGCTCTCCTGAGTTTCTCTTAGGGAAGCTACAGGTGGTGCAAAACGCAGCGGTCAGGCTCCTCTTTGACATCCCTAGGAGACTAAGTGTCCGCAAACAAATATGCGACCTCCATTGGCTCCCGGTTTCCCAAAGAGTATGTTTCAGGGCCCTGGTCTTGGCTCATAAAGCCCTCCATGGCCCTTGTCCAGCCTACCTGAGGGCTAGGTTTAAGTTTTATCAGCCGGCGCGTCAACTTCGATCGGCAACACTCAGAAGCCTGGTTGTCCCTAGGTTTCGGAAATCTCGCCTAGGGGGCAAATCTTTGGCGGTTAGAGCGGCCAATATGTGGAACGCCCTGCAAAACCAACTACGACACACTTTGGATCTGACCAGTTTTAAAAAACTATTAAAAACACATCTGTTTAAACAAGCCTTTTAGGTTCCCAGTTTATGCTGTCTTTGTCTCCTCTACGTGCCAGGACAGTCTCGACTAGCAGTGCGCGATACAAATCAGCCTATAACATAACAAAGAACACACAACAGAACCTTGAAGAGATTCCCGATTTCCAGCTAGCTCCCCTGTCTGCAGTTACACCACTTGAAGTTACACCACTTGAAACTGCAAATTCCCAAAGTTCCTCTCTCAATTCCGTGTCCTCCCCTCTTCTGTAGCTGTATAGCTTTGGAACAAGTACTTATGCTGGTAGTTAATGGAATAAGCAAATCAAATATATAATTTTAAAATCTTTCTTCCAGCTGTGCTTAGCTTTTCAAACTGGACTTTTGCATCTCACGCTGGTTAATGCTAAGATTTTATTTCTAAATCAAATCACATTGGAAGATGGCCCCCTCTGCGATGCAAAGTGGGGTTTCTAGCTGGATACCTGTTTGGTGTCACAAGTGTCAGCTGCTCCTCGATAGTGCGAGGCCTGTACTGGGCTCCTCTGTGCTCCTCTGTGCTCCTCTGAGCTCCTCTGTGCTCCTCTGAGCTCCTCTGTGCTCCTCTGGGCTCCTCTGTGCTCCTCTGTGCTCCTCTGTGCTCCTCTGGGCTCCTCTGTGCTCCTCTGTGCTCCTCTGAGCTCCTCTGTGCTCCTCTGAGCTCCTCTGTGCTCCTCTGGGCTCCTCTGTGCTCCTCTGTGCTCCTCTGTGCTCCTCTGGGCTCCTCTGTGCTCCTCTGTGCTCCTCTGAGCTCCTCTGTGCTCCTCTGTGCTCCTCTGTGCTCCTCTGCTGTGTGTGCTTCTGGGCAGACCTGCTCAGTCCTTTGTCCTCGGACCTCAGCAGGATAACAGCCTGAAAAACAGCCTGCTTATGGGCGGGGGTGCTATGGAGCACCTCCTTATCTTTAGAGCTTTGCTCCGCTCTGCTCCGCTCCGCACCGCTCCGCACCGCTCCGCACCTCTCAACCTCCGCTCCCCACCTCGCCTCACCAAGGAGCTCGACTCCGGCCCCTTCGAGCTGGCTTCGCTCCTCCAGCCTCCTCCTCCTCCACGGAGCCCTCGGGGGCCGGCACGCAGCTGCGCAGCTCTGCAGTCCACAGCCCGCGACTCGCGGTATGAGCAGACCCAGTGCACAGTGCACATGTGGTAGTCTCGCTCTCAAACACTTTTTTTGCCGCAAACTCAGCTTCTCTGCCTCGCAATGCTGTTATGGCGCCACACTGCTCCGCAGCTCCGCTCTCATGCTCTGCTACTACTTTGCTCACGTTTGTCTCTGGGGCACAGCGAAAACACGGCGTGTTGTACTTTGTGGATTGTTCTTATCACGATTGTAACCTTTCTTGGCTTTTGTCTTGTTGTGAAGCTCTGGACTGCTTGTAGTGTACACTGCTGCACCACTTTGCACTTTCTGATGTGTGTTGCTGTGTGGTGTGGGTTATCTTCAAAATATGTTGCTGCACATCTCTTCTTTATTTCTGGTGTGTGTTGCTGCACAGATCTGGGTTGTTTCCAGCGTGTGACACTGCTCTGGGTTGTTTACAGCATGTGTTACTCCACAGCTCTAGGTTGTTTACAGCGTCTATTAATGCACAACTCTGGGTTGCTTCCAGCGTGTGTTACTGCAAAGGTCTGGGTAGTTTCAAACATGAGTTGGTGCACAGCTCTGGGTTGTTTCCAGCATGTGTTGCTGCACAGCTATGGGTTGTTTCCAGCATGTGTTGGTGCACAGCTATGGGATGTTTCCAGCATGTGTTGAAATGAAATGAAATGAAAAATTCCACTTATATAGCGCATAACCACCCAGAGGCCTCGCAGCGCCTCTGGGTGTTGCTGCACAGCTCTAGAATATTTGCGTTGTGCGTTGCTGCACAGTATTGAGATGTTGGTGGTGTGTGTTGCTGAAAAGCTCTGGTATGTTTTACAGAGTGTGTTTCTACCCAGCTCTGGGATGTTTGCTGTGAATGTTGCTGCACATCTCTGTTATGTTTGCAGTGTGTGTTGAGGCACAGCTCTGGGTTGTTTGCAGTGTGTGTTGCTGCACAGCTCTGGGATGTTTGCCGTGTGTGTTGCTGCACAGCTCTGGGATGTTTGCAGCGTGTGTTGCTGCACAGCTCTGGGATGTTTGCAGTGTGTGTTGCTGCACAGCTCTGGGATGTTTGCTGTGAATGTTGCTGCACATCTCTGGGATGTTTGCAGTGTGTGTTGAGGCACAGCTCTGGGATGTTTGCAGTGTGTGTTGCTGCACATCTCTGGGATGTTTGCCGTGTGTGTTGCTGCACAGCTCTGGGATGTTTGCAGTGTGTGTTGCTGCACAGCTCTGGGATGTTTGCCGTGTGTGTTGCTGCACAGTTCTGGGATGTTTGCAGTGTGTGTTGAGGCACAGCTCTGGGATGTTTGCCGTGTGTGTTGCTGCACAGCTCTGGTATGTTTGCAGTGTGTGTTTCTACCCAGCTCTGGGATGTTTGCTGTGAATGTTGCTGCACATCTCTGGGATGTTTGCAGTGTGTGTTGAGGCACAGCTCTGGGATGTTTGCAGTGTGTGTTGCTGCACATCTCTGGGATGTTTGCCGTGTGTGTTGCTGCACAGCTCTGGGATGTTTGCAGTGTGTGTTGCTGCACAGCTCTGGGATGTTTGCCGTGTGTGTTGCTGCACAGTTCTGGGATGTTTGCAGCGTGTGTTGCTGCACAGCTCTGGGATGTTTGTGGTGTGTGTTGCTGCACAGCTCTGGGATGTTTGCAGTGTGTGTTGCTGCACAGCTCTGGGATGTTTGCAGTGTGTGTTGCTGCACCGCTCTGGGATGTTTGCAGCGTGTGTTGCTGCACAGCTCTGGGATGTTTGCAGTGTGTGTTGCTGCACAGCTCTGGGATGTTTGCAGTGTTTGTTGCTACCCAGCTCTGGGATGTTTGCCCACATATCAAAATAGATTACATTACGGCATAGATTACATCCCGGGATAGATTACATATCAGGATAGATGACATACCAGGAAAGATTAGATGCCAAAATAGAATATATTCCGGGATAGATTACATACTGGGATGGATTACATATCAGCATAGATTACATACCAGGATAGATTACATGACAAGATAGATTATGTACCAGGATAGATTACATACCAGCATAGGTTACATACCAGAATAGAGATTACAAACCAGGATAGATTACAAACCAGAATAGGTTACAAATCAGGACAGATTATATACCAGGATAGATTACATATCGCGATAGATGAGATACCAAGATAGATTACATACCAGAATAGAGTACATACCAGGATACCTTGCATACCAGGATAGTGAAGAACTGAAAAATCTTCATTCTCAGGGGCCTTACTAATATCAATAAAGAACTTGGCACAGAAGCTGAAATATGAAAAGACATCTTTATTAAATTTAATAAGTGAGGCCACGTCACAAAGAAGCCGTAGCAAATGAATGAGGTAGTCTGAGGAATACAGAGAACAGAGGCCTTATATATGTTTTAGGGTTACAAAACTCAGCATAAAAGAAAGGGGCAGTCCTAGCTTTTGCAAGCATGCAAAAAGCTCAACATTCCTTCTTACACAAGCTGGACAAACCCATAATAAAAGACCACAACCCATATCGTAAACAGGTCATAAAAAGAAGGAACAAAACAGATGAGAGGTAGGATAAGGCATGTTTGTGTGTGGTAAAACTTTACGATGTCCTGTGCTCTGATCCTTAATCTTGATCAGCTAACAGGCAAGAACTGGTTTGGTAAGGTCAGCTTCAGGCAACAGGGTCAGTTCACTCAGGTCATTCAAAAGTCAGCTAAAGTCATCAGCCTATGTGAGGGCAGCCACAAGATGGCTGCCATGCACAAAATGGAACCCAAGGGTTCAGAACAAAATCTTCAAATACACAGTGAATCCATCGGTGTAACATGATGAAAACACTCATACTTGCTGAGCTCACTGTTTACGGTTCGCTGTTACCAAAATCGTAACAGAACCACGACCTTTATGACCCAGGTTCAGAATTCATGGAACCTCAGACCCTCCTTTTGCCCTTACATAGGCAATAACCTAAACTCATGTCAATCTGAATCCAGGTCTATATTCATCAGATCATCAAGATGTTGCTGGAGCATAATCCTATTACTTAGCAACTCTCTCTGGACAGGTCTCCTTACACACGTAGTAGCAGAAAGGCCACATATGGCAGGACCAAATAGGGAATACCTCTATCTGTAGTATGTGGCATAAGACCACACACCCAACAATTAGTGATGTTCACTACTAACTGTTGTTGATGCAGAAGCTGTACAAAAGAATTGTTTACGAAATCTGATCTTCTAACCAGTTCATGTTCAGGTAAAGTATGGAAAGAATGCAAAGAAGCAGTAGTAGGAAAAGACATAGGTTGGGAAGTGGGTGCAGAAGTCAATTGAGTAGAAAAAAAACAATCCCACCCATAAAAGACAACGTCATGTTTAAAAAACACTAGAAAACACGTTATTAAGAACATATAGACAACAGGAGAAAGTGGTGACCACTATTACAAACGAAATTATAATTTTTCACAACCCTAAGCAGAAAGCAAATCCTAAAATTATCTAGTAACATTTCTAGGGCTCCTATGCATTTCAGTAACTTATTCTATGTTCAGATGAAACAGTGGTGATCCTCATCAATGCTCAGAGGTGAAAAGGGGATATTCTTCCACAGAGAATGGACTTTATTCTGCTTTTACTAAACAGAATACTACATTTAAATAATGCCAGCAAAACAATAACAATCAGTCTCCTAACACCTAGTCTATACAATCGCACGGAAACCACTTGTGAAACCAACTATGCCCAGAGTCCGTTCAAAAAGCCTCTCTGGCAGGCTTCTATTGTCCATCAAATCTTCTTTTGTTGTTTTCTTTCACATGGGCCTCTTCATTCAGGCCTTTAATGTAAATGGTGCTTCTCAGTATCCGTTGGAGTGCCCTCCTGGCAAACACTCATAGCTCACTCAAAAGTCTCAATGTCTCAATTCAGTGCACCAGTATCTCTCCTCTGCGGCAGACACTACAGATATTGTGCTCTTCATTGGTCATGGGCACAGATCATCTCGTGCAGACCCGGGAACATTCTCAGACTCCAACACTCATCATTCAGTGTCAGAAGACGCTGACGCTGCTCTTTCATGAGCACCAGAAGGTAGTGCCTTTTGCCAATCTTGGATCCGCCGGTGCACTGCACTTCCGTTGGAACAAAGGAAAAGGGGGGTGCGTGTGGCCAAAACTCAGGCCAAGGGGCTCAAGGGACTGCACACTGTCAGAGGTTACCAGCACATGACAGGCGCTTTTTTGCACTGAAATTCTGGTTCTGTGGCAAAACCAGCTCCTCCTTCTTTTCTGATGTTGAACGCCTTCTGATGAAGCTAGTGCGATGCTTTAAATAGTTCATTGTATAACAAGGTGTTGGACAGGCCACGTGAAGGGCCGCTCCCCCTCTGCCCGACCAGGCCCGAGCCCGGTCCCTCAAGTGTCACACACCACCACTTCACGTTTTCCGTCCCCTCCGGGACCCTTGCCTCTGAACATATCGACCTCGTGGGCCCGATCCATTACTGGCCCGCGCGCCCAGCCCGGGCGCCATCTTGGACACTCCGCCACGAGGCCGCGTGGCCCCCGATCGACCCCAACCCTGGGCCTGGCCAGGCCTCAGACATCCCGGCACCACCATCCACCCAGGAGGTGAGCGGACTACTTGGCAGGTCAATGGGAGAAAGAGGTGTCGATGGTTCTCCCTCGCCAGGTGCCGCTCGCCACAACCTCCCCGGGCGCTGGCTCCACCCCCCTGCTGGGTGTCTGGACCCCTTCATCCCGGACCCCCCAACCTCCAAGTGCGAGGGTCCGGACATCAAAGGGCACCAGCCCTATAACTGGGGCAGCTCCAGAGCAGGAAGGCAGTTGTATCCTGGAGTCGAGAGACGCAGTGAAGAACTCATCCTTGACGGACTACTGGCGCTGCCGTAGCCCTGCCTTGCGAACTATCGTCCTGCCTGCTGGCGCTGCCGCAACCTTCGTAACCTTCATCGTCGTCGGGACCTGCTGGCGTGGCCGCGGACCGTTTGTAACCACCATCTTCATCGGGACCTGCTGGCTCCGCCGCGGACCGTCGCTTCCTTCATCCATCTCGGGACCTGCCTGGCTCCGCCGCGGCCCGATCATCTAGAACGCCGAGCTCGAGGATTGAGAGCTATTTTCATCTATTGGTAACAAGACTGTCCCGCTACCCTTTTCCCAATCCAGAGACCAGAATCGAGGGGACCCCTGAGTCCAGACCTCCTTGTATAATTTTACCGTACCTAAAGAATTGCTGATAAAGTATCGTTGAACCTTATCCTGGTGTGGTGTCCGTCTGTGGGGGTGAAGTTACTTGTCTGTACGTTCGCTGGAGACGGCTCTCCCCGGAGACCTCTCCCCTTGTCCTCGGCCGACCCTCCCGGTCCGTCTAACATTGGTGGCCAGCGGCGCGATCCGAATCACCGCATAATCGTACAGAGAGTGGCTCACCCCACGACGAAATCACAATGACAACCAAAGAAAGCGGATCCACCGAGAAATTTCAAATGGAGAAATTGGACGAGTACAGCCATCGTGAACTAAAACAATTCTGCATCGAACTAGGTATCGCTACCACCGGTCTAAGTACCAAAGACGATTTCAAGCATGCCCTAGAGTCCTGGGCAGAAACCGGGGCCGTGGGAACCACCAACCAAAACATCGCAGCAGTAGGAAAAAACACCACGGCCCCCGAGGAGCAAAGAACGGGTCTCTCGCAAGACGAGATCCAGGAACGAGAAAAAACATGACTACATGAACTAGAAATGGCCCGGCTCAAAATGGATGTTGAACTTAAACTGGCCGAACAAAAAATAAGCTTAGAGCAACTGCGTCTCCGTGAAGAAAGAGAGGAAAAACAGAGACAAAGGGAGCTCGAGGAAAAGAGGCTGGCGTATGAACACGAGCGCAAACTAGCTGAGATAGACTTACGCAAGCAGAACAGAGAATTAGGGGTGCCCGAGCAACCCCGCGACCCAGGGGCAACAGAAAAAAAGGTACACATCCCCAAGGATGTCGTTCGAGAATGCTTCCGAGAGGACGACATCCAGCAATGGTTCAAGGCCTACGAAATCGCTATGACCGCCCACCGGATCGATCGAAGCGATTGGGGAGCCGGTCTATGGGGGAGATTCCTCAATGAGGGCCGCGATGCCCTGCTACAGCTCCCGGACCATCAGATGACCTCCTATGACCACATGAAAGCTGCCCTCCTCACCCGCTATGGGCTCACACCCGAGATGTACCGTCAGAGGTTCCGAGACTGCACCCGCATCCCGGGTACAACTTGGGTGGACTACGTGAACTACTTTAGCCGAGCCTTCGAGGGCTGGATCAAAGGAAGCAATGTCACAACGTACGAACAACTCTTCAACCTCATGGTGTGGGAGCATCTATCAAACAATTGCTTCATTGAGCTCCGGCAGCACCTCCTCGACAGCAAATTGACAGATCCACGGCAGCTCGCAGCCGAGGCTGACCGGTGGGAAATCACCAGAGTGGGCCGAAATGGGTCCTATGAACAGAACCGGAACAACAACGGTCAGCACCGTCCCCGAGGAGAAGGGGGGGGCCAAGGGCGAGGAAGAGACAACGCTCCGGTCGCCCCCGCTACCAGCACCACCCCCCCGGCCAACCGGGGCAGCACCCCGGCGCGACCGGGATACAGAGCCAATGTCACGTGTCACCGATGCCAACGAGTCGGCCACTATGCAAACGACCCAAATTGCCCGCAGTACCAGAGCCCAAGACCCCGCCAAGTGGCCGCTGCTGCCCTAGGGGAAGAACAGATCTCCGAGGAGCAGGAAGAATACGAACAAGAGCATCAAGAATGGGAGCCAGCCGCCATGACTTTAGCATGCTTAGGGGGGAAAGACATGGTCCCGCGGGTCCCCCTACCCGCTAACACCCGGAAGTACAGCCAATGGGTGAGCATCAATGGACGCCAGGCCGAAGCCCTCCGTGACACCGGGGCCAGTGTAACTGCCGTCCGCTGTCACCTGGTGACCCCAGAACAGTTCATACCAAACATTCTCTGCCCTGTCCGTTCAGCCGATAACTCGGAAAGTCTGTGTCGGATGGCCTGCGTCCCTTTCGAATGGGGAGGGGTCTCCGGCATGTTGAAAGTAACGGTCCGAGATGATGCTCCCGTAGACTGTCTCCTGGGGAATGACCTTGAAAGCTCGCCCTGGGCAGCCGTAGAACGAAGAGAACACCTGGGGATGTTGGGCGTCCCGGACTGGGCGTGCGTCACCACCCGGTCCATGGCCGCCCGTGCCAATCCCCGACAAGAGGAACCCGAATGGCCGGTGCCTCCTCCCCCGGTCGCCCCAGTCGAAGACACCGACCGTGCCGTCCCCCCAGAACCAGCTCAACCTCCGGACCTCGCTGGCCTCGACCAGTGGCATCAAGAGGGGGGACCCACACAGGAACAGTTTCGCCAAGAGCAAAAGACCTGTCCCTCCCTCGAGGGACTCCGCCAACAAGCCCTCGCCCAGAGCGCAGGAGATACCTCCGGAACACATTGGATCTACTGGGACAATGATCTGCTATACAGTGAACAAAGGATCGCGGAGTTGGGGGCCAGCCGAGTGCTAGTGGTGCCCCTCCGTTTTAGGGACTTCTTGCTAAACCTGGCCCACGATGTCCCCCTGGCTGGACACCTGGGTCAGGATAAAACCTAGAGCCGCCTAGTAACCCACTTCTTCTGGCCCAAAATGAGGAATGATGTACTCCAGCCTTGCCGATCTTGCCCCACGTGCCAAGCCAGTGGAAAGAGCGGCCACAAACTAAAGGCCCCCCTGCAACCATTTCCCGTGGTCACCACCCCGTTCGAGAGGGTCGGGATAGACATTGTGGGGCCCCTGGACCCCCGTACAAAACAAGGACATCGGTTCATCCTGGTACTAGTGGACCACGCCACCCGCTACCCCGAGGCTGTTCCCCTGCGAACTGTGACAGCCCCGGTGGTCGGCCGGGCCCTGATGGGGATTTTCTCCCGTGTGGGCTTCCCCAGAGAAGTCGTCAGCGACAGGGGCACAAACTTTATTTCCAAATATATGAAGTCCCTCTGGCAACAGTGTGGGGTCACCTACCGATTCACGACCCCCTATCACCCTCAAGGAAACGGACTCGTTGAGCGGTTCAACCGCACACTCAAAGGGATGATTGGGGGGTTGGAAGAGCCCCTCCGTCGCCAGTGGGATGTGCTGCTGCCGTGCCTCCTCTTCGCATATCGAGAAGTCCCCCAGAAGTCCCTCGGCTTCGGCCCGTTTGAGTTATTGTATGGACACCCCGTACGGGGGCCTCTCAGTCTAGTCAAGGAAGGCTGGGAAATGCCCCCTCTAAAGAACCCCCCAGATGTCTTCAAATACCTCCTAACCCTCCGCAACCAGACCCGACGGTTCAGAGAGCTGGCAAAAGCAAACTTGGAGGCCAGTCAAGAGGACATGAAAAAGTGGTATGACCAAAATGCCTCCTCCATCGAATTTGAACCCGGACAACAGGTATGGGTGATGTCCCCCACCGAGCCCTGCGCCCTGCAAGACAAGTGGACGGGGCCCTTCAAAGTAGTCGAGCGTAAGGGTCCTGTCACCTATCTCATCGACATGGAATCTTCACGGAACCCCCTCCGAGTCCTCCAGGCTAATAGGCTGAAACCCCACTTTGTGCGTTCAGAACTCAGCCTCCTGATGGCCACAGACAATGGAGCCGAAGAAGACTCCGAACCCCTTCCTGACCTCCTACGGACTCGGGAGAAAGATGGCTCCGTGGATGGGGTCCGGCTCTCGGGAGCCCTCACCCTGGACCAACGCCAGGAATGTCGAGACCTTCTGTTGCAGTTCGCCGACCTGTTTTCCCTCACCCCAGGTGTCACTTCCTGGTGTGTGCACGACGTGGACACGGGGGACAGTCCCCCTATCCGCCACCGGGCCTACCGCGTACCAGATCGGGTACGGGCTTGCATCCAGGAAGAAGTAACCAAAATGCTCACCCTCGGGGTCATTGAGCCCTCAGACAGCCCCTGGACCAGCCCAGTGGTACTGGTCCCCAAAGCAGCCGCTCCCGGCACCACACCGGAACTCCGGTTCTGCGTCGACTACCGGGGCTTGAATGCGGTCACCAGAACAGACGCACATCCCATCCCCCGGGCGGATGAACTAATCGACCGCATGGGAGCTGCCCGCTACCTCAGCATTTTCGACTTGACGGCGGGCTACTGGCAGATCGGCCTCACACCCCGGGCCCAAGAACGATCTGCATTTTCCACTCCTGATGGCCATTACCATTTCAAGGTCATGCCCTTCGGCATGAAGAATGCCCCCGCAACATTTCAGCGGCTAGTCAACCAGGTCTTGGTCGGGCTCGAAGGATTCAGCGCCGCCTACCTAGACGACATCGCTGTGTACAGCCACCACTGGTCCGACCACCTCCACCACCTCCGAGCGGTGCTACAGGCCCTTCAGCAAGCTGGCCTCACGATCAAGGCCAGCAAATGCCAAATTGGTCAGGGGTCCGTAACCTACCTCGGACACCAGGTGGGAAGCGGCCTGGTGGCCCCTCTGCAGCTCAAGATTGCCGCCATCCAGTCCTGGCAGCCCCCCATCACCCAGACCGAGGTCCGCGCCTTTTTGGGACTCACGGGCTATTACAGACGGTTCGTGAAAGACTATGGTACCATAGTGGGGCCCCTCACAGAGCTCACGTCCAAAAATCAACCCAAGAAGGTCAACTGGACCCCAGATTGTCAAACAGCCTTCGAACAACTGAAGGCCGCCATGTGCTCCGCCCCTGTGCTCCAGGCCCCCGACTACAGCCGGGAATTCGTCGTCCAGACGGATGCCTTCGACCACGGCATTGGGGCGGTCCTGTCTCAATTGAACACCGAAGGCCTTGATCAGCCAGTGGCCTTCATCAGCAGGCGACTCCTACCTCGAGAACAACGCTGGAGCACCATCGAGAGGGAGGCCTTCGCCGTGGTATGGGCCCTCAAAAAGCTCCGGCCCTACCTCTTTGGCACACACTTCCGGGTGCAGACCGACCATCGACCCCTGCAGTGGCTGATGCAGATGCGGGGGGAAAACCCAAAACTACTACGTTGGTCCCTCGCCCTACAAGGGATGGACTTCACTGTTGAACACCGGCCTGGGCCAGATCACGCCAACGCAGATGGCCTGTCCCGGTTTTTCCGCCTCGACGAGGAGAGTCCCCAAGAGGATGGGTGACTCTCCCCGCCTTCAGCTGGGGGGGACGCATGTTGGACAGGCCACGTGAAGGGCCGCTCCCCCTCTGCCCGACCAGGCCCGAGCCCGGTCCCTCAAGTGTCACACACCACCACTTCACGTTTTCCGTCCCCTCCGGGACCCTTGCCTCTGAACATATCGACCTCGTGGGCCCGATCCATTACTGGCCCGCGCGCCCAGCCCGGGCGCCATCTTGGACACTCCGCCACGAGGCCGCGTGGCCCCCGATCGACCCCAACCCTGGGCCTGGCCAGGCCTCAGACATCCCGGCACCACCATCCACCCAGGAGGTGAGCGGACTACTTGGCAGGTCAATGGGAGAAAGAGGTGTCGATGGTTCTCCCTCGCCAGGTGCCGCTCGCCACAACCTCCCCGGGCGCTGGCTCCACCCCCCTGCTGGGTGTCTGGACCCCTTCATCCCGGACCCCCCAACCTCCAAGTGCGAGGGTCCGGACATCAAAGGGCACCAGCCCTATAACTGGGGCAGCTCCAGAGCAGGAAGGCAGTTGTATCCTGGAGTCGAGAGACGCAGTGAAGAACTCATCCTTGACGGACTACTGGCGCTGCCGTAGCCCTGCCTTGCGAACTATCGTCCTGCCTGCTGGCGCTGCCGCAACCTTCGTAACCTTCATCGTCGTCGGGACCTGCTGGCGTGGCCGCGGACCGTTTGTAACCACCATCTTCATCGGGACCTGCTGGCTCCGCCGCGGACCGTCGCTTCCTTCATCCATCTCGGGACCTGCCTGGCTCCGCCGCGGCCCGATCATCTAGAACGCCGAGCTCGAGGATTGAGAGCTATTTTCATCTATTGGTAACAAGACTGTCCCGCTACCCTTTTCCCAATCCAGAGACCAGAATCGAGGGGACCCCTGAGTCCAGACCTCCTTGTATAATTTTACCGTACCTAAAGAATTGCTGATAAAGTATCGTTGAACCTTATCCTGGTGTGGTGTCCGTCTGTGGGGGGGAAGTTACTTGTCTGTACGATCGCTGGAGACGGCTCTCCCCGGAGACCTCTCCCCTTGTCCTCGGCCGACCCTCCCGGTCCGTCTAACACAAGGGGACTGCAAACAGGTGGCCTGCGATCTTCAAAGGAGTGGCCATACGCCATGGGACAATTCTGGTCTAGAATACACTGTCATTTTCAAAAAGCAATACAAATATAAAGGCAGTAGGCAAAACAGTGCCTCTAGGCTTTTCAATTGGGTTTCCGTGTGAGAGTATATCCTTCACCATCTAAGGGTAGATAGCGACATGATTAAGTCTAAAGAAAATTCTTTAAAAAACAGTCTGGTCATACAAAAGGGAATTATACATAATATGAGGGTCTCTGGTACATTACTGCAGTCTGGAAGTGTGAACCTGAACAATACACCAATAATAATAAATGGGCTGACTGGTGAAAGGAATATGGAAAAGGGAAATGGAGCTAGGACACAGCTAAAATCCCAATAACTAGGCACTATGCGCTTGGGTGATAGTCAGGCATGTGACACAATACCAAGAGTATGGGTGATACACAAAAGGTCAAAATAATACACAAATTTAAACTCTACCGCTGGCCGCTACACCATATACGGTAATCTCAGCTAATGTTCCAGTTCCTTCTTCAGGGAAAAATCAAACCTGGGTTCCTTTATGGTACAAAGCCATACACTACTTAGGAAGCAGAACAAAACTGACTAATGTAATATAGAAATTAGGTCACCATGTACAAGAGTCACAAATCTATAATTTATCCTTACGTCCAATCAGGATACATACATTTAGGGCTGCCTGTTCCTTTAAGGGAAGAGGACAGTATCGTGACTAATTGCAGATGACACACTTTGATTCTGTATATCTCTTTTATTTTTCTTAAATACTATTATAGCCAAATTTGACATACAGTGGTGAAGTGTTGTCTGCGTCGTGTTCACAAAATGAAAATATCATATCTGTGGAATTTAGCAAATCAACCCATGTTGTGGAGCGATACGCATCGTCATGTATATCCCTTCACAACACAGGTAAACTTGTAATAGTATCAAGAGCAGCAACATAAAACAAAAACATGCAATTTTTTTTTTTAAAACGCACATGTCAAGCCATGAGATGTACTTGCCGTATTATCAAGCTCAAAAAGCCTAGACAAAACAATAGCATACATAAATGAGCGGTGAAGCACAACACAAGGTCATGTACTACCAAGATTCGGGCCTGCTTAATTTGTCAGGCTTAAAATCTCTACCCTCTTTTTTACAGTAGATCACCATTTAGTGGATATCTGCTGTCAAATACAACTTTCTAACATACAGGACCATTAAGAACAATTCATGATAGGACCAAATACACAAACATAACACATGAACATTCCTTTCCAAAGGAGTTACGCAAAAACACATCTCCTTTCAACCAACCAAACTCACATGTCTTGTCTGCTTTAAATCACCCAGAATGATCCATGAATGATCTGTTGGCAGAAGCAAAAAAAAAACATACACAACACACAAAAGAGAGACATTTCTCATAACAAACGAATATCAATTATAACTTTTAATCAGAAGACAAAACATGATACACATTAACAAACACAAAAATAAATTTCCATTACTTAACTGTTACCATCTTGTCAGTCAGCTTGCAACATCAAGCCACCTTAGTTTTGCCTGCAGAGCATTTAACATATTGTTGGGACTTTCAAAGAAACCTTTTTTATATTTCCCTTTGGAATTAAGTTCTTTAATTTTATTGATGTTCTTATAGAGAAACCAGAAACCTCACCTCTAGAGGCCCGTTCAGCAAGGTCATTCTGCATTCCACAGAGACAAGGCCCTAATTTAAAAAGGTCACAAATGTCAACATGACAGCCGCTTCCATTGTTTACAGGGAAACTAAAGATAGCATCTCAGCACAACTTGAGCCTCTGCAGCTTTTCTAGCCCCCAGCTTCTGTTCACTGTGAGGCTGACAAAGGCAGAAGGCCTTCCTGATTCCTCTTAACCTGCAATAATTCACTCTATTTTGAAAAATAATTTCTCCTTTTTAGGCGCTAAAAAAATTATCCCTGTTCCCAGATTATTAAACAACATTTACTGTGAATAATTCACAAAACCCAATAACACACATACCAGTTTTTAGAACAAATACGTGTTGCAATGGTACTCATTAAATGGATCTCACTGGGCTATTTAAAAGCAAACCCAAATGGGGACAACCTGCAAATTTGTATTATACCCAAATGTATGCATTTACTGAAGCCGAAAGCACTTTAAAGCTATTAAAAATGGCAAGAATGCTGTTTTAAATGGTCTGTTTTACCCAAATTCGACTTTGATATTAGGGGCACTTAAAAATAAATATCCTATAATTGTTTTACATATTAATCATCCTCAGAATGATCTTTACAAACTGCAGAGATTGGACATTAGACATATCTCATGTAAATCCTTAGAAAAATGAGTTTTGTACGCATGCGCTAAGTGAAATTCCATATGCTAATGTTCTCATTATACAGTGTAACACAACTTAAATTAAATTATAATGCTAGGAGGTCACAGTATGAGCATTAAGCTTCATGAATAGTAAAAAACGAATTTTGTAGCACTTATTTTTAATTATTATTTTTCAAAATGTATTAATTATTTTTAATAAACCTAATCACATTTGATAATTCCACATATAAAAGCGAACTGCATCCCTTGCCTATCATTTTAGACGCATTCATTTATAAGCCTAAGCACAGAAGCCTAACTTATAACATGACAAAATGTTTGCACCACTTTTTATCTTTTTTTTTTAAAAGGGCAATTTAATTAGCAACAGACCCAAGAATATGCTTACAAACTTTTGTTTAATAGACTGAAAACATAAAAAACCACAAACACACATTTGAGCTCATTTCAGACATAAACAGAAAGGGGTCATAACACTCAGGACACACAACACAGCGCACTTTTAGCCATGCATTTCGTGAATAGCGCCATCGCTATTCACTTACAGAAGTTGCACTAATGGGAAAACCACATAGACATTTAAACACACATTTGATCCACAAATCAATACTCAGAACAAAAACAAAGAACAACCCACAGACTGTACTTGAACCAAACCATTTGCAAATACTAGTTGTGAGTCATATTTACAAGAAACGATTCTCAATAGTGTTCCAAAAGACTGCAAAAATAGCCCAACAGACTGATGTATGTCCAAGAAGCGAAAATACACTCAACTCACTAGCTTTGGCTAGCAGAACACCAAACAAAATCGTTCTGCATATCTTCATTCATAAAACTGCACAGAACAAAGGATCCTTGTTTTGTATTATGTCATATTTTAATTCCCTGGGGATACAAAATTACCAAGGAAGAAATATGTCTTTAAATCTAACCTATTTACTTCACATCATACTATGGTACCTTTCAAAAAAGCAACACATTTTTCCATGTGAGCTTAAAAAAAACCAGGCATGCCAAAAATACTGCGGAATACGCAAGTATTATAATCAAAGTAGTGCTTACTTTTCGTACGTGCACCGTTCCTAAGGACCAAATGGAAAAAATTCTCCTCATTACTTATCTACACAAATTGCAATTCGCATATCCAAACCTATACAAACCAAAAGTTGGCCAACACAAATTCCAAAGTTCCAAAGCTACATTTCCAAATTTGCTAAGATCAGGCATCTTATAGCTCACTAATCTAGCTTCAAACTTCAAGGGGTTATCTCTACCAATACACTCGCAAATATACGAGCCCCTCTGCTATGGTAATTGCAATGACCAAATCAAAAACCAAGAAACCAACCCCTCTGCTTTGGTAATTGCAATAACCAAATCAAAGACCCAAAGAACCAAAAAACCAAAGGACTGGAAGCGACCCACTTATACTTAACTCTTACTTTTAGTAAAAAGGTTATCCAAATTCTAACTGTCAAGTTCTACATGACCTAAAGGTCTTTTTAGAATACTCACACCAAAAAGGTTCTCAGTCAGGAGTGACATCATGTGGAGGATCAAAATCATGAAGATCAGAAATATACTGGGCTGCAGAAACAAAGAATCTGCAGAATCCCTGTGCACAGAGTACCTTCTTAGTAGAATCCTGTTCTGTCCTCCTCAGTAGATTTCAGTCTCCTGACAAGATCACTCTCACAGAAAGTCACTTCTCTGATGAGCCCTGTGTTGGCTGCGCCATTTGAAGAACTGAAAAATCTTCATTCTCAGGGGTCTTACTAATATCAATAAAGAACTTGGCACAAAAGCTGAAATATGAAAATACATCTTTATTAAATTTAATAAGTGAGGCCACGTCACACAGAAGCCGTAGCAAACAAATGAGGTAGTCTGAGGAATACAGAGAACAGAGGCCTTATATATGTTTTAGGGTTACAAAACTCAGCATAAAAGAAAAGTGCAGTCCTAGCTTTTGCAAGCATGCAAACAGCTCAACATTCCTTCTTACACAAGCTGGACAAACCCATAATAAAATACCACCACCCATATTGTAAACAGGTCATAAAAAGAAGGAACAGAAACAGATAAGAGGTAGGATAAGGCATGTTTGTGTGTGGTAAAACTTTACGATGTCCTGTGCTCTGATCCTTAATCTTGATCAGCTAAAGGGCAAGAACTGGTTTGGTAAGGTCAGCTTCAGGCAACAGGGTCAGTTCACTCAGGTCATTCAAAAGTCAGCTAAAGTCATCGGCCTATGTGAGGGCAACCACAAGATGGCTGCCATGCACAAAATGGAACCCAAGGGTTCAGAACGAAATCTTCAAATACACAGTGAATCCATCGGTGTAACATGATGAAAACACTCATACTTGCTGAGCTCACTGTTTACGGTTCGCTGTTACCAAAATCGTAACAGGACCATGACCTTCATGACCCAGGTTCAGAATTCACGGAACCTCAATAGGTTACATACCAGAATAGATTACATACCAGAATATGATACATACCAGGATAGATTAAATACCGGGATAGGTTAAATACCAGGATGGGTTACATACCAGGAGAGGTTACATACAGGGATAGATTACATACCAGGAAAGATTACATAACAGGATAGATTAGATATCAGGATAGATTACATACCAGGATAGATGCGATACCAAGATGGATTACATACCAGAACAGAGGACATACTAGGATACGTTGCATACCAGGATAGGTTACACACCAGAATAGATTACATACCAGGATACGTTGCATACCAGGATAGGTTACATACCAGAATAGATTACATACCAGAATAGAATACATACCTGGATAGATTACATACCAGGATAGTTTACATACCAGGATGGGTTACATACCAGGACAGGTTACATACTGGGATAGATTACATACCAGGATATGTTGCATTCCAGGATAGGTTACATACCAGAATAGGTTACATTCCAGAACATAATACATACCAGGATAGATTGCATACCAGGATAGGTTACATACCAGTATGGGTTACATACCAGGATAATTTACATACTGGGATAGATTACATATCAGGATAGATTACATACCAGGATAGATGAGATACCAAGATTGATTACATACCAGAATAGAGTACATACCATGATACTTTGCATACCAGGCTAGGTTACATACCAGAATAGATTACATTCCAGAATATAATGCATACCGGGATAGATTACATACCAGGATAGGTTACATACCAGTATGGGTTACATACCAGGATAGTTTACATACTGGGATAGATTACATATCAGGATAGATTACATACCAGGATAGATGAGATACCAAGATGGATTATATACCAGAATAGAGTACATACCAGGATACTTTGCATAGCAGGATAGGTTACATACCAGAATAGATTAGATTCCAGAATATAAGACATACCAGGATAGATTACATACCAGGATAGGTTACATACCAGTATGGGTTACATACCAGGATAGTTTACATACCAAGATAGATTACATATCAGGATAGATTACACACTAGGATAGATTACATATCAGGAAAGATTACACACCAGGATAGACTATATATCAAGATAGATTACATACCAGAAACAAATACATACTAGGATAGATTACATAGCAGGATAGGTTACATGACAGTATGGGTTACAGACCAGGATAGTTTACATACTGGGATAGATTACATATCAGAATAGATTACATACCAGGATAGATTACATACCAGGATAGGTTACATACCAGTATGGGTTACATACCAGGATAGTTTACATACTGGGATAGATTATATATCAGGATAGATTACATACAAGGATAGATGAGATACCAAGATGGATTACATACCAGAATAGATTACATTCCAGAATATAATACATACCAGGATAGATTACATACCAGGATAGGTTACATACCAGTATGGGTTACATACCATGATAGTTTACATACCAGGATAGATTACATATCAGGATAGATTACACACTAGGATAGATTAAATATCAGGAAAGATTACATACCAGGATAGATGAGATACCAAGATAGATTACATACCATAATAAAATACATACTAGGATAGATTACATAGCAGGATAGGTTACATACCAGTATGGGTTACATACCAGGATAGGTTACATACTGAGATAGATTACATACCAGAAATGATTACATATCAGGATAGGTTACATACCAGGAGAGGTTACACACCAGGATAGATTTAATTCCTGAATAGATTACATACCGTATTAGGTTACATACCAGTAAGATTACACACCGGGATAGATTACATATCAGGATAGATTACATACCGTCTGCCTGTCCCTCTTGTGATCTGTCTCAGACACAAAGTTGATCCCCAGAAGTAATTTAATCACAATGCGTCCACTGTCCTGTGATGGACAGGTTAAGTCCTTGAGGATGTCCCGCTGTCCTTGTCTCGGGATCTTAGGGCAGCCAATAATAGACAAGCGTGAAAATGGACAGAACATCTGTACAACCCGAGGCTGTGGGTACAGTAAACAAGTCCCTTTCTGCCTCAGTGGTGGACATGGATAGATGAATGACAAGTGATGACCCCTGAGCTTGAATGTTCTTCCATCTCGGACATACTGCGGAATCTTTATTCTAAAGAAGGTGAATGCTTTCAGCAGCATCTACATGGGACCACCAGCCATAGACCCACCTAGGACATGGAGAGTGCGCTGTCGAGCTACCTGAGTAATCCTCAAATGAGTTAGTGCGAGGAAGACGCCGAAGGCAGCACCCGGTCACCCGGTTATGGACTAAGATTTTCCCACAGCCAAGGCACTCCGGGCGCGGTTTACCCGCGAGCGGCGAGCTGAGACCCGGGGGCGGACGGAGCAGAAAGCACCCCCGGGAAGCGGCAATAACCGCGAGTGCGGCACCCGGCCGTGAGTATCCCGTGAATTTCCCGGGAATACCAAGAGCTTACCAGACACGCTAGAGCACTGTGTGTCCAGTCAGCAGAGTGCAGCACCCGGTCACGGATCGAGGTAATCCCGCTACCGAGGACACCCCGGACATGGTGTGAGCCACGAGCTGAGTCCCGGGGGTGGCAGGAGCTGAAAGCGCCCCCCCCTGCAAGTGGCAATAACTGCGAGTGATGCACCCGGCCATGATCCTCCCTTGATCTTCTTGGGTATACCATTGGTTGTGAGGACTCGTGAGCTGGGAAACGAGTGCGGCAGGAGCAGAGAAAGGACGCGACAATAATAGTGAGTGCAGCATCCGGCCGAGGACTGCAGCCAGCACAGCTGCTGAACCTCTGAGAGAGTCTCGAGAGGAGTCGAAGGTAGAGAGGACCTACAGTTGCTCTACGAGGCAGGAGAGTCCCCAGGCATAGCAGAAACAAAGAGGAGCAGCTGGCCGAAACTGCAAGCGGTGCCCTGGCTAGTAAGGGCTCCCGGACGTTCCAGGATCTGTGAGGAACAGTGAGCTATAAACGACCCTACAAGAGGAACTGTGAGCTGTCTTCCAGGTGCCGCCAGAGCCGCGAGGAGCGGTGAGGAGCTGTGAGACCTCCTCGGGCGCAGCAGGAGCAGCAGGAGCTACGAGGAGTACTATTTTAAGCTCGGTCTGGTGTGGCAGAAGCAGAAATGACCCTCAGAAAGCGGCAGGATCCTCAAGAATTGTAAGGTATGTGGTCGAACTCGCAAGGATTCACCTCGTGGAGCAGCAATTCCTTCCTTTTAAAGGGAAGAGAAAGATCTTATGAAATTACAATAAAAGACTCCCACTATAATCCCTTTAAAGTGTTTTACTTTATTTACCATTCAAATTAACTGAAGTAGCCATTCGTATTCATCTTACGGTTCAATAAGGATTGGGCTTCGAACTAGAAAATTTCATTGGGAACCAGGCCTCAAACAAACAGGATCTCCTCGCAGCAGGGCCAACTAACGGTATTATTATTACTAGATCCTATTAACAAATGTCTGGCAACTAATGTCAAGCTTGCTTGAAAATTATACAATCTCATAAAAAACGGAGTTGGGGAGAGGTACCAGGGCACTAGTTACGGTTTTGCATGAGCGGCGCACCGGTTTACTGGCACTTTGGGTCTCTAACTCTCTGGCCGTTTGATGAGAATCTGGCAAGAGTATTGAATTTAACCCCGGAACAAAAGAACGGGGTAGTTCCACCAGATAACATCTTTTCGGTATAAACAGGATGGCAAAATATTTCTAACAAAAAAAAGACTAAGTCACACACTATCTTGCCATGGCTTATAAAAAATTAAGATCAAGAACCATCTTTATGAAGACGATGGGTACTGAAGAGGCAATCAGAAAGAGCACTGGCAAGCTGGTAAGAGCTGGAAAATCTGCAATAATTCCTGGGATTAAAAAGTAAACTAAACCCAGATGATCAAGGGCAAGTATCTAAAGATCAGACAAATCAGGAAATAAAAGAGAACAAGGAAGATGGAATACAACAAATAGAAAAGCAAAATCAAAAAACATCTGTAGCTCCTCAAAAAAGTAATTCTATTGCCCTGGAAGAGTCAATCCCAAGCTCTATTATATCAGGATTAATACTACCAGAATCATCCAAAATACAACAATCTCAAGAATACAACATAACCTGTCCAGACATTAACATCAAAGACCTAATATTTTACATAGGATCCCAAAATGAAAACCAGAATATTCAGAACAGTACTCCACAAAAACCATCAGATCTAGAGGGATTCCTTGAAAAATCACCAGACCTCTCTTTATTCAAAAATTCAGGCATTTCCAATAAGTACACTCCATTATCGAAATCTCTGTTCACCTTGCAAAATATTCTGGAAGCTGTTCTCACTCATCTAGGGAACATACTAGAAAATTCTGATCAAACACTGGATACTCAACTTGGAATACTAAAATTTCTAGTCGAGGAAAAAAGGAGGAAAGAGCAAAAAAAATCAACAACAATAACGCGAGTTTGTGATAAATGTAAAAGGGAAAACCCCTATAACTCAAAAGTTGAAGAACAAAAACCTCTCTACCTCCCAAAAAAGAAACTGCAACTCAAACCAGAAGGAAACGATCTTTGCAATCTAAGAGCAAACAGGACTCTAATCAGATATACTCTCTTAGAAATCTTTTTAAGGACGAAATCAAACCAGAATCATATCAACACTCAGCAGTTTACTACCCAATTTTTACTAAAAGAAAACTCAAATCTCCCACTCTGAACAATTCCACTCCGAAAAGTCCTGTAACATCTCGCAACAAAGCAACTCCCGAGCTTGATCCTCCTCGTGGAGAAATGCAAGGCATAGATAGTACTAAAGTACTAATGACAAAAGAAACAAAGGATGACCAAAATTAAAAAGGAGAAAGATGCTAAGAAGAATCAAGAAAAAGAATCCCCGTAAAATAGGATTTCAGATCAATTCCCCTTAAACTATCGAAGTATTAGTTAAAAAGGAAAGCGCAGAAATGCTCCAGACCCGGAAGATAAAGGAGCTGAAATCGCCGACGAAAAACCAAAGAGACAACTCTAACCAGCTGAATAAATTAAACCCAATGGCAATACATTTTCTACCAATAGGTCTGGGTCTGACAAGTTCTGCAGTTAGAGAGATCCCAAAAAGAAATTCTCTACTCAGCAAAAGAAACAACAAGCAGAAGAGACCAAGCCTAATTTTCTGGAATTCACAGAATTATTTCCTTCAGATGAAGCACCACTTAATCGCGACCGAATTATTAGTCTGTTACAAAAAATTCCGCCACTACAATCCCTTGCGCGAAACGAAATAAAACTAGTCATGTTCCCAGACAAAACAAAAACATCGACAGTGATTGTAGAATTTTGGTCTCCTGTAATACCAGGAATTATATGGAATGAGAGTGAGACTCTACACAAATACGGTTATGACCTGACCCCCGTATCAAAATATGAAGCTCAAAAGAAATACACTACAGAAGAATTTTTCAAAATGCAACAATTGAAGCAATCCTTTAGCACTATGACCAATCCCTCAGACATTTTTACAGAAAATATATTTGTTTCCATAAAGAACGGCAAAAGAGAAACGCTGGAGGAAAAATACCCCTAGCCAGGAAATAACAAAGAGAGACCACTCATGGGCCGGGATCGCGGAGTCCTTGAACAGCAACAAACAAACTAAAGATAACAATCCCTCTGTTTAGCAAAGGCTTGACGATCGCCTCTTGGAACATAGCGGGGAAAAGTAAAGAAAAAATGGCTGAAATAACAAAAAACTCTCCAGCTATAGTGGCCCTGCAGGAAACCTGGTCTACACAAAATTTCAACCAGGAAAAATACTTTGTTTATGATATCCCTGCAGCGCAGGTTGTTCGGGGACATGCGAAAGGGGGGATAGCGATCTTGTTAAACGAAGATTACATATGGGCCCAAGAAATAATTACAACTAATTCGAAGAACCATCAATGTATCCAGATCAAGTGCGAGACAAACCCTCCAGGATCTTTGAAAGATCTATTGATTTATAATATATTATATCCCTCCTGGTGTAAAAATGGACATACTCGTTGTAGAAATCTTCAAGGACATCATACAAGCAATAGAAAATCTTGTTTTTTCACCACTATTTATTATGGACGACTTCAATGAGCTACTATCAAAATGGGCAAATTGGCATCGAGAAGAGGCCCTGGGAATCTCTATTCCACTACTCCCTAAAGAAAATAAGGCGGATAAAAGAGGGAAGATCTTAATAGCATCACTACCCATGTTAAATGGAATAATACTAAATGGCAACGTTGAGGGAAACATTCCCGCCTCAAATACAAGACAGGGAAACTGTAATTCATCACTATTGGACTACATGATCTGCAGTTATGATTTGTTTGGATCATTCTTGCAACTCACAATCAATTTCGTTCAGGAAGTGATCATGCCATCTTACAAGTAAATACAGAGTCGAAAATACAACCTTCTCAGTCAAACCAAATTATGTATAGCCAAAGCACAGTGCTGGTAAACCCATCCCAAAGACGGCTACATTGGAATTCAACTACACTGAATAAAATAATAACCATAATTGATCTAACACAACTCTTACAAGTAACGCATTCTACAAATCAAACAATACATTTCGAAATTTTCATTAAAAACTTAACACAAAAATTACAGGAAAAATTGATCCAACTCAGAACAGTAAAGAACCGAAACATAAAACCTAAGTTAACCACAAATACAAAATATCTAAATAAACTGATAAGAGCACAGTTTTAAAAAAAATCACCATCTAAGCAACAAGAAATCAATAAATTGAAAAATCAACGTAGGAGAGAAAATGATAAAAACAAAAGAGTAACCCAAGATAAAAACTGGGTGGAACTCCAGATAGCGGCGAAACAAAACAACCAACGTGCCTACTGGAGTATAGTCGCCAAAGAAACGGGTACTAAAAAGGCACTACAAGCTATACCGGTGCCACCAACAGAATGGGAACGTTATCTTGCCGATTTATATAAGCTAAATACCAACTTTGAAATGAGCCACAATTTTGCCAGGAACCCAGAAAGAGAATCTCGAAACAATGGGGTCTCAAGTCCATTTTCTATTGAGCTACATATACGAAAGGCTAAAACAACAGGAGACACAGGGCCGGACCAAATCCCAATTAATGTCCTCCAAGGCAACCCCAAAGAATGGAGCAAGATGTTATCTCCCCTTTTTAACTATCTTTTTATTACCGGGGACATCCCCAAATCCTGGAAGGGGAGCATCATAATACCGATACACAAAAAGGGCACAAGGCTACATTCTGGTAATTATAGGCAAATAGCCCTTCTGGATGCAACAGGAAAAATCTTTACAGCAACGGTATTAGATCATCTTAAGGACTGGGCCTTTTCATCTGGGCTAATCCCCCTATACCAGGCAGGATTTAGACCAAAGCATTAAGTTACCGATAACATCACTGTCTTGCAAACCATCTTAGATAAATGCGTAATGATAAAAGCCCAGGTTGTATACGCTGCCTTTATCGATTTTACCACCGCTTTCGATAGAGTGGACAGAGGAACACTCTGGAGAAAACTCACCAAAATGGGTATTCCAGACAACCTATTACACATATTAATATCATTACATACAGACACTTTGTGACAGGTCCAAATGGGGAGGGAAAAGGGTCTCACCAGGCCCATCTCGACACCAAATGGCCTCAGGCAAGGATGCCTCCTAGCTCCTCTACTGTTTTCCCTTTATCTTAGAGACATCCCTCAATGCTTCCAGCAGATCTCCAACTTTCCACCAAAAATTGCTTTTCACAAGATACATATTTTACTGTATGCCGATGATGTTATTATATTGGACTTAACCCCATTTGGTCTGCAACAAAGCCTCCAGGCGTTACACAGATACACAGAAGAAAATTATCTAAAACCGAACATCGCAAAAACAAAAATTCTTCCGTTCTCAGGAAGGAAAAAGAGTACTAAATTCACCTGGTCTCTAGGGGGAAAAACGGTGGAAGTGGTTAATGAATATTCCTACCTAGGTAGAATCTTTAATAAGACTCTACAAAATTGGCCCCATACTTTGAATCTGACCCGGAAATCGGATGTGCATGTGGGAGCACTTTTACGGTTATACTCTGCATCTGGTCAAAGACACTTCTCATCGATGCTTAAAGTATACAGCGCTAAGATTCCACCGGTATTGTCATTTGCTCTTGAATATATACCAATAAAGCAATGGACCTTTTTAGATTTAAAAAACGGAAAGATACTAAGGAAACTAACGAGGCTATCACAGGCGGTCCCAGTACAAGCTCTCCGCCTCGAGTTCTCATTAGCTAGTTCCTACGCCCGAGGAATCGCCAGTATCATCAGGTGGGCGTATAATCTCTTGCATGCCGAAAAAGGAACGCTCCGCTCCCTGCTCAAAATAGAAGCATTGGAATGTGAATCGTCGAAACACGTATTTTCAAGAAACATTTTAATTGCTTTTAAGTTATCACAGGTTAACACTAATTTGCTACAATCCTGGACTCCTGCCCAGCTGAAACTCTTTTTAAAGCATTTCACTCCAAGACTTAGTTATGGTCTTGACTCTCAGCATTGTATCAAACTCCCTTTATATAAAAATATTGCAGAATCCATAGAGTTTAAGAAACCTCAACAGTTCAATAATTTTAACCTGAACCATGGGGTCAGCAGAACAATGGTCCTGCTCCGATTCGAAAGACCACCTGTAAAAATCAACACATCTAGGTGGCACTCGCAAGAAAGCCGTATCTGTAATCTGTGTAAAGGTGGAGAGCAGGACTTGGACCACCTATTGTTTTCCTGCCCAAATGTAGCAGTGGTAACGGCAAGGAAAAGGTTTTTACAACCAGTTTATACCAAATGTAGGATTAACACAATGCAGGAATTGATCATATTATGTAAAACACAACCAAATGAATGTGTATGCTATAACTTTTACACATTTTTAAAACCTTTTTTAACTTTGTATTAGAACGAAAAGTTTATGTTTCAAAAATTGTATATTGTGTATTTAATATTTGTGGCTCTCAGTTGAGAACCAAATCAAATAAATAAAAGTATATAAAAAGAGGACATGGATAATAAAAGACTGCCTGTGCCAAAGATGGGCTGCTGCAAGCATTGGAAGGAGCCAACTTTGGTCTTGTGGATCAAAGAGGAGGAATCATGAACCAGCGCAGGCCAAGGCGCAGCTTGGATAAAGCGCTGGGAAGATCTGCACGAAGCTGCAAAAGCAAAAGACGCAGGAAGGTTTGGAGCCCAGTGGCTAATGGGGCCCGGATAAAAAGAGTCTCTTAACCTAAACCATGTGGCAGCTCAGCTGGAGGACTGTAAATATGACACACCAAAGATCGCTGTTTGAAAGACTCCTTTACGCCTGTTTGTGGACGACACCCTGCTAGTGCAGTTTGTGGAGTATTCCGCACTCTGCATTACTTGAAGCTCGTGGACTTCTGAAAATCTCTGCTCCGCATTGCGTTTAGAAAGCTGCCGCTCGAGTAAAAATCTAATTGAGTGCCAAAAAAGTTAAGCAGGGACCGCTTGCACTGTGCATGGAGCCGTTCGCAATGATTGCACAGTGCGGACAAGCATCCGGCACTGTGCAATCACTGTGAACTGCATTTTTTATATTGTACTCCGCCGCTTGCGCCCAGGGTTATCTAAAACACTAGTCGACCTTCAGACATTGATGGACCATGCTGGGGATTTTTGCACAGATTGTGGGTTGGCGATAAACCAAGCCAAAGCATAATGTACATGCCTTAGAAACCTCTGTCTCGGGTCTGTATCAAGGATGCATTTTGGGCTCCTAATTGTGGGGAGGAAGGTGTGCAATAAGAACCAAGGAACTCTTGACTGAGTTGTCATCGATTTTAAAAACTACAGAAGCTTCAAACACATCCTCGATTCTATTCAGCCCTGACTGCCAGACAGCTGTACATTAGGTTCTGCCCAGGTACTCGACCTGTTAATAGTTTTCAGTCAGAATGGAAAGCTAGTTTCGATTTGAGTGATGCTTGCCCAGTTTCTTTACAGGCAGATGAAACCGCATTACATGTTGTATTCTTTGCCCGTGATATGAGCATCTAAGGATTACATGGGTTCACCCATTCACAAGGCGCTTGGAGTCAGAATGTGCCTCGTGGCACTTGGGGGGGATATTCACAAGAACGTGTGATGAACATCGCAAAATTAGCTTAACGCAACTCTTCACATTGCATTCTATCACAACAAAAGAACACCATGTTAACGTCGTATTCCCAACCTGGCGGTACCATGCGATAGTAGCAGGATAACATGCCAAATGAGCGCGTAAAAATCAATGCAACTCTGAAAAAAATGCAAAATACAAACACAAAAAAAGTTATGATGCCCCAAATTGCGATACAAAAATCAGCGACAACCAGCCACAGGCCCACAATACCCATGCGTCATGTGGGAAAATGCACTACATAAGTTCCCAAAAAAACACACCAAAACTAACTGCGTAGCACCATGGATGCACCCGGACCGAGTGCAGAGGACAACCCGAACCCCACAAGCCCCACCGAGGACCAGCCATGAACCCTGTGTTTGGGGAAGGGCAAGGAGAAGAGGAAAAGGAAGACGGGGTTCAGTCCGCAGGAAGACCGGATCATTGTCACGAAGGTGATAGAATACTACCAACAACTGTCCGTCACCTCCACTGCGTCATTGGCAACACAAACGGAAATATGGCAGTCCATCGTGAATAACGTGAATGCAGTTGGAGTGATGAGAAGGTAAATGGAGGAGGTCAAGGGGTGCTGGCATAATGTGGAAAGCCAAACCAAACAGAAACTCACTGCCAAGAAGAAGGCAGCAAAGGCGACAGGAGGTGGGAGTCCTGTGCCACAGGAGGAGCTGGATGAGCTGGAGGAAATGGTGACCACAGTCATCAGTGTGGAGATGGTGCAAGGAGTCGGGAGCCCAGACACAGCTACATTGACCTGACCCAACACCAACAGGGTGAGTAACGACCAGGGACTGGGGGGACGGGGGGAGATGGACACTATGGCACACATGCACAATCAAGTGTAGCACACTGCACACCCACAATGATTGTGGAACATGTCCCGGATACTCTTGGCACACTGCAGCACACATAGAAACACCATGTAGGCCCCCATCCACTATGTGCAAAAAGGGGCCCCACTCTCGATCACCAATCTCACAACCGACCCATGCACATGTGCTGATGCCAGCAAAGCCGAGGCTCTGTAAGCCACACTGACAATGCAAGTGACACTGCATGACCGATAGCATGGCAGCAACCAAAATACATGGCATGGTGCACGACACAACACTGAGGAGGCCCAGTGCGGATCACATCCTCAAAGTGGCAGGTCACACTCTGACACATCCATGCGCACATACAACCCCTGACGTCAACAACACATCTGCAGAAAAACAATGCACAAGAGCACAAAAACCGTCCAAGAGCACAAATGTCCCAAGTCGTCCACACCTCAGTACCCGAAAAGTACGTAAGTCAAAGGCACACCACCTCAAAGGGATAAGGGGCTGCAAAATCAGAGCTACAGGGGCAACTCTCCCATAATGCAGCACACACACATAGCAATCACAGCACATCAACACTGTCGACAATGTGGTACAAAGTGCAACACTTACACCACAGGACAGAGGACACAACTGGTGCCGCTTGTGCGTAGAAACTTGCCAATCACATCTGGCATAGGAGGAAACTGTGAGGTGATAATGTACGGTTACAACCTCACATCCGTCATGCAGTAGAAATGTCTACTGTCTCCCATCAAATAGCCAGCTCCTCCAAAACAGTCACAGGGTACATTGGCATGCTGTCTGTCTGGGAACATGTACAATGCGTCAACATACATGAGACACACTGTTTACCTGCATCTCTCATTTACCTTGCAGAGGGACAATCAATACCACCGGCAGAGCAGGCCAGACATACCTTCAGTGATGATGTAGAGGACACTCTGGTCATCTGCACCAACACCCTCCAACGTATCGTAGACAGCGTCCGCACCCCACCTCCAGGAGCAGGGCAGGACAGCTGAATTGAGGTGACCCCACCCCCTGCACACACCACACAGCAGGTAGCACACACCAACACAGCTGGCTCACAGGACCCCCGACCAACATATGGCATTCCAACGCCGTGTGTTAGGGTGCCAGGAGAAGATGGCTGATCAGATGAGGGTGGGGTGCGACCGTATGGCAGCCAAACTAGATGCCCCATGTGGTTGTCTAAGTCCCATCAGGGACCACTTACAGTCCCTAATGGACACCCACAGTCCGCTCCATGTTTTACAATCCTTGGCTGACCTCCCTGGAGCCATTACCAGGATTCACGAACTGTCTAGTCAGGCAGGCTCCAGCGATGACAGCACAGAGTTGGCACAGATGCGGAGGACAATGGAGACCATGGAGCCGATGCAGGCTGGAAGGATGGCTGCCATGGCTGAACACCAGCAAAATGTAGCTGGGATCTTCCATGCCCTGCAGATCCTCATCTTGCCATTGCTGCCACAGAGCCTGTCCCAGATGAGTGATGCAGGAACCTTGACACACACATCTCCGCCCCTGATGTGTCAGTGGCACACAGTGATGCAGCCATAACACCACCACACACACCTGTAATGTAATGTAACACCTGACACACCAGACACAGAAGACATATCAGAGGAGTAAGATGTGGATGGTAATGACTGTGTGAGTAAGGAGGTAGCATCCATCCCAGCCATATGGCCTGTCCCTGCCTGGTTCAGCCCTATGCATCATGCTCTGGAAAAAACCTCCCACTGTCCCCCGAATGACTCTGCGACATTCACCTGGACCCCAACATGGACTGCCATATCTGCTCTGGTTACCAATGATACAGCAATCTGGCTGCATACTGAAGTCTTCCTCTACCAATTTCCTATTCATTCTCCCAAGGACTCTGGTTGGCCCTCCACTGGGCAACCATGTAATGTGAGCTTGTCATGGCCATGTACTGTTCCTGCTCTAACACCCCACAGAATGTGAATTAAACATTCAAAATCACACAGATGTGTCATGTCTATGTTCACTCAAGTATGAAAGTATGGATGTATTTTGGGACATTGATAGCACTTAAAGGTACACCCTGGTACATTACAACAAGGTGCAAGGTTGACCCTGACCCACATGGCCAATTAGATGACTGTGAATGTGTTTACTAGCTTTGGCCTCATTTCACATGAACAACAATCTCCCAACCCCCTGTTAGAAATGGCGATCTCCGGTTGGCTGAGGCTCGCGCCAAAACCAGTCAGAGACCACCACTCTAAGTCAGGGCAAGGGAGTTACACGCCAAGATAACCCCAGCTTACCCCCTTGGTAACGTGACACGAGCAGTAAGGCTAAACTCGGGGGCTATGTAAGTTAAGCCTTTGCGCGTGCACCCAGCAACAACACCCAAGGCCTACCACAAAGAAAACTCCACAGAAGGTTATATATAAAAATAGCCTTTGTATTGTACCAAACACATTAGATAAAAAAACAGGCATGGGCAGAATTTACAGGGGATTATGTACATGGGGCAGGGCCACGTGGGCCACTGTCAGGAATAAGCACTTTTAGCACTAGAATACTTGTTAGAATTAGCACTTAGAACATAGAATATAAAATCACTGTAGCCCAAAATAGGAAATAGAGCACACAACCAGTAATCACTGGTAACAGGTAAGTACCACCTACGCAACCCTAGCCACCTTAGGAAAATGCAATGCAGGGTACCCGGCCCTCACTAGCAACACCTGTACTAGGCGAACAACCACCTAAGTATCACTATACATTTAGGGCTATAGGCATGAGAACATTACACATGATGCATCACAACATTCAGAGGTGTAGGGAAGAAAACACATGATGCGTAAACATACATTCAGCGGTGTAGGAAAAGCACATGACGCATAAAAACACATTCAGAGGTGCAGCACAGAACAATTGCGCAGAAATTACATAAGCCACAACCTGTGACTGTCCCCAGGCCAACTGGCCTCTCTGGGGCTGAAACGCCCTGTGTCCCCAAATGTCAGGGGGCCTAAATGGAGCAGCTGCCCACTAAGTGCTGGGCAGCTGTAGAGATGATGTGGCCAACACGGTGGAGCCTCGCAGGCTCTGGCCACCAACACACTCGTGGCCCCTTGAGCATCGCTCGGCTCGAGAACAAACTGTGGGGCAAAGTGGGAGCCTTGTGGACTCTGAGCAATGTGCCCCCACTGGGGGAGCTTCCCGCTGCCAGTCGGGGCTGCTCTACCCTTGCAAAATGCCCCCACTGGAGCCTCTCCGGGCTTGTGGTAAAAATAGGCCGCCAAGAGCCTCTGCGGCTTGAATTACTAATGCCCCTGAGCCTCTCTGTGCTCTAAACAAATCTGGCACTGTCATTGGGGTCCCGTTCGAGGGACTCAGAATCAAGGATATGCCCCCGGGGCCCTAATTACAACTGCCGCCTTGGACGTAGGAGCCCCCACTCGAGGGGGGGGGGGGCTTGAATTCACTGTAAGGCCCCACGGGCCTCGCGGGTGCCAAACACCAAGGCCCTCGCACTGGAGGGGAGGGGCGGGCACCGGAACTGTGCCCCAATGCCCCCCTATCCTACAAAGGCACTCACCGGGTCTTCTGGCGGTGGAGGCAGGAGAGCTCCTGCTCCTCGAGGCTCTCTCCCTCCAGATCCTCTCTCGCTCTCCGGGTCTCTCCCTCGCTCTTGGGAGCCCGGGGCGGGGGGGGGACGACTCCGGCCTCTCTCTTCTGATGGATGCAGGAGCACGGGGTAGGCTCCCGTCTGCTTCCTGCTTGGTCCGATCACAGCGTGAGTCACCCGGCAAGCCTCCCGCAGCCTCCCCCAATGGCAGCGCGGTTCCCGGGTTACGTCAGTGGATGCTCCCTCGGCTTCCTCTTGGCCCCGGTGCTGTGGCGGTGATCTCGGGGGCCAAGACAAGGGGTGGGCTCTCTCGATCAATTATTAAGAAATGCCGGCAGTGTCCCTGGCGGGGTGGGCACCCATCAGAGTTCAAATAAATGCAGGAGCACAGCGATAGGCGGCGTGGGCAGCCGCCAAAGTGGAAATAAAGCGCTCTGAGCGCTAGGGGCAAATCCAGCGCTCCCAGGCGCCGTAGGGCTCATGTGCTAATGCCCCCAAAGTCCAGCACAAAGTCCTTCAGGGGGTGGGGGGCAAGGCTGGGCCCAGGATCCAGCTCACAGGGCCCTCCAGGCAGGGAGGCAGTCCCCAGTGGCGGTCCTCCTGGCGCCCAACAGCAGCATGCCCCCCTACAAACTAAGATCAGCAAGGGAACACATTTCTGGGGATCCAGCCCCTTTTTATACAGGTAAATCCTTTGTTCTTAGGTGCAGGGTGGGGGAAAAACCAGTCGGAGCTTGTTTTGGAGCACTGTGATGTGCTCAGCCACCCTTCCTATCACTAGTCAGGCTAGGGTCATCAGTCGCACAACAGGGGGCAGAGCCAGCATTGTGTGGGGAAAGCCCAGCCCTATTCAGGTCCCTGGTGCACCCCTCCCTCACATCAGCATGCTAATCTTTCCACTCACCACTGGGGCAGACCCTTCCTGACTCCTGGAGCCAGGCTCACCAGCCAGCTCCAGCCAATCACACGCCAGACACAAATTACACAAACATGCCAACTTCTAGAAGTGGCACTTCCACACTAGACACAATCACGTCGCATACCTCATTGTGCAGCATTTAATCACACGAGTCCGCACATACCAAACCCGAGCTTGCACTGACCACGCATCAGGAACTAACATGGACACATTCATTCCCCATGCATTCCTATGGGAGGGCAGGCCAACCTCACTACACGCACTCAGAGTGCGCACGCACTTCCCACTGGGACAAAATGAAAGTGCGTAGAAGCCAAAAATCACTAGCACTGGGTCACCACACAAAGCAAAAAGTTTAGGTGTGAACCTGCCAGAAGGGCCAAGTCCAACACCCCCAATGTAGTCTCACGTCCATGTATTAATCAGGGCTGTGTGCAGAAATGTCAAATTCGTTAGCAGGCCTGAAGTAGTGTCCCCCATCCCAAGTGGCAACAGAACATCTCTTCCCATTCCTACTCACACACATCTGTGTGGACAAAGCCTGTTTTTATGGATCACAATGATCCACATGGCAAGAAGTTGGACACCATACTCACTTTGCTGAAGACACAGAAGAGCACAGGTCTACCAGCAACTATCACAACCACAATGTGTGGCTCGCAGAGGTGGAGCTGCCAATAGGTACTCACCCCCAATGTACATGCGGCAGTCTGTCCCTCCCTATGTATGGGCAATGCACATCAAGGCACATAATTCGTCATACTAATCGGCACTCATTACTGTTGTGATTTTGCGTAGACTTTATTAGCATGTGCGTGTCAGTACGGGCAAGGCAAGGGTGACAACATGCTGACAAATGCTTAAGTCACTTACGGACAGCATGCGAAAATGTCGGGGTGCAAGAAATGGGGATGCAAAAATGGACAAAAATCATTACGGATGGCAATGGACTCAGCTAATCTTGCCTTGCAGGACGAATCATGTGATGTTTGGCGTCTGCTCATTGCCCTGTGTCAGGGGATACGACTCACAGCCCATGGGATCTGCATAGTTCTGTGCCACCGGACTGTACTGACTGACAGTGAGCAGGTGTAAAGGTCCAACGAGGTCACAAGTCGTGCTACATTGCCATGTGTGGACTCTCCCCCCATCAGTGTGTCTGATTTCGGAACGTTGCCAAACGACGCTGGGCAGCTCCACCTATGGTACTGCATCAGCTTGCGCAGGTGTGTAACAACACACGTAGGTGCAGGCACATGCAATCAGAGTCCGGGCGAATGCAGACATGTCTACTGTTGTTCTGGGAAATGTGACCATTCCTCCACGGTGCAACAAGGTGTTGGGACCTTTGCTCTGGGTGTCAATCAGTTGTGGATGCAGGAACGTAGTTACTCGTCCATGAATGCGAGCGCAGCTTCATGGGCAATGAGTTCCAGAAGTACATCTTTGTCGAGTTCAACGAAAAGGAGGGAGAGCCAATCCATAAACTGGTCCGGACAGAGGTTCTGCCTCTGGGACGCTGAGAGTGCTGCCTGCCTCCAAGCCTTTCCCTGCTTGTTTCCAGCGCCACGCCTCGCGGCCCCCGCTTCGCGGGAGCCGCTCGAAGGCTAAGACTTTTGCTGTCCGATTTGCCCAAGGATACCAGATAGTGCACAGGAGCACCAACGCGATACCAGCGAGTTGTCATCAACCTTTCTGCTTGAGGCGGGACTGCGAGGACCAGCGTGCAGCGCGGCGCTGATCGGCCGCAGCTGGTCCTCTTCCCGCCCCCTCCACCGATAAAGATCCTGCGGTGTGTGAGCAGTTTGGGTTCTGCCTCTGGGACGCTGAGAGTGCTGCCTGCCTCCAAGCCTTTTCCTGCTTGTTTCCAGCGCCACGCCTCGCGGCCCCCGCTTCGCGGGTGCCGCTCGAAGGCTAAGACTTTTGCTGTCCGATTTGCCCAAGGATACCTGATAGTGCACAGGAGCACCAACGCGATACCAGCGAGTTGTCATCAACCTTTCTGCTTGAGGCGGGACTGCGAGGACCAGCGTGCAGCGCGGCGCTGATCGGCCGCAGCTGGTCCTCTTCCCGCCCCCTTCACCTGCTCTTCCTATAACATCATCTAGAGCAACGCGCACGCGGGACGCGCGCGGGGCAACGGCCGGGGCGAAGACCGGGCAAAGAGCGGGCCGTTTAAGGCCGTTCAAGGACGGCAGAGGACGGCCCAGGCCCTGAATCCCTGTCTCATCGCCCTGAAACCACCATCCAGGTAGGCCGATTGTCGCTTACTCTCCTTTGAGGCCACATCCATTCAACACCTGGTACAGTCTTATCAACGTCAACCATGCGACACAAAACTAGAAGCTGTACCAAAAAAGCTACGGAGGTAGCACAAGTGACTGGTCCCATTGACCTTTTCATCTCACGGGTAAATGAGACAATTGACAAGAGCATTGTACTTCTGGAGAAAAGAGTCTCCTTGGACCTTATGAATGCCAAACGCTCCTCCCTGGGCTCCCTTGCAAATGCAAACTCACCTTCCCAGCAAGTCTTGAACAACCGCTCTTTACCCTTGCCCTCGTCCTCCATAGGCACTGTTACTGTACCGAGTGCCGTTGACTTGTCAGTTACCTGTTCGGAATCGGATCCGTCCTTTGTGGATCTGGAGGCGACCCCAGACCTAGAAGCCTGCCAGACACCTAGAGAGACGGAGCCGGGCCTGGATGGGTTAACTGCCAAGTCGACCCCTTTCGTGCCTAATGACTCCGGGGGTAAGGCTGCTACTTTACCTATAAATGCAGTGCCCAAGTCTAAAACCAAGGAGTCTAAACCCAAGGAGAAGCCCAAAGCCAAAGCCAGGAACCACAATTTGGTATCACCTACTCCACACTTAGCGTCTGGCATTCCCTGTTGGGTCGAAAACATGGTTACGGACCTCAAGCAGGACCTTGAGACCACAATAGCAGCCCAAATTAAACCCTTGATTTCTAAACTCGATAGACTAACGTCGCTCATTAATACAAAATGGCCCAACAAGATCAATGAGTCTGGGTCTGTTCAGCAACAAGGGCATAGAGAACCACCACCTAATCCCCAACCCCCAGTCAAGGTCACTAAGACTATAACCGACAAGGCGAAAATACCCCCATCCACCAAGGATCAACCTGCATCACACTTTCCCCATCGAGGGAACAATTTTGTTCAACCCTCACTTGTCCCCATTCCAAAAGCGGTGAGTGATCCTTCGTCCTTGCAGCAACCAGCCGCTGGTACTAAATCTACCACCTCCCAAGCAAAGGATCCCAAAGGGAAACCCATGAATACCCCAGTTTCTCACTCTACTAATAACTCTGAAGCCCCTAAGCCTAGGCAGGCTCGCTACAAATCTATTAGCCTGCCACCAGAAGTCTCTCCTTTTGTGGTTGTGTTGACTGCTGTCCCCCCACTGAAGGAAGGAGTTAAAGAGACCTATGTAGAGTTAAGAAACAAATGTGCCCAGTGGCTCCAACTACACAGACCCCTACCCAGTAGTATGAGTGGGGAAATCCTTGCTGTGCCTAGAGGGGATTGGGTGGGTAGGAGTAAGAAAACAATATCAGGGGATGTAATTACTGTCAATTTTAGGGATGTAGGGGCTGCGAGTTTCATCTGCAATTCACCTAACAGTGGTCCTGCCACCCAAATCAAACCACTCCACTTGTCTTACTTCCTCCCTAACTCGTTAAGACCCAACTTCCATCGGCCAATTATTCCAAGTAATCAAGGGCCTGCACATCCCCCACAATATGCCCCTAACCACTGGCAGCAGCCGCCTAATTTTCCATCTTTGGTTCCGCACCATGCTGGCCCCCAGTGGCAACAACCTTTCCACCCTTTACCACCTTTTTTCCAACCTGCCCAGCAGTGGCAACAACTCCCTCAGCCATCACTTTCTGCTAACCACCAATGGCAACAGCCATGGCAGAACCCGTCTTCGTCCTTTAACCCCTCCTATTCACAGTTTGCCCATCCAAATAGGTACTGTGTACTAGATGAGGTTGATTGACTTTCCCTTAAGGGAGGCTTAGATACTAACCTCCCTCACAGTAATAACACTACGAAGGATGTAGTATTGGGTGCATCTCTTCTTACATACCCAGAGGTGTTACCACCTACACCAATTAGGGGCAGTGTAGATTCACCTAACCCCCAATCTGCGGTGATCCCAGACGGAGACTCAGCACATGGCGAGCTAAAAATCCTCAGTTGGAATCTTGCTGGGATCTCAAGGAAATTAGGCCTCCCGGAGTGGAATGCCCTGGTTGATACCCATAAAATTTGCATATTTCAAGAGACATGGGCTACTGAACCACTGCACCGGGTTGGGTTTGTCACTTTTTTTACACCAGCAGTAAAACCCAAGGCAGGGAAGGGGCGGCCATCGGGGGGGCTTATCATTTGGATAAGCATCCTGCTTAACTGCAGGTTAACTATTAAGAAGGCAGGAACACCTGATATCCTTGGTATTTCCCTACTGGGTTTACAGGGAGGAATAACTGTCGACCTTTATAATGTTTACATCAGGGGAACAAAAAATGGGCGTATCTCACCTACAATAATGGAGCTTGAGGCCCAACTAAGGGAGCAGAGTGGACTTGGACATATCCTAGTAGCAGGGGATTTTAACTGTACATACGAGCCACTCCCCCTAGAAGGAATACCTGACTTAGGAGAAGAGGATAGCAGATGGGGTATCCCTACCCTCTCTATCCCACCCATCAAGCGCTGGACTCGCAGTGCAATCCATCTAAATGCACTCACATTGGAGTTTGGTTTAAGAGCAGCCAATGGCCGCACTCGATCTGATCTGCTGGGTGCTCCCACATTCAACAGAGTTGGTCACTCTACACGGATTGACTACATTCTGTTGGATAGGGGCCTCTGGAGTCTTGTTATTGACATGGTTGTTACTACTACCATAGAGAGTGACCACAATTCACTCTCCTTATCCTTAAAAAACCCTTGGCCCATTGAAGTGTTGCCAGTACTACTAAGCTGTCCACAGGGGATTACTGTCTCCTCTTGTGGCAGGCGTCTAAAGTGGAGCAAGATTATGTGTAACACCGACAAATTATCCACCATAGACGAAGTGGTTAAGGGCACGCAAGCCGAAATTGGCTCTATCGATTTAACTAAAACAGCAGTCAAGGCCACTGCTATCTTTGAAGCTGCCATAAAAACCATAGGGGACCTCTTTTGGGTACAATCGTCTTCAGGGAAACAGAAACCTCCATCTAAACCAAAAGGCAAACACGACTGGTACTCGGCAACATGCAGGAAGGCCAAATCTCGTCTAATAGAGGCAGTTAAAGGGAAGTCCCCCCCATTAATTCAAATTGCCAGAAGAGAACACAAAAAGGCCCTGCAGCTAGCTAGAAGGGAGTGGGATGATGCCTACTGGGTAACCCTCAAGGAAGCAAGTATGAAAAAAGATTCCAAATGTTTCTGGGACACTATAAGGGTACGAAACAGACCGGATTGTGACCTTATAACCTGCAACATCTCGGGACAGGTATGGGAGGCCCACTTCTCCAAACTTTATTCCTGTCACAACGGCCCCAATGAGAGAGGGTTTGTTTGATCCTCTCCTCACACTAACTACATGTTTCTCCCTAGCGACCCTGACTTTACGCTAAAGGAAGTAGAATATGCTATAAACTCCATCATTCCACAAAAAGCTGCTGGACCAGATGGCATTCCCGGGGACCTGTTAAAATCTGATAGTGTCAAATGGGGTAAACTAATCCACTCCCTCCTCGTTGCCATCTGTAGGGGCGCCCCCATTCCCTCGTCATGGAAGGGGGCGGAGGTGGTTCCCATCCACAAGAAAGGCCCAAGGGATGATCCGTCCAATTATAGGCCGATTAGCTTGCTAGATGTCAGCCAAAAAGTTGTCGGTAAAGTTCTTTTACTCAGGATACTTAACTGGGTAGAAGAAAACAAAATTCTTACCGATTTTCAGGCCGGTTTTAGAGTAGGTACTGGAACAATAGAGCAAGCATTTGGGCTTATGATGATTTATTGGAAGGTGGTAGTGATAGGCAAGGGCAGTCTTTATCTCGCATTCATCGATTTAAAGACTGCCTTTGACCTTGTCCCTAGGGACTTATTATGGAAGGTTCTGGCCAACATGGGGCTGCCACAGTATCTACTATCCTTACTAGTCAGGCTCCATCAGGACAGCTTTGCCCAAATTAGGTGGGGTTCTGGAGGGGAGAAAACGGGCTGTATTCCGGTCGAGAGAGGGGTCCGCCAGGGATGTGTTCTGGCTCCCACCCTTTTCTCCTTGTACATCAATGGGGTGGTTGAGCATCTACTTAAATCTCCATCTGACGAACCATCCCTGGCTGGGGTACGCATACCGACCCTCCTCTTCGCGGACGACACGCTCCTAATCTCTAAAACCCCAATGGGACTACAGAAACTCTTGGACAATTTCCAAACATTTTGCACTGACCGGGGCCTGGTAATAAATACCAATAAAACAAAATACCTGGTCCTCAATCCCCCCAAACAGCAAGTGCGTCCCCCTATCTTAAATACTGAGCCCTTAGAAAGGGTAAAAGTATTTGATTACCTAGGGATACGCCTTTCAGACAAAATGGATTGGACGCCCCATCTAGACAAGATGCTGTTGAGCCATAAAAGGATCACAGGTGCCCTATTGAGGGAGCAACGTTCCAGTTCGTTCAAACCAATAGGATCAGTCCTTGAGATCTACGCTGCCAAAGGTGTCAGCTCTGCCCTGTATGGAGCTGAACTTTGGGGCTCTGCATCTACCGAAGCTCTACAAAGATCTGAGAACAATTTCTGTAGACAAATAATGTCCCTCCCTCAAAGTACCCCACTTCTACCCTTATTCATGGACCTTGGCTGTACCCAGATTGGCGAAATTGTGAAATTTCGCCCTCTTTTACTATGGGCCCGTATTTGGCGGGTAGAAGAACTTAGTGGCTACGCCAGAGGTCTGGAAGAAATAATGGCATCACCACACTGGGCCAGAATCAAATGGTTAAAAGATATGAAAATCCTATTGTCCAACTTGGGCCTACTCGATTCTTGGTCAAGTAGAACCTCACCTCCAAAACAAATACTCAAAAAGCTCTATCGGGATTGGATTTGGTCCCAAAGACACTCCAGCACATCCATTGGTAGGCTTACAGAGGATTTTTTGATGTTTAAAGACTGTCCCAGGCGGGAACCCTACCTAGACATAATCGGGAAACCTTTTGCCCGGTCTTTGTATTTTAGATTTAGAACGGGTACTTTGCCACTGAATACTTTTACCAAAACATGGAAATCCTGTACAGGCAAAACTGATTTGTGTCCATCATGCTTAGCTCACCCAGAGACATTAGCCCGTTTCTTATTTGTCTGCAAGGAATATGCTAACCCAAGAAGGGTGTGGTTGAAGAACCTATGCCGTCAGCTGGGAACCAGGAGCCATGATGTGGCAATTAGGATACTTGTTTCGGACTGCTATGTACCCTATGTGTGTGCCCTAGCCAAATTTTTATCCTGGGCCTGGGCTATTCGAGCCAGAAAGCTAAAATACTCTGTTTAATTTCTTTTTAAAGAATATTTATTTTAGTAATGTCTTACTTCCTGTCATCAACTGGCTATGTGTTACTAATTTTATTGTTCTGTTTTTATGATAATGAAATTTTATCGAAATAAAGCTTTTTGACTTTGACTTTGACTTTGATGTGCTCCGTCCACACAGTTTCACCAAACCACAACACAGCCCAATAGGGGAGCGCCTCAATGTGGTCACTGCACACAATGACTTGTGCAATCTCCCATACACTGCTGCCAGCACTGACACCACATGTCAAGGCATCTCATGCCCGGGTATCCCGGTTGCACCCCTGTTCGTGGGCCAACAGGGGGTGCACACACATGTGATAATCCAGTTCAGCTACCATTGTGTTGGATAGGCAGACCTCCATGGGCCACTGGAATGTGCATGTTCAACAGAGGAACCAGGGCAGGACGCATGGTATGTAGACAAGTCGCAAACTCAGACGGTAACTGATTTGCAACACTGCCAGTGGCACTGATCCCAACAGATGCAGCATTTGTGCACGGTACTGTTGCATGTGACAGGGGTTGTGCATGTGCCCGGTATTATCTGCCATTGCATTTGTTTGTCTTATAGCACCAGCACTCCTCAGACCGGCGAGAGTTCTGTGGACTATATGCCACAGGTGGGACGTATGGGTTGTTTTTTGCCAATGTGTGAAGGGCATCCAATGCAGGTGTACCTCGAGCAGGGACAAGTGTGTCTGGGGTGCGTACTTGTTGGTCTTTTATTCGCGCAGTTCGTGGTGTGGGAGTCGCCAGAGTCTGGTATAGTATCTCATTCAGGGGGTTCCGGGCGCATTGGAGACCAAAGTCGGAGGTTCAGCTGTCCTTCTGCCTTGTGTATTCAGACAAAGGAGCTTTCATACCTAATTTTAGTCTGACTACTGGTTGCATTTGTTAAATGTGATGTGGCCTTCATGCTGAACTTGATGCCAGGCCTTAGATTTAAGGTGTACCAATCGTAAATCATGCGCACCAGTTGGCATGTATGAGCCAAGTGCCCGATTAGCCTTGTGCTCCTTGTTCAGGCTCTGTCTCTTTTTCTCTCTCTCTTTCTCTCTCTTTCTTTCCCTTCCTCTCTCTCTCCTTCTCTCTCCCTCTCTCTCTCTCTCTTTCTCCCTCTTCCTGTCCTTTGATGAGTGCCCGACACAACTTCTTATCTTGAATTTTGTATTGCAGGCTGTGACTCACAGATTGTACAGGGATGACCCGCCATGACTCTTCCAAATAGTTGTTTGGAGACAGATCTGATTGTGATATTTTGTTTGGACTTTCAATGGTGAACGGATGATTCTTTTTTTTCTGTACTCACATGAATGGTATTTGCTGTAATTGTGAGACATCAGGTGAATGATTTGGTTCTTGTTTAGTGATGTTGATGCGCAATCTTTTGGTCCGGGGGAGGTAGGGTGTGCCCGGAGTAGGGCCCAAGGAGAGTTGGTCCTGGGGTGGCGGTGGGTGTTGTAGCCCTGTTGGGGCTCGAAGCTGCATGATCAGTGGCTCCATGGCATCAGTTGTTCTTCGGGTGTGGCTCTGGGATGGGCTCCCTTTTCTGGTGCCGGCTGCCGTCCGACTTTACACCAGGTCAGAGCAGGTGTAAAATTTTTGCTGCTAACGCTAATTTGGCTGGTCGTTGAGAATGTTGTGACGTGGTGTTGTTGTGGCTTTTTACACAGGAACGCCTACTCTGCATCTCATTAGCATTAGTTGCCGGGGGCATTTGTGGCGATGTTTTTTGCGTCTGCTATCACAGGAAAACTGGCGCTATGGGCTGTTAGCTCCAGCTTGTGAATGGGGAGATATATTTATTAAGTAAGTAAAAGAGAAGGGAGGTCTCCTTAGTGATCCAATTAGGGACAAGGAGAATAAGAGTAAAGAACTTAAACAGTCCCAAAAGTTCAACTCTTGAGAAACCCTTTAGTGTATTGCCCTCATAACTCACAATGCCGACTCAGTAGAAAGGTATACAATATTACTCAATTTTAGACATATAGTGAAAACATAAGAATACAAAGAATTTAAAAAACATTGTGTGTTGTATTAAAAAAGAACAGTTTATTACAAATCAATAAAATCAATGTTGTGTAACATCAGTACAGTGCCATACATTCAAATTTGAATTCAGTCTTTGTTAAAAAATGCCGGTACACATATAAAGATAAAAAATCATAAACATCACAGTTCAGATCGAGAACGCGAGGAGCTGTGAGGGGAGCAGGGAGGCCGGTTTTGAAAAACAAGGTCAAATTGAAATAGACACTGCTAAAGGACACTCAGCGCTGGTAGCAAGTTAAAAGAATCCAGTCACGCAGCAGTGAGGGCCACATAACCCTGCTTTAAGGTGACATACTCTTTATAATACGGTGGCCCCCCTCCAGCTACATCCTCCGTATCATTGAGTTCCTGAAATTGACAGAAAGGAATTTTGCACTGGAAGTATTAGACCAGAGTCTCTATCATTTGAGACACAACGATCAAATTACCTCCAATTTACACGAGAGGAATAATAATTAATTTCTCGCAGAATTGTTTGTCCTGATGAAGGTGATATCGTTATACATCGAAACGCTGCGTCGACAACCCTAACAACTGTGATTTGTATGATTTTTTATCTTCAAGGAGAGTAGAAGGTTCTGGAAGCTAGTTCAGGGATTCCGTCAGAGGTCCGTCCCGTCTTATGCTGCCTTGCAGCATTACAAGTAGTGAGCGGGTTTCCCATTTCAGTCCTTTTATCAAGCAAAGGAGGACAGGGGATTACCTCAGTTACTAACGAGCAGGCTAGAGGGAGCCGCATGTTTGTCTCTGTCAGTTTTAGAGGTTACCCTGTGTGAGAAGTTGGCCTGATATGTAGTGTTTCCAATTCTGGAACCACTTGGTATCAGTCCAAACAAACCCCAAAGATGTCTGGTTGTAAGTCAACCTTGTTAGACAAGCTATCCTAGTGGTAGCATGGACTAAGCAGCCTTAAAGGCTTAACTTAAGAGGTCGTGTTAAGCGAGCTGTTTTACCACCTACAATCCTGTAATCAAATGAAAGGACACCACACAAGTATATATTATAAAAATATATGTATTTATTTCTAAATTACTCCCCAGTACTCTTTATGAGGAAAGGGGCACAAGCGTTAAATCAAAAGCACAGTAAAACATATAAAGTTGCACAATTATGGATGAGGGCGGGTGGCCACTCAGACCATATACTAAAAAAGTGGTATAAGGAACACTTATCGATCAGTGGTTAGGCCTAGGGCCTAGAGATTCGCTGGGAGCAGTCAGGACTAGCAATGCTGAAGTCGGGAGTAGCCCACAGGAGACGGGTGCAGCACGGAAAGTGCGGCGCGCACCAATGCAATGTCAATGGTGCGTAAAAGTTAGTTAAAGTGAATTAAAAGATACTTCCGCTGAACCTAGAAACACAGAACTTTAGACACAGACCCTAGAGGTGTGTACCAGTGTGGGAACACCAGTGTTGCAATGTTACCTCACCCACAGGCCGTGGGTGCACAGGGTCGAAGTGGCGTCGGGTTCTGGCACGCAGGTTCTTGGTGCTTGAAGCTGTTGCAGCTGCAGGCGATGTGAAGCAGAAGTGTCCGGTGCGATCCAAGGGTGGATCGAAGTAGAAAAGTACCTGAAAGCAGAGGGGACAGAGTCTGGGTCACTCAGCAGTGACCAGGGTGGAACCAGGACGGAACCAGGCAATGTCGGGCGCAATCAGGCGGTTGTCGATAGGCTTCTCTCCGCTGTCACGTGGGCTCTGGGGCATCTGCGACGTCCAGGAGCAGGTCACGATCTGTCCCACGTAGGCTCTCGCCGTCAGCACCGTCGGCTTCAAGATTGCAGCAAACAGCACTTGGCAAAAGCAATCCACGCGGAACCGGGAGATTGCTTATCACTCGAACCAGGAGGGTCAGAGTGGGGGCTCCTTTGTACAGGAGCTGGTGCAGATCTGGAGCAACCAGAAAAGCGAGTCGTATTTCAAGTTTCATCGGCACAGGGGCCACAAGCCAGCTGGCAAGTGACCGGGCCAACGCGTCAAGCCCACACAAGCAGAAGGGCCCCACGCAGCACTCGTCAAGTGTGGAGGGGTGAGCTTTGGTGCAAGTGGAGCTCGGGGCTGGGGCTTCTCAAACCCTGGTGCACAGCTTCAAGGATCACTCGTGGGCTGCACGGTCAGCGTCTCGTGGCCTTTTCAAGATGGCGTGCCCCACGCTTCCGGTCGCCTCCACTGGTCTCAGCTCTGCAGGGACTGTGGATCGGGCAGGTAGAAGGCAGGCAAGCTTGATCTCGTCGATCTCTGTTGCTCGAGTTCCGGCGGGAACTGCAACAAAGCAAGGGTCGAGGGCTGGATGGTGCCTGTTTGCACAGGGTGGTCACTCCTTGACCACAAGGGAGATTCTTCAGTCTTCTGCGTTGAGTAGAAAGTCGAAGGGTCCAGAATTCGTTTCTTATGTTTCTTCAGGATGATCTGAGTTGCATTGGGACTGCTCCCCCTCTTATTCGAATCTGGGGGGTTGGACATCCTGCTAGGTCCCCTCCTATGGGTGGGACCCAGGAAGGGGGTGGTTACACCCCTCTCCTTTGATCCTGGCCGCGCTGGGACAGGGGCTTGGAGGCCCCAGAACCGGTTTGGCCGGATTATGCAAGGGGCAGCCTTGTGCTCCCCAGGCAGTGTCTGGTTTCTTTGAAACCTCCCTACTCCAATCCACTATCTCCTGTCTGGGGTGGTTTGACACCGCCCTGTGACAGGAAACTCTTTGTCCAGGCCTCCTCTGCCGAGTTTCGGTCAGCAGCAGGAGGCCAGACCCGTGTCTGTGGCAGGGACATCCATTTTGTGGATCTGGAGCTCATTTTAAATCAACCGCGTTTCAGTAAAGTAACATGTCTTCTCCCTCTAGAAGGGTGGAATGCTACCCCCGTCGCCAGAACTGGCGAGGGGGTAGTATTCCAATTCGTATGACACCTTACACGACATGTTTTGATAAAGCCAAACCAAAGTTGCTATATAACCGCGAGGATTATAAGGCGCTTAAGAGTATATGGTATGGCATTATCCCGGATCAGTTTAGGGAGTTGTTCCCGACAGCTGCAGACAGGCTCAGCTCATGCCAGAGCTCCATCTCACATAAAACCACGCACTCTGCCTCCAGGATTGATGAGGCCTTCCATAGGAGTGGCTTACAGGCTATATATGTGTCCAGATATAGGTTTAGATATAGGTATACTATATCTAAGCAAGGGGTGATTACACCCACTTGCCCCAGCTGAGTGATCAGCCAGTTGTGTCAATTTAAGAACCAGCCAGGGGTGGCAAAAGCTATGCTTCAGCCCCTGATAGGCCTTGGTGGCACCTATGCCCTGAGCACCTATAGTGCATGGTACAGGGGCTGACAAGGAGTCCATTTCCAATTGTGGTATGTACCTATAGCACATGTATTATACATTTAGAGAGAGAACAGCAGGCTGGGGGTCTGATTAGCAGGCCCACAGCCTCAGTAAGTCGAAAACCAGTGAAGCAAACAGCAAAAATTGGGGTGACCATAGGATAGCAGACCCTACTCTCCTACACAACCCCCCCCCCCCCAAACGCAGGGACATTAAACTTAACCTTGACCAGATAAGTCTTCATGTTCTAAGTGGAAGTACCTGGAGAGACCATCTGCATTACCATGGTCAGTCCCTGGGCGGTGCTCCACTGTAAAGTCCATCCCCTGTAGGGAAATGGACCACCTGAGCAGTTTGGGATTTTCACCCTTCATCTGATTTAGCCACAAGAGGGGCTTATGGTCTGTCTGAATTAGGAAGTGAGTACCAAACAAGTATGGCCTCAACTTCTTCAGGGCCCAAACCACAGCAAAGGCCTCCTTCTCAATAGCTGACCAACGTTTCTCCCTGGGGGTCAGCCTTCTGCTAATAAAAGCAATGGGCTGGTCTTGACCATCTTGATTAAGTTGTGAAAGCACAGCTCCCACCCCCAACTCAGAAGCATCTGTCTGTACAATGAACTGTTTGGAGTAGTCAGGACTCTTCAGGATAGGTGCAGAGCACATGGCCTTCTTCAGGTCATCAAATGCCTTTTGACAGCTAACTGTCCACTGAACCTTTTTGGGCATCTTCTTGGATGTCAAGTCATTCAATGGTGTCACAATGGACCCATAGTTCTTTACAAATTTTCTGTAATACCCAGTCAGGCCCAAGAAGGCTCTGACTTGTGTCTGGGTAGTTGGAGGAGCCCAGTCCTGTATGGTCTAGATCTTGCTCTCCAGTGGTTGAACTTGACCCCCACCTACTAGGTGGCCCAAGTACACAACCTTGCTCTGCCCTATCTGGCACTTAGTAGCCTTGATAGTCAGGCCTGCCTTTTGCAGGGCCTCCAGAACCTTCTTCAGGTGGATCAGGTGATCCTCCCAGGTGGAGCTAAAGACAGCAATATCATCTAGATATGCTGCACAAAAGTCATCCAACCCAGCAAGGACTTGATTCACCAACCTTTGGAAGGTGGCAGGTGCATTCTTCAAACCAAAGGGCATTACCACAAACTGATAATGTCCAATAGGGGTAGAGAATGCTGTTTTGGCTTTTGACTCTTCAGCTAGTCTGATTTGCCAGTAGCCAGCTGTCAAATCAAATGTGCTCAGAAACTTGGCAGAAGCCAATTTATCAATGAGCTCATCTGCTCTTGGAATGGGATGATCATCTGTCCTAGTGACAGCATTGAGACCTCTGTAGTCCACAAAAACCTCATTTCTCTCTTCCCATCTTTGGTATGAGGTTTTGGCACAAGGACCACTGGGCTAGCCCATGGGCTCTCTGATGGCTCAATCACTCCAAGCTCCAACATCTTTTGCACCTCAGCCTTTATACAATCCCTGACATGGTCAGGTTGCCTGTAGATCTTATTCTTCACAGGCAGATTGTCACCAGTGTCCACCTCATGGGTGCACCAGTTAGTCTGACTGGGTGTGAGTGAAAACAAATGTCTGTGGGCCTGCAACACCTGTCTGCAGACCACCTGTTGCTGCTCAGTGAGGCTGCCTGCCAAGGCTACTCCATCAACTGAACCATCATCAGGGTTCTGGGAAAGCAGGTCTGGGAGAGGGTCACTCTCTTCCTCCTGTTCCCCATCTGTGGCCATGAGGAGACTCATGTCCTCCCTGTCAACAAATGCTTTCAAACGGTTTACATGGAGCACCCTGTGGGGGCTCCTAGGGGTACCAAAGTCAACCAAGTAGGTGACTTCTCCCTTCTTTTCAATGATAGGGTAGGGTCCAGTCCATTGGTCCTGGAGAGCTGCTGGCCCCACTGGGTCCAACACCCACACCTTCTGCCCTGGCTGGTACTCAACCAGAACAGCCTTTTGGTCATGCCAAGCTTTCTGTAATTCTTGACTTGCCTCAAGGTTGTTGGATGCTCTCTCCATGTATTCAGCCATCCTGGAGCGGAGACCAAGTACATAGTCCACAATGTCTAGTTTAGGCTTTTTGAGAGGTAACTCCCATCCTTCCTTCACCAAACTCAATGGACCCCTTACAGGGTGGCCAAACAAAAGTTCAAAAGGGCTGTAGCCAACCCCCTTCTGTGGGACCTCTCTGTAAGCAAAGAGCAAGCAGGGTAAAAGGATGTCCCATTTCCGCCTAAGCTTCTCTGGTAAACCTTTTATCATTCCCTTTAGGGTCTTGTTGAACCTTTCAACAAGCCCATTGCATTGTGGATGGTAGGGTGTGGTAAACTTATAGTTTACTCCACACTCTTTCCACATTGCTTTCAAGTATCCAGACATAAAGTTGGTACCTCTGTCTGAAAGAACCTCCTTTGGAAAGCCCACTCTTGAGAAAACTGCAATGAGGGCTTTTGCCACCACAGGAGCTGTGGTGGTCCTCAGGGGAATTGCCTCTGGGTACCTGGTGGCATGATCCACTACCACCAGTATAAATCTGTGCCCAGATGCTGTTGGAGGATCCATGGGACCCACAATGTCTATTCCAACTCTTTCAAAGGGTACCCCCACCACAGGTAGTGATATCAGGGGGGCCTTTGTTGTGCCACCTGACTTACCACTGGCTTGGCAAGTGACACAGGAGCGACAAAACTCCTTGACATTTTCTGCCATGTGAGGCCAGTGAAAGTGTGGAACAAGCCTGTCCCAAGTCTTATTCTGGCCTAAGTGTCCTGCAAGGGGAATATCATGGGCCAAGGTAAGAAGGAAGCCCCTAAACTTCAAAGGTATAACCAACCTCCTGGTTGTGCCAGGCTTGGGGTCTCTAGCCTCTGAATAAAGGAGCCCTTCATCCCAATACACTTTATGGGTACCTTGAGCATTCCCTGCAGCCTCAGCAGCAGCTTGCTGCCTGAGGGGTTCAAGTGAAGGGCAATCTAATTGGGCCTGCCCCAGGTCTGCCCTTGAGGGTCCCCCTGTCCCCAGAAACTCAACCTGGTCAGGTTCAAGCTCCTCTGAGACAGTCTCCTCTTGGACTGCAGAATCAGTTTCCTGTGAAACTTGATCCTCAACCTGGGGCAAGTGGGAAGGCACAGCCTTAACCCTCTTGCTCCTTCTCTTGGGTTGTGGTTGGTCTATTGTTTCAAGATCCACCACTGGTTCAGGAAGGCACTTCTTAGCCTGAGACCTTGTCACTGCAAGGACATGAGCTGAAATCCCTAGCATTTCTGCATGAGTCCTGTACTCCACTTCTGACCAAACTGAGCTTTCAAGATCATTGCCTAACAGACAGTCTACTGGGAGGTCTGCACTCACAACAACTTTCTTTAGGCCATCTACCCCTCCCCAGGAGAAGTTCACAACAGCCACACTATGGGAAGTAGTGGAGTTGCTTGCATTGGTCACTAGGTAACTTTCACCTAGTACAATCTGTCCAGGGTCCACAAAGCCAGGTGTCACCATTGTGACACTGGCACAAGTGTCCCTGTAGGCCTGAGCCAGTTTCTCATTGATTAAGGGAGTCTGTCTATATTTGCCCAGGTTACTGGGGCGTACTGCAGTGGGCAAAGATAAGTCCACATCATATAGGAGAACTGCCTGTGTGGGGATTCTGACTAGGCCAGATTCCACCTCAGTACCCAGGGTCAACCCTACTAAACCCTTTGGCTGTGTACCACCACTGCTAACTGTACTAGGGGGTGCAGGTGCTTTAGGAGCTGCAGTGGTGGGGACTGGATTTTTCTTAGTGCATTCACTGCCCCAGTGTGAAACTGATTTGCAGGTATTACACCAAGGTTTCTTTGGGCCATCATTCTTCTTTTTCTTGTTTCCATTTTGGGAACCCCCCTCCTTATTGCTAGTTTGGGGGCCTGAAGACTTCTGGTCCTTTTCTTTATCTTTCTGATTCCCACCCTTCTGGTCTGTTTTCTTCTGGTCACCTTGGTTCTGGTTTTTCTGCTTAATCCTTGTTCTGACCCATTTGTCTGCCTTCTTTCCCAATTCTTGGGGAGAGGTCAAATCAGAGTCAACAAGGTATTGATGCAACAGCTGGTTCTGACAGTTATTAAGGATCTGCTCTCTCATCATAAGATTGTACAATCCTGTATAGTCTGAAACTTTACTTCCCTGCAGCCAACCCGCCAGAGCCTTAGTGGCACAATCTACAAAATCAGTCCAGTCCTGAGTCTGTGCTTTTTGGGTGTCTCTGAACAACAACCTGTATTGCTCAGTGGTTAGGCCAAACCCTTCAATAAGAGCACTCTTCAGAACAGAGTAGTTTTTGGCATCCTCAGGTCTAACAGTGAGGAGCCTGTCCCTCCCTTTCTCAGAAAAGGAGTACCATAAAATTGCTGCCCACTGATCCTCAGGGACCTGCTGTACCATGCAGGCCCTCTCAAGAGCAGTCATCCATTAGTGGATATCATCCCCTTCCTTGTAGGGGGGCACAACTTTTGTCAGGTTTCTATTGTTATAGGCCCTGTCTTTTTCTTTAGGAACTTTGCTGCCACCAGTGGCATCTAAGCCACACAATTTTCTTTCTCTTGCTAAAGCAAGTTTAGCTTGAGCCAAGGCTACCTCTTCCCTTTCTATTTGGAGTTGGACAGCCCTCATCCTGGCCCTATGCTCTTTTCTCTGGGAGGAAGTCATCCCTCTTTGAGATTCTCTTGAGGCACTAGAAAGATGAGAGTCCCCTGATGGAGATCTCACCCTCCTGTTGCCTGGGAGAATTTGGTTATGAGATCTGGAGTGGTGCTGGCCCTCTCCATTCTCATGTAGGTCCAAGTTGGCCTGGTTAAGCCTGGCAACCTGTACCTGGTTTCCCCCCTGATCCTGATCTTCAGGCTCTTCTAAATCAGAGTCTTCCTCTTCCTCCTCCTCCACTACTTCATCTTCAGGAAGATCCTCATTCTCAGGGGAGTGTATCCCTTCACCTGTTTCTAAGGGAGCCTGACTCACCTTATCTAAGTCATCCTTTTCTAGGATAGCTATTAGGGAAGGAATGGTAGGGCCTCTGCCCCTTTTTAGCCCCCTGGCTGTGCACAAGGCACTCAGGTCTTTGTGGCTAAGGTTGTCATATCTGGATGTTGTCCCTATAGGAGCAACTATTACAGGAGCAGAGCCTGAGGCTCTACCTGTATCAGACATGACTGCTAGTGAGGTGTAAGTGATGCACTTACCTACACTAAGTGGTTTCCTACTGTACCTTGCTAGTGAGTTGTAGTCAGGGTGTGCTAATCCCTTTAATCTACAACTACTAAGTTCAGTAGAACTTAATATGCTAAGCTTTTGATTTATATGTACCTAGAGGTACTTGATGTGATCTTTCAATTTGATAAAGATTGCAATGGTAAAACAAACAGCAAGCTCAAATCCGCACCGCTGCACACCAATGTGAGAAGTTGGCTGGATATGTAGTGTTTCCAATTCTGGAACCACTTGGTATCAGTCCAAACAAACCCCAAAGATGTCTGGTTGTAAGTCAACCTTGTTAGACAAGCTATCCTAGTGGTAGCATGGACTAAGCAGCCTTAAAGGCTTAACTTAAGAGGTCGTGTTAAGCGAGCTGTTTTACCACCTACAATCCTGTAATCAAATGAAAGGACACCACACAAGTATATATTATAAAAATATATGTATTTATTTCTAAATTACTCCCCAGTACTCTTTATGAGGAAAGGGGCACAAGCGTTAAATCAAAAGCACAGTAAAACATATAAAGTTGCACAATTATGGATGAGGGCGGGTGGCCACTCAGACCATATACTAAAAAAGTGGTATAAGGAACACTTATCAATCAGTGGTTAGGCCTAGGGCCTAGAGATTCGCTGGGAGCAGTCAGGACTAGCAATGCTGAAGTCGGGAGTAGCCCACAGGAGACGGGTGCAGCACGGAAAGTGCGGCGCGCACCAATGCAATGTCAATGGTGCGTAAAAGTTAGTTAAAGTGAATTAAAAGATACTTCCGCTGAACCTAGAAACACAGAACTTTAGACACAGACCCTAGAGGTGTGTACCAGTGTGGGAACACCGGCGTTGCAATGTTACCTCACACACAGGCCGTGGGTGCACAGGGTCGAAGTGGCGTCGGGTTCTGGCACGCAGGTTCTTGGTGCTTGAAGCTGTTGCAGCTGCAGGCGATGTGAAGCAGAAGTGTCCGGTGCGATCCAAGGGTGGATCGAAGTAGAAAAGTACCTGAAAGCAGAGGGGACAGAGTCTGGGTCACTCAGCAGTGACCAGGGTGGAACCAGGACGGAACCAGGCAATGTCGGGCGCAATCAGGCGGTTGTCGATAGGCTTCTCTCCGCTGTCACGTGGGCTCTGGGGCATCTGCGACGTCCAGGAGCAGGTCACGATCTGTCCCACGTAGGCTCTCGCCGTCAGCACCGTCGGCTTCAAGATTGCAGCAAACAGCACTTGGCAAAAGCAATCCATGCGGAACCGGGAGATTGCTTATCACTCGAACCAGGAGGGTCAGAGTGGGGGCTCCTTTTCACAGGAGCTGGTGCAGATCTGGAGCAACCAGGAAAGTGAGTCGTATTTCAAGTTTCGTCGGCACAAGGGCCACAAGCCAGCTGGCAAGTGACCGGGCCAACGCGTCGAGCCCACACAAGCAGAAGGGCCCCACGCAGCACTCGTCAAGTGTGGAGGGGTGAGCTTTGGTGCAAGTGGAGCTCGGGGCTGGGGCTTCTCAAACCCCGGTGCACAGCTTCGAGGATCACTCGTGGGCTGCACGGTCAGCGTCTCGTGGCCTTTTCAAGATGGCGTGCCCCACGCTTCCGGTCGCCTCCACGGGTCTCAGCTCTGCAGGGACTGTGGATCGGGCAGGTAGAAGGCAGGCAAGCTTGATCTCGTCGATCTCTGTTGCTCGAGTTCCGGCGGGAACTGCAACAAAGCAAGGGTCGAGGGCTGGATGGTGCCTGTTTGCACAGGGTGGTCACTCCTTGACCACAAGGGAGATTCTTCAGTCTTCTGCGTTGAGTAGAAAGTCGAAGGGTCCAGAATTCGTTTCTTATGTTTCTTCAGGATGATCTGAGTTGCATTGGGACTGCTCCCCCTCTTATTCGAATCTGGGGGGTTAGACATCCTGCTAGGTCCCCTCCTATGGGTGGGACCCAGGAAGGGGGTGGTTACACCCCTCTCCTTTGATCCTGGCCGCGCTGGGACAGGGGCTGGGAGGCCCCAGAACCGGTTTGGCCGGATTATGCAAGGGGCAGCCTTGTGCTCCCCAGGCAGTGTCTGGTTTCTTTGAAACCTCCCTACTCCAATCCACTATCTCCTGTCTGGGGTGGTTTGACACCGCCCTGTGACAGGAAACTCTTTGTCCAGGCCTCCTCTGCCGAGTTTCGGTCAGCAGCAGGAGGCCAGACCCGTGTCTGTGGCAGGGGCATCCATTTTGTGGATCTGGGGCTCATTTTAAATCAACCGCGTTTCAGTAAAGTAACATGTCTTCTCCCTCTAGAAGGGTGGAATGCTACCCCCGTCGCCAGAACTGGCGAGGGGGTAGTATTCCAATTCGTATGACACCTTACACGACATGTTTTGATAAAGCCAAACCAAAGTTGCTATATAACCGCGAGGATTATAAGGCGCTTAAGAGTATATGGTATGGCATTATCCCGGATCAGCTTAGGGAGTTGTTCCCGACAGCTGCAGACAGGCTCAGCTCATGCCAGAGCTCCATCTCACATAAAACCACGCACTCTGCCTCCAGGATTGATGAGGCCTTCCATAGGAGTGGCTTACAGGCTATATATGTGTCCAGATATAGGTTTAGATATAGGTATACTATATCTAAGCAAGGGGTGATTACACCCACTTGCCCCAGCTGAGTGATTAGCCAGTTGGTTGTGTCAATTTAAGAACCAGCCAGGGGTGGCAAAAGCTATGCTTCAGCCCCTGATAGGCCTTGGTGGCACCTATGCCCTGAGCACCTATAGTGCATGGTACAGGGGCTGACAAGGAGTCCATTTCCAATTGTGGTATGTACCTATAGCACATGTATTATAAATTTAGAGAGAGAACAGCAGGCTGGGGGTCTGATTAGCAGGCCCACAGCCTCAGTAAGTCGAAAACCAGTGAAGCAAAAAGCAAAAATTGGGGTGACCATAGGATAGCAGACCCTACTCTCCTACACCCTGGCTGTCATATAGTTCCTATAAACCTATATAGAATCTGCGAGTTTAGACAACATACACTATAGGACTGGTGTCATAGACAAAACGGGGCGGTCCAAGATGGCGGAGTGAGGACGCCCTAGAGTGCAGCAGCCGTTGGGGCTCCCACTGATCCACACTTACTGATGTCTTTTGGGGGCCGTTTGAATAGATAATGTGGTCCCGGTCTTTTTCTGGCGCTACCCCTCGGATGAAGAATGCTTAACTTGAGTACCTGAGCCAAGAAGGTACTTACCGATAAGCCGGCTCGCCTCTGTGTGGGACGCCGGCTCCCGTGAGTAAGCAAACAGCCTGCGGGGGGACTGGATCCTCCTCGCTGCCTTCCTGATTCGCTGTTTGGGAGACACCTGTGCTGCTTCGCTGCTTGGGAGACATCTGGAGGGCGCTGAATGCTGTAGATTTGGTTGGCTCGTCGTCTGGTGCAGCAATCGACCTCGCACCTGACCCGCCTAAACAGCGGGTCGGTATGCGGCCGGCCAGGGCATTGGTTTGGGCGCGGACGAGCGTTCCTGACCTCGGAAGCTGGCGAGGAGAGCTTTAAGCACGGTTTGCAAAAAACAATGGCCCTGAAGACGTGCCCAGGTCCACTCGTGCCAACAAAGCAGCGGTGGCTGATCAAGCTGCGGTTTCTCCGGTCCCGGATGGTGTCGTAACTACAGCCCTGACTGTGGCGCCTGTGATTCCTCCAGCTCCTGTTGTAAAATCAAATGCCGGAGCCATTGGACTTAACAAGCAGGTACTGCGCCCACCGCTATTGATTATTGCTCACATTAATACTTCTAATATCTCTAATACAGCTGTGCCTAAGGCTCATATTGAAGTAGACAGTAATGCGGGCTCTGGGACAGCTGGGAACCGGTGCAAGCTACCAGCTACTGAACAGGAGGGAATAAATACAATTCTTTTTCCATCCAAAGATAACTCTGTTATTATTATTGCCCAACCAGAAACAACCGAGGTAGAAGGGCACCATGATACAGTTTCTCGAGAAACGGATACTTCCTCAGCTAAAGGTGATGAGACAATTGCTCCCAAGGGGCCGGCTCCACACATAATGAACCCCTCAGAACCTATCCCTGTGAAGAACCAGGTTAGCGCGATGACTGTGCTACCCCCCCCCCATTTTGGGGGTTGAGGAAATAGATGGTGGGGGAGGCTGCTCTTCGGAGGACTATGAATATGAGGAGACAGAGGAAGCAGAGGAGCTAGAAATAGGGGTCGGAGCTCCTTCAGATACAGCGAAATTTATGGCAGATTGAAGGTGTAAAGCCAAACAGAAAAAGAAGTCTAAAAATAAGTAAGGGAGAAAAGCGCCAACAGAAGGCTTATCTGTAATCAATGCTGTCCCAACTATGAAAAAAGCTCTCCACTTGGACAAAAGCCCCCTTAGGAAATGGATCCAGGCCAAGGGGCTTGTGAAGAATATGACCTTGCGACTGTCAGGTACTAGCCCACCAGTTGTTGAATCCCATCAAGTTTGCTCGTGTCCCCATCCTTATCCCCCAGTTTTGGATGTTGATTCTACGCCTCTCTCTGGGTCTGGATCTTCAGCCCCTAGTATTGCGCTTCATGGACTTCCAACTGAGCTGGTAGATCATATCTCTACAGGGAATGAAGCCTCTCCCGTCAGTTTGGAATTATCCGGTCATGTTTCCGGCTTACCAATATGTCTGACTTCTGATAACTCGGACCCCTCTTATAATATCCTGTCAGTTGATTCCGGGAAACGAGGCCCTGAGTTGTCTCCTTTTGAGGTTATATTACAAACTTTAACCAGCCACTGTGTTGAGGCACAGGAACATTTTCTACAACTACGGGAAGATAACACCAAACATCAGAATTCGCTGACAGAGATGATTTCCAAATTAGGCGGGATGTCATTGGAAATTGAGGACCTTCAACAAAGAGTCGTCGGCATTGAAGAGAGCTCTGCTTGCACAGAGTCCTCTCTGAATGAACACGATAGTCAGATTCTTGCTCTACAGCTGAAGGTCGAGGACTTAGAGAATCGCCAACGTCGAGCAAATCTTAGGCTCTTCGGCATACCGGAGGGCGCAGAGGGGTCAGATGCTAGGGCTTATCTGGTGAAATTATTACATAAAGCCTTACCAGAAATAGCCGACTGGGACTGGGATTCCCAGGTTCAGAGAACTCATCGTCTTCCCCCATTTCAGAAGAATAGGGAGAGCAAATTTCCTAGGCCCTTTATCTTTTACTTCGGAAACTTTCTTTTGAGGCAGGCAGTGGCTTTAAAAGCACGCCCCAATTCACCTATCATATGTGAGAATATGTCTTTATATTTTCGTTAAGATTTGAGTAAACCTACCATGGATAGGAGGTGGAGATTAAGGAAATTTATAGATCCTTTCAAAGCTACTGGTGGGCAAGCAGTCTTGCAGGAACCTGCCCGTCTCAAAGTTATTAAGGGAGGTCACACTTATTATTTCTCAGATGAGAAGGAAGCAGAGAATATGTTATCTAGCTGGGCTAAGGTCTATGCAGTTTATTTTGGGGAGGTTGTGATTCTGAATGTTTTTTTGTGGATCTGTGCCCGGGGCTTTTTCCTTATCTAAAAGAAACTAATGAGGTCGGGTGGTTTGGTAGTCTTTGGGCTGCTCTACTCTGAGCTGCCCTTTCAATGGCAGCAGTTACGGAGGGGTCTCCCTCTCGTACTGGGGTGAGGGAGAGGGGGGAGGGGGGTGGGCCCAGGTTCTCAGAGGGTGGGTTGTTCTGGGAGGGGCAAAAAGGTTAAAAAAATCAGCACTATGTGATAAATGCTTTAATTTGACAGGAAGGTTCTGTTGTTTCTTATTTTTTGTCTAATAGCATACAGTATGGTGAATTTGGTGTAAATTATGGATTAAAATGTATAAATTGAAATGTTTGGCTTAGAACGTAGCCTGCCTAAACAGCAAGAATAAAAGAAAACTAGTTTCTGAAGATCTTAGGGTTTATAATCCCCAGTTAATTTTTTTATCTGAGACACAAAACTATTCAATCAGCTAGGTTACGAGGTTATAATCTGTTCATCACAACAGGTTTCTCTTAGAGGATTTGCCATTTTTAAGGACAAACGATCCAGAATCGAAACAACTAAAACTGCTACTTATAAATTGGGCCGGTGGGTGATTGCGCAAGTTCTCATTGGTAATCGAAAATATGTACTTTGTGGGGTTTATGGTCCTAATACAGATGAGGCTTTTGTTTTTGATGAAATGAATTTGGAACTTTTGGAGTGGGAAGGGGAACTCATTGTCATGGGGGATTTTAATTGTATTATTGATTACCAGCAGGATACAATTAGACGGGGTGCCTTTCAGCGTATGCACAAAGTCTGCGCTGCTATCTTAGATATTAGTCGGGTGCATAACGTCAAAGATGTATGGCGCTCTCTTTACCCTGGTTATACGTTTTACTCAGCGCCCCATAAACTCTGCTCCCGTATTGATATGGCATGGGCCACTGACCAAATAATAAAAAATAGCTCTATGGAAATTTGTCCTCGGACCATAACCCCATCTTATTGACATATAATTATTTTGAGGGTCAAGCGACCTCAAGATTGTTTTCTTTTCCCCGCTACTTATTGTCTGATGTAGCTTATGTCTCTAAGCTTAAGCTGCACTTGTGTGAATTTATTAAAATAAACCTTCATTCGGCTTCCCATATATCTGTTTGGGAAACATGTAAGGCTAGCATTTGAGGCCACTTGCAACAATATATTTTTAAACAGAACTCTGAACGCAGGAACGCTAATAATAATATCAGATATTATGGCACATGAAACTTTATTGGCCGATGCGTTACGAATGCGTTCCCAGGATCTCGTAGAACTAGGGTTAAATCTTGGATCTCTTAAATCTAACCTTAAAACAATTTTTATTGAAAAGAGCTGTGCTAAGCTACACAAGGCTAAAATTCCACATTATGAGGGAGGGGATAAAATTGGTAAGATACTGGCTTACTAGGTTGCGGGCGATAGAGCTCAGAGTCTTATCAAAGGCATTAAAGGTTCAAATCAAACTATCTATAACCAACCGGCGCAGATCTTGGCTCAATTTGCGGAGTATTATAGCACCCTGTATACCCCTGAAGATCAACCCACCGCAACTGATATTTTAGATTATTTGGAAAATAATATTAAAGAAAAATTTAACATATCTGGTTTAAAACACCTATCGGATTATATTACTGAATTAGAGATAAGGCAAGCTATTTTATCCTTACCTATGGGAAAAGCCTCGGGGGAAGATTTAATCCCGGTGGAACTCTACAAAATTTGTATCGAGGAAGTAATCCCACTTTTTCTCTTAGTTACTCAATCTATTGGGGTAACCGGGAAAGCTCCAAATTCCTGGAATATTGCGAAAATTAATTAAAAAAAAAAAAAGACAAGCCAGCAGATGAATTTGGGTCGTATAGACCCATCTCTTTGATGCATACAGACGCCAAGGTTTTCGCCAAGATTCTGGCAAATAGGTTAGCCCCGATTATCCCTGAAATTGTTAATGTGCAACAACACGGATTCATTATGGGTAGGGATACAACGACCCACATTAATACAAGTATTACAGCTTTTGATATTGCAGAGACAGAAGCCTCCCCACTCGGCATGATCTTATTAGATGCTGAAAAGGCTTTTGACCGAGTGGGGTGGGACTATCTTTGGTCTGTGCTGTCTTTTATTGGTTTTAGGGGTAAAATGTTTAGCTGGATTCGGGCTTTATATGACCAACCTACGGCTAAAATCAGCTATGCTGGTTTGTCATCTTCCGATTTCTCGGGGCAGCCGGCAGGGGTGCCCACTGTCACCCCTGCTCTTTGCCCTGTCTATGGAGCCATTTCTCTCGGCACTTCAGGCCCAGCCCTGGATAATTCCATTCCACTCCGGGCCCCATTGCTTGAAAATCACCGCATATGCGGATGATATTGCGATATACTCCACCAATATCGCAACTGCATTGGAAGGTATCATGGTCGAAGCTGAAATATTTGGAATTATTTCTGGCTACAAACTAAACGTGAATAAAACCTAAATAGTGGTTAACTATAACCCTTCGGGTGCTGTCCCTGGAATCTGTAGGGCTGCTAATTATTTAAGGGCGAAAATTTCAGCTAAAATTAGAGACATAATTTCTATGAACTATGATGTGTTTGTGAAATCAACTGAGGTGTTTTTAAAAATATGGCATAAACTCCCCTTAAATATTATCAGCAGAATCAACTTGATTAAGATGAAAATTCTGCCGAAATGTATCTACTTATTCCGGCCTATCCCTCTGGTACTTAATAATGCTTTTTTTAAAAAGCTCGACGGAATCTTTAGCAGTTTTATCTGGGGTTACCGGAAAGTACGTAAATCTCTGTCTACACTTAAAGGATCCTTAGATACAGGTGGACTTAACTTTCCAGACTTTACATTGTACTTTTGGGCTACTTTTATAGGCCGCATCCGTTCCCTGCTCAATCCTGATTCGCAATTTTTTTTCATACCATTATGTTGAATTTAGATGCTAAAATGTTTTTGTTTAGACTGAATGACCCAAATTATTACAAAAGAGTTACATTTAGGACTGCGCGAGATGCAGCCAAGATCTGGTTTAGTACTCTGCTTTTTTGTAAAACCTCCTTTTTCCACTCAAGACTACAATTTTGGGGTAACCCGGGACTTCCTGGGATATTTAATGATGGCTGGGCTAATGATTGGTCCACTCACGGTATTGTAACCTTGAGGGACCTTTATGGTATTAATGGTTTCTTAGACTTGGAGGCACTAAAGAACTTATATCATCTAACCGAGCTTATGAGGTTTAAGCATATTCAAATACAAGAATTTTTGATACGCCGGATGAAAGTTATAATGATCTCAGATTCTGATATCTGGGAGTGCTTCTACTCGTCTAAGACGAAATCATTAATAAGTACAGGATAAAGCTGTTTAATCTCTTATATAAAACAAGACTGTTCCAAACTAGCGGAGAAGTGGAGCTCTAAACTGGGATTGATGATCTATCCAGATCAGATCGCTCACTCTCTCTCAAAAATTAATAATCTGGTACAATCCGAGAGTTTAAGATTGCAGCAATTTAAAACCTCTTGTACGTTATATTATACCCCGGAAGTGATTCTTAAATGTTCTCCAAACGCATTATATACTGACCGTACCAGATGCCCTAAATGTGATACTGTGGGTGCCAATATAGAACATATGTTATTTTCCTGCCCGTCGCTAGGTGAATTTTGGTTTGCCTTGGATGAGGTTTTGAAATTGAAATTGGTAAGGTCACCATTACTCTCTGTTCTTACTGTACTTTTAGATATACATGACACTACTTTACCTCAACAGGCTCTAATCACCATTTTGCTATCCTGTGCCAAACTCACAATAGCCCGTTCCTGGATATCCCCACAACCACCACATATCATGCAGTGGTGGTCTCTGGTTAGCGAAAATCATGGTATGGAGGCGGCCTTGGCTCGAATTAGGGGTACCAGGTCTCTGCTTAAGTTTGAAAAAAATTGGGGAAACTTTATTTAATTTTTTTTTTTTATTCGATTTTTAAAAAATTGTATGGATTTTCTGTTTATTTCCTCTATGTTGAAACTATTTTTCTGCCATTCTGTATTTGTTCTTTCTATGATATAACTGACCTATTTGTGATGTCTTTGCTCTGTTTTCACTTTGTGCTGATAATAAAAAATTATTTTAAAAAAAAGGACTGGTGTCCAGACTGATTCTAGACACCCCCAGCGAGTATGCTCACCTGTATACCTAGCTAGCTCACAGCGGCACTAGAAACCCCTCTTACCAAGTGCAGAATAGTTCTTGGCAACTATCGAACATGACAACTCTGCATCATCAGGAATCGTGGAAATGGTACATCTTGTCACGCAGTCACGTGTGCTTACTTTGTCTCAGAGAGATACACAGAATAAACGGTGGGGACGTTTTCAATAAGCATTTATTTAACCAGTGTCATTCTAGTGTAAAATAGGTGTGCTGAAACAACCATTAGACAGAAACAGATATATAAGATTATAAGCGCCAACAGAGAAAAAGGATGGTAGATTTCTACCATTGGCTCAAACATGGAATATAGGCAGGTATATAAAATACATGACAATATTAAATGCGTACTCCTGTGATACAACCCTAACTAGATGTACGTGAGTGCACCTAGCATGTATGTAGGTGTAAAGCCAAGAATCCCCCTAGGAGGAATCTAACCTGAAGTGAGAGACAGTGGGACCCAGACCGGTCTCGAGATGTACACCCCGCGAGGGATGTCAGACCACTGCGTGCAGGAACCTCAGCGTCTCGCGTCAGTGTGTTGGCATGGAAGACCTTTTCTCCTCCGTCTACCTCGGCAAAAGATGATGTATATATACCCAAAGTGGAACTCTCAGGGGATATACCTTGCTGTGTCATGTTAGACTGGGATGACGGAAGGAATTACCCGTATACATAGTTTTTATGCAGGATATGGTCAGCCTGCTGTCCTGCTGTGATTCCAAGAATCCTCATGCATAATGAATAAGGTTTAATCTTTTCAGAGAAAACCCCATGTCATCTTTAGCCATTACAGTAACTAGGTAAAAGGTCAGTACTAAGAGCCGTTATGCAGTGTAATATCAGGGGAATGTAGGTGAAGATACATTCAGTGCCTGAGCCGATATTGGGGTACCTATATGGAACATAACCCTGGCTATGATGCAAAGCACGGGGTAAGGCACCAGGGTCTGACAGCATGCTTATTGCATATTGACTTGATGAAGTGCAAACCTGAGGGGCCCTTTACTCACAAATGTGTTTAATATTTTTTAAGATGTGGGCTACCTACCTCTTTGGCCTTGTCGGTCATCGTGCAGGTTTTCAAATGCCCCTCGATGTTACAGGCCTATCATTGTACTTGACCATATGTAAAGATGATAGGAAGGGTTGTGTTTTCACACCTTAAATTGTGCGCTGAATATTATAAGTTTGGCTTCAGAGCAGGGCTGGGTACCGTGGAGCAGTGCTTGAATTTTCATCTTATCCTGGGTAAATTTGATCTTGCCATGCGCTGTCCCCTGTACCCTGCCTGTATGGGCCTGTCCACTGCCTTTGATTGCGTCATTTGAACTAAATTGTATCTTCTTTTATTGGATCTGGTGGCTGACGTCTCATTAGTTTGCTCAGTCCACACCCTTCATGCAAATTTGGTTCCAAGAGTTGGTTATGATACTTTAGGGGATTTGTCAGGCCATTTTGCCCTTTCTCGAGTGTACGCTAATGTTGTATTCGTTATTGTTTACTCTTTATATTAATAATCTAATTCCCCACTTAACAAAGGTTATTGACAATGACCCCAAGATGGGGGCATCAAGCGTCCCAGCCTTGCTAAACACAGATTATGTCGGCGATTCGCGTGAGCATGTGAAGCAAGATGGCCGCCTCGCGTTAGCTCTTTCCCGATGTCCTGAATGTCGACGAAGCGAATACAATTTTAAGTCTAGCATTACTTTTATTTTTGGCCTCAAATCGACTTATTATTGCCAGCACTTCAAAAAAACACCCTTATTGCAGTGCTTCTTGGGATTTTCATGTACGGCTGCCTCAGGTCTCTCCTGAATTCTGCTACCAAAGTTCCTGTCAGGAAGGCGGAGTTACTTCAAGGAGAGGTGCTGCTGAGGCCTAGACCACTCCCACAGTTGGTTTTAGCTGCTGCAAAACCTGCTTTTGCAGTGACTTTTAGTTTCCTTTTCTTTATTTTCATTATAATTATTTTGAATTCTTTTTTGCTTATTTATCACAGTATTTGTTTTATAATGGAGGGGAAAATATACATGTAAATAATAACAAACGTAAACAAGCAATTTCTCCTCCTCTGGTCAAGTAAAATAATTGCTGATCCTGGCGAGCCTTCGTAATCCACTTTATTAGAAGAATTACAAGCAGTTTTTTGCTAATACAGACACTGTTGCATCAGAGATCAAAAAATACCTAAGGACATGGCAAGTCTCTCTGTGAAAGTCTCTGATAATTCAGAATTCAGGATAACAAAACCAAAATTGACACCCTTATGCACATTAATGTAAAAATTAAGCTGATGAATACTCTTTTACTATATCTAGAAAATCGCAATCTGCAATACAACTTGTTCATCTTTAATTTGCCAGAAGATGTTGTAGGCAATGACTGTAGAAAGTGTTTGGAGAACTTATTACCTGGTTTATTGCAGTTAAAGTTCATGGATAAGGCGCACAAAATTCCTTCGCGTCGTAACCCAAACCACGCGGTGCCTGCCACTTGGTGCATGGAATTGTAGGCGGGCACCATGCGTACCCCTCTCCAGTGCACCTCCTCAGAGAGGGGGCCCGCAACGGGCCCCCATAGCAAATCCCCGCCAGCCTTTCCATGGTGGCATCGCCACCTTGGAAAGGCCTCTCCACCACCCACATCCTAATATGGCGGGCGGCGGCTGCTAGATGCCGCCACCATATTAGTGACCAAGCTCCGCCCGTCAGGTAATCGTAACGATTGCCACCAGCGGAAAAGCGGCAGACTGACTTTGCGTCCACCGCAATACCCAGTGCCATCCTAATATGGCGGTGGTAAATCTTGTTACGATGGCGGAACGATCGCCACCGCTGACACGTCGGTGGCAATCGTTTCGCCATCGTAAAGAGCCCCAAAAGCATTGTCTTTATGTGTCATTCTTGCATATGCATGTGTATGACTCAGAAATGTTATTTATGTTTTTATGTCGTCTTTTATGTGTTCGTGTTTGTCTTTCTTTTACCTTTCTTCATTCAATTCTAAAAGCTACTTTTCACTCTCACAATTTTCGCTTTTCTTATTTCTTCCTGTTTTTTCTCTGTTATGAAAATGGATAACTTTAATTAAATCAAAATTGTTTCTCCTAAGGATAAAGGTTTACAACACCCTGTTAAGCATATTAAAGTGTTACTTAGTGAAACAGAAAGTTGATGTTTATTTCCTCCAAGAGACTCATATAGATGATACCATTTTAACTTATATGAATAAAAAATGGGTTGGCAATGTTGTCTCTTCTCCTGAAGTCAAGACAAAAAATGGAGTTGTGATTTTCTTTGCAATAAAGTTGCAGATGAATTCATTAAACAAATGGTATGATGCTGATAGTCAACTCATTACCTTATAGTTGAAATAAACATTGATAATACTGTTAAACATAAAAAAAATTAAAAAGGAACGTATACTTTGTAAATCTATTGTTAGCCGAATTCAAACTATCAATTAGTCCAGAAACATATCCAATATGATGCAATTCAATAATATTCAATTCTCAGGAGCATTGCAATTGTGTTTCAGAATTCAACTTGTATTCATTTATTCAGCCCAGCCAACGCCCCCAGATCAGCCAACACATTTTGCCCAATAGATCTTCATCAGGGCTGTAAATTAAAAAAAACATGCATCACTGTATATGTATCAATAGAAATAGTCAATTTAAAAATCATTTACAAAATACACCCATCGCTCCACACACCAAGTCTCCCTGCCTATGTATAATCTACATAATCAATATATACAGAATATATTTTATCTCCAATACTGCAGTGTGTTCACAAAATGTTGGAAAAATAAATTCCTGCTACGCCTCAATTCCCTGCCTAGAAACAACCTAAAGAAGCATTAATCATATTACAGGAGTTTCTTGCTTCCTATTTGCATACGTTCAATATGTGACAATTCAATCTCATGTCCTACATATTTTCTTTTGGAAGATGTTACTATCCTTATGGACTGTGCCTTGCTTCATTAACTCTATTTACATTTTCAGAATCATAGAATTGCATCTCGTACTGTATATAAGCCCTTTTGGATGTTCTCCTCTTGATATCAGATTGGAATGCACCTTTCATCTTGACCTTAAAATCTACAAAACATGTTTCTACATTAAGGGCTAAATGCCAATGTTGGGTGGGAGGGGAGGCGTGGCTCTGCTCAGTCTCAGACCTGTCCGTCTGTCCTGTCAAGGGAAGGTATGCTGGGGGGGGGGGGGAGAGGGGTATTGCAACTCAAGGGGCAATGTCCGTGTCATTCTTGCTCCTAACGTAAGGATTGACTCATGTTATCTGAGTGTGAGCTGGTATCGGCGTCTTCCTCTGTGCAATGATGTTCATCAGGGTGTTCCCAATTTTCAAAGGGTGGGCGAAGTTGGAGGAGTACCACTATGCGGAATTGCAGAATTGCAGAATTCTGTGGAGTTGAACAAAAACTCTGTGAACTCCGTTCCATCTCATCCCAATTAATAAAACAGAAACCTAACATACCTTTGGTAAAACAGAAAGTAACTCTATCTTTACATTCTAAAATGCATATAGTCATCTCACCAATGTAAATATGAGAATATAGCAAGCAGTGAGAGAGGTGATGATTTTGGGGTCCTCTCTAACCTAGAGAAAGAACCAAGCAGATGCCATGAACACAAAGAGCACATCATGCTGAACGATTCAGTGGTGGTTCCATCCTCCTAGGACCACCGAAAGCAGAGTTAAGGGCAACAATACAATCCCAACCAAAGGCCCTGCAAAGCATTATGGGACGAGATTCTAGAGTGCAGTGAATATTATAATATCCAATATCAAAATATTCCTCAAGCGGCAGCGGCTCTCTAGGCTCAGCTGAGAGCTAATACTATATTATTCACTGCACTCTGGAATCTAGAGTATCTATCCAAGATATCGAGTGCCGCAGTGGCACAACTTCCGGTATTCTCCAGGTATATCAGGAGATCATCCACATATAAGGAAATGCTATGCGTGTGGCCGCCAACTGTTACCCCCAGCCCAACAACTTCGGAATAGTGCCGCCAGTGGTTCTAACGCTAAAGCGAACCGGAGTGGCGACAAGGGGGATGCATCCCTGTTGGCTACCACAGAAGATATGGTATTGCGGGGAGACTACTCTTCCCGTCCTAACCCTGGCATTAGATCGTTCATAGAGCAGCTGAACCCCATTTAACCACTCCTCACCAAGACCCATGTGCCGCATGATATCAAATAAAAAGTCCCATCTAATCGTATTGAATGCTTTTTCTAGGTCTATCGCTAGGAGTGCTGCGTTGGGGAGAAGCCGCAGAGGAGGGTGGTATAATATATGAGAAAGATGACATAAATTATGAGAGGTGCTTCTCGTTGGAATAAAGCCATTCTGGTCTGCATGGACCAGTTTGAACATGTGCGGGAGCAGACATTGATCAAAGCAGCTTACTGACGTTTTTAAAATCCACATTGAGCATGGAGAGTGGGCGGTAATCCCGGATCCGTGGGCCTTCTAATTTAGTTTTAGGGAGGGATTCCACCAGTGCGTCCCTGACAGAGTCAGGGAGATGCCCCAGTCATAGTGATTCTGCATAGACAGATGCCAGGCAGGGGCTAGTCTAAGGTCATACGAGGAGTAAAATTCTGCGGGTACCCCATCTGGGTCCGGAGTTTTGCCTGTGGCCATGCTTTTAATAGCCACTTGTATTTTGCGATGGTCAATGGGACCACCCAAGCCTGCCATTTCTTGTTGGTCCAGCCATTTAAGCAGAGCCAGAGATGGAAAGGTTTTCCGCTCGTCGTGCAGCACATAGGGGGCACATCATATAGTGTTGCATAGTACTTGCCGAAGAGGGCATTGATGGCCTCCGGATCATAAACTGAGCGTCCCATTTCAGTTCGTATGTGAGTGATCGGAGAGCCTCTGATTTCTGGTTTGATCAGCTAAGCTAAAACCCATCCCGGTTTACCCTCCTCTCCCTGCACTCTCACAAGATAGTCCTAATAGTCATAGCATCTTAATTTCTCGAGAGCTAATTGGTATAGCTTTTGTGTGTCTTCCAGGCGTTGATGTTGTGTCTCGTCCTGCCCTTGGTATTATCTAAGCCATGTAGTTTATCTTCTTACTGTCTGACTTCTAGGTGCAGTTTGCGCTGTGCTCTTATGGATTGTTCCAGACAGAACCCTCTCATCACCACTTTAAAGGTTTCCCACTCTGTCAGTGCTGTAGTCGCTGTGTGTGTGTTACTGTCACAATATGCATCTATGGATGATCCCAAAGTTTCTCTAAAGCAGGTGTTTTCTAGCATTTTCCTGTCAATGCACCACAGGGGGACCAGGGGGTGTCTTCCCTCCGGTTGCTAAGTCAGTAGTATGGGGCTTGGTCTGACAAAGTGCATCCAAGGTATTCTGCATGAGTAATCATTAGTCCAAGCTCAAACGTGCAGAGGAACCAGTCTATGTGTGTGTGTAACTGGTGTAAAGTGGAGAAATAGGAATGGTCTTTATGGTCTAAATGTTGTGTCCTCCATAAGTCCATCAGTCCCCAGTGGGCGATCCAGTCCCGAAACCCCGCTGCTGTGTGGTATGCCTGAGCTCCCGGGAAGGGAGGGTGTGAGCGATCCAGGTAAACGTCTGTTACACAGTTATAATCCCCACCCATCAGCACGTTATCGGCTGCCATCACAGCAATGTGAGGGGAGAGGCTGTGTAAGTAGGTCATCTGATCCTGTCCGTTCCTGTATGTATTGGTCCAAAAGGTACGCCTCCTCGAACCCAAATTAGTGCTCATCTGGCATAAGCAGAATAGGATGGCATGTATATCTACCCTCTCCAGCGACCACGTCATTTTTCTATCTCGCCACCAATGAGATGTGTCTCCTGCAGGAAAGTGATCTGTGCCCCCCTCTTCGCAAATATCGGTGTATGTTATGCTACTTGATCGCAGTCCCCAACCCCCTAATATTCCAGGATATTAATTTTAATGTATGGAATGTAGGTGCCATTAGTAAGAATGCCAACTCTGGACCCTCTCCCCAACCCTCCCCCGATCCTCACTAATTCTATAGAATGTTGTTTCACCACACCTGCAAGGCGGTAAGCCCCAACAACAAACAAAAACATAGCCCCAACAGCACTGAACCCCCTCTCCCAAGAGCAGCTCGGCAATGGCCCACCGCCCAAACTGTAAATAATATATCATGTTCCACAGAAGAACACAACCAATCGCTGGTGTGGTCCTCTGGATGGAGTGGCTGCCTGCAGGCACATCCTAGCAGCTGTGGCCGTCCAGGCCGACCCAAGGGGAAAAGATGCTCAGCTTATGCTGATCTTTGTGAGAGTAAAGCATTCAAATATTCAGGCACCGAGTGGCCCACACACCAGGCTCTCAAACTCGAAGATCATCCGTTGCCCTGGGGGTACAACCGTCAATCGGGAGCTGTCTGTGTGGGAAGATTCTGGATCTTATCCCTCAGTCGCCCTCCCAGAGGGTGAGCCATCTTCAGACGGAGCCCTCCTGGGGTGCATGATATCCGCCACTCCCTGTAGGACCGCTTCTCACTCCTTGTTTGTTTGTGATGTATTCGGGCGGTTGGTCGGTTTTCTTCTGAGTCTCGTACGAGTCTTCCTTTTGGGAAGAGGCTTTTGGCTCCCACTGGGGCGGTTCAGACTCGTGAAGGGCCAATCCCATGGATTTCCTGAAAAACAAATGCAATCAACATTAGACTGTGCCAGCAGTGCTCCCAGACCCCAAAACCCACCCACAAACACCCGGAACCCCCCCAAACAATACCTCAAAGACAAGCAAGTCAGCAAAAATGCAAAGAAATCTTTGCCTACGATTTTGTCCAAACCACTTTTATCCGGTATTAGACATACCCAGCAATGGCCCCAGACCCGTCAACCCAGGCGGAAAGAAGTAGAAGACCCCCAAACAGCCTAAAAGCAAAACTATAAAAATGGGGACTTAGAAATTTTCAGGCAAATTTCCAAAATCACTCCACGCGCTATGCCGCTAGGCCCTAGCTCCCCTTTGCCACCATGGATTTGCTTCAAACCTCTTGCAATCAAAAGTATCCATACCCAGAAGTGCTCCCAGACCCCAAAACCCACCCACAAACACCCGGAACCCCCCCAAACAGCACCTCAAAGACAAGCAAGTGAGCAAAAACGCAAAAAAAATTTCACCTCCGATTTTCTCCAAACCACTTTTATCCGGTATTAGACATTCCCAGCAATGGCCCCAGACCCGTCAACTCACCCGCAAAGAAGTAGAACACCCCCACAAGTGCAGAGTCTTTCTTCATTGGGCGTAATCCAGCCATCTGCTTTGAGGGAAATAGGAGTCTGGAGGAGGAGGATAGAGGAGCATGTTCTTGTGAACTTGTGAACCTGAGTAATGCAGACTGCGGCACCTTCAAATCAATAAGCAAATAAGTGAAGACAGTTCTGCTGATGGGCTTGTTTTTGTGATTATGAGATTAAAGTTTTTAATTCATATAGATTTTGCAAAACAAAAAAAGACAGACACACAGGAATAAAAGTGAATAAGGACGAAAAAGAAAGTTAGTGATACATTGACTCATTTTCAGGGCTCGATGTCAGGGAAGAAGAGCTCGTAATCAAACTCTGCGAATTCAAGCGGGAGTAGGTCACCTAACACAGAAGAACTTCCCTCATCTAAGTTGGTGTGCTCCTCGTCTTCTTCCTGCGTGCATTCTCGTATTTTGTAATCTGGTGGTATGAGGTGCTGATTCATCTTGATCATTGTTAACCTCTCCACATTTTTGGGCGAGAGGCGGGCCCTTTTGCAAGTTACAATGCCACCAGCAGCACTGAAAACACGTTCAGAAGACACACTTGCGAGTGGGCAAGACAAGTAATTTATAGCCAGGTTGGTGATCTCTGGCCACAATTGTCTTTTCCCATGCCATTACGCCAATGGGTCATCATGAGCATAGACCTCTGTTGAGTCATTCAGATAGTCCTGCACCATCAACTCAAGGTTTTTCAGGGTTCCTCCACTTTGCTTACTTTTTGCTGGGACCTTTTGAGAAGCAAACCCAAGCTGAGTTAGCCAATCCTCTTCTTCACACAATGTTACTGTTGTGTCTGGTGCAGATGATACGGTTGCTGGTGTCTTTAACGGCTGAGAGGGAAAATCACTCACTTCTGCCATAGCCAAAGATGCAGAAGTGGATTTTTTTGACTCCGGCTGGCCTGCTGATCCTGATGTACTGCCTTTTCCTTCAGTTTCCTGCCATTCTCTTTCAAACCGACTGGCTGCCACAGCTAGCCAATGTTTGTATTTTGTAACATCTGCGTCATCAAAAGGAAAGAATACTCTGCCTGCCAATGCCTTTTTGTACCGTGGATCCAGAATAGTAGCACAAATGTAATGCTGTTCTGTGTGGATCTTTTTAAGACGTTCATCGCAAAGTAGGCGCTGTAATAACTTCTCCGCCAACTCTAATGCTTGTTCCTTTTTTTCCTCAGGTCCTTCATAGCTAAACCCTGTGTAAAGAAATACTGATCGACTACTGCATACTGCTCAAACAGACGCTCAAGCATGTAGAAGGTTGAGTTCCAACGTGTTACCACCTCCTGGATGAGTGATTTCACTGGCAGTTTACGTTCATGTTGCAGGCACCTCAGCTTCTTCCGAGCTTCTTCCGAGCCATAAAAGAATGGTTGAAATGTGTGCACATTCTTAGGCAGGTGGTCAGTAACTCGCACACTGGACTTTCTTCACTCAAGAATTTTTTACCAACCAGGTTTATACAGTGCGCCAAACACGGCACTCTGAAATAGTTACCCTTATCCATGACCTTAACTACATTGGCTCCATTATCCGTGGAAACATAACCAATCATGCGTTTTCTTGGGGACAGCCATTGAAAGACCTTTGTGTTAAACTCATGCAAAATGTTTTCTCCTGTATGACTTTTCTCCATGGCAAACATGCCTAGTGTTGCATGTTTCCGAGCAGCTTTAAAAACGTTGTCCGGGTCAACACCTGTGGTTAGCTTTGCATTAACCCTTGAAAAAGAGACCCAGTGTGCAGTGATGCACATGTAATCAACAGCTTGGCAACTGGTCAACATGTCTGTTGTCAGATTTATAATGTGAACAGCACTCTTCTGCAAAGCTGCCCCAATCACCTCCAGCACATCTTCATGTAGTGCTGGAACCGCAACTCTGGCAAAATGGAACCGGCTAGGAACCTTGCATTTAGGGCAGAGCGTTGCCACTAATTCAAGAAAACCAACCCCTTCCACAAAAGAAAAAGGGAGAAGGTCCAGCGCTAGCATTTTAGCCAGCTTAGTGTTATACAGACGTGTCATTGGGTGGTTGCGATCAAATGGCGTATCTGAAAACAACATGCTTCTAAAGGTGGGCTGGACCATTTTACGGGATGATGATGACTTCTTCGACCCAGTTACGCTCGGTGATGATGAACTTTTTCACATTGGTGTCTCACTCTCTCCCACACTCTTAGTGTGGCTCATATATCTTGCAGGGGGTGTGCTGCTGACAGGGGTACTGGGTGTAAGTGAAGAAATGTTTGATGCTTCTTCCTCCTCGTCATCGTCAGATGAAACATCAACGGATACAGTTTGTTGACTTGCAATTCGGGCTTCCTTGATCTCCTTTAGGTGCGCATGCCATTTGACAGTGTGCTGTCTCTCAAGATGACCTCTCTGGCCTCTGGTACCATAGTTGGTACCAAGCTTACCACGACTAACTCGAAGCTTACAAATGGTACAAATGGCTATGTTTTCCCTTGTTGGGCTAACACTAAAGAAGTCCCAAACTGCGGACTTCAAATGTCTGTGGGGGGCAGAGGAGGCGGATACTGGGAATGCTAATGCCAAATGAAGTGAAGTATGTGTGTTGCCGAACTTTACTACATTGTCCACTTGCAGCACCACTAATTGAGGAAATGGAGGTCGAGGTGGATGGAGGTCCGTTCTGGCGAGAAAATATGAAAGTGGTAGGTGGTGGTGTACTAGTTAACTGCATTGGTGGTGGTCCCATTTCCACGTCGCCAACATCACGCTCAGCAGCATTTCGGGCTAGGGTAAAAATGTCTGTTTGCTGCATGCCCGCTGAGCCTGGAGTGACATTTATGATGACTGCGTCATCGTCGTGAGAGTCTTCATCAGCAGGAGTATACGCCACTTCGTGTTCAGCGTCATCATCACACTCCATAACTGTGAGACTTTCGGGGACCTTCATTTTATGCTTAGCTACCTTTGTTAGATCATGGTGTGCCTCACTCTCAGATAGTAGTGGTGGTTCCAAATTTGGATTCATATCATCAGAAGGAAGGGGGCTTGAAGAAGATGTAGACGCCATCCTTGATCTTTTCCTTGCTGGGGGTCTGGAAGACAATGAATCATCAGGAGGAGTGGCTTCCTCAAATGATACCTTGGCTTGAATGTCGATTTCCTGATGTGCCCCTACTTCGGGAGGAACAACTATTGTGGGCACTTGTGCCGCTCCATGCACCTCTGCTTGCGCCTCTCCTTGCGCCACCTCTCCTTCCACATGTACTTAGGCTTGTACTTGCACATGTGGTTGTAGTTGCGGCTGTGGTTGTTGAACACTCGTCAGATGAGTTACAACAACCTGTGTTGATTGAGGGATGCTGCTACTTTCTTGCGATGAGCCATCAAAACTGGTTGATGGTGATTGAACAACTATAATGGCTGCCTCTACAGCACTCAAGGGCTTGGACTTAAGTTGGCGTGGTGGTGGTGGCACTGAGCCCAATGGAGCGGGGGTGCTGCTCCCAGCTTGGTCCCCAGCAGACCCCGCTGCTGCTGCAGGCGTACTTTTTATTTTCCCAAAAAAATGCGCCGGTTGGCACACTAGTCTCCTTGGTAAGTGGCGCCACTTGATTCTTCTGCTCCTTACTGGCAACTTTCTTGCTAGAGGAGCTACGGGCAACTTTTTTTGGGGCCATCTTCTTCAGATGTCAGAACAGCAGGCCGCAGTTGCACAAGTTGCAGAGTTGTCTGTGGCCACACGTGATGTTGTGCTGCACACACCGCAGCAGGACTTGTTCCTGGCACTGATGAGGAACGATGAGGCTGATGATTCGTCTTTCTGCACCTAAAAGCAAACAAAGCCAGAGGAACATCAGTTAAATAAATGTTGCATATGTAAAGCTTCAATTAATAGTTTGCAAGTAAGCATTTTTATTTTACCCACCCCCCAAAATGGAAAGACCAATAAACACACCACTGAGTACCCCTGGGCATAATGGATGAAAACATGGCAGACTGGTTGCAGGCCTATGGCACAACAAAGCACACTGCCTGGCTTCAAAATGGCCCCTAGACCCCCACCCCATGGCCAGGCCCTGCCTGTACCAGTCCTCAAAATGGCCCCCACCCACATGGACAGGCCCCATCAACACCCCAAAAAATCAAAAAACACACAAAAGTCACCACCATCCAATGCCATCCATGCCCTCCATGATGTTTACATTAAAGAGACCCCACAGAAAGACTCAGTCCATGCACCACTGAGTACCCCTGGGCAAACGGCCCCAACAGCAGCCCAAAATCGAAAAACACACAAAAATCACCACAATCCAATGCCATCCATGCCCTCAATCATGTTCAAATTTAAGACACCCCACAGAAAGACTAGGCCCATGCACCACTGAGTACCCCTGGGCATAATGGATGAAAGCATGGCAGACTGGGTGCAGGTCTATGGCACAGCAAAGTACACTGCCTGGCTTCAAAATGGCCCCTAGACGCCCACCACATGGCCAGGCCCTGCCTGTACCAGTCCTCAAAATGGCCCCCACCCACATGGACAGGCCCCATCAACACCGCAAAAAATCGAAAAACACACAAAAGTCACCAAAATCCAATGCCATCCATGCCCTCAATCATGTTCAAATTCAAGACACTCCACAGAAAGACTAGGCCCATACACCACTGAGTATCCCTGGGCATAATGGATGAAAACATGGCAGACTGGGTGCAGGTCTATGGCACAACAAAGTACACTGCCTGGCTTCAAAATGGCCCCTAGACCCCAACCACATGGCCAGGCCCTGCCTGTACCTGTCCTCAAAATGGCCCCCACCCACATGGACAGGCCCCATCAACACCCCAAAAAATCGAAAAACACACAAAAATCACCACAATCCAATGCCATCCATGCCCCCCATGATGTTTACATTAAAGAGACCCCACAGAAAGACTCAGTCCATGCACCACTGAGTACCCCTGGGCAAAAGGCCCCAACAACAGCCCAAAAATCGAAAAACACACAAACATCACCACAATCCAATGCCATCCATGCCCTCCATGATGTTTACATTAAAGAGACCCCACAGAAAGACTCAGTCCATGCACCACTGAGTACCCCTGGGCAAAAGGCCCCAACACTACCCCCAAAAATTGAAAAACACACAAAAATCACCACAATCCAATGCCATCCATGCCCTCAATCATGTTCAAATTCAAGACACCCCACAGAAAGACTAGGCCCATGCACCACGGTGTACCCCTGGGCAAAAGGCCCCAACAACAGCCCAATAATCGAAAAACACACAAGAATTCCCGCAATCCCATGCCTTCCATGCCCTCCATGATGTTTAAATTCAAGACACCCCACAGAAAGACTAGGCCCATGCAACACTCACTACCCCTGGTGAAAAGGCCACAACAACAGCCCAAAAAAACGAAAATCACAGAAAAATCAGCACAATCCCAAGCCATCCAGGCCCTCCATGATGTTTTTATTAAAGAGACCCCACAGAAAGACTCAGTCCACCCACCACTGAGTACCCCTGGGCAAAAGGCCCCAACAACAGCCCAAAAATCAAAAATTCCAAAAATGTTGTTGCAGCAACTGTAATGCCCCAAACAAACTTACTTGTGAAATTTCTAATCCAAAAGTGATCCAAAGAAAGTCAAAAAGGCCTCAAATCCAAATATCCAGCAGCATCCACAAAAAGTAATCCTTCCAGGTCAAGATCCAAATCAAAGTGACCAGGACATGAACAAAGCACTGGGAGGAGCCTGCTGGACAGGAAGAGGAAGTTGGAGACTGTGGGGCACTTCCTTCCTCCCACCCCCCCAAAATGGACTCCTTGCAAACAAAAGTGCAGGCAAATGTCAACCTGAGGAGTTATTCTGAAAAAAAACATCATTTTCAGAAGGGTTATGCTGCTTGCTGGTGGATTTCTTGTGCAGAATTGCAAATTTTGCAATTTCGCGAGTGCCAGATTGTTGCTGCCCGCCGCATCTACGTGTTTGCAATTGTTTACTCCCACGAGGCGTGATCACGGGCCTTTATGACGTACTCACGTTGACAAACTCTCGCTGTGAAAGGTGGCAAGCCGCGATGACGTAATCGCGGTCGACAAACTCCCGCGGGATCCCGCAGCAAGATCCAAAATGGCGCAACACACGCAAAACATGGAGAAAAACAACTCTGCAAACGCTGAATGGCGGTAAGTGAACGCCGCACACCGCAATATTGTATCACCAAGCAAAAAAATCTGCTGCTTGCGAATTTTCGGGAAATTCGCGAGAATTTGCGGAATGCGGATTTCCCGAAAATCCGCAAATTCCGTGAGCGGAACGGATTTTACGCTCATACTATCCCCATGATGGGTCACTCAGAGAGCAACAGGGCCGGGGTGGGCAGGCAAGCCAATTCCAATTTTTGGATGAATTCTTCCACTCTTTTCTATCCCAGTCTCTTTCTCATCAGTTCACGTCTTGCCCCAAATTGAGAGATGTCCCTGGGGCCCATCCATGATATGGGGGAGTGCCTGATGTCAACAGCAGTGAGCAATAATGGCAACATGGGCGGCCCCCGCATTCTCGCCCCATCGGCCTCACCCTGGGCCGCCTCTTGTCTCAGGGTTGGCAGGTGCCCCTGTTCCTGGTGCAGCTCTCAGCATTCGGGCAGGAGTCCACTGTGCTTCTGCGTAGCTGCTGCATGATCAACACAGGCCAACCAACCACTGCCCTCCAAGGCCGCGCTGGAGGTCTGTGCCACCGTCGCACAATCAGAGGAGCCCCTTCCTGTCAGAGAGCTTCGAGCTCAAGCGTCGTCACGCACCGCACTCCCACTCCGCCCGCCACCACAGGCCCAGGTCTTATTTATTTATTTATTTAAAGAGTTTTATATAGCGCTGACTAGACCCGGAGGTATCAGAGCGCTTTACATGAGGTTCAACAAAATGTCAATGTTTACATCAGTTTCAATATACAACAGTTGCTAGAAAAACATTTACAAGAGCATAGAGAACGAGATAAGTGGAGTATAGAGGGGAAGGGGGTAAGGGTAAAGGGGAGATACAACAGAAAGACGGAGGAAGGTCTGCCCAAAGTCCAGCTGGGTAGGTGAAAGTCGAGGGGGAGTCCCAAAACCCATCTCCTCTATAGCTATCAGGTAGCTCCACTGGGCTTTGGCCAAATAGCTAGGTCTCAAGGGAAACATAAAACGAGCATGGAGGGCAAAATAATGGAGCGTAGAGGGGAGGGTGAGAAAAGGGAGGAAAGAGGATATACAACATGGAGAGACGAAAAGAAGTCAGTCTAAAGGCCACAATCCAATGCCATCCGTGCCCTCCATGATGTTTACATTAAAGAGACCCCACAGAAAGACTCAGTCCATGCACCACTGAGTACCCCTGGGCAAAAGGCCCCAACAACAGCCCAAAAATCAAAAATTCCAAAATTGTAGTTGCAGCAACTGTAATGCCCCAAACAAACTTACTTGTAAAATTTCTAATCCAAAGTGATCCAAAGAAAGTCAAAAAGGCCTCAAATCCAAATATCCAGCAGTATCCACAAAAAGTAATCCTTTCAGGTCAAGATCCAAATCAAAGTGGCCAGGACATGAACAAAGCACTGGGAGGAGCCTGCTGGACAGGAAGAGGAAGTTGGAGACTGTGGGGCACTTCCTTACTCCCACCCCCCCCAAAATGGACTCCTTGCAAAAAAAGTGCAGGCAAATGTCAACCTGAGGAGTTATTCTGATAAAAATCATCATTTTCAGAAGGTTTATGCTGCTTGCTGGTGGATTTCTTGTGCAGAATTGCAAATTTAGCAATTTCGGAAGTGCGAGATTGTTGCTGCCCGCCGCATCTACGTGTTCGCAATTGTTTACTCCCGCGAGGCGTGATCACGGGCCTTTATGACGTACTCGCGTTGACAAACTCTCGCTGTGCAAGGTGGCAAGCCGCGATGACGTAATCGCGGTCGACAAACTCCCGCGGGATCCCGCAGCAAGATCCAAAATGGCGCAGCACACACAAAACATGGAGAAAAACAACTCTGCAAACGCTGAATGACGGTATGTGAACGCCGCACGCCGCAATATTGTATCACCAAGCAAAAAAATCTGCTGCGTGCGAATTTGAGAATTTTCGGGAAATTCGCGAGAATTCGCGGATTGCGGATTTCCCAAAAATCCGCAAATTCCGCGAGCGGAACGGATTTTACGCTCATACTATCCCCAAGATGGGTCACTCAGGGAGCAACAGGGCGGGGGGGGCAGGCAAGCCAATTCCAATTTGGTGATGAATTCTTCCACTCTTTTCTATCCCAGTCTCTTTCTCATCAGTTCACGTCTTGCCCCAAATTGAGAGATGTCCCTGGGGCCCATCCATGATATGGGGGGGTGCCCGATGTCAGCAGCAGTGAGCAATAATGGCAACATGGGCGGCCCCCGCATTCTCGCCCCATCGGCCTCACCCTGGGCCGCCTCTTGTCTCAGGGTTGGCAGGTGCCCCTGTTCCTGGTGCAGCTCTCAGCATTCGGGCAGGAGTCCACTGTGCTTCTGCGTAGCTGCTGCATGATCAACACAGGCCAACCAACCACTGCCCTCCAAGGCCGCGCTGGAGGTCTGTGCCACCGTCGCACAATCAGAGGAGCCCCTTCCTGTCAGAGAGCTTCGAGCTCAAGCGTCGTCACGCACCGCACTCCCACTCCGCCCCCCACCACAGGCCCGGGTCTTATTTATTTATTTATTTATTTAAAGAGTTTTATATAGCGCTGACTCGACCCGGAGGTATCAGAGCGCTTTACATGAGGTTCAACAAAATGTCAATGTTTACATCAGTTTCAATATACAACAGTTGCTAGAAAAACATTTACAAGAGCATAGAGAACGAGATAAGTGGAGTATAGAGGGGAAGGGGGTAAGGGTAAAGGGGAGATACAACAGAAAGACGGAGGAAGGTCTGCCCAAAGTCCAGCTGGGTAGGTGAAAGTCGAGGGGGAGTCCCAAAACCCATCTCCTCTATAGCTATCAGGTAGCTCCACTGGGCTTTGGCCAAATAGCTAGGTCTCAAGGGAAACATAAAACGAGCATGGAGGGCAAAATAATGGAGCGTAGAGGGGAGGGTGAGAAAAGGGAGGAAAGAGGATATACAACATGGAGAGACGAAAAGAAGTCAGTCTAAAGGCCAACTGGGTAGGTGACGACCAAGGAGGGAGTCCACGGCCCATCTCCCCTATAGCTAAACCAGGTAGCTCCATCGGGCATCAGACAAAATAGTTCAGTCTCAAAATGAGGAGAGAAGGAGAGACATAGATAGAGGAAGGATGCGGGAAGAGATGGCAGGAGAGATGAAAGGAAGTCTGGCTGAAGACCGACTGGGTAAGTGACGTCCAAGGATGGAATCTCCGAGCTTTCTCCCCTATAGCTAAACCAGGTAGCTCCATTGGGCAACAGGCAAAATAGCTAGATCTCACAAGCCAAGGGAAAATTCACGGGTAAGCAGGGTGGGGACTAGGGCCAGGACAAGGTGAGGGCAGAGTTCAGTAGCAGGTAAGTGGAGAGGATGAGAGCGGGGAGGGAAGAAAGAATTGCAGATGTTCGCATAAGGGTAGGCGCAGTCCTGGACGGGAAGAGTAAGTCAAAGTTCAGCAGGGAGGGGGCGTGGGGGGGAGTTATCATTTTCAGCCCTGGTGGGGTCAGTTATTCTTGGACCCTGTTCCATATGGGGTGTGTCAGATGGATATATAGTCCAGGTGAAAGGCCCCCATACATTGTCACTCAGCAGGCGAAACCTCATGGAGCCCCCATTCTACAGAGGAGGCAATGTGTCCACTGCAGTCTAGAAGCAGGATTCCAACACGGGCAGGATCGCCCACACCATCACACTTCCTGGGGTAAGTCTCAGCCCCACACGGAGTCCAAGCATCAGGCAATCTACTGCGGCCCCACTGAGTGCCAAATCCAGGGCCTGTGAGTAGCCCCTCCTCATGGAGAGCCTTGAGCACCGCACTCCCAGCATTGTAGTCCCAGGGCCCCCGTTGCCACAGGCCGGGGTCACTGCCCTACAGTCGGATTATGCCTCCTCATGGAGAGGCTTGAGCACCGCACTCCCAGTACCGCACTCCCAGGCCGCCCGCCACCACAGGCCCGGGTCACTGCCCCACAGTCGAAGGAGCCCCTCCTCATAGAGAGCCTTGAGCACCGCACTCCCAGCACCGCTCTCCCAGCAACGCACTCCCAGCAACGCACTCCCAGGGCCTCGGCTACCACAGGCCCGGGTCACTGCCCTACATTCCTCAAGGATCAAGCTGCAATATATCAGGATTAACTTGGGTCGGCACGGAGCATCAGGTTCATGCGTCCGCCATTGCCGGCCCGCAAGCCACGCCTCCTTCCTAAGTGATGGTTTTATGCATTTCTTGCTTCCAGTTTCTCGAGTCGGGCAACGATTAATCTTCCACGATCTAAGAATGCACATTTTTGTGACTGCAAGTGATGCTGCAAACCATTTAATAATTTGTTAAGAAAATTGCCTGGCTTGTGATTGGGTCTGAGAGCATCATGTCAAAGAGCTGCTTGAAATGTGATGTCAAAACTCCGCAAAACTTTCAAGTGCAGAAAGATCGTCACCAAAAGATAAAGAGGGAGCTACCGTTTTGACAGGAAAAGGATTGGGCAAACTATCTTATGAAAACAAAAAACTCCTTCTCCTGAGTTTGCAAATGATTAGTGATGCTAGATTCCCCTGGGGGCCGTATGCATCAGTGGGAGGGATTTAAGTATTGCGTAGGTTACCAAATTTACAACTTAATATGTATCAGACCAAAAGATAGCATGAAAACATTGCATACACAAAAATGTAAAGTTTCATTCATTTATTCAAATAATTTCAAAATAATAACACATTATCTCATTAAACAATCTTGTGCACATTCGTCTTTGCTGTTAGTCAGCTATATTAAAAAACTCCAATTTGTAAAATAAATGATGTTAAGCATTGTTACACAAGTCTACATATACATCATATTTATTAGAGATAAGGAACAAACTGTCGACGCGGCGTTTCGGTGCCTTAAATAATCTTGCACCTTCTTCAGGATTTGTTCATTTAAATCATATCCAGGTTAGTATTTCCTTCCTGGCACTACCTTCTCGGTCTTTTGAGCGGGTTTTCTTCCGCTCTTGTGTTCTCCTAAAGAATCTTTGTTTTCTTTCCTCTTTCTTATTCTTATGTTTCAGTTTCGTTGGTACTCCACCCGGGTTGATTAAAAATGGACCAACTTCAATCCGGTCCTATTTTCTTGGTGCCTTAAAGGGTTGGAAGGATGCCTCTGGGAGCTACCTGTCGCTGTTCTTCTCACCACTTTGTCTTTCTGGTGAAAAGACCTGCTTTAAACATGATTTCCTCCTTCTTTTTTCTTTAGTGTGAAATCAAGGTTCACTTTGTTGGGCTTTTATAAATTAGCTGCCAACTTTGTTTAGGGTAGCTGAGCTGCGTGGCGTCCTCCTCCTTGGAAACCGCTCAGGAGGGAGGAGGACAACGATGTATAACTACTGTGTAACAAAACAACTGGGATAGGATGGAATGTGTTTGTACTTATGTATTGGGTGATCGATTACAGCACCCCTGTGATTTAAACTTACAGATTGTTGTTTTATCACATGCAACTTTTATAACTGTCCACTCACCACCTTACCCTCACAAACCTTCTTCCCTCCCCTTTCTTTCTCATGGGCACTAATGTAATTGTGGATTATGTATTGCCCATGGAATGTAAAACTAAGAGGATGTGAATAAACAACATTCCTCTGAAACTCAGGGTACGAGTAATATGTATCTAAAGTTTATAAACTCTTTTGTGCACATAAGTTCTAATTAGTCTGGGACCCCATTCTCTGTACTACTTAATACCCAGGTCCCAGTACCTTTGGGTCAACCCTTTAATTGTGACTTCTACATCGCAGCCAAGACCTGGAACGAGCTCCCTTTGAACATCAGACGGTCCCCAATCCTGCACACCTTCAGGAAGGACCTCAAGACCTGGCTCTTCAACTGAGCCGGAGCTGCCCCCCCCCCAGCCCATTGAGACCCACACAGGTGAGTAGTGCACTATAAAACGATTGATTGATTGATTGATTGGGTCTGAGAGCATCATGTAAGAGGGCAGCATGGCATGTGCGTTATTGAGTGAGTGAATCCAGTGAGTTAAATATCAATAACACATGCCATGCTTTATATCTGAGGGTGACGCTTGGACTAGAGGCCATCTCTGTGCATGGTAAATATCTGGAGCAGGTTTACTTGCTGCGCCTCCCCCCCTTCACCCCTCGCCATGCCTCTTACTCGAGGACTTTGAGGCTTGTTGTGCCTCTGACTGAGACCCTTTGCTTCCTTATCAATGTTATGCTGTTCTTCTTGTGTGGTCAGCGAGTGACTATGGAGCAGGCTGTATCATTCTCAAGAAAGTCCTCTCCGATTGATGTGCTGCCATGTGTAAGATGCACCCCCCTCCTCTGAAGGGCAGTGTTCAGTCAGGTTCATTCACAGATGTGCCTCACCTCCCCTCCTGGATCAAGGAGAAATCCTGCTCATAAAACAGGCTTTGGAGCTGTTAAGTTATGCCTTATATTTGATCCCCATGACAGCCCACAGCTGGCAACATCTGTGCTTGCAACACACCTCTGGCAGGCGCAGGGCTCTGACCATCTATCTCTGTGCTGAGAGGTTTGGCCGCGGTCCCTAGGACTCCACCGACTACCAGAGCTGGAATCCGGTTACCCAACCTTTACAAGTGGTGAGTGTTGCTCTGTGTTGTGCAGATGTTGGCTTGGCCTTGCAGGTGTGGTTTGTGTGCCAGGGATTGGTTAATCACGGATGACGGTGGATCCGCCTTGGAACATTCAGTAACACATCAATCTTTGAAGACGGGAGTCGATGCAGAGGGGGGTGAACTGTGGGTCTACCGCAGCAGGATGGACTAAGGTTCAATGGATAAACCCTTGCCAGAGCTCAAAGGTCAAAGCGACAGTCAAAAAGATGCTCTGCAGGCCTGTGATGCTCTTCATCAATTACGTAATAGTAAACCTGCTACATAGAGCAGTAGGAGAGGTAGAGGTGTCCCCCTTCGGTCAAGGCCTGCAGCCCCTCTCACTACCCACCTGCTCCGCTGGAGAAGGTCTGTGTCATGCCCAGCAGACACTCTCACTACCCCCCTGCTCCGCAGAACAAAGTCTGTGTCATGCCCCGCAGCCACTCTCACTACCCCCTGCTCCACGGGACAAGGTCTGTGTCATGCCCCGCAGCCACTCTCACTACCTTCCCGGCGGGACAAGGTCTGTGTCATGCCCTGCAGCCACTCTCACTACCTCCCAGCTCCACTTGACAAGGTCTGTGTCTTCCTCACAGCCACTCTCACTACCTCCCCGCTGCACTGGACAAGGTCTGTGTCCTTCCCTGCAGCCACTCTCACTACCTCCCAGCTCCACTGGACAAGGTCTGTGTCTTCCTCACAGCCACTCTCACTACCTCCCGGCTCCACAGGACAAGGTCTGTGTTATTCCCCGCAGCCACTTTCAATCCCCCCCTGCTACACGGGACAAGGTCTGTGTTATTCCCCGCAGCCACTCTCAGTCCCCCCCTGCTCCACGGGACAAGGTCTCTGTTATTCCCCGCAGCCACTCTCAGTACCCCCCTGCTGCGTGGGACAAGGTCTATGTCATGCCCCACAGCCACTTTCACTACCCCCCTGCTCCGTGGGTCAAGGTCTGTGTCATGCCCCACAGCCTCTCTCAGTAACCCCCTGCTCAGCAGCACAAGGTCTGTGTCATGCCCCACAGCCACTGTCACTACCCCCAGCTCTGTGGGACAAGGTCTGTATTATGCCCCGCAGCCACTCTCAGTATCCCCCTGCTCCACGGGACAAGGTCTGTGTCATGCTTCACAGCCACTCTCAGTACCCCCCTGCTCTGCGGGACAAGGTCTGTGTTATTCCCCGGCACAACTCTCACTACCTCCCCGCTCCGCTAGACAAGGTCTGTGTCATGCCCTGCCGCCACTCTCACCAGCCTCCTGCTCAGTGGGACAAGGTCTGTTATTCCCCGCAGCCACTCTCAGTCCCTCCCTGCTCCACGGGACAAGGTCTGTGTTATTCCCTGCAGCCACTCTCAGTCCCCCCCTGCTCCACGGGACAAGGTCTGTGTCATTCCCCGCAGCCACTCTCACTACCTCCCCGCTCCGTGGGACAAGGTCTGTGTTATTCCCCGCAGCCACTCTCAGTACCCCCCTGCTCCGTGGGACAAGATCTGTGTCATGCCCCGCAGCCACTCTCACTACCCACCTGCTCCATGGGACAAGGTCTGTGTCATGCCCCGCAGCCACCCTCCCTGTCTACCTTCTTCACACACCATGGTCGGTGATGGTGCCCCAAGTCAATTTCACTATCTACCTGCTAAACTGGACGTGCTCTGTGGTCATGGCCGACAGCCTCTCTCGCTGTCCACCTGCCCCACAGGGTGTGGTCTGTGGTCATGGCCCACAGCTTCTTTCACTATCCACTTGCCCCACAGGACATGGTCTGTGGTCATGCCCTGAAGCCACTCTCACTGCCCACCATTTCCAGAGGGCATTTTCTGTGGTTGTGGAACGCAGCTACTCTCACTACCCACTTTCTCCACAGGAAGTGGTCTGTGGTCATGCCACACAACCACTGCCAGTTTCTGCCTACCCCACACGGTGTGGTCTCTGGTCATGCCAGACAGTCATTCTCACTATCCACCTGCCCCACAGGGCGTGGTCTGTGGTTGTGCCCCATAGCGTGGTATGCAGCCATGCCCTGCAGTACCTTGTTGCAGCGAGCAGCCTTTTAGCACACGCTGCTCCCAACCTCACTCTCATCAGGGGACCCTGCTCCCAACCTCACTCTCACCAGGGGACCCAGCTCCCAACCTCATTCTCTCAAGGGGCCCCTGCTCCAAACCTTACTCTCACAAGAGGACCCTGCTCCCAACCTCACTCTCACCAGAGGACCCTTCTCCCAACCTCACTCTCACTAGGGGATCCAGCTCCCAACCTCACTCTCATCAGGGGACCCAGCTCCCAACCTCACTCTCACCTGGTGACCCTGCTCCCAACCTCACTCTCACCAGGGGACCCTGCTCCCAACCTCACTCTTATCTGGTGACCCTGCTCCCAACCTCAATCTCACCTGGTGACCCTGCTCCCACCCTGACTCTCACCTGGTGACCATGCTCCCAACCTCACTCTCCCCAGGAGACCCTGCGCCCAACCCGCTTTCACCAGAGGACCCTGTTCCCAACCTCACTCCCACCATAGGACCCTGCTCCCAACCTCACTCTCACCAGAATACCATGCTCACAACCTCACTCTCACCATGAGACCGTGCTCCCGACCAGACTCTTACTAGGGGACCCTGCTCCTGACCAAACTCTCACCAGAAGACCCTGCTCCCAAGCTCACTTTCACCAGGGGACCCTGGTCCCGACCAGACTGTCACCAGGGGACCCTGCTCCCAACCTCACGCTCACCAGGGGACCCTGCTCCCAAACTCACTGTCACCCGGAGACCCCGCTCCCAAACTCACTCTCACCAGGGAACCCTGCTCCCAACCTCACTCCATGTGGAGGCCCGGCTCCCAACCTCACACTCACCAGGAGACTCTGCTCTCAACCTCACTCTCACCAGAAGACCCTGCTCCCAACCTCACTTTCACCAGGAGACCCTGCTCCCAACCTCACTCTCACCAGGAGACCCTGCTCCCAACCTCACTCTCACCAGGAGACACTGATACCAGCCACACTCTCACCAGGAGATTCTACTCCCAACCTCACTTTCACCAGGGGACCCTTCTCGCAACCTCACTCTCACTAGGAGACCCTGCTTCCAACCTCACTCTCACCAGGAGACCCTGTTCCCAACCTTACTCTCACTAGGGGACCGTGCTCCCCACCTCGCTCTCACAGAGGACCCTGCTCCCAACCTCGCTCTCACCAGGGGACTGTGCTCCTAACCTCACTCTCACCAGGAGACCCTGTTCCCAACCTCGCTCTCAACAGAGGACCCTGCTCCCAACCTGGCTCTCTCCAGGGGACCATGCTCCCCACCTCGCTCTCACCAGTGGACCCTTCTCCGAACCTCCCTCTCACCAGGAGACTCTGCTTCCAAACTCACTCTCACCAGGAGACCCTGTTATCAACCTTACTCTCACTAGGGGACCTTGCTCCCAAACTCACTCTCACCAGTAGACCCTGCTCCCAACCACACTCTTACCAGGGGACCGTGCACCCGACCTTACTCTCACCAAGAGACCCAGCTCCCAACCTCACTCTCACAAGAGGACCCTGCTTCCAAACTCACTCTCACCAGGGGACCCAGATACAACCTCACTCTCACCATAATACCCTGCTCCCAACCTCACTCTCACCAGGATACCCTGCTCCCGACCAGACTCTCAACAGGGGACCCTGCTCCTGACCAAACTTTCACCAGAAGACCCTGCTCCCGACCAGTCTCTCACCAGGGGACCCTGCTCCCAACCTCACTCTCACTAGAGGACCCTGATCTCAACCTCAATCTCACCAGAGGACTCTGATCCCAACCTCACTCTCAGCAGGGGACCCTGCTCCCAAACTCACTCTCACTAGACAATCCTGCTCCGAACTTCAGTCTCACCAGGGGTCCCTGCTACAACCTCACTGTCAGCAGAAGACCTTGCTCCCAACCTCACTCTCTCCAAGGGCCTCTGCTCCTGATCAAACTCTCACCAGGAGACCCTGCTACAACCTCACTCTCACCCAAAGACCCTGCTCCCAACCTCACTCTCACCAGGAGACCCTGCTCCCAACCTCACTCTCACCTGGAGACCCTGCTCTCAACCTCACTCTTGCCATGAGACCCTGCTCCCAACCTCAGTCTCACCTGGACACCCTGCTCCCAACCACACTCTCACCAGGGGAACCTGCTCCCAACCTCACTCTCACCAGGTGACCTTGCTCCCAACCTCACTTTTACCAGGAGACCCTGCTTCCAACCTCACTCTCACCAAGAGACCCTGGTCCCGACCAGACTGTCACCAGGGGACCCTGCTCCCAACCTCACGCTCACCCGGAGACCCCGCTCCCAAACTCACTCTCACCAGGGAAACCTGCTCCCAACCTCACTCCATGTGGAGGCCCGGCTCCCAACCTCACACTCACCAGGAGACTCTGCTTTCAACCTCACTCTCACCAGGAGACCCTGCTCCCAACCTCACATTCACCAGGAGACCCTGCTCCCAACCTCACTCTCACCAGGAGACCCTGCTCCCAACCTCACTCTCACCAGGAGACACTGCTCCCAGCCACACTCTCACCAGGAGATCCTACTCCCAACCTCACTTTCACCAGGGGACCCTTCTCGCAACCTCACTCTCACTAGGAGACCCTGCTTCCAACCTCACTCTCACCAGGAGACCCTGTTCCCAACCTTACTCTCACTAGGGGACCCTGCTCCCCACCTCGCTCTCAACAGAGGACCCTGCTCCCAACCTTGCTCTCACCAGGGGACCCTGCTCCTAACCTCACTCTCACCAGGAGACCCTGTTCCCAACCTCGCTCTCAACAGAGGACCCTGCTCCCAACCTCGCTCTCTCCAGGGGACCATGCTCCCCACCTCGCGCTCACCAGAGGACCCTTCTCCCAACCTCACTCTCACCAGGATACCCTGCTCCCAACCTCGCTCTCACCAGGGGACCCTGCTCCTAACCTCACTCTCACCAGGAGACCCTGTTCCCAACCTCGCTCTCAACAGAGGACCCTGCTCCCAACCTCGCTCTCTCCAGGGGACCATGCTCCCCACCTCACTTTCACCAGGGGACCCTTCTCGCAACCTCACTCTCACTAGGAGACCCTGCTTCCAACCTCACTCTCACCAGGAGACCCTGTTCCCAACCTTACTCTCACTAGGGGACCCTGCTCCCCACCTCGCTCTCAACAGAGGACCCTGCTCCCAACCTCGCTCTCACCAGGGGACCCTGCTCCCAACCTCGCTCTCACCAGGGGACCCTGCTCCTAACCTCACTCTCACCAGGAGACCCTGTTCCCAACCTCGCTCTCAACAGAGGACCCTGTTCCCAACCTCGCTCTCTCCAGGGGACCATGCTCCCCACCTCGCTCTCACCAGAGGACCCTTCTCCCAACCTCCCTCTCACCAGGAGACTCTGCTTCCAACCTCACTCTCACCAGGAAACCCTCTTATCAACCTTACTCTCACTAGGGGACCTTGCTCCCGACCTCACTCTCACCAGTAGACCCTGCTCCCAACCACACTCTTACCAGGGGACCGTGCACCCGACCTTACTCTCACCAGGAGACCCAGCTCCCAACCTCACTCTCACAAGAGGACCCTGCTTCCAAACTCACTCTCACCAGGGGACCCAGCTACAACCTCACTCTCACCAGACTACCCTGCTCCCAACCTCACTCTCACCAGGATACCCTGCTCCCGACCAGACTCTCAACAGGGGACCCTGCTCCTGACCAAACTTTCACCAGAAGACCCTGCTCCCGACCAGTCTCTCACCAGGGGACCCTGCTCCCAACCTCACTCTCACTAGAGGACCCTGGTCCCAACCTCAATCTCACCAGAGGACTCTGATCCCAACCTCACTCTCAGCAGGGGACCCTGCTCCCAAACTCACTCTCACTAGACAATCCTGCTCCGAACTTCAGTCTCACCAGGGGTCCCTGCTACAACCTCACTGTCAGCAGAAGACCTTGCTCCCAACCTCACTCTCTCCAAGGGCCTCTGCTCCTGACCAAACTCTCACCAGGGGATCCTGCTACAACCTCACTCTCACCCAAATACCCTGCTCCCAAGCTCACTCTCACCAGGAGACCCTGCTCCCAACCTCACTCTCACCTAGAGACCCTGCTCCCAACCTCACTCTTGCCAGGAGACCCTGCTCCCAACCTCACTCTCACCTGGACACCCTGCTCCAAACCACACTCTCACCAGGGGAACCTGCTCCCAACCTCACTCTCACCAGGTGACCCTGCTCCCAACCTCACTCTCACCAGGAGACCCTGCTTCCAACATCACTCTCACCAGGAGACATTGCTCCCAACCACACTCTCACCAGGAGAACCTGCTCCCAACCTCACTCTCACCTGGGGAACATGTTCCGAACCTCACTCTCACCAAGGGACCATGCTCCCAGCCTCACTCTCACCAGAGGACCCTGATCCCAACCTCACTCTCACCATGGGACCCTGCTCCCAGCCTCACTTTTACTAGGGAACCCTGCTCGCAACCTCACTTTCACCAGGAGACCCAGCTCCCAACCTCACTCTCACCAGGGGACCCTGCTCCCAACCACACTCTCACCAGGAGAACCTGCTCCCAACCTCACTCTCACCAGGGGAACATGTTCCGAACCTCACTCTCACCAAGGGACTGTGCTCCCAGCCTCACTCTCACCAGAGGACCCTGATCCCAACCTAACTCTCACCATGGGACCCTGCTCCCAACCTCACTCTTACCAGGGAACCCTGCTCCCAACTTCACTTTCACCAGGAGACCCAGCTCCCAACCTCACTCTCACCAGGGGACCCTGCTCCCAACCACACTCTCACCAGGAGAACCTGCTCCCAACCTCACTCTCACCAGGGGAACATGTTCTGAACCTCACTCTCACCAAGGGACCGTGCTCCCAGCCTCACTCTCACCAGAGGACCCTGATCCCAACCTCACTCTCACCATGGGACCCTGCTCCCAACCTTACTCTTACCAGGGAACCCTGCTCCCAACCTCACTCTCAACAGGAGACCGTGTTCCCAACCACACTCTCACCAGGAGACCCCGGTCCCAAACTCACTCTCAACAGGAGACCCTGCTCCCGACCGTACTCTCACCAGGGGACCCTGCTCCCAACCTCACTCTCACCAGGAGACCGTGCTCCCGACCAGACTCTCACCGGGGGACCCTGCTCCCAACCTCACTCTCACCACAGGACCCTGCTCCCAACCTCACTCTCACCACAGGACCCTGCTCCCAACCTCACTATCACCAGGAGACCCTATTCCCAATGACACGCTCACCAGGAGACCCTGCTCCCAACCTTGCTCTCATCAGGAGACCCTGCTCCCAACCAAACTCTCACCAGGAGACCATGCTCCCAACCAGACTCTCACCAGTGGACCCTGCTCCTGACCAAACTATCACCAGAAGACCCTGCTCCCAAGCTCACTCTTACCAGGGGACCCTGCTCCCCACCAGACTGTCAACAGTGGACCCTGCTCCCAACCTCAATCTCACCAGGGGACCCTGCTCCCAACCTCACTCACACCAGGAGACCCCACTCCCAAACTCACTCTCACCAGGGGACCCTGCTCCCAACCTCACCCTCACAGTGAGGCCCGTCTCCCAACCTCACACTCACCAGGAGACACTGCTCCCAACCTCACTCTCACCAGGAGACCCTGCTCCAACTTCACTTTCACCAGTAGACCCTGCTCCAAACCTCACTCTCACCAGGAGACCCTGCTCCCAACCTCACTCTCACCAGGAGACACTGCTCCCAGCCAAACTCTCACCAGGAGATCCTGCTCCCAACCTCACTATCACAAGTGGACCCTGCTCCCAACCTCACTCTCAGTAGGAGACCCTGCTTCCAACCTCACTCTCACCAGAAAACTCTGTTCCAAACCTTACTCTCACTAAGGGACCCTGCTCCCAACCTCACTCTCACCAGAAGACCCTGCTCCCAACCTTACTATCACCAGTAGACCCTGCTCCCAACCTCACTCTTACCAGGGGACCCTGCACCCGACCTTACTCTCACCAGGAGACCCAGCTCCCAACCTCACTCTCACCAGGGGACCCTTCTCCCAACCTCACTCTCACCAGAAGACCTTTATCCCAACCTCGCTCTCAACAGAGGACCCTGCTCCCAACCTCGCTCTCTCCAGGGGACCATGTTTCCCACCTCGCTCGCACCAGAGGACCCTTTTCCCAACCTCCTTCTCACCAGGAGACCCTGCTCCCCACCTCGCTCTCACCTGAGGACCCGGCTTCCAACCTCACTCTCACCAGGGGACCCTGCTCCCAACCTCACCCTCACAGTGAGGCCCGTCTCCCAACCTCACACTCACCAGGAGACACTGCTCCCAACCTCACTCTCACCAGGAGACCCTGCTCCAACTTCACTTTCACCAGTAGACCCTGCTCCAAACCTCACTCTCACCAGGAGACCCTGCTCCCAACCTCACTCTCACCAGGAGACACTGCTCCCAGCCACACTCTCACCAGGAGATCCTGCTCCCAACCTCACTATCACAAGGGCACCCTGCTCCCAACCTCACTCTCAGTAGGAGACCTTGCTTCCTACCTCACTCTCACCAGAAAACTCTGTTCCAAACCTTACTCTCACTAAGGGACCCTGCTCCCAACCTCACTCTCACCAGAAGACCCTGCTCCCAACCTTACTATCACCAGTAGACCCTGCTCCCAACCTCACTCTTACCAGGGGACCCTGCACCCGACCTTACTCTCACCAGGAGACCCAGCTCCCAACCTCACTCTCACCAGGGGACCCTTCTCCCAACCTCACTCTCACCAGGAGACCTTTATCCCAACCTCGCTCTCAACAGAGGACCCTGCTCCCAACCTCGCTCTCTCCAGGGGACCATGTTTCCCACCTCGCTCTCACCAGAGGACCCTTTTCCCAACCTCCTTCTCACCAGGAGACCCTGCTCCCCACCTCGCTCTCACCTGAGGACCCAGCTTCCAACCTCACTCTCACCAGGATACCCTGCTCCCAACCTCACTCTCACCAGGAGACCCTGCTCCTAACCTCACTCTCACCAGGAGACCCTGCTCACAACCTTGCTCTCACCAGGAGACTATGCTCCCAACCACACTCTCGCCAGGAGACCCTGCTCCCAACCTTAATCTCACCACGGTACTCTGCTTCTGACTTCATTCTCACCAGGGGACCCTGCTCCCAACCTCGCTATCACCAGAGGACCCTGCTCCTGACCTCACTCTCACCATGGGACCATGCTCCCAACCACACTCTCACCAGAGGACCCTGCTTCCAACCTCACTCTCACCAGGGGACCCTGCTTCAACCTCAGTCTCACCGGAATACCCTGCTCCCAACCTCACTCTGACCATGAGACCGTGCTCCCGACCAGACTCATACTATGGGACCCTGCTCCTGACCAAACTCTCACCAAAAAACCCTGCTCCCAAGCTCACTCTCAACAGGAGACCGTGTTCCCAACCACACTCTCACCAGGAGACCCTGCTCCCGACCTTACTCTCACCAGGGGACCCTGCTCAAAACCTCACTCTCACCAGGAGATCATGCTCCCGACCAGACTCTCACCGGGGGACCCTGCTCCCAACCTCACTCTTACCACAGGACCCTGCTCCCAACCTCACTCTCACCACAGGACCCTGCTCCCAACCTCACTCTCACCAGGAGACCCTATTCCCAATGACACGCTCACCAGGAGCACCCTGCTCCCAACCTTGCTCTCATCAGGAGACCCTGCTCCCAACCAAACTCTCACCACAAGACCCTGCTCCCAACCTCACTCTCACCAGGGGACCCTGCTACAACCCCACTCTCACCAGAATACCCTGCTCCCAACCTCACTCTCACCAGGAGACCATGCTCCCAACCAGACTCTCACCAGTGGACCCTGCTCCTGACCAAACTATCACCAGGAGACCCTATTCCCAATGACACGCTCACCAGGAGACCCTGCTTCCAACCTTGCTCTCATCAGGAGACCATGCTCCCAACCAAACTCTCACCAGGAGACCATGCTCCCAACCAGACTCTCACCAGTGGACCCTGCTCCTGACCAAACTATCACCAGAAGACCCCGCTCCCAAGCTCACTCTTACCAGGGGACCCTGCTCCCCACCAGACTGTCACCAGGGGACCCTGCTCCCAACCTCAATCTCACCAGGGGACCCTGCTCCCAACCTCACTCACACCCGGAGACCCCACTCCCAAACTCACTCCCACCAGGGGACCCTGCTCTCAACCTCACCCTCACAGTGAGGCCCGTCTCCCAACCTCACACTCACCAGGAGACCCTGCTCCCAACCTCACTCTCACCAGGAGACCCTGCTCCCAATTTCACTTTCACCAGGAGATCCTGCCCCAAACCACACTCTCACCAGGAGACCCTGCTCCCAACCTCACTCTTACCAGGGGACCCTGCACCCGACTTTACTCTCACCAGGAGACCCAGCTCCCAACCTCCCTCTCACCAGGGGACCCTTTTCCCAACCTCACTCTCACCAGGAGACCTTTATCCCAACCTCGCCCTCAACAGAGGACCCTGCTCCCAACCTCGCTTTCTCCAGGGGACCATGTTTCCCACCTCGCTCTCACCAGAGGACCCTTTCTCCCAACCTCCTTCTCACCAGGAGACCCTGCTCCCCACCTCGCTCTCACCTGAGGACCCGGCTCCCAACCTCACTCTCACCAGGAAACCCTGCTCCCAACCTCACCCTCACCAGGAGACCCTGCTCCCAACCTCACTCTCACCAGGAGACCCTGCTCACAACCTGGCTCTCACCAGGAGACTATGCTCCCAACCAGACTCTCGCCAGGAGACCCTGCTCCCAACCTTAATCTCACCACGGTACCCTGCTTCTGACCTCATTCTCACCAGGGGACCCTGCTCCCAACCTCGCTATGACCAGAGGACCCTGCTCCTGACCTCACTCTCACCATGGGACCATGCTCCCAACCACACTCTCACCAGAGGACCCTGCTTCCAACCTCACTCTCACCAGGGGACCCTGCTACAACCTCACTCTCACCGGAATACCCTGCTCCCAACCTCACTCTCACCATGAGACCGTGCTCCCGACCAGACTCACACTAGGGGACCCTGCTCCTGACCAAACTCTCACCAGAAAACCCTGCTCCCAAGCTCACTCTCACCAGGGGACCCTGCTCCCGACCAGACTGTCACCAAGGGACCCTGCTCCCAGCCTCACTCTCACCAGGGGACCCTTCTCCCAACCTCACTCTCACCAGAAGACCCCGCTCCCAAACTCACTTTCACCCGACAACCCTGCTACCAACCTCACTCTCACCAGGGAACCCTGCTACAACCTCACTGTCACCAGAAGAACCTGCTCCCAACCTCACTATCACCAGGAGACCCTGCTCCTAACCTCACTCTCACCAGGAGACCGTGCTCTTAACCTCACTGTCACCCGGAGACCCTGCTCCCAACCACACTCTCACCAGGAGAACCTGCTCCCAACCTCACTCTCACCAGGGGAAAATGTTCCAAACCTCACTCTCACCAGGGGACTGTGCTCCCAGCCTCAGTATCACCAGAGGACCCTGCTCCCATCCTCACTCTCACCACTGGACCCTGCTCCTGACCTCACTCTCACCAGGGGACCCTGCTCCCGACCTCATTCTCACAAGGGGACCCTGCTCCCAACCACACTTTCACCAGGAGACCCTGCTCCCAACCTCACACTCACAAGAGACCCTGCTCCCAACCTCTCTGCGTGCACTCCGTGCTTCAACACGCAGTCTGCACGCTCTGCTCTCCCCCGGTGCACTCCGTGCTTCCATACGCAGTCTGCACTCTCTGCACTCCCTTGCACTCTGAGCTTCCAAACAGTCTACGCTCTCTGAAAGCTGCACTCCCCCTTGCACTCTGTGCTTCCATAGGCAGTCTGCACTGTGTGCTCTCCTGGGGCACTTTGTGCTTTCACACACAGTCTGCACTCTCTGCTCTCCACCGTGCACTCCGTGCTTCCACACGCAGTCTGCACTCTCTGCTCTCCCTGTGTACTCTGTGCTTCCATATGCAGTCTGTACTCTGTGCACTCTCTGCACCCCCTTGCACTCTGTGCTTCCACACAGTCTATTCTCTCTGAAAGCTGCACTCCCCCTTGCACTCTGTGCTTCCACACACAGTCTGCACTCTCTGCTCTGCGCCGTGCACTTTGTTCTTCCACACACAGTCTGCACAATTTTCTCTCCACCATGTACTCCGGGCTTCCACATGCAGTCTGCACTCTGTGCACTCTCTGCACCCCCGTGCCCTCCGTACTTCCACATGCAGTCTGCACTCTCTGCACCCCCTTGCACTCTGTGCCTCCACACAGTCTATGCTCTCTGAAAGCTGCACTCCCCCTTGCACTCTGTGCTTCCACATGCAGTCTGCACTCTCTGAACTTTCTGCATGCCCCTGCACTCTGTGTTTCTGCATGCAGTCTGCACACATTGCTTGCTGCTCTCCCCCTTGCACTCTGTGCTTCCACACGCAGTCTGCACTCTCTGCTCTCCGCTGTGCACTCCATGCTTATACATGCAGTCTGCACTCTGTGCACTCTCTGCCCCCGTGCACTCCGTGCTTCCACAAGCAGTCTGCTTTCACTGCCCGCCCCTTGCCCACTGTGCTTCCGCATGCAGTCTGCAGTCTCTGCACCTACCCTGGCACACTTTGCTTCTGCAGGCAGTCTCCACTCTCTGCCCCCTTGCACTCGGTGCTTTCACATGCAGTCTGCACACACCGCACACTGCTCACCACCCTGCACACTGTGCTCTCAGATGCAGTATTCAACTTTTGCACACGGCACCCACCTTTACACTCTGTGCTTCCACATGCAGTCTGCACCCTCTTCTGTACTCTCTACACGCTGCACCCCTTGCACTCTATTCTTTTACATATGCAGTCTGCACTTTCTTCACCCCCCTGCACTCTGTGCTTCCACATATAGTCTGTACTCTCTGCACCCCTTTACACTCTGTGCTTCCACATACAATCTGTACTCTCTGCGAGCAGCTTCCTGCTGTGCACTCTGTGCTTCCACATGCAGTCTGCACACATTACACTCCCCCATCCACTCTGTTCTTTTGCATATGCAGTCTGCGCTCCCTACACTCTCTGCACCCACTTGTATTCTGTGCTCCTGCATGCAGTCTGCATGCAGTCTGCACATACTGCACTTCTCCCTGCACTCTGTGCTTCCACATGCAGTCGGTACCCTGTTCTACACTCTCTGCATGCTGCACCACCTTGTACTCCATGTTTTTACATTCGCAGTCTGCACCCTCTTCTGCACTCTCTGCATGCTGCACTGCCTTGCACTCTATGCTTCCACATGCAGTCTGCACTCTCTGCTTGCTGCAGCTCCCTTGCACACCTTGTTTCTTCCTATAGTCTACACTTCCTGCATGCTGCACTTCCTTGCACCTTGAACTTTTACCCTCTGCACTCTGTGCTTCCACATGCATTCTGCACTCTTTATGTGCTGCACTCCCCTTGCACTCTGTTTGTAGAGTGCAATGGTTTAGAGTGGTGTAGTTTGGAGTGGTGTGAAGTGCAGTGGTGTGAAGTGCAGTGGCAAATAGCATAGTGGTGCAGCGCAGTTGCTGTAGAGGGCCATGGCCTAGAGTGCATTGGTTTTGGGTAAAGTAGTCTAAAGTGCATTGGCGTAGAGTAGAGTGATGTAGAGTGGCGCTGCATAGATTGGAATGGTGCAGGGTAGAGTGGCGCAGAGAGCAGTGGCGTAGAGTGGAATGGTGCAGGGTAGAGTGGCGTAGAGAGCAGTGGTGTAGAGTGGAATGGTGCAGGGTGGAGTGGCGTAGAGAGCAGTGGCGTAGAGTGGAATGGTGCAGGGTAGAGTGGCGTAGAGAGCAGTGGCGTAGAGTGGAATGGTCCAGGGTAGAGTTGTGGAGAGAGCAGTGGCTTAGAGTGGAATGGTGCAGGGTAGAGTGACGTAGAGAGCAGTGGCGTAAAGTGGAATGGTGCAGGGTAGAGTTGTGTAGAGAGCAGTGGCGTAGAGTGGAATGGTGCAGGGTAGAGTGGCGTAGAGAGCAGTGGCGTAGAGTGGAATGGTGCAGGGTAGAGTGGTGTAGAGAGCAGTGGCGTAGAGTGGAATGGTGCAGGGTAGAGTGGTGTACAGAGCAGTGGCGTAGAGTGGAATGGTGCACGGTGGAGTGGTGTAGAGAGCAGTGGCGTAGAGTGGAATGGTGCAGGGTAGAGTGGTGTAGAGAGCAGTGGCGTAGAGTGGAATGGTGCAGGGTAGAGTGGCGTAGAGAGAAGTGGCGTAGAGTGGAATGGTTCAGGGTAGAGTGGCGCAGAGAGCAGTGGCGTAGAGTGGAATGGTGCAGGGTAGAGTGGCGTAGAGAGCAGTGGCGTAGAGTGGAATGGTGCAGGGTAGAGTGGCGCAGAGAGCAGTGGCGTAGAGTGGAATGGTGCAGGGTAGAGTGGCGTAGAGAGCAGTGGTGTAGAGTGAAATGGTGCAGGGTAGAGTGGCGCAGAGAGCAGTGGCGTAGAGTGGAATGGTGCAGGGTAGAGTGGCGCAGAGAGCAGTGGCGTAGAGTGGAATGGTGCAGGGTAGAGTGGCGTAGAGAGCAGTGGTGTAGAGTGAAATGGTATAGGGTAGAGTGGCGCAGAGAGCAGTGGCGTAGAGTGGAATGGTGCAGGGTAGAGTGGCGCAGAGAGCAGTGGCGTAGAGTGGAATGGTGCAGGGTAGAGTGGCGTAGAGAGCAGTGGCGTAGAGTGGAATGGTGCAGGGTAGAGTGGCGTAGAGAGCAGTGGCGTAGAGTGGAATGGCGCAGGGTAGAGTGGTGTAGAGAGCAGTGGTGTAGAGTGGAGTGGTGCAGGGTAGAGTGGTGTAGAGAGCAGTGGCGTAGAGTGGAGTGGTGCAGGGTAGAGTGGCGTAGAGAGCAGTGGCGTAGAGTGGAATGGTGCAGGGTAGAGTGGCGTAGAGAGCAGTGGTGTAGAGTGGAATGGTGCAGGGTAGAGTGGCGTAGAGAGCAGTGGTGTAGAGTGGAATGGTGCAGGGTAGAGTGGCGTAGAGAGCAGTGGCGTAGAGTGGAATGGTGCAGGGTAGAGTGGAGTAGAGAGCAGTGGTGTAGAGTGGAATGGTGCAGGGTAGAGTGGCGTAGAGAGCAGTGGCGTAGAGTGGAATGGTGCAGGGTACAGTGGTGTAGAGAGCAGTGGCGTAGAGTGGAATGGTGCAGGGTAGAGTGGCGTAGAGAGCAGTGGTGTAGAGTGAAATGGTGCAGGGTAGAGTGGCGCAGAGAGCAGTGGCGTAGAGTGGAATGGTGCAGGGTAGAGTGGCGTAGAGAGCAGTGGCGTAGAGTGGAATGGTGCAGGGTAGAGTGGCGTAGAAAGCAGTGGCGTAGAGTGGAATGGCGCAGGGTAGAGTGGCGTAGAGAGCAGTGGCGTAGAGTGGAATGGTGCAGGGTAGAGTGGCGTAGAGAGCAGTGGCGTAGAGTGGAATGGTGCAGGGTAGAGTGGCGTAGAGAGCAGTGGCGTAGAGTGGAATGGTGCAGGGTAGAGTGGCGTAGAGAGCAGTGGCGTAGAGTGGAATGGTGCAGGGTAGAGTGGCGTAGAGAGCAGTGGCGTAGAGTGGAATGGTGCAGGGTAGAGTGGCGTAGAGAGCAGTGGCGTAGAGTGGAATGGTGCAGGGTAGAGTGGCGTAGAGAGCAGTGGCGTAGAGTGGAATGGTGCAGGGTAGAGTGGCGTAGAGAGCAGTGGCGTTGAGTGGAATGGTGCAGGGTAGAGTGGCGTAGAGAACAGTGGCGTAGAGTGGAATGGTGCAGGGTAGAGTGGCGTAGAGAGCAGTGGCATAGAGGGGAATGGTGCAGGGTAGAGTGGCGTAGAGAGCAGTGGCGTAGAGGGGAATGGTGCAGGGTAGAGTGGTGGGGAGAGCAGTGGCGTAGAGTGGAATGGTGCAGGGTAGAGTGGTGTAGAGAGCAGTGGCGTAGAGTGGAATGGTGCAGGGTAGAGTGGCGTAGAGAGCAGTGGCGTAGAGGGGAATGGTGTAGGGTAGAGTGGCGTAGAGAGCAGTGGCGTAGAGGGGAATGGTGCAGGGTAGAGTGGTGTAGAGAGCAGTGGCGTAGAGTGGAATGGTGCAGGGTAGAGTGGCGTAGAGAGAAGTGGCGTAGAGTGGAATGGTTCAGGGTAGAGTGGCGCAGAGAGCAGTGGCGTAGAGTGGAATGGTGCAGGGTAGAGTGGCGTAGAGAGCAGTGGCGTAGAGTGGAATGGTGCAGGGTAGAGTGGCGCAGAGAGCAGTGGCGTAGAGTGGAATGGTGCAGGGTAGAGTGGCGTAGAGAGCAGTGGTGTAGAGTGAAATGGTGCAGGGTAGAGTGGCGCAGAGAGCAGTGGCGTAGAGTGGAATGGTGCAGGGTAGAGTGGCGCAGAGAGCAGTGGCGTAGAGTGGAATGGTGCAGGGTAGAGTGGCGTAGAGAGCAGTGGTGTAGAGTGAAATGGTATAGGGTAGAGTGGCGCAGAGAGCAGTGGCGTAGAGTGGAATGGTGCAGGGTAGAGTGGCGCAGAGAGCAGTGGCGTAGAGTGGAATGGTGCAGGGTAGAGTGGCGTAGAGAGCAGTGGCGTAGAGTGGAATGGTGCAGGGTAGAGTGGCGTAGAGAGCAGTGGCGTAGAGTGGAATGGCGCAGGGTAGAGTGGTGTAGAGAGCAGTGGTGTAGAGTGGAGTGGTGCAGGGTAGAGTGGTGTAGAGAGCAGTGGCGTAGAGTGGAGTGGTGCAGGGTAGAGTGGCGTAGAGAGCAGTGGCGTAGAGTGGAATGGTGCAGGGTAGAGTGGCGTAGAGAGCAGTGGTGTAGAGTGGAATGGTGCAGGGTAGAGTGGCGTAGAGAGCAGTGGTGTAGAGTGGAATGGTGCAGGGTAGAGTGGCGTAGAGAGCAGTGGCGTAGAGTGGAATGGTGCAGGGTAGAGTGGAGTAGAGAGCAGTGGTGTAGAGTGGAATGGTGCAGGGTAGAGTGGCGTAGAGAGCAGTGGCGTAGAGTGGAATGGTGCAGGGTACAGTGGTGTAGAGAGCAGTGGCGTAGAGTGGAATGGTGCAGGGTAGAGTGGCGTAGAGAGCAGTGGTGTAGAGTGAAATGGTGCAGGGTAGAGTGGCGCAGAGAGCAGTGGCGTAGAGTGGAATGGTGCAGGGTAGAGTGGCGTAGAGAGCAGTGGCGTAGAGTGGAATGGTGCAGGGTAGAGTGGCGTAGAAAGCAGTGGCGTAGAGTGGAATGGCGCAGGGTAGAGTGGCGTAGAGAGCAGTGGCGTAGAGTGGAATGGTGCAGGGTAGAGTGGCGTAGAGAGCAGTGGCGTAGAGTGGAATGGTGCAGGGTAGAGTGGCGTAGAGAGCAGTGGCGTAGAGTGGAATGGTGCAGGGTAGAGTGGCGTAGAGAGCAGTGGCGTAGAGTGGAATGGTGCAGGGTAGAGTGGCGTAGAGAGCAGTGGCGTAGAGTGGAATGGTGCAGGGTAGAGTGGCGTAGAGAGCAGTGGCGTAGAGTGGAATGGTGCAGGGTAGAGTGGCGTAGAGAGCAGTGGCGTAGAGTGGAATGGTGCAGGGTAGAGTGGCGTAGAGAGCAGTGGCGTTGAGTGGAATGGTGCAGGGTAGAGTGGCGTAGAGAACAGTGGCGTAGAGTGGAATGGTGCAGGGTAGAGTGGCGTAGAGAGCAGTGGCATAGAGGGGAATGGTGCAGGGTAGAGTGGCGTAGAGAGCAGTGGCGTAGAGGGGAATGGTGCAGGGTAGAGTGGTGGGGAGAGCAGTGGCGTAGAGTGGAATGGTGCAGGGTAGAGTGGTGTAGAGAGCAGTGGCGTAGAGTGGAATGGTGCAGGGTAGAGTGGCGTAGAGAGCAGTGGCGTAGAGGGGAATGGTGTAGGGTAGAGTGGCGTAGAGAGCAGTGGCGTAGAGGGGAATGGTGCAGGGTAGAGTGGTGTAGAGAGCAGTGGCGTAGAGTGGAATGGTGCAGGGTAGAGTGGAGTAGAGAGCAGTGGCGTAGAGTGGAATGGTGCAGGGTAGAGTGGTGTAGAGAGCAGTGGCTTATAGTGGAATGGTGCAGGGTAGAGTGGCGTAGAGAGCAGTGGCGTAGAGGGGAATGGTGCAGGGTAGAGTGGTGTAGAGAGCAGTGGCGTAGAGTGAAATGGTGCAGGGTAGAGTGGCGAAGAGAGCAGTGGCGTAGAGTGGAATGGTGCAGGGTAGAGTGGTGGGGAGAGCTGTGGCGTAGAGTGGAATGGTGCAGGGTAGAGTGGTGTAGAGAGCAGTGGCATAGAGTGGAATGGTGCAGGGTAGAGTGGCGTAGAGAGCAGTGGCGTAGAGTGGAATGGTGCAGGGTAGAGTGGTGGGGAGAGCAGTGGCGTAGAGTGAAATGGTGCAGGGTAGAGTGGCGAAGAGAGCAGTGGCGTAGAGTGGAATGGTGCAGGGTAGAGTGGTGGGGAGAGCAGTGGCGTAGAGTGGAATGGTGCAGGGTAGAGTGGTGTAGGGAGCAGTGGTGTAGAGTGGAGTGGTGCAGGGTAGAGTGGTGTAGAGAGCAGTGGCGTAGAGTGGAATGGTGCAGGGTAGAGTGGTGTAGAGAGCAGTGGCGTAGAGTGGAATGGTGCAGGGTAGAGTGGCGTAGAGAGCAGTGGTGTAGAGTGGAGTGGTGCAGGGTAGAGTGGTGTAGAGAGCAGTGGTGTAGAGTGGAGTGGTGCAGGGTAGAGTGGTGTAGAGAGCAGTGGCGTAGAGTGGAATGGTGCAGGGTAGAGTGGCGTAGAGAGCAGTGGCGTAGAGTGGAATGGTGCAGGGTAGAGTGGCGTAGAGAGCAGTGGCGTAGAGTGGAATGGTGCAGGGTAGAGTGGTGGGGAGAGCAGTGGCGTAGAGTGGCATGGTGCAGGGTAGAGTGGTGTAGAGAGCAGTGGCGTAGAGTGGAATGGTGCAGGGTAGAGTGGCGTAGAGAGCAGTGGCGTAGAGTGGAATGGTGCAGGGTAGAGTGGCGTAGAGAGCAGTGGCGTAGAGTGGAATGGTGCAGGGTAGAGTGGCGTAGAGAGCAGTGGCGTAGAGTGGAATGGTGCAGGGTAGAGTGGCGTAGAGAGCAGTGGCGTAGAGGGGAATGGTGCAGGGTAGAGTGGCGTAGAGAGCAGTGGCGTAGAGTGGAATGGTGCAGGGTAGAGTGGTGGGGAGAGCAGTGGCGTAGAGTGAAATGGTGCAGGGTAGAGTGGCGAAGAGAGCAGTGGCGTAGAGTGGAATGGTGCAGGGTAGAGTGGTGGGGAGAGCAGTGGCGTAGAGTGGAGTGGTGCAGGGTAGAGTGGTGTAGGGAGCAGTGGTGTAGAGTGGAGTGGTGCAGGGTAGAGTGGTGTAGAGAGCAGTGGCGTAGAGTGGAATGGTGCAGGGTAGAGTGGTGTAGAGAGCAGTGGCGTAGAGTGGAATGGTGCAGGGTAGAGTGGCGTAGAGAGCAGTGGTGTAGAGTGGAGTGGTGCAGGGTAGAGTGGTGTAGAGAGCAGTGGTGTAGAGTGGAGTGGTGCAGGGTAGAGTGGTGTAGAGAGCAGTGGCGTAGTGTGGAATGGTGCAGGGTAGAGTGGCGTAGAGAGCAGTGGCGTAGAGTGGAATGGTGCAGGGTAGAGTGGCGTAGAGAGCAGTGGCGTAGAGTGGAATGGTGCAGGGTAGAGTGGTGGGGAGAGCAGTGGCGTAGAGTGGCATGGTGCAGGGTAGAGTGGTGTAGAGAGCAGTGGCGTAGAGTGGAATGGTGCAGGGTAGAGTGGCGTAGAGAGCAGTGGCGTAGAGTGGAATGGTGCAGGGTAGAGTGGCGTAGAGAGCAGTGGCGTAGAGTGGAATGGTGCAGGGTAGAGTGGCGTAGAGAGCAGTGGCGTAGAGTGGAATGGTGCAGGGTAGAGTGGCGTAGAGAGCAGTGGCGTAGAGGGGAATGGTGCAGGGTAGAGTGGCGTAGAGAGCAGTGGCGTAGAGGGGAATGGTGCAGGGTAGAGTGGTGTAGAGAGCAGTGGCGTAGAGTGGAATGGCGCAGGGTAGAGTGGCGTAGAGAGCAGTGGCGTAGAGTGGAATGGTGCAGGGTAGAGTGGAGTAGAGAGCAGTGGCGTAGAGTGGAATGGTGCAGGGTAGAGTGGCGTAGAGAGCAGTGGCGTAGAGTGGAATGGTGCAGGGTAGAGTGGCATAGAGAGCAGTGGCATAGAGTGGAATGGTGCAGGGTAGAGTGGCGCAGAGAGCAGTGGCGTAGAGTGGAATGGTGCAGGGTAGAGTGGCGTAGAGAGCAGTGGCGTAGAGTGGAATGGTGCAGGGTAGAGTGGCGTAGAGAGCAGTGGCGTAGAGTGGAATGGCGCAGGGTAGAGTGGTGTAGAGAGCAGTGGCGTAGAGTGGAATGGTGCAGGGTAGAGTGGCGTAGAGAGCAGTGGCTTAGAGTGGAATGGTGCAGGGTAGAGTGGCGCAGAGAGCAGTGGTGTAGAGTGGAGTGGTGCAGGGTAGAGTGGTGTAGAGAGCAGTGGCGTAGAGTGGAATGGTGCAGGGTAGAGTGGCGTAGAGAGCAGTGGCGTAGAGTGGAATGGTGCAGGGTAGAGTGTCGTAGAGAGCAGTGGCGTAGAGTGGAATGGTGCAGGGTAGAGTGGCGTAGAGAGCAGTGGCTTAGAGTGGAATGGTGCAGGGTAGAGTGGCGTAGAGAGCAGTGGCGTAGAGTGGAATGGTGCAGGGTAGAGTGGCGTAGAGAGCAGTGGCTTAGAGGGGAATGGTGCAGGGTAGAGTGGTGTAGAGAGCAGTGGCGTAGAGTGGAATGGTGCAGGGTAGAGTGGTGTAGAGAGCAGTGGCGTAGAGTGGAATGGCGCAGGGTAGAGTGGCGTAGAGAGCAGTGGCATAGAGGGGAATGGTGCAGGGTAGAGTGGCGTAGAGAGCAGTGGCGTAGAGGGGAATGGTGCAGGGTAGAGTGGTGTAGAGAGCAGTGGCGTAGAGTGGAATGGTGCAGGGTAGAGTGGCGTAGAGAGCAGTGGCGTAGAGTGGAATGGTGCAGGGTAGAGTGGCGTAGAGAGCAGTGGCTTAGAGTGGAATGGTGCAGGGTAGAGTGGTGTAGAGTGGAATGGTGCAGGGTGGAGTGGCGTAGAGAGCAGTGGCGTAGAGTGGAATGGTGCAGGGTAGAGTGGCGTAGAGAGCAGTGGTGTAGAGTGGAGTGGTGCAGGGTAGAGTGGTGTAGAGAGCAGTGGTGTAGAGTGGAGTGGTGCAGGGTAGAGTGGTGTAGAGAGCAGTGGCGTAGAGTGGAATGGTGCAGGGTAGAGTGGCGTAGAGAGCAGTGGCGTAGAGTGGAATGGTGCAGGGTAGAGTGGCGTAGAGAGCAGTGGCGTAGAGTGGAATGGTGCAGGGTAGAGTGGCGTAGAGAGCAGTGGCTTAGAGTGGAATGGTGCAGGGTAGAGTGGCGTAGAGAGCAGTGGTGTAGAGTGGAGTGGTGCAGGGTAGAGTGGTGTAGAGAGCAGTGGCGTAGAGTGGAATGGTGCAGGGTAGAGTGGCGTAGTGTTGGACAGGCCACATGACGGGCCGCTCTCCCCCGGCTCGACCAGGCCCGAGCCCAGTCACGCAAGCACCACACACCACCATTGCACGCCCTACGTCCCCTCAGGGACCCCTGCCCTCGAACATGATAACCTCGTGGGTCCGATCCACTGCCGGCCCATGCACCCAGCCCGGGCCGCCATCTTGGACGCCTCGCCACGAGGCCGCCTGGCCCCCGATCGACCTCAACCCTGGGCCTAGCCCAGCCTCAGACAATCCGGCACCACCCTCCACCCAGGAGGTGAGCGGGCTACTTGGCAAGTCAATGGGAGAGAGAGGTGCCGATGGCTCTCCCCCCGCCCAGTGCCGCTCGCCCATCGCCTCCCCGGGCGCTGGCTCCACCCCCCTGCTGGGTGTCTGGACTCCCTCATCCCGGACCTCCCGACCTCCAAGTGCGAGGGTCCGGACATCAAAGCACGCCAGCCCTATAACTGGGACAGCTCCAGAGCAGGAAGTCAGTTGTATCTTGGAGTCGAGAGACGTAAGAGGAACTCATCCTGGACGGACTACTGGCGCTGCCGTAGCTCTGTCCTGTGCACCATCGTCCTGCCTGTTGGCGCTGCCACAGCCGTCGTAACCTTCATTCTTCACCGTCGTCCGGATCTGCTGGCGAGGCCGCGGACCGTTGTAACCATCATCTTCATCGGGACCTGCTTGGCTTCTCCACGGCCCGTCGACCATCCTTCATCCATCTCGGGACCTGCTTGGCTCCTCCACGGCCCGATCAGCAACCACGCCGAGCTCGAGGATTGAGAGCTATTTAACTCATTGGTAACTAAGACTGTCCCGCTACCCTTTCTCCTCAACCAGAGATCAGAACCGAGGGGACCCCTGAGTCCAGACCTCCTTGTATCATAGCGACGTAACCTAAGAATTGCATATAAAGTCTCGTTAACCTTCAATCTTGTGTGGTGTCCGTCTGTGGGGGGGAAGTTACTTACCTGTACAGTCGTTGGAGACGGCTCTCCCTGGAGACCTCTCCCCGTAATCTCGGCCGACCCTCCCGGTCCGTCTAACATTGGTGGCCAGCGGCGCGATCCGAATCACCGCATAACGTACAGAGAGTAGCTCACCCCACAACGAACAACAATGTCGACTAAAGAGAGCGGATCAACTGAGAAGTTCCAAATGGAAAAACTAGAGGAATACAACCATCGTGAACTAAAGCAGTTCTGCATCGAACTAGGTATCGCTACCACCGGACTAAGTACCAAGGACGATTTTAAGCATGCCCTAGAATCTTGGGCAGAGACCGGGGATGTCGAAACCCCTGAGCAAAGCACCGCGAAAAATACCAACACGGCCCCTGAGGGGCAAAGAACCAGTCTCTCGCAAGACGAGATCCAAGAAAGAGAAAAAGCCCGACTACACGAACTCGAAATGGCCCGACTCAAGATGGACATAGAACTCAAATTGGCCGAGCAAAAAATAAACTTAGAGCACCTTCGCCTCCGAGAAGAAAGAGAGGAGAAACAGAGGCAAAGGGAGCTCGAGGAAAAAAGACTAACGTACGAGCACGAACGGAACCTAGCCGAGATCAACCTGCGCAAACAAAATAAAGAGTTAGGGGTGCCCGACAGACCGTCCACCCCAGGGACCGCGGAGAAAAAAGTGCACATCCCCAAGGATGTGGTCCGAGAATATTTTCGAGAAGACGACATCCAGCAATGGTTTAAGGCCTATGAAATCGCGATGACTGCGCACCGGATCGATAGAACCGACTGGGGAGCCGGCCTATGGGGCAAATTCCTCAATGAGGGCCGCGATACTCTGTTACAGCTCCCAGACCACCAGATGACCTCCTACGACCATATGAAAGCGGCCCTCCTCACCCGCTATGGCCTCACGCCCGAGATGTACCGTCAGAGGTTCCGAGACTGCACACGCATTCCAGGTACAACTTGGGTGGACTATGTAACGTACTTTAGCCGAGCCTTCGAAGGCTGGATCAGAGGGAACAACGTCACGACCTACGAGCAGCTGTTCAATCTGATGGTATGGGAGCATCTGTCCAACAATTGCTTCATTGAACTACGCCAACACCTCCTCGACAGCAAGTTAACCGATCCCCGGCAGCTCGCAGCCGAAGCTGACCGGTGGGAGATCACCAGAGTGGGCCGGAATGGGTCCTACGAGCAGAACAGGAACAACAATGGTCACTACCGACCCAGAGGAGGAGGAGGGGGCCAAGGACGAGGAAGAGACAATACTCCGGCCGCCCCCGCTACCAGCACCACCCCCCCGGCCAACCGGGGCAGCACCCCGGCGCGACCGGGATACAGAGCCAATGTTACATGTCACCGATGCCAACGAGTCGGCCACTATGCAAACGACCCAAGCTGCCCGCAGTATCAGAGTCCAAGACCCCGCCAGGTGGCCGCCGCGGCACTAGGGGAAGAACAGATCTCCGAGGAACAAGAAACAGGCGAGCAAGAGTATCAAGAGTGGGAGCCAGCCGCCATGACTCTCGCGTGCTTAGGGGGAAGAGACATGGTCCCGCGGGTCCCCCTACCCGCTAACACCCAGAAGTACAGCCAATGGGTGAGCATCAATGGACAACGGGCCGAAGCCCTTCGAGACACCGGGGCCAGTGTGACAGCCGTCCGCTGTCATCTGGTGACCCCAGAACAATATCTACCGAACGTTCTCTGCCCTGTGCGATCAGCCGACAACTCGGAAAGTCTGTGTCGGATGGCCTGCGTCCCCTTTGAGTGGGGAGGGGTCTCCGGCATGTTGAAGGTAACGGTCCGAGACGACGCCCCCGTGGAATGCCTCCTCGGAAATGACCTGGAAAGCTCCCCGTGGGCAGCCGTGGAGCGAAAAGAACACTTGGGGATGTTGGGCGTCCCAGACTGGGCGTGCGTCACCACCCGGTCCATGGCCGCCCGTGCCAACCATCACCCGGAAGAACCAGAATGGCCGGCGCCACCGCCTCCGGTCGCCCCCGCCGAGACCCCCGATCATGGCATCCCCCTCGAACTTGCTCAACCTTCCGACCTCGCTAATCTTGATCAGTGGGCTCAAGAAGGGGGACCCACACAAGAACAATTTCGTCAGGAACAGAAGACCTGTCCCTCCCTTGAGGGACTCCGACAACAAGCGCTCGCCCAAAGCGCCGGGGATACCTCCGGAACTCATTGGGTCTACTGGGACAATGATCTATTGTACAGCGAGCAACGAATCGCCGAGCTGGGGGCCAACCGAGTACTAGTGGTGCCCCTCCGCTTTAGAGACTTCCTGCTAAACCTGGCCCACGATGCCCCCCTGGCAGGGCACCTGGGACAGGATAAAACCTACAGCCGCCTAGTGACCCACTTCTTCTGGCCCAAAATGAGAAACGATGTGCACCAGCATTGCCGATCTTGCCCCACGTGCCAAGCCAGTGGGAAGAGCGGCCGCAAATTAAAGGCTCCCCTGCAACCCTTTCCAGTAGTCACAACCCCATTTGAGAGGGTCGGGATAGACATTGTGGGACCCCTGGACCCGCGTACAAGACAAGGCCATCGCTTCATCCTGGTACTAGTGGACCACGCCACCCGCTACCCTGAGGCTATTCCTCTCCGGACCGTGACAGCCCCAGTGGTCGGCCGGGCCCTGATGGGGATCTTCTCCCGTGTGGGGTTCCCCCGAGAAGTCGTCAGTGACAGAGGCACGAACTTCATTTCTAAATATATGAAGTCCCTCTGGCAACAGTGTGGGGTCACCTACCGCTTCACGACCCCCTATCACCCCCAAGGAAACGGACTTGTTGAGCGGTTCAATCGCACGCTAAAAGGGATGATCGGGGGATTGGAAGAGCCCCTCCGTCGCCAGTGGGACGTGCTGCTGCCGTGCCTCCTCTTCGCCTACCGGGAGGTCCCACAGAAGTCCCTAGGCTTCAGCCCCTTCGAGCTGCTCTATGGGCACCCAGTACGGGGGCCACTCAGCCTGATCAAAGAAGGCTGGGAGATGCCTCCGGCCAAGAGTCCTCCAGATGTCTTCCGGTACCTCCTCACCCTCCGCAACCAGTCCCGGCGGTTCAGAGACCTCGCAAAAGCCAACCTAGAGGCCAGTCAAGAGGACATGAAGAAATGGTATGACCAGAACGCCTCATCCATTGAATTCGAGCCGGGGCAACAGGTCTGGGTAATGTCCCCCACCGAACCGTGCGCTCTCCAAGACAAATGGACGGGACCCTTCAAGGTAATCGAGCGCAAGGGTCCTGCCACCTATCTGATCGATATGGAGTCCGCCCGGAATCCGCTCCGAGTCCTCCACACCAACAGACTGAAACCCCACTTTGCACGAACAGAACTCAGCCTCTTGATGGCCACAGACAATGGGGTTGAAGACGACTCCGAGCCTCTCCCTGACCTCTTGCGGACCCAGGAGCAAGACGGCTCCGTGGATGGGGTCCGACTCTCGGAGACCCTCACCAGAGAACAACGGCAAGAGTGCCAAGCCCTCCTATCACGGTTCGCCAGTCTGTTCTCCCTCACCCCGGGTGTCACTTCCTGGTGTGTGCACGATGTGGACACCGGAGACAGCCCTCCTATCCGCCACCGGGCCTACCGCGTACCTGATCGGGTACGGGCCTGCATCCAGGCGGAAGTAGCTAAGATGCTCACGCTCGGGGTCATCGAGCCCTCAGACAGTCCATGGGCCAGCCCGGTCGTACTGGTCCCCAAAGCAGCCGCCCCCGGGACCACACCAGAACTCCGGTTCTGTGTCGACTACCGGGGTCTGAATGAAGTCACCAGAACGGACGCACACCCCATCCCCCGGGCAGATGAACTGGTCGACCGAATGGGCGCTGCCCGCTACCTCAGCATCTTCGACCTGACGGCAGGTTATTGGCAGATCGGCCTCACACCCCGAGCACAAGAACGCTCTGCCTTCTCCACCCCCGATGGCCACTATCACTTTACGGTCATGCCCTTCGGCATGAAGAACGCCCCAGCGACGTTCCAACGGCTCGTCAATCAGGTCCTGGCGGGGCTCGAAGAGTTCAGCGCCGCCTACCTGGACGACATCGCTGTGTACAGCCACCATTGGACCGAGCACCTCCACCACCTCCAAGCAGTGCTGCAAGCCCTTCAGCGAGCTGGCCTCACGATCAAGGCCAGCAAATGCCAAATTGGACAAGGGTCGGTGACCTACCTCGGACACCAGGTGGGAAGCGGCCTAGTGGCCCCCCTACAGCTGAAAATTGCCGCCATCCAGAACTGGCAACCCCCTATCACTCAAACTGAGGTGCGAGCCTTCCTGGGCCTCACGGGCTACTACCGAAGGTTCGTGAAAGATTATGGTACCATCGTGGGGCCTCTCACCGAACTCACGTCAAAAAATCAGCCCAAGAAGGTGAACTGGACCCCAGAGTGTCAAGCGGCATTCGAACAGTTAAAGGCCGCCATGTGTTCCGCTCCTGTGCTCCAGGCCCCAGACTACAGCCGGGAGTTCGTCGTCCAGACGGACGCCTCCGACCAGGGCATTGGGGCGGTCCTGTCCCAAGTGAACACCGAAGGCCTCGATCAACCGGTGGCCTTCATCAGCCGGAGACTCCTACCCCGGGAACAACGCTGGAGCACCATAGAGAGGGAAGCCTTCGCTGTGGTATGGGCCCTCAAGAAGCTCCGGCCCTACCTTTTTGGCACCCACTTTCGGGTGCAGACTGACCACCGACCCCTGCAGTGGTTGATGCATATGCGGGGGGAAAACCCAAAATTGCTACGCTGGTCCATCTCCTTACAAGGTATGGACTTCACAGTCGAACACCGGCCTGGGTCCGACCACGCCAACGCCGATGGCCTGTCCCGGTTTTTCCGCCTCGACGAAGAGAGTCCCCAAGAGGATGGGTAACTCTCCCCGCCTTCAGCTGGGGGGGACGCATGTTGGACAGGCCACATGACGGGCCGCTCTCCCCCGGCTCGACCAGGCCCGAGCCCAGTCACGCAAGCACCACACACCACCATTGCACGCCCTACGTCCCCTCAGGGACCCCTGCCCTCGAACATGATAACCTCGTGGGTCCGATCCACTGCCGGCCCATGCACCCAGCCCGGGCCGCCATCTTGGACGCCTCGCCACGAGGCCGCCTGGCCCCCGATCGACCTCAACCCTGGGCCTAGCCCAGCCTCAGACAATCCGGCACCACCCTCCACCCAGGAGGTGAGCGGGCTACTTGGCAAGTCAATGGGAGAGAGAGGTGCCGATGGCTCTCCCCCCGCCCAGTGCCGCTCGCCCATCGCCTCCCCGGGCGCTGGCTCCACCCCCCTGCTGGGTGTCTGGACTCCCTCATCCCGGACCTCCCGACCTCCAAGTGCGAGGGTCCGGACATCAAAGCACGCCAGCCCTATAACTGGGACAGCTCCAGAGCAGGAAGTCAGTTGTATCTTGGAGTCGAGAGACGTAAGAGGAACTCATCCTGGACGGACTACTGGCGCTGCCGTAGCTCTGTCCTGTGCACCATCGTCCTGCCTGTTGGCGCTGCCACAGCCGTCGTAACCTTCATTCTTCACCGTCGTCCGGATCTGCTGGCGAGGCCGCGGACCGTTGTAACCATCATCTTCATCGGGACCTGCTTGGCTTCTCCACGGCCCGTCGACCATCCTTCATCCATCTCGGGACCTGCTTGGCTCCTCCACGGCCCGATCAGCAACCACGCCGAGCTCGAGGATTGAGAGCTATTTAACTCATTGGTAACTAAGACTGTCCCGCTACCCTTTCTCCTCAACCAGAGATCAGAACCGAGGGGACCCCTGAGTCCAGACCTCCTTGTATCATAGCGACGTAACCTAAGAATTGCATATAAAGTCTCGTTAACCTTCAATCTTGTGTGGTGTCCGTCTGTGGGGGGGAAGTTACTTACCTGTACAGTCGTTGGAGACGGCTCTCCCTGGAGACCTCTCCCCGTAATCTCGGCCGACCCTCCCGGTCCGTCTAACACGTAGAGAGCAGTGGCGTAGAGTGGAATGGTGCAGGGTAGAGTGGCGTAGAGAGCAGTGGCGTAGAGTGGAATGGTGCAGGGTAGAGTGGCGTAGAGAGCAGTGGCTTAGAGTGGAATGGTGCAGGGTAGAGTGGCGTAGAGAGCAGTGGCGTAGAGTGGAATGGTGCAGGGTAGAGTGGCGTAGAGAGCAGTGGCTTAGAGGGGAATGGTGCAGGGTAGAGTGGTGTAGAGAGCAGTGGCGTAGAGTGGAATGGTGCAGGGTAGAGTGGCGTAGAGAGCAGTGGCTTAGAGTGGAATGGTGCAGGGTAGAGTGGAGTAGAGAGCAGTGGCGTAGAGTGGAATGGTGCAGGGTAGAGTGGCGTAGAGAGCAGTGGCGTAGAGTGGAATGGTGCAGGGTAGAGTGGCGTAGAGAGCAGTGGCGTAGAGTGGAATGGTGCAGGGTAGAGTGGTGGGGAGAGCAGTGGCGTAGAGTGGAATGGTGCAGGGTAGAGTGGTGTAGAGAGCAGTGGCGTAGAGTGGAATGGTGCAGGGTAGAGTGGCGTAGAGAGCAGTGGTGTAGAGTGGAGTGGTGCAGGGTAGAGTGGTGTAGAGAGCAGTGGTGTAGAGTGGAGTGGTACAGGGTAGAGTGGTGTAGAGAGCAGTGGCGTAGAGTGGAATGGTGCAGGGTAGAGTGGCGTAGAGAGCAGTGGCGTAGAGTGGAATGGTGCAGGGTAGAGTGGCGTAGAGAGCAGTGGCGTAGAGGGGAATGGTGCAGGGTAGAGTGGTGTAGAGAGTAGTGGCGTAGAGTGGAATGGTGCAGGGTAGAGTGGTGTAGAGAGAAGTGGCGTAGAGTGGAATGGCGCAGGGTAGAGTGGCGTAGAGAGCAGTGGCGTAGAGTGGAATGGCGCAGGGTAGAGTGGTGTAGAGAGCAGTGGCGTAGAGTGGAATGGCGCAGGGTAGAGTGGTGTAGAGAGCAGTGGCGTAGAGTGGATTGGCGCAGGGTAGAGTGGTGTAGAGAGCAGTGGCGTAGAGTGGAATGCTGCAGGGTAGAGTGGCATAGAGAGCAGTGGCGTAGAGTGGAATGGTGCAGGGTAGAGTGGCGTAGAGAGCAGTGGCGTAGAGTGGAATGGCGCAGGGTAGAGTGGCGTAGAGAGCAGTGGCGTAGAGGGGAATGGTGCAGGGTAGAGTGGCGTAGAGAGCAGTGGCGTAGAGGGGAATGGTGCAGGGTAGAGTGGCGTAGAGAGCAGTGGCGTAGAGTGGAATGGCGCAGGGTAGAGTGGCGTAGAGAGCAGTGGCGTAGAGGGGAATGGTGCAGGGTAGAGTGGCGTAGAGAGCAGTGGCGTAGAGGGGAATGGTGCAGGGTAGAGTGGTGTAGAGAGCAGTGGCGTAGAGTACAGTGTTGCAGAGCAAACTTGAGTTGCTTAAAGTGCAGTGACATAGAGAGCAATGGTGTAGAGAGATTTAGAGTGTAGAGGAGTAGAATAGATTGTTTTAGAGCAGAGTGAGGTGGCACTGAATGGAGCGGTGCAGGGTAGAGTGCAGAGGTGTAGAATAGAGTGGTGTATATAGCAGTGGCATAGAGTAGAGTGACAGAGTGCAGAGTAGAGTGCAGTGAGACAGCGTGGAGTGGCATTGAGTGCAGCAGCATGGAGTGATGCAGAGTAGAGTTGGGTGGGTTAAAGTGAGGTACGCATGGTGTGGTAGTTCACTGCCATTACAGACAACACATCTTCAGTTGGAATGACCATTACATTTGCACAGACTTACAGTTTTACTGATAAAAATGTACTGCGCACAAACGATAATGTGTGTAAATGTCATCACCTAGTGTATTGAGTTGTTTTAATTGCATTAAAATATTTGTTGCTACCTCACTTCAGAATTACCAAAACATTTTTGCATCATTTGTGCTTTTTTAATTCTGATATATTCTGAAATATCTGCACAGTTCAAATACAGACATGTACATTTTATTGTGTGCTCTAAAAAAAATATAAAAATATATATATAACATTGTACAGCATTCCTCCAGCCCCCCCCCCCCAATAGCCAGCATGATCTGTCACATAAATCCACTCACTTTGAAGTCAGAGAAAGAAAAGTAGACCACAAGCTCCCAGCAAGAAAGAGCCTGACCTTTGACCTTTGTCTTTGAATGCACAGCTAATGTGACAAGATATGAACAAGATTTAAAGACCTGGTGACAGAAAGTGAGAACTGCTGGAAGAAAACAGTAAATAGTGTTTGGAAGGGTCCACATCACACTGGACAGACTTAAAGAAATAAAGCCAGCAAATGGAAAGCCAGGAAATGTGAGTTACGAGCCACAAAGTCAAGGTAAGCCAGTTGCAAAGCAAGCTCTGAATCGCCCCAAGATGTTGATAGGAAGTCAGACAGCTGTGCTCTCTGGCTCGCTTCGACCTGAAAGGCGCTCTTTTAAGACCATGTTCCTGCTTTCCGCCCATGTGTTGTTCATCTGTGCAGCCATTTGGGCTGTAGCTGTGTCTAAAGTTCCTATGGAAAAACGAAGGGGGGATGCATTTTGGGACCTCCCTTTTTTCTTGCCCCACACTGAATGGATCGCCTCAACACTTTTCACAATGCAGCTGAGGTGACTTTTTTTGGAAAGTTACGTGAAGATTTGTCAGATGGCGCCAAACATATAAGAAAACCCAAAAATGCATTTCCTATGGAAACGTGATCCTAACTATGCCCACACAGTGTCGGTCAACCTGTGGATTATTTCCCATAATTCACAGCGCTAAACTCATTTACAGGATACTTTCCTTCCCTACACACCATTCCGTCTTTCTCTCAGTGCTGGTGAAAGACAGACTTTCATCCTGACAGAGCCGCTCTCACAGAATCCGCACACGTGACACGAACAGCCTTAGGGGCACAGCCGTGACGTCAGCATCTACCACTGAATCCCCCCTAGGGTGAAAATAAACATTGTAAACTCAGAAACCTCTCAGCAAAAAGTTACACTTTTCCACATTGCACGTTATTGTTCCTTCTTTCTTAATGTCTTGTTGAATGTGCTCAGGGGTGTCCATGTGCTTCAAATAAACAGCACATTTCAGAATATGTTTTTAATTTCTTGCAATGTGCTTCGCATTTGAAATGTGACTTATAATACCACAGACTGTTGCATAAAACACATTTTTATTATGAGCCCATCACCCCAGAAAAACTCGCATTACTGACTGACAGTCAACAGTCTCAGCCAAACCAGGAGTGCTAATTTTATAAACAGCACTAACTTTCATTACTGCATCATGTAATATTAAAAATACATAATGAGACATGTGTCTTGTGGTCCTATATTGCCATCTTTGGAGTCACGTGACATTCCTAAACCACAGTGAGTTTCATTGTGTGTTGTGTTGCTTATAGATGAATTTCAGTGGTTTGATGCATTTGACTGAGAAGCGTACCTAAGTTTTTAAATGTGATTTTCTTTCAGTGAATTTCGTCGGCTTTGCTATGATACATGTGGAGTCCCGCAAGGGTCCGCACTCTCGCCACTCCTGTTCAATCTTTACCTGCAGCCACTGATAGATTCCCTGGCGAACATGGGCTGTAAAGTCTTTAACTATGCCGATGATACTCAGCTGTTGCTGAGTATCGACAATACAACATCGGCTCAGTCCATGGCCCAGAAGATACTAAGGTTCACGGTGAGCTGGATGACGACGAATCTGCTAAAAATTAATCCAGATAAAACGGAGGTCCTGGTAGTTTCAACTGCCACCTTACCTTGGAATGATTTGTTCTGGCCCCAAGAGCTTGGACCGACCCCAAAGCCATGCCCTAGCGTAAACAGCCTTGGCATTAAGATCGACCAGGAGCTCTCAATGACCAGCCAAGTATCCGCCGTCGTTGGAACTTGCACCAACTTGATTAGGCAGTTGCGAAAGCTAGCCCCTTTGCTTTCTACAAAAATGCTCCGAACCATCGTCTCGGCAACAATAGTCTCCAGGATCGACTACGGGAATGCATTATATATAGGTCTGCCAAAAAATCTGATCAACCGCCTGCAGGTCACCCTGAATGATGCAGCACGGTTAATTTTCAGATTACCCAGACAGACCCATGCTTCCCCATTATTGCACAGGCTTCACTGGCTCCCCATAAAGCAAAGGGTGGAATTTAAAAGCCTGTGCATTGCCCATAAGGCAATTTACGGGCAGGCACCTGCCTATATAAAAGAGAGGCTTGAAGTCTATAATCCCAAGCGAGCCTTAAGATCTTCCAACTCCCAATTGCTGTCATGTTCGCGCTTTAAAATGGCAAACAAAGGCCGGAGATCCTTTTCAATCCAAGCCCCTCAAATGTGGAATAAGCTGCCTGAGTCCCTTCGTAAAGAAACTAACCTACTCCTTTTTAGGAAATCTTTGAAGACACTTTTATTCAGAGATGCCTTTGGATCTCTGTGAGTCAGGCTGATAATCTGTATCCCTGTTTACTTACCCTTTCTTGTTGCTATATCTGTCAGAAGCGCCTTGAGACCTGACGGTGATTTGGCGCTATACAAAATCCAGATAACAATAACAATAACAACACGTGGGGGCCCTTTGTGGCACTTTTGAACCACGCAACGGGGTGCAAGAGCGACGCAAAGGAAAGATCCGATTTATGAAGCCAGGCGCGGCACCTTGCTTGGCCCTGTGTGGCTTCATAAATGTTAAGTAATACAATGCAGCGCAACGCAGCGTAACGCAGCGTAATGCAGCGCAACGCAGCGTAACGCAGCGCAACGCAGCGCAGCGCAACACAGCGTAATGCAGCGCAACGCAGCACAACGCAGTGCAAAGCAAGGATTAGTTTCCGAGGGTGTTGTGTGGTTCTTCCCACTCAACATCCATGGATTTTGGTGAATTCCCAGATTTAGAAGAACTTGTGAACCTGGAAATGCGTCAAAGATGTGCCTTCCTGGGCAGGCGCGACGAGCAGAGATATCGTTATGTCTCCTTCTTTGACTCATTCTGCAGCTCACGTAGAAAGAAGAGTAAACCTCTCAAGATTGCATTTGTGCAGGAAGGCGCCCCTTCCTGCACAAACACCATCCTGCAGGCAACACAGGCTCCAGTGCACCAGGGTGCCAGGGTGCCTGTGTTGGCACAAGGCTGCCCATGCTGTGCCAGCACACGGAGAAAAGTCAGGAAAGCGCTGTATGCCTAAAATACAGCGCATTCATGCCCTTTGCCATTGAGGTTTTGCAGCACAGTGATGTGACTTGTAGTGCTGCCCTGCACCAGTTTTCCATAAATCTGCCCCTTAATTTCCGGTACCTGCTGCCCCCACCCTTAGGCCGTGAACAGCGGGCGTTGGACGCCCACCCTTCGGCCGTGCACAGTGGGCATTGGACGCCCACCCTTATGCCGTGCACAGCGGGCATTGGACACCCACCCTCAGGCTGTGCACAGCGGGCGTTGGACACCCACCCTTCGGCCATGCACAGCAGGCGTTGGAGGCCCACCCTTCGGCCATGCACAGCGGGCGTTGGACACCTACCCTTCGGCCAAATATATTTTTTATTTGACGCCCTGGGAGGATTTGCCCGAAACTCGACTCAGGCACCCACGAGTCAGCATCCTGTGAGGATGGATTGGGGGGTGAAGCCCCGCCCACTTCACATTTGAGCTCCCAGGGGAAATGTTGCCAAAAGATCAACAACATCCGCTGAACAGATTGAGACTAAATGTGGCCTGAGAGAGGAAGTGTCCTCAGAAAGGGGCCTTTTATTCATTCATTCATTCATTCATTCATTCATTCATTCATTCATTCATTCATTCATTTATTCTGTACCTCGTGATATTCATTTTGAAACAGGGTGCAGGAGGGTTTAATGGGTGGACGCTTGGTTTATCTTCTCAGGGGAAAAGTAATTTGTTAATTTGCTTCAAACCCTGGCACCATTTGAGGAATGCGCCTGAAATTTGCCAGAACTGGTATGTTTACATTACTACTGGCATTTTCAAATTTGTGCATATCCTGGGGGGAGGGTTAACAAGAAGGAAGTGTTCATTTTATAAAAAGTTATCTGCTTAGAATTTGGCAGACGCTGGAAGGATTGTTTTTAAGTCAAGGTTCTTGGCTAAGAGAGGCTGGTGGAAGAGAGCCAAAGGATGAAAGGCGGAGACCCACAGCCCCCTCGAGCCAGGGGTTGAAAGGTAGAGACCCACAGCCCCCTTGAGCCAGGGGTTGAAAGGCGCAGTCGCACAGCCCCCTCGAGTCTATGGTTGAAAGGTAGAGACCCTGAATAATACAAAGGAAAGAGGTGAACACAAAATGTATCTCTAGTCTAATCAAAAAATATTAACAACGAGATTAAAGGGTGTTACACTGCAATTATGTGTTGGCGACACAATGACTGAAAGGTAGAGACCCACAGCATCCTCGAGCCAGGGGTTGAAAGGCGGAGACCCACAGCCCACTCGAGCCAATGGTTGAAAGGTGGAGACCCACAGCCCACTCGAGCCAATGGTTGAAAGGTAGAGACCCACAGCCCCCTCGAGCCAGGGGTTGAAAGGCGGAGACCCACAGCCCACTCGACCCTATGGTTGAAAGGCGGAGACCCACAGCCCACTCGAGCCAATGGCTGAAAGGTGGAGACCCACAGCCCCCTCGAGCCAATGGTTGAAAGGTAGAGACCCACAGCACCCTCGAGCCAGGGGTTGAAAGGTAGAGACCCACAGCCCACTCGAGCCAATGGTTGAAAGGTAGAGACCCACAGCCCACTCGAGCCAATGGTTAAAAGGTAGAGACCCACAGCCCCCTCAAAGCCATTGGTTGAAAGGCGAAGACCCACAGCTCCCTGGAGCCAATGGTTGAATGGCTCAGCACCACAGCCCCCTCGAGTCTATGATTCAAAGGTAGAGACCCACAACCCCCTCGAGCGAGGGGTTGAAATGCACAGAACCAAATCCCAATAGTTCAAGTTCGGGTATTTGTATAGCGCACTGCTCACCCAGAGGGTCTCAAGGCGCTTGGGTAAGGGGTTCATTATTTGTCGAATAGCCAGGTTTTAAGTTCTTTTCTGAAGGAGATGTGGTTCTGAGTAAGGCGGAGGTGGGTGGGGAGTGAGTTCCAGGTCTTGGCAGCAAGGAAGGAGAAGGATCTGCCACCCATGGTGGATTTTCGGATGCGCGGGACAGCGGCAAGGGCTTGATTGGACGATCTTACTTGGCGTGTGGGTTTGTAGAAGGACAGTCGAGTGTTGAGGCATTCGGGTCCTAGATTGTAGAGGGCTTTGTGTGCGTGGGTGAGAAGGCGGAATGTAATTCTTTTGTTGACGGGAAACTAGTGGAGGTCTTTTAGGTGTCCGGTGATGTGATCTTGGCGAGGGATGTCTAATATGAGTCTCGTTGATGCGTTTTGGATGCGTTGGAGTTTTTTCTGTAATTTTGCTGTGATTCCGGCGTATAGTGTGTTACCATAATCCAGTCGACTCGTGACCAGTGCGTGGGTGACAGTCTTTCTTGTCTCGAGGGGGATCCAACGGAAGATCTTTTTGAGAATGCGAAGTACGTTGAAGCAGGAGGATGAGACTGCGTTGACTTGTCTGGACATCGAGAGAGAGGAGTCTAGGATGAAGCCAAGGTTACGTGCATGGTCTGTGGGTGCGGGTGCTGTGCCCAGAGCGGAAGGCCACCAGGAGTCGTCCCAGGCAGAGGGGGAAGATCCTAGGATGAGCACCTCCGTTTTGTCTGAGTTGAGTTTTAGGCGGCTATGTTTCATCCATTCGGCTACTTCTTTCATGCCTTCGTGAAGATTGGTTTTGGCGGTGTTAGGGTCTTTGGTGAGGGAAAGGATTAACTGGGTGTCGTCGGCGTAAGAGATGATGTTAAGGTTGTGTTGACGCACGATGGAGGCGAGTGGACTCATGTAAACGTTGAAGAGGGTGGGACTGAGTGATGATCCTTGTGGTACGCCACAGATGACTTCAGTGGCCTCAGAGTTGAATGGGGGAAGTCGGACTCTTTGAGTTCTCCCAGCGAGGAATGAGGTGATCCAGTCCAAGGCTTTTCCTTGCATTCCAATGTTGCTGAGGCGATGTATAAGGGTGCTGTGGCAGACTGTGTCGAAAGCGGCGGAGCGGTCGAGTAGAATGAGGGACACTGTTTCACCGTTGTCCAGTAGTGTTCGGATGTCGTCAGTCGCTGCAATGAGGGCGGTTTCGGTGCTGTGTTTGGCTCGAAACCCAGATTGAGATGGATCGAGGGAGTTGTTGGATTCAAGGAAGGTTGCGAGCTGGTTGTTGACAGCTTTCTCGATGACTTTGGCCGGGAATGGGAGGAGGGATATGGGTCGGTAGTTTTTAAGTTCAGAGGGGTCTGCTGTGGGTTTCTTCAGAAGGGCGCTGAGCACGGCGTGTTTCCAGCTTTCTGGAAAGGTGCCAGAGTTGAACGAGCAGTTGATGACATCACGGAGATGGGGTGTGATGATGGAGTCCGCTTTGTTGAAGATGTGGTGGGGGCAGGGTTCAGTTGGCGAGCCAGAGTTGATGGAGTTCATTAGGCGGATGGTGTCTTCAGTGGTGATTGGGTTCCAGGTAGGGAGGTTGTTAGTTGGCGGAGTAGGATCTGAGGGTGGTGGGGAGGGTTGAAAGCTGGGAGTATTCTCGAAGCTGTTGTGGATGTCGGCAATTTTGTTGTAGAAGAAGGAGGATAACGCATCGTAGAGGTCTTGGGAGGGAGTGATGTTGTTAGATGCTGCGGTGGGGTTGGTGAATTCTTTGACGATGTTGAAAAGTTCCTTGCTGTTGTGAGTGTTGTTGTCGAGACGATCCTTGAATGCTGATTTCTTGGCGGATCGAATCAGTTGGTGGTGTTTGCGGGTTGCTGCCTTGAGGGTGGACATGTTGTCGGTGGTTGGGTTTTTTCTCCATGTTTTCTCCAGGGTGCGGCATAGCTTCTTGGATTTTTTAAGGTCATCATTGAACCAGGGAGCTTTTTTGCTGGCTGATTTGATCTGGTGTTTTTTCAGGGGTGCTAATTCGTCAGCACTGTGGGTGATCCATTGCTTGAGAGAGGTGGCCGCTTGGTTTGGGTCCAATGAGAGGGTGGGAGGGTTTTGGTTGAGTGATGTGAGGAGTTGGTCGGAGGTGATTTTGTTCCAGTTTCTCCGAGGAATAGGTTGTGGGCGGTTGTGGGTCAGGGTGGTTTTGAAGCTGAAGTGAACACAGCTGTGGTCCGTCCAGTGGAGAGCTGTGGTGCGATCGAAGGAGATGTGCTTGCTGGAGGTGAAGATAGGGTCGAGCGTGTGTCTGGCTACATGGGTGGGGGTGTCAACAAGTTGTTTGAGTCCGAGAATGGCCGGGTTGTCCAGAAGGGTGGTGGTGTTGCTGTCGTGTTTGTTTTCAAGGTGGTAGTTGAAGTCTCCTAGAAGAATGTAGTTCTCGGAGGCGAGGGCATGTGGGCTGACGGAGTCAGTGATGTCATCGCTGAATTGACTGCGGGTACCTGGAGGCCTGTAGATGAGGGTGCCTCTAAGTGTGGTCCTAGGGTCGGTGTGGATCTGAAAGTGGAGATGTTCGGCGGTTGCAAGATTATCATCGGAGCTGGTCGTGATTTTGTTGGTGTTGTTATGGATGATGGCGATGCCTCCTCCTGTTTGATTGGTGTGGTCTTTACGGGTAATCTTGTAAGTGTCCGGTATGGCTATGGCGATGTCGGGTGCTGATGATGTGTTCATCCATGTTTCTGTAAGGAAGGCGATGTCCGGTGACGCAGTGTCGAGTAGGTCCCAGAGTTCCGTTGCGTGTCTGTGGATCGAGCGGGTGTTGAGCAGGATGCATTTGAGGCGGTTAGAGGCGGAGCTGTGTGTGGAGGGAGTGGATTTGGAGAGGGTCCTGGAGCAGTTGAACTTGCAGGAGAGGCAGGCGAATGGTCCGTGGGTAAGTCCTGGGGTGGCTTCGCAGCATTGTAGTGCGCGTCCGGGGTTGAGGGCGAGGAGAGTTGCGACATCATATGTGACTCTGGTGGGTTGGGTGCGGCGGGGACCAGGGGGACAGGCGCTGGGCGCGTTCCAGGGGCGGACGGGCGTAGACGGGCTTACCTTTGGCGCACCTTCGGCGCGTATGGGGCGCGACCGCTGCGCGTGAACGCTGCTCGGAATGACATCAGTCATATATAGATGGTGGAGGGGGAGGGGCGAGGGCGGAGCAGCTGGGAGGCGGGAGGCAGGGTGGATATCCGGGGATGGAAGGCTAAACAACAACAAGATACTAAACAAGATGGCAGTCGGCCAAATTCTATGCAGTGTTGGGGCACAGAGTATCAATAACACGCTAAGATATTTCTATTTGGGCACAAACAATCAAGATAGTGAAATGCAAGGCACCACAGACAAAGCTCAGCATTACAGCACGCTATGGAGAGCTAGCGCTATGCTAGTATGCTAATTGGTAAAATTGGGACTAGCGCTATGCTGCTAAGACAAACTGCACAACTACTAAGGTGGTGGAGAGCTATGTAAATAAATTATTCTGCAAATCGGGCGCAGCTCAAAGCAGTCACGATTCCGCACTGAGGTCGGGGAGGCAGCGTGAAGAGGAGCGACCGCTTCTGACGAGTCAGGACAGTCACTAATCGAGCCAATGGTTGAAAGGCGGAGACCCACAGCCCACTCGAACCCAATGGTTCAAAGGGGGAGACCCACAGCCCACTCCAAGCCAATGGTTTGAAAGGCGGAGACCCACACCCCACTCAAAGCCAATGGTTGAAAGGCGGACACCCACAGCCCACTCGAAGCCAATGGTTGAAAGGCGTAGACCCACAGCCCACTCAAACCCAATGGTTGAAAGGGGAGACCCACAGCCCACTCGAAGCCAATGGTTGAAAGGCGGAGACCCACAGCACATTCAAAGCCAATGGTTGAAAGGCAGAGACCCACACCCCACTCAAAGCCAATGGTTGAAAGGCGGACACCCACAGTCCACTCAAAGCCAATGGTTGAAAGGCGGAGACCCACAGCCCATTCAAAGCCAATGGTTGAAAGGCAGAGACCAACACCGCACTCAAACCCAATGGTGGAAAGGCGGACACACACAGCCCACTCGAAGCCAATGGTTGAAAGGCGGAGACCCACAGCCCACTCGTACCCAATGGTTCAAAGGCAGAGACCCACAGCCCACTCGAAGCCAATGGTTGAAAGGCGGAGACCCACAGCACATTCGAAGCCAATGGTTGAAAGGCGGAGGCCCACACCCACTCAAAGCCAATGGTTGAAAGGCGGACACCCACAGCCCACTAGAAGCCAATGGTTGAAATGCGGAGACCCACAGCCCACTCGTACCCAATGGTTCAACGGCAGAGACTCACAGCCCACTCAAAGCCAATGGTTGAAAGGCGGAGACCCACAGCCCATTCGAAGCCAATGGTTGAAAGGCGGAGACCCACACCCCACTCAAAGCCAATGGTTGAAAGGCGGACACCCACAGCCCACTAGAAGCCAATGGTTGAAAGGCGGAAACCACAGCACACTCGAAGCCAATAGTTGAAAGGCGGAGACCCACAGCCCATTCGAAGCATGTTGTTAGCCATAAGTCTGTCCGAAAGCTGCGCTGTCAAAGACCAGGCCAGAGAAGCTACAGAATGAGGGGACCCCAGTGCCAGCGCTAAGAGCCCCCAGTGCCAGAGCTAAGAGCCCCCAGTGCCAGCGCTAAGAGCCCCCAGTGCCAGAGATAAGAGCCCCCAGTGCCAGCGCTAAGTGCCCCCAGTGCCAGCGCTAAGAGCCCCCAGTGCCAGCGCTAAGAGCCCTCAGTGCCAGAGCTAAGAGCCCCCAGTGCCAAAGCTAGGAGCCCCCAGTGCCAGAGCTAAGAGCCCCCAGTGCCTGCGCTAAGAGCTCCCAGTGCCAGAGCTAAGAGCCCCCAGTGCCAGCGCTAAGAACCCCCAGTGCCAGAGCTAAGAGCCCCCAGTGCCAGAGCTAAGAGCCACCAGTGCCAGCGCTAAGACCCCCCAGTGCCAGAGCTAAGAGCCCCCAGTCCCAGAGCTAAGAGCCCCCAGTGCCAGAGCTAAGAGCCCCCAGTGCCAGAGCTAAGAGCCCCCAGTGCCAGAGCTAAGAGCCCCCAGTGCCAGAGCTAAGAGCCCCCAATGCCAGAGCTAAGAGCCCCCAGAGCCAGAGCTAAGAGCCCCCAGTGCCAGCGCTAAGAGCCCCCAGTGCCAGCGCTAAGAGCCCCCAGTGCCAGCACTAAGAGCCCCCAGTGCCAGAGCTAAGAACCCCCAGTGCCAGAGCTTAGAGCCCCCAGTGCCAGAGCTAAGAGCCCCCGGAGACAGAGCTAGGAGCCCCCAGAGACAGAGCTAAGAGCCCCCAGTGCCAGCACTAAGAGCCCCCAGTGCCAGAGCTAAGAACCCCCAGTGCCAGCGCTAAGAGCCCCCAGTGCCAGCGCTAAGACCCCCCAGTGCCAGAGCTAAGAGCCCCCAGTGCCAGCACTAAGACCCCCCAGGGCCAGAGCTAAGAGCCCCCAGTCCCAGAGCTAAGAGCCCCCAGTGCCAGAGCTAAGAGCCCCCAGTGCCAGCGCTAAGAACCCCCAGTGCCAGAGCTAAGAGCCCCCAGAGCCAGCGCTAAGAGCTCCGAGTGCCAGAGCTAAGAGCCCCCAGTGCCAAAGCTAGGAGCCCCCAGTGCCAGAGCTAAGAGCCCCCAGTGCCTGCGCTAAGAGCTCCCAGTGCCAGAGCTAAGAGCCCCCAGTGCCAGCGCTAAGAACCCCCAGTGCCAGAGCTAAGAGCCCCCAGTGCCAGCACTAAGAGCCCCCAGTGCCAGAGCTAAGAGCCCCCAGAGCCAGCGCTAAGAACCCCCAGTGCCAGAGCTAAGAGCCCCCAGTGCCAGAGCTAAGAGCCCCCAGTGCCAGCGCTAAGACCCCCCAGTGCCAGAGCTAAGAGCCCCCAGTCCCAGAGCTAAGAACCCCCAGTGCCAGAGCTAAGAGCCCCCAGTGCCAGAGCTAAGAGCCCCCAATGCCAGCGCTCAAAGCCCCAGTGACAGAGCAAAGAGCCCCCAGTGCCAGCGCTAAGAGCCCCCAGTGCCAGAGCTAAGAGCCCCCAATGCCAGAGCTAAGAGCCCCCAGTGCCAGAGCTAAGAGCCCCCACTGCCAGAGCTAAGAGCCCCCAGTGCCAGCGCTAAGAGCCCCCAGTGCCAGAGCTAAGAGCCCCCAATGCCAGAGCTAAGAGCCCCCAGTGCCAGAGCTAAGAGCCCCCAGTGCCAGAGCTAAGAGCCCCCAGTGCCAGCGCTAAGACCCCCCAGTGCCAGAGCTAAGCACAAGAGCCCCCAGTCCCAGAGCTAAGAGCCCCCAGTGCCAGCGCTAAGAGCCCCCAGTGCCAGAGCTAAGAGCCCCCAGTGCCAGAGCTAAGAGCCCCCAGTGCCAGCGCTAAGAGCCCCCAATGTCATCGCTAAGAGCCCCCAGTGCCAGCGCTAAGAGCCCCCAGTGCCAGAGCTAAGAGCCCCCAATGCCAGAGCTAAGAGCCCCCAGTGCCAGAGCTAAGAGCCCCCAGTGCCAGAGCTAAGAGCCCCCAGTGCCAGAGCTAAGAGCCCCCAATGCCAGAGCTAAGAGCCCCCAGTGCCAGAGCTAAGAGCCCCCAGTGCCAGAGCTAAGAGCCCCCAGTGCCAGCGCTAAGACCCCCCAGTGCCAGAGCTAAGCACAAGAGCCCCCAGTCCCAGAGCTAAGAGCCCCCAGTGCCAGCGCTAAGAGCCCCCAGTGCCAGAGCTAAGAGCCCCCAGTGCCAGAGCTAAGAGCCCCCAGTGCCAGCGCTAAGAGCCCCCAATGTCATCGCTAAGAGCCCCCAGTGCCAGCGCTAAGAGCCCCCAGTGCCAGAGCTAAGAGCCCCCAATGCCAGAGCTAAGAGCCCCCAGTGCCAGAGCTAAGAGCCCCCAGTGCCAGAGCTAAGAGCCCCCAGTGCCAGAGCTAAGAGCCCCCAGTGCCAGAGCTAAGAGCCCCCAGTGCCAGAGCTAAGAGCCCCCAGAGCCAGCGCTAAGAGCCCCCAGTGCCAGCGCTAAGAGCCCCCAGTGCCAGAGCTAAGAGCCCCCAGTGCCAGCGCTAAGAACCCCCAGTGCCAGCGCTAAGAGCCCCCAGTATCAGCGCTAAGAGCCCCCAGTGCCAGCACTAAGAGCCCCCAGTGCCAGAGCTAAGAGCCCCCAGTGCCAGAGCTAAGCACAGAGCCGCCAGCGCTAAGAGCCCCCAGAGCCAGAGCTAAGCACAAGAGCCCCCAGTGATAGAGCTAAGAGCCCCCAGTGCCAGCGCTAAGAGCCCCCAGTGCCAGCGCTAAGAGCCCCCAGTGCCAGAGCTAAGAGCTCCCAGTGCCAGAGCTAAGAGCCCCCAGTGCCAGAGCTAAGAGCCCCCAGAGCCAGCACTAAGAGCCCCCAGTGCCAGAGCTAAGAGCTCCCAGTGCCAGAGCTAAGAGCCCCCAGTGCCAGCGCTAAGAACCCCCAGTGCCAGCGCTAAGAGCCCCCAGTGCCAGCACTAAGAGCCCCCAGTGCCAGCGCTAAGAGCCCCCAGTGCCAGAGCTAAGAGCCCCCAGTGCCAGCGCTAAGAGCCCCCAGAGCCAGAGCTAAGAGCCCCAAGTGCCAGAGCTAAGAGCCCCCAGTGCCAGCGCTAAGAGCCCCCAGTGCCAGCGCTAAGAGCCCCCAGTGCCAGAGCTAAGAGCCCCCAATGCCAGCGCTAAGACCCCCCAGTGCCAGCGCTAAGAGCCCCCAGTGCCAGCTCTAAGAGCCCCCAGTGCCAGAGCTAAGAGACCTCAGTGCCAGCGCTAAGAGCCCCCAGTGCCAGCGCTAAGAGCCCCCAGTGCCAGAGCTAAGAGCCCCCAGGGCCAGCGCTAAGAGCCCCCAGTGCCAGAGCTAAGAGCCCCCAGTGCCAGAGCTAAGAGCCCCCAGTGCCAGCGCTAAGAGCCCCCAGTGCCAGAGATAAGAGCCCCCAGAGCCAGCGCTAAGAGCTCCCAGTGCCAGAGCTAAGAGCCCCCAGTGCCAGAGCTAAGAGCCCCCAGTGCCAGCGCTAAGAGCCCCCAGAGCCAGAGCTAAGAGCCCCCAGTGCCAGCGCTAAGAGCCCCCAGTGCCAGCGCTAAGAGCCCCCAGCGCTAAGAGCTCCCAGTGCCAGCGCTAAGAGCCCCCAGTGCCAGCGCTAAGAGCCCCCAGTGCCAGAGCTAAGAGCCTCCAGTGCCAGCGCTAAGAGCCCCCAGTGCCAGCGCTAAGAGCCCCCAGTGCCAGAGCTAAGAGCCCCCAGTGCCAGAGCTAAGAGCCCCCAGTGCCGGAGCTAAGAGCCCCCAGTGCCAGAGCTAAGAGCCCCCAGTGCCGGAGCTAAGAGCCCCCAGTGCCAGCGCTAAGAGCCCCCAGTGCCAGAGCTAAGAGCCCCCAGTGCCAGAGCTAAGAGCCCCCAATGCCAGCGCTAAGACCCCCCAGTGCCAGCGCTAAGAGCCCCCAGAGCCAGAGCTAAGAGCCCCCAGTGCCAGCGCTCAGAGCCCCCAGTGCCAGCGCTAAGAGCCCCCAGTGCCAGAGCTAAGAGCCCCCAGGGCCAGCGCTAAGAGCCCCCAGTGCCAGAGCTAAGAGCCCCCAGTGCCAGAGCTAAGAGCCCCCAGTGCCAGCGCTAAGAGCCCCCAGTGCCAGAGATAAGAGCCCCCAGAGCCAGCGCTAAGAGCTCCCAGTGCCAGAGCTAAGAGCCCCCAGTGCCAGAGCTAAGAGCCCCCAGTGCCAGCGCTAAGAGCCCCCAGAGCCAGAGCTAAGAGCCCCGAGTGCCAGCGCTAAGAGCCCCCAGCGCTAAGAGCTCCCAGTGCCAGCGCTAAGAGCCCCCAGTGCCAGCGCTAAGAGCCCCCAGTGCCAGAGCTAAGAGCCTCCAGTGCCAGCGCTAAGAGCCCCCAGTGCCAGCGCTAAGAGCCCCCAGTGCCAGAGCTAAGAGCCCCCAGTGCCAGAGCTAAGAGCCCCCAGTGCCGGAGCTAAGAGCCCCCAGTGCCAGAGCTAAGAGCCCCCAGTGCCAGAGCTAAGAGCCCCCAGTGCCAGCGCTAAGAGCCCCCAGTGCCAGAGCTAAGAGCCCCCAGTGCCAGAGCTAAGAGCCCCCAGTGCCAGAGCTAAGAGCCCCCAATGCCAGCGCTAAGACCCCCCAGTGCCAGCGCTAAGAGCCCCCAGAGCCAGAGCTAAGAGCCCCCAGTGCCAGCGCTAAGAGCCCCCAGTGCCAGCGCTAAGAGCCCCCAGTGCCAGAGCTAAGAGCCCCCAATGCCAGCGCTAAGACCCCCCAGTGCCAGCGCTAAGAGCCCCCAGTGCCAGCTCTAAGAGCCCCCAGTGCCAGAGCTAAGACCCCCAGTGCCAGCACTAAGAGCACCCAGGGCCAGAGCTAAGAGCCCCCAGCGCTAAGAGCCCCCAGGGCCAGAGCTAAGAGCCCCCAGTGCCGGAGCTAAGAGCCCCCAGTGCCAGCACTAAGAGCCCCCAGAGCCAGCGCTAAGAGCCCCCAGTGCCAGAGCTAAGAGCCCCCAGTGCCAGCGCTAAGAGCCCCCAGTGCCAGCGCTAAGAGCCCCCAGTGCCGGAGCTAAGAGCCCCCAGTGCCAGAGCTAAGAGCCCCCAGTGCCAGCGCTAAGAGCCCCCAGTGCCAGAGCTAAGAGCCCCCAGTGCCAGCGCTAAGAGCCCCCAGTGCCAGCGCTAAGAGCCCCCAGAGCCAGAGCTTGGAGCCCCCAGTGCTAGCGCTAAGAGCCCCCAGTGCCAGCGCTAAGAGCCCCCAGTGCCGGAGCTAAGAGCCCCCAGTGCCAGCACTAAGAGCCCCCAGTGCCAGCGCTAAGAGCCCCCAGTGCCAGAGCTAAGAGCCCCCAGTGCCAGCGCTAAGAGCCCCCAGTGCCAGAGCTAAGAGCCCCCAGTGCCAGAGCTAGGAGCCCCCAGAGCCAGAGCTAAGAGCCCCCAGAGCCAGAGCTAAGAGCCCCCAGTGCCAGAGCTAGGAGCCCCCAGAGCCAGAGCTAAGAGCCTCCAGAGCCTGAGCTAAGAGCCCCCAGTGCCGGAGCTAAGAGCCCCCACTGCCAGAGCTAAGAGCCCCCACTGCCAGCGCTAAGAGCCCCCAATGCCAGAGCTAAGAGCCCCCAGTGCCAGAGCTAAGAGCCCCCAGTGCCAGAGCTAAGAGCCCCCAGTGCCAGCGCTAAGAGCCCCCAGAGCCAGAGCTAAGAGCCCCCAGTGCCAGCGCTAAGAGCCCCCAGTGCCAGCGCTAAGAGCCCCCAGAGCCAGAGCTAAGAGCCCCCAGTGCCAGCACTAAGAGCCCCCAGTGCCGGAGCTAAGAGCCTCCAGTGCAAGAGCTAAGAGCCCCCAGTGCCGGAGCTAAGAGCCCCCAGTGCCAGCACTAAGAGCCCCCAGTGCCGGAGCTAAGAGCCTCCAGTGCCAGAGCTAAGAGCCCCCAGTGCCGGCGCTAAGAGCCCCCAGTGCCAGCACTAAGAGCCCCCAGTGCCAGCGCTAAGAGCCCCCAGTGCCAGCGCTAAGAGCCCCCAGTGCCAGAGCTAAGAGCCCCCACTGCCAGCGCTAAGAGCCCCCAGTGCCAGCGATCGAAGACTCCTCCCTCCGGGACACCTGAGGTCTTCAGATGAAGCAAGTGAGAGAAGCCGGGTTCATGCCAAGAAAGGCCTGTACACCAATGCCATGTAAAGCGCCTAGACTCTCCCTAAGGGCCTCAAGGCGCTGGGCACAGAAGGCACTGAGGCGAGTCACCGGATGTTTCAGGGGGGCCAGTCACTGCTGGAAAAGGACCTCTCCAGGGCAGCCTTCTGCCTAAAGTGTGACTCCTGTCCAAGAACCCCGTGGATATGTGAACCCCTGAGGCTGCTGTGCACACGCCTGTAGATGGAGGTGAGCACACGTGCAGCCTGTGTGCACGAGCAGACATGCCTAGGACACACGTGCTGTGAGTGCGCATGGAACCTGTGTGCACGAGCAGACATGCTAGGACACACGTGCTGTGAGTGTACATGGAACCTGTGTGCACAAGCAGACATGCATAGGACACACGTGCTGTGAGTGCACATGGAACCTGTGTGCACGAGCAGACATGCCTTGGACACACGTGCTGTGAGTGCACATGGAACCTGTGTGGACGAGCAGACATGCCTTGGACACACGTGCTGTGAGTGCACATGGAACCTGTGTGCACGAGCAGATATGCCTTTGACACACATGCTGTGAGTGCACATGGAACCTGTGTGCACGAGCAGACATGCCTTGGACACACGTGCTGTGAGTGCACATGGAACCTGTGTGCACGAGCAGATATGCCTTTGACACACGTGCTGTGAGTGCACATGGAACCTGTGTGCACGAGCAGACATGCCTAGGACACACATGCTTTGAGCGCACATGCATGCGCCGTCTGAGGCAGGCCAGGAAGCAGACACCACTTCGGCACAACCCATGCTTCGCCTCCAAGTATTGCAAAAGTCTGAGACATTGCCATGCAATCTCCTTTAATGTACACCAGGGGGTAGTTTATTCCTTATAATGCATCGATGAATAATACGTTTTACCCAGCCCTCTTTCAAACCTTTGTTCTTTGGCTTGTGAAATATGTGCTGTGGCGGGAGTCATACCGTACGCAGCTTGTAATTTGCTGGAAGCAGACATTTTAGGCCGTTAATGTCACTTTCGAAGCCAGTGCGGGAAAGATTATGTAATAACTGCAGATGGATTCCTGCTTTCTGTAATGGGCTCCAGGAGGGCAATAAATAAACGCATCACCACAAATGCCTCCGCATTGCCTAATGATGGTGAACTTCCCAGGGATCTAAGTTTGCGGGAGCTGGAAGCGGCTAATCTCTCTAAGGGCATATTTACAAAGAGGTGGCGGACCACGGCGTTAGCCTCTATGGCTAAATGATACGACCTGGCA